>NW_025814889.1:36855000-38055000 GCF_022079265.1 Lynx rufus | reverse complement strand
TCCTTACCCCCAAAGCCCAATTTTAGGAGCTTATCAAAATGCAAAGTAGAAAACCACGACAGAGAGACATCTAGCAAACATCAGCATACCATTCATTCTATCCTCCCTCCCCAAGAATGACTTTAGACAGTTTATAACACAAAGATTTTCAGAGACCCCATCATACGATGGACCCAGACTGACCTGTTTCTTTGAATTTCCTACAAGCACCTTGGCTGCTGACTGAGGGGAGAAGATCCCAGGATATTCCTGCAGAAAAATAAAAAATTAAGTAATTGCTTTGCTGTGAAGCCACTCTAGGGTGAATTCCGTCCAGCAGTGGCCACTCTTTGGAGAGGAGGCCTCCCATCTAGAACCTAGTCAATCAACAGATGGAGAAAACCAGAAATGGTAAACTGGTTCCAGCTGCTACCCCAAGTTCACTCAGCTAGTAGTGGGTGCCTAAAGCATCATACGCAGAACCCAAGCCCTGGCCTGTGGTTAAGACAGCTGTGATCTATTAGTAATGTCTGCTGTGGGCAGTTACAGAAGGAACAGAATCCATGCTATACATATTTGCCATCTGTGGAGTAGACCTTGGCATCAAGGGCTTAACATTTGTCATTTTGACCACTCACAAAATGACCCGAACTTTCAAGATATGTAAAACTGTTGAACTTTACTGAGACCTGAGTGTAACGCACATCCCCTATGGGGCTGATGTAAAGGAACAGGACATGTTGTTGTTTTCATCTCTACCACATCCAAACTTTCTCTTGTGGAGCAATAAAAACGTGGTGGAAAATGCCCATCAAGTGAGAGAGAAATCTGCAGCAGGAGTTGAAAGGGTAGTTACCTCGGGGTATGAAAATATATACAGGAAACACTTGGCTCTCTGCAGAAACATGACACTGGAGAAAGCCAGGCCCATGCACAAAGACTGCTGCGGATACAAATCTGGCATTCTAGAAGATACAAGATTCATTTCTTGAGGACATCAGAGGTACACACTGTGCCCACTCTGTGATGCTCAGCAGTGAGTAGTGGGCCAGGAAGAACACAGAGGGAGTCAGAATCCACCCCCTGAAGGGGCTTATCATCTACTTGGAGAAATGATGGTACACAATGGAAACAGTAAATGGCCTTGCACATTCCCAGTCACCCAGCTTAGAATCAGCTTCAGTGCCCCTTCCTCCTCTCCTCACCACCCCCATTCAATTAATTCACAAATGCTCTAACCCTGCTTCCAAAATGTCCCAGTTCTAGCTCCACCTTGCCATTCCTCACAGCTGCCCATTGCTCTCCCCACCATGATTTTCCTCCTTCCTGGGCCCCAGACTCACCCTCCTTAGACCTCGCCCTGCTTCTGTGGCCCCTGCTTGAAAACCTGCCAAGTTCCTGTCTCTCCAGCAGCAGCCCAATGCCTGCAATGGTGGGCACTCAGCTCCTTATGACGGAACGGTCGGACGAATGGATGAGATTCTTTGGCTGTGCATTTGCGGCCACCCACAATAGGCCCACTGTCTACCTGGTCCAGCCTTCTATTTCTCTTCATGCAACCTACTCACCAGCCCACACTCTCAGTGCCTCTCTACAGGCTGATCCTTCCTCCCTTCTGCTCAACTGCAAGCCACTCTTCAAAGTTCACATCAAATGCCACCCGCTGCATGAGGTGCTTCTCCAGAATTGAGGTGGTTAATCTCCTTGTTCGAACTCACATAATACCATGGGCCACTCACCTTGTACCTTGAATTGTCACTTTTTGAACCCCTCTCTTGACCTTTTACTGCATTATACACGCCATGAAAACAAGGACCTTTATCTTTTTCATTTTTGTATCATCAGAACTTAGCACAGACTCTTGTACTATGACACACACACCAAGTGTTGGTGGATTTCACTAAAGAATCACCCCCAGGCAGTGTATAAAAGTCAGGAGAGATGAAGACAGAAAATGCCACAGGAGTTCCAAGGAAAAAGAGGTGCTTTGATGGATGGGTGGACAGAGAAGCCTCCAAGAAGGAACTCAGGCATGAGTAGGGTCTTGAAAGAGGGGGAGGTGGGAGCAGGGAAGAGCAATCCAGAAAGGTGGAACAGTGTGAACTCACGGACAAAGGAGGAATGAGCAAAGCATGCTTGGGAGATCAGTTTGGCTGGAAAATCAGCATGCTTGGGAGATCAGTTTGGGTCCCTGGGTGAGAAGGGTGGGAGATAAGGCTAGCCAGGCAGGCTTGGAGATGGATAGGAAGGATGCTGAGTGCCAGACTAAGGTACCTGGATTTGACTCATTCCCTCTTAGTCAGTGAGGATGACAATCACACCAGGCCTAGGCCTTAATGGTAGAAGTCTTGTTTCTCTTGTTCTGAGCATATTAGTCTAGTCTCCTTAGCTAGGTTATAAATAACAACTACCATTTACTGCACACCTGCTGTGTGTGAGGCCCTAAGCTACGAGCTTCACATACATTATCTCATTGCTCCTTCCAACAGCCCTGAGAGCTTCATATTGTTATCCTGGTTTTGCAAGCAGGAAGCTAAAGCTAAAAGAGGTGAAGGCACTTGCCCAAGGCTTCACCCACTCACTCACTTACTCACCAATACAGTGGTACTGGAGTTAGACACAGGGATGTGGCCAGCACTCCAACCAGCTACCACAGGCCCCAGGACTTCCCTTTGAAGCCGGGCTGATTCTTCACAACCCTCCTCAATAATTCCTTAAAGCCAACATTTATTAAGCACATAGCAGGAGCAGAATAAAGCACACAAAGAACGGTGGTTTGGTAGGGGGCGGGGGGGGGGGAGAAATGGAGAGTTATTGTTTAATGGGTGTACAGTTTCAGTTTTGCAAGGTGAAAAAGTTCTAGAGATCTATCTGTTGCACAACAACGTGAGTATACTTAACCCAAATGAACTCTACGCTTAAATATGATGAAGATGATACATTCTGTTACTTTTTTTACACAATAAAAAACTTTTTTAAATAAAGCACACTTATTATTTGACTGATCGGCTGTCCCTGGCATCTTATTTTGTTAATCATCTAACTCAGGAAGAGACTCTAGAAACATTTTAATCCAGTGACCCTCCAAAACACAGAGCTGAAAAGGGGAGGTAACATGTCCAGGGCTGCACAAACAGATGGTGTTAGAGCTAAGATCAGAGCCCAGCTTCCACAGACTTAATAGGGAAGAATGACAGAGACAGCACAGCATAATGCAAAACACATGGCAGGGGGGTGGTCAGAAGCCACAGGTTCAAGTTCTGCTTCCTTCCACCTAATGAGTTCTGTGACCTCAGAGAAGTCATTTATTCTCTCTGAGCTTCATTTTCCTAATCTATAAGAAGACAATTAAAAAGAACATATACTTAACAAGATTAGGTGTGAGTCAAATAAAATTATATACAGCTAATAACGCAGTGAAAGCATTTGACCAACTACGAATTACCTTATAAACATTGGTTATTGTGATTAATACTAAATATCTGTTCATAGATTTAAAGACTAAAATCTGATTTAGTCAGGTCAAACAAAAAACAATCCCATTCCATTCTGGTCCACTCTCAGCTGTTCAGAGCCTTGCACACAGCAGGTCTTCAATGAGTGAGTGCAGAACTGAATTACCCTTCAAAGTTTTCTCCACCCCCATCCTGTTCCCTCCCTCACCCCCAACCCGGAGCCCAGCTGCATCAGCCATGCCAGGACCAGGTGGAAGATAGGAAGCCCCTGTGAATGTCTGCCTCCCTGGCTGCATTCCTTAGCTAAATATAAATGATTTGTCCAGTCCATTGTTTGAAATTATCCATAATACCTCGCCTCCCCTCCCCATTACTTACGATGACAAGCTGACTACACATCTTTATAGCAGAACATACATACAAAACATTCTCTGCGGCTATTTTTAGTAGAGAGGGAAGCTGGTGGGTATACAGGGATCAGAGCATGAGTCCTCAGTTTTCTCCACTAGTCCAGGAAAGCTTCCTGGAGGAGGAAATACCTGAGTCACTTCAGAGAAGGGGGCAGCTGCAGGTCAGAAAGACACCCTCACATGAGTGTGCTTCTCTGGACCAAAGGGAGGTGAGCTGCTGCCTTCTAATCCCCATTTTTGGGATGGGGAGGAAAGGTCGACACAACCCGGGAGGCGGGGGTGGGGGGGGGGGATCCCATATTACTCCAATACTTCAAATTGGCCCAGGCAGTACACGCATTTGGGGAGGGGTTAGGGAAGAGGCCAATATCTTTTTCAAAAAGAGAACATCCAAGACTGGATCCAGTTCCGAGATACACAAGTACAAACACTGTTCACATAACAAGCCAGTTTCTTGTTGGGACTTTTTTTTTTTTTCCCCAACCACAAGAAAGTTTTTTAAAGTCCTAAACTTGGATACACAGATGGACTACATCTTGGAACTCGGGATGTGCCAAAGCCCTGTCACTGTGAGTGCCGATCTGCCAGCGGTGGCCCAAGGAGTGGTCAGGGGTGTCCGGCGAAGGGGGGAGGCAGGCAATATCCCAGCCCCGCCCGAGCTCCCGCCCTCCCTGAGGGCGCGCTATAGACTACCCCAAGCCAGTCCACGGAGCCACACAGTCAGAAAGCCTTGACAGCTCTGAGGCTCTCTCTTTCTGCTGCAGCCTACAGCCCTCCCATCCCTTCACTTGGCATTCCGCTGTCCGCTCTCCCGCAGCCACGTTCCCAAAGGGTCTTCGTCCGAGCCTCTCCGCCTGCAGACCCCTCTTCGCTCTGTTACCGGACTCCGCGCACACACACCCCCTTCCCCGGCCGCTTCCCGCGTCCTCACAGGGCGCCTACCCCATCCCTCCCTCGGCTCGCCCACTACCGCCCTCCCGACACCCCTCCCCGGGACGCCCCGGAGTCGCTCCCCTCGATGGAGATCCCGGCCGGGGCTGGCGCGGCCCGCCCACAGCGGGCCCGAGCCCCGCAAGGCCGCGCGCTCCCGAGCCCCCGGGCCCGCCGCCCGCCCCGACCGCACTCACCGCGCTTGGGGAACGTGGGGTCCCGGCTCGCTCCCGCTCCCGCACCGCCGCCGCCGCCGCGGCCGCCAGCGGAAACGGGGGGCGGGGCCGGGGGCTCGCGGCGGGGGGCGGGGCCTGCCCGGGAATGGCGAGGCCGCGGGGCGGGGCCGGCGGCGGGGCGGGGCGGGGCCGAGGGGCAGCAGCCCGAAGCGCGAGGGGAGGGGGTCCGGAGCGCGA
Organism: Lynx rufus; assembly: GCF_022079265.1. Lineage (NCBI taxonomy): Eukaryota > Metazoa > Chordata > Mammalia > Carnivora > Felidae > Lynx > Lynx rufus. The sequence goes on along the minus strand of NW_025814889.1, from coordinate 38,049,813 downwards.
GGGGAGGGGGGGCCGGGGCCCTAAGAGGGAGCTGGAGCGGGTCCTGGAGGCCGGGGCTTCGGACAGCCCCTGGCCGCACCCCAGCGTCCGAGCCGGAGGGAGCCCGTGGTGAGGCCGGGGCCGCGCTGGGCACCGGCGTCCAGGGCCAGGCGTGGCCGCCCTCTGGGCTTCCTTCCGGAAGCCTCCCTCCCCTCCCACCTCGGGGCTCCGACCCGCCGCTCAGCCGGGGCGTCCGCACGACGCCACCCCCCTGCCACCGCGGGCCTGGGCCGCCGCCGCGACCAGACGCGGGGAGGGAGCGGGAGGAGCCCGGGAGGCCGCTCGCCCGCCCCGCCCCGGGGGCTGTCGCGGCCTGGGTCGCCTGCGTCCCCCGGGAGCCAGGCCGGCCGGTCTCCCGCCCCCGCCCCCACGCCTGAGAAATCCGTCTCCGGTATTTCGGGCAGACTAGATGTTGACCACGCGGTGTGTAGTAGGTCCTGTCCGCAGATACCCTGGAGGAGGAGCCGCTATTTGCCTCCCCAGGAGCGCAAGGCCTCCAAGTGTTGGTAAAGGGCACCGTGTGGTGGAGGAACTGAATTGAAGCAGGAAAATTCAAGTTAGGCATCTCTGGCCCAGCGCTTCCTATAGGCCTTTCTGGGCCTGGATTCTTGAAGTCAGAAGGCCTGACTCTTTTCCCAAGTGAGGGCGCCTGCCGTCTCTCCTCTCCAGTATTACTGTCCTCAGGCGGGTTCTGTGCTCCCCACGTGCAACCATGGTGTGTTGAGTATGACTTGAGACAGATTTTTTTTTAAACCTGACTATAATTACCAGGACCCCTTGACCTCTCCTAATTAGACTGGCAGTTTCTTCTCATCTCCGGGGCCCCCTCCCCTTATACACTCACAATCTTGCTTTTGTCTATAACACTTGACCAAATAATCCACCTCCTTCTGACTCCCCTTTTCCTTCCTTCAACACCTTGTTCACACACACAGCCCCATAAAGTCTTCCTACACTAACCCCCACCCACCCCAATGTCTTCAGTCACTGTGGCAGTCCTTTACCCTTGAGCACAATGCTGCTAGTTCTGCCCAGCTTCCAGAAGAGGAAACAGACCCAGCAAGGGAAAGGGACTTTCTAGCAATATCTGCCTGGGAGTGGTCCTACTGTAAAAACAGAGAGGCAACCTGGTATGGGAGCAACCATGGGGCTTTTGAACCCATCAGACTCTGAGTGGAATCCCAGCTCTGCCTCTTACGGGTTGTGACCTCTCTAGACCTCAATTTCCAAACCTGTGAAATGTGACTTAGTAATATCAATGCCACAGGGCTGATGGGCTTACTAAGACCATGGAGGCCAAAGCACAATATGTGATGCATGCTGGATGTTTAACAAATGTTAGTTTCCCCCTGCCCTTTAAAGGAAGATACACAAATCTGAAATAATAGAATTATGGAGCCTTAGGGCTGGAGAAACATGAGAGGTCCCTAAGCAATACCCCAGAAAGTGATTGCTCACCCTTCATCTACACATCCAGAGATGGGGACTCAGTGCCCCCAAAGGGGTTTGCAGCTGCAAAAATATCCTGTGGGGCAAAGCTATAGAGGATGTGGGATTACTCACCATAAAAGTCACTACAGTGACTTGTAGTCTGTGAGGCAGACACACACGGGTCGTGTCCATTGAGGACAAAATTCAAATAATTGGCCTAATGAGGAGGAAGATGTGCTTAGGGCGGGAGCTTCCAAAAGCACGGGGCCACGGTTTTCTGTAGCTGACTTCTGAGGAATGTCATCGAGTTTCTGTCCTGGAGATTCTGGAAATGCTGAGGAATAATTCCCCTAGTGATAGGGTGACTATATCCAGGTGGTCAGGACACAAGCCGTTCACTCTACTTGTCCTGACAGAGTTATTAATAGTCCCCCTTTCACTCTCAAAATAGCCTGATTTGGACAAAAAAAACTATATGTCACGTTAACTATGAACAAAGGCAGTACTCCAAACAGCTCCTTCCAGCCCTGGTTGTCAATGGTTTTGCTGGAATTTCTGAATCCCCAAAGACTTCAAAAATTTCTATGTCCATTTATCCCCATTGAAATCACCAAATCAAATCAAAAGTGATCAGCACAAGTTACCCCAAGTCAAGCTGAAGGACAGTGCCTGATGAATTGTGACACCTAGTGGGGAAAGTTCACACTGCCTGAGGCTGAGTTTTAGGAACACCACATTCACACAGGTTTCTCCGAGTCAGCCTGAGAAGCAGAGAACAAGCTGTTAACATTTATCAAGTACTTATGTGTCAGCCACAGTTCCAAGCACTTCACACATTGTAATTCATTTGATCCCGACAACTCCATGAGATAGGTACTACCACCACCGTGGCTCCATTTCACAGATGAGGGAATTGAGGCTCAGAGGCTAGGGAATTTCCCCCAGGTCATGCGGCCATTAAAACTGAGCCAGGGGGCACCTAGGTGGCTCAGTCGGTTGAGCATCCAACTTTGGCTCAGGTCAGGATCTTGCGGTTCACTAGTTCAAGCCCCACGTTGGATTCTGTGCTGACAGCTCAGAGCCTGGAGCCTGCTTCAGATTCTGTGTCTCCCTCTCTCTCTGCCCCTACCCTCCTCACTCTCTCTCAAAAATAAATAAAAACATTAAAAAAAAAAAAAGACTGAGCCAGGGGGGTACCTGGGTGACTCAGTTAAGCGTCCGACTCTTGATTTCAGCTCAGGTCATGATGTCAACGTTCATGAGTTCAAGCTGTGTGCCGGGCTCTGTGCTGACAGTTCAGAGCCTGCTTGGGATTCTTGGTCTCCCGCTCTCTGCCCCTCCCCCTGCTTTGCTCATGCTCTCTCTCTCTCTCCCTCTCTCTTTCTCTCAAAAAATAAACAAATAAACATTAAAAAAAAAAAAAAAAGACTGAGCCAGGATATAACCCCAGGTTGTCTGGCTGCAAGGCCTTGGCACTTAACTGCTACTCTGTCCAGCCCGTGTCAGCTACGTATGCTACGTTACTGCAGTGGTGTCTTCCCTCACAAGTGACTTCAACCAACCCTCTGCTATGGAGATGACACGCAGGGAGAGTAGGAAGCAGAGTGTGTGAGGAGCCAACCTCCACATCTACCAATAAAGAGTGATAGTTTCTGCATCTACTGGGGATGAAAATCAGGGCATTAAACCAGACCGTGAGAAGATTTGCAACCATCAACTGGATGCACTTTCCAGCAGGAAGAATCAAAGAGTTCCTCCCCTACCCTGCTCCCTTCAACATTTATTCATGCAGTTTCAAGAGTGTTTACAGGTCACTGAGGCCCCCCAGCTACACCCAGAGGGCCAAACCAGAAGTCCCACCATTCTCATGGTGATGAAGGTGGAAGTGACCAAAGAAGGTTTTTCTGCTTCCTTTCCATGCTCCCTCTTCTAAAGAATGCAAATCATCCCAAGGACCCCTCTTCCCTTCACCTTCTTTCTCTTTCAAGCTCAGTGAGATAGGTGTTGCAGGACCAAGGGAACGACAGGAGTCTTGCACAAATCTTTGTGATAGGGTTGCCGAGTGATATTTGGGACAGACTTATTCTAAAAAAATGTATTCATTATTTATCTGAGTACCCTGTATTTTTAATTGCTAAATCTGGCAACTCCACTTGGTTATTGATCGATGCTAAAATAGTTAGAAAATTGTACTAAAGCACAGGTCTATAAACTTTTCCTGAAAAGGGCCAGATAGTAAATGGTTTAGACTTTGTAGGCTACTCCATCTCTGTCACAACTACTCAACCCTGCCACTGTAGCAGCTATAAACCATTCATAAAGAAAATGAGCATGACTGTGTTCCAATAAAACTTTATTTACAAAAACAGACATCAGGCCATAGTTTGCCTACCCCTGGGCCAAGTTAGGGCTTTGGACTCCTGGCTTTCTTCAGATGTATTGTCAGGGTGAGAGTGGTCTAGACCCATGTTCTCAAGCACAAAAAAAGAGAGACTGATCAAAACCATTGCATATAATAAGCACCAGTAATTCTGAGTGGGTGTGCACCTGTGCATGTGTGTGATCCAAGGTGGGTCAGTGCCTGCAGGAAGCATGCACTTCTAGAGGGTTTAGAGCCACCTAGGATTTAGAAAGTCTTGGTCAGACCCTGTCTGAAAAAGTACAGACTCTGTGTCTGGGATTCACCGTGGTCAGCATGTACTCTGTAAAGACAAAAATGCAGAGGCAACATTGTGAAGTCAGACAGAAAGTGCAGAGGCCAAGAAAAGCAGAACGCCCCTGCAGAAGGCCTTCAGGTGAAGCTAACGCTGTTGGTATTTGTTCACCTAATGCAGAGTACTCAGAAACACGTGGTAGCTGTTGGTAAGGGTGCGTGTGTGTGCCACATGTATACCATCTATCTGAACATGTGGGTAGTAACTGAGGAACATGCATGGTGGGTTGAAATCAATTAATGTAACAGTAATAACCATATCAGTTACATTTAAATCAACTTTCTTATGATCTTAGGATATTACTATATGCCTATCAAAGGCAATTCCATGGTTTAAAATCACCACTTAAATTCTGCCCTTCAGAATTTAAAACCACATGTAAAAGGGCTGACCAATGAAAAGCATTAAATCCAATCATCAATTTGCCACAGCACAGGAAATGTTAACGTGTCTGGAGCAAGGGAGTTGTGGGGAGCACAGTGCAAGATAAGGGCATAGAATCATGTAAGCAGCAGACTATATTGAACCACATTAAGGATTTTGACATGCACATATGTCTTAAGATACATAAATCATCACTGAAGTGTTTTAAATAAGAGAATGAATGACAGCATCAAATTTGGATTTTGAGGCTATCACTCTGGCTGTAGTATAGAAAAGGAATTGGAGGGTGGCAGGGGCCAAATTGGAGGGTGGCAGGTGGCTCGAGTAGTGGTCTAGACACAAGATGAAGTTAGCTTGGTCTAGGTTGGTGGTAGTGAATGAAGGATATGGATAGACTTGAGAAATTTAAAAGGTGAAATGTACAGATTGGTGATGAATATGGGGAATGGCGAGGGGTGTCAAATATGACTTGTCAGGTTCCTGACCGGTCTAGGAGGATGGTTGGTGGAGCCATTCATCGAGATTGGCAATAGGGGAAGAGGACTAGATTTAAGAGAAAGATCGTGGGTTCAAAGAAGAGGACGGCTAATAAGTATCCATCAGATTCAGTGAGTTGAAGGTCACTAAGGATCTTGAAAAGAGCCATTTCTTTGCAGCAAAGACACAGAGGCTGTGCTGGAGAGAGTGGAAAAGGCAGTAGAAGCTGAGAAATGGGGATAGAAAGACAATTATCTCAAGAAAACAAGCTGGGAAGATACATGGAGCAGAGAGCTGAAGGAGATTTTGAACCAAGGGTGGGTTTGTGGAATTTAACAGGGAGAATTGAACCTATTAATGGAAAGAGTCCTATTTCTGGTACAGAGGAGTCCACTTCTAACTGAACCCTCTCGCAGATAATATCAATACACTCTGGACAACTTTCAAAACAAACAAATGAACAAAAGAAGACCAAACCAACCAACCAACTACCCAAGAACTCTGGAGAGTGAATCCATGTAGGTAGATTTTGGAGGGGATTCAAAGTGTGGAAGAAGAACTGACATGAGATGAGTTCCCATTTTTTGTGGATTTGCCCTGTGTTAGCCACAGTTGCAATGCAGCATAGGACAGCTATAATTCCAGAAGAAAACCCACTGTCTCTCAGCCAGAGGAACCAGAAGGTAGAGCCTAGAGCAATCAAGGTTGCTGAAGAGTGAGGGAAGAATCCTAGAAAGAGGAAAGCAAAGGGCCGAGAAAAGGAACCCAAATTTCTCTGCATAAACTCTGCCCAAGTCTCTGGCTCTTTCTTGAACTATATATGAGCAGGGAATCCCAGGTAAAGATGAAAGAACCAAACTGAGACTTGAGCAATTGCCTGCTGTAGATAGTACAGAGTACTGTACTACAGAGTACAGAGTCTGTAGTTTGCGTATAATCAAGTTCATTGCTTGCAAGAGAAAAATATCCATACTTTTCTTAGGGATAAAATAGATTCTAGTCTCCTTAACATAACCTTCATATTATTCAGGATACGATCCGAAATTACTCAACTTACAAAGAAACAGGATAATGTGACCCATTCTCAAGGGAAAGCAAGCAACAGATGACAATCCCAAGATAACTCAGATGTTGGAATTATCAGACAAGAATTTTAAAACCGCTATTAAAACTATGTTCAAGGGTACAAATAAAAATGCATTTATAATAAATGAACAGCTAGGAAACCACAGCAGAAAAATAGAAAATATAAAAAAGAATCGGGAGCACCTGGGTGGTTCATTTGGTTGAGCATCCGAGTCTTGATTTCAGCTCAGGTCATGATCTCACATTCGTGGGATCGAGCCCTGTGTCAGATTCTGAGCTGTCACTGTGGAGCCTGCTTGGAATTCTCAACCACCCTCTCTCTCTGCCCCTCCCCCACTCACATGTGCCCGCGTGCTCGCTCGCTCTCTCTCAAAATTAATAAAAATTTTTTTAATTAAAAAATAAAAAAGAATCAAATGGGAATTCTAGAACTAAATATCTGGAGCTTAAAAAAAATTCACTGGATAGGCTTACTGGCCAAATAAAGATCTCAATAGGAGAAAATGAATATGAAGATAAATCAAAAGAAGTAACCAATCTTAACGAGAGAAAAATCTCTAATGTATGGGTAACTGGAGTCCCAGAAGAAAAAGAGAATATGAGATGGAAAAAAAAAAAAAATATATATATATATAAGCTTATGGGGAGGATCCAATCAAGAATAAGAGGTTGAGGGGCACCTGGGTGGCTCAGTCAGTTTATCATCCAACTCTGGATTTCAGTTCAGATCACGATCCCAGGGTCATGGGATCGAACCTCATATCCGGCTCCATGTTGAGTGTGGAGCCTGCTTAATATTCTCTCTCTCAACAGGAACCCTCTTGCACTGTTGGTGGGAATGCAAACTGGTACAGTCGCTCTGGAAAACAGTGTGGAGGTTCCTCAAAAAATTAAAAATAGAACTACCCTACAACCCAGCAATAGTACTACTAGGAATTTCTCCAAAGGATACAGGAGTGCTGATGCATAGGGGCACATGTACCCCAATGTTTATAGCAGCACTGTCAACAATAGCCAAAGTATGGAAAGAGCCCAAATGTCCATCAACTGACAAATGGATAAAGAGAACGTGGCTTATATATACAATGGAATACTACTTGGCAATGAGAAAGAATGAAATCCTGCCATTTGCAGCAATGTGGATGGAACTGGAGGGTATTATACTAAGTGAAATGAGTCAGAGAAAGACAGATATCATATATTTTCACTCATATGTGGAACCCAAGAAACTTAACAAGACCATGAGGGAAGGGAAGGGGAAAAAATAGTTACAGAGAGGGAAGGAGGCAAACTATAAGAGACTCTTAAACACAGAGAACAAACTGAGGGTTGATGGTGGGGGAGGGGAAAATGGGTGATGGGCATTGAGAAGGGCACTTGTTGGGATGAGCACTGGCTGTTATATGTAAGGGAAGAATCACAGGAATCTACCCCCGAAACCAAGAGCACACTGTATACACTGTATGTTAGCCAACTTGACAATAAATTATATTTTTTAAAAAAAGATCCTCATTCTCTCTCTCTCTCCCTCTACCCATCTCCCCAGCTCCCGCTGTCTCTCTCTCTAATAAATAATTTAAAAATGGTTGAATATATGGGAAAGATAAGAGACCATAAATAGTAAAAGTTTTTCTAAAATAAGAGAAGGGAAGGAATCCAAGTTGAAGTGCAGAGACTTGGCTAAGGCAGAAAAGATTAACACCTGCACTGCAGCAGGAGGAAGGAGGATAGGATGAGAGCAAACAGGGTGGATTTGTGTCCTAGGTGGAGATATTCATTTGATGGCTTCTATTTCTCCTTTTATTTTTTTTAATGTTTATTTATTTTTCAGAGCGAGCATGAGTGGGTGAGGGGCAGAAAGAAAGAGGAAGACAGAAGACCTGAAGCGGGCTCTGGGCTGACATCACAGAGCCAACATGGGGCTCGAACCCACGAACCGCAAGTTCACGACCTGAGTCAAAGTCGGATGCTCAGCCCACTGAGCCAGCTAGGTGCCCCTCTAGAGAGTTTAAAGGGAGAAGTTGAAAGACAGAGAGAGACAGAAGTTCATTTGCTGCAAGTCAAAGTGTAAGGAATGGCCAGGAGTTTGAAATAATCACTGTGGGAAAGTGAGTTCATCCTAGAGACTTACTAGTGTCCCCTAGGTATAGTAAGGGCTCCTTTGAACATAGTAACCATGAATTTACATGGAACCAATATGCCCTACTGTGTGGCTTTCCCAAAGGCTGCTTGAATGCAAGCAACCTGATTTGGGAGACTTAAGTTCATCACAGTTGGGATTTTGCCAGAGGGGTGTGACCAAATGACAGAGGATCAAGGTTCAGGACAGACATTACTTCCAAGCTTGATAAGGAGGATGGGAAAACAGTGAGAGCGCTGATGGTACAGGGATAATTAGAGAGGTTGTAGACCAGAGGTGAAGGGAAATGGTGGCAGTGGGAGTAGTCGAACTGCCAGCTGAGAGGAAAGGAGATAGAAGTCAGACAGGGGCAGCCTGACTCCATGAGTCTTTGAGTGGAACAGTTCCCAGAGATGCCAAAGCCCCAGTTGTGACTGTGGAGGTAGGTGGCTTGGAGAGAACAGAGGTGGCCCCACGAAGAGAAGGAAATTAAGAAACTGAGAGTCTGGGTTGCCCTGCTGAAAACTTCATCCAAACCGATGCTGAATTTACATGGATGAGAGGAGAATACAAGACAGGTGCTGAGATCTTTGAAGCATGAGAGACCAGGGGGTCGGTAAATGGCAGAGTCTCTCAGAGGGGGAAGAAGGTGGCATAGTCATACAGCTGACACTCAGAAAAATGGCCTACAGGAAGTGGGAAGTAAGAAAAGCCCCCCACTCTCCCAGCTTCCACGCTGTGGTGTGGAAGAACATAACCAGCCACCATGTGGGAGGGTATAGAACAAGCAGGTAGGTAGGTATATTACTTATCTGTTACCACACGATAAATGACCATAGACTTAGTACCCCACACTTTCTGTGAGTCAGTCCCAGCGTGGCTTAGCTGGGTCCTCTGCTCAGGATCTTACAAGGCTGCAATCAGGGTATTTGCCAGCTTGCCATCTGGAGTCTCGACTGGGGAAGAATCTGCATCCGTGCTCACTCAGGTTGGTTGTCAGAATTCACTTCCTTGTGGCTACACGGCTGAGGACACTGGCTTCTTGCTGGCTGTCTGCTGGAGCCGTCCTCAGCTCTTAGAGGCTGCCCTCAGTGCTTTGCATGTGGGCTTTCCCAACATGGACACTGATTTCATCAAGCCAGCAAAGAGAGTCTCCTAGAACAAGTGGGTCAGCAAGACGGAGTCTTGTATCACATAACATAATCACAAGTGTGACATCTCATCACCTTTGCCATATCTTAATCATTCGAAGCACAGGTGCACGTGCACTCAAGGGAGGGTCATCACACAGAGATGTGAATGCCAGGAGTCAGGGATCATGGAGGCACCTTATGATCTGTCCTCCCAAAAGGGAAGGAGATATGGGATGTGTGCTAGTCACTTAGGGGCAGCATGGTGGATGCAGGTGGGAGGCAAGGAGGTGGGAGCTGGATCAGGGCACGGAAGTGCTGGGCACCTGAGGAGGAGGGTTTGGCAGAGGATGGATGGTGTGACAGGGAAGAGGGGCTTAGACTTCAGGTACAAACTGATGGAAATGAGGTTCTCTGCCTTTCCCCATCATAGGTACTACGGAAGGTAAATCTGCTTACTTACAAAAATATGTTGTGTCAAATAGGTTAGCTTTGCTAAATATATATTGATTCTATTTTCTCCAAAAGTCTGGCCTCTTTAAAGAGCAGATGGTTGAGGCACACACACTGGGACAGCCTGAGAGGAGCCTTAAAGATAACAGGGAGAAACAAAGTGACAACTCCATTTCCAGTATGAAAGGCAGAGGAGAGACAGAAGGCAAAGATTGCTCCGGGAGAAAGGAGAGAGCTGAAGCTGACACTTTGAAATTGGAATCAAGCCTAGTGAATTCAATAGAGTTGGATGAAATGAAATTGTGTGACTGTCAATAAAATGACCAGAGGATGATGGTTGATAAGACACTCAAGGATCATAAAAGTGACAAGGAACACATTTGCAGCCCCGGACCAGGGCATCTGGGATCTAAGTCAATATACATTCATTTACAACATGGGAAGTTTCATTCATAGTATAATTAAAATATATATAGCATGACATATTAAGGTTGTCTTGAAAGAAGAAGCAGCAGCTGGTAGCTAAAAGCTGGTAGTTTAAAAGTGGGGGAATAAAATGAAAGCCTTTATAGAATATATATTTCTCAGGGACTTGGTAAGGTTGGCGTTAAATTGGATAAATAAGTGTGAACTCATTTTCTGGCTCTCTCACTATTGGACTGGAGGTGGAAACTCCTCCTCGCCTGTAGTCCTCATGTGGGTAATCTGATTTGCACAAGGAGTGCCCAGATATTGGCCCCTAATAACACTCACCACTTAAAGAATCCAGGGCTTCTTGGAAAGTAGCTGATAGTGTACCTTGGTGCAAGGAGAATCAAAGCAGGCCTAAATCCGCTAGATGATGCAAGAGCATGTTAGTTTCAAAAGATATTTGAGGAAAGGGACACAGCGAAGGAAGGAAGCATGGAAGGGAGGGAGGAAGGGAGGAGGGAAGGAAGGAAAGAAGGAAGGAAGGAAGGAAGGAAGGAAGGAAGGAAGGAAGGAAGGGAGGGAGGAAGGAAGGAAGGGAGGGAGGAAGGAAGGAAGGGAGGGAGGAAGGGAGGGAGGGAGGGAGGGAGGAAGGCAGGGAGGGAGGGAGGAAGGCAGGGAGGGAGGAAGGCAGGGAGGGAGGGAGGGAGGAAAAAGTGGGGAGGGATGGAGGAGAGGAAGGAGGGAGGGAAGGGAGGGAGGAAAGAGATGAAGGCAGGGAGGGAAAAAGCAAAGCTGCAACAGTCTGAGTATCAGAAAGGAAACGAACATCTTATGAGAAGCCCAAGTCCATCTTGCTATTGAATGTGGGTTATACTGGGGCACCTGAGTGGATCAGTCAGTCAAGTGCCGGTCTCTTGATTTCGGCTCAGGTCATGATCTCACGGGTTTGGGAGTTGGAGCCCCGTGTCAGGCTCCATGCTGACAGTGTGGAGCCTACTTGAGATTCTGTCTCTCTCTCTCTCTCTCTGCCCCTCTGCCACTCTCTCTGTCAAAATAAATAAATGAACTTAAAAAAAGAATACGGGTTGTACTAAAAAAAAAAAAAAAAGGTCTGTGTGAGTTCCCCAAAATGTCAACTATTCAATGTGCATACCATAGCCAAGTGGGTTAATAATTAAGCTGTGGACTTCTTGTACCCGTGTCAGGCAGTGCGACTTAAGGGACACCCAGGGATAAGAGATGCACTTTCTTTCTTTAAGTGAAGCTCTTACGGATGTTGTAATTGTGGCCGGCAAAATTTGATCACAGGAAGCCACTCCCACAGGTAATTGTCCAGCCAGGTGACATTCTTTAAGAAGGCACATCCAGACCCCGTCCCCAGACTGGTCCAATCTCCAGGTGGCTCTGCACATCTCTAACAGTACAGCAACTGCAAACGTGGAGCTCACGACTCTAGTCCATAAGTGTGTATGAGCCCTGCTTTCGCATCAGTTATCTCAACCCAACTGTGAGGCTCATTCTGCTTTCTTTGCCTGAGTAGAGGCTTGGAAATAAATATACAGATGGTGAATGACGCAGACATATATTAACACTTTTGTGAGAGGTGTAAGGGTGTGTGTGATAGTAACTGCAACAATCCTTGGAATAATCTGTGTTCTGTCTGTAATTTTGTAACTTTAAATTTTTTTTAAGGTTTTATTTATTTTTGAGAGTGAGAGTGAGAGCGGGGGAGGGACAGAGAGAAAGGGGAACAGAGATGACGCAGACTCCGTGCTGACAGCAAGCCCAATGCGATGCGATGCGGGCTCGGATTCACAAACAGAGAGATCACGACCTGAGCCAATGTCCGACATTCAACTAACTGAGTCACCCAGGCACCTGTATAGTTTTTGTAACTTTAAAAAATTAATTTAAAAATGTATTGCTTTATAAAAAATTCACAGAACATAAGTTAAGCATCAGCCATTTCAACGTTTACAATTCTTAACTGCTTTTTAAGGCGTGGGAAAAGTATAAAAGCATGTAAAGTATTGGCGTTGTGATGTTGATTTAATAACTTAGGTGGATTAAATGATGATTAAATGCTTAAATAAATCTGATTAGATCTACAAGTTGAGACTTACTATGTTTAGTGTATGAACGTGAAACATGAATAGTGTTTAAGTTCTTAGTGTTAAAGTCTTAGTATCTAAGATTTGTTAGATTTGTAAGTCTGCCTTGTTAGATTTTTTTGAAGTGCTTAATTATAGCTTAAACAGTCTAAGCTAATTTAATCAATCGGGTTTGTAAGTGATATTAAATGTTAGGAGAATTTATGAGCTAACTGAACATTAATTAAAGAATAAATGAAAGATTTAACATAAAACACTAGCTTTATGAACAAAATAGCAAGACTTGTAAGTTGAACTTGAGTTAATAAAATTAGGCCTCAAAATTTACAACTTTAATCAGTTGAAAAAAATTAAAATACACAAATAACCTTAAGTATTCTTTTCCATGCATAAAATGTCCCCTCCAACAATAAAAACTCAGTTGATAGTGGGTTAGTAGTTCACAAGCTAATACAAAGTATAGAATGACATTTATTTCTTGAAATGTTGACCGTTGCAAATATTACAAGTCAAGTATTCTAAGTCAAATTAAAGAATGCACCCTTATTTGAACTTGTTTATTTTCTTTTATTCTTTTTTTTTTCCCATATTTTATTTATAGCAACTAACTTTTGCAAAGAGTGGTGAGTATGTTACTCAAATGTATACATTTCCCAGGGAAGGAAGCCCTCCGTATCCCACCCCACACTCCATCTGCAAGAGGAATTATTAGGAGTTGGTCACAGTCTGGTGTTTTTCTCTGCACCTGGTCAAAGTCCAGCCTGTTGCTTCTCCAACTTGAATGTGCACAGGAATCACCTGCAGACTTCAGAACAACTGGGGTGGGGCGTGTGGGGTGAGAATTTGCATTTTTACTGAGCTCCTGATGATGCCCTGCATCTAGGACCCATACACTAAAGCCCAGGAAGGGCACACTCCGCACACGTGGACATGTGTGGACATGGCTCTTTACAATGCTTACGGAGGGCACGCTATCCCCGCCCCCCGCCCCCCCCCCCCCCCCCCCGCCTCTCTCAGGTAAGGAGTTTTCTCTGTAGATGGAACTGTATGCTACTACTCATACAGCAGCAGAGCCCCAGGGGCCCTCATCTACGGAGGCATTGAGGTAACTGCCCTCCCTTGTTCCTGACACTCCTGCTGCTCTCTGACATGTAGCCTGCCCTCCATCACAGAGATCAGTCCAAGACTGTTTGGGTATGGCCATGGAGGGGGTTCCGGGGTGGGAGGGGGAGTGGGGTGGGGGGGAACACAGAACAGGAGGCCTGATGTTATTTTCTTGATTTTTTTGTGTGATCTCCTCCTGTTAGCATGTAAGCTCTTCTAGGATTGGCACCAAGATTCTATTCAGCGTTGTATCCCCAGGAGCTGGAAGTGCCAGACACATCCTACGTGCTCAGTGAGTGTTTATGGGATGAACAAAGCCTTTTTTACCTCTAGGCCATTCAAGCCAGCCCTTCTAGAATTTGACATTAGGGCCCAAATCGTACCTGATGAAGACAGTGATAAGTGCCTTGTTTAGCCTCTTTTGTGGATACACCTCCCCCAATGAAGGGGAGCTGTGGCCAAGGGCAGGACTAGAATCTCTTAGACCCCTCTCCATAGTGCCACTTCGAGGCCACATCCATCTCTGGCCCAGACACGCGATCCGAAGAGCCCAGGCCAGAGGGTGAGCCCTCCTTGCCCCAGGCCAGGGGAGGACACTGAGTCGGAGGTGGACAGAGCAGAGGGCAAAAAGAAAAAACCCTGAGGCCCCCAAAGCTGCAAGGAGAATGTGAGGAGTTGCCAAGCTCCAGACAGCAGAAGCAGATATCAAAGCCAGGGACTACAGCCAGGAACCCAAGGTCCAGGGAGATGAAGAGCCGGAGCAAGTGGGCCGCTTGGAAGTGGGGCGGGGCCGAGGCCTTTCCCTGGGGCAGGCATGTGAGGCTTGCTTTAATGTGCCTCCAGGAGCGGGGCCTCCAGGGTGGGTCAGTCAAGATTAAAGAGGGACGTGGGTGGGATGGACAGAATGCTATTTCCCCGAGGCCTCTTGGTTTTCTAGGGCCAAAGATGGGGGAGCAGCATGTGACCTTAGAAGTCACAAAGCCGACTTCCAATCCCAGCTTCTACTTCCTGACTGCATAACCTTGAGCAACTTACTTAAAAGTAATCCCACCTTGCTGGTAGGAAGGTGCAAACCCTTAATCAGCTTAAAATCTGTGTATCCCCAGCAATCCCCAGATTGGTGGGGATTTACAGAAAGAAATTGGAAAGAAGTCAGCAAAGAAGTTACTGAAGAGGAAAAGCAGAAGGAGAGATTCATGCCAAACTTCAAAAGCTCCCAGACTGGCCTCTGAGGAAGGGAGACTGCAAAGAGAAGCAGATCCCTTTGATACCAAGAAAACATTTATATGGTCACAGGACACTCAGCAGACTTGGTCTGAACATCTGATTGCTACCTGATTACTTCCAAAATGGGATTGCTAGCATGCCACTGGCAGCCACACTTCCCCCGGGTGTTGATGCCTGTCTCATTTTTACCTCCTTTGTTCTCCACAGTCTCCTGTCCTCCACATCACCTTTCTAGAAATACAAGCATTTTCCTGAAAAGGCGACAAAGCTCTGATGCTCCACCAAATGACACCTTCTCCTGGCAACATGTTCTCAGGGACCTCTGGGGCCAGCTTCCAATTATCCCCCCAGAATTGGGCAAACTCTGGGCCAGAACCTCCTGCACGTTCGTAACCTGCTCTCCACCTACGTTCATGAGCGCTGGGCAAGGAGTCAGATGACCCGGGTTAAAGTATAAGAGCTACAACCTAGTAACCTTGACTTACTGGCTTCTCTGAGCTTCCGTTTCTTCATCTATAAAAAAAAGAAGTCTACAGAATCACAACGGAGCTGCAAACGTTGAGGAAGGCAGCATGTTTGAAAGTGCTTTGTAAACTGAAAAGTGCTATAGTCAGGGTGTTGTTGTTGTCACCATGCTTCACCATGTTGTTGCCATTCATGCTTCAACCACTATGCCTCTATGTTTGTTGCCAAATCCAATGATACATCGGTTAGAATTAAGTTTGGCTGCTAATTGCAAACATACACACACACACACACACACACACACACACACACAGTAAAAGTGATTTAAGGGGGATAGTTTATTTCTCTCTCATATGAAATCTGTCCAGGGCTGTTATGGTGCTCCATGGTATCAAAGACCCAAGATCCTTTTATCTTGTTGCCTTACCATAGGTAACTTCCATTCCTCAGGTCATCTCATGGTCCAAAATGGCTGCAGGAAATCCAGCCATTACATGACAATCCAGTCAACTGAAAAGAAGAGGTAAGAAGAGCATGCTTCCTCCCTTTTAGGACACTTCTGGGAGGTGTAGTTCTCCTTACCTCCACTGGCCAGCCTAGACACATGGCCACATCTAGCTGCAAGAGAGACTAGAAAATACGGTACTTATTCTGAGTGACCAAGGGCCCAGCTATAACTCAGGAAGAAGGGGAAGCTAGGGAGTCTCTACCACAAATGGTCATTTCTCTATCTTCATCCTAATCTACCTGCCAGTAGCATTTCAGCACTCCCCACAGAAACCCTTTCTTTCCTTCCCTACTGAGAAAACCATGCCCTCCTGGTTTTCCTCCTCCTCTCTTCTCAGTCCTGGGGACACCCCTTCCTTCTCCATCCACACGGTCCTCCTAGGTAATCTCATCTAGTCTCAAGGACCTAAATGCCAATCCAGGTGCCAGGAAATCCTAAATCCTGCCGTGGCCTCTCCCCTTAATTCCAGAATCATATATGTGGCTGCTACTTGCCCTCTCCACTTGGACGTCTAATAAATGTCTCAACCTCAACTCTTCATCTCCAACCACAGACTTACTCCTCCCCAAGTCTCTCCTGTCACATAAATGGCACCAGTGACTTAAGCCAGGAAATTTGGAGTTGATCGTAATTCCACTTTCCCCGTCCTGCCCACACCCCTGCCATCAGGAAGTCATAGTGACTATCTTCAAAACATCTCAAGGTCCACTTTCTTTGATGTTCGCCGCCATACTCTATGCTCTCCTCCAAAATACCACCAAGTCACCCCTGGATCTCCACAGCAACCTCCTAACTGGGTCTCCCTGCGTTCCCTCCTGCCTCCCATCACCTATCTTCACACAACAGAGTGATATTTTGAATAAGTCAATTGGGACAAAGGTGGTGATTCCACACCTGCATCTACTTTGTTTCCTGCAGAAACGTCTAAGACGACCATGAACGTATTTTTTTTTAAGCTGTATATCCTAAAGGCAAAGAGTACAGGAGAGGAGAGGACAGTAACAAAAATTCGGAAGCTGGAACACGGAAGGGCGAGCACCAACTGATTTAGCAAACCCAAGAAAGCTGAATCGTAGCCCAGAGAAAGCTAGCGAGGGGCATGATTTACAACCACCAAACTGCCCCAAAGTCCACACGTGATGGCACCAGCTTTCTCTGGAAGTGGAGGTTAGGAGAGGAGGGCTCAGGGTCAGTTCAAGAAGAGACAGAGCCCCCAGATCTTCTCCTCGGCTCTAGCCGCGGGACCGCAGCTCCGCAACCAGGCAGGGGCCAGGAGAGGGTGACGTGGAGGGGCTCTGGGGTGGGACACGAGGTCCGGCAGCAGAAAACAGGGATTGATGAACGAGTCCATACTGAGCCGTCCCGGCACTTTTCTCCCACTGGGTCCCCACACCGCTGCTGGCCAGACGGTCCTCCCCAGCAAGAAACTGTTGGAACCCTTCCCATGGAGTCGGGCCGGAGGAGGAAGAAATACCCTAGAGAAACCCACTTCCTCACACAAGAGCTGCCAGAGGGCACAGAGCGCAGCCCCGCCGGGACACGCGCCCTCCGGTGGGCTCCCGGAGCGGGGGTCACCGGCCCGTGAGGAAAGTCTCGAACGCGGACATCAAACACCGAAACACACCAAGAGAAACACAACCGGGAAGACGCGCGTCAGGCGGGGAGAGGAGCCACACCCCTGACCCCTGCGGCGCTGGGCGGGGGGGGGGGGGGGGGTTGGAAACCGGTGAAGACCAGGCCCCCACGCAACCGGGCAGGGAGGTGCTCCAGCGCGCATGCGCCGCCGCCGCCCCCCCCCCCCCAGCCCCCGCCGCTGCACACGCCCGCTTCCTTCCCGCCTCACCACCCTGGAGGTCAGGGTCTTCCCAGGTCCTCGTGTGTGTGTGTGTGTGTGTGTGTGTGTGTGACTCCCACTGTCGCCCCAGAAGCCTAGCGCAGGAGGAGCAGGCTTTTCTGGAAAGGGCCAGATAGTATTTGGGCATCGCGAGCCGTGTACAGCCTCTGCACCTCCCTCCTCCGCTCTAGGCGGTAGCGTGAGCCGCCACAGACAGAGGCTGTGGCTGTGTCCCAACCAAATCCTGTTCGCACGCCGAACCTTGAATTGTGCAGATCATTCTCATGGGTCACGAATGTTGTTCCCCTTTTGATTTTCTTTCAACCATTTGAAACTGTAAAAACCATTCTTAGCTCCCCAGCTATCCAAAATCAGGCAGCCGGCCAGATACATCCAGACCGGTTCTAGTACATCATCCCGTTTTCTGGTCCTGAAAGCACTGACCACTTCCTGCCATTTTCTCGTTTATTTGCTTCTCCGTGTTCCCTGTTTCTTCTCCGCCCCACCCCACCCCCCAAGCCAAGATGGAAATTCCGTGAGAGCGCTGCCCCTCCCCCCTCCCCTGCATTCTGCCTGGCGCACCGCGTGTGCTCAAACGTGCCTGTCGGGCCAGGGTGACCATGGCGCCACACCGGGACCAGGCGAGAGGACACGTCCCTGGGACGGACGACGCTGCCCCGGCCCTGCCCTTCCCTCTCCCCCTTCTCTCGCTTCCTGCTCCTGTTCTCTTTCCTTCCTTTCCTCTGGCCCAAGCTGCAAGCCCATGTGTGAGGCCCAGGGCGACCCACAAACCTGGGAGCCAAGAACCGCTCTGCCTGTCCTCCGAGCCACCAGACCAAAGGACGGGGGAGCAGCGCCCAGACGCGGGGGCAGCCCACGGATCCAGAGGCTGACCAGCAGGCCCTGCCAGTGAGGCGAGGCCGCCCGCTTACCACCAAGAGGGCTTCAGAATGACCCCCGTGAGGAATGGCTGCACAAGCCCGCCAACTTTCAGCATGATGTAATGGGGCTCATGGTGACACAGAAGGAGCCATCTTGCACTAGTGTCCAGAGAAGAGGATTTCTTGGGAGAAGTCAGGTCCCCAAAGTGGAGACGGGGCACCAGACTCTCACAATGGTGCACACGTTCCTCGAAGCTCGCCCAACTCCCTGCTTGAACATATGCACAAACCACCGTGTGCAAGTGGCCTCGTTTCCCGCCGAGGAAAGCATGCGCGACTAGCAGACAAGTAGTCCCATGACCTGGGCGTGGTGCTGCTCCATGTGAACCAATGAAGTGGCACTCGGACCTATCAGTCACGCTGTTTCGATTTCGGTCGGCAAGCCGGTCCTGTGGGTCTGCACACTCTCGGGTCAAGGGCTAAAGTCACGTTCCTAACATGCCAAGCCAGGAACCACAGCCAGCCAGCCCCTGCCTGAAGCTCTCATTTTGACCACTCTTCAAATCCAGTGGTTTTTGTGTCCTTTTGTTGTTTATTAAGCACCTAACACTCTGCTTCTAAAACTGCAGTGCTCACAGAACCTGGCGCCAGAACCTCCTCACTTAGGCGGTGGTGAGGCATTTATGTAACGCGGCTGGCAGCCAAGGCTCTTGTGCTCTGCTAGCCCAACGGCACAGGCTTGAACTTTACCCCGTTTGCAGGCACCCCTAAGGGCTTTCTATTCTCTTGGGAGGGACTGGGCTGGCTGGAGGCGGCTCACGTGGGCTCTGAATTCCTGCTTCCACTGACACGGTTCAGTTTATGCTGCCTCTGTGGCCCCAACCTGCTGCTGCTGTTTTGGGGCTCTATTCACAGATGGGACTCTCTCAATTCCGTAAAAAGAAATCACTCGCACAAAGGCCTTTGTGTATGTAGCAGACTTTACTGAAGATTTGGGGAGACAAAGGGGGGTTACATAGCAAAAATACAAAAAAAAACCTTAAAGTTGAATATTAGACATCCATGAGCTTAAAAATAAAAAGACCTTTAGCCATTTCCACCCATTGGGCTCCAGCCTTCTGCAAAGGGGCCGGACCACCTCCCCCATCTTCTCTTGGGAAGTAAATCTAAATTCTGGACAGTCTCTTAGCCCACCATTTGTTCTGTGCTCCCTTTCGAGACCCTTCCCTGGGGTCTCCTTCCCCTCATGGGCCACAAAGTTATTTTCCTCATTTAAGAACACTTCCTTGACCATTTCTGAGGCCTGAGGATGAAACTCTAAGCATTGTGTCTGTGCTGGACAGTTCCCACTAAACTAAGAGCCCGTGGCCTCCTTATGGGCTCTGGGAGACATTAGAACAGAGCTTTTTCCCCCCGCTAAACGCGCGTGCGCGCGCATGTGTGTATGTGTGTATGTGTGTGTGTGTGCGCGCGCGCTTTCCTGGTGGGAAGAACAGTCAGTGCAGGCTTTAATATACCTAAGTTATGACCACTCACTGAGTGCTCGCGTGAGCTAGGTACAGTGCTACTCCTTCACATATACTCTGTCACCTTTCTGCTGATAGCAACCTAAAGTCAGAGCCATTTTCTTCCCATTTCACAAATAGGGTTATGAAGGCTCTGAGAGGGTAAGCTGTTTGCCCAAGATCACATAACTTAGAAGCAGTCAATTTGGCCCTCCAGCAACCTGGCTCTAGGGTTTTAGTTCTTAAGAACAACTTACATAGAGATTGAACTCTTTGGGGAAAAGCTCTTTGTTTTCATTTTTGGAGTGGACATAACAGACAATGTAAGAAAGAGTCAAACACAGTGGTCACTGGGCATAACTGCCCCTGGGGTAAAACACACCACTGCTCTTTCGCACATTCCCCCTCTGTGCAGACTCAGCCCAGGTGAGCACTGGTGAACCAGTGGAGCCCTGCACCAGGCCCAACGCTGAGGACTGTCAGGAGCTCCCTGCTGCCCCCATCCCTGCTTATATGAAATGCCTGCCCTCCTACTTCCAGCCCGTTCTCACCCTGCCCACTGTCCTCTGAAGCCTACAGCTGGTTAGAGGGCACAAGTGATGGATTAAGCACAAATAGTCTATGAGCAGCCTGATACAGCCGCCACTGATCCTTACTCCACTGGCTTTAGTCCCGAAAGGGCAGAGTTGATATCCACACGCACATGCATGCACATGCACCCTAAGGTCCTTCTGTGTGAGTTTCTCTCATTAGGAAGATCATCCCACTCTATGGAAGTTCACTGGGGGCCCCTGAGGCAATCTGCTCAGTCACTGTCAGACGCCAGGAGACAGGAGGTCTGTTTCCACGTCCCTATCTCAGTGACGCTCCCTGCTAGCTCTAGATGTGTTGAGAGGGCAAAGGGGTCCACCCTAGAGGGCTCAGGGCCCTCACTCACCTCCCAGGCCCCAATGGCAAGGATCACATTGCCTTGTATGTGTGTACTCCTTCAGCACATGTTTACTGAGCACCTCCTATGTTCCAGATGTGGTGTTTGGTTTATAGAAAGCAACAGACCAAGGAAGCTACAGTCTCCACCCACAGAAGCTGAGTCTAAGAGGAAAGACAGACTCAGAAGCAGACAATTACATGTGCTTCTCTGTGGTCCACAGCAGCTCCACCATTTATTTCTAAAAAAAAAAAGCAAAGATTAAAGATCAAAAATATTTACTGCTTGTTTCAAACACTTCCAGGATCTCCCTTCACAAGGAGTAAAACCCAAAGACCTTGCCAAGCAAGGGGGTGTTGGGCTGCGGAGGAAGTTGGATTGCCTGGCCCCACCCTGGCCCCCACCCCAGTCTGGGCGGCTGGCCCGACCAGGATCTAGCCCCTGCTGCCTCCGTACCTTAGCCTGTGCAGCTCTTGCTCTCTGTACCTGGCACACACCTCTCTGCACCTGCCCTGCACTCAAACCTCCCTGCCTCTACTCAGAATGCCTTCCCTCACCTTCCCCGGGCGGGAGAGGCTTTCCCAGTGACTCTCAGCACCCCTCACTGCCTTGAAAGCACTTGCCATGGTCTGCACATCCTGTTATGTGCTTTGTTTCCCTCCTCAATGAAATGTAAGCTCCCCAGGGACCGCATCTGTCTTAGTCAGTGATATGTTCCCAGTGCCTGGCACAGAGCAGAAATTAAGTAAATATTTGCTAACTGAATGAAAAAAATGCATTAATACTCTAAGCAAGTTAGTTTACTTCTCTGTGCCCCTTTCCTCATCTTTCAAAGGGGGACAGCACAATACCCACTGGGTGAGGATTAGAAGAGGTGACAGGGTGCCTGTGTTCTGGTACCATGTCACAGGTGTCCAAGGGGTCAGGAATGGAAGGCTTCTGCCGCATAAAGGCAGGTGTGGCTAACCCTTCTGCATGAGAAGGGGTGAGTGCACACCAGCTCCTGAAGAATGTAACGGTTCTCCAGTGGGAGAAGGGCAGGGCACAACTGGCCAGGGGAACATTTGGTGCCAAGACCGAAAGGCAGGGAAGGGCACCCACCTCTGGCCGCAGGGCAGTCAGTGTCAGAGATGCCTAGCAGGAGAGGCGGGCCAGGCCAGGGCTCCCACTTGCCCCCATGGCCGCAGTCTGCACTGTGCCAGGGGAAAGGCACCTACGTCTGCATTCCTGTGGCTGACTAGCCTGGAACTTACGGCTGTAAGTACATGACTTTCCATTAAGCTACTGAGGTCAGGTCATAAAGAAAAGGGAAAATGCACAGCCAACACTTGGCCCCCACACCTGCACTGACTCCTTTCCACCCATAACACAAAAGATCATCTCCTTGATTCGTGCATTTGTGCCACGGCCAAGAGGCTGCTCACACATCCTTCCTGCGTATTTACCTAGAGGTTCACAGTCAAGCTAGAAGTGTAGGTATAAGGTGCCCCTTATCCAAATAGCCTGAGGGGAAAGGTGCGGGGAGAGGGCAAGGCTTGTGACAGTGACCAGGGGTGGGGTGGGACAGGCTCACACAAACCCGCCCACGGACACGTGAGCACACGTGGTCTGCTCAGACACTCCCGGACCCCAGGCCCCACCTCCACATCACATCTTTTGATGCAAGCCGGCCCCGCATAGAGTGCAGTTATGTAACTTGGCACGAGGTCTAGCAGCCATCCAGAGGCGTCTGCTTAAAGTTGCTTCTTGATGAGAAGAGGCAGTCCTGGCCTGTGAGGTAGGAAACTGGATAGCCAGCTTCTTTTCCCCATCTGGAGCACTGGCCAGCCCTCATCCTATCTGCTGATCTAAACATTGCTTATCTAAACCCTTAAAGGGGCAGCCCCTCTCAATCGCAACCTCTTCCCTGGATCTTCCACACCCTGCTCTCTACCATCTCTGAACTCCAGTTTCTGTGAGGACCAGCCAACCCCACTTAAGAGTTATCCAATCTGGCTTTTTAGACTGCGAGCTCCTGCTATGAATAATAATGTATATTTATCAAACACATTTATGTGCTCGGCACTATGCTAGGCACTCTACGTATACGAGGTAGGTACTCTTATTATACCCATTTTACAGATGGGGAAACTGAGGCACAGTGAAATTAAGTAACTTGCCCCCCAAGGTCACGTAGCTAGTCAGTGGCTGAGTGCCAGGATTTCAATCCTAGCTGTTTGGCTCGAGCCCTTGATCCTAACCACCATAACACCTCCTAAATGCTATTTTACTCACTTTTGTATTCCCATAATATATCTCCCTGAGTGCTGGACACAAAGTAAACACTGGTAGTTTGAATCTTCCTCCCCTTCTGCTCCAGGTTGCTGGAATTGTGGTTCCTGCTGTGGATGATAACAGAGGGCCACTAGATGGCAGCAAAGAGCCAGGACCAGGCCCCCCTGAGGGAAGGGAGGGATAAACTAATTAACAACACTTAATTAGTGCATCTTGCACCAGGCACTTTTATAGACATTAGCTCTCTTTCTCACTAAGGCCTTCTAAGGTAGGTACTATTGCCTTCCCTTTTAGAGAGAGCAAAGGACACTAAGGCTCAGACAGGTAGAGAAATTTGCCCAAGGTCAGACAGCTAAAAAATACCAGGACTGAAGCCAGGACCACCAAAACCCTCAGCCCATGCACTTCTCAAAAGAGATGAACCAGGGAACCCTTCACTGGTTCCCTCAAGGCCCAGAGAGGGTTTCACCCCCCTCCTCCACCCACAGAGAGTACAGAAACTACTACTGTCTGGGGAGGGAGTGGACAGTCTGGACTGACTCCGAGGCAGTCACCACCCAGCAGGCACCCCAGCTGGGGGTGGAGGGGAGCCCAGGGAGGACTCACAGATCATCAGAACTGGGTGGTCTCAGAGACCACTGGTGCACTGCAGACCTCTGACCCATTTTCTTGGCCTTCACCCCCCACAAAGGATGCTGTGTGATACCAGCCTCACCACCTAAACTCTGCAGGCTGGCTTCCATGCCACCCCTCTCACCCTCCCTGTCTCAAGCTCCTATGATCTGCGACAGCTACTCCGAAGCAGCCAGCATGACCATGGAATCTATGCCCACTGGGGATGGACGGATAGAAACTATCTAGAGAGCTCTGGCTGTGTCCCCTTCCAACCTTTCCAACAACTGTCACCTCCACACCCCAAATCCAACCCCCGGGCTGGACCAAGCCTCCCTGCTTACTGTGCTGGGGAAGGGGCAACAGAGGTGGCCAGGGACGTGCACAAGTCCCGCACGTGCACACATGCATATGCACAGAACCCACAAGCCTATCCTCAGGCCTCCCAGGGTGGCCAGCAGCACAGTGCAGGGCTCGATGACAGCAGAGGAGGAACAGAGAACCCGCGAGCCTATCCTCGGGCCTCCCAGCGTGGCCAGCAGCACAGTGCAGGGCTCGATAGCAGCAGAGGAGCCATCCTATCTTGAGCTTCAGCATCTGGCGACGTTCCTGGCTGAGTCCACTGGGGATTTCGGGAATTGCTTCTGGCCTGCTTCCCAGTCGGTTCCCCTTCTCCCACAGTCCCTCCCGAGGCTCATACAGCCAGATCAGGTCCTCTGAAAATACACACCATCTTGGGTTTATTTGGGATTGGGCATTGGAGGTTCAGGCACAGTTTGTTCCTGGATAGGAAGAGTCATGACCTCTCAGCTCTCCTGGCACTTCAGGGGCCGCCCCCACAGATCCCCTCCCCATGTCCCTGCACACACGTTGTCACTTCCCCCCTCCCTGCTCCCTGAGTCTCTTATTCTTTCACCAGCCGGTAGATATGGTGCTGAGCCCCGTGCTCGCTGGCTGACACCTCAAAGACATAAGCAACGCAGAGCAAGGTCTCCTGCGTGTCTCTGTTGGTGACCACCTGCAAGTGATGAAAAAGATGAAAAAGGTGAGCCCCAAACGAGGGCATGCCATTTGCTCTACCTACCCATCCGCTCCCGCCCCACACGTGCGGGCCCCCTGGTCCCTCCAAGCACACACACCTGCAGGATGGTGAAGTTCTCCAGCACGCTGTTCATCATGTATTTCTCGGGCAGGTGCTTCAGCTTATGGATGAAATTGATCATGTACTCGCAGAGTGGGGACCGATGAATGCGGTATGAGTAGTGGCCATTCTCATAGCGGGCATACTCGGTCTGCAGGACCCAGGGAGCAGCGGAGGCTTAGAATCTCTTTGGACCATCTCCAGCCCAGGCCCAACTCCACAGGGAAGTTCCATGACCCACTCACTCTCAAGTAGGAAGAAAAGGCAGGAGGCCTGGAGGCCCTTGAGAACAGAGCCCCCCTCCTCCCTCAGTGATAGGCAGGCCAGGTACGGGAGGAAGGAGCATTGAGTGTAGCGGCACTAGGCAAGATGGGACAGAGCGATGACTCAGTCCTGACTGCACACTAACACACGCTAACGTGCACAAATGACAGCATGTAAACAGGTGACACCCGAACCGGATTGCTGGGCTGCATCAATGTCAATTTTCTGGTGGCCAATATTATGCTCTAGTTATGCAAGATGTTGCCCGATGAAGGGTACATGGGGTTACAATTGCATTGCGTGTGGAACCATAATTATCTTAAAATAAAATTTTATTTAAAAATAACTGGAAGAGCATCTTATAAACTACTATTGCTGTGGAGTGGGGTTCAGGCACTGGTGTGTTTCCAAAGTCCCCAGATGACCAAAGGTGCAGCCAGGGCTGACAAGCCCTGGGATGGGGGGCACTGTCTCTTCCCTGGTGCCAGCCCGGCATCTGTGTTTGACATGAGGTGGGTTGCCAATAGGTAACAGACTTATTTATGAGGGGAAGAGCTCACTGACTCACACAAATCTGGGGAAAGAGGTGGGGGGGGGCAGGGATGAAGGCCAACCTGAAGCAGGAAGGGGCCTGGTTTAACAAACATATGGGGAGGGCTCCTACCTCCACTTTCTCTACCACTTGCTTGCCAAAGGAGCAGACCTTGGTGGAGCAAGTGATTATCATGTTCTCCGGACTCTCATATTGGCTGGAGACTCCGTAGAAGGAGCTGCCTTCATCCTCGATGTTGGTGTTGAGGTCTGCCTGGAGGAAGACACAGGGAAGACAAGCAGTGGACAGGTTAGTCAGCAGGGGCTCCACCAGGGGTGGAGTCAGAAAGAAGCCTGGGGCCACAGTCCAGGTTCTAGGGCCAGGGAAGACATCAGGAGGGCCTAAAAAGAACTTGGACAGTAGGATCTTGGAAAGCTTCCACCTTTCTCCATATCCAGGCCTGGTATAAGATCAGGTTGTGTTGTCTAAATGATGGAAAAAGAGAACACTGGCACCTGTGTTAGTTTCAGGCCTCTGCTACCCATTTAGGCACCAACACACCCAGCAGGTGGGGCCCCCAATTTTGTCCTTAGGACTTCAAGTCCTATAGTCTAAGGCTCTGCTCTTGTTAAACTGCAAACATCTGAATCTATATCAGTCATTTCTATTTTAGTATGAATTTATCAGATCCTCTCCAGAGTCCATCCTAATGGTGAAGTAAGCGTGGGAACAGAAAGCCAGAATGGGAGACTGGCAGAGCGGAGAGTGGGAGGGGGTGCTGGTACATGGAGGAGAAGCTGGGACTTGACTATGTTTCATCCTCCAGTCCAGCTGGCCACTGGACCCTGCCAATGCTCTTTTGGAAATGGCTCTGGGGGTTGGCCTCTCACCCATCTCTACAGCATTACTGAGTCTAGCTACCCTTGACCTTCTTACATCTCTGTTTCAGCCTCCAGACTAATCCCAACACCAGTCTTCTTCCCTCTGGTTCATTCTCTAACTTCTCAGAGTGCTCTCCGAAAAACAAGTCTGACTGCATCACCCCATAGTTAAAACCCTCTCACCGAGCCCCTTGCCATCAGAGAACACTGCTCTCACTCTCCAGCCTGGCTTGTGAGCCTCTGGTCCTCTAGATCAGCTTCTTGCTGCTCTCCAACACACAGCTTTTCCTCCCCTCCTGAAAGCAGAGCCTGAAGCATCTGCTTGATGTTGGGTTGATTAGAAAAGGTGGAGTAAGATTCCTGATTTCACACACGGATCTCGGCCTCGGTCTTATCAGTGAGGCTCCCTGACCACAGGCCCCGCCCAACACCACACAGCTGACAAGGGATGGGTCCCAGGTCTTCAGGCTCCAACTCCAGTGCTTACCCAAATCTGGCAGAGTTACAGGACAGGGAGGGAGACACTGGATGAGATAATTCAGTGCCTTGGAGACTCTGAGGCAGGAACTGTATTTCAGAAGCCCTGAACCACTTGGGGGTCCCTATCCCCAGAACTTAGGCCCCACATCAAATCATTCCATCCGAACCAGGGGTGCTAACAGAGCCACTTAGGACCCAGAACAAATGCACAGATTTAAAAAGGTTCATTCTGAGGGTGGAGCCTCTCGTCCCGCCTACACACTAATCTGAAATCACTGCCAAGCTGGACTCAGAGTGAGCCCTGCGGATGCAGTAGAAGCTCTAGACCCTTGGTGTCTAGATCCTGACACCAAGGACTCTTCCGCACAAAATAAGGGGATCCCCAGAACCCCAGGAAGCCTATGGCACCATTTAGAGCCAGGCACAGGCAGTTCTGTTACTGGCCATTAGGGGAAGCTCAGTCATTATTTTTCTCTACTTTGGGGAAAGAAATTTTCCAAGAACAAGAACATTCTCTAGACTGGTGGAGGGCATTAAATGTCTTACGGCACAATAGAAATATTATGTAGCCACAAAAACTGTTGAGAAGGACCTGTATTTACTATTGTGAATTGACTACAACAATTGTTAAGTGAAAAAAAAAAGCAGGTTATGGTTATGGAACAGAATGTGGATGTGTTCCTTTTATGATGAGAAAAAGAAAAAAGGGTGTTTTCATGTTGAATAGAATGGCATATGTTTAGTGTAGTCTGTGATGGTTTTAATGAGGCCACTGGGAAGACAGGAAAAAAAGGAATTACGGCTACATTCAAGTCAATGCTCAGCCTCTGAAATAAACAGCAGGGTTGTGAACACCCCCCGTCCCGCCCCCAGGCTGGCCTGTCTCAGTACTCTGTGGTGGGGATGGGGCCCGGCAAGAGAGAGGGCCCAAGTCCTGGCCGGGGTGGACCAGGCCTCGGTGGGCTGCACGCTGACGGCAGCTGGGACTGGCCCAAAGCTTTACAGTTAAGTATAAGGTGAACTGGGCTCAAAATCCAGCTCTCTATTTTCCCTGCTAAGTCACATGCTCCTCCTGGGAGACGAAGTTTGCCAGACTTCTTTAAAAAGGAACAGTTTGCTCAAAGTATGCTGCAGCTTTTAGCGCAGGGCAGAAGTGTGAAAAAGAGCTGGCAGGAAGCCCGGCTGCCCGGGAGGGCAGGCACCCGAATACGGGATGATGGGTGCCAGCCAAGTGGCAAGGCCAGGGCATAAGATAGTAGCACTCAGACTATAGCCCCTGCCAGCCTCCTCTTGATTAACGGTGTACGTGTGTCCCACCTACCACAGGCCTTACCATGCCCCTACTGGTTTCTCTTAAATAGACTCGCTCCCTAACTCCATGCTAAGTAAGCAATAATACCCATGAAATCAGTCAGGGATTCTATTTTTTCTGATACATGTAATAACAACAGCATGACTACTAAAGAAGAAATATTTATTCATATGTCACCTAAAAGAATGCTGTGCACCACAGCTGGGCAGGACTGGTCCAATCCCTCCCTGGTTCTTCCCAGCACACAAAGGTCATGGCTGCCTAGCACCCCTGCAGTGCCCTGGACATGACATGCCCTTCATCACCTTGTGCTGGTAGGATCTGTTCGGATGGCCGTGGCCCCTTCCAGATGGTAGGCGCCCTGCCAGCAAGGACTAAGCTCTCCCAGGGTTTGGACCATACCTGGTGTGAGGTGTGCCTGTAACAAAGGCCACGTGTGGCTGTTCAACCTCTCACCTTTCGGTGGCACTGAGCGGGGAGAGATGAGCCCCACACCTCCCACCCCACCCCACCCCTGCCGACCTCCCCCTGCAACCTCCGCACCCTCCTCCGCCCCAGGTCTTGGTCAGAGCCCCCCACTCACCTGGCCCTTCCATCTCTCAGTCACCCACTTTATCCTGCTCCCCGCCCCCAGCACAGCCAAGGGGGGTGGGGCTCAGAGAGGCTGAGACATTGTCTCTGCTGTCAAGGAATTTGGAACTCGTAGGACAGCAAGTAGGATAAATGTGATGGTGTTTTGAGTAGTAGAGAGGAGACAGAAAGAGGGAGAGAGCTAAGGAGGTAGTGGGAGAGAGATAAACATCCCGCCAGTGACCATCCAAAGTCTGCCCCGGGACCTGCCCTGTGATTATGCTGCACGGATCCTGGAGAGGCAGCCGGGGACACAGACAACCCACTCTCAGCACCCCCTCCAGCCCTCAGTGCCCCATCCTCCTAGTTACCACCCCACCCCCTCCTGCAGCCACACTTCAGGCACTTCCTGTCCACCCTTACATTCCCCCTTACTCTAATAAGCATGGCTTACCTTTCTCAGCCTAAGAGGAAGACTGCCCCCCCCCCCTCGCCCTCCTGCCCTCTGAGTGCCCCCATGCTCCCCTCCCTTCACCCTATTCATAGCTGTGATGCGGGTGGGCAGCCCAGGCGGGGCCTGGAACAGGTGTGGGGGATCGGGTGACTGACAGATGAGCCGAGACAGCCGCAGCCCAGGAGTGGGGGCCAGAGGGGCTCAGATTCATTGTCATGTGCTGGTATGTGCCTGAGAGAAATGTCAGGGCCCAAAGGGAGCAGCAGGCTGGGATGCGGACCAGTCTGCGGTACTCGCCTCCCTCCAAGGCCTCAGCTCACCTCTGCCCAACATTTTCAATTTACAGACTGGTGTTAACAACCATCAGTGTCTAAGAGTCCTCTCTCCCCCGCCCCAAGGACAGAGGTGGCCTCGGCTGGTCTCATGTGTTGTGGGGAAGGAGGGAGGGATTCAGCTTCTCAGTCCCTGCTCTAGACCGTGCATGTCACAACCAACAGAGCGCAGCCTCACAACTCAACCCCTCCTGCACCCAGATGCCAGCTCCAGCTGGAAATGATTTGTCCCGGCAGCCATGAGCCTAGGAACTAATACCGCAATCCCATCAAAGAACAGTAACTTTCAATGGGGGGTGGGCTAGGAGGCTGGGTTGGGGGTATTAAAGTCCTCCTCCAAGCAGACCCTGATCAGCTCCCCAGCATGCACAGTCAAGGCCTGGGCTGGACCAGAAGAACACTGCCAGGCTGGAGAAGAAAGGGAGGCTTTGGGGGAGGGGGCTTTGTTTCCTTGTCTGCTCAGCTCTCCTAACTGTGTGTGGTTGGTCTCACAGCAGCTCACAGCAGGGGAGGGAGCGGCCAGGCAAGTGGGCAGGAGAAGAGAGTTCCAGATGGCTGGGAACGCCAGAGCTGGCTGTGAGGACCCCATGGCTGACCAAAAGTCTCATGGTTAGCAAACAGGAGCATTTATTTTCCCCCATCGCAGATTTGTATCCCTGGTGGCTCTGCCCTCCCCACCCAGGAGGGACCAGATGGCTGCCAAGGTGCCCTGGCTGCCGCCATGCCCCCATCTCCGATTTCACCCGTCCTCACCCTGACCAAGTGTCTGGCCTTCAGAGAGGGCCTGGCTCTAGGGGCTCAGGCAAGGGGCAGGGGCAAGGCAGGCACACAGCCTCCCTTCACTGCCAGCAGACCCCTCACACATCGGGGTCCTCAGAGAGACAGCCTCCTGCAGGCCCTCAAGAACAAAACTGCTGACTGTTCAGAGAAACAGGCCCAGGGAGGCTGAGATCTGCTTAGGTCATCACAGTTCTCAAGCGGCAGAACAGAGACAAGAGCCTCTACAGCCCAGCTGGGCCCCACTGCTGCCCCCCTGCTCTCCCATGGCACACTGGAAGGGCCCCACTGGTGGCCCACCATGCTCCCCTATATCCTGGTTACTGTCCCGGGACCCTGAGATCTGCTCTGGATTCTCCCACTTGGAAGGTGAGCTCTTGGAAGACAAGGTCCATGTCAGGTCCACACAGTGGGGGCTATGTGCACAGCCACGGGCACAGTGCAGAGGCCACAGGGGAACCTGCTGGATCAATTTCCACCCCTCCCTTCTCCCATCAATCCCTGCCTCCTACCTCCCCCAAAACATCAGAAGGAGGGGATGTGGGCCACAAGCCCACAAGGTTGGACAAGAACACTCTAATTCCTTTTCCCTACCCGCCCAACTCTCACCTCTTCCAGGACAATCTTCTTCATTTTCTGGAAGGGAAGTCTGGACTCTAGAAAACTCAAGAGGCCTAAGTGCCCAACTCTACAAGAAATGCGCAGTTAAGTCTGCCATCTCCACACCGCCATTCTCTGCTGTCCCTCAGGGCCTTGCGGATCCTTTCTTAGGCAATCCAGAGCCTTCTCCAATGGGAACAGGGGGAGCACAGGACCCTGAGCAGGGTACACCCCAGGCACTCTGTAAGGTCGGGCAGCTCAGTGTCATGGTTCCGAGCACACACCCTGGAGACACAGTGGGTGTGAATCCTCGTGACCCTGGCAAGCCATTTCACCTCTCTGTGCCTCGGCTTCCCCTCTATAGAGTAAGGCTGTCAACTGAGCCTGCCTTTGGGGTTGCAGCCAGGATGGAACATGCTGATATATGTAAAGTGATGAATAGTGCCTGGTGTGATTGTCCACCGACTGCCCTGACCTACCTTACAACATGTAGATCATGAGAACGACCAAAGGAAATGAGGCTCACCCTGGCTGGGTGTCTTAAAGCCAGGCCCCTGCTTACTCTATGCCTCAGTTCTCCCCTGCCTTTGTGAGATGGGAGGCTGAGGATGGTCCTCGTCTGGATGGTGGCTAGAAAAATACAGAATATTATGACTAAAAGACAGGAATTAGTGAAAAGGCCCCAAATATACCATTCACTCCTCCAGGGTACTGTTCCCATAAATGCTTCCTGCCAACTAGGCCTTCCTCTTGATCCGAAATTGCAACCCCAGGGTGACTGAGCCAGTGCTGAGAAGGAGCCACAAATCACCTTCCCAAGCTCCTTCTTCCAAGTCAAGGCTAAGCCTGGACTGATGTGAGGGCCTGGGGGAGGAAGACTCAAGAGAGGGTGCAGCCTTCGCCAAAGAAAAGACCAGAAGCCTCCCTAGACACACAGCAGGAACAGGAGTTGCCTGTACAGTGACAGTGCTAATGGTAGCCCATGGCAAAGCCTCTTGGCCCCAATTTCCATGTCATAGCTGGAAAGGAGAGTAGGGAAAGGAAAAAGGGAAGTGACTTAGTCCACCGACTAAGCCCCTCCTGAAAAAAGGGAGAACGGGTCCCTGGGTGGCTCAGTCAGTTGAGCATCTGACTTCACCTCACTCAGGTTATGATCTCACAGTTTGGAAGTTCAAGCCCTGCCATCGGTGAGCACGAGCCCTACTTTGGGTGAGCCCTGCTTCTCTTTCTCCCACTCTCTGCCCCTCGTAGGATTCTCTCTCTCTCTCTCTCTGCCCCTTGCTCACTTGCACCCTCTCCCTCTCTCACAAAAGAAAAAAAAAAAAAAAGGGAGGACAACCTGCTATGTCAGCCTCTCTGGCTGAGGTCCTCCTAAAGAGGCTGACACGCCTGCCTGACCTACCCTATTGGCTTCCAGTCTGGATGGCTAATTATTCAACTCAGGACAACTCTGGCCACTTCCCACCTGTTCAAAACCCTTCAATGATTCCTTATTACTAAAGAGAAGGGATAGCAAATCTTTCTCAAGTGTGCCACTATCTTCCCCCACTGCCTTCACCCATGGCAGTCGTTGCCCGTCAATCCAGAACCTTCTCCTTCTAGATCTTCTCCACCCAGCATGGAGGCGAGACCACACCACAAGAAAGTTCAGCAAACTCAAGACTCAAGGCTGGCCAGAGCTAGAAGGAGCCCTGGGGGGCAAAGGAAACAAAAGGAATTATAACCTAAAGCATCTCCAGAGGGCTAAGAGATAAGAAGTGAGCTGGTGTGCCTGAGAGAAGACCTCAGTGGCTCTAGCCTGGAGGGACCAGGACAGTGGGGGCAGGGGAGGGACAAGCTTCTACACAAGGAACTGACTGAAAGGCAGTACCAAGGATGGTTAGGCCTCCGGGCCACCTCTCCCACCCTTCAGCAAAAGACCAGGGAATAAGCATCTTCAGAAATTAAACAGGAGGGCTTTGGGCTTCAGGGACCCTGGGCAGGCCCGAACAGGGAAGACAGAATTAAGTGAAACCCGCATAAGAAATGTTTGGCGCCCCCCAGCCCTTCCTGCTGCCTCATGCCTCGGATGCAGTGACCACGTATACCCCTTCCAGGAGCACAACTCAGGGAGTCTTCTATGGAGAAACTGAGCCACCTCAAGAAAAAAAAGGTCTAACAAACATACTGACATTTATTGATTTCCTAAAAAAAAACAAAAAACAAACAAAAAAAAACAGATGTCAAGTCCGACCTTGCACAGAGAGCTCTCAATAACTATTAAATATGGGCATGGCGTAAACAACAAAAGAACTTCAGACTTCATCAAAATGAAAACCCTCTGTGCTCCAAAGGACACTATCAAGAATGTGAAAAGAGAGCTGACAGACTGGGAGACAAATCTCCAAACCGCACATCTAATAAGGGACTTCTATGTATAATATATAAACTCATGACTCCATAATAAAAGACAACCAATTTAAAAATGGGCAAAGGAGCTCAAAAAACATTTCTCCAAAGAAGATACAAAAATGACAAGCACAGAGAAATGCAAATCAAAACCACAAGGAATCCCACTTCATACCCACTAGGATGAGTATAATCACAGAAAATATCAATTGTCAGCATGGGTCTGGAGGAACTGGGACCCTCATACAACTACTGGGGGGAATGTAAAATGGTGCAGCTGCTTTGGGGGACTGTCTGGCAGCTCCTCAAAAAGGCAAAGAGTTGCCATATGACTCAACAATTCCACAAGTGTCTACCCAAGAGAAATGAAAACCTACAGCCACACAAAAACTTGTCATGAAGTTCACAGCAGCATTATTCATAAAAGTTGGAAACAACACAAAAGTTCACCAACTGATGAACAGATAAACGAAATTTGGTATATCCATGCAACGGAGTCTAAGTGAGCCATAAAATGGAACCAAGTACTGATTCATGCTATAACACAGCTGAACCTTGAAAACATTATGTTAAGTGAAAGAAGCCAATCACAAAGGATCACATATTGTATGATTCCATTTATATGAAATGTCCAGAAAAGTCAAAGCTATAATGACAGCATTAGTGGTTGCCTAAGGCTGGGAGAGTGAGCATAGGAGGTGGTAGCTAAAGGGTATGGGGCTTATTCTGGAGGTGATGAAAATGTTCTAAAATTGACTGGCAGCACAACTCCGTGAATATACTAGAAAACACTGAACTATACATTTTAAGTCAGTGAATTTTATGGCAGGTGAATTATATGACAAGAAAGCTGTTAAAAAAATATGGACCAGGGGCGCCTGGGTGGCTCAGTCGGTTGAGCATCCGACTTCGGCTCAGGTCACGATCTCCCTGTCTGTGGGTTCAAGCCCCGCGTCGGGCTCTGTGCTGACCGCTCAGAGCCTGGAGCCTGTTTCAGATTCTGTGTCTCCCTCTCTCTCTGACCCTCCCCCATTCATGCTCTGTCTCTCTCTGTCTCAAAAATAAATAAATGTTAAAAAAAATTAAAAAAAAATATATGGACCAAAAAATATGACCATTTTAGGAAACTGTCCAACTTAAAATACAGACATCAAAACAGATAGAAAAAGGGATTAAAAGGAAACAAAGAAAGGAGAAGAAACTTAAAAAATGATTCTAACTTTGTATCCCCAGAAAGGAAGAGAAAAACTGTAGTCATGAAACAAGATCAGGATGCACTCAAAGAACAAAAAGGAACTCTTAAAAATGTCATGGTCAAAGTTAAATATCTGACAGAAGGTGGTGCAGAGAATGCCACCATATTCCATTGATCTAATCCACCACTAACTGTGTGATGTGCCAAGATCTTTGGAATGACTAAGATAGGAAAATGCCACCAACTGAACTATGACACACTAGCAACTGAAAGACTCATCCATCTTCTTCTACAGTCACAGAACCCTAATTTTATTGAGAATGGCAGTTTACTCCACCAAAAGAGTACATTTTCCTGGCTCCTTTGCAGCTAGGTGCAACCATACAACATAATTAGGTGCTGTGTGGGACTTCCAAGAAGGCTCCATAGAGGGAACGAAGTTGGCTTCTTCCTTCCTGATGGCTGGAACTGGAAGATAAATATGATGGCTGGAACTCCAAAAGCCATGATCTTGAGGACAGAAGCCATGCACTGTGTATGGCAGACAGTTGGAAAGGAGACAGGCCCCAGTGATTTCAAGGAGCTGCTGGACCAGCCTAGACAGTCCATCTCGACTTACTTTACATGAAAGAAAAATAAACTACATCTTTATGCCACTGTTACTTTGGGTTTTATGAACTATACACTCAGATACACTCTTAACTAATTTAGAAGAATTAGAAGATAAAGTTAAGGAAATGTCCAAGAAGATGAATTGGAAAATCAACAAAAAAATTATAACTTATAGAGGATAGGTCCAAGAAATCCAACATTAGACTAACAGGGGTTCTTGGTAAAGAACACAGAGCAAACGGAGGGAAAGAAACAATATAAGTAAATTTCCCCAAATTGAGAAATACTAATGTCACAATTGAAAGTGCCTGGCTTAAAAATTAGAAAGTAAAAACACAGACAGCCCAAAGCTCATGAATGTGAAACTTAAGAACATAAGGGATAGAAAGGAAAATGCAAATTTTTCAGAGATAAAAAACAAAAACGTAACTCAGTGGCACAACAAAGGATAGAGAATTAGGATATAATGAAACTACTAGTGTTTGAAGACAATGGAGCAACACATTGAAAAATGATTCTTGCAAATCCTTTCTGGGAAAATGATTTATGACCTAGTTTCTCTACCCAAACTATTGATCTGGTCCCCCAAAACAGGCACTCAAACAGGCAAAGACTTAGAACATTTATCTATCACACATTTTTTTCTTAGGGAGGTACTAGAGAATGTTTTCCAGCAAAATAAGCGGGACACCAAACAGAGAGAAACAGGAGATCTGGAAAGCCATAGATTCAATACAGGAGAAAAGTGGAAGCAGTCTAGGTGTAGAGAATAACCAGTTCAGACTGGAGCAGAACAGAGGCACCCGGGAGGAAAATCTCCAGGAGAAAGGGTAAACTGATGAATGATCTGATAGGTTTGAGCATTTGGGGAAAAACTTAATAAAAAAAAAAAATTTGTATGATGGTTATGATGGAACGATTTGTAAAATTTTAATAATAGGTTTATTTAGAAATGTGCAAGTAAGAAAGCCATTTATTTGTAAGAAAAAAACAAGAAAGTTGTACAAAAAATAAAACGTGATCATAACACATAATTACATCATAAGCATTATTCTTGGCTCTCTGGTAGTCATTTTGCATGGTCAAAAATGTAAACATTTTATTGCTTTTATTAAATTATACAACTTACTGTATATGATAGTACTGAGGTGATGAGGGGGAAAGTGATATAACATTGCTGATGCTTTTCTACAGTACTGGAATAAATACAAAATGTCTTAGTTGTGACATCAAGGTATAGCAATATAAAGGTAGGACTTTGAACTCAGGAGATAAAACCTAGAATAAACAAGCGAAAATTTACATCAACTGCCTCTGGGGATCGGGATTGGGGCTGGGGAGGAGTGGGACAAAAATCTGACACTTTTCACTATAAGCCTTTGGTATTAGTTAATATTCACTGATTTAAAAATAAGATAAAGTGAAAGAAAATATAACCTATTTTTCATCCCAGGATAGATTAAAACCCAGACCTTGTATGACCAAGACCTTCAGGATCCAACTCCCCTTTCCAGTCTTATTTTCTATTATTCCCTCTCACACACCTGTACCCATGATTTCCCCTCTAGAGCCCACTTCCTTATGCCTCCCCCAGGCTGTACCAGCCCTTGCCAGGCTCAGATCCTGATAGATCTGGCCCATCCCTAAAGGCCCAGGTCCAACTTCCATTCTGCTCATACAGCAAGCCTGCAGTGTGTAAAAGCCAAGCACCCTAAAGCTTAGGGGCCCCGAGTCTCAGTTCTAGCACTGTCTCTTCTGAAGATAGCCAGGCCCGTGGGTTTGATTATAGAAGCCCAGGCTGGAGATTCCCAGCCAGGGGCCTTTAAGCCACCTGGAATTATATGTAAAATACTCTGAAACTGTCCAAAGGCTCCAATCAGCATGCCCGAAGGACGTCTGCACTTCCTCACCACTGGCTTAGTGTGCACTTGTCTGACTCTCTTCCCTGCACCCGTTTTCTGCGTATACTGGGCCCCCAGAAGGTAAGCTCCCAGCGCAGGTACTACACCTCCTAGTCTTAGAGGCGATGTTTCAAAAGCAGAGGGCTCTCCCAACACAGAACCCGTCCAGGGGTGAGGCAGGGAAGGCAGCAGAGGCAAAGCCTATGGGCTCAGCTGTTTGACAAGCTGGGTAGGTATTCCTCTTGGGGTGACCTATCCTAATCCTACGGCCTACTTCTCCAAGCCCTGCCCAGCCCAAGAGCTGCTCTGTTCCAGCCCTGAAACCAGCTCAGGAGTTGGCAAACATTCCACGTTGGCTCTTTGCCTATGCCCCCCTTCAGTGTCTCCTGAAGTCTGTTTGCAGCGCTATAGCCCCCTAGAGGTTGCATTTCCTGGCCAGACCCAGATGCCATCACCACCTCTCAGAAGAGGGACTGATTCTACTAGCTCGGCCCTCCAGCACCACTGGCTGGCTCCCTGTCTCAGCCTCCCGCCACTGTGTGGCCGTTTTGTGCTTGCTTCCCCACTCTGCACTGGCCCTGCCTTCCCCGGGTTTCCACTCATGGAAAGGGCACCTTA
Organism: Lynx rufus; assembly: GCF_022079265.1. NCBI lineage: Eukaryota > Metazoa > Chordata > Mammalia > Carnivora > Felidae > Lynx > Lynx rufus. The sequence goes on along the minus strand of NW_025814889.1, from coordinate 38,012,063 downwards.
TGCTCACTCTTCCTCCGTTCTCCTCATTATCATCAACGTACTAGGGACTGGAAGGAAGAGTTTATCAAAGGGCTTACCCAGAATTTCACAAGAAAAAAGGCATTGGAAGGTCCCCGTTCAAAGAGCTCCTTGAGTCCCCCCTTTTTCTCTGGGAATTTGTCATAGATCTGGCGGATGTCCACGGCTTCGAGGTAGGGGTCACTGTAGCTTGGGCTTGACTGGCCAATGTGTACAAACAGGTGCTTGTTATACTGTGGAGAGAACAGCTGGTTTCAGGGACAGGTAGAAGGTATCAGGACAGACACAGCAGCCCAGAGCTCAGATCACAGCCATGCCACCTAGAGCACGTGACTTCACTTCTCTGGGCCTCAGTTTCCCAACTGGTAAAATGGAGACAGTAAAAGGATCAAATGTAAAGCAAAGTTAACGGGTATAAAGCATTTGGTGCTGTGCCTGCACCTAGTCAGTACTCAATAAATTGCAGTTATGTGTATAATTCTTGCCCTGGCTATGTGGGCATTTTCTATCTTTGGGCCTCTGTTACCTCATCTGTCACGTCAGACCACTGACCTAGATAAGCTGTTTTCAAATGGTGCTCCACCCTATAGATGGGGGCTAGGCTGCCTCTGTGTCCCTTACAGGCACCTGGCTACAACCAGAGTCTACTTCTTCTGTTGTACCCACTGGGCTTCTGAGTAAGAGTATGATTAATGGGTGCCTCAGCTGAAAAAACAAGTTTGAAAACATCAGTGTGAAATGGTCTGTGAAGTCTCCCAGGTTCTGGCACCCTGTCAGCCCAGCCTTCTCTAGCTCCTCCTCCTCCTCTGACCTTTGCAGGTAACGCTGGTCACCAGGGACACGGGACCCTGAAGGAGACAGGGTGGGGATGGGGCTCCTCTCTCTGCTACTGTCCCAAAGATATGGGTCAGACACAGGAGGCTCCTCAGAGCCACAGGGGAAAGGGGGGGGTGGTGGTGCTGGGTGGGAGGGCAGAGAGCATGGAGGGAAGAGTACAGATCAGAGAGGGAGCAGCAGAGGGAGAGGCCAGGAGAACCGGGATAGAAAAAGAAACCAGGGGACGGCTTTGGGGTGGGAGCATCAACAGTGTCAGGGAAAGAGGGAGGTGAAGTGAGGAAAGAAGAGGGAGGGAGGATGAAGGAAAGGGGGAGGGCCAATGGAAGGGAAGACTGGGAAGCAACAGGACATCTAAGTAAAACCCAGAAGTGGAGTGGGGCAGAAGGCCAGGGCAGGAAGCCAGAAGCGGGTGGAAAAAGAGCTGGAAAGACATGGGAGCAAGAACCTCCGGGAACAGGAGAGGGTGGGAGAGCCAGCCAGACCCAGGCCAGGACCTACCGTATCAGGGTCCTGCTGCTGCTCCAGGAAGGCAGAGAACTCCAACATCCAGAGCTTGGAGCTGGCCACACTGCGGCCCTGCCATGGGGGTGCCGGGGGCGCTGAGGGCGATGGGGCGGGTCCTGCAGGAGACTCAAACCCTGCATGCAGCAGGAAAGGCACATGGGGACGGGTCCACATCTCAGCCTCTGCGAGGATCCCAGGCCCAGCCGTGAGACCCTGTGCTGGCAAGGGAATCATCTCCTGCCTCCCCTAAATGGGACCCCCCCCCCCCGGCAGGGGCGGTGGAGGGGAGTGCCTGGCCCGGTACAAGTTAGGCCCCTTGGGCCCCCCGTACAGAACTGTCCTCAAGGGAAAATGGATGCCGCGTGGAGGGGCCGGGATGCCAGCTGGGCTGAGGGCTTCCGAGCAGCACAACTACGTTCTTGTGGAGGAGCTTCTGGTCCGGTCAAAGATAACCAGACACACTGACTGCTATAGTGATGGAAGCCCTGTGAGAACTGGAAGTTTCCGGATCTGTTCACTGCAGTCTCTCCAGCCCCTAGAACAGTGCCTGGCATTCCTTACAGGTTTGCTAATAACAGAAGTAATGAGTGTGATAAGAATTGACAAAGTATGCACTTGGGGGTGGGCAGGGAAGGTTTTTCCCAAGAAAGTGATGCTTGAAGGAAATAGTAAGTACAGGCAGGAGGGGAGAAAGGGGAAAGGGTGCTCCAAGCAGAGGACATGGCAGAGGCAAACTAGGGGCTGTGAGAAGCCCCGTCCTCAGAGGAACTGGAGAGTGGGTGGGTTTGTGCCAGTGGCAGGAAACGAAGACAAGAGATGAGCCGGACAGGGGAACTGGGCTAAGCAGCATGAATTTTAGCCTGAGAGTCTGAGAGGGACAGAGGATTTTAGGGACGACAGTGAACTGATCAGACATGCATTTCTGAAAGATCCTACTCAGTGTGAGGGAAGGACTGGGCAGGGGTGAGGCGGTCAGAGGCTTGGTCCCAGGGATGTTTTCCCAATGGAAAAATGACGGCCTGAATGAAAGTGGTGTAGTGGAGGGAAGAGTAAGGGATAGAGGAGGCACATCCTGGGCCTTAGTGACTGACGGGACGTGAGAAAGCAGTGAGACAGAACTCCAGACACCAGCTTTCCAGGCTGGGAAGTCCCACATGCTGAGGTGGGTAACTCGGGAGCATTCAAGAAAGGAGACAGAGAAGATACACAGGGGTGGGAGGAGGGCCATGCTGGACACTGAACAAGTGCTATGTGCCAGACATGACTGGATACACAGAAGACACAGACCAGTCAGCCACAGACGTTGCCCCCCAACCCCAGATACTGGCAATAGAGTGTCAAGTGTCAGATGGGGGTGCAGAGCGCTCAGGGTGCCTAAACTGGGTGGGGGCAGGGCAGAGGAGCTTCCAGGAGGCCTGAGCAACAGCCCAGAGGCAGGGCGGGGCTGGGGGCATGGAGGGAAGGAGGGAGAGGAGAGAAAGCTAAATTACCAAAGAGGTCCATGCAAGTCCTACTACAGAGTTTAGATTGTACCCAGAAGGCACCAGGGAGCCAGGATTGGAGTGAGTGAGTGAGTGAGTGAGTGAGTGAGTGAGTGAGTGAGTTATTTATTTATTTATTTATTTATTTATTTATTTATTTATTTATTTATTTTAGGATTGGAGTTTAAGCCTAGGAACCACATGGTGGGATTGATGCTTTATAAAGGTGTAAATTACAGGGTGAAGAGGGGAAGCAAGATAAAACCGGTGTCAGGTTAAGAGGCTGCTGCAGTAATCCAGGCAAGAGTAGGTGGGCCTGAACCAAGACAGTGAGGCCAGGGAGAGGAGGGGACACACAGGAGGGTGGATCGCTCGTGCTGGGAGAAAGTAGCAATAAGGACACCAGGAGGGTGGATCGCTTGTGCTGGGAGAAAGTAGCAATAGGGACACCAGGAGGGTGGTGGGCTGCTCTCAGAACAGAACCAGCCAGGCCAGGTCAGCAGGGAGTCATTCCCCGAGCCAGAAAAGGTGGTTAAGGGGAAGGATCCTGTCTTGCCCTTCAGAGAGGAAGGAGGTAAGGGACCTCCATGAGAAAGAAGCAAAGACAGGGCAGGTTACCTGAGCAGTGAGAGGGAGGGGCCCTACCCATGCTCCAGGCCTCTGCCCAGGAGTGTTCCCTCTGCTCACAAGTGGCTCCAGGCAACAAAGCCATGCTCTCCTTGGACCTCCCATTTTGAAGGAGACATCTTAGCATCACCAAGAGGGAAGCCATCCCAGGAGCCAAGCTGCACAGGACACACATGCAGCATAGAAAGATGGCCAGGGGAGAGCTGCCCTGGGGCACAAGGACCACCCCCTCTGACCCGTGTGCACCCCTGGAAGCCCTGAGTGTACCAAACAACCCGAAAGGCATGGCGGGCTTGGTGCACGGCAGAGGTGTGCGTGGCAGGAGCACAGAATGGGGTGGGGCCAGGAGACTGAGCACACGCCAGGGCAGCATCTAACAGGGGCATGAGGCATCCAGCTGTCGGGGGGCCGGGACCTGGAGGGCAGGAGCTGCAGGTGTGCGAGGTGCACGGGAGCTGTGCGCTGCCGACCCACCTGGCAGAGGCAGCGAAGGCTGGACAGCGTAGGTTTGTTGAGAGAAAGGTTTCACACTACGGAGACAGGAGAGAGGAGGTGTAAGCCCTGGGCACGTTGCAGCCCAGGAGTCTCTGGCAGTGTCCAACGCTGTGTGTGGCTGGCCCCAGTGGTCTGAGCATAAGTGGCCTTAACGGGCTCTGGCCACCTGCTCCCTCCCCTGCCAAGTCCCTCAAGTTTCATGGATGACCCACAGAAGCAGCATGTCTGTTGGGAAAATCCATTCCTCCCTCCTTCCTTCCCTCCCAAGCCAGCCAGAGGTCTGCTTCCTAGCCTCTCTCCCTCAGGGTCCCAAGCTCTGGCCTTGTTTCACCCTGGACAGACTGGAGTTTCAGCAAATGCCACCCCAGCGTGTCCACACCACAGACTGAGCTATTGCCTAAAAAGCAGGACAGCCTGATCCCAAAGCTCAAGCCCCTCCTGAAAGGCTGCCCCCAGACTGCTACCCTGTCCCATACTGGGAGCCAGGCTCAACAGCACAAGTTCACAGGCTCAAGTTCAGTTCAGAGAGCAACTGGTAGCAGGCCATACTCACTCATGGGATGTTCCAGCTTGGCCCGGCAAAGCTCCTTGCCAAAACTGAGGAGGCAAAAAGCACAGAGTCAGCACAGCCCCATGCACCAGGGCCGTGGTGTGGGAAGACCGAGCAGGGGCCTCATCTGGAAGGCAGGGTTGGGGGCCTAGACCCAGTGGGCAGTAAGGAGAGTCAGCACTGCTACACTGGGCTAGGTTACAGCAGTGTCTCAAAGTGTGTTTCAAGGAGCTCTAGTCTCTAGACACACTCTGCCAAGAAGGTGCTCCTTGAGAGAAATCCCAGGTTTAGAATTACAGCAACTGTATTCCTCCCTTAGAGGCCCACAGTGCGTAGCAGCACATAAGGCCTGAACAGTCCAAGGTCAAGAAACCTATTTAGTTGTAAGCGTCCCCAACTTCCTTACGCACAGAATTACTTTGTTCCCTATCTATGCAATATTCTGACGGACTAGCAGTCTCTGGAGCACACTTTGAAAACTCCTGGACGAGAGGCTCACCGAGCATGGGGTGAGGTCCTTCCCTACACGCCTAGGGCAGTGCTATGGGTGCATGGTGAAGACCCATGTAGACCCTATAGCCAAGAAAACCTTGTGAGGACACAGCCCTAGAAAGGAGGAGCCTTTCTAGATCATTCTGAAAGGGTGACCAAGCTGGCCGTGGCCAAGAAATTTAAAACCCAAACAAGCGTTTGTTCCTGAACATCAGCTCTCCAACTGGAAAGAGAACAGTGCTGAGGAGCAGAGGGGAGGGGGGAGCCGGGACAGGGCCGAGTGGTGGAGAGCTGCTCAGGGGCATGCTGGTGTTACACCAAAGACTCAGGCATCAGCCCCCTCACCTGTCAATCAGGCCAACTCTGTAGAGCTCCTTGGTTGGTCAGCTAATGGGAGCTGCTTTGCCCCTTGTGGGAGGTCTGCTGTGTCACCGTCAAGGCCCCCGAGAAGGTGGTGCCGATGCCAGCAGAGCTGTGCCTCAGCGTGGCCCCTTGGCCCTTGGTCCCTCCTTCCCCCTGGCTCTCCTGGCCTTGGAGGACTCAAGTGAGAGAAATGTGGCCTGGCCAGTGCCTCTGGCTCCTCAGGAGGGGGAGGAGTGAGAAGGAGGGGCTGGTGTGGCCTCTGGCTCCAGGCAGCCCCACTTACCCCTGAGACTGCTGGGTGGCCTGGGCCCCGGGCGAGGGCCATTTTACTGTGGAAGGCTGTGGCGGAGATGGCCTGGGCGGGCGACATGGGAGCCATGCTCTGCAGGGCCTTGTCCTTAGCTGCCTGGTCCTGGGGAGACATTGGAAGGGAGGGCCTCAGCAGTGGTCACTAGGGCAGGCATGGGCAAGGCGGGGTCCGGGCTTGTGCTCAGGGAAGCTGTCCTATCGCCAGTGGTCAGAGCCCTGGACAAGGCCCTGAGGGCCGAGGCTTACGCCCCTGCAGTGCTATTAACTTTGTTTGTGACTAAGTGCAGGTCACTTGGTTTCTCTGATCAGTTTCCTCATCTGTCAAAGGGGCAAAATACGTGTCCAGCCTATTTTATTAGAGCTTAAAGGGCCTTTTGGAGACCATCTGCCAGGCGGTGTCTCCACAGGGATACTCTGAGAACAGAAGCTTTTTAGTCCTTGCTCGCCTCCACACCACTGGCAGCTGGCATGGTACCTGGCTCATAGTAGATGATACATAAATATGTCAGAGCCCTCCTCGAATGGACAGGAGGGATCATCCTCGGTCACACAAACTGTCTATAGAGGCATGGGGCGATCTCCTGTGGCCCCACCTGTCTCAGGCCTGCCCCAGGGGTCTCCCCTTGCACTGTGGACACCCAAGGCACCCCCAGACTTTTCCATGTCAGGATGTAAACACGTACGGTCTGCCCTCCCTGGGTCCAAAGGCCCCAAAAACGGGTTCACCCTGCACCGGCTCTGAACAAAGAAGTACTCAGGGAAGCATATGTGAGGAACAAACAGGCACTTAATGACATTAGTGATGATGATAATAATAGTAGTAACAATTTTTATATGTGTGTAAGCCAGCAGTTCCCATCCTGAGTGTCCTAATCCCACAGGTCTTCAAAAGTGATGAGACCGTATTTCAGTACTGAGATTTTCTGTATTTCAAAAAGCCTGATGGGAACTGTGTTTTTGTCCAAAATAAGACCACATTTATAGACTGGAATGGCAAGTATTATTCAGCATGTATAGCTTAATTGAGGCCAAAAGATTGGATTATGTCAACTCAGGAGCTCAGATTAGAAATTCTATCTTTACGATGAATATTTTTAAACAGAGAAAATAAATTAGCTGTTATTTGGTAATGAAGTTGGTAGACCCAGATCTGTCCTGAGTCATAACCGAGTCATCCCGGAGAAGCGATGGAGGTCCCTGCAGCCTACAGGTGCCGTTCTCTGACAGTTTCACTGAGTCCCCACCGTAGCCCTGTGAGGCGGGCACCACCTTGGTGGCCCCCAACAGCATCCCAACGCCTCGTGATTGTGGGGCAGGATTCCAAAGGCCCCTCCACTCAGCCTCTCCAGGACCATCTTCACTCACTTGGCACAAGGTGACCCACACGTGGACTCTGAACATCACAGCACTCCTGTGAGGCCAACAGGACCAGTAGGATCCCCATTTTAAGATGAAGAAACCGAGGCTCAGAGAATTTATGTGACTACGGTGTTGACAGTGGTGATGGTTGGCCTGAGAGTTTGGCCCCGGTTGGCATTATCAATTTACCTCTGGGCCTCTGCAGGGCTGGGGCAGGGGGGCGGAGGACACTGGGGCAGGGAGCGAGGACGATGGACACTGATATTTGCCAGCACCCAGCGCACACCACAGAACACACAGGAAACCCTTCTGAGTGGACGGGTCATCCTCAAACCACTGTCCTTTTGGGGTCAAACTTGGGCCTTGCTCTCAGAGGCTCCCTGATAACCAAAGAGGGAGCTAATCAGCATAAGGTGGCCTCTTCCCAAGGACACTTGCACTGTTCAGGAGGAAGAAGTCAAACACGCCCAGGCCAGCTGGCTCAGGCCTCTCCCTCCAGGAGGACATGTATGATGCAGCAGGCCACACCCTCCCAAAGCTTGCAGACCTCTGTGGTTAACAACTACATTATGAAGCCAGAGAGCTCCATCCGCTCAATGTCAGCCACTTACGTCCCTTCCCGGATAGCTGATCTAAACAAATGACTGGGACTCAGGAAACCACGTCCTTACCAGGGTGGGACAGGAATCAGGGGGAAGTAGGAAGGACATTATGAGGAGTGACATCAAATGGCCAGGCTATAAGGCCAGGGAGTCACTGAATTTTGGGGCTGGAGAGGACCTCAGACGTCAACTTGCTTAACTCTGTCATTTTACATTTTAAACCAAATGGAGCTTGAGGAAGGTCAGTGACTCATCCAAGTTCACATGGTACAAGGGCAGAGTATGCTACACCAAATCCCGGGTCCTGGAGGATTTCTATCTAATAGAAGTCTGTCCACCAGGGATTATGTTAGGTCACAGACCCCTTTGAGAATACGACAAAATCCTCAAACCAATCTCCCCAAGAAAACTCATATAAAGATTTGCATATTATTTAAGGGGCTCATGGCTGCCCTTGATGTCCATCCAGTGGTCTACGAAGGCTCTCCCTGGCCTCCAAGTTACAGCATGTGGACAAAGGTAGGTGCGATTCCTTGAAGCAAATGTGCCCATACAGATGGTCCCCAAGGGAATTAAAAGTTTCCCTGGATGGCTGTAAACAGAACACTGTAAAGTCTTGTCTCCATTCTGGCCCCCTGCCAGGGTCCCAGTGAGAGGCAGACCGGAGAGGGAAAGTGGGGCTCAAGTTGGACTCCAGGACCCAAGGGTGTCTGAGGGTACGTGTGCTGGCTTGAGAGGGAGTGACAGCTGAGGCCCAGCCAGCTGTCCCAGGGACAAAGGAACGAGGTGCCGGGCTGCAGCTGTGGGGGCTGGGGACAGCTGGGCTGAGTGGGCAGCGGGGTGCGGCTTCCTGGGAGTTCCCACCACTCATTTGGAGCCTCCCATGTCAGGATCACGGACAACTGAAGCCACACGGGACCTTCAAGCTCCTCTAGTTCAGGGGTTTTTAACTGGGTTATGAGCTACTTTGGGGTTCAAGAGCCACAGAGCATCAGAAGCAGATGGGAGCAGGGTCTCTGGCCTATTCCTCACTAACCTAGCTTTGACTGGAGTAGCCCTTTGATAACATATTGGGGTGATATTTTGTTTGGGGGGGAAAGGGGGGACCCGGCTGCTTAAAAAAAAGTGTGTTAACTGCTGGACTCAGTCTGATTCCCTCAGATGTTAGCTCTTCCTGCCAAGTAGCTGGGCAAACTCTACTAGAAGCGTGTCTATGGTGGGGTGGGGGCTCACTCCCTCTTGCCATTCACCAAAAGGGTCCCCTGGCTCCAGCGACCAGGAGGCCTAAGTCCTGTGGGGAACAGAGTGCCCCAGGGGGAGTCCTGTGGGGCATGGCCCTGTAAGGTAGGGCTGACCTGGGGAGGGGAGAGAACTGTCCATCTCAGAGAGCAGAGTGCAGGAAGGAATTCCACCAGCTCCCACAGTACAACCCACCCCCACCCCACCACCCACAGCAGTGCCTCCCAAGCCTGACCACCCTGTAAGCTCAGCAGATGGCAAATAAGGGGCCAGTGGCTCAAGGACGTCCTCAAGGAAGGGGGTATGGAGGACAATCCCACTGTGATTCGGGAAGTACTCTGTCCAGGGAGGGGGGATGCTCTAGAGCCTGGTGGTCTCACATACTTACACACACACACACACACACACACACACACACACACACACACACGGCTCTGAAGTCAAGTGTCATTCCCTATATAGACAGAAGCACGATTATAGGCTAAATCCCAGTCTTCTTAACACCAACAAGCATGCTGGCTCTGCACACAAACAGCCAGCCCCTGAACCCAAGGGAAGACTTTTCCTGCTGGAAAAGGAGCTCCAATTTCTAGGAAGCTGGCCCCACCCATGCCCTAGGTCCTCCCTCCCACTGCTGCTGTTTGCCTTACCTTTAGCTTGGCCTGGATCTCGCGGGCTTTGCGACGGGCCAGCACCTGGATGTGGCTGGAGACCTGCAGCAGGAAGAAAAGGCTCCTGTCCCTACCTCCCAGAAGGCCTGTGCTCCCCATTCTGGCTCCCTGACCCTCAGCACCGCCCTCCTCAGCCTCAATCCACATCTGTGGAATGAATGAATGAAAGGGCCAGTCAATGGTGGGCCTTCAGTCCCTCCATATCCAGCTAATCCAGACTTTGGCAATAAATACAAGTATAGTGCCAGTACTTTGTCCTCTGTTCTTCTGGTGTCCTGGAGAGGGGAGGGGGCTGCTGACTCCCCTGTAAGGTGAGGGATTTCCTCCCAGTTGATAGCAACAGGAACCACAGGGAAACTGAACTATCTGTGGCACACCAAAAAGACACAACCTCTCTGAACCAGCCCCACCAGGAATCCACACTGGGGCCTACAGAGGCCCTGGCCCACCATGGGAGCAGGCTGGAACTGGGGTACCTGCCCCTGGGACCCACACTCATCTTTCAGGGCCCACCTGCTTCCTGGTGCGGGTCTTGCCTGTCCGGAGCTTGATGTAGCGGGCAATCAGCTCATTCCGACCTACAGAGACACCAACAGCTTCTCAGCAGGAGAAGGACAAAAGGCAGGCACACAGAACGATCTGGGAGATCTCTTCCCTCATCCTCTGGCCACCTTGACTGGGTACTTGGGGTGAGAATTCTACAGGTTCCCTCCTGCCCTCCTTGGATCCCACGGATCTCCCAGCAGCAAGAGGAAGCTGAGGCCTTGGTGGGAGACTGGTAACCTGAGAGCAAGGAGGTGACAGGGCTGTGGGCCCCACATAAACTTGGGGAGCCCTCTCAGAGGCCACCTCCTCCCCTCCACTCTACAGCAGGCTGACAGTCCTGCCTCCTCCTGGGGCCTTCTGCACACTTGAGAGGCTGCAGGGAAGCGCCTGGGCTTTGGCCATCCCCCATGCAGTCCCCGCGGCTTCCACCACCTCCATATGAGCAGGGCCTTACAAGATGTCTTGTCTGGTCTGTGAGCAGCAGCAGGGATGGGGGACATACGTGCTGAGACACCGAGGGTCCCCAGAGAGGAGGTCTGAAGCGCTTAACTCAAAGAAAACCCAGACAGACCACAACTCCAGCTCCGTGGCTCTAACCAGTCAACAAGTAATACTGAGTGTGTGCCATGGGCCCACCCTGCTAGGGGCTAAAGCTGCATCTAAGGGATCTCAGAAAACTATGAGGAGCCACCTGTGTCCTCTACTACTATAAATGCAATTATGAAAGAGGTTCCGTCTTCAAAGAAACTGCCACCTAGCTGAGGAGAGATGTGTGCCCATGCTGTAACTCCAGTGCGTGCCACAGACAGGGAACACACAGTGTGTTCAGAGCACAAGGGGTCAGTTCAGGTTGGGTGGTCAGGTGAGCCTTCACCTGGACCTTGACCACTGGGTAGGATTAAACCATAAAGAAGGACATTGGGCTGGGGAGAGGGAGGGCAAGGGGATTTCAGCAGGAGCTACCACCTCCCTGGTCCAGCTCTGGGGCCAGAGGGCACAGCCGACAGCCTGCCCTGTCCTGCTGGCCCTTGTTGAGCCTGGAGGACTGTGACTATGAGTAAGGAGACTGCTGGTGCAGGGGGTGGGGGTGGGGTGGTGGTGATGAATAGGCTATCCACCACCCTGCTGTAAGCAGAGAGCACAGCCAAGGCCAAGCCGGCCCCCCAGCTGACCTTTCCCCACTGCCAACGCTGAATTAAGAGGCCACCCTGAAGAGGTCTCATCTGCCAGAAAGACTAGGTGGCCTGAGCACTGGACTGTCTGTGTCAGGGAAAGAAGGGAGGGAGGATCAGACCCTGAGGATATCACCTGCCGGCTGGTCTGCACCTAAAACAGGGATCCAGCAAGATGGCTCTTCTCAAAGCTCTCCAGGGAGAGGTATTCCAAAGGCTCCTTTAAACAAATGTCTGAATAAAGTTCAACAGTCCTGCCCCATGTCTAACTTGAGACACTCATGTTGCAGCTATGAAGTGCTATTATCACTTGCCAGAGAGTCTAAGTCATCACCAGTGGTGACTATACACGGGTCACAGAACTGGGATTTGGGGAGCCAGATGCTAGCCCAGTGGTTCCACAAATGAGCTATGGGACCGTGGCTAATGGGATTTTATTCCTCCATGGACCTTTACCCAGACTTCTCTTCTTAAAACAGGCCCTTTTAGGTGCGCCTGGGTGTCTCAGTCGGTTGAGCGTCCGACTTTGGCTCAGGTCATGATCTCGCAGTTTGTGGGTTTGAGCCCCGCATTGGGTTCTGTGCTGACAGCTCAGAGCCTGCAGCCTGCTTTGGATTCTGTGTCTCCCTCTCTCTCTGCCCCTCCCCCGCTCATATTCTGTCTCTCTCTGTCAAAAATAAACATTAAAAAAAATTTAATAAAAATATAAATAAATAAATAAATAAATAAATAAATAAATAAATAAAGCAGGCCTTTTTAGGGTATTTTCTCAAGATTATTCCAACCAAATTTTTATAGACTTAGGAAACAGACCTTAACTTTGGCTCAGTTTCCTTTCCTGTAAAACAAACAGGCCTGTGGGAGTAGTGTAGTTCAGAGACCAGCCTGGGAGCAAGGAGAAGAGCAAGGGGAGAGAGAAGGTTCCTGAGAGCCAGGAAGCTGACTGCAGTGCTGGAGGACATGCTCTTGAGAAGGGCAAGTTGGAGAGTCCCGGGCGGGTGGTGGGAAAGGCAGGGAGCACTCGTCTGAATGGCATCAGAGACCATTGTGACCCCGGGCTGCTCCTCTAGCCCACACCTTGTGTGCAGGGAGCAACCTATCAGTTCTATCTGTCTTTTCTGTTAGATTCTCAACACCTCAGAGCAAGAGACTACACATCCCAATTCAGGTCAGCATCTCCAAAATCTGGCCCTGTTTGTCAAATAAAGGGTATATCAGCAAATCTTGACAGCCGACCCTTGAAGAACATGGGTTTGAACTGCACAAGTCCACTTACACATGAATTATTCTCAATAAATACAGCACAATACCATATGTATTTTCTCTTCCTTAGGATTTTTTAAATAACATTTTCCTTTCTCTAGCTTATTTTACTATAAGGATATAGTGAATAGATATAACATACAAAATATGTGTTAATCGACTGTTTATATTATTGATAAGGCTCTGGTCAATAGCAGGCTGTTAGTAGTTAAGTTCTGGGGGAGTTCAAGTTATACATGGATTTTCTACTGTGTCTGGGGGGAGGGTAGCATCTCTAACCCCCACATTGTTCGAAGGTCAATTGTATAACCAGAATCTAGACACTTCTCACCACCTCACCCTCCGTGGTCCAAGCTCCCATCCTCCCTGGCCTCAACTATTAGAATAGCGTTCTACCTGGATCCCCTGATCAGCCTATTCTCAACACAGCAGCCACAGCAATCCTGTGGCTCAAACACCCTCCAGTGGCTTCCCATCTCCCTCAGATTATAAGTGCCCAAGCCCCTACAATGGCCTAGAGAGACCCACAGGATCTGTTCACTCCATCCCCAGCTCAGCCCCTCCCTGAACTTATGTCACCTGCTACTCGGTCTCCTGGCTGTTCCTAAGACCTGCCTGACCCATGCCCATCTGAAAGCCTTTATGTGCCCTGTTCTCAGCCCAGTCACATGTGGCCCACAACCTCACCTTCACACCCTTGACACCTTCTTTGCTCAGATGCCATTGCCTTAGAGACCACTTCCCTGAACACTCCCCTGAAAACTGAGGTCAGCCCCCGCCTACCCACCTTGGACTGCCTACTGTCTTTACTGTTCTCATAGCACCTTCTCACATGCCATGTGATCTGCCTACTTACTGAGCTGCCTACTCGGAGCACTGCCTACCTCCTCCCCACTCCCAGCAGAAGGAAAGCTCCTGAGAACAGGGATTCACACCCAACACCTAGAACACTGCCTGCAGTTTTCTGTAGCAGGTTCCCACAAACATTGTTAAATGAATAAGGGATAATGTTAAATAGTGATATGATACTGGCCAAATGTCCCACAAGGCTCTTTAGCCTTCTATAGGTAAGGTACAAGTTATAGAAAAGCAAATACCCTTTTACTTCTGATTAGTCCAACATAATTTTTAAAGTGATTTCTTATCCCGGTCTCATTTGACCCTCTCCATGCAGGAACAAATCCAGATTTGGGGGGAGCCTAAAGCATCTAAAAATTGGAAGGCTCTCATTGAGAAAAAGAATTTAAAATATAAACCAAAATTAGGCTAAGATTATTTTAGGTTAAGATGGGTATGTTTATTCTCTTGATGATAGTAATTGGTTTCATAAGTGTATATGTCTGTCAAAACTCAACCAAATTATCCACTTCAAATATGTATGTATAGTTCACTATATGGCAATTATACTCCAATAAAACTACTTTACAAATTTAAATTAAAAATAAAAAGCTTAGAGGTGCATGGGTGGCTCAGTTGGTTGAGCATCTCACTGGCTCAGGTCATGAATGATCTCACGGTTCATGAGTTGGAGCCCCTCATGAGTTCGAGCCCCTCATCGGGCTCTGTGCTCAGAGCGGGGAGCCTGGAACCTGCTTCGGATTCTGTGTCTCCCTCTCGCTCTCTGCCCCTCCCCCGTTCCCTCCCTCCCTCCCTCTCTCTCTCTCACCCTCAAAAATGAATAAATGTTAAAAAAAGAATAATAAAAGGTTTAGGGACATCACATTACTAGTGATGGTCTTGAAGCATTAGCCCCATCAACTTCACGGTAAACCTCCCTACTGCCTGTAGAAAGGCCAGCAATTACACCTATTACCAAAGGAGAAAACTGAAGTCAGAAAATCTCACCCAGATTGTCTACCAGCAGATCTAGGACCAGCTGCCTGGGTTTGAGCACTGGTGCAGCCACTGTGGGCGGTACAGTGAACACCTGGCACCAAGAAGGTGCTGCTCAGTTAATGGGAACTCGCCTCCAACACCGGGCCAGCGTCCTGGCCCTTTACGCAGCGGCACATCCTCTACAGTACATGTCAAGCAGCAGCAGCAGCTAGGGAGGAGGCCTGTGTCCTCCATTGGCCGAGACCCTTACTCCAGACATTACAGATGGCTCGCCTCCTGTGAGAGCCCCAGGTCACGAAGACAGAGCCCCTCCTAGCCCCACAACTGCCTCTGCCCTCGGCTACAGAGTTCAGGAACGAGACAGGCCATCCTGGCCCTGGGCTAAGCAGTGGGGGCCATGGGAGCCAAACCCAAGGGGTGTGGGCTGGCTCAGCTGTCTTTTACCAACTTGTGCATCTTCCCTCTCTTTCTCTGGAACAGCATCCTCCCCTCCCTTACCAGCTCATCTCAGACCATTATTCCACCCAGCCTTGTTCTGCTTATCAGAGGCAATGCCAGGAGTCGAGAGCTCCCCCTGGGTGGGAGTGAAGTGCTGGGCTTCTGTGGGTGTGTTGAGCCAAAAGGGGTCAAACAGCTTCCTTCCTGCCACTGGGGTGCTTTGGAGGTCACCCTGGCCATTCTGCCTCCAGGCCAGCTGGCATCTAATCCAGGCTCTACACATACATGGAGAGTTTCTACAGCTTCTTTCCCTCTTGTAACAAGAGCTACGATAGTGAACATTTATTTATTGAGCACTTATATGAGCTAGTACCTGTGCAAATACATGATGTGTACTGGGAGTTTTATTTGCATGCTCCTTGTCAATCCTCATGTCAACTCTATGCAGCTGCTACTACTGTCACATTTAACAGACAGGGAAATCGAGGTACAGAGAGGTTTGGAAAGCTGTTCAGGGTCACAGGCCAACAGGTAGTTAAGACTGAAATCCATGCAATCTGGTTCTATAGTCTGTCTCTTCAGTATTGCACAGAATTACTTCTATTTCACATGGGATTGAGGGCCGTCTCTCTGAAGGGTTGGACCTGGAGATCCCACAGGTCCAGTGTAGCCTAAGGAAGACAACTCTGTGGCCCAAGCAAGGGAAGTGATTTACTGAAAGTCACATAGTTTGTTAGTGTTCCAGGTGCCATGAGAACATACATTTCTAAGGCTTCATGACTATGATACAATGACTGCCCTCCCTTCGCCAAGCTGGGAGCTTCCTCTGCAAGACCACTGTGCTCCTCCCTCTGGATTGATCCCCCGATTCTCTGGGGCTCTGCATGAAATAAGTCCTTGATGATGTCTGACTGCCCCCTCACCTGACCCAGATGCTGGAGGAAGAGCCGGCTATTTGAACCCAAAAGCCTGCCCACCTGTTTTCATTCTCTTATGGACAGTGGTACCCACAGCTGATAGAAACCAATGTGCTTTGGATGATGTAGACGTCAGGAAGCCACAGAGTCAAAGGCAAAAGCGGAGAGAAGTAGGGAGCATGTGTTCAGAGGCAGAGCCCTGAAACTACAGCCAAGGTCAGCAAAGAGCAAGGGCCGAAAGAAACTAGTACAAAATCCAGATGAGTTAGTGGGAGAGAAAGAGACCTGCATCCTTGTCCCAGCTCTGCCACTTGCTGCTAAAACCCAGGCCTTTCTTCTCCCCTCCAGTTCAGAGACCACATGCTGGGGCAGCGGGAGGCCAGCCTGGACCTCGGTGGGGGCAGCTGGGCATTACAGTGTGGCAGGTGGCCTTGGCCAACCCAAGAGAGGGCCTGGGTGGGGCTGGAAAGGACACCTCCGCCAGACTGTGGCCCATCTGTCAGGGGACATGTGTCCAACAGCCCCCACCTCATGTCCACAGCCCCATCCAAAGGTCAGCCTTGGCCTAACTACAGGCTGAGGGTGGGGCGTTCTCGATGCAGGGTCCACATATCACCACCACTTCCTCCCAACCCCACATACCAGGTCACACGTACCTGCCAGCCACCCCAGGCTTTTCCTTGAACACACACTACCACTGAAATCGTTATCCCGTTTGCACAACCCTGTATGGAACAGGCCATTTCTGCATCTCATTTCCTCTGTATTGCCTCCTCTCTCTGCACCAGCCCTCTGTCTGGGTCATAAGGGTATTAAATGGCACAAAGGAAGTGAAGCACCTACCACCTAGCAGAAGGTCAGTAAGGTCAGTAAGGTCAGCTGTTGTTGTTCAGGTTGTTCATAAGGCCCCATTATACTGAAAGCTATTAGTTTTCAAAATTGGAAAAGTTGAGAACCTGGGCACAGAGCCTCCCACCCAAGAGGAGACAGATCTGCACGTGTAGTGTTTTGGTTCACCAGAGGCCTCTCACGGGAGCGAGCCTCTTATGAGCTCTCCATTTCACCCTGGCAGCTTGGGACTGGCAGGGGGGGAGGGAGGGGGGGCAGGGAGGCCAACCTTCCTCCACAACCAGCCCTAATCCCGATGGCCTGGGGGCCTCTCTGTCCAGGGATCGGCTGAAGCTATAAACACCTGCAGCTGGAGGAGGAGGCTATTTGTGGAGAAGAAACTTCTGCCCGAAGCCTGGAAGCCTGAGAAGGCAGTGATTAGGCCTGACATCGGAGCTATTACCACCGTTGTCCCTGGAGGGCTCTGAGGCTTCTGGTGAAATCCTACTCGGCCTTCAAGGCTGCCGCCCCAAGAAGGCTTCCCTGATCCCCACCCAAGTGGGTGTGCCCACTCCCACCTCCAAGTCCGGGTGCACAGGGGTCTGTGCCTTTCTCTAAAGTCACTGGAGTACCTGTCTTCCTCCCTCACTAACATCCAAGCTCCTTGAGGGCAGAGGACATGTCCAATTCAGCTCTACACCCCACTGCTGCTCTCTGGGCACCTCCATGGGCTCCCATCTCTGCGGTAACACTAAAAGGTGATGTCTTCTTCCAATGAGTACACGAAAAGATGCTCAACATCACTAATCATTAGGGAAATGCAAATTAGAACAAGATGCCATTTCACACCCACAAGGATGACCATTAAAAAAACAAACAAACGGAAAGTAACAAGTGTTGGCAAAGACGTGAAGAAATTGGAGCCCCTGTGTACCACTGGAACGACATAAAATGGTGCAGCCACTGGAAGACAGTTTGGCGCTTCCTCAACAAGTGACCTCCAATTACCATTCAATCCAGCAATTCCATCTCTAGGTCTATACCCACAAGAATTGCAAGTAGGGACTCAGATACCTGCACACCCATGTTCAGAGCAGCACTACTCACAACAGCTGAAAGGTGGAAACAACTTACTGTCCATCAAGAGGTAAGTGGATATATAAAATGTGGTGTATCTGTGCAACGGAGTATCATTCAGCTATAAAAAAAATAATAGAGCTATGACACAGGCTACAACAAGGGGAACCCTAAAGACACTGTGCTAAGCAGAATAAGCCAGTCACAACAGGACAAATATTGTATGATTGATTCTACTTCCATGAGGTACCAAGAATAGGCAAATTCATATGGACAGAAAATAGAACAGAGGTTACCTACGGCTGGGGGAGGGGGTTGGGGAGTTAGTGTTTAATGGCTACAGTTTCAGTTTGGGATGGATGAGAAGGTTCTAGAGACAGATGACAGGGATGGCAGCAACAATGTGAACAAATTTAATGCCACTGAACTGTACCTTAAAATGGTCACAATGGTAAATTTTATGTGATGTATATCTTCCCACAATAAAATAAATGAATGTACCCAAAACCAAACAAAAAGGTGGCTTTACTGTCATCACTCCTCGGTTGCACAAAATGAGGAACTGAGGCTGAGAAAGGTTAGACCACCAGTCCAAGGCCACACCAGTGCAAGTTTGAACTGAGGGTCACATCATCAGGCCTCCAGAAGCATGAAGTTAGCATTGTAAACCGGGGGGGGGGGGGGGGGGGGGGGACATGGAAGGAGCCAGAAACCACAGAGCAACAGAGCAAAGGGCAGTGGAGGATCCAAGGAACATGGTGGTGGCAGGGGGCAGAAGCTCGGATGAGGGCACTGACCGCTGTCCCATCACCTCAGTGACCAGAGCCTTGACCTGAGCCTAGTCCCTACTCTGCCTCTCCTTAGCTGTGTGAGTTATCCAAAACAGGGTCTCTTCACCTCTGACAGTGGTCATCGCAGCACCTGCCTACAACGCCCATCAAAACCACCACACAGAGTCCCTCCTCTGGGTGGGTGCTCACTGTCTTCCCCCTTCCCTGGGCACCTCCCTCCTCTACCCTGCTCACACTACACTTCCTTCCAGAAAACTTCTAAGATAGCCTATCCCCCTGAGTAACACTATACACAACATAAGTGCCATGAGATTACTTTCTAAAGATGTTTCTCCTGCCCCTCCACTGTCCCATACAGTTGTGGACAACAGAGGCTGCAGCCCTCAGCCCAGGCCTGGCTCAGGGCAATGGGAGCTTGTTCAAGAGGAGCTGCCCAGGTAGTAACAAGAACAAGAAGCCTGGGCCACAGGGAGACAATGGAGAAAGCAAGGAGAGGAGAAGCAGAAAGAGGGAAGAGAGGCCAGGAGAGCTCGAAGATTCAAGAGCATGGTGGGCAGGAAGGAATGGACACACAGAGAAGACACAGCTGGCCAGCCAGCCCTCTTGCAGGCAAGGCAGAGATGGCAAGACAGCGGGGACCAGGGCAGAGCTGCGAGGGGGGAAAGACAGAGTGTGCGGGCAGATGGGGGTGACAAGTTGCCCCACGCTCACCTCCCCACCACCTGCCCACGGGGCCAGAGGCCAGGCTGGCCAAAGGAGGTCAGAGTGACCAGCATGGCGATGCCAGGGCGTGGGTCACACAGTGACGGGGCACAAATGAAGGCAGTTGTGAGCGAAGATGGGTAGTGGCCCCGGGAGCCTGTCTGCAAATGTGGGAGGCTCAGCTCAGAAGTCACAGGCGCTAATCTGTGCTGCAGCTCTGCATGCTATCCACATGTCTGCCTGGCCCTCCTCAGTGTCCTGCTCGGCTGCACTGGGGCCAGAGCTGGGAGCAGGCCTAATTCCTGTCCTCAGAGCCTCCAGCTCTAGATTCCTCCTCTGGGCGCCCTGGAATCACTCTGATGATCCTCAGCTCCCACCCTGTGCCCCACTGGGCTGGCCCACCTGGAAAACAACTGATGGCCTCTGAATGTGGGAAGCGGGGTGTGTACGCAGTGGGGCTCTCAGGGGCTCAGGCACTGGGGGATGGCAAGAGAGGGTCCCCAAGGGAAGATGAGAAGATGCAGGAGAGCAGCCAGAGTAAGGTGACGTCTGAGTCAGCTTGGCAGCCTGTCCCTCTTCCTCCACCTCCCGGGTCCCATCACACACACACACACACACACACACACACACACACACACACACACACGGGGCTGAGCTCAGAGCTATATATACCTCCCAGCTGGACGGCAGCCCCTGCTGAGTGAGGGCCCCTTCATCGACTCCCTGCGAGGTCCTGCCCTGGCTCAGCCCCCATGCCTGGTAAGAGGAGATGGGGATAAGCCAGTGTCTGGACCCCAGCAGGATCTGTAGTCAGGGAGGACAGGTGCTGTGGGGGCTGAGTGAGTCATCAGACTCATAGTGCCCCTGCCCAGAGCCTGACCCACCTGGAGCCCTGGCCAAGTAGAAGGGGGAGGTGGTGCAGGGAGGAGAGGAGCAGGCAGGGCAGGCTTCACAGAGCACACAAAGGCCATTCAGGGTGATGGGGGAGCACTACGCTTGGGGGTAGGGGAACTGGTTCTACCCATGGCTCTCGCACTTACTACCTGAGAGACTCTGGGAGAAACTCTTGGCCTCTCTGAGGTTCTATCTATCTCTGCATCTGCAACCAGAGATTATAATTCCTCCCTCCTCTCCTTGAAAAGATTGAAGCGATAAAGGGTATCAGAGACCACTGAGAGCCTCTATCTTCCTTGGCACAACTAAGAGGCTCCGGGACCCTCCACCCCTCCCCTCCCTCCCTCCCAGGTCCTCCCCTGTGTGATCCCCCTCCTGGTCTCTCTGCACAGGAGGAGAACCACAAAAGGGACACCAACATGGCCAGGGCAGTTTGCCAAACACCATTTTCAGCCTGTTTCCCCACCACTTAACAGCTCCCCTCCAGCCAAACAATTCCAACCCAAGGCCTGCCAGAGGCCTGCAGGCTTGCACTTCCCAAACTGGCTCAGTCACAATCTCAGGCTTGCACTTCCCAAACTGGCTCAGTTACAATCATCTGCTGACTGATAACAAAGTCTCTTAACCCAATTCCTTTACATGTGAAATGGGGAGAGAAATATCTACCCACAACCACTAAATAAAACTAAGTATCCCTCCCCAGACATCCACCACCAGGTGAACAGATAAACGAACTGTGGTCTATCCATACGGTGGAACGTTATCTGGCCTTGAAAAGGAAGTTCTGACATAGTCTGCAACGTGGAGGAGCCTTGAGGACATTACGCTGACTGAACTAAGGCAGTCACAAAAGGGCAAACAAACAATACCATATGATTCCACTTCTCAGAGGTGCCCAGAGCAGTAACATCCATAGAGACAGAGAGCAGAATGGTGGTTGTCAGGGGCTGGGGGGAGGAAGGGATGGGATGTAGTGTTTAGTGGGTACGAAGCTTCAGTTAGGAAGATGAAGTTCTGGGGATGGATGGGGCTGGTGGCCGCACCACAATGTGAATCCACTTTCTGCCACTGAACTGTACACTTACAAATGGTTAAAAGAATATACTTTATGTTATATATATTTTACCATACATGCACACACACACACACACACACACACACAAAGAAACATCTCAGCATTCAAAGTCTGGTCCACAGTGGCACCCAAATAAATGTCTGCTGATTCTTCCACATTCTGCCATCTCCACAGGTACCCTCAGCTCTTGCCCTTTCCTGAATGCCTCTTAGCCGCTTGTGTTTGCCAGAAAACTTGTGCTTGTCCCGGGCATACATCACGGCTTCCCCACAAGAGACCCTGACAACTCTCAAGCTAAACAGTTTGCCCTCCCCTTCCCCCCAACCCCTTCATACCTTCACACCTCAGCTCTTGATCAATACCCATCCCATTCTCCACTAAAGTAGTAGAAAGAGCCTAGAACATCAGTTCTCCATTCCTCTCCAGCTCTATGGGAAGAAACTATGTAAAGTGCTTGATCCCACATCTAGCACCCAACAGGTGTTCCATACACATCCACCGTCTTCTCCATGAGGCTTCCCAAGGGGCCAAAAATAAGAAGCAACTACTAGAGCAGGAAGTGGTTAGAGCAGGGGTGGTACGGGGTGTGGGGAGGATGATGCAGGGCATGGACACCTACAGAGAAGTAAGACAGACTCTGTAGGGATCCAGCAAAGCCACAGCGGTGGGGCTGGTGAGGAGAGATGAGCAGTTAGAACTTGTAACTGGTGCCCGAGGACAAGATCCAGGGTCCACCTTGCCCACCTTGCTTTCCCAACAAGTTAAAGAAAGAGAGGAATCACTCTGGCCTTGTAGGTAAAGCTGCAGGTAAAGAGTGAGTACCAGGTGCTGTGAGAGCCCTATACTCCCCAAGGCAGTAACACACAGGACCCATGTTCAGTCCAGTTGAGCTCAGTTGAATAGTGTCCCCCCAGAATTCTTGTCCACCCAGAACCTCAGAATGTGACCTTATTTGGAAACAGGATCTTTACAGATGTACTAAGATGTACACTGGATTAGGTGTGACTAGTATCCTTACAAGAGGTCAGGACACACAGGGAAGACAGTCGTGGGACAACAGAGTCACGGACTGGAGTGATGCAGCTACAAGCTAAGGAAGGCCATGGATTGTGAGCGACCCAGGAGCTAAGAGAGAGGCTGGAACAGATCCTGCCTCAGAGCCTCCAAGAGGAGCCAACCCTACAGACACCTTGACTTCAGACCTCTGGACCCCTTAACTGTGAGAGAATACATTTCTGCTGTGTTAAACCACCAGTTTGTGGTCATTTTTCACAGCAGCCCTCTGAGGTGAATACAGCTAGCTCCCACGAACCCCTCACAGAGCACCCTTTACTGTGTTGGAGGGAGGGGCACCAGCGTTGGATGGGGGAGAGAGAACCTGAATATAAACTTCTGGGGGTGGGTACCTGGCCTAGAACCATTTTGTTGGGAGCCAGGGCAGGGCCCTCTGTTATCAAGGGTGCCAACCAGTTACAGAAATCCTCCCACCGCCTGCCCAAGACCAGTGTTTCAAGCTGGGGGTCCTGGGAGACTTTCCACTGGGAATGAAAGCCTGACCTGGGCCTTCCAAAAGCTATTCAGTTTTTGGTTTTGTTTTACCTTTCCACATAACCTCTCTTCCATCCAAAAGTCAGCACAGCCCCAGGCAGACTGCTTGGTCCTTCCCACAGGGCTACTGGACATAAAGTTTCTCTGAATGTTCTGAATCCTCAGCCACTCACAAAGATCAAGCCTTTCCAGATCACTCTGAGCTCAATGGGACCTTTCCTGAGGGAAAGGTCTACAGCACTCTGCTTGACTCTCTCCTGGAACACTCCACATCTGTCGTGTTGCACAGACATGTGTGTGCTCACCTCACCTACCCCCACCATGTTGTGAGCAGGGTCCAGATCTTCCCCGCTTAGGCTTGGCACACAGAAGCCTCACGACTGAGTGCATGAATGAGGGAATGAGTGAGTCCAGTAACCACCTTCCTAACCTCCCTTCACAGTCAAGGTAGGGAGCTGGGAGCTCATGAAGCATTTGCCTGGGGAACAGCTTATGGGATTTTCCCAGCCTGCTCTGGTGGGAGGGGGTTATTCTTCTCCTTTCCCAAGCCTTCTACCACAGCTTCCCTCCCACTCTAAGGCTTCTTCTCACACACCCTCCCACACTTTGGGAACCCAGGTCAGTGGAAGCAGCGTCCACCTGATAAATGCCCTAGCGGTCATTACCCCGTGCATTACTTGAAGAACCCCAAGGTTGCTGTGCCTGGCCCCTTGCCGGGCCCTATTTCCAGAGCTGGATCACGAGGGCAGGGGCCCACCACCCCACCCCAACAGGCTCCTTACCGTACATCTTGCCCTCATCCGAGAGGATGATTTTGCGGCGGCCGCAAGGCGGGTAGATGGCCAGGGCCTCCTGGAAGCTCTGCTCGATGTCCGGACTCCATACACCCTCCGCATCATTGTCGATGGGCTTGTCCAATGCCTGGCTGCCCCCAGAGACGTTGCTCCCCTCAGGGGAGTTAGGAGGGCTCCACTCGTTGGAGGTAATGGTGCCGGCCTTGCCCTCCAAGGCTCCGCTTGGAGGAGCGCCCGTTGGACCTGTTTAGGCAGAAACCTCCACTTTGGTGGAAGAACACATGTCCGTGGGATGGGGCACCCAGGGGAGTGCCAAGCCCCAGGATCAGTTGCCCTTCCTTGCTTGGCCACCCACAGCACAGGAGCTCAGAGGGAATAAGGCCAGGGACCCAGGGGATAAGGAATGAACTGAAAGATCTGGGAGCATCAAGAGACCTGGAATCTGGGGCAGGTCATGTCCCCTCTGTAGACCTAAGCTTCCCACCCTGTTAAGCGAGCACAAACATCCCAGGCACCTCGGATGACCTGACAGATACAGGGAGGTTGGAACTCAGAACTAAATCTCAATCTTCAGCAAAAAGACAGAATACTGACAAAATATGACAAGACTGTCTGTCTGCCTAAACCCTAGGTTAAAAAGACAGTCTTAACCCATACTGCAGAAAATTCCCAAAGATAAAATCTTGCTAAAGAGGTTCTCAAAATCTAAAATTACAACATAGAAGAAAGAGGAAACAATCTACCATGATCAAAATTCAATAGAATTAGAGCCCCAAGAACTAGAGATAACTGGACTATCAGATAAAAACTATTATATAATGGTATTTCAAATAATTATCGACTTAAATAAGGAATTGGAAACATGAGAAAGAATTAAACACAATCAAAAAACACAAAGCAGACTGGAAAAAGAACCAAATAAATATTTTAGTCACTGAAGTTAAAACTCAATCGTTTGGGGCACCTGGATGGCTCAGTCGATTAATTGTCCTGCTACGGCTCAGGTCATGGTCTCACAGTTCGTAAGTTCAAGCCCCGCGTCGGGCTCTGTGCTGACAGCTCAGAGCCTGGATCCTGCTTTGGATTCTGTGCACCGCCCCCCCCCCCTTCCCCACTCATGTCTGTCTCACTCTGTCTCTCAAAAATAAATAAATGTTAAAAAATATATATTAAAAAAACTCAATGGTTTAACTGAGATTAACAGCACATTAGATACAGCCAGAGAAAGAAGAACCTGGAAAAAATATCTTAAGATATTACTGGGAAATGTATTTTTGTAATGATGATAAAGAGCAAAGGAGAACAAAATAAGGCACTTCAACATACCTCCAATTAGCATTCCAGAAAGAGAGAATACAGAAAGTGAAGTAGAACAACATTTGAAAAGATAATGGCAAGGAAATTTTTCAGAAAT
The DNA here is from genome assembly GCF_022079265.1 of Lynx rufus. Taxonomy (NCBI): domain Eukaryota; kingdom Metazoa; phylum Chordata; class Mammalia; order Carnivora; family Felidae; genus Lynx; species Lynx rufus. The sequence goes on along the minus strand of NW_025814889.1, from coordinate 37,987,221 downwards.
AATGAAATACATGAATCCTCCAATTAAGGAACCATACTGAATCCTAACCAGGATAAATTAAAATAAAATGAACACATACTGTAAGGACACTGCAGAATACCAAAAACAAAGAATAGGATCTTAAAAGCATCCAGAGTGAAAAAAAGACAAATCACCTACAAAGGAAGGACTATGATGTTAATTGTATATACAGATAGTGGACTTCTCAACAGTAGCACAGGAAGACCCAAGTTAATGTCTCTAAACTGTTGACAGAAAAATAACTGTTAACCCAGAATTAAATGCCCAACCAAAATATCATTCGAGAGTAAACATTTAAAAAAAAAAGCATTTTTAGACAAAGATGGAGAGAATTTACTACTAACAGACCCTCACTTAAAAAAAAAACAAAACAGTAAAGGAGGTATTTTTTTAAAGGGAGCTTCTAGGAAAAGAAGGCATGACACACATGGAAGAGGTGAGCAAAGTTATGGTAAAATAAAAATGAATCTAAACAATATTAACTATATAAAGACAATAACAATGATGGTGGCTACGTTTGGTCATGCAATACACACACGTGTATATATGTACATGCAAGAAAAACCATGTTTCTGAACCATACATTCTGAAGATGCATTTGCTAAAATTCCAGACCCAGTCACAATAAAAAATACTTATTAGCAAACTCTATAAACAAGGAAACTTCCTCAAATGTGACAAATGGCACCTTCCAAAACCCTACTGTGATGTTGTGATTTATAATAAGAAATGTGTATCTGGTCTTTGTCCCAGTTTCTAGCACAGAGCTTCTAAAACCCCTGGAATTTCCAAAGAGATGAGAATGATAAAAGTGTCTTATTATGTGAATGTGGTGACTTTTGGAATGCATCTATCTAAGGATGAAGGCTGGTGGTCAGGAGAACTAACCATGTAATTAGAGGGTTGGAACCTTCAGTCCCACACCACCACCCCTTTTGCAAAGTACAGGGAAGGGAAAGGGACTAGAGGTTGTATTAATTGCCAATGGCCAATAATTTAATCAATTGTGCCTATGTAATGAAGCCTCCATAAAAACAAAAAAGGAGGGGCTTCCGAGAGTTTGAGTTGGTGAACACATGGAGATTTGGGGAGAATGGCACATACTTGTAGAGGTTATGGAAGTTCTATGCCTTCCCCCCGACCTTGCCCTATGTATCTGTTTCACTTGACTCTTCTGAGTTACGTATTTTTTGTAATAAACCAGTAATCTAGTAAGTAAAGTGTTTCTCTGAATTCTATGAGCCACTCTAGCAAATCAGTTGAACTCAAGGAGGGGTTACTAGAACTTCCAATGTATAACCAGTGATAACCTGGGCTTGCCACTGGTATCTGGGGTTGGGGGGGCAGTCTTATGAGATAAGCCATTAACCTGTGGGATATGATGCTACCTCCAGGTAGACAGTGTCAGAATTGAATTGTAGGACACCCAACTGGTGCTAGAGACTTGTTGATTAGTGTAGGAACGTCCTCACCCCCCAACCCCACTCACACACACGCACATTGGAACTAGTGACCAGAACTTTAACGTGCACAACACTTACTGATTAAACACTAGAAGCATTACCTTAAATTCAGAAATAAGATATCACTTTCAACATTTATACTCACACTGTACTACAGTCCTAGCCAACACAGTAGGACAAGACAGATCTCAAGATTGGAAAAAAGGAAGTAAACTGTCGTTATTATAAGGAATTACAATAGAAGACTGAAGGGATTTCACAAATTACAATTACATTCTTTGATACCAGAAGTAAGATGGCATATCTTACTAATTTCTAAAAATATTCCGTCTAGAGGGGAGCCTGGGTGGCTCAGTCGGTTAAGCGTCTGACTTTGGCTCAGGTCATGATCTCACAGTTCGTGAGTTCAAGCCCCACATGGGGCTCTGTGCTGACAGCTCAGAGCCCAGAACCTGCTTTGGATTCTGTGTATGTCTCGCTCTCTGCCCCTCCCCAGCTTGCACTCTGTCTCTCTCTCTCTCTCTCTCTCTCTCTCTCTCAAAAATAATTTAAAAAAATTTTTTTAAGAAAAATAAATAAATATTCCATTTAGAAACCAAAGTAGTAATTTACCTACTGATAAATCTAACAATAGGTGAGACAAAGGAAATCATAATGGTTTTGAAAGACATAAAATGCCTAAATAAATGGAGAGGAAAATTGTGCTCCTGGATGGGAAAATATCATAAAGATGTTGAATCTTTACCAAAAAAATAATTTCAATGAAATTATGATTAAAAATTCCACAAGGTCTCAGGGCACCTGGGTGGCTTAGTCGGTTGAGCATACGACTTCAGCTCAGGTCATGATCTCACAGCTCGTGGGTTCAAGCCCCGTGTCGGGCTCTGTACTGATAGCTCAGAACCAGAGGCTTGCTTCGGATTCTGTTTTGTCTCCCTCTCTCTTTACCCCTCCCCGCTTGTACTCTGCCTCTCTCTCTCTCTCTCAAAAGCAAATAAAACATTAAAAAAAAAAAAAAATTCCACAAGGTCTTCCACAAAACTTAACAAGCTGATCTCAAAATACATGGAAGAACAAAGACCATTCTCAAGTTGTCTTAACTCACTGTCTTCACCTTTCCTTTCTTCTCTTTGGTCTCATATTTTGCCAGACCCATTCCCTACATAAGTTTTCCTCAGGGTTCTGACCTGACCTCTCCTTTCAAAACCCCATACATACCCCCCTGGGGGATCCCCACCCACAGCTTACATTCCCACTGTATATTTTTGATTCCCAAATCTGTACGTCCTTCCTGAGTTTGGGCATATATGGCAACTGCTTACCAGGCAGTCCTAATCAGCCTTCTCTGAAGCTCCTCAAACTCAGCATGTCCAAAACCAAATTTTCAGCTTGCCAGTTAGTCCTGGCCCTCCTCCTCCTCCTCTGTGTCTCTCAAGAAATGACACCGCCATCCACCCAGAGGCCAGAAATCTAAGAATGTATTGACTTTTCCCTCTTATCTCCATAAATAATTAACAACCACATCCTATCTCCTAAAAGTCTTCTTGAAGCCACATCTCTTTCTATCTCAAGCCCTAATCCAAGCTTCCGCTAGTGCTCACCTGGATGACTGTGCCAACCCCATGTAGACTCCATAATCCGTCACTGCAGCCACAGTGATTTTTCTACAATACAAATCTGACCATGTGATTCCTCTACTTAAAATCTTTCAATGGCTTTCCCATAATCTTACATAAAATGATATGTTCCACAATAGGATTTTATAAGGCCCTTCATCAACTGATTCCTGCTCTCCTGCCATACGTTCCATGCACCTACACGGTCCTCTATACTCTCTTCTTTGCACCCGGCCCTAACCCCCACACTCAATTAACATAATAAACTCTTTATACCTGGAAGGGCTGCCTGCAGCCTTCCTCCCCATCCCTACCTCACCTAACTCCTACGCATCTTTAAGGTCCAGCGAAAATGTCATTTCCTCTGGGAGGATGACCCAGACCTCAAGTCTGGATTAGGCACCCACCTCTGAGCTCCAACAGGTCCCCGTGCTTTACATATCTGACCCCTCCATCTCCCATGAATGATGGGCCTCCACCATACGTCAGACTCCACGAGGGTGGGGATGGTTGTCTTTCTCTAAGTCCTCAGCACACTGCACAATGCGAAGAACAAAAGAATGAATAAATGAGTAGAGATTTGCTAAGTGCTTTTTGTGAAGTAATGATTTCCCTGTGGGGAAAATGAACTGTTCTGTGTTTAGTGTCAGGAAACCAAAAAAATATCAGTAAATGTCCGGACTTTGGCACACCAGGGGGAGAGCTTCAGTTGTAGGTTAATCCCTTTGGGATTTATTTTGGAGGTTTGTAAAATGAAAGTGTGATGTCTGGGCATCAAGAGACTGGTTCTAGTTCCAGTGTTATAAGCAACCGTGTGACCATTGTCAAATTCGTCCATTTCTTAGATTGGGATCTAAGGTCCTTTCTGTCCTACAGTGCCTGTGGCTCACATTCACTGCCCAGGTCCTCCACTTCTTCTGGGACCGCTCCTACCATGCAGACTTTCACCTGTGGCTTTGCTCAGAGAAGGCTGGAGAACTGACCTGCCACGGAGAGATATCCCATATGCTGGTCAACAAGATCTGATGTTAACTAGCATGGGGCATGACGTAGAGTCAGTGCTCAGTAAGAGCTATATTAATTGTCACCATCATTATCTAAGCTACAAATAATGCCTCACGTGGAAGGTCTAAAGTCCTAAATGGACCTAACAGATACATATACCTTCAGCTAGTATTGATTAATGTTAATAAATAAATAATATTAATACTTAAAGTCTTGTATGTCCTAACTTCAGCCTGGATTCTCTTCTGGGACCTGGCACTAAACCCAAATGGTTACCCCAAGCCAGATGGAGGGTGCTATGAAGTCCAGAAAGGAGAGAAGGAAAGGAGGGAGGCCCAACCTCCCTGATACTATGTAAACCTTTCTGAGAAGTAGAGACCAGGGTCTCTGGGCCCTCTTTCACCACAGCTGAGCTAGACCAGCCAGGTGAAGTAAGCACGTTCAGCCCCTGTATTAGTTGGGCCCAGGGCAGCCCAGTGGACCACCAGACCTGGGGAAAACCAGAGAGTCCTGTCAGATACTGCCCCACAAGTGAGGTTTCTGAGGACCTGCGCTTTGTGTTCCCAAGATTGGGTCCATCCCAGGGGAAGCAAGGCAGGGGGTCACCCAAGGCCCCAAGCCCCGGGATTTGTGACTGAAATGGAGTTGCTCCCAGCCCTGTGTGGCCCTGCTGCCCCCAGGCCATAGCTCTCACTGGCTGGCCTCTCCCAGCCTCACCGCCCACGGCCCCAGGCCTGGCAGCTGCCTTCCCTCACCAGGCAAACCTCCCACACAGCCTAGGCCCTGCAGCTAGTAGAATGGAGGGTAAGCCAACACCAGTCCAGAGAAGGAGCCCCGCTCCCCCTCCTTCCCCAAACCCTCCACAATGACCCCATGGGCCTGCCAGGACGAGAGCAGGAGGGGAGGACAGATGGCACAGTTATGCCTGGGCCATGTGCCATGAACAGAGGAATAAAAATAATCCTTGGCTTAGCTTCCAGGGCCTGGCCTGGAGGCCTCTGGTTCTGCCCCCAGCCCCACCCAAAAGCCCACCAGATGGCCCACCCAATGCCAGCTCCAGGCCCAAACAACACTCAGCTCCACCCTAGGGACCACAGATGCCAGTTACTCAGGAATTTTCAGGAGAATTAGAACTCACAGGCTTTTATTAAGATCTTTTTAATAATGAGAAGAATAAACTCCCCAAAAACACTTTCAGGAGAAGAAGGGGATCAGGATCCCCAGGTTATAAAGGGAGAAACGAAGCCTCAGGGAGGGCAAATGGCTTGCCCTGAGAAAGTTGAAGAACCAGACCTCATCCCCTTTGGTCCTGTCCCCTGCCTGCTCCAGGGCCATATCCTCAATCAAAATCTCCATCTCCTGCTCAAAAGCCCACCCCTTCAGTACCTTTCCATGGCCATCAGGGACCACTAAGCTCTACCCTTCTCCCCCTAGCCTGCAGAACCCCCAAGATGCAACTCAACACAGGACAGTGCCTGATCTGTGTTCACCTACTTCCCCACTGGTCTGTGAGCTACCTGAGCACATAATTATTTCTTATACATTAGCACCTCCCCCAACTCTCCTGGCTCAGTGTTGGGAATTTAGATAGATGTCACCCTACTTTAGGTAGTACCAGTTATCCCACTGATTCCCTTTCCTCAGTCAAGAACAAATCTCCCACTCATTTCCTTTTATCATAGTATCTCTAACTTGTTGAGGGTCAATGCATGTTATAACCTCCTCCCTGTGCTCCCGACCCCAAATCGGAAGTGATGGAGACTGAAACTCAAAGTTTATGACACTTGCCTGGTATCATCCAGAGTAAAGGAGAAACAATTCAGAGGGGCCCTGAGTTCCCTGCCCAATTATGAGGGTAGAAACGGTTCTCTCTGCCCCTTGTCTCCCGACTCAGATTCCAAGAGCTCTGGGATCCAGGCTAAAGGCTCCAGCTCCATCAGGGTCCTCATGACCCGTGGGCACTGACATCCAGCACACCTGCCTCAGCTCTTACTCTGATGCTCTCCTGGGGCCCCTGGAAAGAATGGCCACCTTTATTCCAATGACTCTTTAAATAAGCTGAGAGGAAAGAGAAAATGGGATTTCTTTCCAGGAGAACCATCCCATCTCCCACTATATGAGTCTCAGAAGTATAAAGTTAGAGTAAGCAGAGGGAGCTGCTAAAGTAGTTAGCAGCTTCTGCCTCAATCTGAGAGCATGAGACCTTCTTCAGGCTGGTGGGCTCATCTGCAAGGCTTGGTAACCGAGGCCAGTGGAGTTATGTCTCTGAACCTCAGGTGCTTTGTTCAATCCACCATAGTTGTGGTTATAGAACATCTACGTTGGATGCAGTGTGGATCCTTTGTATCAATACATTTCAGAGCAGAGACAAGAATGAGCCCTCCCATCATTACGTTGGCTATTCCCACTGGACTAGACTCTGGAGACTGGGCCCAACCATACGAGTGCCAAACAGTGCTACACACTGAACCACAAGTACAAGATGCAGAGCTCTGTGCAAACTCCCTGATTTGGGGGGTTGCAGTAGATCTCTAAGTCTTCACTGCCCTGACCTCATTTCTTAGTAAGAACAGGAAGGGAAATCAGGAACAGTGGATGCCAGACTCATCCCCTCTCTCCCCTCTAGCCCCCTTGGTCTCCTCAGCAACCCCTGAACCCCAAGTTTACTCACAATGACTTCCTGCTTAGGGTGGGCCTCCTTCCTGACACCAGTCCATTAACAACCATCTGCTGAGGGTAGGAGAAGTGGGGGGAGGTGGTTCAACTACAAGCTGAATAAGATCTGAGGATCTAGTGTAGAATGGGGTGCTACTGCCGATAACACTGTATCGTATCATTGAAAATTGCTGAGAATACAGCTTAAATGTTCTCACCAAAAAGAAAGACATGAGGTGACAGATGTGATAATTAAGCAGATGAGGGGGGATCCTTTCACAATGTGTATGAATATCAGGTCACCACAATGCACACTTAACATATCTTACAATTTTAAGTCACTCATACCTCAACAAAGGTGAATTTTTTAAAAAGAAAAATACATTTTTTAAAAACCACCTGCGTACCTATTTTGGGGACTCAACTCTGGAGAAATGGGTTTGGGCCCTCAGGGAACTTAGATGGGGGAGGGAGGCTGAGTGCTACAGAGGGTGAGTGGCTTCGGAGGAATCAGGTACAAGGCACACAGCTCAAGCCAGGGCCTGCCTTGGCCCCGGGCCCCACCCACAAAGTAGTTCAGGTCCGAACTACTCACTGGGCCTCCTCAGAGGTCTCTGTCCTGATTCTAGTTGATGTCTTCTTTACCAGTCGGCGATGTCTGAGGAGCAGGGCAAATTTACAGCCCCCAAGGTGCCTAGAAGACTGGCTGCTTGGTTGTAACTGCAGAGGCTGAGAGATGGAAGAAGAGAGAACCCAGCCTCCAGGCAGGGCTAGGCCATAGCGGGGAGGCCCACTTCCCCAACACACAGTGCTGCCTCCTCCCCTAGTGCACAGCCCCCATGCACTGGGCAGATAAACTGCAGGACAGGTTCAGGTGGCCCAACACTCGTGGCAGAGAGGGCGAGCAGTCAAGGAAGCACCGGGACACTGAGGGACTGACATTCTGCTCACCGAAGAGAGAACTATTTTCATATTAAGACTAGAAGGTACCATTTTTACATACCCATTCTGTGCCTGGCACGGGGCTAAGCACTTGACTATAATATCTCCTCCAATCCTCCCAACACCCCTTTGAGGAGGCTAGTGCCGCTCATTTCAGATGATGATGCTGGGGCCCCCCAGGTGCAGTGCTATGCCCAAACCCCAAAGCTCCAAGTGGCAAGGCTCAGTCCCTTCCCCTCAGCAAACTGCCTCTTGCCCACTGCAATGCTGCTTGAACCTCTTTGCCAACAGTTCTGTGAACAACGGGATGCTGATTCTACACCATGCAGGATTTAAGTTAGTTGTAAAGCGTAACAGGGACAGGTACCAGCTCCAGGACTGACCAGGTAAGGGGAGCTGGAGGCATACGGGCCCCACAGCCCCCACAGCCTCTGGCAAAGGTCCCAGGTGGGAGATGCAGGCATCCCAAGGTTTGTGTGTGTGAGAAAAACCCCAAAAGAGAAAGTTGCCCTCCATCTTACAGATACAGGGACTAAGGCCCTACAAGGTAAAACAACTTGCCAAAAGGCCCCATGGCTCATTAAAACCGGGACTAGAACCAAGCCTCAGCCCCATGCTTTCTTGTCACACAAGTAAAACTGCCATGCCCATCATCTGGATGCCTCTCAAAGAGGAGAGAAAGTTGGTTCCTAGGAAGGAGGGCAGCAGGTGACCCACATGTGGATAAGCAGGTTCCCCAGCCAAAAAGATCGTTCCCTCCTATTTTCATGCCCAACACCTCCCCATAAGGGATTTAGTCCTTTGAGTCTTTCATTCATTCATTTAAAACTATATATTGAACAACTACTATATGCCAGGCCTTGAGTACAAGGTCACAACTGACATGGTCCTGCCCTCAACATCATTCAGCCTAGTGGGTGCAAGGGCCCAGAGTTCCCTGTGAAGCTCCTGATTATTCACAGAACATTCACAAATTCTGTATTGCAAATCCACCTACCTACTAAAATCTATAACTCCTACATCAATACTTGCAGCGCTTCTGTGGTTATTTGGAGAAATGTACACACTCTGCACAGCCAAAAATGTGAGTTACCATCATACACACTCCCACCTGAGGTCGACCAAGGCTGTACTCTGCTTTCCGGCTCCAGCTCTCACAGTGTACTCAAGTGTCCTTTTCACTGTCTATTCAGTGCCACTTTTTTCGCAATTTTATGCTTTTTGTTACTGATTTCGCAGTTTAAAATGGCCCCAAGAGCAGTGCTGCAGCGCTGGCTAGCGTTCCTATGTACAAGAAGGCTGCCATGTGCCCTACGGAGAAGACATGTGAGTCTGATAAGCTTCGTTCACGTTGACTAATAATGCTGTTGGCTGTGACTTCAATGGTAGTAAATTGGTAACATATATTTTTTTATTGTTTATTTATTTTTGAGAAAGACAGCATGAGAAGGAGAGAGGCAGAAAGAAAGGGACACACAGAATCTGAAGCAGGCTCCAGCTCTGAGCTGTCAGTACAGAGCCCGACACCAGGCTCAAACTCACGAACCGTGAGATCATGACCTGGGCTAAAGTCAGACACTTAACTGACTGAGCCACCCAGGCATCCCAAATCAGTGACACATATTCAATAAGGTGTCTTTGAACAGAAACACACATAAAACAAGGGTTATGAATTCATCAGTTGAAAACATTGCACTAGATGCTCATAGGGACCTAATAAGAAAGAATCAGGTGTACCCATGGAGGGTAACAGATTAAACAATTATAGATGAATATCTTAGGGGGTGGGGATAGGATTTTAATAGATGCTGAGCTCAAGGCCTTGGGAATACCACATCTAGTGGAGACAGAAACATCAAAAGGTAGAAACCACCCAAATGAGCATCAAAAGACAAAGGGACAAACAAAATGTGGAATATTATTCAGCCTAAAAAGAGGAATGAAGTACTGACACAGGCTATAACATGGATGAACCCTGACATTATGTTAAGTCAAATAAGCCAGTCACAGAATGACAATTCTATGCTTCCACTGATTTTACAACAATCCTTTTAAGTGCACCAGGAGACAGAAGGGAAAAAGATGAGGACAGAGAAGGGGATCAGGAGACACTTCAGGAGACATGGGCCTAAAATATAGGAAACACAGGAAAAGGGCCTAGTTATAGCTAGAAATGAAAGAGACAAAGACAGCAGTGTTTGGGTCATGGGTGGGGAGTCCCTGCGGATGAAAAGAAGGAGAAGGAACAGAAGAGGAGAAAACAATCCAGTGGACAAATGGGCCTACATGGCCTGAACTGAGCCATATACTCAGCTGAAAAAAACTGGCCCCAATGTGACTTTAGAAGGCTGGCTAGGGCTTACTGGATGTCCGAAGTAATACATACATATAATATTTTTATCGTAATATTTTAATATTAATATTAATTTTAATATTAATAATAAAATAATATTTTTATCATAAAAATAATAAAACTGCACAAAACCTGGGTGTCCCAATTGCACCCCAGGAGCAGCCTCCCTAGCTCTAAGGAGTTCCTCTTCCTCTGCTGACACACACAAGGCCCTGGGGAAAGCATGACACGAGCCTGGTCCACTGTGAGCAGCTTCAGAGTGGTACAAGCTGAATGAAAATCCTACCAGCTGTGCAGCCGATCAGGAACTTCTTTAACCTCCCCAAAGCTTCTGTTTCCTGATCTCTCAAACAGGGATGAGAAGACTGGCCTGGCAGAGATGAAGGACTGAGACATAACAGGTAAAGAAGCTGAAACACAGCACACTGTGTGTGAACCACCACCACCCTCACTGACCTTTCAGTGTGAAGCTAACTGATCACACCTTGTTCCCTGACAGGACAGGAGTGGGGAGAGGTGAGAAAAAGGACAAAGGAGGACCCCACCACCCCAGCAGTGTAAGCATGCATCGGAAGGAACCAGTCACTGAGAGCCAACCCACCAGGCCAGGAGAGGGGTGCCTGCTTGGGCTCTGGAGTCAGAGGCCCAGCTCAGATCCCGGCTGGGCCTTGAGCAGGCTACTCAACCTCTCTGAGTCCGTCCCCCTGAATACATGCCAGAGGTAATAATGTCATCTCCTCATGGGACTGTTGTGAGGATTAAGTTCAATTGTATCCACAATGTGCAGGCACAGAAGCTGCTCTCGACAGGGCTCCTCAAACATTCGGGGTTCTTGGCAGGATGGTGGAGGGGGGCAAGAACCAGGGAGAAGGAATTTTCTCTGGGACACAGTGGACAGGAGAGAAGCAGGAGGAATGAGGGGTACAAGAAGAGGTAAGGGTGAAGAGGGAGCAGGTCGGTGGGAGGAGCCTCAACAGGGAGGGACAGCGGTAAATATACGGATGTAGCCCCAAGCCATCAGCCCCATTGGGCAGCACAGAGTCTGTGCTCAGAACCCTCAACCTCAGGAGGGGCAAGTAGGGTAAATGAGAACACGGATCCAGCTTCCCAGGAACTCAACCTGGGACACTGCCCCATCCATCCCTTCCAAGCAGCCAGGAACATGGGTGTCTATGGACCTGGCCCTAACACATCCACATCACAGCAAGTGGGTGTCCACGGCCCTCCACTCCCCACCCCACTCCACCCCAGCGCTGGCCCCAGAGCCACTAAAGACTCTGGTGATGCGGTGATGGGGCTTTCGGTCCCGGCAACAGTGCCTGCACAGAAGGCCCCCCGCCAAACAGGTCTCGAAGGAAGGTAAACCAACCTCGCTCCGAGCTCAGCCTTGCCACAGATTCGCTTCCCCTATCTGGACCTCGGTGTCCCCACACAAAGAAAAGGTGGGGAAAGAAAGTGGAATATCATTCAGCGATAAAAAGAAATGAACTATCAAGTGACTAAAAGACATGGAGGAGGGGCGCCTGGGTGGCGCAGTCGGTTAAGCGTCCGACTTCAGCCAGGTCACGATCTCCCGGTCCGGGAGTTCGAGCCCCGCGTCAGGCTCTGGACTGATGGCTCGGAGCCTGGAGCCTGTTTCCGATTCTGTGTGTCTCCCTCTCTCTCTGCCCCTCCCCCGTTCATGCTCTGTCTCTCTCTGTCCCAAAAATAAATAAACGTTGAAAAAAAAAAAAAAAGACATGGAGGAACCTTAAAGGCGTATTGCTAAGCAAAAGCCAATCTGAAAAGGCTACACACATACTGCATGATCACAACCACATGACATTCTGGAAAAGGCAACACTGAGGGATATGCGGAGCACTGAAGTTTTTAGGGCAGTGAAACTCTTCTGTAGAATTCTATAATAGTGGAGAGAGGACATTCACCTGTCAAAACCCAGAGAAAGCACAACACAAACAGTGAGCCCCGATGTAAACTATGGACTTGAGTTAATAACATATCAGTACCGTTTCATCAATGTAAAAAATATGTTGCACCAGTGCAAGATGTCAGTAATAGGAGTAAGTAGGTGAGAAGGGAAGAAACTGTACTTTCTGCTCAATTTTTCTGTAATCCCGAAACTGCTCAAAAAAAAAAAAAAAATGCAGGGGCACCTGGGTGGCTCAGTCGGTTGAGCATCCGACTCTTGGTTTCAGTTCATGTTATGATCTTGTCGTTGGCAAGTTCAAGCTCCGCACTGGGCTCTGTGCTGACAGCATGGAGCCTGCTTGGGATTCTCTCTCTCTGCCCCTCCCCTACTCTCTCTCTCTCTCTCAAAATAAATAAATAAACTTAAAAAATTTTTTAAATAATAATAATAATACTAATAAAGGAATGGGAGAGGTTAGGCTATTAATTTATTTTTTATTGTTTTCAGTATATTTATTTGAGAGAGAGAACGAGCAAGCAGAAGTGGGGCACACAGAGAGAGGGAGAGAGAGAATCCCAAGCAGGCTCTGCACTGTCAGCACGGAGCCTGACAAAGGGCTCAAACTCTCACAAACCATAAGATCGTGACCTGAGCCAAAATTAGGTCGGACCCTTAACCAACTGAGCCACCCAGGCACCCCCCCCCTTTTTTTTTTTTAAAGATAAGGAGAGTAAGGCTTGCACTTTTTTCTCCTTGGGGCCTTTCTTCAGGATTTTTTTTTTTAACGTTTATTTATTATTAAGAGACAGAGAAAGTCAGAGCATGAACATGGGAGGGGCAGAGAGAGGAGGAGACACAGAATCCGAAGCGGGCTCCAGGCTCCAAGCTGTCAGCACAGAGCCCGACACGGGGCTCAAACTCACAAACCGCGAGATCATGACCTGAACCGTTAAGTGGGACGCTTAACTGACTGAGCCACCCAGGCGCCCCTTCTGGATTCTAAAATAAAGCAAAGGTTATGAAAGTTCTGGAGAGGCAAAAGTACTGAACCAAACTAGCTGACTTCACCTTAGACAGGCCTACGAAAATTCAGATCAGGGTGCCTGGGTGGCTCAGTCGGTTAAGGGTCCAGCTTCAGCTTAGGTCATGATCTCGCGGTTCATGCGTTTGAGCCCCGCGTTGGGCTCTGTGCTGACTGACAGCTCAGAGTCTGCAGCCTGCTTCAGATTCTGTGTCTCCCTCTCTCTCTGCCCCTCCCCTGTTCATGCCCTATCTTTTTCTCTCTCTCTCTCTCAAAAATAAGAAAGAAAGAAAGAAAGAAAGAAAGAAAGAAAGAAAGAAAGAAGAAAGAAAGAAAGAAAGGAAGGATAGATTCAGATCTCAAAGTAGATCCCAGAGCTGGAGAGTCTTTGCCTAACAGACCAGCCACTGAATCCCATCAAACAGTGACTCTCCCTGGGCACCGACAGAACCAATGTCTTTACATGAGCCCAGTGTGCTGCTCAACAAATGCTTGCTTTCCCCAGCCTTGGGTGGGTTTGCCCCAATCAGCTGCTTTGCCAAAGACAGACATGCCATACCTCACCCTGCCAGGACCCGAGGGTATGCCCACATTGGGCCCCCAAGCAGCACAAGGCACCATGGGTGGGGGCTCTAGGTGCACACCCCGCCCACGCAGGAGCTCTCAGTGCTGAGGAACAGCCCTCCAAGGTCCAGAGCATCAGGGAGCCACGGGGAGCCTATAGGGCCATAGAGGTAACCAGGCAGCCAGCCTTAGCAGCCGCAAGAAAGCAGGACCCATCTTCAGCTCTGCCCCATTCTCCACCTGTAGGCCTCTGGAAAAGGCCTACCCCTGGGAAGAATGAAGGCTCTAGCATCTGGACAGTGCCATAGCTGCCAAGACACAAGAGCAGGGGACATGCTGGACTGGACTTGGCCAAGAGGCAGGAGGCAGCACCTATGCTACCATTGGTCGTCTTTCACAGAAATGTTGTTCTGTCCCAGAGCTACCCCGCCTGGACAGGGACAGAGATGACAATCACAATGCTCTGGAGATTCTAATGGCCCAAAGCCCTCAGATCTTAGGCTGAGGTCACCATCACCGAGGACCCAGCCTGACCCAGAAAACTCACTGCACTGATTCTCTCTTGCACCAGCCACACAGCTACCCAGTGGCTTACCCCTGCAGGCCCAACAATCATTCCACCTCCCATTCCAGAATGCAGTGGTCATCCAGTTTGGAAACAAGGCCATGTAAATGGTTGGTACCCAGACTGGGCACAAGCAGTTGTTGTTCTGAATGGGGCCAGCCCAGCTTGAGCCAGGGGCAATGAGGAGTAGACCAGGCATAGCAGCTAGTCAGGGAAGGTCCTAGCAAACTAAGAAGCTACGTGCACCTCCTATTCAAAGTATACTCTACTGCAGGTGCTAAGCCAGGAACAGAACTTCATAGAAGGCCCTGTTCCTTCCTCCTTTCCTCTTCCTAAGTCATTCTGTAGGTGTTCCCCGCCCTCTATCCCCCTGGGCCCACCTTTGCCTCTGAAGAAAGGCCAAGGCTCAGGGCACCAAACTCTTTCCTTGCTTTCAGAGTCCCTAACACCCACCATCTTCTTTTGGAGATTCTCTCCTTAAATGAATTTTCTCCAAAAATTTGTAAGTCGCACATCTGACAAGGGACTTGTATCCAGAATATTAAAGAACTCTCAAAACATAACCATCAAGAGGAAAAATAGGCAAAAGATTTGGTAGACGTTTCATCAAAGAAGTTACATAAATGGCAAATTAAAAACACAAAAAAACGTTCAACATCATTAGTTATTAAGGAAATGCAAATTAAAACCGTGCTGAGCTACCACTACACCTATCAGAATGTCAAAAAGACAAAAACAAAAAGAAAGCCAACAAGACCAAACGCTGTTGAAGATACGGAGAAACAGAACTCTCCTGCTTTGCTGATAGAAATGCAAAGGGTATATACACTTTGGCAGTTTGCCAGTTTCTTAAACCACTGCATGTATGCTACCACGTGACCCAACAATCCCACTCCTAGGTGTTTAAGAAAGAGAAATGAAAGCCTGTGTTCACACAAATACCTGTATAGAAATGTTGACAACAGCTTTACTCAAAATCAACAAAGGCTGGAAACAACCGAAAAGTCCTTCTGCCAGTGAATGGATAAACACACTGCAGTGTAGCTATAAAATGGAATACTACACAGCAATAAAAAGGAACAAACTATTGATACACACAACCGGATGAATCAAGGCATTATGCTGAGTGAAAGAAACAGACCCCAAAGCTCCATACTGTCTGATTATCCATCTGATATTCTCAAAAAAGCACAATGACAGGAGTGGACAGATCCATGTTCTCAGGGGATGCGCATGGCGGGGGAGGGGGAGACAGATGGACAGCCCACAAAGGGTGGTAGCGTGAGGGCATCTTTTGGAGATGGAGCCCTTCTGTATCTTGACTGTGGTGGGGAATCCCATGCCTTGCATTTGTCAAAACCCACAGAACTGTACACCATGAAGAGTAAATTCTGCTGTATGTGAATTTAACAATAAACTTTTAAAAAGTCCTCCTTACTCAGCCCAGAGGACCTGGCTCAAACCCACCTCACTTATAAAGCTCCACTGTCTCCTCTCCTCTGATTATTTCATGACCATGACCCTGAAATCACTACTTTTCCTGTCCTCTCACCTATATTTCTCCCTCTGTCCCTGTTTCTCTCTCTCTCACACACACACACACACAGCATGCAACCCTACCCATCCTTCAAAGTCAGCTCAAGTGCCTCCTCCTCTGAGAAGCCTTCCCTGACTCCTCCCAGCCCCATCAGAATGAATCACCTTTACAAGACACCCCCTCAGCGCTAGTCTGTGCTTCTAACTAGCCCTTCTTTAATCTTGCAGGTGTTCAGTGTTTGCTATGCAGTCCGTCTCCCATGCAGGATTGCAAGCCCCTTGAGGACACAGACCAGGTCTTCCATTCCACATTTCCCCCACTGCCCCTGGCACAGTGCCAGGCACACTGTGGGTGCTCTGTGACCACTGCGGGCTGGCTGGGGGCAGGTGCAGGCAGAGGGGGCTGATGCCAAGAGAGGCAAGCAGGCAGTGTTGGGGCTGGCAGAGTCCTGAGGAGGGTATCAGAAGCCACTAATACAGCTCTGCTTCCTCTCTTGCATAAGCAGCAAGACTACTGCTTCAACCTCCAAGTGCTGGAAGTGACCTCACCCCCCATTCCAACATGAGGTCACGCAATCTACGACGAAGCATTTCGGAGGATCCTTCTGTTTCTTCCATGTCACGCAGCACATTTCCAAGCCCCAAGCAGGACAGCTGCTCGGGACATAACTGTCAAAGGATTGGAGCCTATCTTATACGGGTGCTGCCATTTCTTCTCACTTCCAGAAGGCGGGCCCTCTCTTCAGCAATAGATTAGGTCCATCTGATCTGAAGGCATTTCATTTTGTAGAACTCCCAGATATAGGCACAGCCTACCAGTAACGTACAGGGACTCTCCACAACTGGGTTTTTCCCAGCGTATCACAGGCCTCTCCCTCCAGAGTTTAAGGACCATTTATGGGTCATTTATTTGATAAACACTTAGATGGTGTTTAGTATATGCCAGGCAAAAAAACTAAGTATATTACAAATATTAACTAATGTGATCTTCCCATCAGCAAGAGGTTGGTCCTATTAATATTATTTTCCTCATTTTGCAGAAGAGGAGAATAAGCTACTGTGTAGTTAGATAACTTGTCCAAGGCCACATAGCTTGATAAGTGGCAGAAAAGGGATTCAAACCCAGGCAGGCTGGCTGTAATGCTATACTGTCTAAACACGAACCACTAGCCACACATGGCCATTCAGCACTTGAACAGCAGCTAGTCCAAATTGAGATGCGCTATTAAGTGTAAAATGCATGCTGGAATCCAAACAGTTTGTATGAAAAAAAGTGAACTTCTCATGAACATTTTTTCACTATTGATGGTACATTTAAGCGATAGTATTTTAGATACAGCTGTTTAAATTTTTTTTTTAATTAATGTTTATATATTTTTGAGAGAGAGAGACCGAGTGCAAGTAGGGGAGAACACAGAATCGGAAGCAGGCTGCAGGCTGAGCTGTCAGCACAGAGCCCGACATGGCACTCAAACCCACACACCATGAGATCATGACCTGAGCCAAAGTTGAGCACTTAACCAACTGAACCACCCAGCTGCCCCTAGACACAATTGTTTAATAAAATATATTATTAAAATTCATTTTACCAATTTCTTTTTACTTTGTAAAAGTGGCTCTAAGAGAACATAAAATGACATATCTGGCTTACATTGTATTTCTATCAGGCAGGATGGGTCTGGAGTCTGTGCTTATAGCCACTACCCCATGCTGTGCTCATCTTCCCCTGCCCCAGCCTCAGGGGTGCAGCCTGTCCCTAACACCTGCTCATTCAGCTTGTCCAAAGGTGATGGGGAGCCAGGCAATAACTCCCACATCTCCTCATTTGGTCTCCTCAAACTGCTGGGACTGGACATTCCCACCTCACATTTCTCAGCCTTGCTTCCAGCTTTGGAGACAGCTTATCTTTACCTCCCTCCAGCAGGGATCCCAGAAGGTCAAGGTGGGAAAATATCTCCTTCATCGCCAGGGCAATCCCCACCTGCTGCATGCAGAGAAACTGAGGCCCAGGACCACATGGAGGAAACAGAAGCCCTAGAGGTCATCTGGTGCAATCTCCCACCCACTGGAGAAACTTCCTCCAAAGAAGCCCTAGCAAGTTCTACCTACATCGTTCTACATTATAAAACTCCACATAGGTCTATGTAGTACTAGAGTGAAACCGACTTCCGATCCCTTGGATCTGATCTGCTATTACTGCAAAGAGGGACTAACTTCTGGCAATGAGAAATGACAGCACGCTGAGGACTGCACAGGTTCCAACCCCCCCTTCACCAAGACACTCACAATATCTACAAGCTCAACACTGAATAGATCGGGGTGTATCTACCCTCCAAAACCAGACATGGCTCTCAGTGTGACCAGAGCATCACAGAGCCTAGCAGACTATGGTTTTCCTTGATGCAGAGCCCCCGACCCCACTAGCCCACAGGCTCAGGGTTTAACGGGTGACAGGAAGAGTCAGGCTGACGTGGGTTCAAACTCCAACCCCAGCATTAATCTCTGGGTAACTTTTCTCCTCTTTTGTTAAAGCAAAGGTAAAAAAAAAAAAAACCACGGGGCACCTGGGTGGCTCAGTCGGTTATGGGTCCGACTCTTGATTGTTGCTTAAATCATCATCTGACAGTTCATGAGTTCGAACCCCACCTCGGGCTCCAAGCTAACAATGTACAGCCTGCTTGGGATTCTCTCTCTTGCTCTCTCTCTCTGCCCCTCCCCTGCTCACGCTCTTTCTCTCTCTCTCTCAAAAATAAATAAACATTAAAAAAAAAAACAGGGGCGCCTGGGTGGCTCAGTCGGTTAAGCGTCCGACTTCAGCTCAGGTCACGATCTCGCAGTCCATGAGTTCGAGCCCCGCGTCGGGCTCTGGGCTGATGGCTCAGAGCCTGGAGCCTGCTTCCGATTCTGTGTCTCCCTCTCTCTCTGCCCCTCCCCCGTTCATGCTCTGTCTCTCTCTGTCTCAAAAATAAATAAAACGTTAAAAAAATAAAAAAAAAAAACAAACAAAAAAAAACGAAACGGGGCACTTGGTTGGCTCAGTCAGTAGAGCCTATGATTCTTGATCTCGGCGTTGTGAGTTCAAGCCTCATGTTGGGTGTAGAGATTACTTAAAAATAAAAATTTAAAAATTAAAAAAAAAAATCAGCAAACCCTATCTCACAGGGCTGCCATGAAAATTAAATGAAGTGATGTAGACAGAAATGTCTAGAACAAAGCTTGGCACCTGGTAGGCACTTAATAAATGCTCATATCCCGGGGCACCTGGGTGATTCAGTCGGTTAAGCATCCAACTTTGGCTCAGGTCATGATCTCACGGTGCGTGGGTTCAAGCTTCATGTTGGGCTCTGTGTTGACAGCTCAGAGCCTGGAGCCTGGAGCCTGGAGCCTGCTTTGGATTCTGTCTCCCTCTTTGCCCCTCCCCTGCTTGCTGTCGGTCTCTCACTCAAAAATAAACATTAAAGGGGCGCCTGGGTGGCGCAGTCGGTTAAGCGTCCGACTTCAGCCAGGTCACGATCTCGCGGTCCGTGAGTTCGAGCCCCGCGTCGGGCTCTGGGCTGATGGCTCAGAGCCTGGAGCCTGTTTCCGGTTCTGTGTCTCCCTCTCTCTCTGCCCCTCCCCCATTCATGCTCTGTCTCTCTCTGTCCCAAAAATAAATAAACGTTGGAAAAAAAAAATTAAAAAAAAAAAAAAATAAATAAACATTAAAAAATTCTTTTTTTAACTTGTCAGAATGGCTAACATTAACAACTCAGGCAACAACAGATGTTGGCGAGAATGCAGAGAAAAAGGATCTCTTTTGCCCTGCTGGTGGGAATGCAAACTGGTGCAACCATTCTGGAAAACGGTAGGGAGGTTCCTCAAAAAATTAAAAATAGAACTACTCTACGACCCAACAATTGCACTACTAGGTATTTATCCAAGGGATACAGGTGTGCTGTTTCAAAGGGACACATGCACCCCAACGTTGATAGCAGCACTATCAACAATAGCCAAAGTATGGCAAGAGCCCAAATGTCCATCGATGGATGAATAGATAAAGAAGATGTGGTATATATGTATACAATGGACTATTATTCAGCAATCAAAAAGAATGAAATCTTGCCATTTGCAACTACATGGATGGAACTTATCATAAGCTAAGTAGAATTAGTCAGAGAAAGACAAATATCATAGAACTTCACTCATATGAGGACTTTAAGATATAAAACAGATGAACATAAGGGAAGAGAAGCAAAAATAATAAAAAACAGGGAGGGAAACAAAAACATAAGAGACTCTTAAATATGGAGAATAAACAGAGGGTTACTGGAGGGATTGTGGGAGGGGGGATGAGCTAAATGGGTAAAGGGCATTAAGGAATCTACTCCTGAAATCACTGTTGCACTATACGCTAACTAACTTGGATGTAAATTAAAAAAATCAATTAAATTAAAATTTAAAACAAAAAAAATATTATTTTTAAATTTTTTTAAATCTTTATTTTTGAGAGAGAGAGAGAGAAAGAGAGAGTACAAGCGGGGGGAGGAATAGAGAGAGAGGGAAACACAATCTGAAGCAGGCTCCAGGCTTCTCTGAGCTGTCAGCACAGAGCCCAACACGGGGCACAAACCCACAAACTGTGAGATCATGACCCCAGCCAAAGTCGGACACCCAACCAACTGAGCCATCCAGGCGCCCCTAAACAAAAAAATTTTTAATAAATAAAATAAATGCTCATTTTCCTTCCCCTGCTTCATCAACCAAAACCCCAAGTTTTTTTCCAAGAATTGACAGTAAATTCCTATTCTATATATATTATATATATATATTATATATTCTATATATAATATTCTATATATATTCTATTCTATTCTATATATATAATATATAGAATATATATATATCCTATTCTATATATATAATACATTGTACGTATATATATATAGAATTGATGCTCTGACCTTAAATGCAGGATTTTACATTTATATCTATTAGAGTTCATCTTGAGATAAGCGTACCTATTTAACATCACTCAACGTCAAGTAATTTTTAATGGCTAAAAATTGAACACAATTTTTAAAAATGTTCAGGAGTGTGCAGTTAAAGAAATTAAAGTGTATTCATATGAGGTAATATTATCCAGATCCTTACAATTATAGCTTTAAATTATTTATGATAGGGGATATTACTCACTACATAGTATTCAGTAGGAAAAAAACCAGGATAGAGTATAACTGCAATTATGTTAAAATACACAGATTTATTTGCATGAACACAAATTTGAAGGGACATATACCAAAATATTAACTGTGCTCACCTGAGTTGTGGCATTATGTACCAGTTTTTCTTGTTTAATTTATAAAAGTTGTCTACAATGAGTATGTATTAATTTTAACAGAAAAAAACATGGTTTTTCATTTCCTATTTCTGCTTAATCTCAGCATTTAGTTAATTAAGATGACTTTGAATCCTGGTTCTGTCATCCAATACTCTTGCTATCCTAGACATGCACAGAACTGACAGGGGACAAAACCAAAACGAGAGCTCTGTGGCATATCACTAGAGACTGCCCACTCCATGGTGACAAGAGCTCAGTATGAGTAGCCTGGACAGCCTTTCAACCAGTTACAAATCCATCTTACTGCTGCATCAACCAGATCCTATTTATTTCTCTTGAACCCAAGAAACCTCATTAGACTCAAAGTCCTTACTAAACGTTCTTCCACCTAAACTAGATTGTTTTCCAAGACTTGGTAGGGTGACCCATGTGGGCTAGTAGTTATCTCAATGTCATTTTTGAAGGCCCCACATCAATAAGAAGCTTACCGGCCTGCCATTTCCTGGATCCCCATCTTGCCACATTGAAGAAATAAAACAGGACAACATTTATTATGTTGCTACCCTTACCTCCCCGCTCCCATTTGTCAGGGCTCCTCCCAGATCCTAGAGTGATTCTGTGGTCACTCTTGAAGCTGCTATCAGGACCCCAAAACCTGATCTGTAAGAACCTGGCCACCTGAATTCACAAAAGGCAACTCAGTGCAGTCTCTCACTTCTCCCAAAGCCTGCCTTAGCCCTCTTGCCAACTCTGTTCTTCCTTTACAGAGATAAAGGCAAGATAAGTGTGTTGTGCCTCCAAGAACATTCCACCACCTGCTTCAAGCAGGAATCTACCCCTGCCTGTCCTGGTTGTCTTCTTGCTCTGAAGATGGCTTAAAAAAAAAAAAAAAAAAAAAAAATCCCTTTATGTTGTCCAGCTGACCCAGGCCTGTTGCCTCCCCACCCAGAGCTCTGCCTACTGAACAAATTGCCTCCCTCGTCGATTATTACTCAAGGCTCAAAGCCAAGATGGAGACCAGCCAGGAAGAAACAAAACTAGCCTTTTATTCAAGCCAGGACAATTCACGCAGACCTCTGAAGGGCTTGAAGGGAAGGGGAATTCATGGTTCTGGCAGGGGTCAGCTTGGCATGAGCTGACACTGGCAGACACCACAATACCTTTGCTGGTAAGACACAAAGCAGACAGCTCCATCAAATAATGGGCTCTAAGCAGCTCAGGTTTCACTCTGAGTCAAGGGCCCCTTGTAAGGAGAGGCCCACCCTATGTGTCATCGGCCCTACCCAGTGCCCTCTGCACTGCCCCCAACACCCTGCCTTTCCTTTCGGCCGGATATGCAACCCCATCCTGCAGGAGGGTCACCCTGCCTTAGCACAGCTCCTATTTCCTGCCCCTGGTGACTCCTCTGAAGTCCATTGTTCCCATGAAGTTTGGGTCAAAGGAAGCTGGGTCCCCACCCATGGGGGCCCGCCTACCCTCAGCTCAGCGAGGGCGCTGGCCCACACCACAGGGAGCCAGGACCCATCCTCCGGCCTTTCCAAGGGCCTGTATTATAGATAGGAGGGCACGGTACCTATCTTAGGGACTGGAGTTCCAGTGGAAATGTTCCCAAAGATCCAGTGCTAGCAGCTGAAGGCTCCAGGACCGTATCACCCAGGAGGTGACTCGAATCTCCCTAATATCTAAATGGAAAAACCAAAAGCAAGGGAAGAACTGTCATTTCAGAAGAGTTCAGGAAAAGCTCCAGAGTTGGAGACGGCACTGCCCAGTGACAAAGCCCTGCCCCCACCTCCACCTGGGCCCCTGAACTGGTTAAACCCCCGGGGGGGAAGGGGGGGGCAGGAGAGCAGCTGTTCAGCTCCAATTTCAGAGCTTTAAAGGGAGCTGTCCTCCGAACCCCTGCCAACAAAGGGTCATGGGGGGCAAAGCAAGACAGACAAGGTAAAGCCACCCTCACAAGCCCTGAATTTCCCACTGCCCCCAGACTGACCTCAACTACAGGAAAGGCAATGGAGCAGAGCTGGTGACCCGTGTCCTCCACTTCCACTGAGAAGGAGGAGAGGAGCCACGGATTAGGCAACAGGTATTGCTGTGTGACAGTCACCAGTACAAGACTCCAGAATGGAGGCAGAGGGAAGTTGCGACACTTGCATCCCAGAAGATCTAGAAAGATAAGAAGACCCTTCTCCACCTGGCTGAGTAATGTACAGACCAGAGAGGAAAAAGGAGGGTGCATTTAAAGACCCTTTGAGGGTCCCTTCCAAAGTTGGCATTCTCAGATTCTACAGTTCTGTCCTTTCTGCTGGGAAGGAGGGGAGAATTTCTGCTTCCTATCTGAGCCACAGGATGGGAGACATTGCCAAGCCAGACTGTTCCAGCCTCCACACCTGTTAGATGAAGTGGCTAGGGGGTCTGAGCATTGGGAGCCACAGACCAGGAGACAGAATGCAAAGTGGAAACAAAATGGACTCTAGTCCCAGCTCTGTGACTCACCAGTTGTGCAATCTTAGGCAAGTTACTGTCCCACTAGGGGCCTCGGTTTCCCCATCTTTAAAATGAGGGAGTTAGAGGCTAACATTAGAGTATCCAATAATGTTCAGCAGATTCACCCTGAGGTCAAGGCAAAACTGAAATTAGAACAAAGGTGTTGGAGGACTGCCTGGGTAGCTCAGCTGGTTAAGCATCTGACTTCTGCTCAGGTCATGATCTCACAGTTCATGAGTTCGAGCCCTGCATCAGGACCTGCACTGACAACTCGGAGCCTGGAGCTGCTTCAGAGTCTGTGTCTCCCTCTCTCTCTGCCCCTCCTCCCCCTTCTCAAAAATAAATAATCAAAAAAAAAAAAAAAAAAGAACAAAGGAGTTGGAGACCCTGTGCCCCTGTGACAAAGCCCTGCCCCCACCTCCACCTGGGCCACTAGCTACCTTGGTTCCTAAGGATGACGAACATCACACAGGGCCTGGTCTATGGTAAATGCTCAGTTCATGTTTGCTGAGTAAACACAAATGAACAGGGCAAGGTTTGTCAAAGGGTATTCAGAGAAGTTCTTGGGAAAAAAGAGGTTCCATGCTGAAATAAGCTTAGGAAACACTGGAGTCTGCAATATGCCATGCACTGTGCTAGATACTTGGCAAACAATGAATTTTCACAACAAAAGTTTTAGATAGATATTAATTAACCCACCCTCCCATATTACTCATCAGGAAACTAAGCCCGAGGGCCTTAACAGTTGTGACTGTCGGGATTTGCACCCAGGTATGTCCAGCCCCAAGTCTGTACCCTTTCTATTCCATCAATGCTACCTTTAGACCCGGGGCCCTCAAAGCCCCAATCACACACCTGGTCAGGTGAGAGGGTGAGGTGGCTCCCACCAAAACATCTGCATCCTCAAGGTGCATGGAGGAGCAGCAACCAGCCCCCACCCTTCTGAGAGGATCTTGTTCCTTCCTTCCAAGAAATCCTCAACATTATGCCCCCCATCACCTTGTTGTAGGAATGAAGAAAGAACTCTGATTCCAGGTCTGCCTGTGCCCCCCCTCCCAACACCATCACATGCTGTGTCACTTCTGCCAATCTCCCGGACATCTGTGGCTCCCTCCCCACCCAGCTCCCACCTCTAAGATATTTCAAATGGGTAAATCCCAACTGGAGTTGGGGGGGGGGAAGCAAAGCATAAAAGAAGGGGTGGGGAAACTGAGACACCTAGAAGGGTCTTCCCTAGCAAGTCAACTAGCAAGTCAGAGGCAGCCCTTCCCTTCCGGGATGGTACCAAAGCATGCCTGCAGTTACCCCTCTCCCTTCCCACAGCCAAGTGCAGAGTGGTCTAGCAAGTTGTAAAGAACTAGGATTCTTCCATCTGACTGCTGGGGAGCTCCAAGGAGAGCTGGACTAGCAGAAAGTAGTTCAGGCTGGTATACATCCATTCTTCTTTGTCCTTGGGGCCAACTTGAAAAGCAGGGGCTACACACCCTTCAAGATTCAAAACGGTTTCCTCTGGGGGCGGGGGGGGGGGAATCCTCCCCCACGAACATCCCCAGTTCTGTCAACAACCTGTCCCATCAGGGAAAGACAAATATCTCCACTTCCTTTAGCCTTCTACCATCTTGCTCTGTGAAGTGTTTCAGGCAAGAACAGCACCCACTCTCCCTCAGAAAGACAGCTGCCTGGAAGAGGCGGGTGTGCACAGCTTCCTTCCAGCTCTGCCCAGTCCAGGGCGCATGCAGCCCGCGGACCGCACTCCCGAGCACCACGGTCCAATTATCCCTGCACACCTCACCAGAGACAAACTCTCTTGCCCACGGCCATGCAGGGAGGAAGAACAGTCATGCCCAGAACCAACATCCTCGCAGAAAAATAACACACGCAGAGACGTAGCATTGCACAAGGGCTCAGAGACACTCAGACTTCCAGATAGGCAGCACTGCTCTCAAGTGTAAATACACTCACGTTCAACACAAACAAGGTGAGTCACATGTGAACAGATATCACCCTCACCTACACCCAAACCTAGGGAGACGGGACAGTCAGGCGGTCACATGAAATCATCCGACAGCCACCGTGTGTGCCCGGAATCCCCTCTCCACACGTGTGCACGGAGGCCGTGTCCCTGGGAAACGTGCGCTTCGGGTCTGGGAGCTCTCCTCCCTGGAGCTAGTCCCCACCACAGAATACAACAAGCTTCTCAAGTCCCGGGGAGCTGGGGACCCTGCGGAGGGCTCTCCTCTTTCGCAAAGCCTCAGCACTTAAACCGGCCAATACACTACCTCCAGGGCTCGCTCTTCCAAGTCGGAAAAGGGCCCGGCAGAAAAGAGGCATGGGTGCTGGGTCTCTCCGACCGCCGCTGCTCTCGGTTCTGCTTCTGGGCCTTTCGGCTTCCGGGACCCCCTTCCCGCGAGCCCCGAGCATCCACCCCCGGCCCGGCCCGAGGTCCGCGCCGCCTCCACGTGCCGGGAGAGCTCCTCACGCACCGCCGACGCCGGCCCTCGGGCGAGGTCCTGGAGTCCCCGCGCCGCGCCGCAGCCTTACCGGTCCCAAGGTGCGGGGGGGGGGCGGGGGGGGCGGAGGCGCTAAGCCGGCTCCACGGGGTCCGCAGCGCGCGCCAACTCCTCGCCGAGGTCCCGAGGGCGGCGACGGCGCTGCGGGACGACAGGGGTCAGCGCGCGCGGCCCCGCGGCGGCCCGGGCCACCGGCCGGGCAGGGAGGAGGGCGGGCGGCGGCCGAAGCCCACCCCGCGCCGGCCCGCACGCGCTTCGCCGCCGCCGGGGGGCTGGCGCGCCGAGCCGAGCTGAGCCGAGCGGAGCGGAGCGCGCCGAGGGAGGAGTTTTCCCAGAATGGGACTGACGGGAAAGCACGGGAGCTCCCTATTCCTGGAGGAGTGAGTCAACGGGAGAGAGGAAGGCAGCTCGGGGGCCGGCGGCGGAAGGGAGGGCAGCGGGGGCGCGGGCCGGGCCGGGAGGTCCGGGGCGGGAAGGGCGAGGGGGGGAAGAAAAGAGCCGCGGCGCACGCGGCCGAGGGGGCCGGCGGGGCGGAGGGGTGGGGGCGCGCGGCGGGGCGGCGGCGGGGCGGGCGCCACTCACCTGGGGGACGCGGCCGCGGGCGGCGGGAGCCGGGAGCTCGGGCCCTGCCCGCCCCCTGGCCTGGAGTTTGAAAGGAGGAAGCCTGGAATGTGCGGAATGAGGGCTGGTATGAGATGCGCGCAGCTGAGGGAGGGAGGGACCCGGAGGGAGGGGCGGCCCTGCCCCCGGCCCCTCGGGGAGGAGACTGGGTGGTGGGGGGGAGGGGAGCCGGGCGGGGGCGGGGCCGGCGGAGGAGGGGAGGGGCGCGCGCGGCGGAGCGGCGGGGCGGCTGCGGCGCGGACCCCTCCGCTGGGACCCGGCCCCCGCCGCTCCCCGGCACCCAGACTTTCCCTTGGATCTCTCCGCTGCGACTCTGTTCCTCCTCCCCGAGCCCCCCGGTTCCTGCCTTTCCTGGCCGAGTCTCCGACTGCCTTTCCCAGGAGCTGAAAACCTTCCCCGTAACCGGGATGGGGGGTCCTGTAGGTGGCCCCGCCACCCTCGGCGTCCCCGGTTGCCGGCTGGCGCCTCTCCGCACAAGTCCCTGGGAGGCCGGGGGAGGGGCGGGCGCCCGACGCGCAGGAAGGGCTGCTCCCTTCCCCGCGGCTCCCACCAAAGGACACTCGCTCCGGGGAACCAGGAAGCAGGAACTCCCGGGCTGTAGTCCCAGATCCGCCGCCAGTGCCCCCACGCGCGCTCTCCCTTGCATTGGTCCTTTCGGCCGTTGTCCCGTGGCCCTGGCAGATCTGTCACTACCAAGAGCAAAGCACATGGGGAGAGGATATTCGATGTGAAGTACGTGTGGCGCGGGGAGCCACCTTTTGGGCTCAGTAACTGAATGAATCTTTATCCAACATGTATTATGGGGCCACCAGATGCTGTGAGAACAAAAATGAAAATACGACTTAAGCACCTGCCCTCGAAGAGCTTATAATTTAGCTGAGAAGACTCCATATATAGAAGAGCATTACCACAAAGTGGGAGTCTGGGTTTGAAACAAACATGCCAAATAGTTTAGTCTCTTGTTGGGGAGAGGGGTACTGGAAACGAGTTGGGCTCCCGTTTGGCATTGGTTTAAGGCAGTGTGTTATCACATACCTCTGTCACTCACCTTGTTGGAAGGTTGAAACCAAAGGACTTTTGGCTTTTTCCAAAAATCAGATCCAACCTCTGGAGAACATTATCACTTAAGCTTGTATTGCAGTGTTTGCCCAGATCTTATCTCCCTTACCAAACAGAAACTTCTTTGAAGACAGAGTGAATGTCTGATTTATCTTATCTTTCACCCAGCACCAGTTTGGTGCCTGGGATAGATAAGCACATAATAAATGTTTAATAAGTGGAAACAAACAAAAAGCTACCACGGGGGAGATTGAAAAGAAAGTGCTACAAATGCCGAAGTTGTTTCCAAGAGAGGTGTTCCAGAGGTGTTTTGAACAATGAAAGCATGGCAGGACTAAGTATCCAGCCTCACAGGATGAAGACTTTGAAGGAAGCAGCTAAGCAGCTCTCATTTGGTTCCATAAATTCTGGTATGCTTATTAAGTAATGAGTCACATCACGGCTTGGTCACACCTCATATGTTTAAAAGGACTGCCATACAAGACAATATTAGGCACCAAGGGAAGTACAAACTGTAAACACTGGCTCTCTAATGGAATAATTATTTGTTGAATGTCTATTGACTTTGAGCACCATGCTAAGTGCAGATTCAGGTCCCTGCCCTCAAGAAGTTCACAGTCCAGGTAAGAAGGCAATTATACAGAGCTCAATGGAAGCCCAAGGGAAGGAACAGTGAACTCCAAGTTATAGGTGTTACATTTGCTCCAGCTCTTAAAGGGTAAATGAGAACGTACCAACTTGAGGGTGGAAAACCCACAAAGGTATAGGAGCATGTACACACGGGGTGTTTAGGAAAACTGGTGTGCTGGAAGAAGAGGTTACAAATAAGTGGGTGTCAGGTTGTGAAGATCATTATATACCATGCTGAAGAGTTTGGGCATCAGAAAGGCCCTTTAGACAAAGGTGTGACACGATCAGTACCATTAGAAAGACCCCTCTGGCAACAATGTCCGGCCGGATTGGAGAGTCAGGATACCCTAAACTCAGGCAATGCTCCAGAGTTTAAGGATGAGGGAAAGGCTCTTAGAAACAGCCCAGAGGCAAAATCAACAAGAATTGGTAACTAGGCTGGCTGTGAGGGTGAGAGAGGAAACCAGAATCACTAAGCTTTGTCAACTGAACAATTGGTGGTGCCATTCGCCGAGATAACAATTCAAACACAAGAAGAAATAGGTTAGTTGGGAGCTGAGTCCAGCCAAGGTTCAGAGGGTTTAGAGGAAGACAGGACAGAGTCCAGAATGGAGACAATAAAGCAACCTTGGAGTATCACATCCAACCCAGATTGCTGAGAGGAAATTCAGAGCTCAGACTGGCTTATTCCCCCCAAATCTTAACTATCCAAGACCCTAAGTGATCCAGGCTGGAATAGTGTGCCTTCAGGACCTCAGCCTCCTGGTCCACACCCTTACAGGCTAGGGAGCTCTGTATCTTCAGGAATCCCACTTCCCAAGCTTTTGTGGTCCCTTTAGGTAGAAGAAAGTTCTCAGACATGGAAATTCTGAAGATTCAAGACTAGCAGTGATTTTACATACATGCCCTGCCCTTACCAAGGGTATGTACATTTCTTAAGGGACAGGACCCTCTTTCACTGACCCTCAGGAATGAATCTGTTGGTGGAAGTATTGCATCTGTCTGGATCAAGCTAGAAGAGATGCATGTGACTTCCCTCAAACGACACCATATAATCCACAGCTCACCTCACTTCTTAGCAATCCAGGCCACTCTACCTGGTCCTACAAATGGCTCTCACCCGGGGCTTGATGTTCAGTAGCGCAGAAAGAGGAGGGCAGGGGTGTGGTCAGAGCTGGTTTTCACGTGGCAAGGCTATTTGTGTTGTCTGTACTCCAAAATTATAGTAAAAAATTTTATTAATTACTATTATCACATGTTGTTTGGTATTATTTCCACTCCTTTAATAATTTTTGTTTTTCCAACCCACATGGTCATGGTTAAACAAATTATCTATATGTGTTAAACAAATTCAACCACATCTATGTGATGGAATTCTTTTCAGTTATTAATAACAAGATTTTTAAAAATAATCCAGACAAACACTGGTCATGATATAATGAATGGAAACATGGATTCTAAGAGCAGTATATGTGGGATGATCCTGTCTTTGAAAACTAAATTGAAAAGTGTTGGAGAATGACAGGTTAAAGATAAACAGGATCTTTTTTTAATTTTCTCATTTTTATTCTTTATTTTTTTTACTGAAGAAGACTTGACACACAATGTTACATTAGTTTCAAGCATTTTTTATTTTCTTCTTTATTCTTCTATATTTTATTTTCTTTATTCTTCTTTCTTCTATATACAACAAATTTTATAATCAGGGAGAAAAATGTGACTAGAACCCTTCCCTAACTTCTCTACATCTTTTTTTTTAAAAAACACCCACTACTGGATTTAATGGCCTCATAAGAAGTTGACCACGAAAAGATTGTTCCCGTGCCTTTAGGTAAGAGGCATCTCTACTGTTTTTCGGATATCTTCAAAGCATACCCTCACCCCCCTTCAACACTATCACGTGGCTGACCCCTACCGTGGTTGTGGTATCCATGACTCAGTTTCCTTTTCTTTTTTCACTTCTCCATACTACACCTCTATTTGCTTTCTCTGAAGAAGACTTTTCATTCCATATCAGCTGGACTGCATCTTGTGTTTTGGAGAACAAAGCAGACCTTTAGCAAAGGTGTTTGGAGTCTTTCTCTTTCAATAGAATAAAAGTAGCCTATAATTTGATAAACATAATATTCGTTGCTATCTCTTGTCAAAGAGAAATGTGGAAGAGAATGGACTCTGGGTCTATCTAGGAAACAATGTACACTTATGGGCTGAATTGTGCCTCCCCCAGATTCACATGTTGAAGCCCTAATCCCCAGGATTCAAAATGTGAGTGGTTTGGAGATAATGTCTTTAAAGAGGTGATTAAGTTAAAAAAGAAGTCTTTAGGGTGGGCCCTAATCCCATCTGACTGGTGTCCTTATGAGAAGAGAGATTAGGAAGGACACAGACAAAGCACAGAGGGGGACCACGTGCAGACACAAGATGAAGATAGCCAACTGTAGGCCAAGGGCAGAGGCCTCAGGAAAAACCAAACATGCCAACCCCTTGATCTTTGTCTCCTAGCCTCCCTCCCAAACCTCGAGGAATAAATTTCTGTTTAAGCCACCCAGTCTGTGGTATTTTGCTATGGCAGTCTTGGCAAACCAATACAGTGTATTTACAGACCAAAACAAACCATTGGTTCCCAGAGACCAGAGGTTGGGGCCTTCCCCACCCAATTCTCAAGTGAGAGAGTTTCTCTGAGGTTCCCAAGGGATCTTTAGGATCAGATATCCAAAACTTCCAGGAAAAAAAAAAATCAAAAGGAAATAAAAGCTTTCTCCAGTGTTATTCAGCTAAAATTTTCATTTTCGGTAGCTATTGATTCAGTATCTTGAAATGAAAGTTAACATAAGTCATGTCTTATAACCTTACCCAGGGAGCTAAATAATCTGGGTTCAACAGCTGAGGCACATCCTGATTGTGACCTTGGGCATACTTAGACCAGGAGCCTCGGTGTCCTCGTCACTCATGTTTTCACTCCACATTTATTGAACATGGATGATGTCCTTGGCACTGTGCTAGGTAAGCACTAAGGAGAAACAGAGGAAAGTTCATCATCCCTCCAGATGCTGACAGTCTAACGAGGGAGGTACAAGAGGAGTAACTTCCACGTGGCAGAAGGGTAGAGAGTGGACCTTTAGACCTGAGGTTGAGATTTCTGTGCACCCGTGCTCTCCAACAGAACTTTCTGCAACAGTGAAGTGTTCTGTATGTGCCCTGTCTGATGGGGTGGTCACTAGCCACTTGCGGCCACTGAGAACTTGAAATGTAGCTAGTCTGACCAAAGAACTGACTTTTATTTTGATTATGTTAAATTTGAATAACTGAACAGGACAAGTGGCTATGGTGTTGGCCAGCATAGCCATGGACCACCCTCAAGGAGATGCTCAGCAAGCAGTCAGGGGACACTTGCAGAGCAAAGGGGAGAATTCAGGGCTGTGGGAGGCACCAAGTGTAAAGGGATAACGTTGTGGTAGTTACTGAGTATGGAGAGTGAAAAAGAAGAAGATTACAATAGGTAACATGGTCCCTGGAACACTGCTTATATTCAAAACACGTTGATAAAATTTCTTTTTTCACCTCCTCCCCTGATAAAATTTCTTAATGTGCAAATTGTCCATGTATAGGGGATTAGTTGAAAACACTGTGGTACTTCCCACAGTGAAATACTGTGGTGCACAAACAAGTATAAGGCCTGCATTTACTGATCTGGAATTATCTCCAGGGTTAAGTAAAAAAAAGCAAGCTATCGAACTGAGTATATAGCATGCTACCTTTTGTGCACAAAGATTGGGGAATTACAAATGCGGGATTTTAAAAAAAATTTTTTTAATGTTCATTTATTTTTGGGAGAGAGAGACAGAGCATGAGCAGTGAACGGGCAGAGAGAGAGAGGGAGACACAGAATCTGAAGCAGGCTCCAGGCTCTGAGCTGTCAGCACAGAGCCTGACACAGGGCTTGAACTCATGAGCTGTGAGATCAGGACTTGAGCCGAAGTCGGATGCTCAACCAACTGAGCCACCCAGGCACCCACAAATGCATTTATTTTTTGCATAAAGATACACTAGAGGGAAATTAAAAATAGTTAACTACAGGAGGAAGGCAGGGCAAGGGAAAAAGGGGACAGATATGGGAAGAGGCTTTAATTGTAATTTTTATTTTTTTTAACTATAGTGTTTAAAGTTTCTTTTGGACCATATGGAATTATTAATATTTAAAATTTGTGTCTCTATATATCTGATATAGAACATAAAATTGACTAAAGACAAGATCAGGACATATTTTTTAAGGTCCTATTTCTATCATATGTATGTATTTTGTCCTTAAGTGTATTTGTGCCCTAGAAATTGCATATTCACCTCATTTTTCTTAATTTTATTTTTTATTTTTTTTAATTTACATCCAAATTAGTTAGTATATAGTGCAACAATGATTTCAGGAGTAGATTCCTTAGTACCCCTTACCCATTTACCCCGTCCCCCTCCTATAACCCCTCCCATAACCCTCAGTTTGTTCTCCATATTTATGAGTCTCTTCTGTTTTGTCCCCCTCCCTGTTTTTATATTATTTTTGTTTCCCTTCCCTTACGTTCATATGTTTTCTCTCTTAAAGTCCTCATATGAGTGAAGTCATATGATTTTTGTCTTTCTCTGACTAATTTCACTTAGCATAATACCCTCCAGTTCCATCCATGTAGTTGCGAATGGCAAGATTACATTCTTTTTGATTGCCGAGTAATACTCCATTGTATGTATATACCACATCTTCTTTATCCATTCATCCCTCGATGGACATTTGGGCTCTTTCCATACTTTGGCTATTGTTGATAGTGCTGCTATAAACATGGGGGTGCATGTGTCCCTTCGAAACAGCACACCTGTATCCCGTGGATAAATGCCTAGTAGTGCAATTGCTGGGTCGTAGGCTAGTTCTATTTTTGGTTTCTTGAGGAACCTACATACTGTTTTCCAGAGTGGCTGCACCAGCTTGCATTCCCATCACCTCATTTTTAAAATCTTAATCTAAATCCTAGCCCTCCTCTACCTGCCACTCTCTCTTGGACCATTCTTCCTCCCTAGTCTTACTGTCCCCAGACTACAGAATAAAGAGAACTACTGGATTATTCTTTGAATCTTTGAAAATCATGATAAGGGACAGAATCTAGGTAGATAGTAAGTACTTAACTAGATGTTAACACTCTGAGGCTTGAAAACCACTATATTAAACGAAAATGTTTGATAAAAGGTGGTAATAGGCCAGAAAAAACCCCACTCCCACATGGGCCCCCCGCCACCTTTGCGCTTTCTGGGGCTTATTCTTTTCTTGCCCTCCAGATGCCTGGGCCATAGCCCTAGAAGGTAACATGCGAAGGAGCTTGGGCCCAATGGACCAAAAGACTAGGCAGAGCTGTAAAAAACGTTGGAGGCCCATTTCATATTTGAAGTGTTTCCAAAATTTCCATTAACATCAGGGTTTTTTGTTTGTTTGTTTGTTTGTTTGTTTGCCTAGGCTGTTCCTTCAAGTAGAAATGGAGAGATGGGTACAAAGAAAGGAATGTAAGGTAGGATCAGAGCTGAGACTTGAACCTGGATGTTTAGTTTCCCAGTTAAACCGTGTTTTTCTTTCCTCTCCTCATAGTCCCTAGAAAACCATCTATAGTCTATGATGCATAGACTATATGCAATCTATGAGTGCATATAAACCATTTTGTATAACTGCATGGCTAGCAGAATTATCTAGAATGTATTACTCCACTTTGAAAGGATATTAATAGAAGTGATATTGATACTTATGTGCCAAATCCTGGGCATTTAAAAAAAATTTTTTTTACACTTATTCATTTTTGAGAGACAAAGAGAGACAGAGCACAAGCAGGGGAGGGGCAGAGAGAGAGGGAGACACAGAATCTGAAGCAGGCTCCAGGTTCTGAGCTGTCAGCACAGAGCCTGACATGGGGCTCAAACTCACAAACCGCAAGATCATGACCTGAGCTTAAGTCAGACGCTTAACTGACTGAGCCACCCAGGCACCGGCCCACCCGCCCCACCCCGCTCCTGGGCATTTTACCTGGAATACCTCTACGACTTCTAAACTCCGGAAATATTACTGTTCTCAAACCTTTAAAAGACTCACACCGTATCACAAGGGTGCTTAGTAAATATGTGGTAATAGGGACTAGTCGTTACAGTCGACTGAGCCCTTTGTAACTTCCTCTTCTGGATTACAGAATCAGTTTTAGTCAGTCATTTTAATGTACTTGTAATGTACATCCTTGGTCAGTAGGTGGTGCCATGAACCCATCTGTGGTTTAAGGCTTGCCTAAGTTCTGAGCATCAATGGCAAATCCTCCATTTATTGTGGTTTCCCTGGCTTTTGGTGGATGAGAAGAGTGTGTGAGACTTTTAAGGAATGTACATTGACCAGGATAGCTAGGTGAAAAGCGGGAAGAAGAGGCAAAACAATCCATTATGCAATTGGTCAAGAAATGTGTCTGAGGGGGTGGGACAGGATCTGGCCAGTCCTTGGCAAGCCCCTAGCTGGGAAGATGAAAGGAGGGCTATAGATGGGAGTAAAGCAGCTATTAGACATATGGCATGAGTACACAGGCAGGAGCCATTCTATCTAGAGGGGGATCTGGAGGCTGAGGGAAAGGGCAACTTGCAACACCCCAGGTTTTCTCAGTGGAGCAAGATGTCTCCAGTGGTTAGGGAAAAGCAGTTCTGAGGTTTTGCACTTCCTTAGCACCCGACCCTGTCTCTCCCACATCACGTACCCCTGCCATTTCAGAATCTCTCACCAAAGACACATTGAGAATCTCCCCTCTCCAGTTCCTTAGTTTAAGCATCCATGGTCCTTTCCTGGGGTATCTGGCACTCCTCTCAGAAGTATCAGCAGCTACGAAAGGCATAAAGCTGTCCAGGAGGTAACCAGAGTTCAATTCAAAACACAAGTAGATGGACCTCCACACTGTTGCCAGATGAGTGGGGGGAACCATACGCAAGAATTGAAGATCATATCAAAATCTCTCAATCTATAGATGAGGAAAGGGGCACATGGCAAATCATTGGCAGAAAGGGGGCCAGAACCCTGGGATTTGGCCTCAATCAAACCATCCCTTCATTTCTGTACCTGTAATGCTATCTAAAGGAAGTGAATTGATGCTAGTTGTGTGATCTACTAAACTTCTGATTAAAAAGAACCTTTTGGGGGCACCTGGGTGGCTCAGTCAGTTAAGTGTCCAACTTCAGCTCAGTCAGGTCATGATCTCGTGGTTTGTGAGTTTGAGCCCTGCTTTGGGCCCTGTGCTGACAGTGCGGACCCTGCTTGGGATTCTCTCTTTTCCTCTCTCTCTCTCTAAATAAATACAACTTAAGAAAAAAGAACCTTTTAAAGGCCTGTTTTAGAGTTTTAAAAAACACTTGCTAATATCTTTCATGTCAGTGGCCATTGATATTATTCCTGGTCACTGAAAAGTACACAAAATTGTGTCACAAATGATGTTTAGCTAGCCACGCACTTTAACCAAAAAGAACCACGTGAAAAAGAAAAACCAAGTTCTAAGAATTAAATTCTGACTCCAGCTCTCCTCCTAATTTTTAGGCACTTCCTGCTTCCTTCCACATGACTCATTTTCACTATGACACTGATAAGAGCAGGAAGGCCTGGTAAAGATTTGTGAGCACATTTTTTTTCAAATTGTCTCTATAAGGTGGCTCTAAAATGTGAACATGCAGAGGCAAGAGATAGGGTCTATTTCGGTTTTAGATATTTAATTTGTTTTGCTGCTGAATCAGTAAGCAGTACCAATGAAGAAGATCCAGGAGGCCGACTGGTGCAGGTTATCTACAACAATATAAAATCCCACCCTTCTGTGGCCCCCTCTTTGTTCAGTTCTTGGCTCCATCATCTATCTAGAAAATTCTTGGTGTCATGAATATGATGAGTCTAGACAGTCTCTAGAATACAAACTTCTGAGTCTGCAGACTCCTGCTGTCCTGGGATGAGCTGATTTACATGATGAAAACGATTATTACAGGGGCGCCTGGGTGGCTCAGTTGGTTAAGCATCCAAATCTTGATCTCGGCTCAGGTCACGATCTCATGGTTTGTGGGATCGAGCTCCACATCAGGTTCTGGGCTGAGTGTGGAACCTGCTTGGGAATCTCTGTCTCCCTCGCTCTCTGCCCCTCCCCCACACATGCCTTCTCTCTCAAAATAAATAAACTTAAAAAAAAAGAAAATGATCATTATAGAACATGACCGCAAGAACTCTGTAAGGGATAGGACTTTGCAAAGAAGATGATGACACATTTTTATATAAATTATCTTTATTTCTGTAGCATACAAAAGGTATAAATATGATTTATGTAAAACCAATCAGCTGCACGCTTAAGCAGAAAGTACAAGGAGCTGGGGGATAGACGTCTCTGAGCTGAACAGAGAGGAGGAAGCAGGATTAGATCCAGTAGTCCCATCAGGCTCCCTTTCCCCAGACACTGTCATATGCGCAACTGGAGAGAAGTGAACAGCTTTCTGTTTTCAACAAGAGTTGATCGGACAGTCCATCAGGACGGTGGTGCCAGAGGCCTGAAGGGCTTTAGGGCACTTCTATGAATGAGGCACTTGATAGGAAGCATGCCTGAGATGGAAACCAGCCATGTCAAAACCAAGCAGATAGGATTTGCCAGCGGGGGATGAGTAAAGAGTCTTTTCATCTCCCACATCTCTTTCCTTCCCATTGCTATTTGATGTGGAGCAAGAACAACAGGAAGCGGGGACGAAAAGGAAGTCCACAGAAAGGAAATATGATGGACCAACAGCCACTGATCCCTTGCCCCACGCTGGCCAACAGCTCAGTGCACACTGGGAGTTGAACAATGCTGAATGTAGAACTCACAAGTTCTCAAGATTCAGATGCATCCTGAGACTGGTGAACTGGTAGCAAGCAGAGTCATATGGTTTGTTGGGAGGTGCTAACAATCTGAAAGACTTGGCAAAACTCTTATGATCTGTGAGGAAAAGTGACAGGAGTGTGATCTCTACCAATGAGCCAGGCTTTAGGGAGCTGATAATATTTAGGTTAAGAAGAGAGGCCCAAAGCTCCACCTAACAAGGTCCACAGAGCTCAGAGTCAGCTAGCTGGTCCTCACCAAAGCCTCCCTGCCACCTCTCTGCACAATGACAACAACAAGTTTCGAGATATAATGTTCTCTTACCTCTTACATGGTCTATAGGTGTGTGTGTGTCCCTTTATACTAATGGCTCCATGTAATAGAGCTGTAGGAAGCACTCCTGGATTGGAAATGAAGGCAACTGTCAAATCACCCTGTCTTAACTAGACTAAGTCACCCCTAGACTTTATGCTTTCAGCCTAAACTGAAATTAAGACAACTGCATAAGTTTCTCACATCCCTGATCACAACTGAAGTTTGGCCACAGCCACTTTGAGATTGCTGCTGGCCGACCTACTCTGAGGGAAGAAAGGGAAGAGGGGGACTGTGACATCAGTGCCTTCCAAGCCCCAGGGGGAAAGTAAGCTAGCCCCACCAAAGAAATACCACACTCCCTCTGATAAAGGCAGTGCAATGCCCGATTTATTTCCTAGTGAGCAGAACTTCTTCCCATAGGGAGGGTAAAGTGGCTGGCACTGGCTTCCCCCATGGGTACTTCAGGTAGGACAGCAGAATTAAGCCACCTGTGTGGACTCAAAATAATCACTGATGGGGGTTTTTCCCAGTTCTGAGGGTAAATGATGCTCTAGAAACCACTGTCACCAAAACAAGGTAAAAGCAAGGCTTACTTAATAACAACAACAAAAGGTAAAATAAAAAAATTTTTAAGTCCCACGTTGGGCATAATACTTATTTGAAAAAAAAATTTTTTAAATAAATTTTTAAGGGGTACCTGGCTGGTTTAGTCGGTAGAGCATGTGACTTTTGATCTCAGGGTCATGAGTTTAAGCCTCACGTTGGGCGTAAAACTTACTTAAAAAATAAAAAATAGTGGGGCGCCTGGGTGGCGCAGTCGGTTAAGCGTCCGACTTCAGCCAGGTCACGATCTCGCGGTCCGTGAGTTCGAGCCCCGCGTCAGGCTCTGGGCTGATGGCTCAGAGCCTGGAGCCTGTTTCCGATTCTGTGTCTCCCTCTCTCTCTGCCCCTCCCCCGTTCATGCTCTGTCTCTCTCTGTCCCAAAAATAAATAAACGTTGAAAAAAAAAAAATTTAAAAAAAAAAAAAAATAAAAAATAAAAAATAAAAAATAGAAAAATAAAAAACAGGTAAAAGCTATATGGATGTAGCCTTTTCAGATCCAATTTATGGGACCGTTGCTTCCCAGAGATATGCATTTCCCACTCATATGGTGTCATGACCACGGGTCCATTCTGGAAGATGCCCAGGTAACTTACAGAAATATACCTGGAGCAGGGGGTCAGCAAACTATGGCCCACAGGCCAAATCTGGCCTGCTGCCTGTTTTTGTTAATGATGTTTCAGTGGAACACAGCTGCACTCATTCGTTTATGAGCTGGCCATGGCTGTGTTTGCAATACAACAACAGAACTGAGCAGCTGTGAGAGCCTCTCTGACCATTTACAAAAACAGTTTGCAGACTGAAGACCGAAGGCAATTTAGGGAACTATCCCACTCAGGAAAGGTCTTCAAGAAAAAAGACCCAAGTATTTACTCATTAGAACCTGATTCTAGCTGTACATTTCCAAGCACAGGAAATCGGACTGTTGAGGGCACAGAATCTGTTGGGCAATAACTTCCGGAGTCGCCAATGTGCCCTGAACAAGAAGCTCTCTGTGCTTTGAACAGTCTGTCCCCCACGTTAAGCTGTGATCCCTGACCAGGTCCGTGAAACCCAGAGAAGTTGGGTGCATGTGTACATATACGCATGTGTATGCACGTGTACTTATGTACACATGCACACGTGTATGTACACATACATACATACAGGGATTACTCCCAAAGGGGCAGGCAGTCACTCTTCAGTCCTGGGGCAAAAGCAAAGGAAGTGACTCAAAGCTGTGAGTGAGAAAACTCAGCCCTTTTTCTTTCTCTTATTCACATGCTAGCTTGCTGTCAAAGCTGGAAAGTCCAATGGCAAAGGCCTGAAGTGCACACAGTGGGTAGTTGTAGTCCAGGGTGAACACATCGTCTGCCACACGTCCAAACTGCATGACTATGTAGTCAGCTAGGAAAAGAAAGAAATTAGGACATTAGAAAATAGTGGGGCTGTACTGGGGAAAAGCCTATGAAAGATACAGGGAAAAAAATCCTTCAAATCGATAAGTTAATCACCAAGTCTCTTTAAAATGGGAAACTTTGAGAAGGTTGGAAAGAGGCATTGACAAGAGTATCTGCTAACCATGAGCCAAGCTTCTATTTCTATTCCTCTCAAATACAGACAGCAGGAGACCACTCATGACTAGCATGACAGGACAAGAGGAGGGAACAGTACAAGCTCCACGGACCAGAGTTTGAATGGGGGTCATTTGCATCTGCTTCCCAAACAGTGGTTCAGAAGTTTTACTCTAAAGGGCTGCCTTGGTGGCTCCATCAGTTAAGCATCTTCTGACTGTTGATTTCAGCTCGGGTCATGACCTCAAGGTTCATGAGATTGAGCCCCACATAGGACTCCAAGCTGTCAGCACACATAGCCTGCTTGAGATTCTCTCTCGTGTGCTCTCTCTCAAAAATAAACTTTTTTTTTTTAAAAGAAGTTTTATTTTAAACTACACTTCAATCTTTCCAAAGAAATCATTTCTTTCTTACATAATTTTCCCCTGGGGGTGGGTGGGGGGGCACCTGGGTGGCTCAGGCGGTTGAGCAACCAACTTTAGCTGAAGTTATGATCTCATGGGTTGTGAGTTTGAGCCCTGCATCAGGCTTGCTGCTGTCAGCACGGAGCCCACTTCAGATCCTCTGTCTCCCCTCTCTCTCTGCCCCTCCCCAGCTCATGCTATCTCTCTCAAAAATAAATAAACATTTAACTAATAATAACAATAATTCTCCCCTGGGCAGAACTTCCTGTCAATGATAGGAAGTGCTCATTTCCCCACCGTGTAAGAGCATCTTTCCTCCTATTCCCACCCAACCCTTCCTGCAGGCTCACGGTCATTCTCGTGGACTATCTGAAAGTTCTTCACAGATGCCTGAGTGACCCGGCCGTGGAAGTTCAGGACATAAGACTGTGTGTCGTCATTCCAGACTGGGGACTTGTTGTGCAGTTCAATCAAGTTTTCCATGGTTTTGTTCTGCCATTTGGAAAGCAAGCTCTCGTGGTCCTGTTTGAAGAGAAAAATCACTGCTTTGTACTGAGAACCACAGGAAATCATTCACTTTCAGCTCTGTGAAGTAGAAGGTAGAGTAGGAGAGTATTTCCTCCATTGCAGAAAGGGTAAAACAGAAACAAAGAAAGCCCACAGTGAAGGCAGCTTTTAAAAATTGTGGTAGATTATCTAGCATTGCTCTTGGCAGACCAAGCGGTTTCAAATCAACCACTTTCGCAATTCTGCTGCAACGGCGCTCATCCTGAGGTTCGGGACTGATCACTCTCGTGAAGAACGGTATGAGCCACACTCCACTTTGGGATTCTGTAAGAATCAATACTTTTTTGTATTGATCTCATCTGTACTGTATTCTTATCTTTGAGGTTCCTTTGTTGATTAAATACGTTCTTACTTACATTTCGTGGCCGAAATGGGATCCGTTCATGATTCATATTCATTCCTGGAATGATCACAGACATTTTCCTAGGACCTTTAAATCCAAGTACATTTGTTTCCTGGAAGACAGAATAAGGCAGGAATTTGAAAATGGAAAGGAAAAACACATGACTTTCTTGGGCATGTAAAATGTCCAGTGATGATGTCAAAAACATTAAAAACTATTTTATTACTTTACTGTAGGTGAACAAAGAGAAAGAGTCAAAACAAGGAAGGTAATACTGTACTTCCTTTTAAACCTAATTTGAACACTTGAATTTAAAACAGATTCTATTGGCTTGAAACTTTATTCTCTTTACTCTTAAGTGAAACTTGAGACAACTGTGAGCACTTTCCAATTTTGTCCTCAACACAGGGGCGCCTGGGTGGCTCAGTCAGTTAAATGTCTGACTCTTGATTTCAGCTCCGCTTATAATCTCACAGTAGTGAGATCCAGTGCAGAGCCAGCTAGGGATTCTCTCTCTCCCTCTCTCTCTGCCCCTCCCTCATTCATGAGCACATGCTCTCTCTCAAAATAAATAAATAAACTTAAAAAAACTAATTTTGGGGGCGCCTGAGTGGCTCAGTCAGTTAAGCATCCGGCCCTTGGTTTCAGCTAAGGTCATGATGTCACAGTTGTGAGTTCAGGCCCCACATCAAGCTCTGTGCTGACAGTACAGAGCCTGTTTGGAATTCTCTCTCTCTGCCCCTAACCCACTTGCTCTCTCTCTCAAAATAAATAAATAAACTAAAAAATATTTTATTTTTTAATTTTGTCATCATCAATAAATATTTATTTCCCAATGAGGACATATGATATACAATGAGAATTACAGCTTAAATTATATAGGGAATGTACCAGGAAGTAAAAACTTCAAATGCCTGTATCCACATTAGGAATATAATTGTAGGGGCGCCTGGGTGGCGCAGTCGGTTAAGCGTCCGACTTCAGCCAGGTCACGATCTTGCGGTCTGTGAGTTCGAGCCCCGCGTCAGGCTCTGGGCTGATGGCTCGGAGCCTGGAGCCTACTTCCGGTTCTGTGTCTCCCTCTCTCTCTGCCCCTCCCCCGTTCATGCTCTGTTTCTCTCTGTCCCAAAAAAAATAAATAAAAAACGTTGAAAAAAAAAAATTAAAAAAAAAAAAAAAAAAGGAATATAATTGTAATATTATATTATCAGTGGTATTGTAATAGCCATATATTCAGGACAGATGGTAGCCACATTTGTTGTGAACATAGCATAATGTATAAACTTGTCAATCACTAAGTTGTATACCTGAAATTAATGTAACATTATGTGTCACCTATATAAATAAAAAATAATGATCATAATACTATACTGTATATTTGCAAGTTGCTAAGAGAGTAGATCTTAAAAGTTCTTATAAGAAAAACAGCTGTAACCATGCGTGGTGATGGATATTAACTAAACTTAATAACTAAACTTATTAACTGAATGTGATGATCATTTTGCAATATATACATATATATAAAATCATTACATTATACATATGAAACTAATATGCCAATTACACCTCAATTAAAAAAAAACAATAAACTTAGGAGCACCTGGGTGGCTGAGGGTACAGCCTGCTTGGGATTCTTTCTCTCTCCCTCTAACTCTCTCTCCTGCTTTCTCTCTAAACACATACTTTCTCTCTAAAATAAATAAAACGAAAACTAAAAATGAAAAAAAAAAAAAAAAAAACCTAAAAAACCTTAAATGCCTGTCAGGCCAGGCAGATTATATATGAATAAAATAAGCACATTAAAAAGGTAAATATACACGTTTGTATGTATACCTACACATATATACATGTACACGTGTACATACATATATTTGGAAGTTATGCATAGTTAAAACATGTAATGGAGAAATGAAGTAGGAGAAAAAAACACTATACATTATAAAAATATTAAGTTAGCCATTTAATTTCACAACATTTCATGGGAATGATGAAATTAATTCCAATTTATGAAAAAGTTGTGACTTTGGGATCAAAGCAACAGGTTAAGTCAGGTTAATTGCTTCTTATTTTCTTTTACTCAATGACTTTTGAGTGCTTACCATGCACCGGGCCCTGTGCTAGTGGGGATGTAGCAGAGAATAAGAGTTTACAAGAGAAGGTTCGTGTGGCACAAGCAGTAACAAGTATAACGTGTAAGTTACTAGAGGAAGCACAGGGGCCATGGGGATGTATACATACAAAGGTCAACTCTATCAAATGGTCAGAAAAGACTTCTCCGATGGCATCAGTTGGTTAGACAAAGGACAAGGAGGGGGAAAGGAGAGGCTCTCGGGTAAGGAAAGATCACATGGTGCAGCAAGGCAATGACGGGGCTGTTATGTCTCCCATTATGGGAACAGGACAGGGCCAGGGCCGTTAGAAGAGTCTGGAGGAAAGGCCAAAGCATTAGGGCTTTATTCTGTATGCAGTGGGTAGTCACTAAATGCTGTGAAGCAAGAGAACCACAGGATTTACTGGCACTGTGTTTTAGAAAGATCCATCTGGCAGCAGTATAGAGTGAATCAGGGAAACACTAAAAGTAAGGAGAGATCAGTTTCTACTTTGTTGTAACCTCTGGCCAGTGGGTAAGAGATAACAAAGGACTGAGTTAATACAATGGCATTAGGAAATAAAAGAGCAGACAAGAAATGTTTTTAAAAAATTAAAAACAACCAAACTTGGTAATTCATAAATAATTAAAATGAATACACAGAAAAAACGATACCAGCAACAGAAACGGGGGATCATAGAGATAGAAACAAGCTTGGGAGGGAAGATAGTGAGTTCAGTATTGGTTAGGTTTAAAGGGCCAGCAGGACACCCAGGAGATTAAGGAAAAGACTCAGGAAAAGAGTGCGTTCCGAGACTGGCACGTACGTAACAGATGGCTGCCAGCTCCTGCCGGGTATAGGCCTTCTCTACCAGACCCTGGGCCTTGGCTGGGCTGACACCGTGATCGTAAACTGTAAACTTGGTCCCCATGAGGTTGGATCTAGAATCAAGAGGAAAAAGTCGCCATTAATGATCTATATTTTTGCTCCTACACAAATACAAATCTAGGACAGGTATGTAACAGAGTCCATTTGCCTGTTCTCCAAATGTTCATCACTACTTTTTCAAAGATCACTCATTAAATAAGGAAGGGACTTAGATTTTCTGTTAACTTCTATGTTTTTTTAAGATTACAACATCAGTACATGCTCATTGCAAAGAAGATATGGATTGTTTTGGGTCACCTGGGTGGCTCAGTCTCTTGAGTGTCCAACTTCGGCTCATGTCACAATCTCACAGTTCATTGAGTTCGAGCCCTGCATCAGGCTCTCTGCTGTCAGCTCAGAGCCTGCTTGGGATCCTCTGTCCCCTCTCTCTCTGCCCCTCCCCTGCTCATACTCTCTCTCTCTCTCAAAAATGAATAAACATTTAAAAAAAAAAAAGAAAAAAAGAAATTGTTCTAAAACAACAGGAATAAAAGTATCAGAAAGAATAGATCAGTAAAACAAGGCTGCACTCACCTGAGTTTGCCAATGTAACTTTCCCCTTCACGAGATAAATCTGTTGGATCAGTGGAGATAAGATAGTTGGATGTTTTGCTCTTTTTCCGCTTTCTACCTGCAAGAAGAAATATCTGGAAAAAGAAAAAAATGTCAGTCAAAAATGTCAAAAGAACCACCGTGGCTTATTCCTTTTTTTTTTTTTAAGTTTATTTATTTTTGAGAGAGAGACAGCATGAGTGGGGAAGGGGCAGGGAGAGAGGGAGACAGAGGAT
Source organism: Lynx rufus (assembly GCF_022079265.1). Lineage (NCBI taxonomy): Eukaryota > Metazoa > Chordata > Mammalia > Carnivora > Felidae > Lynx > Lynx rufus. The sequence goes on along the minus strand of NW_025814889.1, from coordinate 37,942,488 downwards.
TCCAAGCAGGCTCCGCGTTGTCAGCACCAAACCTGATGCAGGGCTCGAGCTCATGAACCATGAGATCCTGACCTGGGCTGAAGTCAGGCACTTAACCGACTGAGCCACCCGGGTGCCCCATCCCATCCTTCCAATTCTTTACTGCAGCTGCTTTCCTCATATTCCTTTTTGTATCTTCAGTGATATGAATACTGTCGTATTTATGCATCCTTCCTAAATCCCACTAGACTTGGACAATGACAGGGAAGCAGGAGAATGGCAGTAGCTAAGGAAGGGACTTTGAAATCAAAAACAGGTTTGAGTCTGGCTCTGCCACGTATTAGTATGACTTGAGGCAGGTATGTCACTCTCTATGCCCCAGTTACTCATCTATGAAGCAGGGATAAGAAATCCTATCTCACAAGATTGTGATAAGGATTATAGGAGATATTATATACATGAAGCATTTAGCACATGCCTGGTACAGCATAAACAATAAATAGTGGTTATAACAACAATGATATAAATCATCATCTCATTTCTGTGCTGTTAAAATCATCCACTTAGACCTGGCAGCAGCAATACAAAATACATTGTTCATTAGCAAGTATTAAATTGCCTCAAATTTGTATTTAAAGTAAATTAGAATTCCTAAAGTGAGAAATAAGACATTTCACTTGCATGCTGTTCCGTATTTCCACTTCCTCCTATCCCCTAAAGCTTGCTCTTTCTTCCACAATGTCATGTTCTACCATAATTAAAATAAAAACCAAAGAGCACACAGTAACACCCTCCCCCTGCCAAAAAGTTGGATAGAGGTGCAAATAATTACATTCAAATATTCTCCTCTACTTTCTTATATTCTGGATAAAACTTTTTTCTTTGGGGTGGAACAGATTTTGCCTATGAGACTATGAGCTCTTTCTTTGAAGACAGAACACAGCACCTGGGAGTTAGGAAGTACAATCTGCTTTCAGATGACTTAGTCTGTTACCAGTGCTGTTCCTCTATCCTAAGGCCCTTCAACAATCTATTCCCACAACATTCTTCCCCTCTATTTCAAGGTTTGTCTTAAGAATCAATTCTTAGGGTGGCTAAAATGAACAAATCAGGAGACTATAGATGCTGGAGAGGATGTGAAGAAATGGGAACCCTCTTGCACTGTTGGTGGGAATGCAAACTGGAAAACAGTGTGGAGGTTCCTCAAAAAATTAAAAATAGATCTACCCTATGACCCAGCAATAGCACTGCTAGGAATTTACCCAAGGGATACAAGAGTCCTGATGCATAGGGGCACATGTACCCCAATGTTTATAGCAGCACTCTCAACAATAGCCAAATTATGGAAAGAGCCTAAATGTCCATCAACTGATGAATGGATAAAGAAATTATGGTTTATATACACAATGGAATACTACCTGGCAATGAGAAAGAATGAAATATGGCCTTTTGTAGCAACATGGATGGAACTGGAGAGTGTTATGCTAAGTGAAATAAGTCATACAGAGAAAGACAGATACCATATGTTTTCACTCTTATGTGGATCCTGAGAAACTTAACAGAAGACCATGGGGGAGAGGAAGGAAAAAAAAATTAGAGAGGGAGGGAGGCAAACCATAAGAGACTCTTAAAAACTGAGAACAAACTGAGGGTTGATGGAGGGTGGGAGGGAGGGGAAAGTGAGTGATGGGCATTGAGGAGGGCACCTGTTGGGATGAGCACTGGGTGTTGTATGGAAACCAATTTGACAATAAATTTCATATTTAAAAAACAAAGAATCAATTCTCAGGGTGCCCAGGTGGCTAAGTAGGTTGAGCGTCCAGCTCTTGGTTTTGGCTCAGGTCATGATCCTGGAGTCATGGGATTGAGCCCATGTCAGGCTCTGTGCTGAATGTGGAGTCTGCTTGGGATTCTCTCTCTCTCTCTCTCTCTCTCTCTCTCTCTCTCTCTCTCTCACTCTCCCCCCTGTCCCTCTCTCCCACACTCACTCTCCCAAATAAATAAAAGAAAAATATTTTAAAAATGTTTTTAGTGTTTTATTTATTTTTCGAGACAGCGTGAGCGGGGGAGGGGCAGAAAGAGAGGGGGACAGAGGATCCAAAGTGGGCTCCATGCTGACAGGCTGACAGCACCAAGTCTAATGCAGGACTCTGAGATCAGGACCTGAGCCAAAGTCATTCACTTAACCAACTAAGCCACCCAGGCACCCCTAAACAAAAAAAAATTTTTTTTAAAGAATCATTTCTCATACCTTCCGATTTTCATCTTTTTCCAAGTGCATATAGTAAGTGGGGAAGAGACCCCGATCCATTCCTTTTTTATCCCTGGTTATCCGACACTTTACTGTAATACCCCGAGGGGCAGGACTATATGCAAAGTCCTCCAAATTCTCCACTTCTCCCAGCTGGTTATCACTTTGTTGGGCTGCAGTACCATAAGCTCCTGTATCCTGAAAGAACAGCCACACGTGAGCGATAGAGGTTGGATCAGAAAACTTGTTATTCTTGTCAAGAAACAACATACAAAATAATTTAGTGACTTATCCCTATGTCTCTAGTCTTCTGACAAAATAAAGGGAAACTCTGAGAAGTGAAATAGGCATATGAATATTGGGAATAATGAAGGAGCCAAGTACAAAAGTGGGATATAACTTCACAATAGCTGGCTTGAGACACAAGAAATTTAGGGGGGGGTCATGAACTTTAAGACTAAATTTGAGCTTAAATCTTTTGAAAGAGGGGCACCTGGGTGGCTCAGTTGGTTAAACATCTGACAGGCTCAGGTCATGATCTCATGGTTCATAAGTTCAAGCCCCGCATCAGGCTCTCCACTCTTAGCACAGAGCCCACTTTGAGTCCTCTGTCCCTCCCCTTCTCTGCCCCTCCCCTTCTCTGCCCATTTCCTACACGCGCATGTGCATGCACTCTCTCTTTCTCTCTCTCAAAAATAAAACATTTTTAAAAATCTTTTGAAGGAACCCTCATTCAGTAATCCTGTTTAAATATTAGAGATGCATTTGGGAAATAGTTAAATAAGTTCCAAAGGAAGAAGTTTCAGAACTACGTACTGTGGTTGATTTCTGGCTGGATGCAGAATTGGGTCTCTCTGCATCTGAATATGGCGAATGACATAATTTCTTTCCTTCTTCTTCCCCATCAGTCTCCTCTTCATCAAAGTTCAAACTACCTGAGATACCTGGAAAAAGGAAGAACTGTCAAAACTGCCAACACTGGTTTAAAAACTAAATCTTCAAATCAAAATAATTTTAATTTTCTTGCTTAAAACATCCCAGCTATTCTGACTTAAAATGTAGCTATTTTATCCAAATTTTGACAGCTCTTTCTTCATATTCTCACTCAGATCTATCCCTTGTTTTCCGTTTCCACTGTTGTCATGTATCTGATACAGAATTAATATCCAGAATACATAAAGCACTCCTACAACAATAGCAAAACAAACAACCCAATTCAGAAATAGGTAAAGAACATGAATAGACATTTCTTCAAAGAAGATATGTAAGTGGCCAATAAGCCCATGAAAAGATGCTCACTGCTAAGTGAAATATGCCAGTCACAAAAGGACAAATATTAAAAAAAAAAAAGGACAAATATTTTATGATTCCACTTATATGAGAAATCTAGAGTAGTCAAACTCATAGAGACAGAAAGTAGAATAGTGGTTACCTGGGATGCAGGGCATAGAAGAATGGGGAGTTATTACTTAATGATATAGAGTTTTATGGGAAAATGAAAAAGTTCTGGAGATGGATGGTGGTGATAGTTGCACAACAATGTGACTGTACTTAATGTCACTGACCTGTACATTTAAAAATGGGTAAAATAATAAATTTTATGTTATGTGTATTTTACCACAGTTTTAAAAATTCAATGATCTAGGGGCACCTGTGTGGCTCAGCTGGTTAAGCGTCCAACTTCAGCTCAGGTCATGATCTCGCAGTTTGTGAGTTCAAGCCCTGCGTTGGGTTCTGTGCTGACAGCTCAGAGCCTGGAGCCTGCTTCAGATTCTGTGTATCCCTCTCTCTCTGCCCCTCCCCTGCTCATGCTCTGTCTCTCTTTGTCTCTCAATAATAAATAAACGTTAAAAAGTAAATAAAAGAGGGGCGTCTGGGCGGCTCAGTCAGTTAAGCGTCCGACCGGCTCAGGTCATGATCTCACGGTCCGTGGGTTCAAGCCCCATGTTGGGCTCTGTGCTGACAGCTGAGAGCCTGGAGCCTGCTTCAGGTTCTGTGTCTCCCTCTCTCCCTGCCCCTCTCCCGCTTGCCCTCTGTCTCTCTCTCAAAAATAAATAAACTTAAAAAAATTAAAATACAAATAAAAAAATACATAAATAAATAATCTATTGTTCTCTACTACACCAGTTACTTTTTCGTTTTCCAGAATTTTGTTCATCTCTAAGTCTAGTTAACTAATATGAGTTGGGAATGTTTGAAATGCCTTAGATTTATGAAGCATCTTTTTTTAATTTTAATTTTTTAATTTAATTTTATTTTTTGTTAAGATGAAATTTGTCAAATTGGTTTCCATACAACACTCAGTGCTCATCCCAACAGGTGCCCTCCTCAATACCCCTCACCCACCCTCTCCTCCCTCCCACCCCCCCATCAACCCTCAGTTTTTCTCTGTTTTTAAGAGTGTCTTATGTTTTGGCTCCCTCCCTAACTTTTTTTTTTTCTTCCTCTCCCCCATGGTCTTCAGTTAAGTTTCTCAGGATCCACATAAGAGTGAAAACACATGGTATCTGTCTTTCTCTGTATGACTTATTTCACTTAGCATAACACTCTTCAGTTCCATCCACGTTGCTACAAAAGGCCATATTTCATTCTTTCTCTTTGCCACGTAGTATTCCATTTATTTTTATTTTTTTATGAAGCATCTTTTATGAAAAATTAAAAACTATATGATTAAAAACTATTTTCTCATTTTATCCTCACATTTATATGAGTTCAAAGAGGAGATACTGGTAGTCTTTCTTGTTTTGTTTCTTGTTTATGGATCATATCTAGGGAGGAACACAGACATAAAATAAAGTGTGATGTGTGTTGTAAGAGAAGTATAGTACTCAAAATTTATATGTGATAGTATCAGGCTGAGGAAGAATCATTTGCCCAAGAGAAAGACGCAGAGCCAAGACTGAAACTAAATTCCCTTTCTCTTTAGGATAAAGTTATCCCTCATATCCAAATTATGAATTTACAAGTAGACTTAAAAAATAAGCAGTGTGGCTTTTTTCTCAAACCATTTCTGCTTACATTCAACCATCTCAGAGGACGGACAACTATGATCTATTCAGTTCGCATTATGACTTTCAGTGGCATGTTGAATAAAAGTGGTGAGAGTGGATATGCTTGTCTTGTTCCTGACCTTAGGGGAAAAGCTCTCAGTTTTTCCCCATTAAAGATGATGTTAGCTATAGGTTTTTCACATATGGCCTTTATTATGTTTAGGTATGTTCCCTCTAAACCTACTTTGTTGAGAGTTTTTATCATGTTGAGAGTTATCTGCATCTACTGAAATGATCATATGGTTCTTATTGTTTCTCTTATTGATGTGATGTGGATTGATTTGCAAATATTGAGCCACCCTTGCAACCTAGGAATAAATTCCACTTGATTGTGGTGGATAATTTTTTAAGGTGTTGTTGGATTTGGTTTGCTAGTATTTTGTTGAGGATCTTTGCACCCATGTTCATTGGAGATACTGGCCTGTAGTTTTCTTTTTTTGTGATATCTTTATCTGGTTTTGGAACCAGGGTAATGCTGGTCTCATAGAATGAATTTGTAAGTTTTCCTTCCTCTTCTATTTTTTGGAATAGTTCGAGAAGAATAGGCATTAAGTCTTCTTTAAATGTTTGGTAGAATTCACTTCTGAAACCATCTGGTCCTGGACTTTTGTTTGTTGGGGAGTTTTTTTAAATTACTGATTCTATTTATTTTCTGGTAACCAATGTGTTCAAATTTTTTATTTCTTCCTGTTTCAGTTTTGGTAGGTTACATGTTTCTAGGAATGTACCCGCTTTTCTGTCCAATTAGTTGGCATATAGTTTTTCATAATATTCTAATTGTATTTCTGTGGGGTTGGTTGCTATTTCTCCTCTCATTTATTTGAATTCTTTGTCTTTTTTTTCTTGATAAGTCTGGCTAGAGGTTTATCAATTTTATTGACTTTTTTCAAAGAACCAGCTCCTGGTTTCATTGATCTGTTCTATTATTTTTTTTAGTTTCTGTATCATTTATTTCTGCTCTAATCTTTATTATTTCTTTCCTTGTGATGGTTATTAGGCTTTGTTTGTTGTTCTTTTTCTAGCTCCTTTAGGTATAAGGTTAGGTTATTTGATACTTTTCTTGCTTCTTGAGGTAGTCCTGTATTGCTATATACTTCTCTCTTGGAATGGTTTTTGCTGCATCCCAAAGGTTTTGAACCTCTCCCTCTCTAAAAAAAAGAAATGCACGGTATGACTTCAATCTTTTTGAATTTGTTGGGGTTTGTTTTGTGGCCTAATATGTGATCTATTCTGGAGAATATTCTATGTACACTTGAAAAGAATGTGTATTCTGCTGTTTTAGGATGGAATGTTTTGAATACATCTGTGAAACCCATCTGGTACATTGTGTCATTCAAAGTCATTGTTTCCTTATTGATTTTGTTTGGATGATCTGTCTATTGATATAAGTGGGGTGTTAAAGTCCCCTACTAGTATTGTATTACTATTGATTAGTTCCTCTATGTTTGTTGTTAACTGTTGTATATATTTGGGTACTCCAATGTGGGTGCATATTTACAATTGTTATATCCTTTTTTTTTTTTTTTTTAATTTTACAGAGAGGGAGCACAAGCAGGGGACAGGGGGAGAGGGAGACAGAATCTTAAGCAGGCTCTACGCTCAGCATGGAGCCCAACATAGGGCTCAATCACACGACCCTAGGATCATGACCTATGCTGAAATCAAGAGTTGGACACTCAACTGACTGAGCCACCCAGGCACCCCTACAATTGTTATTTTTTTGTTGTACTGTCCCCTTTATGATTATATAGTGTCCTTCTTTTGTCTTGTTACAGTCTTTTTTTTAAAGGATTTTTAAAAAATGTATTTATTTGAGAGAGCACATATGAGTGGGGGAAGGACAGAGACAGAGAGAGGGAGAGAGAGGGAGAATGAATCCCAAGCAGGCTCTGCACTGTTAGCACAAAGCTTGATGCAGCACTCGATCTCATGAAAAGTGAGGTCATGACCTGGGCTGAAATCAAGATTCAGATGCTTAACCAACTGAGCCACCCAGGCCCTATAGCCTTTATTTTGTCTAAATAAGTATTGCTACTCTGGCTTTCTTTTGACATCCATTTGCATGATAAATGTTTCTCCATTCCCTCACTTTCAATCTGCAGGTACCTTTAGGTATAAAACAAGTCTCTTTAAACAGCGTATGGATAGGCCTTTTTTTTTTTTTTTTAATCTATTCTGTCACCCTGTCTTTTGATTGGAGTGTTTACTATTTATATTCGAAGTAATTATTGATAGATTTGTCTTCATTGCCATTTTATTACTTGCTGTGTGGTTGTTTCTGAAGATTTTCTCTGATCCTTTCTTGTCTTTCTTTCCTGGTGCTGGGGTTTTTAATAATATATTTGGATTTCTTTCTCTTTATTCTTTGCATATTTATTAGTGGTTTTTGATTTGTGGTTAGTATTAGGTTTGCATATAACCTCTTCTGCATGTAGCAGCCTATATAGTCTATATTAAGTTGATGATCATTTAAGTTTGAACCCATTCCTTACTCCTCTCTTCCCCACTCTAGGTATATGATGTTATATTTTACATCATTTTATTTTGTGAGTTCCTTGACTGATTTTTTACAGAAAAATTCATTTTTACTGCTTTTAAATGTGTCCTACCTTAATGTTGTCATTTTTGGCTTTCCATTCAAGGAGTCCTCTTTAATATTTCTTGCATGGCTGGTTTAGTGGTCATGAGCTACTTTAGTTTTTGTTTTTCTGGGAAACTCTATCTCTCCTTCTATTCTGAATGATGGCCTTGTTGGATAGAGTATTCTTGGCTGTAGGTTTTTCCCATTCATGCCACTCTTTTCTGGCTTGGAAAGTTTCTGCTGAAAAATTCACTGAATATCCTTATGGGGTTTCCTTTGTATGCAACTGTTTTTGTCTTGTGGCTTTTAACATATTTTTGTTATCACTATATTTGCCATTTTTTTTAATTAAAAAAAATTTTTTTTAACGTTTATTTATTTTTGAGACAGAGAGAGACAGAGCATGAACAGGGGAGGAGCAAAGAGAGAGGGAGACACAGAATCTGACACAGGCTCCAGGCTCTGAGCTGTCAGCACAGAGCCCGACGCGGGGCTCAAACTCACGGACCATGAGATCATGACCTGAGCCGAAGTCGGACGCTTAACCAACCAAGCCACCCAGGCACCCCAATATATTTGCCATTTTAATTACAACATATCTTGGTGTGGATCTGCTTTTTGTTGGGGGATCTTTGTGCTTCCTGGGTCTAGATATTTATTTCCTTCCCCAGATTAGGGAAGTTTTCAGCCATTATTTCTTCAGATAAATTCTCTGCCCCTTTCCCTCTTTCTTCTTCTTCTGGGACTCCTATAATACAAATGTTATTATGTTTGATGGAGTCACTGAGTTCCCAAGTCTATTCTCATTCTGCATAATTCTTTTTTCTCTCTTTTGTTTATTCTGTCTTCTAGGTCATTAATTTGTTCCTCTGCTTCTTCTAGCCTGCTTTTCATTCCAACAAGCATGTTTCTCATTTCATTTATTGAGCCCTTTATATCTGCTATGCTATTCCTTATCTCTGTGTTAATGGTCTCACTGATGTCCTCCACTCTTTTCTCAAGTCCAGTGAATATTCTTATGATCATTGCTTTAAATTCTCCATCAGGCATGTTACTTACACCTATTTCACTTAGATCTCTTGCTTGGCCTTGTTCTGTTCTTTCATTTGGGACAAATTCCTGTCTTATTTTGTCTAAATCTCTGTGCCTGTTTCTCTGTGTTAGGAAAGTCATCGATGTCTCCTGTTCTTGAAGGTAATGGCTTTATGAAGAAGAGATCCTCTAGTGCCCTGCAGTGTACCGCCCCCTCTTCCCCAGGGCCTGGTGCCTCTAGGAGTGTCTCAAATGTGTCCTACATGTGCCCCACTGTTGTGTCTTAGCCATTTTATCCTCTGGCCAGTCCTCTGAAGAGGCTCCTGTTGTGGGCAGTGTTTGGTCCCTGGCCTGAACGAGATGCATCTTAACTAGATATGCTCTGGTCTGCTTGTGAAATGAGTCCTGTTGCCACCACTACTGGAATCGAAGCCTCACCAAACTTCTGGTCAGGGAGATATGGTGTGGGCAGGGTTTGGGCTGGTCTTCTGGGGGAGGAGACTTGTCATGCCAGGACTGAGGCATGCATGACTGAGAAAGGCAATTCCACCCAAGCATGGGGGCAGGTGGGGCTTAGTGTAAGCAAGTTAGGTAGTGAGTGTCAGCGCTGCACTGGTTCCTGCAGGTGGCTGTGTGCTTTTGCTGAGGAATGGGGGAGAGAATTGGTGCCTGCCAGTTCCTTTGTTCCTGGAGGGGGTCTCTCTGTGAATGCTGTCTCTCTGGGGCATGCTCCAAGATGAGCAACTAACCTCCCCACTGTGTGTCCTAGGCTCTCTTCAGATCACTGCTTCCATACTCTATGTCCACAGGTTGTTTGCCTGCCTTCTCTCCAAGAGCAGTGCAGTGCCCTCTGGGCTCTCCCTGAGCCAAGCCTGCTGACATTTAGAACTCTAGGCTTTAAGCCCCACTGGTTGCAAAAACACGCAATTCAGCCCCTCTCACTTTCTAAATCAATCACTATGGGGATTTATTTTCTCCATGCGCTTCCCTCTGTGTTAGTCTGTCTCTCACCCTTCTCTGCAACTGCAGCTCCCTCCCCACTGTAGCAGCCATGATTCATTTCCTTCCCAAACTTTATCTCCATACTTCCTAACTTCTTCAATATGGCCTCTTCTCTACCTTTAGTTGTGAAGTATGTTCTGCCAGTCTTCAGGTCCATTTCTGGAGTATTCAGGATGATTTCATAGTTATCTAGTTGTGTTCAAAGGGCGAAGTGAGCCTAGGGTACTCCAAATCCACTGCCATCTTCCCCCTTCATACCCACTGTTCACTTTAAATGGGTCAATAGTATGGCATGTTAAGTATATCTCAATAAGGCTATTATTTTAAAAATTCTTCAGTTTGTGAAGGGGATTTTTTCTTTTGTTTTCTAAAATGTTAACCCTTTTTCTCTTTTGTAGCAAAAGGCGTAAAACTCTTCAGATCTCACCATCATATGGATGTCTTCCGTTAGTACTATGTTTGCAAATTCCATTTTTATAGAAAGAACTCAGCTTATATGAACATAAGTCTGGTCTATATGATCAGAGCCCACTTACCCCTCCTCCAGGCTCACCTCTCTAATCCCTCTGCCCACATCTTATCCCCTCATACTCTGCTCTAGCCATTCTGAACTGGCCAGTACCTCTTCCTGCATCATGCTCTAGCTTGGACATCATTTTCTCTGGGAAGCTTTCCAAACCTTCAGCTCTGGGTTAGGTACCCCTCTCAATGCTCCGTTGGCTATTTATGTACATGATGCCTCAATTAGAATACACACTTCAGGAGGACAGGAACCTTGTTTACTATTGTAGCCCAAGTGTCTAGAACAATGCCTAATATATAGTATATACTCAATACATGTTTCTTAGATGAGTATGTGAATTTGTTTGCGTGTACATCTGTTCTACTACTGTGTGGTAGAATCTCCTGCTTCACACATGCCAGGACCTACAATGTCCATCTATTACAAAGTAGGGACCTGATAAACATGTATTCATACCGATTTCAGTCTTCTTAGCAGAAAAAAGGATACTTAATTCCTTCCACTATAAAATTATTTTTCTAAGAAGGAAAATAAACTACAAGAGATCTCCAAAATGTATGGGAATATCCATGGAAATGATAACTCCAACTAGCAGAAAGTAGCCTCTAGTAAAAGTATTAGCTCTAGTAAAGTATTAGCTTAAGGATATTTTGATACAATTTGTATTTCTGCTCAGCTGTTACTTGTTTTTCCCCTTATCACTAGATCAATATAAACTGAAATGGAGGCCAAGTAGGGGTGCTGAGTGGCAACTTTGTCAAAAGAAGGGAGTGGGAACTACAAATAAAATGTCATGTTGCCTGGCTGGCTCAGTCAGTAGAGCATGCAATTCTTGATCTCGGGGTTGTGAGTTCGAGCCCAACACTGGGTGTAGAGATTACTTAAAAATAATATCTTAAAGGGACCCTGGGTGGCTCAGCTGGCTAAGTGTCCAGCTTCAGCTCAGGTCATGATCTTGCAGTTCATGGGCTCAAGTCCTGCATCCAGCTCTGTGTTGACAGCTCAGAGCCTTGATCCTGCTTCAGATTCTGTGTGTGTGTGTGTGTGTGTGTGTGTGTGTGTGTGTGTGTCTGCCCCTCTCCCACTCATATTCTGTCTCTCTCTTTCAAAAATAAATATTAAAAAAAAATTTAAAAGGGGCACCTGGGTGGCTCAGTTGGTTAAGTGTCCGACTTCAGCTCAGGTCATGATCCTACGGTTTGTGAGTTCAAGCCCTGTGTAGGGCTCTGTGCTGGCAGCTCAGAGCCTGAAGCCTGCTTCAGATTCTGTGTCTCCTTCTCTCTCTGCCCCTCCCCCGCTCACACTCTGTCTTTCAAAAATAAACGAAAAAAAATTCCACACTTCCAAAACTCAAACAGGAATAAATAGAAAATTTGAACAGACCCATAACTAGTGAAGAAATCGAATCAGTTATCAAAAATCTCCCAACAAATAAGAGTCCAGGACCAGATGGCTTCCCTGGGGAATTCTACCAGACATTTAAAGCAAAGATAATACCTATCCTTCTCAAGCTGTTCCAAAAAATAGAAAGGGAATGAAAACTTCCAGACCCCTTCTATGAAGCCAGCATTACTTTGATTCCCAAACCAGAGACCCAGCAAAAAAAGAGAACTACAGGCCAATCTCCCTGATGAATATGAATGCAAAAATTCTCAACAAGATACTAGCAAATCGAATTCAACACATATAAGAATTATTCACCATGATCAAATGGGATTCATTCCTGGGCTGCAGGGCTGGTTCAACATTCGCAAATCAATCAATGTGATACATCACATGAATAAAACAAAAGAACCATATGATCCTGTCAATTGATACAGAAAAAGCATTTAACAAAATACAGCATCCTTTCTTAATAAAGACCCTCAAGAAAGTCGGGATAGAAGGAACATACTTAAACATCATAAAAGCCATTTATGAAAAGCCCACAGCTAATATCATCCTCAATGGGGAAAAACTGAGAGCTTTCCCCCTGAGATCAGGAACACGACAGGGATGTCCACTCTCACCGCTGTTGTTGTTTTTTTTTTTTTTAATTTTTTTTCAACGTTTATTTATTTTTGGGACAGAGAGAGACAGAGCATGAACGGGGGAGGGGCAGAGAGAGAGGGAGACACAGAATCGGAAACAGGCTCCAGGCTCTGAGCCATCAGCCCAGAGCCCGATGCGGGGCTCGAACTCCCGGACCGCGAGATCGTGACCTGGCTGAAGTCGGACGCTTAACCGACTGCGCCACCCAGGCGCCCCTCACCGCTGTTGTTTAACATAGTGTTGGAAGTTCTAGCATCAGCAATCAGACAACAAAATGAAATCAAAGGCATCAAAATTGGCAAAGATGAAGTCAAGCTTTCACTTTTTGCAGATGACATGATACTATGCATGGAAAACCCGACAGACTCCACCAAAAGTCTGCTAGAACTGATACATGAATTCAGCAAAGTCGCAGGATACAAAATTAATGTACAGAAATCAGTTGCATTTTTATACACTGATAATGAAGCAACAGAAAGACAAATAAAGAAACTGATCCCATTCACAATTGCACCAGAAATCATAAAATATCTAGGAATAAACCTAACCAAAGATGTAAAAGATCTGTATGCTGAAAACTATAGAAAGCTTATGAAGGAAATTGAAAAAAAGATACAAAGAAATGGAAAAATATTCCATACTCATGGATTGGAAGAATAAATATTGTTAAAATGTCAATACTACCCAAAGCAATCTACACATTCAATGCAATCCCAATCAAAATTGCACTGGCATTCTTCTCGAAGCTAGAACAAGCAATCCTAAAATTTGTATGGAACCACAAAAGACCCCGAATAGCCAAAGTAATATTGAAAAAGAAAATGAAAGCAGGAGGCATCACAATCCCAGCCTTTAGCCTCTACTACAAAGCTGTAATCATCAAGACAGTATGGTTTTGACACAAAGACAGACACATAGACCAATGGAATAGAATAGAGACTCCAGAATTGGACCCACAAATGTATGGCCAACTAATGTTTGACAAAGCAGGAGACTATCCAATGGAAAAAAGACAGCCTCTTTAACAAATGGTGCTGGGAGAACTTGACAGCAACATGCAGAAGAGTGAAACTAGACCACTTTCTTACACCATACACAAAAATAAACTCAAAATGGATGAAGGACCTGAATATGAGACAGGAAACCATCAAAACCCTAGAGGAGAAAGCAGGAAAAAACCTCTGTGACCTCAGCCACATCAATTTCTTACTCGACACATCTCCAAAGGCAAGGGAATTAAAAGCAAAAATGAACTACTGGGATCTCATCAAGACAAAAAGCTTCTGCACTGCAAAGGAAACAATCAACAAAAATAAAAGGCAACTGATGGAATGGGAAAAGATATTTGCAAATGACATAACAGATAAAGGGTTATTATCCAAAATCTATAAAGAACTCACCAAACTCCACACCCAAAAAACAATCCAGTGAAGAAATGGGCAGAAGACATGAATAGACACTTTTCTAAGGAAGACATCCAGATGGCCAACGGGCTCATGAAAAGATGCTCAACGTCACTACTCATCAGGGAAATACAAATCAAAACCATAATGAGATACCACCTCACACCCGTCAGAGTGGTTAAAATGAACAAATCAGGAGACTATAGATGCTGAAGAGGATGTGGAGAAATGGGAACCCTCTTGCACTGTTGGTGGGAATAGAAACTGGTGCAGCCATTCTGGAAAACAATGTGGAGTTTCCTCAAAAAATTAAAAATAGATCTACCCTATGACCCGGCAATAGCACTGCTAGGAATTTACCCAAGGGATACAAGAGTGCTGATGCATAGGGGCACTTGTACCCCAATGTTTATAGCAGCACTTTCAACAATAGCCAAATTATGGAAAGAGCCTAAATGTCCATCAACTGATGAATGGATAAAGAAGATGTAGTTTATATATATAATGGAATACTACTTGGCAATGAGAAAGAATGAAATCTGGCCATTTGTAACAATGTGGATGGAACTGGAGAGTATTATGCTAAGTGAAATAAGTCAGGCAGAGAAAGATTTAACATATGTTTTCACTCTTATGTGGATCCTGAGAAATTTAACAGAAGACCATGGGGGAGGGGGGGAGGGGAGGGGACGGGAGAAAAAATAGTTACAGAGAGGGAAGGAGGCAATCCATAAGAGACTCTTAAATACTGAGAACAAACTGAGGGTTAATGAGGGGTGGGGAAGAGGGGAAAGTGGGTGATGGGCATTGAGGAAGGCACCTGTTGGGTGTTGTATGGAAACCAACACTGGGTGTTACATGGAAACCAATTTGACAATAAATTATATATGAAAAAAAATTTTTTTTAATAAATTTTTGTTGCTACTCTAAAAATAAATAAAATCTTAAAAATAAAATATCAAAAAGAAATAGTCGCATATAGTAGCTAATGCTTCTAATATATATTTAATTATTTTATTTTTCTCAAGTAACAGGATAAATACTATGGTTGACAATGGTCAGTTCTCAGATATTACCTCTGTAAAGCCAGAAGCCACATTCCAAGGATTTTGTTTTTTGTTTTTTAAAAAAATGTTTATTTATTTATTTTCAGAGAGAGAATGAGCGAGCATAAGCAGGGGAGGGGCAGAAAGGATCCCAAGCAGGCTGATGACCATCAGCACAGAGCCCAACGTGGGGCTTGATCCCATGGCCCTGGGATCATGACCTGAGCTGAAATCAAGAGTCAGACACTTAACCAACTGAGCCACCCATTCGCCCCCCAAGCAGTTTTGAATCATGTAGATTGTTAACCAACAATGAAAAAAAGGAAAGGAAAAGTTATACGTGGCTAAGGTGATTGACTGCCTTACAATCATTACCAATCCTCACCATGTTTTTGGAGAATCTCCTGGAGATCTGGCTTAGGCGCAGTATCCATAGTGCTTTCCCCATCAACACTTCCTTCGGTATCCTCTTCTGTAGCAGAAGAGCCTACTGAAAGAACATGAAGTTTGGTTTCCAAATCTTGAGCATCTGGCTTCAAAAAGGCAGCTGGACCATCAATGCCTATGGTCCAAAAGAAAGGAAAAAAGAGGAAAATATTATCCATTATTCAGCTGGTGGTTTTGGTGTATGTGATCGAATTAAGAACCACCAAACCATTTCGCTTCTCCTTCCTTAACATTCACACAGATATTTGTTAATAATGTAACTCAGGACTGGTGTTTAAGTTATTAACATTGTGACTGTCACTAAATAAAATGTACTTGGTTGTATGCTTTAGAAACTAAAGAATGAGACCATGAAAACAAAGTAGGTCCTCCAAAGTTCAGATCCTGTCCAAGTCAATAGCTCACCATCTCACATGGTCCGTTGAGTCCTATCTATTGGAAGAATGGATGGTCTCTACTACTCCTGGCTTCATGGTTAACTCTGTCATGATGCAACAATCAAGACAATCCCTTCCTCAAATAGGCCATTCTGGACTAATTCATTTGGCAATGAAAGCAACAGTTCTAGGGTGGACACGAACTTCAAAGTATCTTCCACTGATTAATCTATGGCTTTTATTTTACTCAAAGATCCAGAATGTAATTAAAAGATTTATGAAGGTACCTAGTAACGATGCTAATAATTGTCCCTCTGGTCCATTTGAAAATCCTCCTGCCTTCTCCTAGGTTTGTGAAAACTATACCCTAGTGGGAAGAAGTGCTGCCTAAACACACACCATGTAGGATGACATCATTCTGTGGGGTATGAGGTTCCACCAAAGGAGTTTGCTCCTCGCTACCTCTTGGCTTTGATCGACGTAGCCTTGCTTCTGGATTTGGCTGTACCATGAGTGGCTCAAGGCGCTTTTTTCTCTGCTTCTTCTCCAGCAGTGCTCTCTAGGAAAAAATTGTGATATTATAGCCAGAAGAGTTATGACAGGACCTAGCTGCTTCGAACATTTACAGTTTTTCACTAATCCTCACAAACCTCTTGTGAGTTAATTTCTCCTGCTTGAGACATGGCAACACTGAGGCACAGAGAAGGACAATGAGTCACTCATTTTGTTTACTATATATTTACCAAACACCTTTAAAGATCTATTTAAAATGATACAAATGCATTTCTAGCCAAGCTGAGGCGGTGATCCAAGTCTATTTAAAATATTTATAGTAATTATGGGGCACCTGGGTGACAGTTGGTTGAGCATCCGACTTCGGCTCAGGTCATGATCTCACAGTTTGTGGGTTTGAGCCCCGCATCAGGCTCTGTGCTGACCACTTGCTCAGAGCCCGGAGCCTACTTCAGATTCTGTGTCTCCTTCTCTCTCTGCCCCTCCCCCGCTCATGCTTTGTCTCACTCTGTTTCTCAAAAATAAATAAATATAAAATATTTATAGTAATTATCATATTATTATCAAAGCACGATCACAAGTTTAAAATACATAAACGTGCATAGGAGAAAAGATAAAGAAACATAGTAATGGTGATTTCTTTGGGTGGTAGATTATGGATTTTTTTTCCTTTTTTCTAGTTTTTGTATTTTCTAAATTTTCTAACTTTTATAATTGAAAAAACATAAAACTTCGTATCCTCTAAACTTCAAATTATTTCCATATTTTAATCAACTACGGAGCAGTGGCTTTTCCTTTCTTGCTCATTTTTACATAATTAGAAATAAAACAAATCAGAACCAAGGATAAAGAGGGGGAAGAAAACTTTCAGTCGGGACATTCTAAATAGAAAGCAATCAATTTTATGGATAAAAGTGATAGAGAATATGGTAGCAAGGAAAGTCAGGAAAAAAGTACGAGAAACTCGGAGAAAAAAACCCAACATGATGAAAAGGAAGATACTAGCAAATATATTATTTTTAAGCTTTGACAAATAAGAGATTATAATACCTGGAAATTATTATGGATCTGGGATATCTCAGAATAGGAAAGTGCTAAGCCCCAAGCTAAAAAAACTAAACCATGATTTTAAAGCAAAGATATTATAACCTACTTTATTGTTTCTTAGGCAGAAAGCTGTCTATTTACTTTTTTTCACTGATACTGATTTTAAAAAGTGCCACGAGAAGAAGAGTTACTCCACGGGGTGAGACAATCAGTAGAAAAGGATGTATGTTTTCCCTCAACTGGGCTGATGAAAGCTTGTAGATAAATTCAGAGGACACAGAAGAAACAGAACTACTCTTTACCCAACCCCGTGAATAAGAAAAAAGACTAGGGAGCGAAGATAATGTGCCAAAATGGACTATTCCATCAAGAATGAATAAAGGTTAGAGCAAGCTGGGAAGGAATAACTGAAGTTTCTCAGATTATTTTGAGACTCATGAATTGATATGAATAGATGGACCTTAATGTAAAAGGAACACTAAATACATAAGAGGCCCTAATGAGCTGCTTCTAGTAACTGAGAAGTCTTACGTAGTGGATCGGAAGTAAGCCGGCTGAAGAAATGGGACATGAAACATAACAGACATGAGAAACTGCTGCATCTATGTGGCCACAGTTATCTAGTCTCATATAGTCTCATAACTGGCAACAATTGATGAAGCAAAGATGCAAGCCACAGCCAATCCATTCTGTTAACATATGTAAAGAAAAAATGCTCTACAGGAAAGGGGTATTCTGCTGGTGGTCCAGAAAAGAGCAGCCAAAGACCAAGAATTTGAAAGAGGTTATCCAACCTGTCCCAAGACAGAGAAATGTTGAATCTGGTAGACAAGAGTATCCAATTTCCTGGGAGACTTTAGTCTGTTTGTGGACAGGAAACCATATAAGGGCTTCTTCATGGCCTTGATGAAATGTCCCTTGGGACTACTAATTTCATTTCCTCAAATTCCCTTCTTACCAACCAGCATTCTAATTTTCAATTAATTTCTTAGGTATCATGTTCCCAGAGCAGGGAAGCATGAGCAGCAGAGATGAATATACACTGGAAGAGCTGGAGTTCCCATTGTATATTAATAAATTGGTGTCTGGTTTCATACCTGACTGTCGCGAGTTTGACCAGTGTGAGTTTGTGCCAAAGGACCTGGTTATATTAGGTTCACTGACAAAACCCAGTTTTTAGACCTGTAAAGGGCAGACCAGACTCCTGGCCACAGTGATCCTACCAGTGTATCTGGTGAAGCCTTTCTCTATCAACTTCAACACAAGTCACACTTATTTAGATTAGCAACTTGAGGGAAATACACCAACTGTAGACTGTAGTAGCCACCACTACTACATTATAGCACTGAATATAACCTACTATTGTCCAAATTTTTAGTATATGTGCTGCCGAAGCGAGCACTTGTCCAAATTTTTAAACGAGAAAAAAATCATAAAATATTGGCGGGCAAATTGCTATTTTGGTGAAAAGTGTCTCCTGATTTAGCATTCTAATCATCCTCACACAGTTTGGAGGATGGAGATAGGTGTTAATTGAGCTTCAATGCAACAATGTCAACTCATATTTCATTTGTTTTACCTTCCCTAAAAAGCTGTAAATGAGGCTGCATAAACAAAGGATTCTTTACAATATTAAAAGAAGGATGGGTAGTCAGGAAGAGAGCCACAGGTGACTGATTGATACCCTATATGCAATTAAAATATGTTGCTTTCAGGACCTTCAGTGTCACATAAGCCAAACCTTTAAATTTCCCAATTCCCTTGGAAACTGAAGAATAACTCAAAGAATCCATCTTTTCCAGAATGCAGTGGTATGTCCTATTATCAATCCCCGGGAGCAAAATATTGGATGGTAATTCCAAAATAAATGAGGAAATAAAGGAGATTAGATGGAGGGGGGATTCCATCAAATGGCTTCATGCAATAAAATAATAAAGCTCAGGCAAGCCTCAAATTAGTAAGAGTCTGACTTCACTGATGCTCAATTTTCCAGAAAGACTCCCTAGAAGTGATGGGCTGGTTACAGTATGACACTTCTGGAACAGACCGGCTGACCACAAGGGGCAACCAGCAATATCAGAATGGTTGCCTGCAATCTAACAGTTTGGCTAAACATAACTAATCTCCCTAGCACACAAAGTGAGATCAAAAGAAGAAGAGACTAAAATTTTTAAATCACACTTCTTTCTTTTTTTTATTTTAAAGAGAGAGAGAGAGAGAGAGAGAGAGAGAGAGAGAGTGAGTAGGGCTAAGGGGGAGAGTGAAAGAATCCTAAGAAGGCTCCATGCTCAGCACAGAGCCCAATGCAGAACTAAATCCCACGACCCTGGGATCATGACCTGGGCCAAAATCAAGAGTCAGGTGCTCAACCAACTGAGCCACCCAGGAATCCCTAAATCACACTTCTTAAAATATCAATTCAGTGTGCGAATGACCACCTCTGTTATAATGATAGGAACAAACAGATGAGCAACCTGACCAAAAGGGACTATGTTGTACTTCAATCCCTTGTCCACCAGATGGCATAAATGTTCTCCACCTAATGTGCATCCGTGGCTGAGTAACATCCCTGGAAGAATCTAAAAATCTTTACAATCTGTAGCCAGCTAAGGAGTTCACATACCCTGAAAAAAAAAGTGAGTACCCTAGAGAAACAAGTAAAAATAAAAACAAAATATACTCAATGAGAAAGAATACCTTTTCAATAAATGGTACTGGGACAACTGGATATCCACATGCAAAAGAATAAAGTTGGACTCTCATCTTACACCATATACAAAAATTATCTCAAAGCAAATCATAGGAAGTGTAAGACTCTTAGAAGAAAACATAGGAGCAAATCTTGGTAATCTTGGGTAAGCAATGGTTTCTTAGATATGACACCAAAAGTGCAAGAGACAGGAGAAAAAATAAATGAAAACATTATGCTGAAACCAATACCATTAAGAAAGTAAAAATTGCAGAAAGTATTCACAAATGATACTTCTGATAAAGAACTTGGATCTAGACTATATAAAGAACTCTTATAATTTAACAACAAAAAGACAATAACCCAATTTAAAAATGGGTTTTCTCCATTTCTCCATGTCTCCAAAGAGGACATACAAAGAGCCACTAAGTACATTTTAATGCTCAACATCATTAGTCATTAGGGAAATGCAACTCAAATGGCTGTAATCAAAGACAGAAAATAATAAGTGCTGACAAGGATGTGGAGATGCTGGAGGCCCCAGACATTGCTGGTGGGAATGTGTAAAATGGTTCAGTGACTTTTGAAGACAGTCTGGCAGTTCCTTAACATGTTAAACAGACTTACCATATGACCCAGGAATTCTCTCACTCCTATTACCTGAGGTATATCAGACAAGAGAGATGAAAGTATGTCTGTACAGAAACTTAGACACAGGTTCAGAGCAGCATTATTTGTAATAGCCCAAGAGTGAAAATAATGCAAATGTCCATCATCTGATGAATAGATAAATGAAATGTGGAGTATCCACAACTAGGAATGTTATTCAACAATAAAAAGGACTGCAGCAGTGATACATGTGACAACATGGATGAACATTTTCCTAAGTAAAGGGGCCAGACACAAATGACTACATATTATATGATTCCATTTTATATGAGGTCTAAAAATCATTTGTACACTTTTTTCTCAAAGTTTATTTATTTTGAGAGAGAGAGGGTGTGTGTGAGTGGGGGAAGGGCAGAGAGAGCAGGAGAGAAAGAGAACCCAAGCAGCTCCATACCACCAGCACAGAGCTCAACACGGGGCTTGAACCCACAAACCGTGAGCTCATGACCTGAGCCAAGATCAAGAGCCAGATGATCAACTGAGCCACCCAGGCAACCTTCATGTGTACACTTTAACTGGGTGTATATTTACCGTGTGTGAATTAGACCTCAATAAAGCTGTTCAAAAACCTATATAGGACAAAAACAGCCATGTGTAAATTATCTGTGAATCTAGGATTTTCAAACATTAAATACTAAGATTATACTATCAGGGAAAAAAGACAGATATGAAAGAAGCAAACCTGCTCAGTACTGCTGAAACATGGATGATGAAAGAATGAGTTAAGAGAAGGAAAATGGTCAGTGTGGAAATAAGGTAGGATAAA
Organism: Lynx rufus; assembly: GCF_022079265.1. Classification (NCBI taxonomy): domain Eukaryota; kingdom Metazoa; phylum Chordata; class Mammalia; order Carnivora; family Felidae; genus Lynx; species Lynx rufus. The sequence goes on along the minus strand of NW_025814889.1, from coordinate 37,921,082 downwards.
ACTTAGAGCAAGAGTTACCTTGTATCTCTCGTACTATACAAGGCAGCAAGTGGCCTGGCCAGATACTCACATATCTCATTCTGTTGGCAGGTGTATCCCTTTAGTAGAGATGAATTAATTATACCTTCACACAATGATATTTACTGTAGATATCATTTTACAGACTCCACTTGCCCTGATTTCAAACTTACCAGGCCACTTTAATAATTGCAAACCTCCCGCAGATAGGAATGTGATGACCAGCTGATTCTGGTATATAGTTCATTAGAAATTAATAAATTAATCCCCTGGCTTAGGTTCATCACTTATGAAATTGGTTAGTATGAACCAATCCTCATGAGACTTATGACCTCTGGCTGCTCTTATCAAACTATCTCTCATCCTACAAAATTCATGACCAATGACTCAACCATGGGAACATTCCCAAAGCAGGACTCCTAAGAGGTTAATCTACTGTATACTTCAGGCAGGTGTGGGGAGAACAAGGTTCCCTAGGCTCTCCCACCTCCACTGATAATCACTGCCACAGTAAGCCACTGTCATGGATGGCAGCACATGGTACACCTCAGGTAGGTTGGCAGGCCCTGGACTGTGAGCCATCAAGATCCTACCAGCCTGTGAGGCCCAGACCGAGCAGCAACCTAGCCTTCCTCAATGTACTTCCATCTCAGCTCTAACTTAGTCTAAGATCCTATCTAACATTCTGTTATCCAGTCTGACCCCACTCTACAGATAAAATAGTGGGCCCCAGAGTTTAAGAATCTTACCTAAAATCAGGAGCACCTGGGTGGCTCAGTCGGTTAAGGGTCCGACTTCAGCTCAGGTCATGATCTCACAGTTCATGAGTTTGAGCCCCGTGTCAAGCTCTGTGCTGACGGCTCAGAGCCTGGAGCCTGCTTCAGATTCTGTGTCTCCCTCTTTCTGCCCCTCCCCTGCTCATGCTCTGTCTCTCTCTTTCTCTCTCTCAAAAATAAACACTAAAAAAGTATTAAAAAGAATCTTCTCTAAGATCACATAGCTAATTAATGGCAGACTAAAAACTAGAACCAAAGGCTTCTGATTCCCAGCCCTATGTTTTATTCATTCTGTAGTGCTGCCTTTGTTACAGGCCATTTGAACACTCAGTTTGCATTTGTGGAAATTCCCTTGCCCCCTGCTGAGCAACCTCCTTCTTATGCCCAAGGCAGCATTTCAGGCCCCTTACAGTATTCTCACACACTATTTAACACCATTTGTACATCAGGCCCGGACATTTTTTGAATTTTAAAATACTCCTACAAAATTTTATGTCTTGATATTCATTGACCACCTCTGGAAAAATACATTAGAAGTTAGTGACAGCCTCTGGTAAAGAACTAAGCCATATAGAGAGGGAGAGACTGTTCATGAAATATCTTTTCTGTATTACCGGAATCCATATTTTTAAAATAAAAGAAAATATATCTCTATACAAAATTCAAAAACTTCAAAATTCAAAAACTTACATCTACTATGTTATTTCATAGATGACCATAGATTTTAGATGCTAGCACAGTATGTACCAGTTAGCCTTATAAAAATAAATCAAACAAAGATCTACAATTTTATGGGCACATCTCCCTAAATAGAGTTTGCTACACAATGGAATATAGAAAATAAAGGGCCCATCTCAAGTATTTCAATCTCTTTTGTGTGTGGTGGGGAGGTAAGTATAAGTAGAAATATATATATATAATCAGAATTTTCCCCATGATCCCAGTTAGATTAGTTTCCTTCCTAGTTTTAGTTTATGTTTTCCCAGTATTTGAAAGGATTGTTTATTTCACACCCTTTACCCGGCAACTTTACAGATGTGTGCACAACACTAGATGGGTCTCTGTTTAGAGGCAGCCTGCCTCGCAAAGGAAAATGCTGAGACAACCACCTGTAATTGCTGAGAAGTTTTTTTTGCCATTTTCCTGCTTGGCTGTGCAAAACTAGACTTGCTTAAGATGTCCCTGTGTCTCTTTAAAGGAAGCAGGTTGGAGGGAGGATACAGTTGGTATATTAACCTCAGCAGTGGTTTCAAGGAAGCCTACTTATAAAAAGTGCTACAGCCAGGCTCCTCCAGGACAGGTCACTCATGTTGGGGTCCCCAGCCTTCCAAGCCCATGTGCCCTGGGGATCCCTAAGCCCCAAAGTGGATTTCACCGACACATGCCAAGATACAGGTGCCAGGCTGTTGGGGTTCACTTGGCCCTCCCCACGTGGAGGGTGGGCTCTGAATATCAGGCTGCACAAGCACTCCCACAATGGCCCAGGGACAGGCAAGCTCTGTCGTGTGTTCACCTGGGTGCAGGGAGAGCCCAGGACAGCTGGGGCCCAGAGCGCTAGGCCCAGTGGTACTTGTCCCTGCCAGCCAGCCCTCTGGGGCCCTTGCCAGGGGTGGAGAAGCTGTGGTTGTCCTGTGCCTAGCCAGGTGGCTCCAGACAGGCCTCTGTTGCTATTTAGACCTTGAAGGTGACAGAACTAGATGGGTGGAGCCACAGCCGGGCCACCCTGTCCAAGAACTGTGGCTGCTCCTCTCTGCATACTTCACGATGCAGCATGTGAAGAGGGCTAGGGCCTAAGCAGGATGATGGCACAGCTGATGATGGAGGCCACCACGGCCACCTAGAAGCCAAATGTCTCCTATGGTGGCACAGGCTTGCATACAGGGGGTCTCTGAAGACCACTGGGCAACATTTCCCTTCCAGCTGCACATGAGGAGACTAGACCCCAACATTTGGTGACTTGAGTGTCAGTGGAATGTGATGACAGTTTCTGCCATCACCATGAAAGACTCAGAAGGTGCTATTCAGGGGTGGCCACACATGAGCACAAGCACCAGTGCCGTTCCTGGGGCCAGCGTGGCGTTCCAACCCACAGGGGCCTTGCCCTATGGAGAGTAGGCCTGCACATCCCCACATGCCCCAAAGAGACCTCTTCCCCAGTTTTTAATGAGTCCACCTTTAAAGCAACTTATTACACTAGAAGTCCCATTATTAATTCCAACATTAACCTAAATAGGCAAAACTTTAGAGGTATGTTTAGTCACCTAGAATCTAGACACTACATGGGAAGACTAGAGCTATAGAATGTCCTAAATTAGAAAACATGCTCAAATGAAAGCAAAATATGTTGGGCATAGGTTCTAAGCTAACAATGATGATCATAGCATATAACGACACACAAGTGTCCATTTATTCCTTCCTTCCTTCAAATATTTAACGAAGGATTATTATGTGCCCAGCCCTATGCTGGGAACTTCTGGTCATCATAAACAGACTTGACTCCTATTCTCATGGAGCTTAGCCTAGTGGAGGAAACAAACATAAATCAAATCACTGAAGAAAAGAATGAATGTGTAACTGAACTTTGGGACCAGTGCTGTGAAGAAAACTGTGCTGTAAGCAATCGGGGTTTTAAGCAAACACAGCAGCATGCTCAGATCTGTATTTGAGAATGAGAAAAACATTGTAGTTCAATGAAATTGAATAAAATTCCGTGAAATTGTAGTTCATCCTTGTAGTTCAATGAAAGTACAATGTAGAGACATATTTAAGGCAGCAGGACCAAATTACTATACAGAAATACAATGTTAACATTCTTCTAATTCTTAGGAAAGGTGCCAAGGAATTTCCAGTGACTATAAATCCAAGGCCAGTTTTATCACTGTGCTCCTGAAGGCAGTTGGGTCTTGCCAGAGCCCAGGGCCTTGGTTCAGCACTGCTTAGTTACAACATCAGAACCTTTCCCTTTCCTGTCTTCTTTCCATGACCCTGCCAAGACTTCAGAGTTCAAGACTCTGCATCAGCAGATGCATCATCATCATGGTCAGTATAGCTGTTCACTTATTTCAAAACAGGAGGGAGACTCCTGATTTGCTCACCTGATTATCTAGTTTCAGCTGTCGAAGCTTCATTGTCTCATCTTCAAAGGCACTATTTAAAAAGGAAAAAAAAAGCATGTAAAGAGAAAATTCTGTTAAAAACATGTCAATTTCGTATTCTCCATGTATCTACTCCCCTGGGCTATTTTCAGCCAAATGATTCTGCCTTAGGGAAAGTTTCTAGATGTTACCTGACACTGGCTTCAGGAGGACTTGCCACGCTTATTCTATGGAAAACCTCAGGAGACTGAAGTACCCAAAGAGTAAAAAGAAAAAAAAAAAAAAAAGATGTAGAACATAGACTCACATGCATGCAGGAATTTTTTCTTTAAACCGTATGTTGGGTACTAACTATAGCCCAGACACAGTGCTAAGTATCTGACATGCATTATTTTATTTATTCCTCAAAACAATCCTACAAATTAGGCACTATTATTCTTCACTTTGAACATGGAGAAACAGACTTAGAGGGCTATGCATAAGGTTAAACAGCAGAAACAGACTCTAATCCAGGTCTCTTTCCAGAGTCTAAATTCCACCTAAAAATCCAATATATTTTTCTTCTTTTTTGGAGCTAGTTCTAGGAAATAGAGAATTAGACTAGATGGGGATTGTGGCAGGCTGCCCCCAAATACGTCAAAGTAGCACACTGATAATTCTGAATTAAAGTTTACTTGAGAAACAGCCAATGCAAGCACATTCTGACCCTCCTTTCTGTCCCCCAGAAGCAGGAAGTCAATTTCCCATGTGAAAGGTACTCTTCCTGTACCAGGAGGTAAAAAAACATTTATCACCAGAGATCGAGAATTCAAGGCCTAGAGGTCAATGTACACAAACTCTGCTTAAGTTCTTCACTAATTAGTAGCCAAGACTAAGGTTCTTTGTCTTGTCATTTCTTCACAAATTTATTGTTTCTTTCTCTAAAAGGTATATAAACTGCCTGCTTTGGTCATTTCTTAGGTTCCATATCTATGAGACCTCCATATGTACAAAATTAATTTTTCTTCCCATTAATCTATTTTGGGTCATTTTAATTGTTAGACCAGCCCAAAGAACCAAGATTAGTAGGGGGAATTTTCCCCCACCCCCAACAACTGTGTATAGCATCTGACTACAGCCTACTGATTTCCTTAAGATCTAGGCAAGTTGGGCACCTGGGTGGCTCAGCTGGTTGAGTGTCCGACTTTGGCACAGGTCATGATCTCATGGTTCGTAAGTTCAAGCCCCACATCGAACCCTGCATTGGGCTCCTCCAGGCTCACTGCTATTAGAGCAGAGCCCACTTTGGATCCTCTGTCCACAAACTGCCCCCCCGCCCCCGCCACCCCTTCCCAGCTTGCACTCTTTCTTACTCAAAAATAAAAATAAACATAAAAAGATTTAGGCAAGTCATTTAACTTATTTTGCAGGTTTGCCATTAATAAAATACGATGCCAGTCATGGAAGGAGACTATAAGTACAGTTGAACAGACAAGACTTAACACCACTAGGAGACAGATTTGTTTGATGGAAGAAAACAACAACAAAAATGGAATCCAATGACTGTTTTCAACTGATAAACCAAATGCTTTTGAACTTTAAAAAAAACTCTCTCTGAAGCCATTTCTATTTTTGAAAATTTTCTAACTTAAGATTTTACTTTGTGACTCAGAATTCTTGGAAACAGTAGAGAATGAAACAAGGCAGAAATGGTTCTCAGTTATTATTATTTATAATAATAGTAATTATTATTTAATTATAATTTTTTCTGGAGCTTACTATCAGAATCTATTTGAGAAGATAAATTCCATGGTTACCAAGGGAAGCATGGCTTTTCCTGCATTTGAGGTAAAAATACCAAAGCATCTACCCACACCTTAGTGGTTTACCACTACCTTCACACATTTTAGAAGGTTTCATGCATTTTAATAATGCATAACAACTTGGAATTTGTGTACTATCTCCAAGACTCCTCCTGCCTACTAACCTGTAAGCAGATTTTTTTTAATTTTATTTTTGAGAGAGAAAGAGAGAGAGCACATGCATGAGCAGGGAAGGGGCAGAGACAGAAGGAGACAGAGGATCTCAAGCAGGCTCTGCGCTGACGCAGGGCTCGAGCCCAACAGTGAGATCACGACCTGAGCTGAAGCCGGACACTTAATCGAGTGAGCCACCCAAGCTTACAGCCTGAACCTGTAAGCATATTTCATAACCCCTTAGATATAGATGACATCCTGGTTCTCTGACAGTTTCCCTCTATTAATTTCCTTCTAAACTATATGCTTAAAAACCTGTTGGGTATTTAAAATAAATCATCTCCTTTATCCCAGTTCAAAAGAGGGAGGGACAAGCAAACAAACAAAAATGTCAGATATGATGTATTCAGGCCTTGACTTTGTAGGTCCCTAACAGTTCTCCTAGACATGTTCCTGTTTTCCTTAATATTTTTAATATTCATTCACATATTTTTAAATCCTAGCTTTATGAGTACAGTACTAGAATATTATTAGTATTTAGTGGATATTAGTATAAATTTGAAAAACTCTATAAAGCAACTAAGACAAAAAATTAAGAATATTAGGATATATAGGGAAAAAAGTATGAATACACAGGAACAGGTAACATGGTAAAAAAAAAATGCACTGTTACGTGCTGGTATTTTCAACAGCTTCTGCTATGAATCCTGCTTCTCCTCTAACTCACTTTGCCTTCAACACTAAACTAGAATTGCAAAACCCCCTGGCATAGAAAATAAATCATCCTATCCCACCCCCAACCCCACCTCTACACACACACACACACACACACACACACACACACACACACACACACACAGCTAAAATCTCACTCATGCTAAATTCTCACACACATCTAAAGTCCGCAAACACTTCTGTTAAAGACGCTAAGAGTGAGGAAACCAGGTGTATCTTCAATGCCAATCTCGACACCACGTAATTCCTTTCATCAAGCCTGAGCAAGCTGAACAGGTTTTGTTTTGACCTTAACAAAAGAAGCACTAAAAATATGCTATATAATTATAACATTTAGATACCTCCTATACATCAAGAGCTATGCTTCCTTTGAGCTCTAGTTTTAAATTGTAATTTACCAGAAATAACATTTTATATACTTACATTAATCTGAACTAGAATTTCTGGTCTAAACTGGAACATGATCTTACTAAATTTGTATTTTTCCTTCAATACTCTCGCCTTCCTTTAAAACAAAGTTGTTTAATGGCAGGCCTAACCAAGCCTGGTTCATAAATCAACATAAAACAAGAAGAATTCCTACAGTGTAAAAGAAATGGAATTACGTACTATATTTCCTCCCATTTTTCTCATGGAAAATTTCCTATTTACTGGATACAAACAGGGAAAACCCTAAATATACATCTTATAAAAACAACATAGATCCAACATTGAAGTGCAATGTAGAATAATACCCACAGAACGCCTTTCTCTTGAACTACTCTCCATTATATATATGTGCATTACACACACACACACACACACACACATGCACGCACACACACACACACAATGCTCACCACAATAAGTGTAGTCACCATATCTGTCACCTTGAAACATGATTACAATATTATTGACTATATTCCCTGTGCCATACTTTTCATCCTCATGACTTATTTTATAACTGGAAGCTTAATGCCTCTTAATGCCCTTCACCTATTCACCCTATTATTTCTTTAATTGAAAGGATTTTTGAGATAATATATGTGTTACAAGAAGATTGCTGGTGACAAACTCTTTTTGTATGATTTTTTTCTTTCTAGTTTTTTTCTTCATTGGTTGTAAAAATAAAGCATATTCATCTTATAGATTTTGTAAAAATTTATAAAGAAAAAGAAATAGTCTCTTCATAATCCTACCATCATGAGATAATAATCCCTGCTAACAAGAAAATATCTTTACAAATATTTCTAGTAATTTTTATATATTTGAAATAAAATTTATGATTTTTATATCATTTTAACTCAAGATTATATCATAAGCATCTTTTATGTTATATAGGTTTTTGAAATATAATATTAAATGGCTAGTATTCTAAAATATGGACATTCCATAAATTTTTTATTGTGGTAAAAACATGTATCATAAAATGTAATACCTTAACCATTTTTAAGTGGACAGTTCAGCAGTGTTAAGTATATTTACATGGCTGTTTGCATACAATTTTTTATAGCAGCATTATTCACAAGGGCCCAAAAGTAGAAACATCTCAAGGGTCCATCAACTAATAAATAGGTAAACAAAATCTGATTTATCTATACAATGGGATTTATTCCGCCATAAATAGAAGAGCTTGAAAGCATTGTGCTACATGAAAGAAGCCAATCAACAAAAGACCACATATTATATAATGCTGTTTTTATGAAATGTCCAGAATAGGCAAATGCATAGAGGCAGAAAGTACGTAAGTGATCGCTTAGGGCCTTGTGGGGATCAAAGTTGAGGGATGATAGCTAAAGGGCATGGGATGAAAATGTCCTAAAATTCACTGTGGTGATGATTGCACATTTCTATGAATATACCAATAAGCACTGAAGTGTGTATAATTTAAATGGCTGTATTGTATGGTATATGAATTATATTTCATTCAATAAAGCTGTTATTATTAAAAAATTCATGAGTCTATACTAATTCTAAATAAATGTCACAACAAAGATCTTTACAGAATAACCAACTAATAAATATAGAATGAATGATGGAAGTAGAATGTCACCATTTTATAACCACCATATTAATAATTGACTCTTGCAAGAAACATTGATGGATCCTACAACCATTGAGTAAAATAAGATATTCAACACAATCTCAAGTATCTCCCCACAGATTATATTAGTTACAAAGAGGGAAAGGTAACCTTACAATGAGAAAATGTAGCAGATATCACCTTAACCAAATGAACAGATTCAGCAATGATGGGACAGACTGACATAAGGTATTTCCTGATGTGATGTATCGAGAAGAAAACAATATCACGTATGCAATATTCCTGCCAACAATGTTTGTCCTAAATCTATTCAAGAGGAAACAAACCAAATGGAGGGAAATTCTGCAAGACAACTCTCAGAATTCTTGAGAAAAACATCCTTATTAAGAGAGACCAAAAAAAATTTTTTTCTAGATTAAAGTGGAGAGACTTAAGAGATTTCTGGCAAGAAAATATAACACATAATCTTTGAATATTAATCATAACATACACACAGTAAAGACTATTATGGGTGCACTAAGGATATTTGACTCTGAACTGTGCTTTAAATAAGAGTATTAGCATATTAATGTGATAATAGTATTGTGGCCATGTAGGCGTGGGAATAAGGTGGAAATAATAATGGAACAGGGTAGTATGGATGGGGGGAGCCACATTTCTCTGAGTATCCATGAGTCCATAATGATATGAATCAATGAATGAATGAATAAATAAATGAAGAAGGTACACCTCTTCCTTACAGAAAAAAAATCCAATTAAAAAAGATAAAAGGGAGGCACCTGGGTGGCTCAGTGGGTTAAGCATCCGACTTCAGCTCAGGTCATGATCTCCTGGTTTGTGAGTTCGAGCCCTGCGTCAGGCTCTGTGCTGACAGCTCAGAGCCTGAAGCCTGCTTAGGATTCTGTGTCTCCTTCTCTCTCTGCCCCTCCCATGCTCATGCTCTGTCTCTCTCTGTCTCTCAATAATAAATAGATGTTAAAAAATTTTCTAATAAAAAAAAGATAAAAGGAATGATGGAAATAGAAAGTCACCAAAGGCAAACACAGTAATAACCATTGCAGACAAGAACCATAAATGGACACTAAAATTAGTAGGTGTAAGTATGATGGGAACTAGATATTTGCATAGTCTCAAAGTATCTGTCCACAGGATAATTACTGATTGCAAAGGGAAAAAGAGTAACTTTATAATGGAGAAACCTGGAAGACAGCACGTTAACTAAATGATTAAGATTAACATCACCAGTAAGAAGACACAGCAACATCACGCTCCTCCTGATAGATGTGCTGAGAAAGGTACAGCATCATTTTTTTGTGGCACTCTCACCAGAAGTGCACAGCCTTAATTTAATCATGAGGAAACAACAGAGGAGCCCAAACTGAGAAACACACTACAAAATAAAAGGCCAGTACTCTTCGAAACTGTCAAGATCAGAAGGGATGAAGGAGAATGGGAGGTACGAGCTTCCAATTATGTGATGAATAAGTCACAAAGATAAAAGGTACAGCATAGGGCATGTAGTCAATGATACTAGAATAGCCTTGTATGTCAACATATGGTAGGTACACTTATGGTGAGCATGGCATAAAGTATAGACTTGCTGAATCACTATGTTGAACACCTGAAACTAATGTAACACTGTATGTCAACTATACTTTGATTTTTAAAAAAGGAAAGGCAAAGGGGCACCTGGGTGGCTCAGTCAGTTGAGTGTTTGACTCTTGATTTCAGCTCAGGTCATGATCTTGCAGTTCATGGGATGAAGTCCCACGTCGGGGCTCCACTGTCAGTGCAGATCCTGCTTGAGATTCTCTCTCCCTCTTTCTCTGCCCCACCCCCACTCGCTTGCTTACCATCTCTTTCTCAAAATAAATAAACATTAAAAAAAAAAAAAAAGGAAAGGCAAAGAAAGACTGAGATACTAAGCAAGTTGGAGAACACTAAAGAGATATGATGACTAAGTAGACTACAGGATCCTGGATTTGGATCCCAAATTATTAAGAGACATTAGTGGGAAAACTAGTAAAACTCCAAGAAGACCTGTGGATTAGCTAATGGTACTGAATCAGTATTAATGTCCTGGTTTTGATAATTTACTATGATTATGTAAGATATTAACATTAGGGGAAGCTCAGCCAGGGAATTCTCTTACGTTTTTACAACTGTTTTTTAAGTCTCATTTAAAAGATTTTTAAAAGTGAGATATTAAGAGATAATGTTAATAAGTAATGACTCTAGGTGAAAGTCATAGGTTATCGGTTTATTTTCCTTGCTTGATTTCAGTATATTAAAATTTTTTCAAAATAAGAAATTTGAGGGGAAAAAACAAAAAACCAGACATTTTCCTAAATGTGTACACTTAAAAATCCACATGCCCTGGGGCACGTGGTGGCTCAGCCAGTTGAGTGTCTGACTCTTGATTTCAGCTCAGGTTAGGATCTCATCATGGTTTGTGAGTTTGAGCCCCACATTGAGCCCCGCATTGGCCTCCATGCTGACAGTGAGGAGCTTCCTTGGGATTCTCTCTCCCTCTGTCTCTGCCCCTCCTCCTCCCTCAAAATAATTAAAAAAAAAAAAAATCCACATGCCCCTTAGTCGAGGGTCTAATTTACATGCACAGTATTTCTAAGGAATGGAGATGGTATGAACAATAAAGAAATTTGCCCAAGATCAAATATCTGAGATACTCAAGAGCCCACCTTAAAATGTTATTCACTGAATTGCTAGTCTAGAGCTGTACCCAACAGACCATGTTGCCAAATAGTTTGAAGCATTTAATAATGTATCAATGACATGCTAGATTCTATGATTACACTTTTAGCATTCCTGTCAAGTTCTCTACGCATACAAAAAAAAAAAAAAAGGATAATTTTTTCTAACACAAAATCCATTGCTGCAATACAGTCAGGGAGTGCTTCTTGCCGCCTCCTACACGGTGCCAGATAATAAGGATGCTGTAATCAGCACTTCGCTGCAATTTGGCCAGGGATGCAGGTGGCTAAACAGCTCCTTCTGTGGTGCCGGAGGGAGTAAACACCATTCTTGCCAGGAGCACAGCAGGCTAAGACTTGCAAAAATGAAGGCTATGAACAGTCCACGGCTCTTCTAATAGTAACTTGAGTGAGTACTTCCTTTACTGATTGCAATATTGCTTCATAACATCACAAATGATCGTTTTTAGTCTCAGGAATTAGTTAAGAAACAAGGAAAGGCTTACCCTGCTTTATTACATAAATTCAATAAATGCCAATGGGGATTGATAAAGGAGACAACTTCGAAGGCAATTTATTCATTTTAGTTAGAGGAATTCATAATTGTAAATTGTTAGTAATTAGCTGCCTGTGTGAAGTTACAATAAAGCAATTTATGAAAATCTGGTTCAACTCAATCAGAAATAAATGTACTATGTGTGACAACGAACTATTAGATGATATTACAGGAAAAATGAAGGAAAAAAGGTTTACCTGAAGACAAATAACTACATAAAGCAATGTAATTTTTTAATTCTTAAATCTAGTCCATTATTCATACTTAATAAAAGATCTGACTCCTACTTCTGGGAGAAAAACTGTACATTTTTATTATGCCTTTCACTTAAATACACATACTAAAAATCAATAAAATCAACAAATTAGACTTCATCAAAAAGAAACTTTTAGGGGCGCCTGGGTGCCTCAGTCGGTTAAGCGTTTGACTTCGGTTCAGGTCATGATCTCACGGTTTGTGAGTTCGAGCCCCGCACTGGGTGCTGTGCTGACAGCTCAGAGCCTGGAGCCTGCTTCGGATTCTGTGTCTCCCTCTCTCTCTGCTCCTCCCCCACTTGTGCTCTGTCTCTCTCTCTAAAAATAAATAAAATGTAAAAAAATATATATTTTTTAAAAGGAAACTTTTAGAGAGAGTACATCAAACTAAAAAGTTTCTGCACAGAAAGGAAACTATAAACCAAATCAACAGGTAACCTACTAAATGGGAGAAAATATTTGCAAATCATATATCTGATAAGGCGTTAAAACCCAAAATATATAAAGAACTCATACAAATCAATAGCAACCTCCCCCCAACAATCCAATTTGAAAATAGGCAGAGGATCTGAATAGACACTTTTCCAAAGACAGACAGATGACCAACAGATACATAAAAAGGTGTTCAGTATCACTAACCATCAGGGAAATGCAAATCAAAACCACAATGAGATATCACCTCACATCTGTCAGAATGGCTATTATCAAAAAAAACTAGTGTCGTTGAGGATGTGGAGAAAAGGGAACCTGTACACTGCTAGTGAGAATGTAAATTGGTACAGCCACTATGGAAGACAGTATGGAGGTTCCTCAAAAAAATTAAAAATAGAGCTTCCATATGATCCAGTAAGTCTATTTCTAGCATTTATCTGAAGAAAACGAAAACCCTAACTTGAAAAGATATCTGCACCCCCATGTTCACTGCAGCATTATTTACAACAGCCAAGACATGGAAGTAACATAAGTGTCCATCAATGGATGAATGAATAAAGATGTAATATGGAATATTATCCAACCATAAAGAGAATGAAATCTTGCCACTTGCAACAACATAGATGAACCTTGAGGGCATTATGCTAAGTGAAGTAAATCAGAGAAAAGACAAATATTGTATCTCACTTATCTGTGGAACCAAGCTTACAGACTGGTGGTCACCAGAAGCGGGTGGGGGCTAGGCAAAATGGGTGAAGGAGGTCAAAAGGTTATAAAATAAACCAGTTACAAAATAAGTGATGGAGATTTAGGGTATAGTTAATAATAAAGTATTGAATATTTGAAAGTTGCCAAGAGAGATTGTTAAAGCTTTCATCACAAGAAAAAACAAATTTTATAACTATAAATAGTTATGAACATTAACTAGACTCACTGTGGTGTTCATTTCACAATATATACAAATATTGAATCATTATGTTGTACACCTGAAACTAATATAATGTTATATGTCAATTATACTTCAATAAAAAATATGTTCTCCTCATCTGTGGCTTTTGTTGTACAAAAAGATATTGTTATGAAAATTAAAGGACAAGGCTCAGATGAGGAGAAAATTTTTGCAAAATACATATCGAACAAAGGATTTATATTTAAAATCAAAGGTAGTCTTACCAGTTTACTCAGAAGACAACCCAATTAAAAATTGGACAAATGTTTCAACATTCATTTCATAAAATAAGATCTATAAATGGTCAATAAGTATTTGGAAAGATGATCACTATGAATAGTCATTAGGAAAATGCATATTCAAACCACAATGAGATTGGGGCGCCTGGGTGGTTCAGTTGGTTAAGTCCCCAACTCTTGGTTTCAGCTTGGGTCATGATCTTGTGATCTCACGGTTCATGAGCTGGAGGCCCACAATGGGCTTCGCACTGACAGCATGGAGCCTGCTTGGGATTCTCTCTCTCCCTCTCTCTGTTCCTGTGCTGCTCACTCTCACTGTCTCTCTCTCAGAAAGAAACTTAAAAAAAAAACCAAAATGAGATATCAATACATAACCACTGGAAAAGCTAAAAATTAAAAGACAGACCATACCACGCGTTGGTGAAGACGTAGAGCACCTTGAACTCACATTGCTGGTCAACCAGTATTTGTGTGCAAAATGTGCAACCACTTCCAGGTAATTTTTTAAAACATCAAACGTCAAACTGGGTGGCTCAGTCGGTTAAGTATTCGACTTCGGCTCAGGTCCTGATATCCTGGCTCATGAGTTCAAGCCCCATATCAGGCTCTATGCTATCAGCACAGAATCTGCTTCGGATCCTCTGTCCCCCTCTCTCTCTGTCCTTCCCCTGCTTGCACTCTCTCTTTCTCTCTCAAAAATAAATAAACATTAAAAACAAAAGTCAAATTATACCAACTATTTAATCCAACCACTCCACTCTGAAATCTACCTAAGAAATGAAAGCATATGTCCACAAAAAATATCTACATATGCATGTTCATAGCAGCTTTATTTGCAATAGCCAAAAAGTGTAAACAACCCAAATGTCCCTCATCAGATGAATAGATACACAAATTTAATGTGGGATGCCGTTTGGAAATAAATAGGAAAAAGCTATTGACACACAAACAAAATGGATGAATATCAACATCATTCTGCTAAGTACAAAAAAGAGAATATACTATAAGATGACATTTACATAAAATTCTAAAAGATACTAAATCAGTAGTGACAAAAAGGAGTGGGTTTCTGAGAGTGAGAAGAATTGGATTATAATAGGACAAAAGGAAACTTTTGGGGTTCATTATCTTGACTGTAGTGATGGTTTCACAGGTGTATACATATGTCAAAACTCATCAACACATACAGTTTAAATGTGGGGTTTGACGTATATCAATTATACCTCAATAAAGCTATTTTTTAAATCCACCTACAATGGGA
Organism: Lynx rufus; assembly: GCF_022079265.1. NCBI lineage: Eukaryota > Metazoa > Chordata > Mammalia > Carnivora > Felidae > Lynx > Lynx rufus. Next base: position 37,906,078 of record NW_025814889.1, on the reverse strand, counting down.
ATTAAACAAGTAAATAATTCACAATCCAGTTCCAACTACAGTATGAGTATCAATAGAGTGTTAAATCAATGCAAACCATATATTTTAAGCTTTTGCAAACTATCATGATGAAAAATCTCCAACATATTAAATATATCTCCAATATATTAAATGTGTTCCCATGCACATACTTCAGACATTTTATAAATATTTGGACATAAAGATCTAAGGTCAGGCTTGCCACAATAATTCACACAATAAATAAGCATGTAAATTGGAGGCGCGCCTGGCTGGCTCAGTTGGAAAAGCAAGCAATTCTTGATTTCAGGGTCAGGAATCGAAGCCCCACGTTGGGTGTAGAGATTACTTAAATAAATAAACTTAAAAAAAATTTTTTTTTAAAGCATGTAAGTTGGAGAATGACACATACCATGTGAATTAGGTTTCAGCCATTCTGTTATTCTTCTCCCAAGAGGGCCCAAGGGCCACATAGCTCCTCTTTACTTAGGTGAGGTAACAATTTGAGAAGCAAATTTTCATCATCTTCTCCAACCTTACTCATAAAAACACACTCTCTCTTCCTATCACAGAGGAAGATGTTCTTCTCTCTAAAGTGAACTCTGATACTGGTGAATTGATTCTGTCCTGTTTCCCCAGAATTAACAATGCATATTGCTCCTGTATCCTCCGTCTTTCGATCTCTAGTAGTGCCTTTCCTCAGCTCACAATCTTTCTTTAAAAAGATACCTTCCTAGACCTTATCTATCTATAAAGCTATGAATCTATCTCCACTTCCCATCATCATTAAATAACTTCAGGATTATCAACACTCACTGTCACTTTTTTAACTATAATTCACTTCTCAACTCGCTGCAGCCTGGCTCTATTCTCTCATTTTCCTGAAACTCTTTCTCTGATTGCCAAAAATAACACTTTGTTTTCACCCTTCATTCCTCCTTGATTTGCCTAAAGTATTTGACAAAAATAACCACAGGCTCCTTACTGAAACACGTTCCTCCCTTGTTTTCTTGAAAACTCCTTGGTTCCACCCTTACCTAGCTGCTCCTTAGTCTCCTTTCATTAAATTCAGTCAGCAAATATTAAGCATGTCCTACGTATCAGGCACTGAGAGGTAGGCACTAAGGATACAGGAATGAACAAGGAATTCACCTCAGCCTTCACAATACTTTCACACCTGTATTTTTCGTCCTCTTCCACTGACCATTATTGTAGTCAGGATTACATGCTGATCTACACCAATCTATTCTCCATTGTTGGATACTTATGTTGTTTTAAATTTAATAACAATAAGTGTTACAGGTATGTATCCAGGAGAAATTAGCAGATACGTCCTCAAAACAACCTATACATGAATGTTCATAAAGCCAAAAACTAGAATCATATATCTATGAACAGGAGAACAAATAAGCAAATTGTAGCATATTCATTTAATGGAACACTACTCAGCAATAAAAAGAACAAACTGGTAATATACACAACAACATCGTTAAATCTCAAAAACATTATGGCTGATTGAAAACAGCCCTGCACAAAAGAGTATACACTGCATGGTTTCACTTATATTAAGTTCAAGAACCAGCAAAAGCATATATGGTGATAGAAGTCAGAGCAGTGGTTACTATTGCGGGGTGACAGGTAGAGTATAACCAGAAAGAGGGCAAAGGAAACTTTCTGGGTGACAGAAATGTTCTATATCTACATAGGTAAAATAGTCATTGAGCTGTACACTTAAAATGTGTATTTTACTGTATATAGATTATACTTCAATAATAAATAAATAAATAAATAAATAAATAAAATGTACAGTTTATATCTGCATTTCAAAATTTCTTTCTCCTTTTTTAAGTAGGCTTCATGCCCAAAACAGAGCCCAAGGCAGGGCTTGAACTCACAACCTTGAGATCAAGACCTGAGCTGAGACCAAGAGTCGGATACTCAACCGACTGAGCCACCCAGGCACCCCTCAAGGTTTCTTCTTCTTTTTTTTTCTTCCTCAAGGTTTTTTCTTGACACAGATTCCCAGAAATAGGCTTACTAAGTTACAGGGTGGATCTAAATCCTTTGTGGAATGAGAAGACTGGTCAAAAGCTATGACTAGTTTTATTGCCAAATAGCTTCCCAAACAAACTACATCAATTCACACTCCACCAGCAGTGCACTGCGGATCACACATAAAGTGAAAATTATCTTTCTTGGTAGTCCACATTTAGATAACCTGTTTACAGGTATAAAAAAAAATACCTTGACCATATGTATCCTAACACCATAGATATTTTAACTTTACCTTTAAAAATAGTTTTAAATTTACTTAGCCATCTGTTTCTTATTAAGTCTACTATAACTTCACAATTCTCCTTAAAATAAAAGTAAAAAAAAAAACTGTCTATAATTTTAACCAATGCCCAACCAATGCCAAGTATAACAAAAGCCTTTCAACAACAGAAATACAATAATAATAATCACATGTCACTGGGGTAAAGGGTAAGACAGAGGTTCTACTATTTGCTAAGGGGCTTTATACATATAAACCTTATTTACTATTCATCTGAACCATGAAGGTTGATATTATTTTATAGATGAAAAAACGGTGGCCCAGGAGATTAAGTTACTCACTAAGCCAAGCTTAAGGTCATATAAATTAGAAAAAACAAAGCAAATTTTAATGCAAATATGTCAGACACCAAATTCCATGTTCTTTCCATCACCCTGCTTTTCAAAAACAGGCACACATCAATAAAGTAAAAAAAAAAAAAATTGATGTATAAAAAGCATTTGACAAAATTCAAGATCCTTTCAAGATAAAAACACTCAACAGAATAAAAATAGAAGGAAACTACCTCCATATACTAAAAGCCATACATGAAAATCTACAGCAAACAATACACAATGGTGAAAGCATTTCCTCTAAGATCTGGGACAAGGCAAGGACGCCCCTTTCATCACTTTTATTCAACATGGTACTGAAAGTTCTAACCAAAGCAATTAGGCAAGAAAAAGAAATAAAAGGCATCCAAACTGTAATGAAATAAGTAAAATTACTTCTGTTTGCAGATGATACGATCTTAAACACCAAGTATTCTAAAGACCTCACACAAAAGAGACCCTGTTAGACCTAATAAGTGAACTCAGCAAAGTAGCAGGATACAAAGTCAACACACACAAATCAATTACATTTCTATACACAAACAATAAGCAACCTAAAAGGAAATTATAAAAATAATTCCATTTACAACAGCATCAAAAAGAATAAAATATTTAGGAATTAACTTAACCAAAGAGGTGAAAGATTTGTACAAATAAAACTACAAAACATTGCTGAAAGAAATTAAAGGAGACATAAATAAATGGAAATGCATCCCATGTTCATTGGTTGGAAGACAGTATAGTTCAAATGTCAATATTACCCAAAGTAATCCCTGTCAAAATCACAATGATGTTTTTTGCAGAAATAGAAAAACCCATTCTAAAATTCATAAAGAATCTCAAGAGGCTCTGAATAGTCAAAATAATCCTGAAAAAGAAGAACAAAACTGGAGGATTCACATTTCCTGATTTCAAAACTTACTACACAAAGCTAACTAGTGTGGTATTGCTAGAAGACACATACAGACCAAAGGAATAGAATAGAGACCCCAGAAATAAACCCTCAAATATATAGTCAAATGATTTTGACAAGGGTGTCAAGACCATTCTAGTGGAGAAAGGATAGTCTTTCAACAAATGGTGCTGGAAAACTTAATATCCAAATGCAAATAATAATAATAATAATAAATTTGGACCTTACCTAACACCACATACAAATATTAACTTAAAAAGATCAAGAGCCTAAACATAAGACCTAAAACAATAATTCTTAGAACAGGACAAAATCTTCACAACATTGGACTTGGCAATGATTCCTTGGATGTGACACCAAGGGCACAGGTAACAAAAGAATAGACAAAATGGACTTCATGACAAATTTTTTAATTTGTATATCAAAAGAGACTATACACAGAATAAAAAGGCATCCCACAGAATAGGAGATAACATTGGCAAATTATATATCTGATAAGGGATTAATACCAAAAATATATAGAGAACTCCTAAATGTCAAAAATTACCAACAACTCAACAGTCTAATTCAAAAATGGGCAAGACATTTCTCCAAAGATATACAAATGGCCAATAAGCACATGAAAAGATCTTCAACAGCACAGATCATTAGGGAAATTCAAATCAAAACTACAATGAGATACCACTTCCTACATATGAGGAGGACTACTATCCAAAAAGCAGAAAACAAAAGTTGGCAAGGATGTGAAAAACTCAGAACCCTTGTACACCACTTGTAGAAATGTAAAATGGTACAGCCATGGTGGAAAACAGTACAGACATTCCTCAAAACATTAAAAACAGAATTACCATGTAAACCAGCAATTCCACTTCTCAGTATTTACCCTAAAGAAGCAGGGTCTTAAAGAGGTATTTGTACATTCATGTTCACAGCAGTATTATTCACAATAGCTAAAGTGCAGATGCAACCCAAGTGGCCATCAACATTCGAACGGATAAGCAAAATGTGGCATATACAAACAGTGGGATATTATACAGCCTTAAAAAGGAAGGAAATTCTGACACATGCTACACAAAGTTATAGAAAGACAAATACTATATGACTCCATTTATAGCAGTTATCTAGAATAGCCTAAATTATAGAGACAGAAAGAATAGTGGTTGCCAGGGGCTGGGGGTGGGGTGTGGGGGGGAGAGGAGAATGAGAAGGTACTGTCTTACAGGTAGAGTTTCATTCAGTTTTACAAGATGAACAGAGTTCTGGTGATGGAGGGCGGCAGGGGTGGTTGCACAAGAACGTGAATGAATATAATTCCAGTGAACAGCACACTTAAAAATGGTTAATGGCAAAAAAAGAGAAAAGCTTAATGGTAAATTTTATGTTATGTATATATTAACACAATAAAAAAAGAAAAAAACACTAAACATAAATTTGAGAAAATATAGGCTAATGTTTTTATAGTGTGAACAATAGAAAAGTCACAGCAAGACATAAAGCCCAGAAAGTATCAAGGAAACAACTGATAGCTTTTATTACATAAAAATTTTAAACCTGAATGCTAAAAATTAGTAAATAAAATAAAAGCCAAGGACTACTGTAGGGGGAAAAAATGTAACAGGTACAACCAGCAGCTCTTTAAACTGTCATTATTTTCTCATTTTTTAAATAATACTGCATTGCTTTTTAATTCAAGCAATGCTCCATGACACCACAATGGCCAAATAGCCCAGATTATCCAAAATAATCCTGATGCTTTCCACATCTTATATTTGAGGAGAATAAAAATCAATGGTTTTGAAGGATAATAGTAGTAGTAAAAGCTTAGTGTTTGAAGTCTGAAAATCTGGGTTCAAATTCTGATTCTGGTACTTCCTCACTGTTTAATCTTCAACAATCAGTTCATACACCTAAGCCCTAGTTGCCTCAATTATGAAATGTGGACAGTAATATCTACCTCACATTGTTTGTAAGTATCAGATAGTTATGTGTGAAAGTATATGCAGACATACATAAAAGTGCTTTGGAAATTGGCTGCTAAAGCATCCACTTTGTTCACTGCTCCGAAGGTAGGCCACAGGCCAGTACAGTGAATTCACTCTTTAATTCTGACAATACTGAGCATAATATAAAAAAAGACCATAGAGGGGCGCCTGGGTGGCGCAGTCGGTTAAGCGTCCGACTTCAGCCAGGTCGCGATCTCGCGGTCCGTGAGTTTGAGCCCCGCGTCGGGCTCTGGGCTGATGGCTCAGAGCCTGGAGCCTGTTTCCGACTCTGTGTCTCCCTCTCTCTCTGCCCCTCCCCCGTTCATGCTCTGTCTCTCTCTGTCCCAAAAATAAATAAACGTTGAAAAAAAAAAAAAAAATAAAAAAAAAAAAAAAAAAAAAAAAAAAAGACCATAGAGTACCCTGGTGCTACAGAGGAAAGAAGACCAGTGAGTCTGGTGAGACCAGTCTACTGAGTACTGACTAGTCAAAGTCTGATGAGAGTACCAAATATAGTTGGATGGTTACAATACCCTGTGAAAAATACATTAACATAGGTACAATCTACCCAGTAGAAGTTTAGTGGCATTTCCTCCCCTTAGGCGATTAGACAGGCATCCTCAACTTTGGAACATCTATACATACAAATGACAAAATCATTCTCAGAGTAGGTAATCCTAGATGAGTAATGTAAAAAATGAACAATATGCCTTTATCTACCATGATCTAAGTCAATTATAGAACAATTTTCTCCATAAAAATTCTCAAAAAAAATTTTTTTAATGTTTATTTATTTTTGAGAGAGACAGACAGACAGAGAATCCAAAGCAGACTCCAGGTTCCAAGCTGTCAGCATAGAGCCGATGCAGGGCCCGAACCCAGGAACCATGAGATCATGACCTGAGCTGAAGTTGGACACTTAACCGACTGAGCCACTCAGGTGCCCCTCCATAAAAATTCTTATAATTAATGTTTAGGTTTCCAGTCAAGCTCAGAAAGGCCTCAAACCATGGTAAATAAATAATCAATTGGGTTTTTAAGTTTATTTATTTATTTCGAGAGAGACAGAGCAAGTGGGGAAAGAGGAGAGAGAGAGGGAGACAGAGAATCCCAAGCAGGCTCCGTGCTGCCAGCACAGAGCCTGATGTGGGGCTTGAACCCACAGAACCATGAGATCATGACCTGAGCTGAAACCAAGAGTCAAAAGCTTAACCAACTGAGCCACCCAGGTGCCCCAATCACGTAATTGTTTCATAAACTTGAGTTGAGTTATATTTACTTTTATGTATTGCTCTGGAAATCCAATTTCATTTGAAAGATTTTTCTATAGGAAAACATCCTAAATGCCAAACAACCAATTCATACTAACATTTGGAACATAAATACGGCTATAAAATGGGGAACTATCCGTATATTCTTTTTTTTTTTTAATTAATTTATTTATTTTGAGAGAGACGGAGAGAGCATGAGCAGGGGAGAGACAGAGAGAGAGAGAATCCCAAGCAGGCTCTGCAGGGTCAGCACAAAGCCCAATGCAGGACTTGAACGTGTGAAACTGTGAGATCATGACCTGAGCCGAAATCAAAAGTCGAATGCTTAACCAACTGAGTCACCCAGACAACCCTACCCGTGTATCTTTATAAACTCACCTGAAGTACCAAAGTTCGTGCTTAAAAAAAGTACCAGAGGCTACAATGGCAATAGAGTCCTCTCCAGACAGCATCAGCATTTACAGCAAGGACAGGGTGTTAATGTAACAGTAACAGTAATTCTAATGGATGTGACAACAGAATAGTGAGTAGAGAGAAGAGAGAGAAGAGAGCCTCTTTTCTTTTCTTTTTTTTTTTTATATGAAGTTTATTGACAAATTGATTTCCATACAACACCCAGTGCTCATCCCAAAAGGTGCCCTCCTCAATACCCATCACCCACCCGCCCCTCCCTCCCACCCCCCATCAACCCTCAGTTTGTTCTCAGTTTTTAACAGTCTCTTATGCTTTGTTTGTTTTTTTTTTTATATGAGAGAGCCTCTTTTCTACTCTGCTATTGACAAAGTGAGTTATTTCCCACAATCTTTCAAAACCTCCATCTTACTAATAAAAGAAACACAAAAATATGGATTTCTTATTTAAGTAGCTAAGAATATATGAAAATAAATTTTAAAGGTGGCAAATTATTGTGGTAGCCTCAAAAGATCATCAAGTTTACTACTTCCCATATGGAAAAGTGAAGAGAACGCAGGAAAAAGAGGAGATATTAGAATTGGGAGTAACCTTTCCTTTTTTCTTGTTCTTCTGTTATATCGGGGAGGGGGCGAATATTAGAAAAAGGAAGTTTACAACTTCCTATATATCCTGTGATACATATGTGAGGATTTTGCTAGGAAGCCTAATGTTAGTATCACCACTTGCTGGTGATATGGAGCCTCGCTAACCAACAGTATAAGGCATTGTGTAGCCCTGCCAACTAGGAAATCACCATAGAAAAGCAGAGGCCAGGAGAGGTGAAAAATAATGCCAACTGAGAGAAAATATTTACAAAACACATATCTGATAAAGGAGTCATGTCCAAAATATACAGAGAACTCTTAAAACTCATCAATAAGAAAACAACCCAATTAAAAAATGGGCAAATGATCTAAACAGACTCCTTGCCGAAGAAGATATACAGATGTCAAATAAGCATATGAAAAGATGTTCCACATCTTATGCCGTTAGGGAATGGCAAATTAACAAAAACAAAACAATGAGTTGCCACTGCATCCCTATTTTGTAATGGCTAAAACCAAAACACTGACAACACCAAATGCTGGCAAAGATGTGGGGCAATGAGAAATCTCGTTTATTGCCGGTGGGCATAGAAATGGCACAGCAGCGGTGGAAGACAGTTTGGTAGTTTCTAACAAAACTAAACCTACTCTCATCATACGATCCAGCAATTGTGCTCTTAGTATTTACCCAAATGAGTGGTAAACTTTTGTCCACACAAAAACTTGCACATGAATATTTTCATTGTGGTTACAGTAGCTTTATTCATAATTACTAAAAACTGGAAGCAACCAAGATGTCCTTCAATAGGTGAATGGACAAACTGTGGTATATCCACACAATAGATTATTATTCAGTGACAAAAGGAAATGAGCTATCAAGCCACAGGAAAAAAAAGACATGGAGGTCTAGTGATAAGTGAAAGACACCAATATTTTTTTTTTGTTATTACATTTCTTTATTTTTGAGAGGCACAGAGAGATAGAGAGCAAGCAGGGGAGGGGTAGAGAGAGATGGAAACACAGAATCCAAAGCAGGCTCCAGGCTCTGAGCTGTCAGCACAGAGCCCAACACGGGGTTCGAACCCACAAACTGTGAGATCATGACCTGAGCTGAAGTCGGATGCTTAACCAACTGAGCCACCCAGGCACCGCTAAAAGACACCAATCTAAAAAAACTGTATATACTTTATGATTCCAACCACATGAAATTCTGGAAAAGGCAACACTACAGAGATAGTAAAAACAGACCTAGAGGGTATAACGCTAAGTGAAGTCAGCCAGAGAAAGACAAATACCATATGATCCCATTCTTATGTGGAATTTAAGAATCAAAACAAATGAACAACAACAACAAAAGAAACAAACAAAAAACCCAGACTCTTAAATGCAGAGAACCAACTGGTGGTTGCCAGAGGGGAGGTGAGTAGGGGTACGGATGAAAAAAAATAAGGAGATTAAGTATACACATCTTGATGAGCACTGAGAAATGTATAGAATTGTTGAATCAGTATATTGTGTATCTGAAACTAACACAACACTGTATGTTAACTATACTTGAATTTTAAAAAGTAAAATAAATAACAAAAAGATCAGTGGAGAGATGAATAAGTAGAGTACAGAGGATTTTTAGGGCAGTGAAACTATTCTTATGATACTGTAATGGTAGATACATGCCATTATACGTTTGTCAAAACTCACAGGATGCACAATACAAAGAGTGAACCCTAATGTAAACTACAGACTTTAGTTAATAATAACATATCAATATTGGCTCATCAATTATAAAAAATGTATCACACTAATGCAAAATGTTAATAACAGTGGAAATGGGGTGAGTGGGTGAGGGGCTATATGGGAACTCTCTGTACTTCCATTTATTTTTCTATAAATATAAAACTTCACTAAAAAGTAAAATCTATTAATTAAAAAAAATGATAGTATCAATACTGTGCTTTTAAGTTCCTGCCTTGCCCAAAATAATCCCCTATTTCTGACAAGACTGGACGTCTGGAACATGTTTATACGGCTTATTATTCTGTATAGGCCTGTTTCCACGGCCATAAACTGACAGACTGGAATACACACCTGATAAAGGCTGAAGTAATCAGACTCTCCTGAGATTTTTAATTGGCTCTGAGAGATCTGAGATCTGAGTTCAGTATAGGCTATTTTGTTGTAATACAACCTTTCAAAAAGTAATTCAACCTTTATTTTACAGTTGGAGAAACTGAGGCACAGCTAAATTATGTGGTCCCACAATCAGTAAATGAGAGTGCCAGGATCCAAACCCAGAAAGCCTAGTTCCAAAGCTTATGCTCTCAACCCTTATATGAAAGAATATTTTACTTTACATTTTATTTGTAACCAAGAATACTAGGACACCTAAAACTGGATCTGACACAAATTGATAGGTCAGTTACAACTGCCATCTCTAATTCAAACTTTCTTTTAGAAAGGACACAGAATTGAGATCTAAGAAAAAAATATGGATATATATAAACATTCATAAACAGGTGATTTTCTTTAGGAAAATTGATACTGCCTTTTACCCTCTTGGCATTACCTTCAATGATACCATCAACCAATGCAAAGTAAGGTTTTGTACTCCATATTTTTAGACCCTTTCAAAATACAATTCTCTCTAAAATTTTTTTCCTTTAGAACTCCTTTGAAAAGTCTAAATTTCCCATATGCCTTTCAAATGAAAGCACCTGATATTTTAATACATTTATTCCCAATCACTGAGTCATAATATTTTGTCATATTGTGACATCCTTCGCTTCCTTATTTCCCACTGCCAAGGAATTTTGGCATGTGTACCTGTGAGATTATACACAGCATTTCTAACAAAGAAATCAGAATAATTTTAATGAACTATATATAAGTTATTTTCATTGTTTTATACGCATATGATAAACATTTTTAAATGTGAATATGGATGTGAATTGATAAACTTCTGAAAAGATGTAGATGAATCAGGGACTAGGAAAGTCAATGAAAAGGGAACAAGGAAGCATTCCCTCCCCGCTGCCGCTGCCGTATCCACCCCCAAGTCCCCATTTTACCCACATCCCTAGAGTTGCTCCACAAACATTTACTTTAATAAATATCAGACCTTTACTAACACCAATGAAGAGATCGCTTTTTCCCCCAAATGTAGTGCCTGGTCTTTGTTTCTTGAGGCTTCCTTCTCTTTTTTCCTGACCAATTCTTTCTTTCTTTTTTTTTTTTTTAATTTTTATGTTTATTTATTTTTGAGAGACAGACAGAGTGGGAGAGGGGCAGAGAGAGGGACGGAGGGCGGGGCGACACACAGAATCTGAAGGCTCCAGGCTCTGAGATGCCAGCACAGAGCCCAATGTGGGGCTCGAACTCACCAACCACTGAGATCATGACCTGAGCCAAAGTCAGACGTTTAACTGACTGAGCCACCCAGGTGCCCCTTGACCAATTCTTTCAATGATCAACATCATACTGAATTTTACCCCTTTGTATGGGACATCAAATGACAAAATACCAAAGAGAAAGGGCATTTCAAGACTGCAATATATTTACAAGAATCCCAAAGTTGAATTTAAAAACCAGTTAAATTCACAGACCATAATTCTCATGACTCCTGGAAAGTTCCTTCTGGAGCTGTCATGGAAACATAAAACAATTCCTCTCTACAGAGCAGAGCGAATGATCATTTATTGTTTCCTGCTACCTCAATTCTATTATATTTTTAAGCCACACACCCTTCCTTGTGAATGGTTTTGTTAGTGTAAATATAAAAAAGCTTCTTAGTTGACAGATAAACAGAAAGGACAAGAACAATCTGTTTAAACATATAAATTGCTGTCTTAGCCATAGTCAAACCAGTGATTGCTCAACAGCTATGCTATTCAAAGTCCAGGAGGAAAAACCTATCATCTTCCCCCTAGGATCTTTACCTATCAATACTCTTTTTTTTTTTAATTTTTTGAACATTTATTTATTTTTGAGATACAAGGAGACAGAGCACGAGCAGAGAAGGGGCACAAAGAGACAGGGAGGCACAGAATCCGAAGCAGGCCCCAGGCTCTGAGGTGTCAGCTGAGCCTAACGTGGGGTTTGAACTCAGGACTGTGACATCATGACCTGAGTCGAAGTCAGATGCTCAACCAGATGTTCAACTGACTGAGCCACCCAGGCGCCCCACCTATCAATACTCTTAAATTGAAAGCACTAACCTTAGGCCTTCCATAAACATGGAAGCAAACAATCTTACTTTTCTACATTTTCCTTCCCTAATAAAAGGGATAATAATAACGATCTCATAAAACATTTAAGAATGAAAGTAAAGTCAATCAGCTTTACAGAAGAATACACTAAGGACAGGCTCTGGATCCAAACTCCAGATTCCCTGGCTTTTTAATATCATGGCTCCTTACTACCTCTGATGTTATTTCACCTCTGCCCACCTCATGCACACCATAAGGATAATAATAATTTTTATCTCATATGACTATATAAAATTTAGACAAAATAATCAATAGAAAATGATTAGAATAGTGTCAGGTACATAGGAAGCACGCATTAAATCTGTATTATTTTCTGAATCTCTAACTTGCCTATGTGTTAAGAGTTAAAGATATAGTTAATGACACTAACATTATTAAATGTTAAAGAAAATTTTTGTGTTAAAATAAAATGGCCTACTACTTATAAAAGAATAATGGGCACTCAATAAATTCAAGCAGCTACAAATAAAATGTGTGGCCTCTGTTAATATAATGTATCAAAGAGGGAGCAGTGATTTTTACTCTGAACCTTCCATAAGGAATTATCATAGTGTCAATGAAGTAATTTTTTTTTAATGTTTATTTATTTTTGAGACAGAGAGACACAGAGCATGAATGGGGGAGGGTCAGAGAGAGAGGGAGACACAGAATCTGAAGCAGGCTCCAGGCTCTGAGCCTCAGCACAGAGCCCGACGCGGGGCTCGAACACACAGACCACGAGATCATGACCTGAGCCGAAGTCGGACGCTCAACGACTGAGCTACCCCGGCGCCCCTAGTGTCAATGAAGTAAGAAAAAAAAAGTAACAGACACAAGTTCCCACTCTTTCCCTCCTCCCACTCGAACCTTCCAATAGCTCCCACAGTTCCATTATTTCTTTAACAAATAAGCTCAACAAATAAGCTCAGCTGTGGATAATGATTACATATTTGTTCTAACATTAGTTTTTGAAATATTAAAAAATATGTTGGTATGAAATGTAAAATTTCTGATCACTAATGAATTCAACTTATACTCTTAGAGAAACTCATCTTTAGGGAAATATATGCTCCTTATTAACTTATTATTTCCCAACTTTAGCCAACTGTCCAGTATGATTATAAACTTTACATGACTTTGCAGCACTATTTGTAACAGCAAAAGATAGCACAATCTAATGTTCATCTGTAGGGACTAATTAGATAAAGTATACCATATCCATACAATCAATACCATGCAGCTGTTTAAAAAAAAAAAAGCACTGATATAAATAAAATATGGAAATATATAGAAACATAGGGATACTAACTTGGAACAATTTCCAAGAATGTTTTATTAATTGAAAAAGGCAAGGTGCAGAAAATTGGGGAGTATTTACCATCATTTATGAAAGAAAAATATATATACAGATATTTCCTCTGAAATGCAGAAAATATCTGTGGAAGGATACACAGTAAGCTGGTTTCGGTGTTGCCTTCAGGGAGGAAAACTAAATAGGTAGGGGATGGGAAGTATTCTTACTTTTCATTAGGTGCTCTTTTCCTCCTTTTGAATTTTGTACCTGTGAAGGGCAGATCACCTGGTAAGAAGCTTGGAAAGATCAAGCCCTGATAAGAAGCTTGAAATTTTCAGCTCGGCTACTCATTCTCTTGAAGAGGAAGGGCTGAGAATGGAATTCATGACTGATAATGCCTATCTGATGAAGCCTCCATTAAATTCCACAAGTAGAGAGTTTGGAGAGCTTCCAGGTTGGCAAACACATCCACACTGGGAGGGTGATATACCCCAACTCCATGGGGACAGAAGTTCCTGCGCTTGGGACCCTCCCAGGCCTTGCCCTACGTATCTCTTGATCTGGCTGTTCTTCCACATCCTTTATCATATCCTTTAATAAGCCAGTAAATGTTAAGTGTTTCCCTGAGTTCTGTGAGCTGTTCTAGAAAATTAATTGAACCCAAGGAAGAGGTCTTTGGAACATACAGTCTACAGCCAGTTGGTCAGAAGCACAGGTGATAACCGGGGCTTGTGAATGACATCTGAAACTAGGGGTGGGGGGGACAGTCTTGTGGGACCCAGCCCTTAAATCTGTGGGATCAGACACTACCTTGGGTAGACAGTGTCAGAATTTAGTTGAATTGTAGGGAACCCACCTGGTATCACAGGGAAATTGCTTGTTGTACGGACAAAACCCCCCACATTTGGGGATCAGAAATGTCAGAAGTGTTCCGTGTGAGTAGCTGAGGAGACACAACAGGGAAGAAACACACAGTAGGAAAGGACTGGGTTTTCCCCTACCTGGAAAGGAAAAAGCTGAATTTTTCTGTAACAGTACCATGTAAAGGCATTTTAAAAATATATATTAAGTCAACTTTTTTTTTTAATGTTTATTTACTTTTGAGAGAGCACGTGTATGCACAAGCGAGGAAGACGCAGAGAAAGAGGCGGACACAGGATCTGAAGCGAGTTCTGTACTAACAGCAGAGAGCCTGACGCAGGGCTTGAACTCACAAACCGTGAGATCACAACCTGACTGAGCCACCGAGGTAACCCTATTAAGTCAACTTCTTAGCTCATTAGGTGTAACTAAGAATAAAACAATTTGAAACTATAAATGGTTGAAATTAATATAGGATCCAGCAATGTTCTGCTATGTATTACTCAACCCCATGTCTCAATTATAAGCACACTGGTCTGATCTCCACTAATTGCTACATGTGTTCACTCAAAATATGTTTGAAGGCTCTTAAATGGCTGCATTTTAAAATGAAAAAAAAAAAAAAAGACTGTAAATGTTGTTATTTATTTTTATTTTTATTTATTTATTTTTTAATGTTTATTTATTTTGGGGACAGAGAGAGACACAGCATGAATGGGGGAGGGGCAGAGAGAGAGGGAGACACAGAATCGGAAGCAGGCTCCAGGCTCTGAGCCATCAGCCCAGAGCCTGACGCGGGGCTCGAACTCACGGACCGCGAGATCGTGACCTGGCTGAAGTCGGACGCTTAACCGGCTGCGCCACCCAGGCGCCCCTATTTATTTTTATTTTTTAAGTAATCTCTACATTCAATGTGGGTCTTAAATTCACAACCCCAAGATAAAGAGTTGCATGCTTTACTGACTGAGCCAGCCAGTCAGCCCTAATTTTTTTTTTTTTTAAGTAAGCTCTATGCCCAATGTGGAACTTGAACACATGACCCTGAGAATTTTTGTTGATTATTTTTCAACTAGAAATCAAAACTGATGCCATTATCCCAGTTAGCAACATGAACCCCCAGAACAACCACAGGAGCACCGTGCTGTGTTAGCAATACAGTTGACGCTTTTAGGAGAGATCTGTTAAGGGAATGTGTGCATACTTCTGGTTCAAGTGCAAGCTTGTGAGTACTGAAGCTAAATTTATCCACATCAGTGTCAATTATAGGGTGTTTATGCTATGGCTGTGCTGTCAGGAGACGCACTCTACACTTCCCTGGGAATTCTCTTGTTTTCACCACAACAGAGCAACTGCCAAAACAGTGCCTCTGCTAAGCTAAGTGACACCCACAGTAATTTCTTTTATGACTTTTGAGAGACCACTTCGAACACTCAAAAGAAAAGCAAAATTACAAAAGAAACTTAATGAACACCAGTATTTTCTAACATTACTCAACATTGGCAATGGCACATGATGTCTAGAACATGGAAGGCGTGAAACAGATGTTTATAAATAAATTAATTTTAAAGTTAGATGAAAAAACTCCTTTTAAGCATGCCTTAAAGAAATATTCTAATTCATTATCTCTTACTTTTGGACTTTCCAAAGTAGGTAAAAATTAGATACTACTGTCCCCATTTTATAGTTGTATGGCTATGGAAAATAATTAAGAAACTGACAAAGGATCACTAAGTTACCCTGCCTAACCATGAGAAATATTCTGAACAGAAGTTACTGTAAACTTAAAATCATTTTTAATGAAAAAAAAAACCTTTATTTTTAGTTTAAAACTGTGTATGAACTTTTCACAGACTTAATAAAATAGTACCTACCCTATTGGCTTTTACACATTACCAGAGATGATAAAGACTTCTGCTCTATTCTTTGGTTTCATTTAAATTTCCTCTTAGTTATGTGCTTAAATGGGACAATATGTCTAGCACATAGCAGACCAAGATTACTCAGTCTGAGATCATTATTCTATATCAGAAAAGCTGGAAGCAGTTATTTTTTTAAATTTTTTAAAAATCTTTTATTTCTGAGGGAGGGAGGGAGAGAGACAGACAGAGAGAGAGACAGAGAGAGAGAGACAGAGCATGAGCGGGGGAGGGGCAGAGAAAGAGGGAGAATGAGAATCTAAAGCAGGATCCAGGCTCCGAGCTGTCAGCACAGAGCCTGATGCGGGGCTTGAACTCACGAACTGTGACACTACGACCTGGGCCGAAGTCAGATGCTTAACTGACTGAGCCACCCAGGCGCCCCTAAAAAATTTTTTTAAAAAAGAAAGTGAAAAGGCAATCCACTGACCAAGAGGTAATATCTGTAAATCATTTATTTGATAGGGAATCACATCCAGAATACATATAAAGAACTCTTACAACTAAGTAATAAAAAGACAACCCAATTTAAAAGTTTACAAAGTAAATGAACAGATATTTCTCTAAAAATATAGGAATGACCAATAAGCACACGAAAAAATGCTCAACATTATTCATCATTAGAGAAATGCAAATCCAAAAAAGCACAATGAGATGCTACTTCACATCCACTAGGAGAGCTATAATCAAAAAGATAGCAATAACAAGTAATGCTGAGGATGTAGAGACATTGGAACCCTAACACACTGCTGGTGGGAATGTAAAATGTTGCAGCCTTTTGGGAAAACAAGTCTGATAGCCCCTCAAGTTATAGAACATAGAGTTACCATATAACCCAATAACTCGACTTAGGTATATATGCAGAAGAAATAAAAATATATGTCCACACAAAGACTTGGACACTAATGTTCATAGCAGTATTATTCAAAACGGTCAAAAAGTGGAACAACTCAGCATGCTAACCCACACCCCGACCATATACACTCAAACGGTCAGCAGAGTCTGGAATTTCACTACCATGGTATTTCAATAAGTCTGCCAAGAATCTTTTCAGTCAAAATGCCAGTTCATTTGAATTGTTAGGTAGCAGAATTTCCAACCCAGTGTATGCACGCTGAAGAAACCCATGGGAGGAATGGATTATAGTATATATAAGTGAAAAAGAGTCATCAGATTTCATGGTCTGAACTGATTATGGTGACAGGTAGTTGGGGCAAGAGCTATCAATAAAGTAATTTTCTCTAAGTCAACTGACAAATAGATTCGCCTTGTCCAAATCCCAAATGTTAATATTGGAAGGCCATATTTTCACATGTACTGAGACACCAAGAATACCTCTGGCTCTAACAAAACATTGCTTCCAGGGAAAGGTATGTAAAGGTCAAATTAGAACTGCTAGAAAAGACTCCTTTGAAAGCTATCCTTCCTCCTCTGAGGACGAATGTTAGTATTCTAGTCTCAGCTGTCTTCTACTTGAATGACTGCCACAATCTGGAACTAACTTAATTGAACCTAGGGAATGAAAATCCATTTCCTAAGAGGCCCATTTAGTGGGGCCCATTTCTTTTCTTCAGAAAGAAGGGGGAATTGTTTGGGGATAGAGGCAACGAGAAGGAAAAGTTGGCAGCTGATTAAATCATCAGTTTGTCCCCAAATAATGCAGCAAGGAAAATTACTTCAGAATGAACCCTCTCCGTTTGCATGTTCCACAGAACAAAAGCAACAACATTCTTTCGAGTGAACCAATCAGAAAGGTTATTTTAAATGCATAATTTGATTCAGAAGTCAAAAAACTTCATTTCTTCTTTCTAGATTTAAAAAGGCATGTTACTCAGAATCTAAGTTCATTCTACTTTTGCCTGATTCTCCTTTCCTCAGGGGTTACATTTCTCTCTTCAGGAATGTTACTTATTTCCCTTCTATTTCTTGGGTAGAGATGAAAGTGCATTCGTGTGTGTGTGTGTGTGTGTGTGTGTGTGTGTGTGTGTGTGTGTGTCTAACAATACCAAAGAAGTATTTCTATTCCCTTTACAATGGATGAAATTAATACTCATTTGTACTTCACTAAAACATCTGATTTCAACTGTTCATCCTAAAAATAATCAGAATGTAATCAGTATCTGTTGTTATCATTTATATGTAAAAATGGCATCCAGAATATTTGGAATAGATATTTTGAAAAGTGGTGGGGGATGGAAGGTGGGGAGGGAAGAGGAGACTTCCCTCAGGGGCACCTGGGTGGCTCAGATTGAGTAGCTGACTTCAGCTCAAGTCATGATCTCACAGTTCATGGGTTCCAGCCCTGCATCAGGCTTGCTGCTGTCAGCACAGAGCCTGCTTCTGATCCTTTCTCCCCCTCTCTCTGTCCCTTCCATGCTTGTTCTCTCTCTCAAAAATAAATTAAAATATTAAAAAAAAGAAGAAGAAATCAAAAGCCTGGATTTTACTTCTGAATTTTACCTTTGACTACATCATTTACTGGTCATGTGACCTTAGGTACATCACATCCTTTCTGAGCCTAAACTTCCCCATCTATAAAATGAAGATAACAACGACAGCCCTGCTTTCTTCAGGGCTATGAAGCTCAAAAGAGATCAAATGAGTGAAACACTATGGAGGCTGCAAAAGCTACCCAAATGTAAGCCCTTATTACTGATAATTTTATCTTGACAGATCTTCCCTTAATGCACAGCTTAAGAACTTTACTCAGCCAAAACACTCTTTTCTACTTTGTCTCTGGCTCATATGGCATTGCTGTAACAAAATTAAACTGTTAGAATAAGGAAACAGGTCAATCCTCTATTAAATTTGTTTCATTCTAAAACCTAAAATCAAAGGCAAACTGCAGATTTATTGAAGTTTCTTCCTGAAAAGCTGAATAGCAATGATTTATTCTTCCTGAAGACTGAAAAATAATCTTCGTTTTCTTCTTACAGTTCTATTTTCCATACTTTAATTACTACAGGAAAAAAAATTAAAACTTGCAGTAACTATATAGTTCATATTCTTTTTTTTTAATGTGGTCATTTTTTAAAATTTTATTTTAGTGCTTTCATTTATTTATTTTGAGAGAGAGAGAGAGAGAGAGAGTGTGTGTGTGTGTATGTGCAACCAGGGGAGGGGCAGAGAGAGAGGGAGAGAGAATTCCAAGCAGGCTCCACCAACTCGGGGCTCAATCCCACAAACTGTGAGATCATGACCTGAGCTGAAATCAAGAATCAGATGCTTAACCGACTGAGCCACCCAGGTGCCCTGCTATAGTTCATATTCTAAAAATACATCTTGCCCATGATGAAAGTAGAAATCTGAGTTTAGTTAATTATATTTTACCCTAAAACTCAAAATCATCCAGTATCAGCAGTGGGGAAAGAATATTTGAAGATTTTTTAATATAGTATCTTTGAAAGGTCCCAGAAGACGCCCATCAATGAACTAGGTGACATGAAGACAATAAGAAAAGACACATTTTTCACTGAAAATCATTTTGTACCTTTTGAAATTTGAGCCATGTGCTGTTAAATATATATATATTTGCTATTTATTAATTCATTATAAATCACTTAGGGCATCCAAGGAAGCCCTCATTTTCCAGAGGAGAAAACTGAAGCCAAAGAAGGAGATGTGCGGCTCAACATCACACTGCTAGAGAGGGAAAAGGCTGGGATTAGAACTCAGGAACACAGAGGAAGTTTCCAGTGCCTCCCACAATACCATGCGGTCAAACAGCAAATGCCATCTTATAAAAAATAAAAGCATTACTCTAACCCTCTTCAGAACTGTGGTCTTCCAGGGGGTTCTGGTGACGCATATGACACAATGCTAATCATTCGTGTTTTCACAGAAGTTCTAAGACAGAGACAGACATGGCAATCTTCATTATCAAGCCTCATACCAGGTATTAAAGTAAGTGAATAAAGACAGCACATCAATCGGCATGTGGATAGGGCGTCTTTTCTCAAGCATAAATGGATTTAAGTTGTAACCAGGCCAGGAAAATTTTGCAGCTTTCATTATTACTAACAGTAAGGATGTCTGATGAGGCAGAACAGATTCAGTAGAACAAAGAGCTTATTTCTAGTGAATTGATTCAGAGAAAATAAAGCAAAAGCAGACTGCAAGAAATTCTAGTTTTAAAGAAGCCATAATAATTCCACTATTCTCAAACAGGAGATCTAGGGGAATTATCAAGTCCCCTTCTAGTCCTAAAATCCTCAAGCAAGCAACTTCAACTCCTCCTCTGAGTAATTTCAAGCATACTTTTCCCCTTAGTAAGCAGAAACGTTACCATTTTCTTTCAACAGGCACAAATGCAGGGAAAACAGCAGAGTTTCCATAGGAAAAAATAAGAGAAATCAGAAATAAAAACTATTCCAAAAACTGTCTGAATTGTCTGCTTGGAACAGAAGGATCTTAGAAAAAAAAGAATTTACTGCAGGGATTATTCTCTCCTTTCTAAGTCTGTATTTAGCTTTCACATTTGGAAAAATACATTCATGATTGATATTGGGAGCTTTTAATATTTACCAAACATACTGCAGTCCTGTATTAGATAATCTGAGTATCTTTAAGCCCTGAGTAAGTCTCTTTATTTGTCAACAAGTAGTTGATCCGATGAAACATTTAAAAAAGAAAGAACATGAGAGAGGATACCAAGCCTGGATGATACATAACCTCCAGCTACTACTGTTCATATTTCTAAAGAGAAAGCATGGCGTGTGGATAAACCACAGATGACTTTCTAAATCAACAGGGCAGCAAGGTCACATCACACCAAGAAATCTCTCGCCATACCTTCAATTATCTATCAGGAATAAAAGGCCAGAAAGAACTCAAGTTCTAGCACCAACCAACCACAAGCATCTCCAAGGAATCTAGACTATAAAATGCCTAGCTTCACCAAAGGTCCTGAGTGTTGTTTCAAATTCCATCTCCAATTTTCACTAAATATTTCAGAAATAGGAAATATTTGGGGTTAGTAATTTTTCCATTTTGTTGAAAAGAAATCTTTAAAAATAAAAGGGGGGGGGCCTGGGTGGCTTGGTTAGTTGGGCATCCAACTTCAGCTCAGGTCATGATCTCACAGCTCGTGGGTTCCAGCCCTGCATTGGGCTCTGTGCTAACAGCTTGGAGCCTGGAGCGTGCTTCAGATTCTGTGTCTCCCTGTCTCTCTGCTCCTCCCCTGCTCACACTGTGTGTCTCTCTCTCTTTTCAAAAATAAATGAACATTAAAAAAAATTAGAAAAAAAAAGAAATCTGTTTCATGGAAAAACAGTCACATAATTCAAAGAAAAAAAAAAAACACAGGAAACTTAAAAGTCAGATGTTATACTTCACACTGAAATGTATTAATACCAAAAACTCATTGAAACCATTAAACACACAACCTGAAGCCAAAATAGAAGAGATGTTCCACTCCCTCTCAGCAACAACTGAGTTAAGTAGTGATAGGAACTGCACTTAAAATTACCTAGGGCAGGAGACACATTTGGTGACTCACTCTCCTTTGATGTCTGCTTTTAAATTAAAGAGCTGTTTTCTTTGGGAAGAAAAAGGAGGGAAACTTTAAAATTATCCCTTTAAACTTCAGGTCCAAGAAATTAAAAACCATTTTGCCTCATGGTCTCGGTTTCTAAGTCAATTCCTTTTTTCCCCCCAAAATCATGAGTCATATATCAACATCTGGTACCCATGAAATTTACTTCCGTAAATTCATTTAATTAATTTATTGAATGCCCACAAGTGAACAAATACCATCTGAATTCGACGAAGACGCTGATTTTTAGCTCTACCTCCTCCTAGCACTTCCATATTTATGTCGGAAAACGTGGGTTATTTTTCTCTCATCTTGAAAAAAAGAAAGCGTAGCAAAGAAATTTCTCAGAGAGCAGCTATCACGTAAATAAAAAGATAAAAGAGGAAAATGGGCGTTCTCTATCCCCAACGCCTCCTTCGTGACTTTTTAAATGATTTAGAATTGCTTAAATATCTACTAATGTAAACATCAGACTAAATCACTACACGCTACATCTTTATTTGCTTTGGTAATGGAATAAAAAGCGGGGAATACAGTTGGTGTGTATGATTTCAATCCTCAGACAATACCAAAGTTTGAAGCCAATGATTTCATGCCGCTCCCTGTTAACTTTTCATTAACCTAGCTAACAAGAAATTGACAGACTGAGATTTCAGATTGTTGTATTTCCCAGGCTCTCCCTCTGGCGGAGGCAGGAAAAAAGGGCACCGCAGAGAAAAAGAAGCACAAACAAGGGGTATGGTAGATGACAAATAAGACGAACAATCCTAAATAAGAATTACTGTAAAGCAGATAGATAGAAGCTAAAGAACAGTTTTGCACTTTCAGTTCTCGGACTCTGTTCTAGAATTCAGCACCGCCTGCCAAAAACAATGGCATTAGAGCAAATGATTAAATATCACCCACAGCCTTCCCCTGCGACACCCCGAGAAAAGACTTCATCCACTTCAATTATGATGACACTGCTCGGCAGTGCGTGAGAAGCAATAATACCGAACATTTTGAGTAAGCGAGGCCCACAGAGAGCAAGGCGAGCTCGTAACCGAAACTCCAAGAGTTTCCCAAGCAGGGACCAGAACACAAAGTCTTTGCTCTCAGTACCGGCTGCGAACCGTTGCCTCCTACCGCCCACCGATAAAAAGGGGATCCTCCACCGTCGAGTAGGGGATAGGGGATTCGCCTCCTGCCGCCAAATCTGTCCCTACCTCCCCAACCCAAGCCCACCGCCTTCTCTCTTCAGAGCTCCCAGAGAGGAGCGCCACAGTCTCACTCCATTCTTCCGCCCCGCTCGAGACGAAACCAGCCACCAACCCTCTCGGACCTGTCCCCGCGGGGTCCGAGTCGGCAGCGCGACGCCTCCATCCCCGCAGCTCAGGAAGTGGCGACCACGTCCACAATCCCCGACTCCGCTGCTAGGGTGGCAAGCCTGGCAGGCATCCGGGCCCCGCCCCCTGGCAACCACACTCTGCACTGTCGCCACCGCCTATTGGCCCTCGTGTCCACCGCTCTTCTCTCATTGGCTATTGCTGCCGCCCCAAGATGCGGGAGGGTTTCTAAGGGGCGGAGGCGCTAGGAGTTAAAGACGCCTGCGCGGGAGCTCTGGTGACGCGCCAGTAGGGCTGGGTCCATGGACCGCGGCACGGGGAAGGGGCCGAGGGCGGAGGGATGTGTTCGCTTCAGCAGTGTTGGCTTCCAGCTGCGAAGTCACTTCGTCGGAGGAGCGGCCCATCCCCCTAACCGCCACCCACGGAGCGGCTTCCCCACATCCCAGCAGTGTCTACCCAAAGACCACCCAGAGCGCTTCCAGAGGTCTATGTAATGTTAGGACTCATAGACCTCCGCCGACTCCGTCACAGTCCGGCCCCTCCCTGACACGAGCCTTCCGGGAACCACACTTGTACCCACTACGGCAGCCATTCCCGGGTAAATGCATCTTTCATAGCTACCTGGTCTATCACTCCAATTGAACAAAACTTCAGCCCCCCTTCCTCCAGCCCAAACTTTTAGAGCATTTCTAGACCGACTCTACAGACTCTAGGAACCTTTCCCATTTATCTTTCTCTACAGCCTATGAACGATCTTCAAACATTCACATCCCGTGAGATCCGCTATCTAAATATGTACTCTCGTTTCCAATAAACGTTGTCGCCAACCGTCACCTCCTTCTCACCACCAACTTGTACATATCATTATAGCCTCTACAAAATATCCTGGCAAAAGTTACCGCATTTTATAGCATTGCGAGGTCAGCTGTTTCCACATCGGGTTCGCTTAAGAGGCACAGGACTTGGCACAAGCCAGGAGAGCAGAGCATCGCCTTGATGTGTCAGCCTCCACTCACTGTGTGACCCTAAACACAGTTCATTATCTGGGCTTCAGATCCCCATCTATAAAATAAAACGAAATAATCCCTGCTTGTTTAGCTCGGGCTGAACAGAGTAGGTTCTTAAAGCTGAATGGCTGCAGTTGAAGGAGACGCTATCTGTGTTGGCGAAAGGGCAATGGAGGCAGTTTTTGACTGGGTAGTTTCGCATTAGTTATGGTAAGCAGTCTTCTCTGAAAAGTTTCCATATTTAATTACATATTTTAAACAATCATTACAAGAAATCATTTTCCCACCCTGTGTGGTATTTTCAGATTTGTTTGAATGGAAATATAACCAAAACACAGCAAGCTTAAGTAACATCTCTGTCCCCTTTTTTTGCCCCTGATCCCACTGTATTCACTAACACAGGGCTTGGCACCTTTCCTCACGCTGACTTTTTAGCAGATGAGCAAGGTTGCAGAGGTCTAAAAAGGTTGCTCAGCTCTAAAAAGGTTGCTTTGATTTTTCCATCCACCATGCCACAAAGGAAGCTGCCGCTGAGCCTGACACAAGAGTTGGTACTCAAAAATGTGGAATGAATTAGGTTGAATGGGGTGATTAGAGGATTAATTAGTGGCTTAAAAAAACAATGAAGACCTTTTGTGGAGAAGGCAGTATTGCTGCATGATCAGTAATCAGGAGCAGGGTTCTCTAAAACCTTTCTGCAACCATTTATTTACAAACATTTTAAACAGTTACTATAAGATACTTTAAAATTTTAAACAGTTAATAGAAGAAAAATTTGAAGTGAACTGTTTATGACACTAAAAACTTTTTAGGAAAAGACATTTTAAAAAGCAAAGCTGGGAATCAAATTCCCTTATGACTCCAAGTCTCTAGTTAAACTATCTTTTTTCTGTTGATGTTACTGGCAGTATTTGCATTTTATTCTTCTGACATACACTTCTGTGAGCCAGAAAAGTAATTTAGCAACTCTATGAAAATTTCTCGAGATTGCTGCTGTCTGAGAAATCCAGTGAATTTTTCACAAGGAATTGGTTTTTATTCAGCTTCCCTCTCTCCCTGAGGTAAGTAAACAAGTGGCGTCGTCTCCTCCATGTGACCTTGATCCCATACTTCTCCTCAGGAGTGTCTTTAACTAGAACAGGCCCAGGCCCTGGGGTCTTGGGAGTACTGGTGTGAAAGGAGCCACTTGGAAGGCTATCTTCCCTCTGATCTGAGGGAATGGGCCCCTCCTTCACAAACGAAGACTCTGGGGTCTGAATATCAGGTGGAATGAACACATAAGGTAAGTTTTGAAGTGTATGTGTGGACAGCTCCCCACAGCTTTGAGGACTGAGCACTGGAACTAAGGGCCTTCCAGAAATGTACTTTTCTGACTGATTAGCGCACTCCCTGGTTAAGGGGATCCCAAGTGTGGCTGAACTGGAAGACGGGGGGCTCTCAAATGTTAGATGTGGAAACTTGGAGGTGATGGATTTTCGACTTGAAAGTCTTGCCTGGTTTCGGCGATGGTGTTTCTGGTTCATTGGGAACCAGCTTTCTCCTGTTGTATCAAACTGAGGTGAAACCTAAGAAAGAATCAAAAACAAAAACCAAAAAGAAGTGAGGAGGGCTAGGTGCCAGGTATGAACCTGAAGGAGGAAACTACATCCAAAGATCAGAATCTAAATGGAGGCCCATTATAGTAATGGACACAAAACAAAACATCTGTCTAATGGGACATTAAGAGAAAGGGATAGGAGCTGTGGGCAAGTTACTCAATCTGGTTTTCCATTTCCTCATGTGTAAGAAAGGGGACAATGCCACCTTCACGTTATCACACATGGCTGCAATTTGCTTAATTATCTTTAAACCTTGAGGGCAGAGACGGGCAGTGTTCTTCGCCTTTGATCCCCAGCACCCAGCAGAGTGCCTGGCACCAAGAAGGCCCCCAGGAAAGTGAATGGATGGATGCAAGAATCGGGAGTAGACCACATATGGACAGCAACTGGCCTAAGACCTGGCACGTGATGAGTTCTCAATAAATGCTCACTCCTCTTCTCATCCACAGGATTCTAGCATTTCAGTTTCTTCTACAATTCCGAAGCAAGTATTCTGGTTCTTCCTAGCAATCCTGAACAAGTTTTATTAATCAAGCACTCTTACATGGAGATTTTTGCTTTTGTCTGGCCCTTGGCTATACCACCTCCCTGAAATATAGTAGTTCTGTTCTCTTCCCAGCGCTTCGAAACTGTCAAAACACAACATGCCATGGTGCACCTGGGTGGCTCAGTCGGTTAAGCATCCAACTTTGGGTCAGGACAGGATTTCACAGTTTGTGAGTCTGAGCCCCAATCAGGCTCACTGCTGTCAGCACAGTGCCGGCTTCAGATTCTCTGTCCCCCTCTCTCTCTGCCCCTCCCCTACTCATACTCTCTCTCTCTCTCTCAAAAATAAACAAATATTTAAAAACAAAAAATAGGACACGCCATTTTCTATGAAACAGTAAATATACTGCCTAGCTAAATATTTTACCTCTCACATGAAGCTCAGGGAATAATCTCATTGTTTACTCATCCTGCCATTTGTCTGGCTTTTTCACCCAGCTACTGGTTAATGAAACTTTTATACTGAACTGTTTAAGAAGAATGTGGGGGGAAAGACTCCAATTCCAACCAGCCCTCAGCTTGAACTTAGAAAAGATATATACCAGAGAAGATGGCTGATGACAAAAAGAGTACATTGCCTCCTTGTCCCTGCCCCATAAATCTTATTCTTTGGAGGCCCTGGTTCAAGGGGCAGAAGAGTCAGCATCCTGAGAAGCCTAAATGAGCAAAAGTCAAAGTTAGAATCCCATGGCCTACCCAGGAAGTGATGGTGTTGTGGTCAATGGGCTTGCTGGCCACCTGTCTAGTGTGAGTGATGGGAAGCTGTGCAGATCCATAGTGGTGTTTGGGGCCCTCCAGTGGTGGTTGTTGGAATAGCAGCTGGGCTTTCTGGAACCCTTGGCGGCGTTTTTTTCTGGGAGGCATCAATAGGTGAATGAAGAGCGGTTAATAACCACATCATGCTAGCTGTAGTCAGGTCGGGGTACAGGCTCCGATTCCAACCCATGCCTGCAGAGAAGAAACAAAAGCTGGGAAAAAATAATTCCGATGATTCCGTCCCCAGCTCTTCCTCATACTCTGCCAGCCAGTTCTATCAACCACCATTCCTACCGCAATACTTGGGGGGCACAGCTTCCTATTCCTACACCAAGTAAAAACACGGTAGTTCACATTCAACAACATTCAGTCAATGAACAATTGACCAAGCACGTGTTGAGTGCCATGCTGGGTGCTGGGAATTTAAAGATGAAGAACCATTGATTCTACAAGCACTTATCAAGTGCCAAGTACTTGTAGGGACTCATAGGTGAGACTGTCCCTTTCTTCAATGAGCTGAGAGTCCAGCAGGGGGAAAGAGACAATTACAGTAATGAGGAGAATGCTTCCACTCATCCCAGAGGAGGCTTTTAGACTTTCTAGAGAGGATGATATCTGACCTAGTATGAAAGGGCTACAGAAAGCCAAAAAGCAGAGAGGGCAAGGCCCTCTGGGCTACGGAGCAGCACATACAAAGGCCCAGAGACTTGAAAGGGCACTGTGAATTCAGGGTATTGCAGACTATGTAGCCAGACACAGGGTATGAAAAGATGAATATAGGAACTGAGAGGCTAGACCTGGTGTCAGGGTCAGATAAGAAAAGCCAGGAGTGCCACAGGAGTTTGGACGTTAGCCTAAGGAATCACCGAAGATTTTCAAGCAGAAGGATGTGATCACACCTGGATTTTTTTCTTTAACTTTTTACTCCAGATAATTTTGAACATACACAAAAGCAGAATGAATAATATAATGAGCCTCCAACAACCATTAACCCATAGCCAATCTGGAGGCATCCACACCCTTTATCCACCTCCCTACACCTGTATTATTTTGAAGAAAATACGACATTCCCAGTCTTTGTACCATTCCCATGAATAAACCTTACATATATGTATTCTTTAACATTATTACATATCCAGACATGTTCAATTTTTTCAGCAGTTTCATAAATGTCACAGTTGGTTGTTGTCTTTTAGACAGATCATCCTGGCAACTGTGGGAAAGGAGAGAAGTACCCTGGAAATACAGGGACCAGTTTAGGAGGTTTTGCTATGTTACTTAAGTGAGAAACGATGAGGCCTGAATCTGGGCTGTGTCAGTGGAGATGGGAGGCTAGAGACAGAGGCAGGATCAAGGATCAAGAGGACCCACAGAGTAATAAAAAGTCTAAAAAAAGTGTCCACGGACTCTAGTAACCAGATCAACTTTAATAAGAACTTCATCAGTGGAAGAGTGGGAAAGATGTTTGAATTCAACAGAGCAGTGAATGGGAGGAACAGCCGGGCATCCTAGAAAGTCTGGCAATAGGGCAGACTGGCCATTCGTGATGCATTCATACAGCCAACAATCAAAAGTAACCTGCTCTGATTTATGTCACTAGGCCGTGGAAATATAGGGAAAGAAAAAAGGAAGGACAAACTCTCTACCTCAGCAGCTAAACATGTTTAGGGAGAACACAGGTAATACACACATCTGCTTGTTCATTCATTCAGCCACTCAACAAATATTTACTGAGTACCAACAGTGCTCCTGGTGCTGGAAATATATGCCAGAGAACAAAATGAAATCCCACCCTCATGGTGCTTACATCCTAGTTGGGAAGTGACTATGGAGAAAAGTCAAACAGGATAAGGGGTTGAGCCTACTTAGTGCTCCTTTAGACAGGGTTGTCAGGGAAGGTAACTGAAAAGGTGATATTTGAGAGGTGCCTGGGTGGCTCAGTCAGTTAAGCGTCCAACTCTTGGTTTCAGCTCAGGTCATGACCTCACAGCTTAGTGAGTTCAAGCCCTGCATCGGGTTTCTGTGGTGACGGTGCGGAACCTGCTTAGGATTCTCTCTCTTCCCATCTCTCTCTGTCCCTCCCCTACTTGCACTGTCTGTTTCTCTCAAAATAAATAAACTTTAAAAAAAAAAAAAGGTGATATTTGAGCAAATACCTGAAATGAAAAAAGGAGAATAAGCAATCAATAGAAAGGCAGAGTGAAGAATACTGCAGGCTTCGAGAACAGTAAATCCAAAAATCACAAGGTGAGAATATGTCTGATTTGTTCAAGAAACAGTAAGGTCAGCATGGCTGAACTGGAGAGCAGTAACAGATGTGAATGGGTTCACAGGCAAGGTTAAGGACTCCAGATTGAATTATTCCTAGAGTGATAGGAAGCCACCACAAGGCCCTGGACAGGTAAGGGACATAATGTGATTTATACTTTTCAAAGATAACATGAGGTGGTTTGTGAGAAAAGGTGTGTTGGGGAGTGCGGGCGTGGAGAAAGGCAGCAGGACAACCTAAAGAGTTGCTACAGGAGTTCAGGGGAGAGTTGACAGCAATAGCAATGGCTCCAGTGGTGATATTAGCCAGCCTGCAATGGACACTATGGTGCTCAACAGCAACCCTATTATGTTTCCTTCATCAGCTCATTATCCGCAATGATTATCCTAAGATGTTTCCACTTTCAGGGGCACTTGGGTGGCTCAGTCGGTTGAGCATCGTACTTTGGCTCAGGTCATGATCTCGCGGTCTGTGAGTTCAAGCCCCGCGTGCTAACAGCTTGGAGCCTGGAGCCTGCTTCGAATTCTGTGTCTCCCTCTCTCTCTGCCCCTCCCCTGCTCATGCTCTGTCTTTCTGTTAAAAATTAAAATAAACATTAAAAAAAAAAAGATGTTTCCACTTTCTTAAAACTTCAGAACTCCCATTCTCTTTAAAAAAAAAAATAAATAAATGCTTATTTATTTTGAGAGAGAGAGCACGAGAGGGGGTAGGGGCAGAGAGAGAGGAGAGAGAGAGTCCTCAAGGAGGCTCTGCACTCAAGGGCCCCATCAGGGGGTTTAATCCCAGGAACCATGAGATCATGACCTGAGCCAAAATCAAGAGTCGGGTGCTTAACTGAGCCAACCAAGTGGCATTTCCCTTCTCTCTTAACAAATGACCTTACTTCCTACTTCCAAGGAAGCCGGGAGACACCAAAGAAAATATTCTCACTTTCCAGAAACCAAACATACAAACCTATATAGATCCGTATCCATCCTCTTTATGTGACAATCACAGATCAGTCCCTTCACTATCTAACACCTTGCCCTCTGGCTGTGCCTCAGAGCATTCCTTACTCTACACCTTTCTTAGGCAATCGGTTCACACCTAAAAGTAGGTGACTTAAGTATATATTCAGCCTAGAGTTCTCCACGCTCAGGACCCATATACCTGCTGCCTACTTGACAGCAACCAGAGGACTCAAATGCACCTCAAAACCCAATACGTTTAAAACTGAATTCGTGATCATTTCCCCTGCACCCGCTCCACAGGTGATTACCTTCCAAGGCCCTTGCATCACTACCGTTCATGTAGTGATGCAGCCAGAAACCTTGACATTTCCCTCCTGTCTCCCCATCCAACAGCACCAAGCCCTGACGATTTTACCTCTTAAGTAGGTCTTCAATAATGCCCCTTTCTCCCCTGTCACTCTCTTTCTCTCCCCACCACCCTTCAATTCCAACAATTCTGATCCGGAGTATTGTAATAGCCTAAGTGGTCTACCCTAATCCACTCCAAAATGCCCTGAATGCATCATCTGATCTTGACTCACTTCTGCTTAAAATGTTTGATTTCTGGATAAGGACCAAATTCCCCTAGTTACGGCTAAGGTCCTACTTCTTGTGGCTCCAGCTTCATCTCACACCACACTCCACTCAGGCCTCTTAGCTCAGACTCCTCAGATGGTCTTCAGCCTTTGTACCTACCAATCTTCCTCCCACCACCTCCTTGCACACCTTAATCCTTTTGCTTTGAGGGTTTCACTTCTTTCTTTGCACAAAGACATCAGATCTCCCAACAAGCTTCAGTTCGGAAAAGCCTTTCCTGACCTACCTAAGGTAAGATCTTATTGTAGATACTCAGTTATCAGTGACCTCTAATTTATCCCTTCACAGCTGTAATTCTCCTTTTGCTTATTTGATTCTTCAAAACCGTCTGTTCTGTCCTCTCTTCCCATTACAGGTACCCAGGATAAGAAAAGAATCTCCGCGGCCACTGTATCCTAGCAGGTCCTGGCACATAGTAGGTACTCAACAAAATTTCTTGACTACATTAGTCAAAGAACTTCATGGTGTGGAATTTAAGATGTTGGAAGCTGAAACGAGATGATAGGCTAGGCGACTAGTCGAGATAGCTAGCCGATCGTTAGGTGAATGGAGTACGGTGTCCCCTGACGGGGAAGCCAAGGCCTCACAGATTTTGGAAAAGGCCAGAGGGAGGCGGGAGGAGCGGCGTCGGGGGCGGGATCAGGGTAAGGACCGGGAACACGCGAGGGAGCGCAGGCCGAGGGCCCCGGCCGTCCCCGCCCGCCCCCCGCCGCGGGAGCCCCCCTGAGCCCTCCGGGCCGCCCACGGCCACTCCCTCCCCACGAGCCGGTAGCCGGCCCGCCTTACCCGCCCGGCGGCTTCCCGGCCTCAGCTCCCCTCCGCCGCCGCGACGTTCGAGCCCGGAACGCGGAGACAAGGGCGGCCGCCGATTGGCGACGCTCCGTCACGTGACCGCAACGCTCCGCCGGCGCCAATTTCAAACAGCGGAACAAACTGAAAGCTCCGGTGCCCGACCCCACCCCCGGCCCCCCGGCCCGGGACCCCTCCCCTCCCGGGATCCCCCGGGATTCCCCACCCCTCCCGCACCGCCGGGGACCCGGCCGGCCTGGCGCGAGTCCCTGTCCGGGCCCCTGGCTCGGCCCCCAGGTTGGAGGAGCTCGGAGCCCGCCCTTGGAGCCACAGCCCAGCAGCGGCGGCGGCTGCAGTCGGGAGGTGAGCGGGGGGCGGAGGAATGGAGTCTGAGACCCGGCCCGGGCAGAGGCAGGGAGCCCGGGCCCGGGCGCCGAGGTCAGGGGGTCTAGTAGCAGGGCACGCGACCCGAGTGGAGGTTTGGGGCCACACGGAAACCAGGGCTGAGAGAGGGTGCAAACTTTTTCTGCATCCAACCTCCTGGCCTAGTCCTCACTCCTTTCTCAAAGCACCTTTTGGCCTTCCCTGGAAGTTTGACCTCTGCACCCTGCCCACAACCTTGAGAGGGCTGCTGGGGTGGCGTACCTTTCTAGGCAGACTGGCTGGGATGAAGACTGGCTTTATTCTGCATTAAGTCAAAGACAAACCTGTCCACACCCTCCCCTGCTCCCAGGCGCTCTCACCACTAAGCAACACTGCCTCCGCTCCACCCTTTTCCAGGGCCCTTCTCCTGGATCCTGAGAACCTGCAAGATTTCTCTGGTCCGGATGGGCAGTGGTGTCGGAGGGGTCACTCTGCAAGTCCCCTAGGTTAGATAAAGTGTTGGCAATGATAAGAAAAGACTGGTCAGAGAGTAGGAGGCAAAATTAAGCCTTAGACCAGGAAGATATCTTTTGGGGATGGGGAAGGAATAATAGTATCTACTGTTTGGCAAGGGGAAGAGGGAGGCCTGAAGAGATAGGAGGTAGAAGTAAAACTGAGATTTTAAAGTAGAGGAAACCTGGTTATAAAGGAAAGGGAGGGGGGCAGAGCGGAGAGGGCCTATGAGCTCTAAGCAGACAGCAAATGTCATAGGGGTGTCACAGTCATTTTCAGGGAGATAGATGTCCCAAAACAACCCATTCCTCTGTCAAAGTGCCTGTAAATAGGATTGCACAATGTTACATGATAGCAGAGTATCCTTTGTATCTATCTATTTTCCTTAACATTGCAAAATCACCTTAGCATATTGATGATAGCGCATTCTATCGGTCAGGAGATAATGGATTATAGTCTTAGTTCTGGAAGAGAAATTAAGCAATACAGTAACATGCTTAGAAAGTTAAAAAATGAATAAGCACATGCAAGTACTAAAATGTCACTATATAAATAATTTGTAAATTGGTACAACATGGTGGTTATATACTTAATAATACTATATTGTATATTTGAAAGTTGCTAAGAGAGTAGACCTTAAAATTTCTCATCACAAGAAAAAAAAATTGTAACTGTGTGTGGTGATGGATGTTAACTAGACTTACTGTGGTGATCATTTCAGAATACACACAAATATCGAATCATTATGTTGTGCACCTGAAACTAATATGTTATGTGTCAATTCTATATCAATAAAAAATAAAAGTACAATAAATAAATAAATCGTAAATTGTGAAAGAAAGATCAACTTTTTATAAATGCAAGGATAATGGCCTGGGAAATGAATAACACCATGGGCCTTGAATAGAGCAGTTTCGTCTTGAGATTTTGTGAAGGAGGTGATGGCATGAGAGCAAGATTACAATCTGCCTTTCTCTCCCCTCCCCTCCCCTCCCTTCGCTTCCCCTCCTTTCCTCTATGGGCACTGATCCTTTTATTTATAACTAAGATGCTATAAACATATACCGGCTTTATCAACCCTAAAATAGATTATGGGAGCAGAGTTTTGTCAGGACTCCTAAAATTGCCAATGTCCTCCTATTCCAGCATTCCTGTCCCTACAGTCACTACAAGTGATCTGTATTATAGGAGGCAGTGATAGGAACTTCCACATTTTTGTAACTGTCCCACTCATTTCTGTAGCCAAACATTCTTAAGCTTCCAGAAGACTTTTGGCCATGTTGAACTACATTCAACCCAATCCCACTTTCCCCTTTTGAAATGCTTCAGTTTTAGCCTTGTTTTGTCGTACAACTCATCTCCTCGTTGTCTGAGGTCTTTATGAGGCCCAGAGATCATTAACCTGGGCACATGGGCTCATGTTTTTCATCATGGAAAGAGGAAAACACCTTTCTCTAACAGAACCTCCTTCTCAGCCTAACAAATCTCTGACATCCTGCTGTTCCTTGCACTTTCCAGGGTCTATACTTGTGATTCTCAATGGAGAGTGAAAGCACAGATTCATAATGAAAACCAGCCCCCGTCGGCCACTGATTCTGAAAAGACGGAGGCTGCCCCTTCCTGTTCAGAATGCCCCAGGTGAAACATCAGGAGAGGAACCTAAGAGGCCCCCTGCCCAGCAAGAGCCTGGTCAAGCACAGGCCTCCAAGGGGCCGGCAGACTCCAACTCTTGCAAGTTTCCAGCTGGGATCAAGATTATTAACCACCCCACCATGCCCAACACCCAAGTGGTGGCCATCCCTAACAATGCCAATATCCAGAGCATCATCACAGCATTGACCGCCAAAGGAAAAGAGAGTGGTAGCAGTGGGCCCAACAAATTCATCCTCATCAGCTTTGGGGGAGCCCCCACGCACCCTTCAGGACACCAGCCTCAAGCCCAAACCAGCAATGATCCCAGGAGGACAGAAGTGGTCACTGAGACCCTGGGACCAAAGCCTGCAACTAGGGATGTGAATCTACCTAGACCACCTGGAGCCCTACCTGGGCAGAGATGGGAGAGCTGTGGTACGTGGCCTGCAAGGCAAAGGAGTGAGGAGCCCAGCCTTTCCTTTCTGGTAGCAAGGACCGCAGTCCATCACGTTGATACCTAACAGGCACCTAGCCTGAACCAGGGGAACATCTTGTCTTTCTTCATCTCGAATCCTTGACCCAGATCCTTTGGGCGCCATCGAAAGTGCCCCAAGTGTAATTTAGCATTTCTACTACTTTCTTCATATTAGAAAAGGATGTTTATTTTTTCTAGTTATCTTTCCCATTGGCCATATAAGGAAATAAGAATCTTTCTCCATTTTAATAAAGGAGAAAACTGAAGCATGAGGAGGAAAAGTGACTTTCTTTGTGCCAATACCCAGTAACTCTTTTGTAAGGTTACCTTGACTGATTGTAAGGCTCACTGAAATGCAGCTGGAGCAGTGCTCCTGAATTTCTCCTGAAATCCATAATGGGGCAGAGTATCTGAGGGCCACATTAGATTGAGCATGTGTTCCCTGTCCCTTAGGGTAGAGGTCTTAGAGAGCTGCTCCCTAACCACCGATTTCAGTGGGCCTGCCAGGCAGTGGACCGGGCAGCTAAGTGGCATCTCGGATTGTTTCCCCTCTAGCTGGCGGTGAGGCAGCAGGCTGCACTCTCGACAACAGCTTGACCAACATCCAGTGGCTCAGAAAGGTGAGTTCTGATGGACTGGGCTCCAGCAGCATCAAGCAAGAGACGGAGGAAAAGGAGAATCGTCACCTGGAGCAGAGTCAGGTAAAGGTGAACAGTTCTGTCACTCACTAGGGAAGTCAGGGCCAGTGCAGGAAATTTCTAAGAAGGGAAATGGATCAAGTGGCCTGTGGAGGAGAATTTCCAGGTTCCGGTATTAGCACTTCACTTACTGTGATTCTGCATAACTTTTGAGCTACCTACCTTTCTGCCTGGAATCTTTTTTTTTTTTTTTTTGCCCGGTCTCTGAAATTTCCTTGAGGGCAGATTCCCCTGGCTCACTCTGTATTCCATTAACACGAAGTTTAGTACTCTGCCCTTAGCAGGTACTTAGTAGGTATTCAGGAAATGATGAAGAGATCTTAGTGTGGAAAGCCACTTGAACTTTAAAGAGACACCCTCAACAGCATGAAAGGAATGGAGCATTTTTAACAAGATAGATTTATTAGAAGATACAGTAAATAGCAAATAAAGTGACTGAGGTGTGAATTTTAAATACTTCCCCAGCAATCAAATTTGATTTGGCCCAGGCTTGTTTTTCACAGTTACCACATTGTTGCATACATCCTTAAATCATTCATTCAACAACCTTTATGAAAGTGAAAATTTGCATGGATGTGTGCATAAGTAAAAACTCAGCTGTTTGCTTCAAACTTGTGCACTTTCTAAACTTAGAGCTCCGTTTTTTAAAATGTAAATGATCAGCTCTTTGCCTAAGACTTAGCCAGATGTGTGTTTTGCAGACGTTTGTCTGTCCCATGCTCTTGGGAATATGTCTCTCATAGAAACACTGAAAAGAGACAGTTTTATTCACATCACATTAGTAGAATGCAGACGAAGACCTTGGTCTCCTGACCCCCCAGGTCTGAAAGATGGGTACTGGACTTCCACTTATTATTGGACAGTATATTCGACAAAATGAACAGTGACAGAGAAATGGCTCCACATTGTCTAGGGACATCGCTACCATTCCTAATCCTAAAATTTGATTCTATGGAATAGTGGTCTCAGATGAGTTGGTTTCTAGTATAATTCTGCAGGTTAAAGTTTTCTCTAGGGAATGTTCTTAAGGGGCCCCGGGGAGGTCTTATGAACTCTTCCATGTCATTCCTTTTTCTCCTTGCCTTTGGCTTCTCATAACCCTCAGGTTGAGGAGCCCCCGGGAGCATCAACTTCCTGGCAGGACTCTGTGTCTGAGCGGCCACCGTATTCTTACATGGCCATGATACAATTCGCCATCAATAGCACCGAGAGGAAACGCATGACCTTGAAAGACATCTATACTTGGATTGAGGACCACTTCCCCTATTTTAAGCACATTGCCAAGCCAGGCTGGAAGGTACATAACAACCCATGACAACCCATAGCAACCAAAGTCAAGGTCATTCTGACCCCGCAGTTTGTCTACACAGATGTGCAGCAGTTCTGTGTCTGGTACTCTGAGGAAGCAGTTAAATGCAAAGGAAGCTGGAATTATAAACAATTGTATCTTTTAGACTGTGACTTGATCCTGCTGAATCCAGGCAAAAAATGGTCAACAACAGCTCTGCAAAGCACTTCATTGGTCCCTACCTAAATGGAGTCTCTCCAGTGTAACACTAAGCCTACTTTTGCGCTACATTGAAAGGCAGCTGGAGTGACTAAGTAGCAATGAAAAAATGCTGTCTTTGAGCCTCATGACCTGAGATTCACCTCCTATAATGTCACATGTCATCTCTAGAAGGCAGGGACTTTCTCTTCATTGTACTTGTGGGAACACTGAGGTCCTTTGGAGTTGCTGTAGCTCACTCCACACTGTCAGAGCTACAGTGTTGATTTTCTGACAGGTGGGCAACTCCAAGCAAGGGTTGTTTGTTTTGTTTCCTCCACAGTAGAATTCTTAACTGCACTGTCTTACCTCAAAGAAATTTCCTAGTTTCTTAGTTGCTTTACTTACCTATCTTGCTACTGATTGCTTCATAGCCTCCGTACCCTTTCCTTGCTGCTGACAGCCATCCAGTTCTTTCCTTTATCACCAGCTGATGGCTTTATGGACTGATGGCTTGATGGCCCAGCTTGCCAGCTCTGCAGTGTGGAGCGGTGGGGGAGAGAGTCGCCAATAGGCGAGATCATGAGGATCCTGCTGGCCACAGTGGGGGAGGCCTGAGGCTGCTTTCAGCCTCAGGAAACATCAAAGGTGATAATTCAGAAGCTGAAGTAGCTGGTAACTAGTTGTCTTTCTCTCCTTCCAGAATTCCATCCGCCACAACCTTTCTCTCCATGACATGTTTGTTCGGGAGACATCTGCCAATGGCAAAGTCTCCTTTTGGACTATCCACCCCAGTGCCAATCGCTATTTGACATTGGACCAGGTATTTAAGGTGAGTGTCCTGGCTTCATCTCAATAGGGCCAGAGTTGGTCATCATCATATCCATCTCAAAAGGAAACAAGTCCTCCTTGTGATGATCTTACCCGGCCAGGGCCGAGTTAAAAGCCAGCCAGCCCAGAGATGAGCTGTATAAAACTAGCTGAATTCAGTACAGTTGACAGATACCAAATGACACACTTCTGTGCCAGACCAGGCCGTGGAGGAGACCGCTTTGATCCAGAGGACTACTCTGAGCAGTGTTTCCCTAACTGTCTTGCAGATAAGAATTGCCTGCTGCCTGTTAAAAAAAATACAGCTTCCCAGGTCCCTCCCTGGGGGCTTCTGACTCAGTGGGTCTGGAACGGGGCCAGGAATACATATTTTTAACAGGCATCTTGGGTGATTCTTACAGAGAAAGTCTGGAAAACCATTTTAAAAGAGCCCTTCTTTAGCCTGGAGACCAGAAATTGAGCCATCAGAACCTCTTTTCAGAAATGATTGTTTGGGGATTTCAGGGTGCCCATAAGGCCGCTATCAGCTGTAACTGTTCTCCTGGGAGGGGAAGTTGTCCCGGGTGGCCCTCAGCATCAAACAGAAATAGCTGTTTTTCCCGACCTGGTCAGATTGGCCACGCTGGTGGTAACTTCATTTCATTTCTTTCCCACAATGCCTGACCGCCACCAGCCACTGGACCCAGGGTCTCCACAATCGCCTGAGCACTTGGAATCAGTAAGATTCTTTTCCTCCTGGCTCGGGGCTTGGCCTTGTTTTCCTTTCACTGCTCAGCATGACTTTAGTGGACAGGGGAAGGGAGCCTGGGGCTATGTGACTTCCAGCCCTGAAGGCAGAGCACCCCTGAGCTTCTGGGAGTAAGGAAATTTATACCGCCACCTCATTCCCCCACCAGCTTCTGCCCACTTCCCTCCCCTCCCCGCACCCCACATTTTGGGCATGACGAAGGTTCACTGAGCAAGAGTGGGGTGTGGCAGCAGGACATGCCACGGGCTTCGTGCGAGATGGCAACCACAAGTGCATGGAATGGGCCTGGCAGGTGGCAGTTTTCTCTCTTCCTTTTCTACCTGGCTTTTCTTTGTCGCTCCTAGAACAACACGCGTTAGCATCCCCTGGGGGTGGTGAGGACACCCAGATGAGGTGGTAGGACTCTCCTGCCATCATAGATCTGCGTGCCATCCACCTCTTCCCACTAACCAGGATTTGGAGACAGTGCTCACCTGCATCTGCCCCAGACGGCCTTTTCTTTCTGGGCCATCGGTTAGCTCGGTGCACAGTCCCAGAGCAGCTGGTGGGTTCTCCTGCCTTCTCCCCCTGCCTTATTAACCCAGGTTTCTTTCTCTCCCCATCTGCCACAAGCAGCAGCAGAAACGACCCAATCCTGAGCTCCGCCGGAACGTGACCATCAAAACTGAACTCCCACTGGGCGCACGTTAGTATGGGAGAGTGGGCATCAGGCTAGTCCTTGCTCTGGGGGCGTGTTTTGAGTCTGAGCCCAGAGAAGGAGAGCAAAGCTCCTGGGATTGAGAAGGGGTTTATCCCTGGACCCCTGCTCCTGATCTCCCCTGTTTCCTCTTAGGGCGGAAGATGAAACCACTGCTGCCACGGGTCAGCTCATACCTGGTACCTATCCAGTTCCCGGTGAACCAGTCGCTGGTGTTGCAGCCCTCAGTAAAGGTGCCATTGCCCCTGGCAGCTTCACTCATGAGCTCAGAGCTTGCCCGCCATAGCAAGCGGGTCCGTATTGCCCCCAAGGTGAGTGGCTTCGGTTTTTCTCCAAGGAGAGACCGCAGTCAATTAAAAGTGTTGGACCTCTAGTTTGCAAAGCACTCTGCTAAGTGTTCCTTGAGAAGTTTATAAATCTATATGGGTAGACAAGGCATAAATACAAAGGAAAATTCAAGAGCATTAGAAGAGCTAAAAAAGAACTTGGATTACAATATGAGTGGTGTCAGAAGACCCATGAATACCTAATGAGTTTATAAGAATTCAGACCAGGGGGATGATGATAGATGGGCTGGGATGGGTAAGGAAGAGTTCACACAGGAAGTAGGTTTTAGAAAGACGTACATTTGGATAAACAGGTGTAGCAAGAGCATTCTAATTGGCAGTGCCATGGAGGCAGGAGATGCCAGTTTATACCTAGTAACAGCAGAGTGATTGGGTCAGGTTTTCATCCTTGGTACTATTGACATTTAGGGATGGATCATTCTTTGTTGGGGGTGGACAGGCGTGGTCCTGTGTGCTGAGGGATCTTTAGCAGCACCCCATGTCTCTCCCCACTAAAATGTGTCTGGACATTGCCAAATATCCCATAGGGAGCGGAAGAGTGCAGATATGGCCCCTGGCTGAGCATCAGTGGTCTAGCTTGAGGAGAAGGTGAGGAGCCATATCTTGATGGGCTATCAAGTGTGGACATAGAGAAGGATTTGTGAGCAAGAGCTCTCCTTTAATAGAGCAGAAGAAAAGGCCCTCCCTGCCTCCTCCACTGAGATGGCAACAGCATGGGCTCTGGAGTTCAGAGAGACTTGGCTTTGCTTTAGTTTTGTTTTTTTTTTTTTATTTTTTTTAACTTTATTTTGAGAGAGAGAGAGAGAGAGAGAGAATGCATGTGCGAGTGTGGGAGGAACAGAGAGAGAGGGAGACTGAGGATCCCAAGCAGGTTCTGTGCTGTCAGCGTGGAGCCTGACTCAGGGCTTGATCTCACAAACTGTGAGATCATGACCTGACCTGAAATCAAGAGTCAGACTCCACCAACTGAGCCACGCAGGTGCCCCTATTTTTTTTTTTATTTAAAAAATACTTTTTAAATATACATAAAATTATACATACTACCATAAGTCATTTTACCTAAATGTATCCATATGACTGTAGCACATATACTGTTCTTGTTTTAATGCAGTCTTTTTTTCTTCACCCACATCCCCCCTGCTGACATCCCCCCCGTTGACAATTTAGTATGCTTGCTTTTATAATTCATCCGTGCTCTTAGTGTACCATACATACATCTTGCCATAGCCATTTTATATAGGCACATACAACACGCAGAACATTAAAAACAGGATCTCGTTGCACTTTTGTGCCACATGGAAATTCTTCCAATTCACTTGGCATTAGCTCTAATTCATTGTTTTTTAATGGCCACCTAACATTCCACTGTGTGGCTATGCCAAAAATTTTCCAGCCATTCCACTTTTATGGGTACATTTTGCTTCTAGGTTTTTTTTGCCCTATGAACAACACTGCAGTAAATATCTTTGCAAGTATCTTTCTTACAAGTGCTTGTATTTCCATGGGATAGAAAACCAGGCATAAAATTCCTGAGTGGAAATGTGTTACCAATTTTATTAAATATTGCTAGATATTGGTTTCCAAAATCATATACAGTATTTTACATTTCTACCAGCAATATATGACAAGACCTATATCTTTGCCAGCAGTCGGTATAGTCTTTTAAATATTTGCCCATCTGCTATATATAAATGATATCTCCTTGTTTCATTTTATCTTTTGTTGCTTATCGGTAAGTGTGAGTACCTTCTTATTATGTTGGGTCACTTGGAATTGTTCACTATCAGATACTTATTTATGAGCTTGGCCCATCTTTCTATGGGGTTTTGATAATATGTGAAAATTCTTTGTTATTAAAATACTAACTTCAGTCTTTTATGCTGAAGATACTTCTTTTACTTCTGTTGTTTGTTTCTTTGTTTATGGAATCTCTTGCCACAGTAAGATTTTAAGTTTTTATGTAGTCAAATATGTCTCTCTTCTCTTTTACAGCTTCTGGGTTTCCAGTCTTGCTTAAGAAGGTCGCACCCACCCTCAGATTGTACATGTAGTCTCCTAGATTCTCTTTCAGGATTTGTATGGTTTTACTTCTTCTATTTAAGTCTTTGTACATGGTATGAAACAGGCATCCAATTTTATTTTCTCTCCGATGGGTACTAATTATACCAGCACCATATTAAATGCACTTTTACTCCCCGGAATTGAACCACCGCCTTCATCCTATATTCTCCTATTTAATAGTCTGTAAAACTTTAAAAAGACAAAAAAGAGGAACAGCACCAGCATGTGGCTTGCTTTAGCCAGGATCTTGTGTCCCGCCTGGTGACCGGGTTGAATCTCAAGGCCTGGAGAGCTCTGTCTCACCGTATCCCTGCTTCGCTTGCAGGTGCTGCTAGCTGATGATGGGGTGGCCCCTCTGCCCACCGCAGGGCCTGTGCAAGAGGACAAATTCCTGCTTGGAGAAAGGCTGTCTCCTCTGCTTCCAGTTCAGTCCATCAAGGAGGAAGAAATCCAGCCTGGGGAGGAAATGCCACTCTTGGGGAGACCCATCAAATTAGAGAGCCCGCCCTTGGAGGAGTGGCCTTCACCATGCCCATCTGTCAAAGAGGAACTGTCGCACTCCTGGGAGGGTTCGTCCCACTCTCCCACCCCGAGGCCCAAGAAGTCCTACAGCGGGCTCAAGTCCCCAGCCCGATGTGTCTCGGAAATGCTCGTGATCAAACGCAGGGAGGGACGGGAGATGAGTCGGTCTCGCAGAAAACAGCACCTCCTGCCTCCCTGTCTGGATGAGCCTGAGCTACTCTTCTCCGAGGGCCCTGGGGCTTCCCAGCGAGCCACAGAGCTCACTTTGCCCGCAGTGTCCTCCGAGCCCACCTCCCGGCTTGGCTCCTGCCAGGAGGAGGGAGGACCCTTTAAGACACCCATTAAGGAGACACCGCCCATCTCCTCCACCCCGAGCAAGTCTGCCCTCCCCGTGACCCCTGAATCCTGGAGGCTCACACCCCCAGCCAAAGTAGGGGGCCTGGATTTCAGTCCGGTACAAGCCCCCCAGGCTGCCTTTGGCCCCCTGCCTGATTCCCTGGGGCTAACGGATTTTAGCACCACCCCGCTGAAAAGTATCCCACTCTTTGACTCACCCCGAGAGCTCCTCAATTCAGAGCCCTTTGACCTCACCTCTGACCCCTTCAGCAGCCCTTCCCCCTCAGATATGGAAGTCCTCAAGCCGGGCTCCCCCGGGTCACAGGTTGCCAGCCTTTCAGCCAACCGTTCTCTGACGGAAGGCCTGGTTCTGGACACAATGAATGACAGCCTCAGCAAGGTCCTCCTGGACATCAGCTTCCCTGGCCTGGAGGAGGATCCTCTGGGCCCTGACAGCATCAACTGGGCTCAGTTCATTCCCGAGCTGCGGTAGAGGCCTGACCTTACCCTTGCTGCCCAAGCCCTCCGCACTTCCAGGAGCTCGTGCACCTGGGCCATCCAAGCCCTCTGAGTGAGGACAGCAGGCAGGGACTGTCCGCTCCTCTAGCTCCACTTTGCCTGCTTATGCCAAGGCAGATGTCACGCCGTGGCCACCACTGGGCCCTCTGCAAGCCGCGAGGGCCTGGTGACTGGTCCCTGGGCCACCTGATGCTCCCCAAGAAAATCTGACTCCTCACTCTCCCTGCTAGGAGCTGAAGGGTGAGAACAGCAAAAGAAAGGGTGAAAGAGATTAGGAACCCCCCCCAAACTATGCCTGTGCCCAGCAGTCCCCCACCTTCCCTGCTCCTTGTAAATAGTGTATATTCTCCAAATTAACCTCTAATTATAAACATAAGCTTATTTCCTTAGATCATTATCTAGAGACTGCCAGAAGGTGGGTAAAGTGACAAGGGGTTTCAGTTTGCTTCTGTTCCTTGCTTTTAATTCCCAGAGAAGGGAGGACCTGCAGTGCATGGTTTCTTCCAGGCCTGGGGTACTTGCCTCAAGGGCTCTTTACTGTAGGCACCCAGACAAGCAGATCTGCTTCCTAGGGTCCCTCTTATTGCCCCTCCCTCCCACCTTCCCACATTTCCAAGTCAGCTTTCCTGCACAAAGAAATCCTGGTAAAAGGTAAAAAGGTCTCGTAATGGGTCAAGAGTTGAATTGGGGGTGGGGGAATGGATGCATCTGAAGCAAAGAATGGGTGTCCAGATGTGCTCCCAAGAGATGTTTCTCTGATAATATCCCTAATCATGCCAGAGAGACTAGCATTGCCAAGAACTTGGCCCAAGGCTTGAGAAGACTAAAAGGGCCCTGTCCTGCCCTGCCTAGCTTCCTTAGTTCACTCACACCTCAGCTTTGCAAAGAGCCACCCTAGGCCCCAGCTGACCACATGCATGTGAGCCAGCTCAAGAACACTACCATAACTCAATAAAATCCAGGGTGGAAGTGTGGTCTCTGGTGCATCGGTGTCTGGTACCTGAGGCGTAAGGAGGGGTTGGAGAAGAACGTGAGAAATATTGGACATGGTGGTGACAAAGAAGAGGTAAGGCCTGAAGCTGAGAAGAAGCAGGTGAAGGTGAGTGCTAAGGGCTTTGGTCTGGACTGCCTCCCACACTGCACGGGCACACATTTTTAGCACAGAAACTGCCAGCTTTCTCTTTAGAACCCCTGAAACTGATGGTTAACTTAGGCCTTTTAGAGATCCCTGTAAGGGAAAGGCCTGCAGAGGGGCAGGATCCTCCCCTCCTGCAGGATTAGGGAAGGATGAGCACAGTTTTAGATGCCTCATGGCCACCTCCACCCTAATCCAGGGCCTGGAAATCAGCTGGCTCTGCTTCTTTTCTCTTCCTGCCCTTCTAGGCAAGCCCTTCCCAGAAGCCCCTCTGGTTACCATCTTTTGCAATCAAAACTTAGGAGTCCTATCCCATGCCCGTCTCGCCTGAAAGGCAGCCAGGGCCCAGGGGACTGATGAGTGCTCCCAGGGAGAGGTAAGGGCCTCCTCCTGCGACACCATCCAAGAAACATCACCATAGCAACCCCAACAGCAAACAATGCTGCCAGGAAAGTCTTCCCTTACCAAGCTGCTCCT
This sequence comes from Lynx rufus, assembly GCF_022079265.1. Taxonomy (NCBI): domain Eukaryota; kingdom Metazoa; phylum Chordata; class Mammalia; order Carnivora; family Felidae; genus Lynx; species Lynx rufus. The sequence goes on along the minus strand of NW_025814889.1, from coordinate 37,861,710 downwards.
CCTGGCAGTCAGGCCCAGAAGACGAATGGCCAGTAGCCCACAGAGACAACCCAGAGGGCGGAATAATCCACTCCATGTCCAAGAACCTTTCTTGCAGGTAGGAGGTGGGGCCCCATCTCCACAGCCTATCTGTTTGCACCCTGCTGGACTAAGGCCTCCCCCTGGGATGGGCCATACTTTCCTCTGGTCAGTAGATTGGCCCAGAGCTCTTCACTTACTTCCTCTCTTAATCCTGTACTACTGTGAACACAGAACTCAGAACAGAGGAAAGGAGGTGCCTGGTTATTACACCTCCCAGCCCCACCTACTAGGGTGATGCTGTGGAAATGACAGAGGAGTGGGCCCAAGTGACAGGTGAGCTTTTAGGATCAATTAAGTCCTAGGGTGGAAAGGAGGGAGAAGCACTTTAGAAGAGCATATATGATAAGCAGTGCAGACAGATGGCTCAAGTCCCAGCTCTGCCACTTGGGTGAGCTATTTGCCCTCATTGTGTCTTGCTTTTTGCATCTTTGAGATAGGATAGTAACAACGCTTGCTCACAGGGTTATAGGGTTAACTGAGTTGTAGATGTATTTAGCACAGTGTCAATACATATTTGCTACTGTTTATTTCACGGGAGGTGGGACACAGAAAAGGGAAGGAGGCAGCCTTCTAGATGTTTTCCATACTTGCTTGTATTTGGATGAGAAGTGAGGGAAATGCACCAAAGACAGTAACAGGTCAAGTCCGGGAGAGAAGAGCACCTGGGCTGCATTCTCCCGAGAAAGCTTTTCCTTCTATGCGCGTTGCCCGGTAATGGGCACTACCCCTCACTCCACCCCCCACCCCCACCCCTCAGTATCCTCAGGCTTAGGAGCACCAGCTCCAGGCAGGGGCGCGGTAGAGCCAGAGCGCGGAGGATGTGGAGTAAAGAGTGGAGAGGAGGGAAATCAAAACCCAACAGACGGAGAGAGAGCGAAAGCTGAGGAATCCTACAGAGCGGACATAACTTCTGACGGCAGGGCAGGCGCGGAGAGAAGGGTTCAGCCAGGCCACCGTGTCCTGATGAGAGTCCGGGGTCCGAGGAGGCCGGCAGCTTGTTGTCTCTGCGGCTGCTCCTGGAAAGAGAGGCCGAGCGGCCCCCGGCACCCTTTTGTCTCTCCCTAGATGGCCCACGCCCGAGAGCCCCTCCTGACCCATCAACCGCTGGCCCGGCGTGAGTTCCTCCTCCCCAGTGAGCCCGGGGAGTGGCCCGGCTTCACCCGGCAGGCCTACCACCGGCTGGCCCTGAAGCCGCCGCCTTGCACCGAAACGAAATCCGAGGTGCGCCGCCGACTGATCCGCCCTTGGAAGGACGCGGCGCCGCACACGTGGGGCTTTCACACGTGGCTCGATGTGGGCCGTTTGCCAGCCACCTTTCCCACCAGGCCCGACAGGCCCTACGACAGCAACGTGTGGCGCTGGCTGACGGACTCCGGGGCCCACGGCCGCCCCCCAGCGGAGCCTCCCATCCCTCCTCCCTCCTGGATGGGTCCCAACAGCTTTCTGACCTTCATCTGCTGTACTCCCATCTTCCCGGACGACAACAGGAAGAACCAGGTGACCGTCAGGACGGTGCAGGAACTGAGGGAGCTGGAGAAACTCAAGCTGAGGAGTGAAGCAAGGGCACCTCCCCTCGACGCCAAGGGCAACATCCTGCCCTCGAAGAAGTTCAAGAAGTAAGAGGAGCTCCTTCCTCTCTCTGATTCCTGTTTTCTGATGACGCCTACCTTGGTACTCTGACCTTCACGCCTTTGGGCATCTGACAACTAAACTCTGTTCTGAGTGTAGCTGGAAGGAAGGTGTGGGAGCAAGAGGGGACAGCCAGGGGAGAGGCTTAACCGTTTAACTAGAATGCAGGGGATACAACTAGGTGCTTAACACCTGCTAGGCCCTGGCAGTACAGAGAGATGTCATCCAGTCCCTTCCTGCAGGGAGCTTATGAAAGGCAGAGACCTACCTACATGCATGGAAAGGCAGCTGACCATTCAAGCCCACGCGTGCTACGTGCCCAAAATGTGACACGGATAGAGAGTGTGGTAAGAACATCAATTACTAGTGGAAAGTCCTGAGATCTGGAGTCAGAGGTTTAGGTTAAAGTCCAGAGTAGGCAAATTGTTTCGTTTTTCCAGACTCAATTCCATCCTTGATAAAATGGGGACAGTAAACACCATGTCTTCCAACCTCGGTGAAGAGAAAATGGGTAATGAATATATGAGAGCACTATTCAAAAAAACATGTTACTACAGAAATTCAGAAGAAGGAGGGGGTGCTGTGGGCTGGAGCATTCCCCCAGGAAGGCTTTGTGGGGAAACCAGGTAAAGGCTGGAAGGGTAGGAAGCCCTCAGAAAGGTAGAAAGAAGGGGGTAGAGGGTTGACTGGTCTGAGAAGAGACAGCAGTGTGGAAGGAGTTACTGGAGTACCCAACAGCCCTCCCTCCCTGCCACTGTGGGAGCACACACAAATCTCCAGTCTAGTCAAGGGGATAAGAGGCAGGAAATGGGGTGGGGAATAAGGACAGAATATCTCAAATTCCAATCCCAAGGGCTTTAACAGAAGCACTAAAGGGTTGGAGGGGAGGCTGTGGAGATTTTTGATTTTTTTTTTTTTAATGCCAACAGTTGGTGATTTTGAGAGAAGATTATTCAGGACCTTGGCTTCTCTCTGCAGCCCTCGCAGTACAGATTATTGGTTGCTAGTATGTGCTAACACTAGGGATACAAAGGTGATAAGACTTAGATCACTCCTCAAAAAATAAAAATAAACTTCAGTGAAATAATAGCGTGAGATGTTCTAATCACTTGAGTTATATTACTTATACCCTCCCACTACCCCAGATAGAAACTATTACTATCAACCCCATTTTACAGAGGGGGCATCTGAAACGGAAAGGTCACTTATTTTGCCCAAGTTCATATGGCCAGTAAGTGGCAGAGCTGGGATTGGAACCTAGAAAGCTCAGTTTCAGAACGGTGTTCTTAACCTCTGTGCTCCACTTCCCCTCCTGTCTACCTGGGGAATCAAACAAGTTCACAGCTACTCCTGATGTGATATAATGTTCTATAAAGACAGCATAAGAGAAATACAATTATCCATATAAAGAGCTTAGCACAATGCTCGGCAAACAGGAAACCTGTGTGTGATGGTGGAAGCCTTGTGGGTTCAAGAGCCAAACACATCTTAGGTTGCAGTCTCCTCAGCTCAATCCCAAACTTGCTATACAACAAAGAAACTTGACTTTCTTTAAGCCTGACTTCCTCAAGTCTGGATTGGAGATGTACCTGGTACCTTGCAGGGTTGTTAGACGACAAAAAGGCACAGTGCCTGGTGTAGAGAAGGGGGCTCAGTAAATCGTGTCATTAGTACACTGTCCCCGTGAGAGAAGGATCCTTGTTTCCCTCTGTTTGCTGCTGGAGGCCCAGTCCCTGGAGCCAGGAATGAAAGAGTCCCAGGCAAGGTTTTGCTGTTCACGGAGGACATGGTACCTGAGCTACGTGGACCTTGAAGAATGTGTACAAATTCACCAGGTGGGAAGCAGACAGGATGGTGGGAAGAAAGGCCTATCCAGTCCTGTTATTCCTTTCGAGCAGTTCTCTAAGGCATTAAAATATAGTTAAAAATGTCTCTAGATCAGTGACCAAGCACATTTTGAACATGAGAGACCCAGAAAGGACTTCAGACAGGTCTAAGCTTCAAGAAGTCCATGATATTGGTGAGAAATAGAACATTTATACATAAACTCATGATATTGCTGAGAAATAGAACACTTATACATAAACCCATGATGTTGAGAAATAAAACATTTATACACAAATAGAACATTTGTACATATACATAAACCCATTTATACATACATCAACTCTGGTTGATGGTACATACAATCACCTGGGTCTTTTAAAAAAATGTGTGAGACCCACCCATGAGATTCTAATTTACTTGGCCTGGGGGGTGTGCAGCTTGAGCACCGGAATTTGCAAAAGGCTCCTAGGAGTGATTCTAATGTGCAGTCGGGCCTGAGAATGTCTGATGTAAACCAAAGACAGTAAACAGGAGGACATCTACTGGACGAGGTGCAAAGCATGTTGAAACAGGAAATTTGCCACTATTCAACTATGTTTTTTAAAAGGTCCATTTCTCTCGGTTGAACCTAACACTACAGGTCTGTAGAAGAGGGAGCCATCAGATCAGGTGTCATATGGCAGCAGGTCAGAGCAGGAAGGGCTCTGAGACATCATCAAGTTCACCAGATGAGAAGGGGCCCTTGAGTTTCATTCTCTCTTCTTCCTGCTGGCACTGTGTTAGCAGAGGAAGTGGGACTGAAAGACAGAATCTGGATAATGAGATACAATATATAAAAAGGATAGGAGACTGACCATCTAAACAACATAATTTCACCGTCTTAACACCAAACACACACACAGGGTGCATGCTATCTGGATAGGCCAATATCCAATCAGGAGGAGAGACAGAAGTGATTCTCTACAACCTGATCATTCGTTAGCTTGTGTTAGCTTAATAGAAACATATTGGCAAAACATGGCTTTATACCTCAGTCTCAGGAGGTATACAAATATACTTTCAGATACTTTCAGGCATGACAAATATACTTTCAGAATACAAATGCATTATTTTCTTGTGGCACTCACATCAATGACAACAGTTGGTCACCCTTTGCCACCATCAAAAATCTAACAGGATCCCAATGATGATTCTTTCTTATTTTGAATGATTTCAGTTTGGGATCATGATTGGTTAGCATTTTATCATTGTCATGAGTTGAAATGATTCAGATTTTTTAAAAAGCCTACAGAATTTTTAAAAGTATTCTCTACATCCAGTGTAAGGCTCGAACTCACAACCCTGAGATCAAAAGTCGGATGCTCTACCGGCTGAGCCAGCCAGGCTTCCCAAGCCCATAGAATTTTTAAGCATGATTTGATATTTAATACTAAGGCTTTTCAAAAAAATTTTTTTTCAAGAGGAACATGAAGAATTATAAATTTGGGGGCTTACCTTTGTAGCATTGTGAAAATAAACTTTGAGTAAGCTATGAAAAAAGCATCAAACTTTTCCTTCTTACTCCTTCCACCATTCCTGCATCCCTCTTTTGACCTCTTTGTTCTCTCCACACCCCTTTCCCCCAACAGGTACCGGCACATCTCAACTGGTGGAAGGTTTGAGCCTGCAGGCCTCCAGCTCATGCCCAACCCACTTCCCAATGATTTCGCCAGGGGCTGGCCCTGCCCAAACCCTCTGCCTCATTACCAGGAGAAGGTGCTAAAACTGGCCTTCCTGCCTAGTGCACCCCTGAGCCAGGACCTCCTGAGGAATTACCAAACCCTGATAGAGAACCGGGTTGCCTTGCCCCTCTATCAACTCTCCAAGGCACAACCTGGTAAAACCTTAGTGAGGAAGACCAAGAGAAGACCTGGACAGAGCTAGAAAAGCCTCCAGCTGGGCAGGGACCACTGTGGGCTACAGCGTTCTCAACAAATGCACCTTCAACAAGAAGCTTCTGCAGAACAGAACCTCTGCACCATCCCTCCAGCTGCAGGCCACCTCTGTCCCCCAGGCTCCTAGAGACTCTACTTAAACTCTAAATGATTATCTGTCTTCCTTGGAGGATGCTCTCATAGCAGGTGGGAGGATTGAATCAGGTAGAGCAGAGAGAGCAGAGGAGGATACAGTTTTTAGGGACAGAATGAGGAGTGGGGAGGAAGAAGGTGTGTGTGTGTGTGTGTGTGTGTGTGTGTGTGTGTGTTGAGGTGGGGGGAAAGGCAATGTAAGAAATGTGAATAAGAAATTACCTTTACTCCCATAATCCATTTGGAACAAAACTGGGATTGGTCAGGGTACAGGAAGCTTCTTAGACAAAATAACCTCAATTCCACACATCCCTAGACCATTTTAATGTTGGACAGAGACCAGAAGCAACTCTGCTGGGTTGCAGTTCCCATGCAGGGTCTGGGGGAGCACAGGTCAGGCCAAGGCTGGTGCTGGAAGATGGAAAAGTCAGGTCTGAGGAAGGCTGACCAGGTCTCTGTGGAAGAACAAGAGTACAACAAAGTGGAGATTCAAGGCAAAATAGTAGTCACCCCAGAGCATAATGTCAGGGTCTTGGGCCTATGTTGTGGTTGACCCCAAATGCCTCAGCTTTTGTCATGGGGGGCCAGAGACAAAAGGTCTAGAGTAGAGACAGGCAAATCGGGTTGGTCAGAAATGTGCTGACCCCAGCTGGGGTGGAGATTGGGTATGGGAAACCCAGTAGAAGGGGCAGCAGGGAGGTGGCTGGAAGGGGAGAAGTTGTATGGTGGGGCCTACCTCACCTCCTCTTGCCCCTGTGACACCCCAAGTTGGTCGTCTTCCTTGGCTGGGATTCTCCTGGCCTTCTGGCCACTGCCCTCTCACCCACTTTTCTCGAGCCCCCTAGGTACCTGGGAATCAAAACCCCACCAGGGTTCTCGCCCTGGTTTAACCACTGACCAGCTATATGACCTCAGGCTTTCAGTTTCTTCCTCGGCACAGTGGGAGCCATGGCACAGTGGGAGCTACGAGGGTACAACTAAGGGGAATAAATAAAATAAGTGAAGTACCCGCGAAGTGTCTGAACATTGGAGGCCCTCCATAAACGAAGTTATCAACCAATCATTACTCATGGGATGAAAACAATGGATGGGCTATTATTCAGTCATAAAAAGGAATGAAGTACTGATACCTGCTACAGTGTAGATGAACCTCGACAATATCACACTGAGGGAAAGGAGCCAGACACAAAAGGCTGTATATGGTATGATTCTATTTACATGAAATATCTAGAATCGGCAAATCCATAAAGACAGAAGGTAAATTGCCAAGTGCTGGGGGTGGGGGAAATGGGGACTGACTGCTCAGTGGGTACAGGGTTTTCTTTTAGGGTGGTGAAAATATTTCAGAACTAAATACAAGTGGTGGTTGCACAACATCACAAATGAACAAAATGCCACTGGATTGTATACTTTAAAAATGGTAATTGCTCAGGGAGCCTGGGTGGCTCAGTCGGTTAAGCGTCCGACTTCTGCTCAGGTCATGATCTCACAGCTCCTGTGAGTTCGAGCCCCGTGTCGGGTTCTGTGCTGACAGCTCAGAGCCTGGAGCCTGCTTCTGATTCTGTGTCTCCCTCTATCTCTGTCCCTCCCCCACTTGTTCTCTCTCTCTCTCTCTCTCTCTCTCTCTCTTTTTCTCTCTCTCTCTCAAAAGTAAATAAATATTAAAAATAAAATTAAAATGATTACAATAAATAGGGTGTGATATAGTGAGTTTCCAAATTTTCTTCTAGTTCCAAATCTAAAGTTCTATTAATAGTTCTTCTCCTTAACACTTCTCCCCCTGATATGTATGGGGGATGGGTGGGGGTGACCAGAGCCAAAGGGTGAAGGAGAATTCTCTCACTACTCTAGGGGCTTGCCAGAGCTCTGGGAATGTGCCCATTCTCCCCACTCTGGGTTAGGAATAATGGTGGAAAGCAGGAGGTCCCCTCACCGGGGATCCTAACATGTCAGAGCTGGGCAGGCCATGAGGACACAAGTCGAATCCCCTCAGTGTTTTGGTGGCCAACCGAGGCCCATGGGCAAGTGACTTGCTTGGGGCCACAAAGACAAGCAGTCCCTGCCCCTCCTGGCAGTAGGAAGGAGGCTGGTTGCTGGGACTCGGGGGCTTGTTTTCTCATCCAGCCTCTCTTCCATTATTCTACTTCTGCCCATGATGCATGGATTTTGTCACCTCCACAATGAAAGGCCCTGGGGAAACTTAGAAGGTTGGTATGAAGGTTTGGGGGGTGGGAGGAAGTAGGCCATTGGCGTTCTTCAGAGAAGGCTGCCTACCCCCTGGCCTGGAAGGTGCAGGAAAACAGAATGGTAAGGTGCACTTACACAGACTCCTGCCTTGGCCGACCAAGACCACTCAAGAGGTTGCTAGCCTCATGTCAGAAGGACTTCCACCCTTCCCACCAGCTGTTTGCTCTGTTCTCTGGATAGCAGTCTTTTTCCTGCTGGCAGGGAGATCACAGCATTATCAGAGGCCTTCTTGTCCACTGGCCACCCTAAACTGCAGAAGCAACACCCTGGAAATTCCTGATGCGGTGGGCCGTGGAGATCTGAGGGACAATGATAGCATCCATACACCCTCCTGGTCCTGGGGTCTCTTCCAAGGCAAGCCCCAGCTCAACCTGCTGGCAACCATGAACACCCCTCATCCCCCAACCCCACATTCACTAATAAATATGGCATCCTCAAAAGCCTCTGTTGGGGTGGAGTGGGGGATTCCTGTAACCCAGACCTGCCTTAGAGATCTACTATCCTACCACAACTTTTGACGGGAAGCAGGGTGAGCATCCCTCCCTCGACATATCACCAACCCCATGGGACACCTTATGACCTGCTGAATGCCACCAGCCTCATGGAAACTGATTAATCTCACCCAGCACAGAGGCCTCAGAGCCACTTCCGGGTCAACACCTCCCCTTCCTCAACCACCCTATCCGTAAGCCAGGTATAGTCTCATGAGCTGGATGGCCAAGGCCAGTTCAGGTCCCTGAGTTCCAGGGCCTGAGGGATGGTTGGGGGTCAGTGAGTGCTGGAGGCTGTGGGGCTGGGAACCCTTGAAGGAGATGCAGGGGTTTTGCCAACCATGATCTTCAGTCTTCATTCTTCATCTGGCTTTCTGCCAGTGTTGTCCTGTCTCATTGCCATCCCTCAAAAAGCCCCATTGCTGCTCCCCAATGTGACACATCAGACATCCTCTCTCCAGGCTTCCCCAGTTTCACTTCCCACCTTCCTCAGGGCCCTCTGCCCTGTCATTTCTACTCATCACTGACTTGCTTACTCCAAGTCCTTTGTCTTCTTGCTTCTCTTCCACCTCCAAGCCCTCTCCTAGTTGTACTGTCTGCTGAACCACATATATGTATTTATTTACAATGTAAATAATTGCTTCTTCCTATTTATCATATTTAGTGGTTTTCTGTGGCCACTCATATAGTTCCCCATCTCATGGTAGTCTCAAGCCAACACACACTCTGCAGGTCCCAGGACAGAACCTCACAAATGCCTCCATGCTTGTAAGCTAATGCTATTACATCTTGCCATTGTTCAGAGGCAAAGGTTTTGCTGGGTGGCTCCCCTCAGCCCACCATCACTCCCACTGGATGTCCACTGAACACTGACACTAGGTATCATATATGGTTCTTAGAGAATAGTCGCTGACTTTGTTAGCATGAATGTCACTAGGAAATGGAGGTCATGTCTAGGGGTGCCAAGGGCAGGCCCAAAGCTTAGGCAAGGAGGAAGGGGAAAATGGAGGGAAATGGAAGCAAGAAAGGAAGCAGACGAACACAAGAGGGAGGAAGAGAAATATTGAAGCCAGAGGAAAGGCAAAACAGGAGTCTCTGAAGCTCAGAGGTCCAGAATATTTGGTGGCTTTGGGCAGCTTGGTCAGATTCTCTGAGGGTATTTGCAGGATCCAGATTTTGGCAAAGACCCCTGCGGTGAGAAGAGTTGGCAAATAAATCCTATGGGTGCAAAGGAAAGAGGGGATGAGTAGAATAGGGTTTTGAATGATCCCCTATGGCATTAGTTGGATTCTGCGGCTGAAAAATTCAGGTGGGGAACTCGACAGGCTGTTCTGGTGTCTCATCACCTGCGTAGATGGGGTAATAACAACATGTTTCCTCCTGTGTCCACTGGAGTCCTGCTGCCCAATGCATTCAACTAATTTCTTAGCCTGGTAGTTTTTGGGGTGGAGGTAGGGTGATACATTTCAAAACTGGTATGACCTCCTGGGACCTTTGCTGGACAGGAGAATTCTGGAAAACAGCTTCATTCCTGTCCTCAGCAGATCTGACAGGGCCAGAGGATAAAGACTGAAATAGAACTGGCTGCCTTTAACCTTCCACGGGCTCAAGGGAGCTGTTTGTCTAGCTCTGAATAACCCATTCTATGAAGAATATTCTGGGAATTTCCTTATGTGGCAGAGCAATGTCTGGGTGATTTCACTATGCCAAATGAGCTCTCCTCCCCATCCCTACCATCAGAGATAAGAATTGGTACTAGTCAGCCTTGAAGAAAAAAGGTTACAAGAAGAGGTATAAAGATATTCAGAGGCATGGAAGTGTATCACAAGGAAGGTGGGAACCAGTTCACCTCCATCTCTACTAAGGCTTGGACAGGAAGGCAGGGATTCTGAATATAGGTACAGGGATTTAGATTAGATATAAAGAACTTCCTGAGTCAGTGGAGAGTTGCTGGCATAGATTAGATCAGGTTCAAGGAACCAGCTGTGAATCTATTTGGGCCAGTGCCATCCAATAGAAATATAATAGACCGGTATATGTAACTTTAAATTTGTTAGTTGCCATATTAAAAAAAGCAAAAATAAACCAGTGAAGTTGATTCTTATAATGTACTATATTTTATTTAATACAATAGATCTGAAATATTATGAATATAAAATAATGTAATCCATGTAAAAATAGTTGAGATATTTCACATTGTTATCTTGTATTGTTTTCAAAATCTGGTGTATATTTTACACTTACAGCAAAGCTCTCTTCAGCCTAACCACACCTCAAGTGCTCAATAACTGTATGTAGCTGGTGACTGCTATATTGGTCAGCACAAATCTAGACTTGCTAAGGGTTGTCTGACACCCAATGGCAAGTATAAGGTGTGATCTGGTTTTATCTGAAGGCAGAAAGTTCTCTAGAGACCTGAGAGCCTCTGAGGGCAAAAGTCAAGAAAGCCTTAACTTAGGAGCCCCTCTCAGCCTTCCTCATTGCCAGAAATACAAAGACCCATCGCCCTCTGGCTGTTCTTAGAACCCACACAGCAGTGTTCTGGGTTCTCTTTCAGTAGAGGGAATCCCAACTTCCTCAGGTCTGTTGGACTTGGGGTTTGGCGGCTAGTCAACCCAAATGGGAAGAGCACTGCGCCAAGCAGAGCAAGGAAAAGGGTTCATCCTGGGGTAGACAAGGTAGCTCTATTCTCTCCATGGCAGGAGACAATGCTCCATACCTCAGTCAGTCTTCCTGGTGCAAGTGACTGGTCACCAGAGGAGCCAGGCTGGACAGAAAGGATGGACAGGTGTAAATCTACCCTGTCTGAGGTGTGTGTGGGGACAAGCCCTGTCTCAGCCTACCTTATCTTACCTGCAATATTCTGAGTTCTCTGTCTGAGACACCCTTCCTCCAGGTATGTGCACAGCCTTCACCTTGTTCTCATCTCAGCACAGTGTCATCCACCCACCACCCTACCCCCATCACTCTCTCTCCTCTCATCCTGCTCTAGTTTTGTTCAGCATTTACCACAACCTGACATTATAAATGTCATTGTTCCTTGTCTGCCTTCCACGTTACAATGTGAACCCCATGAGGGTGGGGCCTTCATTTGGTTCACCATCCTAGGCCCAGAGCCTACCTCGGTGTCTGACACATAGTAGGTGCTCAATAAATATTTTTTGACTGAATGAAAGGAAAACTTGCTATAATTCAGAGGAGAACCAGTGCAGTGAGGGAGCCAAATCTCACACTTCCATTTTTCTCCTCATGAAATTTCTGAATCTGGATCCATTCACTTCAACATCTATGTGAACCACAAGACGAAATAAATGAGAGAAATTACAGATATTTCCCGAGTATCTTGGAAGGGAATATCTCCACTTCCTCTGTTCCTCACTGTAGAAGACTGGTTTAATCTTCCTGAATAGTGCTCCTGGAAGTTTTCTCCCCCTGTGTCTCATCATTAGAGCTCAATGTAGTTATCCCTTGTTAATGAATTGGTTTGTTGAAGTCTATAATCTTTAGGTTAAAAAAATGACCAGGGGATGAGCATCTGGCTGGCTCATTGGAAGAGTGTGTGACTCTTGATTGTGGGTTCAGGCCCCATGTTGGATGTAGAGATTACTTAAAATAAATAAGCTAAAAAAATGACCAGGGGAGGGGAGTGAGGTAAATTATTGGCAAAGACACAGACCACCCAGCTGAGGATACAAACTGCCTTCAGAGGTAAGTTATTGGCAAAGACACAGAACACCCAGCAAGGATACAAAGTGACTTCAGAACATTCCCTGGCACTCTCCACCATCATTTTTTTTTTTAGAGTTAGACAAGGCTAGATTTTTTTAAGCCAAAGTATAGTTGACATATACTATTAGTTCCAGGTGTACTACATAGTGATTTGACAATTATATACATTATGCAGTGCTTGCTATTGTGAGTGTGGTTACCATCAGTCACCCTACAAAGAAAATATTATGGACTATATTCCCTAGGAGATAATTTTCACCCTCATGAATTATTTTTTATAGTTAGAAGTGTATCTCTTGGGGTGACTGGGTGGCTCAGTCTGCTGAGCGTCTGACTTCAACTCAGGTCATTGTCTCATGGTTTGTGAGTTCAAGCCCCATACTGGGCTTGCTGCTGTCAGCACAGAGCCCGCTTCAGATCCTCTGTCCCCCTCTCCTTCAGCCCCTTCCCCCTTGTACTCTCCCTCTCAAAAAAATAAATAAAACATTTTAAAAAAGTTTGCACCTCTTAATCCCCTGTACCTGTTTTGCCTATCCCCCTAATTCCTTCCCTCTGGCAACCATCAGTTTGTTCTCTGTATTTATGGGTCTGTTCCTGCTTTTTGTTTATTCATTTGTTTTGTTTTTTAGATTCCACATATAGATGAAATCATGTGACATTTGACTTTGACTTAATTCATTTAGCACACTACCCTCTTGGTCCATCCATGTGGCTGAAAATGGCAAGATCTCATCCTTTTTATGGCTGAGTAGTATTCCAGTGTGTGTGTGTGTGTGTGTGTGTGTGTGTGTGTGTGTGTACTACATCTTTATTCATCTGTGGGTAGACACTTGGATTGCTTCCATATCTTGGCTATTGTAGTTAGTGTTGTAATATATATAAGGGTATATATATCTTTTCAAATTAGTGTTTTCATTTTCTGTGCATAAATACCCAGTAGTGAGATTTTATACCACATCTTTATCCATACATCTATTGATGGACATTTAGGTTGCTTCCATATCTTGGCTATTATAAATAACACTGCAATAAACATAGAGTGCATATATCTTTTCGAGTTAGTGTTTTTTTTAAGTTTATTTATTTACTTTGAGAGAGAGGGAGAGAGTGAACATGCAAGTGGTGGAGAGGCAGAGAGAGACAGGGAGAGACAGATCCCAAGCAGGCTCCACACTGTCAGCACAGAGCCTGATGCAGGGCTCAAACTCATGAATGGTATCATGACCTGAGCTGAAATCAAGAGTCAGACGCTTAACTGATGCCCCTTGAGTTAGTGTTTTTATTTTCTTTGGGTAAATACCTAAAAGTAGGATTACTGGATCATATGATAGGTCTATTTTTAGTTTTTTGATGAGACGCCATACTGTTTTCAGACTGGCTGCACCAGTTTGCATTCCCACAAACAGTGCAAGAGGGTTCCCCTTTCTCCACATCCTCACATCTGTTGTTCTCGTACTGTCGATTTTAGCCATTCTGACAGGTGTGAGGTGATATCTCATTATAGTTCTTATTTGCATTTCCCTGATAATAAGTGATGTTAAGCACCTTTTCACGTGTCTGTTGGCCATCTGTATGTCTCTGGAAAAATGTCTATTCAGTAGGTTGCCTTTTTGTTTTATTGATGGTTTCCTTTGCTATGCAGAAGCTTTTTATTTTGGTGTATTCCTAATTGTTTATTTTTGCTTTTGTTGCCATTACCTTTGGAGTCAGATCCATAAAAGTGTTGTTAAGGTCGATGTCCATGAGTTTACTGCCTTGTCTTCTTTTAAAATTTTAATGGTTTCAAGTCTTACATTTATGTCATTAATCCATTTTGAGTTTATGTTTGTGGATGGTGTGAAAAAGTGGTCCAGTTTCATTGTTTTGCGTGTGGCTGTCCAGTTTTCCTAGCACCATTTGTTTAAGAGACTGTCTTTTCCCCATTGTGTGTTGTTTCCTTTGTTGTAGATTCACTGACCATGGGTTTATTTCTGGGCTCTCTCTATTCTGTTCCATTTATCTATGTGTCTATTTTTGTGCCAGTACCATACTGTTTTGTTTACTACAGCTTTGCAGTATAACTTGAAATCTGGAATTGTGATGCCTCCAGCTTTGGTTTTCTTTTTCAAGCTTGCTTTGGCTATTCAGTGTCTTTTGTGGTTCCATACAAATTTTAGGATTGCTTGTTCTAGTTCTGTGAAAAATACTACTGGTGTTTTGATACGAATTTCACTGGATCTGTGGATTGCATTGGGTTCATCATCTTACCAAAGGGAGTTCTTTAGCTCCTTAAAAAAACTCGGCTTTCCATTGCCAAAACATTCTCATTCTCCCTACAATTTGAGGAAAAGCAAATTTACAAAGAAAGAAAACAAAGAATACAAAAAAGGCAAAAGAGAGTTTTTTTACCCCTTAGCCCCACTCAAAGATGGTGTGCTAGATAATGAATGAGACAGTATTAGTTTGGGTCACAGAACACAGGGACCAATTTGACTCTTTTTGCACAAGTATATTCCAAAGAATGGCATTTCCTGAGCACTAGTGGTTCTGAGCGCCAGGCAACAAAAGCCTTGTCAGAACTGGAAAAGAGGTGATGCCGTCCCCAACCTCACTGCATCCAAACTGTAAACTCCAAAGGCTCCATTCTACACCACAGGTATGTTTACTCCTCCCTCGGGTTTTGTCTGCAGACCTAAGTGCACTGATGAGTTTGGAGACATCCCATCCATGTCGTCAGCCTGGCCCAACGCAACATTGCTAAGTGCTCTGGAATCATCTCATTCTTGTTCATCGATAGCATTACTTTTCCAAGAAATGGATTAATGAAGGACTCTTGAAGATGTTGAAGGATTTTTCAAACCTAAAGAATGAATTGCCAAGAATAAAGTTGAAGGAGATACCTTTTAGTGTTGGCCTGCCCAGCATCATAGTATGTAGGCCACTCACTCATCTATCAATGCGTACAGTTGATCCTATCGAAACAATCACAGGAACCAGTGCAACATGTCAGTGGCCCCTCCTCGATCTCTATCCCAGGCAAATAGGAAGGGGCTGGAATAGTCCACTGAAACTGTGTTTAAATGAAGCCAGGTTGTGGGTGGTCCAGAACTCAATCAATGGAATCATACTATAGCTTAGTTTTCATTCCATGATTTTCACCCCTGTCAGTCTTCTCTTTACGGCATAGTGGACACTGAGCAGGACTTGGGAGACAGAACATAAGGGGCTGATTCCTGGCTCTGCCATACAGTAACTGAATGTTAGGTGAGATTTCTAAGTCTCAGTATTAGCTTCCCAGGGGTGCCATAACAAAGTATAACAAACTGGATGGCTTTAACAATAGAAGATTATTGTCTCACAGTTCTGGGGACTAGAAGTCCAAGATCAAGGTGCTGGCAAGGTTGGTTCTTTCTGAGGGGGCTGAGGAAGAATTTGGCCTAGGCCCTTCTCCCAGCTTCTGGTGGTGCTGGCAACCTTTGGTGTCCCTTAGCTTATATATGCATCACTCACACTCGGCCTTCATGTTTACATGGCGTTCTTCCTGTGTGTACCTCTGTGTCCAAATTTCCCCTTTTAGCAAGGATACGGTCATATTGGATTAGGGTCCACCCTAGTGACCTTATCTTAGCTTGATTATGTCTTTAAAGACCCTGTCTCCAAATAAGGTCACATTCTGAGATGCTGGGAGTTGGGACTTTAACGTACAGATTTATGGGGGACACAATTTAACCTGTACACCTTAACTACTTTTCCCATCTGTAAACAGGGATCACAACACAATTCTTCCTCATATAATTGTCATGGCTGTGAAAATACCTGAAAAAGGCTGGGTCTGCAGGAGGCCAGAGGACATCTTGTCTGTCTGAACATGTGTGTGCCTCGTGGATGTCTGGATCAGACTATGCCTCTAAGGAGCAGGGCTCAGTCGGGGCTCCCAGCCTGTAAGTGTCCAACACAAGTAAACAGGTGCTTGACCAATGCCTTTTGATGATGGTGAAGATAAAAGGCTGGAGAGAAATATCTGACGACAGGTGAGCCCGGGCTATAAAAAAGTTTGATTCCAAGTGCTGGTGAGGAAGGGGAGGGCGTGGAACCCCCGGACACTGCTGCCTGGGGCGCACCCTGGTATAAATCCTCTGGAGGGCAAGGTGGCATTATGCCAAAGGGGGAAAGCTGTGAGCTGATGCCCTGGCCATTCCACACCTAGGTATGTCCTCTAGAGAAATGCTCATATATGTGCCCGGGACACAAGTGTAAAAATGTTCAAAACGCCATTGTTTGTAGAAAAATAATCTAAATTTCCTAAGTGTGATGTATTCATATAAAGGAAAAACATACAGCTGTTAAAGAGAATGCATAGCTCAGGGATGAATCTCACGAATAAAGTATTGAGCAAAAAAGAACAAGCTGCAGAAGGTCATATATAATGTGTCAGGCAAAACTAAATGATATGTTGCTTCGGATACACATATACGTACATGCATAAAGAGTGAACAAATGTGGGAATGCTAAAATGCCAAATTGAGAAAAGGATGTTATCTGGGGAGAAGGAGTGGTGCAAGGGGTGTTTCGATTATATTTACAATAGTTTGGTTATTTTTTTTTTTAATTTTTTTTTCAACGTTTATTTATTTTTGGGACAGAGAGAGACAGAGCATGAATGGGGGAGGGGCAGAGAGAGAGGGAGACACAGAATCGGAAACAGGCTCCAGGCTCTGAGCCATCAGCCCAGAGCCTGACGTGGGGCTCGAACTCGCGGACCGCGAGATCGTGACCTGGCTGAAGTCGGACACTTAACCGACTGCGCCACCCAGGCGCCCCTTGGTTATTTTTTTTTAACTGGGGTGGCCAGCAAAAGGTAAAGGTTATTCTTTACAACTTTCTGCATGTTTGAATTGTAATACTTTTTAAAGAGCCAGGACTCCAGAAGCCTTAAATAAAGAAGAGGGAGGGGCGCCTGGGTGGCTCAGTCACTTAAGCAACGGCTCTTGACTTCAGCTAGGGCCTTGATCTCACGGTTGGTGGGTTCGGGCCCCACATGGCAGTGCAGAGCCCGTTTGGAATTCTCTCCCTTTCTCTCTGCCCCTCCCCCGCTTGTGTGCTCTGTCTCTGTCTCCCAAAATAGATAAATAAATAAATAAATAAATAAATAAACTTTAAAAAAAGAAGAAGAAGAAGAAGAGGGAGATGCTGGGGCGCTGCTTGTGGGGAGATTCAGAGCTGCTCTTGCTGCCCCCCTGGAATCCAGAACCCAGAATAAATAAGACTCTGACATCCGCCACATCCGAAAGGTCGAGACCCAGAAGGGTGAAGCCTCTCCTGTTGACAAGAAGGAGAGGGAGGAAGACCATTTTGAGGCCCCCGTCTCTGTTCTGAACCTGGCTGTTGGCCTGCCCCCCAAGCCCAAACTGCAGAGGGCCCCAGGGGAGAAAAGAGCTGGGCAGCCCAAGAGGAGACGGGAGGGCACACGCACAGGGCCGCACGTGCCCGCATCCCACACGCAGGCTGACTCCCTCCCAACACCCACGCACTGCCTTTCAAACAAGCTGGCACGGACACCCTGACAGTTTACAACACCGTCACACCCCTCGTGCTTGCAGGCGCCCGCGCGCGCGCACACACACACACACCCCTTCCACCGACCGCTCCCACCAGGACCCCAGAGTTGGACGCGCTGCAGAACCTACCACCACCCCCCCCCACCCCCGCCCCTCCTCCTGGAGTGCTGGGTTTTTCCAGCCGGAGCCTCACTCCCTCTACTGCAATCTCGGGGAAATTGGTGTCTGACGCGGCTGCTCCAGCACGTTATTTATTGATTTACTCTCTCCCCCGGGGAGACCCTCCTGTCAGGAGAGCTGCGACCCGGAACTGAGGGAGGCGGGAAGCGGCGGGGCCACGGGTGGCGGGGCAGAGGGGATGGAGACGAGGACGGTTCAGCAGCCCCCGCCCTGCTCATCAAGCTCCGGGAGCCCCGCAGGGGCCACCCGGCAGGAGGCCAGAAGAGTGGAGGGAGACTCCAGGAGGAGGGGACAGGAGGCAGCGCTTCGCGACCGAGCCCCCCTGAGCCAGCAGCGCCGGCTCAGACAGGCCACCCAGTTCCTGCACAAGGACTCTGCCGACCTGCTCCCCCTGGACAGCCTCAAGAGGCTCGGCACCTCCAAGGACTTGGTGAGGCGGCCCTCTCCCCACCCTTCCCCTCTCTCTTCCTATATCCTGGGGAGGGGGCGGAGGGCCGGAAACTGCAGACTCTAACCTTCAGATCCCCCCTCCCTTGCTGAGAGTGGGGCAGAGGTAGTCCCAGGTGGAGGGGCCCCACCCCGACCATCCTCAGACTCTTCACTGGGGGTGCTCCCGTGGCTCGGTGGCTCTGGGGGGCCTAGTCTCCTTGCTCAGTCAGCTTCTCTCACACAGCCCAAGACTTATCTTGGGGGTGATGAGGAACTGTGCTGTCTAGGAGAAGAGGCTTACAAGGACACAGGAACCTTCTGGAGCAGTCATTTACTGCTGGGAGGGCCTGGAGGCCTGGCCAGTTTAGGGTTATGGTTTCTCTCCTGTCCCTAAACAACGGATTCCTTCCTACCAGCTCTGACCATCCATTTGCCTTTTCCCTCCAGAATGGAAGCACTAAGGGCCTCTGTCCTTTCCAGAGCCTCAGGGTTTCATATGGCTCTTGCCTGGGCCACCAGCCCCCTGAGTGCCCCCTTACTTCCTCGTAGGGGCAATGGCCCTTCCAGGCTTCTTTCTTTCCATCTCCCTGCAGCAGGGCCTCCGTGGCCTCCAGAGGGAATGGGGTGGGGGTGTAACAAGGAGGTGAGTGGGTCAGGGGCAGCTGCGTACACTCATCCCTCCCCCGCCCCCACCGAGACAGTGGTGAAGAGCATGGGCTTTGGAGCCACGCTGCTTGGGTTCAGATCCTGGCCCTGCCACTTAGTACCTTAGGCAAATTGCTTGATGTCTCTGAACCTGTTTCTTCATCTGCTAAATGAGGACGAAATTAGTAGTATCTCCCTCATGGCGTTGCTGTGGGAGTTGCACGAACTAATGCCTATAAGGGGCTTAGAAAAGAGCCTGGAAAATAGAAAGCATTATCTAAGGTCTGAGTATGATTGTTCCTCCAGCTACGACTCCATTTAGCTTGAGGAAGAAAATAAGCTCTGTAGGGCCCAGAGAAAATGGAACCCTCTGTGGCCTGTGGCTCTTCTAGAAGAAAGGAAGGCTTTTGCTTGGAAGCACTCTGTTCCCTCACCCATTTCCTCATCAGAAGGTCTGAGAGGAGGACACTCTTCCAACCTGAAGGGCATGAAGTCAACTCTAGGGGCCTCAGCCAACGCAGCCCCTCATTCCCTTTCCTGACCCAGCCCTACCAGATTCCTCTCAGACGAAATGTTCCTCCTCCAGGAACCCAACCCAGAGGCCAGCAGATTCCCAGCCTCATCCCAGCAGCTCCCAAACAGGAAAAGTGACCAGACCGAGATCTCAGTTCAGGGAACTTCGGGGCTGCTCTTGCACACACACAGAGAGCACAGCTGAGAAACAGGGACAAACGGGACAGCAGGGAAGCTGGTGCTTTGGCTCCCGGTGGCTAGGACCTCTGAGCCTCTATGGTTTGGAGACCACCCTACATCCATCTGGCCCTGGATTGGAGGCTCTGTTAACATTACCATCCCAGCGTGGCAGATCCAGCCTTCTGATAAGTCCTGAGCTTTTCACCTCACCCCACTGCCTCAGGACGTCCCAAATTGATCTCAAGCAGTTACCTTGTGTGGCTTTGGCAGTGAAGACACAACAGGTTGGGGGGACCCCACCGTCTCCCTCCTTAGGATAACTCTGGAGCAAACCTCACAGCAGTGGGGGCCTGAAGGCTGTGTCCATCGTGGGAAAGGTGGGAGGAGAGCTGGGAACCGCAGAGCTGCTCTTTCCGGCCTGCCCTGGAGTTCACTGCCCTTTTCCCAGACCTGGGTCTCCTGCTGGCAGCCTTGCTGGCGGGAGCAGCAAGTCTCAAGGGGCTCATTAAACCAAGGGTAGAAAAACAATCCCACGTTCCCAAGAAGAAAGGGCAGGTGGAGAAGGATGTGTGGAGCCTGGACAGATAGAGTCATTCTTCAACAAGCATTTATTGAGTGCCTACTATATGTTAAGCTAAGCCTTGGGGTATAAAGATCTGATGTCACAGGCTCTCCAGGCTAATGGGAGAGTAAAAGCCACAAATAACAACTGTGAGAAGCATGACAAAGGGAGCTAAGAGAAGGGATGCTGGCCCCAGCCTGGCGTGTGGAATGAAGAGTACAAAGAGGTCAGAGAGGGCTTCCTGGAGGAGGTAAACCCTGTGTTAATTACAGGACACACATGGAATTCCAGACTTAGACAAAAACCTCTCTCCCAAATAAAGAGTAGCTCCGGAACAAAGTATGTTGAACCAGTCATCCAGTCTGGCCCACAGAAGAATGAGAGTCGTCTCAGGAAGGGGGTTGAACAGGAGCAAATGTGTGGAGGCCAGGAGCAAGCAGCCTGGTACAAGCGGTACACGTAGGGTCAATGGGGGCAGATAGGCAGCGAGAAGGACAAGGCTGAGGACGAGGCCGTGACCAGGTCATCTGGGCTGTGCATCCCCTGAAAGTTTGGGCTTTATCATGCAACAGGAAGCAGGCATGCTTTGATGGGAGTTTAAACAGGAGTAATATGGTTAGTTTTGTTTTCCTTTTCTGCTTCTCAGACTTTAACATGCACACGAATCATCAGGGCATCTTATTAGAATGAAGCTTCTGATTCAGTAGGTCATGATTCTGCATTTCTAACAAGCTTCCAAGTGATGGCAAGTGATGTTAAAGCTACATATCTGAGGACCACACTTTGAGTAGCAAGGGCTTTATTTTTCTTAAGTTTATTCATTTATTCTGAGAGAGAGCGTGAGCCTGAGCTGGGGAGGGGTAGAGAGAGGGGGAGAGAAAGAATCCCAAGCAGGCTCCACATCGTCAGTGCAGAGTCTGACATGGGGCTCGAACTCACGAACTGTGAGATCACGACCTGAGCTGAAATCCAGAGTTAGACCCTTAACCGACTGAGCCACTCAAGCACCCGAGTAGCAAGGGTTTTAGATAATCACTGGCTTCAAGCAGGTGTATCTGAGAGACAGCAGTACTGGAGGCCAGTTCTTAGGAACTTAGGGAGGTGGTCCAGTGATCCGGGACAGCTGAGGTGAGGCTTGAATAAAGGCAGTAGTACAAAGCAGGGTTGGACTCTATAAATACAGGAGACAAAGCTGGGAGAACTTAGTAAATTGACCAGATGGAGTGAAGGTGGTTTCAGGCGAGGGATGGTTCAAGCATCCTTGTTTTGAAGATGTGACTTTTTTTCTCTGACTTCCATCACAACATCAACTCTCGGATCTGCAGCCCATTGAAGGATGAGGTCAGAAGGGGAAACAAAGGGGAAAAAAATGTTAAAAATGTGTTGTAGACCTGAGACAAAAAGTTCCCCAAGCATAATACTAGCTCCTGAGAGGTCTTGGCAGTCAATAGGTTGGTCTAACCTAGAATGGACTGTTCTTTTCTCATTTCTTCATTGCTGAGCAATCTATTGGGGTCTCAGCAAAACGGTATGATTTGATACGAGGGTTCACTCTGCTATAATGATGTGACGGCTGGGAGTTGGGTAAGATCCTGCCCCTTTCTTACTCCCGTGAGACGCGGGACTGGGGTGGGGTTGGGTTGAACATCGTGGGAGATCTAAGGTGGGAGAGCTGAGTGGCCTGGATACTTGGGTTTAGACCTGTCTGCCTTCTTTGTTTTGTGACGGAGCCAGCAGCCGCACAGTGTGATCCAAAGACGCCTGGTGGAGGGAAACCAGAGTTGGTTTCAGGGGGAGTCTCCCCCCGCGCAGGCCCCGATTCACAGCCAGGAGAGCAGGAGGAAGACCAGCAAGACACAGATTCCTGCTCTTCTGGTGAACTGCAAGGTGAGAGGCTTCCCAGGGCACTGGCTTTCATGAATGATCCTGTGAACGGCTCACTTCGCCACTCTCCTTCCTCCCCTGGGTGGTGAGGGAAGGAGGGAGGGAGAAAAAGCACCTCTCCCCTGAGGTTGGACCTAAAAATGGGATCCTGTACATTCTCTACTTTCTACCTCAACCCATCTTCCCTCCGTGCAATTCCACGTGTCCGTGCCAACCCTTTTATCAAATGTAATCTCCAAATGCGCACGTGTAAATACTTGCCAGTGTTTCCCGATGACAGCCTCGTCCTCTCTGGACCCATTTGACCACCCCAGCGGTACTGAACACCCACCACTCCTCTGCCACCACTTTTGTGGGGCATTTCCTCTTCCTGCTCTCCAGTCTCTGGCCACATTCTAGAACCTTTTAAAGCCTCAAATGTTACCTCTTCTTTGAAACCTTTTGATTTCCCCAGGGGAGAAAGAGCCTCCCCTCCCTCTCAATATCCAGGACACTTTATTGACAACCCTTTCATAGACCTTAAAACTTTCTACCATGCATTAGTTACATGTCACTTCCCCTACACCCGAGCACAGCATTCATTGATGTACCTTCCAGCAACATCTCTGGCACATAGCAGGTGCTCAGCAGAAGTCTGGATTGAGAAAATGACATGCATTTGGGATGTCCAAGTGTACCCACAAATGTCTGTATATATCCAGAAGAAAGTGAACCCGTCTGTTTCCGTGGTAAACCTGTCTCTTACCCTCATCTGAACTTCCCGGCGCGACAGCCTGGTCTTCTCACCCCTCCTGTATCCCTCACCTAGACCTCTCTAACCTAAGCCCCCGGTGTCCCAAGAATTCCTCTACACAAACAGATCTCCATTTCTGGTCAAGTGGTTCCCAAGTGTATGATCTCCCCATAGACAGCTCTACTTCCTTTTTTGATTCCTCCATCTAAGAGCCAGTTTTGCCTCAATTGCATGAGTGCCATAAAGATCACTCTGAAAGGCTTGGTTCATTCCCTTCACTCATTTTTGAGAGGGAGTCATTAAAGGGCTGGGAAAGGTGAAGGATCCAAGCCCAATCCATTCTCACTGACTCCCCGCGACCCTCTCTCTCAGTGCCGAGACCAGGAGCTTCGGGTGGCCGTGGACACAGGCACCCAACACAACCAGATCTCGGCTGGGTGCCTCAGCCGCCTGGGGTAAGAGTGCGGCCTAAAAGAATGGATGGGGGATGGGGTTTCTTTAGGGGGGGTGATGAAAATATTCTGATATTAGATAGTAGTGGTAGTTGCATAACTCTATGAATATACTAAAAACCTCTGCATTTATATAAGGGTAACTTTTGCGGTATATGAACTATATACCAATAGAGCTATAATTGGAAAAAAAAAAGATTGGATGGGGGCTCTGGTAGAGAAGACAAGGATTCAGACCCCACGTGGGGGCAAGGGATTGGATGAGAACCCACGTGTAGGGGGAGGGGCATCAGCTGACAAAGGCGTTGGGGTTGGGGGCTGTGGTGGCCATAACCCTTGCTTCCCAACCACAGGTTAGGGAAGAAGGTCCTGAAAGCCCCAGGTGGGGACGTGGCACCTGGGCCCCCCACGCAGGTGGAGCAGCTGGAGCTACAGCTGGGCCAGGAGATGGTGGCCTGCTCAGCCCAGGTTGTGGGTGAGTCCTCCCTTCATTCACAGCCTCTTCTTCCTCTTCCGCCTTCCTCTCCTGGCACCATATGAGGTGCCCCCAATCTCTGGGCCCAGATCCTCAGAGCTGGGGGTGGGGAGGGCAGACAAGGAGTGAGTGCTCACAGGGCACCGTGACCCCTGGGTGCCCTCCAGCCTCTTCTGTTTTCAAACGATTCCTGCAGATGTTGAGAGTCCTGAATTCTGTCTTGGACTGCAGACTCTGCTTTCTCTCAAGGTAAGAAGGATGCGGGCGCTTGACCCACATTTGGGGCCTGACCCAAAGGGCTGGGATAAAGAGGTAAAAGGCACAGGTGAGGAAGCGTGGGTCAGCTTCTGATGAGAATGACTCAGAGTTGTGGGATTTCACCTTGCTTCCTTAGAGGTTCCCTATTTGCCCACAAGTGAAGCATAAGAACCAGGTCCCACTGCCCACAACCCCAGAGTTCCAGGTGAATGGAAACAGGGGGATGAGCAAGGAGCAGGGGGCTGTGGAAAGTGGGGGGGGGAGGGCTGAGGGAGAGGCTACCTGCTGAGAGAAGCACACATTTCCCCCCACCCTCCACAGTGCTGCATCGACCTCGAGCATGGAGTGCTGCGGCTGAGGGCCCCCTTCCCAGAGCTGCCCTTCCTGCCTCTGTACCAAGAGCCTGGCCAGTGACTGATGAACCAGTCAGTCCCCGGGGGAAGGACCTTGCCTCGGGGAAGAGCCATGTTGGGGAGTGGGGCATTACTAGAGCCAGGTACCTGGGACTACCACTTCTGTCCCTTCTGTCACCACCCTGACCCTGCCGTCCCACATTCCTCAGTCAGCCACATTCCTCTCTGCTTCTCAGCAACTGCCCAATCCTCCAGAAGACTTCCAGAAAGAGGGCCCATGATCTCAGGGGACTGGCCTCCCCGTTCCCCTCCAAATCAGGACTGTGGAAAAGGATGTAAGCGTGGCGTGGTAGGAACTGGCCCAAGTCAAAGGCTGCAGCCCGTACTGTCCTTTACCTGCCTCCGGATCCACCCCACACACCCCTCGGTGGCCTTCACTCCCATGCCTCTCCCTTCCCCTCCTGGGGCTTAGTACCTCTTGCAACTAGACTGCCACATCTCACCCACCAGGGGTCCTGTCCCTGCTGCCGCCTGCCTTTCTGATTCTGCGCACATCTGCTCACAGCTGAGTGGGGGAAGAAACAGGAAACAGAATACTCCAGTACAGTAGAAAGGCGAGTTGGCAGAGGAGCTTCAGAAGCTTTCTCAGTTACTTTTCCTGGGGTTGCAAATGTCAGAAGTCAGTTATTATTTGATTTCCCTGTGCGAAACCTTGGGTGTACCTCTAGCATTTCTCCAGGTGTCTCTCCTCCTCCACTTGCTTTTTTACACTTCAGGGGGATGGCGAGGAGCCCTGTTGGGAACTGCCCCCACAAGGTGGACAGGATGGCAAGGCCTGGCCGTACTCAGACTTGGAACCTAACCAGTAGTCTTTCTTATTTCTAGAACTACTCACCTCATTAGACGTTCTTCCTTCCCCTCATCTCTGGCCTCCTGAGCTTGAGCTTGTCTTATTTTGGAATCTTATTTTGATCCCTTGCCAGGCTCTGAGCCAAAGCACAAAAACAAGGAGGCTTTTCATCTTCACTGTAAAGAGAGGAACCCAAACCTTAAGGAGCCAGACACCCTGAGCATCTTTCTGGCAGGTTTGAGTCTCTCAAGTCACGGACGAAGGGGAGAGGAAGACAGTGATGTAACTAACCTCAGCTAGGGAACTAGGACCTTGGGGTGGAAACAAGATTGTGAGCCTGGGGTAGATTAGAGGAGAACCAGCTGCCCTGTGACATCTGGTCTTGCCTTTCCCAGCTGAGTCCCCTGACCTCAAGAGAAGAGGAGGGGGCTCACTACCACACGTGTAATGTGGGTACCCTTGGTCCCTCACTGCCTTGCCCCATAACCTCTGCTTTCCTGGCTCTGCCTGTTCCTTCCTGCCTCCTGCTGCTTCTATAACCGCAGACCCCGGACCCAGTGGCAGGCCTTCAGCCCAGCTGCTTCTCCACTTGAATAAACACCTGTTTCTCTATGCTCATGTCCTTCTCTGGTTTCCCTCCATGTCGATCAGAGTCCGAATTGGTAACTCTGCCCTTATTCCCTTACAGAAAGGTGATGTGAATGTGGACCTTTCCCCAGGTTGACCCGTCTGGCTGGGTTAATATAATTGAGAGCAATGGCTTTCTGACTCCTCTGAACACAACTCACAGCAGGAAATACATTTTACAGAGCAGTTAGCATACACACGCACATGCACATGTACAGTTATAACAAAACAATACTTCCCTATGCTGTGTGACACTCTGATATTTTTCCTTCTATTTTATTCTACCCCATTTCGTTTATTCAAACAATGCTGACCACAACCCACCAAAGAATCGCAGCCTGTAACGTGAAAAACACTAACAGTGCACAGAATCGAGAGCAGAAGGAATATAAATGGTCCAAGATAGAATTCTGATTGTGGTCTGGATCATAAACCCGCATTGGATTCTAAAGGTGTTTTGGGGGGATGTGGGGGCAAGGCCCACAAAGTTGCACAAGCAACATGGCAAAATGAGAAAGCGCTAGCCCAGTTTCTTTGGTAAAAAGAAGACAATCATCTCAGCGTTGCTGGGAACAATTAAGACCAGACTGTAAGATGATTAAAGACCCCCGCTTCAAAAGCAAAACAGTGTGCCATTCCTGTAATAATACCTAATGTCAGTGACTTGGAGCTGTGCCATGGAAGACGGAGCTTGGGATGCGGGGAGCCCTTATCTCATTGCCCTACTGGCTCCGAAGCCTGGTTTCCTTATAGGCATCGGAGCCATGCAAAGGATCTGTGCTCCCTCCTCATGAACAAGTCTGTTTTCCACACAATGAGAGTTGGAAGGGGGGGGGGGCGGGGTCTAGGAAGGGGGCAGTCCCAGATGATGATGTGGAATGAGGCTGGGGTTCTATGATTCTGCTGATGTGATGGGTGAGGTACATAAGGAAATAGGGCCGAGGGCCAACTCGCCTCTTCTTTCACCAAGGAGACCATGAAGGCTATAGTTCACAGCTTCCCTAAGGTTGCTGCCATCTTTCCACGCTCCTCTGTGATGTCTACTCCCAATCCTGCCAGCACTATGGTACCTTGGGGGGTGGGTTGGTTCAGGAGGCTCCTTCTTCAGCTAAGAGGGCAAGTCCAGCTAGGTGGGATCGTGGAGGCTTGCAGGAGCACACTGTGGGGGCTGGTCTGGATGGTAGAGGGTTTGGTGAAGCAGGGCGCGGACAGCTGGGAGGTCATCAGGATCTGAGGGCAAGAAAGGGGCGGTTCAGAGGCTGTGGATCTGTGGGCACCTGGCACGGGGCTTCTCGGGCCCGAAGCACTCCTGGGACTCACCCACGCCCAGCTCCTGCAGCAGGCTCTGGAACTCTGGCTCAGCCTCCAGCAGCTTCAGCAGATTGGTCGACTCCATCCGCTCAAGCTGCACCTCCCAGTACACATAGATCTTCTGGTTGAATGTGACGTACACGAGGCAGGGGCTGTTGCGGCCCTCCTTGCAGGCATACAGGCCTGCAGGGTGTGGGGGTGAGACAAAGGTCAGAGAATTCGAGTCCCAGTGGGGAAGGGCAGAGAACAAGATGCAGGCCTTGGAGTCAGCAGTTTGACCCTCCCACAGACGTCAAGCAGAAAGCTAAAGGCCCTCTTTTTTTTTTAATTTTAAAAAAATGTTTATTTATTTTTGAGAGACAAAGCATGAGTGGGGGAGGAGCGAGAGAGAGGGAGACACAGAATCTGAAGCAGGCTACAAGCTCCAAGCCTGTTGCGGGACTCAAACTCCCAAACTGTGAGATCATGACTTGAGCCAAAGTCAGATGCTTAACCGACTGAGCCACCCAGATGCCCCTAAAGGCCCTCTTTCTAATCCATTTGTGTTGGGAACTCAGTAAAATAGGTAAAATACCTCCCCATTTTGGATATGGAAAAACACCATGGGGGGCACCTGGGTGGCTCAGTCGGTTAAGCGTCTGACTTCGGCTCAGGTCATAATCTCACAGCTTGTGAGTCTCAGCCCCGTGTCGGGCTCTGTGCTGGCAGCTCAGAGCCTGGAGCTTGCTTCAGATTCTGTCTCCCTCTCTCTCTGCCCCTTCCCTGCTTGCACTGTGTCTCTCTCTCAAAAATAAATAAACATTAAAAAAAAAATAGGTATTGAGTTATGGTAAGATGGCTTAATAAATTTTAAAAAAAAAAGAAAAAAAACCCACAAGGCAGAATGGCCCCACAAAAGTGCTTTGCTGATTTTCCCATCTTAGTGATAGCCTTGGAGGAATGAAGGACAGTTTTGGTAGTCCAAGGGGTAGATTAGCAAAACACGATCAGAAACTAAAGCTGGGCACCTGGGTTGCTCAGTTGGTTAAGTGACCCAACTCTTAATTTCAGCTCAGGTCATGATCTCACAGTTTGTGAGCTCTCTCTGATAGCATAGAGCCTGCTTGGGATTCTCTCTCTCTCTGAAAGAAAGAAAGAAAGAAAGAAAGAAAGAAAGAAAGAAAGAAAAGAAAGAAAAAGAAAAGAAACTAAGGCTTCTCTTTGGTGGCAGTCCCTTCTTCAAAGGCATTTTAACCTTCTGGGTCACTGGAGTATGTACACCAGAGCGCTGTACAATTCTTACCATTTCAGCAACCAAAGATCTCCCCATGTCACCTGAAAAAGCCAGGACTGCTTTCCAAGTCCCTGATTTGTAACAAATGCAAATTGTCTGGGAGAATGCTCCTCACAGAGTTCTGACATGCTCAGATGGGAGAGAACTTTCCCATGCCTTCACACATCCCAGACGGGCAGATGCTAAGAACTCATCCCATTCTTTAAGATATTGAGAGATGAACCTGTCACTGTCTCTCATTCCTTATTTAAAACTGTGCAGACGGTAATTCAGTACCCACCATCACCCTCTAACAAAAGTGCTGAAGAGCTCATTTGTTTATGAAGACGCACGTTAGGGGACACAGAGAGAGTAGAAATGAGAGGCATACAAGTGTGGTTAGAGAGGGTCCATGGGGTGGGGTCCCACCTGCACAGAAGGCTCGGATATTCTCGTCCACTTGGAAGCGGACGACAGTGCGGTTGTGATCAATGATATACGTCTGTCCATCCCAGGCACAGGCAACCACCTCCTCATGCCCATTGCCCTGAAAAAGGCCAGAGACAAGGATGCAGGGGTGGCAGGGAGCTGGTAAATAGAAGAGCCCGAACGATGGGTCTGGATAGCACATAAAGGACTTGTGGACCTAGTTCTGGGTGACCAACAGCCGGGAAGGAAAGCAGCCCTAAGTTTCTTACTGAACTTCCTCCGTGCGCCAGTCACCAAACAACTGATGAAGGAGACACCATTATTCCCAATTTTATATGGAGGAAACTTCAGCTTATAGAAATGAAGTCGCTCACTCGTGGTCACACAGCATAGAAGGGAGGCAGCACAGAATCAGGACTCAAACCCAGGCCTGTTCTACTGACTTCAAAGCCTCGTGCCTCTTCTCCTACCGTCACACATGCACAACGGCAAAGTATGCCCCCGTGTCGCAGATTCTGGGGCTGCAGCCTTGGTAAAGAGAGGCTCATAGATAGACGAGAAAAAAAATTACAGAACATACATCTGGAGTTGAGGCCAAAAACTCACTTCTGGACCCTAATAAATTATTTCTCTTTGGAGCCATTACTCCTGGAAAAGTTGCCGCCGAGAGATTCCGCGGCAGTGCAGAGATGGTACTAAGCCCTGAGAAGTTAGGAAAAAGACTCACTTGAGACGCAGTTAAGAGTCTGTCTGAAGAGACTTAGACAAACATCGAGAGCGAACTGTGAAGTGAGAATGGACTCATTTGCATCACATCTCTCCACGTGAAGAAGGTAAGAATGTTCCTCTCACCGTGACATCCAGTTTCTCTAGGGCAAAAAGCTGATGATCCACCTGCACCGACCACAGCAGCTTGTCCGCTTCCTCCATGAGCTTCAGCGTCCCTGCAGGGTGACAGGCAGGCCGGGGTGGGCAGGACAAGGACCCCTGAGCACACCCCACAGGCACACAGCCTCCTGCCCCAGCAGGAACTCACCATCCAGGGTGCAGAGGGCAAAGAGGCCGGAGCCACCCATCTCAGAGTTGTGGCCTGCAGGAGGGACAGAAGGACAGGAATAAGAAAATGTGAAGGGTAGGGCAAGGTCAGAGCACACAGGGTGGGGTGAGAGGCGGCCCAAGGTAGGGAGGAAGGGAAGGCCCAGCATCTTCCCTCTCCCAGGACTGATGCTTGCCCCTCAGCTCCCTCCTGAGTCCCCACCCCACCTTCACCTCGTTTGATGTTGCCAATGAGGTGGGTGGAGACATTCTTGTTGTGGATGCGGCCGGAAGTCTGGTGCAACATGACATCTCG
Source organism: Lynx rufus (assembly GCF_022079265.1). Lineage (NCBI taxonomy): Eukaryota > Metazoa > Chordata > Mammalia > Carnivora > Felidae > Lynx > Lynx rufus. The sequence goes on along the minus strand of NW_025814889.1, from coordinate 37,831,619 downwards.
GGCAGCCGGGGCCTCCCTGTGTGGGGGTGGGGTGGGGTGGGAGGGATACTAAGTGGGGACCAAATGAGCCTAGTTCTGCAGGACGTTTGTGGCCCCGATCTCTGTACGAGCTTCTAGGATGTGAATCAGCCTGGAAATCTATTGCTGACCCTGTCTGGCCCATGTGGTGAGTAGAAAAGAGAGGGACAGAGCTGCCAAGTTAGAATCTTGGAATCTCTTCCAGGTGCTACGAGGTTAAAGCCCAGGATTTCCTGGGTCCCGAAATCATTTTCCTTAATGGGGCAAAGGTGCTGTGCCAGGACCCAGCCGAAGCAGCTCTGCCCACTGCAGTCCTGTCCACTGCCAGTGCATCCAGGAGCCCATCTAGATTCCACACAACCACACCATCCACAGGTCTGCGCCCTTACCTGCTGCCCTCCGGGGCCCCCTCAGAGGTGGGAGGGGGCCCGGTGTCCTTGTTCCAGGTACACAGGAGAATGGCGTAAGCACAGCCAGGCTGAGACACCATCAGTTCAGGAACACCCAAGGGCCCTGGAGTCACTGAAAGACTGTCCACCTGCACCAGGGAACAAGGCCTTAAAGGGGGCTGGGGACAGAAATGGGACCCTGCCGAGAGCATGGGAGAGAAGTGGGGCAGGGGCCCTGGGAACAGCATCCCAGGCTTGGGGGGCAACAGCAGGAGGAAGAATTTGAGTTTGTAGGGTTCCTGCCTCGTGCCATCATCTCCACATAGCCCATCTGCTTTCCACTGTGCATGCCTCAACCAGGGTCCACACTCTGACACAAAGCACATCACACCCTCAAGCACACTCTTAACTCTTAGCCTGGTGCTCTTTGCCTCATATTAGTAATTTTCCCCTAAGACCCTGATTTGAAACTCTCTTCTTTGGATTTCTCTCAACAAGGAGATTTTCCCTTCCTCCCACTCTAAACCCTGACCCACGACTGTTCTCTCAAGAGGGCCCCTACAGGAGGGCTTCTTCCCTGCTCCCTGGGCTCCCTGAGCACCCCCCGCTCAGCCTCTCACCTGACCCTCCAGTGTCCACTTCTTGAGTGACACCAGCTGCCCTGTTGGATGTTCAGTGCCTTCACCCAGATCTTCCCAGCGGAAAGCCCGTACCACACGGTCCGTGTAACCGACCACCAGCTCACAACACCCATCTCCATCTGTGGGTCCAGAAAGTAGGACGAGTTTGGAGCCACATGCGTGTTCATCAGCTTGAATCCTACACACACGTCCTCTCCGCCCCCTGCTAACATCACCAGCGTTTGCGCCGAAACCCGGTACAACTTCAGACCCCAAGAGCTGCGCTAGTCCCCTCACACACTTTGTGCTGTGCTTCTTCCCTCAGACACAAAACTCGGGTGTCCTGATTCATGCCACATACCATCACCTTTGTGACAGCTTCTGGCCGAAACATCAGCCCTATATCTGTACGACTCACTCCCTTGCCACTTTCAGTGTCTGATCAAATGTCACATTCCCAGAAAGGACTTTCTAGATAACTCCATTTAGAATTGGTAGCTCTACTTCTCTACCCTGACACTCCCTAGCCTCTTTCTGTGGTTTATTTTCTCCACGGCACTTACTACATTCTAATATACTATTTAATCTTCTTAAAATATTTTACACTGTTTATTTTCTGTCCTTCCTAGGAAAGGTCCAAGAAGGCAGTGATTTTTGTCCATTTTATTCACTGCTGCAATCACAGTGCTTAGAATGATAACTAGTTTATAATGGGAGCTTAGTAACTCAACATAAAATGCATAATAATTGCACCCATGAATACTAACTACCTCCCTGAATCCCGTGACATCTGCTCTACTACCCATTGACTCCTATTCCCCTGGCTGCCTGCGGAGACGGCCATGCCCACCGATGTCGCTGATCAGCATGACCTTGGTGTTGGCAGGGATGTGCTGCTTGAAGACTGGATGCTGCTCCTCTCCCATTAGGGTCTCGTGGTGCCCAGAAGCATCCAGGGCCTTGGTAGGCGTCAGGTCACACAGGTGAAACCATCCCTCAGCACTCACCGCCACCACCAGGTTCTGGGAGAGGCAGAGGCATAGGAGGGATGGCTGGGGAGGGAAGTTTGGGCACAAGCCTGGTCGTTAAAGGACAGAAGTGAGGGCTAAAGCCTTTAACTCTCAACTGATTTCCACCAGGAGAGGGGGAGCAATCTAGGCAAAGCCTTGGAGTTCTACCGAAGTCCCAACGTCCCCTAGAGTTCTTACCTTTCCTTTATTACAAACATCTCCAACCCCAACACAAGTCAGCTGCAAAGAAAAGGGGAGACATGCTGAAGGAGACCAGTACTCTCTAATCTCAGTGAAGCAAGGAGATGGTTTGCTAACTACCATCATTTGCTGAAAAGTTGTGCCACATGACCTACACGGATAGTTCATGTTAATCGCGTTCTTGTGCTCTAAGTCTGGTTTACCTAGAGCAGTAGGGAGACCTCAAGTAGTTAAGTCTGTCTGGGCTGAACAAGACAAAATAAAAGATACATCTAATACAACCAGTCTATCATATTTCTAGACTTATGCAAAGTATTACCCCCATTTTGTACTATACTTTATGAGATCAGATGACCTTGGCAGTTTTTAAAGTACTGAGAGCCACGCGGAAACAGAAGATAAAAAACAACCCACCAGCTGGAGGCGCACTGCCCAGCGGCTTCCCTCCCTGAATGGAATGAACCCCGAAGCAGTGGCTGGCTGAATAGCTGGTGAACTGGGACACACTGGTGGGTTTCTGTATGGCTCAGCCTTGATAGTCCCTGCACAGAAAGGATCCTTCTGCCCCTTACGCCCCAGGAAGTTGAATACTGACCATGCCCTGGCAGGAACAGGTGAGCCACGGCCGGCTGTCATCATTCTTATACACAAACAGCTTCCCGCTGGTGTCCCCCACCACCAATTCATTTAACTTCAAACGGAGAGAGAAGACAGTGTTAGGATGGGATCCTATGGAACCACCTGAAGCTTTTCTCTAGGCCCATCCTGGGGACATCATAAGACCTTAATTTGTATCTTCGCCAACTTTAGTAAAAATCTTTTGCAACCAACAAAGCCACAGTTTTCCAGTTTCTTTTTTTTTTTTTTAATTTTAGGGATAAGCATTGGGTGTTGTATTGAAACCAATTTGACAATAAATTTCATATTTAAAAAATTTTTTAAAGTTTATTTATTTTGAGACAGCAAGCGTGGCCTTGAGCGGGAGAGGGGTAGAGATAGGGGGAGAGAAAAATCCCAATCAGGCTCCACATTATCAGCGTGGAGCCTGGTAAGCCTGATGTGGGCTTGAACTCACGAACCATGAGATCATGGCCTGAGCTGAAATCAAGAGCCGAAATTAACTGAGCGAGCCACCGGGAACCTCTCCCAGAGTTTCTTTTTTTCCCTGTCGGGGTGTGTGTGTGTGTGTGTGTGTGTGTGTGTGTGTGTGTGTGTCAGAGGAGGATAGCAGAATGGGGCAACACGGAATCTATGACTCTTCCCAGAAAAGTCTGACAAGTGAATAGCTCCATGACCCGCTTGCCTGATTTCAGCTCTTCCAATCTGTCCATTGCCAATGGGACATGTTTTGAAAACAACCTAGAACATTGAACTTTTGGAAAATTGAACTTCAGACCACGTACTTAATCAAGGGCCAAATAAAAAGACAAGGTCAGCTCTGGGGGCCCTCCTTCCTCTACAAACATCTCCAACCCCAACACAAGTCAGCTGCAAAGAAAAGGGGACCTTTTGAACTTGGTGTGTATGAGTGAATATATACAGGGGATGGAGGTGCTGGAGGGGACAGCACGAAGGGGTTGCTGGTGTCAGCCTCCTCTGTGCTCTGGGCTTCTGGCGCCCCCAAGTGGTGGCCCAGCTCTCAGGGGGGGTTCCCTGAAGGGAGTCTCTTCCTATTTGTATTTGGGTACTCCATTTCCCAGTCATTCGGCAAAGGCTGCCTGCCTTTCTAGGGGTAAACAGTGATAACAAGGTAGCACCAAACCCTGTTTCCACAAGTAGCTTTCTGATTTCCCCTGTTGAGGAGTGGGAGGGTGGTGGGGAGGGAAGGGGTGGAAGGGTGGGCAGCCAACACCCCCTTCCTATTCTCAAAATAGAGTGAATATCAGATTCTCAAGAGATTTAATTCTAAAGGCAACAAAGACATAACAGGTCACAAGTAAAGTTAAAAATGAATTGGGATTTATCAATGATTTACTTGATTTGAATCTTCGATTTATTTTTTTAATAGTTATGGGAATTATATTATATTATATTATATTATATTATATTATATTATATTATATTATATCTGGTGGGAATATTAGATCACAGAAGCATAAAACAAGTTTATTGACGTTAAACTCTCTCCACCTGATGTTTCCATTTCGGCTGCTCCAGAGGACTTTGGTAGACACACCAGGGGCAGGCTGCATAGCACAGAGGCTCAGTGCAGCTGCCTGGATTTGAACCCAGCTCTCTATGCTTAAATTTTGTCATCTATAAAACAAAGATCATAAGGGTATTTACTGAATAAAGTTGTTCTAAGAACTGAGCTAACAGAGGAAGGCCTTTAAAACAGTGACTGGCAGGGGCACCTGGGTGGCTCAGTCAGTTAAGTGTCCGACTTTGGTTCAGGTCATGATCTCACAGTTCATGGGCACTGTGCTGACGGCTTAGAGCCTGGAGCCTGTTTCAGATTCGGTGTCTCCCTCTCTCTCTGCCCCTGCCCCACTCCCACTCTCTCTCAAAAGTGAAGAAACAATAAAAAACAAACAAACAAACAAACAAACCAGTGACTGGCATACAGCAAGCACTAATACCAAGTGGTTTTCAGCCTCTAGTTAAAAGGCCTCCATGGCTAGGGACCCTGGTATCTTTCACACAATCTATTCTTTTTTTATACATCCATTCAGCAAATGCCATAGTCCATACCAGCACCTCAGTAAATGTTTGCTTTTCTTTTAAATTAAATTTGATTTAAAAAAAATTGTTTTTTCATTTTTGAGAGAGAGCGTATGTAGGGGAGGGGTAGAGAGAGTAGGACGGAGGACCTGAAGTGGGCTCTGTGCTGAGCACAGAGAGCCCAATATGGGGCTCGAACTCATGAAGCATGAGTTCATGACCTGGGCTAAAATCAGACACTTATCTGACTGAGCCACCCAGGTGCCCCAAATTCAATTTAATCTGAGAGAGAGAGAGAGAGTGCCAGTGGGGGAGAGGGGCACAGAGAGACAGAGACAGAGAGACAGAGGGCGAGAGAATCCCGAGCAGGCTCCATGCTCAGTGAGGAGCCCAGCACAGGGCTTGACCCCATGACCCTGGGATCATGACCTGAGCCGAAATCAAGAGTTGGACACTCAACTGACTGAGCCACCCAGGTGCCCTGATAAATGTTTAATTACTAGACAATTAACAAAAAAGATTTTAAGAAACAGAGAAAAATCAGAATGAAAGGGAATGCTCAGTCAGCCCTTGAGTTTCCAGGTAAAGGTAGATAGTGAGTTAGGGGTACAAAGATAAATGCCACAGACTCCCTACTGAGGGGGACCTTACAGTTTTAACAAGGGCACAGACATGGGTATGGTAAGAGCAGTGACCAAGTAGATGTGGCCCAGCCAGGCAATGACAAGCAAGACCAAGCAATGACACTGAGGCAATGGCTGGCCTCCTGGAAGAGGACATTTCCAAACTAGCCCATCTGCTTCCCGGCAGCTATAATGCTTCCCAGCAGTTCTGCTCCCCTGCGGCTGATCCTGGCTCTGGCCTCTGGAGGTCACTCACGGACGCTAAGAAACCCCAGCTAGAGGGTACAGTCGCCATATAATACTAAAGGAGGCAGGAGGAGAGATCTCTGGTCTGCTATAGCCTTCTAGAGATTTTCCCCTGGTGTAGCCAGGCTTCCATGGGCAGTCCTACAGGGTGTGCATTCTATTCCTGGCTTCCCCTCCCCCACAACTTACCAGGAAACAAATTAGTTTCAAAGAACTTTAGGCTAATGATTTATGAGGATGAAATAAGTCTTTTTCCTGCCCCAAATGCTGAACTAATAACAGCGTTTCTATCCACACTCATGCAGGCTGAATGTACCACGTGCATACATACATGTACCACTAGGCAACGATCTCAACTACTTGCCCTTCTTTCAATTATATTTATCAATAACATGCAAAGCACTTCAAATTGCTTTGAGACAAATAATCACATTTGCTTTCCATAACAATCCTCATTTATTCAACAAACATCTGAGTACCTACTATGTGCCAGGCACAATTCTAAGTGTTGGGAATATAGCAGTGAAAAAGCAGATAAATCCCCAGCCTTATGGAGCTTACAACTCAGGGTTAAAAAAAAAAAAAAAGTAGTACAATATATCTAATATTGTAGAACTGAGTGTATTGGTGCAATCTACTCAGAAAAGTACAATTTCCAAAAAAGCTGATGCCATGAAGCTATGAAAAAAGGCAGGTATTTTTCCCTTTTAAACAAAGAAGACCATCAGATAACACGGAAAATCATGTACGCCTAAAGTCACTCTGTTAATTTACTATTTGAAAATGCCTCTCTTGATTTTCTCATAAAATTGTACTGCTTGGCATATTACGAAATGTGAAAGTCCAAAAAACAATACAAATTTATGAGAATAACTCCTTCCTCCCTACAGGGAGTAGAGCCAAAAGAGGCTTCATAAAATATCTTCTCTATGACAGCACAAAGGAGGCTGGGGGCAGGGGTATGTTTTAGCCCTTTTTTCCCCCAGGGAAGAGAGCACAGAACAGTTAGGGACGTGAGGATGAGAAGCCGGCAGAATAGGAAGGTGGGGCAGAGGGTAGGAGAGGATGGCAATAAGGTGCTTTGCATTAAAAATAGGGAATAATGAATGAAAAGAGTCTGTTAAGAGTGTCTCACACCAGCAACAGCCCCTATCCCCTCTGATGCTCCACCTCAAAACTCTACATATTTTCATCAGTGCACCTCCTTACATTTCGTTGTTCTGGTGACTATCACCCTACCTGACTGTGAGCTAGCTGAGGGCTGGGACTGTCTTGTTCATTTTGGAATTCCCAGAATATAGCAGAGTCCTTGGCGCACACAATGGGCACTTGAATAAACATTTGCAGAAACAGAATCAAATACTAACAACACTAACACTTGGTGTTAACTGTGGGCCAGGCATAGTTCTACCTGCTTTATCTGTATTAATGCATTTCAACAACGAGAAAAAGAACAGCTGCGGAGATGGTAGATGTCAATTGTTTTTGTAATCCAACCAAGGTGTAGCGCTTTCAAGTTGCCATACGCTTGGTGTACTATGCAGCAGGCATTACAGAAACCAGGCATTACAGAAACTCGGCATTAGGAATGGGGTGGTGGGGTGGAGAGGCAGAAAAGTACAGCAGTGTGTTCCGGCGCAAGGAGCCACGTGTAAGAGCAGCAAAGGCGCGTTTTAAGCTTCTATGGAGGCTTCGAAAGGCAAAGTGATTTGAGGTGATGCCCCTGCGTAAGGAGAGAAGCAGTGAGCCGGGATATCTGGCCACCGGTTTACCAGGCTCCTACTGTGAACCAGTTACTGACTTAGGCAAAGGATCAGTTATCTATGTCCCTAAAAGAACACCAGGGCAGGGAAGCAGTGCAACTCGGACCTGACTTCCAGGCACCTAAGCTATCTGCCAAGTTCTCCTTAGGTCACCGCGCAGCCCCACCGCGCACGCGCTCCGCTCCCCCCGCACGCCTAGGGCGGCTTCTCCATTTCCCCGGCCCCGCCCTACCCTGGCGCAGAGCCAGGTCGCGTCTCTCGCAGTGCGCATGCACTGACCGTATCGTTATCGACGTCTCCGAGGCAGATCGCGTGCGGAAAGAGGCTCCCGCTAAATTCCAGGGCCACGCGTTGCACGTAGCTAACCGACCTCATCTCACTTGCACGGGCCGAGGGACCGGGGAGGCCCGCTAAATGTTCCCCGAGCCCCTCCTGAGAGCAGCCCAAGCGGAAGGCCAGCCAAAGCGGAAAGTCACGTCACCGCTCAAGCCTCCAATTGCGGCCTTTCTCGCTTAACCTGAAAGAGGAGGTGGGTCTTCCTAGCCCTCTGAACTTGGGGGCGGGCTTATCTGATGTGAGTGACAGGGGCATGGGCCACTCCTAGCGTGGGTAGACCAATCTTGATGGGGGGGGGGATCTGTTCCCCAGGCAACAGGCTGTCCGGGGTTAGACCTAATAACCTTGACCTCTTCCTTTGTTGCCCTAGCATTGAAGTCTCCAGGCCATTAGACTAAACCAGGGAATCATAATAATCGTAATAACTGACAACTGTATGGTTTCCAACAGTGTTTTTGTGTTTTTTTTTTTTTTTGAAACAACTATAAGTTACCTGTTAGGAGCCCTGCAAACAATGTAGTGAATTGAACCAGCATTTAAAAAAAAACAATAGAATAGAAAATACCAAGTGACTCTAGAGTAGTAAGTATTCTTTTTGTGAAACCTTTGTTTCAATTGTAAATATTTATATATGTATATTTTATATACTGGCTTATCACGTGAAAATGACTTTTTAAATGGTGTGTGTATGCTTTTGTGGTCCTTAGTTAGAAAGGTCCTTAGTTACACTTGCTGTAAAGCACATTTCATGTATATTGTTTCACGTAATGAGCACAACAACCCTGAGAGCTTGTATTATTATTCAGTATTTTTGGATGAGAAAAACAGGTTCAGCAAGATTAAGTAAGTCTTTCTTTGGGGTGCCTCATCAATCAGGGCATCAGAAGTATTATTTGCAAAATTCTGTAGTTGTTCAATACACTTTAAAGTTCAGATCTGCAGCTCTAGGCCAATTATGCACTGGTTTTTCAGGAGCCAACATTGTAAAAATAATATCTACCTCACCTGGGGATGTTGGACCAGGGGCTGGTCCCGCTTTCTATATCTGAGCATGATGGGAGAAGGCACTGAAAAGCAGGACATTTTTGCCTGGGAGTGTGAGAGGGGGATGACACATTTTGTCCCAGAGGTCCCAATGGATCTGACAGCCAGGTAAGATGAAAACAAGGAAGAGCAAACAAAACGGTAAACAGGAGGCAGTCTAGACAAACGCTGGGGACTGCAGATACCTTCATGTTTCTGTTTTTGGTGATACATATACTGTGGGGTTGGCCGGGTCTATTCAAAGGTACTGTGTCACACAGGTGTACCTAATGCTTTAAATATATTATCTAATTACGGAGGGGCTGCATGCAACCTCCGGCTACCATGTCTCTATCCTTCTCCCATTGTAGCTGAAACCTTAAGCTTCATTGTTGGTTTTAAGGGGTAGGAAAATAAAAAGCCAATTTAAAAATGTTTACCTCTCTATGTAAAGTTAAAATGTTTTGGGTTCTGTTTCTTCTCACTGTTATTTCTTCATTGTTTTCTCTTCTTCCAGCCTTTTGAATGAAATTGTAAAATAAATAAATAAATTCATAAATAACCCAGGGCAAAACTGCTTCTGCCACCAAGTGCCCTGGCCTGACCCAGTTTTCTGAAATTATACCCTGACCCAGCACTTTGCAGTGCCTCAGTTTTATCTTCTCCATTACTTGAGTTTCTTGTTCTTGACCTTTCTGTGCCAAGGGGCACCTGCTAATGTTTGTCCTGTAGGTCATGTCATTATGATATTATGTTACATGGCAACTTGGATACCATGCCTTTTAGCTTTTGTCAAGAGAACCAAATGAATTTAGAAAGGGAGGAAAGATAAGTCTTCAGGAAATATGACATGGACCAAGTCCCTCTCCCCACTGTGTGTCAATTACTGTAACTGCCTTGTGTTATATTCACAGTAAGTGGAACACAGGGGTTGCACAGCCATGTGGACAGAGCCCTGGTTCCACAAGGAGCACCCATGTTCTTGACCCTTTCTAGGGGGATGATTGGTGGGTCTCCACCGGCACCATCTAGAGCTCGCCTTTTTAAAGTCAAGCACTCTTCTAGTATCAGTTTTGGCTTACTCCCCAGAACTGCCTAACCAGGCCATCTTCCTGGTTAGATGACATGGTACAGTTGTGTGGGTAGTGGCATAGTCTTTACCAACCAGCCAAATGGTAGCTTCAGTAGAAACCTGCTATGGGAGTGGGGAGTGGCGGGGAGGTGTTAGGTGGGAAGGATTTCTAGGGAGATTCTTTGTCCACTTCTTCCTCCAGGAGTAGACCCCAGTAGAGGGGTCCAAGTTCTGTCTGCTTAGGAAGGCCAGGTAAGAAATAGGACCTTTAAAACTTTCTACACAGCTTTCTATACGTGAAGTCCAGAGTCACTCACCATCCTGGGGGGGCAGGGCCTAGGGCTTCCTAATGGGCTCAGTTTGAGACTTCCTCATTCTCCTTCGTGATCTACAGTGCACCTTAGCATACTAAAGGTTCTGAGAAGTCCTCAAAGACAGAAACCTGTTTCTCAGACTGACTTGACCCAGAAATTAGGTAGAATTAACAGTGTGGGCAGCCCTGCTCTGAGTGAAATGCTGTTATTTGCTGCTCTCCTTTTGAGTCCCACCCCCTCCCTCACAAGTTTGGCCCGTTAGAAGGGACCACCCACTCTGGGAAGCTTTGATCCTAGAGCCTGTCTGCGTTGTTGTCTGGTTTTTGTTTTGTTTTGTTTTTTGATGTTTTAAGTAATCTCAACACCTAACATGGGGCTCACAGTCACAACCCTGAGATCAAGAGTCACATGCTCTACCAACTGAGCCAGCCAGGCACCCCAGGGTTGTTGCCTGTTAAAAGACTCCTCTGGCCATTCACTTAAGGATGAAGAGTGGTCCTTCATGGTCTCTGAAGTCAAAACATGAGGACATGGGCTTCAAACACAAAGGATGATGAAAATGTTTTAGAACTAAACAGAAGTGGCAGTTGTACAACATTGTAATTAGACTAAATACCACTGAATTGTTCACATTAAAATGGTTAATTTTATATTATGTGAGTTCCACTTCAATTAAGAAAAAATATATATATATATACAAACAACAATTTTATGTGTGAAGCACTCCTAACAGGGGCACAGGAGACTGGTGATCCTGGAGCCCACATGTCTTGGGGGAGGGGGATGGGGTATGCCCAGTCCTCTCTTCTAGCCAAAGAAGTCTGAAAGTTCATGAAGGCGTTATTAATATTATTATTATTTTATGTTTATTTATTTTTGAGAGAGGGACAGAGCATGAGCAGGGGAGGGGCAGAGAGGGAGACAGAATCCAAAGCAGGCTCCAGGCTCTGAGCTGTCAACACAGAGCCTGATGTGGGGCTCGAACTCATGAACTGTGAGATCATGACCTGAGCCAAAGTTGGAGACTTAACCGACTGAGCCACCCAGTAGCCACCCGCCCCTACTATTATTATTTTTAATGTTTATTTATTTTGAAAGAGAGGGACAGCAAGCAGGGGAGAGGCAGAGAGAGAGAGGGAGAGAGAGAATCCTAAGCAGGCTCTATGATGTCAGTGCAGACCATGACTCTGCTGTGGGGGCTCTATCCCACAAACTGTGAGATCATGACTTGAGCAGAAACCAAGAGTCGGAGACTTAACTTACTGAGCCACCCAGGTGCCCTGGCATTGTTTTTTTTCTTGATCATCTCTCCTCAGAACCACTTTGTGAATCTTTTCATTCTTACTTTGCCTCCCAAATTGGTGTATTTAGTGTTGTGTCATTACACACTAAACAAGGTTTTATTATGAGCCTTAGATTTTATAGTTGAGGATAGTGGGTGCATCCAAGTTATCTGAGGTTGGCAAGCAGCTGGGGAACTACAGCCATAAAGTCAGCAATAGTGATTTCCAGAAAGAGGACAAGTTCTCTTACGTAGATCTTTCCTTTGGCTTTATTCAGCACTGCCCTTAGCCTCTTTCATTTCAGCTTAATGGTTACAAGGCTCTGAGATGATCTGCGCTTGGAAAGGGAATGGAAGAAACATGGAAGACAGGAGTAAGATGTGAGATTCCACTCTTGTAAGTGAAATGACATGCACAATTTCCCCCTTCTACTCTTCAGGTGGTGTGGCCAGTGTAGAGTGAAGGAGTCCAGTGCTCTGATGCTGGTGTAAGGTTGGCAAGGTTGTGCTGGGCCCCACAGTGGCTGTGGACTACAGTAAAGTTTGTAACCTTCAGACTAAATGGGATAGGAAAGGATTTTAAGCAGTTGGAGAGGTAGGATTTGGATGCAGTGTAGAGTCAAGTGCACCTGGGGCAAGAGAGGATGCAAGACAGGAGGAACCTTTTGCAGGACAGGAGAGTGGGCTGGAGGTGCCTGGTGACGTTGGAGAGGGGCTGCTGGAATGGAGATGGGAAATACTCAGGAGATAAACTGTATAGAACTTGACATTAGGATCAGCAATAGGACAAGATGAACCCTATCTTACATTTTCCAGAGACTGCAAATCTGCAAGAACAGCTAGCAGTGCTGGTCACTACTGGTTTTCCTTTATTCAAGCACATTGTCTCCATATGGGAAGATTTTAAAGGTTGGTGAGGGTCAACGGACTAGGTTATGAACTTTGAACGTGGGTCAGAGCAGAGTGTAAGTACATGCTGGGTCTGTTTTTAATCCTAAAGACTTCTGGCCACTTAAACATCTTCACAAGACAGTTTTAATGTTACATAAAAGACTTGTCCAGTTCCATAGAAGTGCAATTGTTTGAAATTCCCGGAATCCCACAGAACCATTCAGGGGCATTAGGAACCTCAGGAGTGCATTTCATCCACTCCTCTATTTTTGCAGATAAGGAAGGTCACGTAAACCTCATATTTAAGAGTTTGGGTTTGTTCAAGAGAGCTCCTATTCCAGGCAGACCCCTTTCTATTGAACTTGGGCCTTGGTTTCCTCTTATGTAAAATGGGGCATTAACTGCTTTGCCAAGGATTAAGGTTAATTCACATGAGGGGCACTTGGGTGGCTCAGTCAAGTGTCTGACTGCAGCTCAGGTCATGATCTCCTGGTTTATGGGTTTAAACCCCACATGGGGCTTTCTGTCAGTGCATAGCCCACTTCAGATCCTATATTCCCCCCCCCACCCCCTCCCCTTCTCGTGCAAGCACACGTGCGCTTGCTCTCAAAAACATTAAAAGAAACAAAGGTTAATTCACACGAGGTTCCTGGTTTAATGCTAGGCTTATGTTCTAGGTGCTTAGTGAGTTAGCTACTGTTGTTGGCTATAGGGGCATGACAGATCTTGAAATGTCAAAAAGACCCAGAGGCACAGACTGTGTGAACTCAGCAAGAGCACTCAGGAGACTAAAACAAATATTAGTTCTGGCTCTGGCACCAACCATGATGTAGGACTTGGGTGAAATCTTCACACAGAAATGAATCTTCCATAGAAAAGCATGGAGAAATTTCTTCTGGGAGGAACTGTATAGGCATGTAGGTAGGCAGACTACCTCTACCACTGTGCAGGCCGGCATACATTGGAGAGAAGAGGGTAAGGCTATAGACAGAGGCTCTAGCCTACAAGCAAGATCATCTGGAGAAGACAGATTTGTGCCCCCTGGCTTCTCGGAGGGCCCCATAATGCTATAGGAGCCAAATGTCAACACATAGTTAGAAGCATAAGCGTAAGCCTTTTTCTATTAAGGTCAAGGAGGAAGCTGGAAAGCGGGCCTGAGCGCATGTTCCCTGGCTTTACTGTTCTTCACCTTAATTGTGTAAAAGGTGTCTAACTGGAGGGATGGCTAACAGGAATTTTACCTTGATGAGAAACCAAGAAAGCTGTGCTTTCTGCTAGATCACTTAGGCAGAAGTAGACAAATCTAACCAAAACACACACAATTGGTCCCAGTATTTTACATGTTTATATTTTCCTAAGTGTTAGGGAACAAAAGCAGAGCTATGAAAACCCACCAGGCTGTGGGGGTGGGGGGTGGAGTGGGGAGTGGGGTGGCGGTGGTGGCAGTGGTCTGGGCAGCACCCAGGAGGCCCCGTATGCAGGCACCACTCCATGCTCAAAGAATCCTCCTCCATCGTTGTTGCACTTGCACAGCCACCATGCCCACCCTCTGAGGCCAAAGAGAAAAAGGTTGCCTGACACTCAGGTTTCGTTTCCACTTTATTGCTCAAGCACAGAACTTGAGGCAAGCCTGGACCTTCAGCAACGTGCAGAGAAAAGGCTGAGGGGGTTGGGGACACAACCTGGCTGAGAAGGGAAACAGATCAAAAGGGAAATATTGGGGGGGGGGCAGCAGAGGCGGTCATCAGGACACCAGAAGACATCTCAGCCATACCATCTGGGGCGAGGACGGGAACAGAGAGCAGTAGCGGGCACAGCAGTGGTTTTCCCCATGCCCCTAGCACCCACATGGAGGCCACATGTTTGGGAACAGAACGGGAGGAAGGAAGGACGAGGAAAATGGCTGCCCAGGAGTCTCCCTCTCCACCCTGGTTTCACATCAGACCCCGCAAGTATCCCTACCACTCACTCCCTTCTACCATTTGAAAAATGGACATAGCAAACAGAAGCAGCAAAATAAATTAACGTTCTGATGAGTGTGCGTGTGGATGGACATTCGTTCACATGTAATGGGGGAAGGGGGAAGGGAAGAGGGGGTGACATCACCTAAACCGATCCCCCAGCCTACTCCTTTCCCCCTTCCCCCAAAGCCACCATCTAACCAGATAGAAAAATAAAGGTCTAATTCACTCAAAATTCTTCAGTTTTTACAAAACTAACAGGGTGGAGGAGGGGAGGGAGCAGGGGAGGCAGGCAGCCGCAGGAGTAGGGCTGGGTAGAGGCTATGCTTCCGTCTCCACCTGAGGCTGGCTCCCTGCCACATCATTTTTCTGGTCATCCTTCATCTCCATGTCAGCATGATGGTTTCCTGCAGCTACTGCTGCCTTGGCCTGCGGAAAGGAAGACAGGAAGGGGATGAGTTCCAGTTCTCATCTGGCCCAATCCCTCTGATGAGAAAGGGGACTTTTACTTCATGTCCCCACTCCCATTTGCTTGCACTGATCTGGGGACACAGCTATATTCACCTACCACCATGCTGACACTGTGTTGGGTCTGTACCACAAATACTCATCCCAAGATAAAAAAAACAAAACAAAACATGCTAGCTTTCAACAGAATTACCCCAACACAGCCAACTCCCTTTCCAGGTATGTCCTAAAGGCACACACACATGAAATTGTAAATTTACAAAATCGTTCACTATGGTGCTACTTAGAACTGTACTCATCCAACATGGCAGTTACTACCACATTGGCTACTGAGTGCTTCAAATACAGCTAGTTCAAATGGATGGGTTTTAAGTATAACAGAACAGTGGATATTTAAGAGATTTACTTAGTCTGGAAAAAAAAAAAAAAAGAAAAAAAACCCCAAACAAATGCAATTAAAAAAATTTACCCACTACTCTATTTTTTCTGTTCACTTTTTTAACACGGCCACCAGAAAACTTAAAATCACTGTGTAGACTCCGTTATATTCCCATCAGAGCTGGTTTAGAACACTGGAAGACTAATCAGACTGGGTAAGAGGATATAGGTTATGTGTCCAATGCTACACCATGTTAAGTACAGCGAAGAATGTGAAAGCTATTTTTTATGTTGGTACAAAACAATCTTCTACATATGATCTGAAGACAGCATAATGCAGAAAAGAGGTGGAACATGTGGCCTTTTATTTAGGGAAAAAGGAGAAAACGGTCTATTTGTGCATGTACGAATGATCTAAGCACTGGTAATACCAATTGCTTCTGGGGGTGGCAGTCTTTTTACTACATGTTCTTTTGTGCTGTTTAAAGTTTTTTTTTTTTTTTTTTTTTTTTAAGTTTATTTATTTTGAGAGAGAGAGAGAATCCCAAGCAGGCTTGGCAATGCCCGTGCAGAGCCTGAAGTGCGGCTCGATCCCACAACTGTGAAATCATGACCTGAGCTGAAATCAAGAGTCAGATGTTTAACCAGCCAACCAGGTGCCTCTGCGCTGTTTAAATAAAACTACGTAGGGGCGCCTGGGTGGCGCAGTCGGTTAAGCGTCCGACTTCAGCCAGGTCACGATCTCGCGGTCCGTGAGTTCGAGCCCCGCGTCGGGCTCTGGGCTGATGGCTCGGAGCCTGGAGCCTGTTTCCGATTCTGTGTCTCCCTCTCTCTCTGCCCCTCCCCCGTTCATGCTCTGTCTCTCTCTGTCCCAAAAATAGGTAAAACGTTGAAAAAAAAAAATTAAATAAAACTACGTAACTGTATTATCTATTTAAACATAGGGCTTTTTTTTTTTATTTTTTTTTTTTTAAATTTTTTTTTTTTCAACATTTATTTATTTTTGGGACAGAGAGAGACAGAGCATGAACGGGGGAGGGGCAGAGAGAGAGAGGGAGACACAGAATTGGAAACAGGCTCCAGGCTCCGAGCCATCAGCCCAGAGCCCGACGCGGGGCTCGAACTCACGGACCGCGAGATCGTGACCTGGCTGAAGTCGGACGCTTAACCGACTGCGCCACCCAGGCGCCCCAACATAGGGCTTTTAAAACCTAGGTTTAGCAGGTGCCTGGGTGGCTCAGTTGGTTGGTTTCGGCTCGGGTCTTGATCCCAGGGTCATGCACTGAGTGTGGAACCTGCTTAAGATTCTCTCTCTCTTTTTCTCTGCTCCCCCCGCCCCCCATGTTCTCTCTTTCAGACAGACAGATGGATAGACAGACAGATAAAACCTAGGCTTTAAAAAGGTACAGGTTGGGAAGCACACACAGAGTAACCAACTCCCCACCTCTGGGGCTTGTGAGTGGGTTTTTAGCCCTGATCACTGAGGAAGTGTGGCCCCCACAACAGGGTTCTGTGCTGAAGGAACATACATGTTCTTCCTCCAGAGACAAGGGTAGCTTCTGGTTTCCAGGAGTGACCCATACAACCAGAGGCATGAACAGCCACGGCACGTGGGTTAGGCCTAGCCTCCTCTTCTGTCTATCCCAACTGTTCCCTGTCCCAATCCTTACCTTGCTCTCCTCCTCAGCTAGCCTCTCAAACATGTTGGCATAGAGCTTCTTCTCCCGAGCGAGCTGCTTGCGGATCCGCTGCTGGCAGACAGCCAGCTGGGCCTTGGCGGCTTTGTTGCTGGGGTAGAGCTGCAGGACCTTCTGGAAATCAGCCCGTGCCAAGTCAAAGTCATTCACCGCCAGGTGGGCCTCTCCCCGGCGGAAAAGGCCCTTCTCGTTGTTGCTGTCCAGTTCCAGGGCCTAAGGAAGCAACAGTGAGACGTCAGTCCCTGCAGCCTGTGGCCAAGACTGGGTTCCAAAGGTAGTCCTCACTCCGCAGGATGAGGCAGAATGGAAATGGCTGGCTCCACCCCAGAAAGGAGTTTTGGCGCACTAAATGAACAAACCAAGGTTTAAGAAAGAATCCGTTAGTCCAAGAAGCAAAGGGAAAACAGAGCTTTTTAGGTGAAAGAGAAAGACCCGTGACAACATTTTCGTTTTCTCTAGAATAAAGCAAGTATAGAAGAGGGACAGACTAGGAACCAGGGCCGAGAAAATGCCATAGCGGTTTTTCCCATCCAGTGTTACCTTCTACCTGTGTCAGCTGCCTCCTACCACTAAAGCCAAGGTGCTTGCTTCTCCTACCACTAAAGCCAAGAGCCCTTGCCTCTGGGCCCTTTATCTCTGAGCTTCCACTAGCCCACTTACTATCCTACCCCTACCCTAGTCACTGAGACCAAGTTTCAGACCTGCTGGCAGCTACCCAGCCAAATCCGTGAACATTGCTCCCATGCCCTCTCTAAAAGGGCCTCACCTTGTTACAGCTTTCGATGGCAGCTGAGAAGGCCTGTAGTTTCAGATGACACATGGCCAAGTTGAGGTGGGAGGCCAAGCGAAGGGCCTGTGCCTTCTGTGCGTCCTCATTAGAGAAACTCGACTCATATTCCAGCCAGGATACAATCTTCTTGTACTGCAGTAAAGCTTGCTTGTACTTGCCTTCCTAGAGAGGGAGGGAGGCTTAGGCAATAGACACAGGTTCAGGAGCACCAGGCTGTCAGACTCTGTAGACATCAGTGATGTATGGGCATGAGAAGTCCTGCCTCCCCTCCTCCTCCAGCAAGAGCAGCTAGCTTAGATCTACTAGGTGAAGACTATAGGCATTCCCGCCGCCGCCATCCTCTCCCTGGCAGAAAAGGACTTCAGGCATCAGGAGGAAGGATGGGCCCAGAGGGGCCTTCCCCCAGGCCCCAGATGCTGGCTCACCTTGAAGTACACAGTGCCCCGCTCTTTCACTATGGTGCTCTGTTCCAGCTTCTCCTCGGAGTTCATCTCCCAAGACTCCTTGGCCTAACCCCAAGACAGAAACAAAGCTGTGAGCTACCTCAAGGCCACCTACTGCGACCAGATTCCGGGACAGAGAAGACCTCGAGCAAGCTCACCTTCTCGAAACTCTTGAGGTGTACTTCGTATTTCAGCTCAGCATTTGGTGGGATTTGGAATTTTTCCTTCCCAACACTGCCAAAAGCATAGCTGGGGGGAAGAAGGGGGGCAAAAAAAATCTAGGTCACCGCTGCCATGCTTAACCCGCTCCCTACTGAAAAGGCTTCCTGTCTGTTTCCTGCAGAGTAACTTCCCATCCCTTGAGACTTGGTTCAAATGTTTCCTGTTTGGCAAAATCTTCCCTGACCTCTTCACACAATTAGCTGGTCTCTTAGCATCTTCCACATCCTCCTCACGCACACTACACACTGGGATGATTACTCAATTACTAATTGCTAAAGCTCACTGAGCAACGAGTCACTAGAAGGCAGGAATAAGGTCTTTGAATGCCTGGGAATTTTCAGCATTATACCTGGCACATAATAGGCATGTTTTAATAAATATCACAATGATGGAGAACATTAATGGAAAATAAAAATTCTGACATTGGTAAAGGAGGGAATCTTGAGCAGCCTTGACTGAAAAGGTTAGCCTTTGATTTGAGATGTGGACAACTGTGACCGTGCTCCTAAATATGGAGATCACGTTTGCTGTGCAGAGTTGCAGGGCCCTCTACTGAGGCTGTGGGAGTAGTGAACACACACAGAGGAAAAGATACAAGTGTCCAGTTACACAACTAACTGTGGGCATGTGGATCTCGGACTTTTGATCACCCATCTGTTATACAAAGCACCCACTCCTCACCTGGGCTTGAGGTACACAATGGAACGTTCTCCTTTTTCCATGCGCTGAATGGCTTTCTCCAGCCCACAAGGCAGGTCCAGGCTCTCCCCCTCACCAACCTCAAAGCGGAGCTCCCGCCGGTCGAACATCTGGTCCTTATAGTACCCTTCCAGTGTAACTGGCATGAAAAAGAGGCAATGTGTCAGGGATGTGAGCAGGCAGGGGATTGAGGAAGGATGCCACCAGCTTCCCTCTATCACCTCATCACTTCCTGCCCCCAAGATGTCTTTGTCGTGTTCTCAGAGCTGGAGGGACGTTAAGAGGAAATGGTCCAATCCCTTGTCTCTCAGACAAGAAATTAGGATCAGAAAAGGAAGTGACATGGGGTGCGTGGGTGGCCCAGTTGGTTGAGCATCCGACTTAGGCTCAGGTTATTATCTCACAGCTTGTGGGTTCGAGCCCCACTGTCAGGCTCTGTGCTGATAGCTCAGAGCCTAGAGCCTGGAGCCTGCTCTGGATTCAGTGTCTGTCTCCTCTGTCTCTCTCTGCCCCTCCCCCGCTCACGATCTTCTGTCTCTTCCTCAAAAATAAACATTGAAAAAAATAAATAAATTAAAAAGGAAGTGACTTGCCCAGAACCACCCAGGGCCTAAGTACCAGAATCAGAACGGAAATCCCAGACTATACTGTCTCACCCTCCACGATAGCGCCCTCATTGGGCCTGGCATAGCCTTCACCCCGAGTCCGTATTCTCCGGATGATTCCGCCATCTTCTTCTTCTGTCAGGTCCTCTCCCCTGAACTCAAAGAGCTCCACCTGTGGGACAACACATAAGGCAACACGACTCCTTTGGGCACTAACTCCATCAGCAGTGAGATGCAACTTCTCCCTCACTCAGAACAGTCCTTAGTAACTGCCAGACCAGGAGTGGACAAAGTGGCACTTAGCAAAAGTTCTAAGTCCCG
The DNA here is from genome assembly GCF_022079265.1 of Lynx rufus. Lineage (NCBI taxonomy): Eukaryota > Metazoa > Chordata > Mammalia > Carnivora > Felidae > Lynx > Lynx rufus. Next base: position 37,811,586 of record NW_025814889.1, on the reverse strand, counting down.
GGGGCTCTAGTCTCAACTCTGGTAGGGGTGGGCCCGTCCCATGGCTTTTGTTGACCTCAGAAGATCCAGCCTATCCTATCCACGTTCCAGCCTATCCTAATCAGCTACTTGAGAAGGCCAATCTGGTAGGCATTGGAAATGACCCAATATCTTTCAGTAGTCTTCTGAACATTCTCCAAGTATCCACTAATGAGGGCTAAGCCATCCTCGAAATGAATGAAGTTCCACCTCTCAGTGAAGGCTTTCCTCATCCCCTTGACCCACGGGGCGCATCCCTCCTCTCCTCTGATCCTAAAGCACTGGTATTCCATACTGTCATTTAGAATGTATAGACCTCCTGACCTCTTCCAGTCAAAATTATAACCAATCTCTGGGCGCTGCTCCTGACATAAAATATGCCTCAACCCTCACCCTGCTTCAGGTCCGAAGAGGGGTTTGTGGCCACCTCTCCCCACCCGAGACCTCCATCAGCCGCTGCTCTCTGGCAGCAGCATGCTATGTGCACAGCAGAGTGAGCTGCCCTCTCCCTGTCTCTTCCTCCTCTAAGGCCAGGCCCTTAGCCTTGGCTACATTGTCTCCAAGCGGCAGGAAGGGCTGGAGGGCAGCCAGGACCCAGGCGAGATAAGGCTGGTTCTTCGCCTTGCTCTCTGCTCCTGGACACTCACCTCAAACACAAGTGTGGCATTGGGGGGTATTTTTGGAGGGCTGCCTGCTGAACCGTAGGCATATTCGGGTTTGCACGTGATGTGGCACACTTCTCCCACCTTCATGGTTGCTACAGCAATGTCCCAAGCCTTAATGACCTCCCCTGTAGGTACAGAAAGCAAACAGGTCCTCTTTGGCAGGGATCCGACTCTGGGTTCAAACACTGGCTCCAAAAGACTTTTATTATACCACGCCCAAGGGGAGGCTAGACACTCTTTAGAAAAGTAGAAAACTTAGTTGCAATAAGTGCTGTCAGGTCTCAGACCTCTTAAAAAGAGAAAAGTAAAGGAAAAACAAAACAAAAAAAACCCCACTCAACTCTGGAACAAAGGAGTTTAAGGAATAAGGCAGTCCATCCCTGAACAGGAACTGAGGTGTTCAGAGATGATCAGGGAAGGTGAGATAGAGATCAGAGATCGATAGTTACAGAAGAGTAGAAGAAAAAAAAAAAGAGTAACAGAAGAAAAATTAACAGAGTGTAACAAACCATTCCTCCTTAAACTTCTGAGAGTATAGTTTCTGTTTGTGACAGCTTATACCCTCCACAGAGCCTACACTACCAACCCACTAACCATGCCTACCTTTGCCCAGGTCAAAGGAGAATTTGTCCTTGCGGTCCAGACTGGAGTCAAACTTAGTGCCATCTAACAGCCAGCCAGTGTAGTGGACAAAGACTCGGTCCCCAATCATGGGCAACTCTGTGCCCATGCCCTCTCGCTTGATGACCTGGGAGGAAGGGGGAGAAGGTGAGTACCCAGGCATGGGGGCAGAAAGAGGCACCCACACTACCTGCATACTTCTGATGGAAACCCAGAAGGAATCGTCTGCTTCCTTGTAAGCCAAGGGACTAAGCCTCAAATGATTCTGATATGGAGTTTGGCTAGAAGTCAACTGACCTCCGACCCCCTCCCCCCATTTTACTTGAGGTGGAACATAAAACAACTTGGTTTGAAAACTAGAGCCAAAAGACCCAAGGTTCAAGTTTTTGCTGTATGATCTTGTACAAGTCCAACTCTCTAGACCTTATTTGTAAACTAGCAATAATAATCCCTATCAGGGTTGGAGAATTACATTGGTAAAAAGTTAAAGATGATTATCAGCAGCAGCAAAGAAATGCCAGTGGTCGTCAGATCAAGATCTGGTTTGCAGATAAGACAAGGATGAGAATATGAATAATGAACAGGATAGCAGCAGTCCTAAAACACGAGGTCACTGATAAGCACAGGGGCTCTCACTCGGGCCCTTAAACTGACTTGGGACACCACCATTCCTGACTGGTAGGCTAATTAAGTCTTTTATTTCTGGGCTAAGAGCATTTCTCAGGAACTTAAGTTCTGCTCCTCTTCTTTAACACTTAAAAGAGGTGACAAGGAGACTCCATGGATCACCTGGGTAGGTATACCTTCTAAGGAAAAGGACAAATGACTTGAGGAATAGAAAGGCAAAGGGGAAGGACTGGAGGAAAAAAAGGGGAAATGGCCCTTCTGGGATGAATAACCTTGTAGAAATCACCAGAATGCTGGAAAGAAGGGGAAGCCACATGCCCACTGGGAGAACAGCTTAAGATTCGAACATGTGGGGCAAAACCAGGAGCGTTTCTGGACCAGATAAGGGCTCGCCGAGATCTCTAGCTTTGCTCAGGTCTCTCTCTCTCTCTCTCTCTCTCTCTCTCTCACACACACACACACACACACACACACACACACACACACACACTGGAACTGAGCAATGGGAGGCCAGGACGAAAAGAAACACTGGTTGAGGAGGAGGTATGAAATTCAGGCTGATTTCGCCATCCTGTACTCTGCAAAACCTGCTCTGAAGCACCATCAGTCGTTCAGACCCAGGTCAAGATGCCCTTCCCCGAATGCCAGATCCCTCCCTTTCCCTCCTCCGAGGCTCCCAGCAAAGCACCTCCTCCCGGCCCCACACCCCATGCCCCAAATCAAGACGGCAGAGGGCGAGGTGGGAGGGGAACTACAGGTCCCGGCATGCACTGCTCCCTGGTTTTCCCGGGGCCGGGAGGAGGGGGGCAGCATGGCCGAGCGGGTGACCTAGCTGAGTCCCAGCCTTTAGGAAGAGGGTAACCAAGGGGACGGAGGGCACCAGAACCTCTTTCACGGCGAGGCCCCGGACACCAAGTCGTACAAAGGCCTCTGGGCCAGGAAATAACTCTGGTGACCCGCTTCAGGTCCTAGCTAATGTTTAACTGCCCGGGGGGTGGGGTGGGCGAGCTCTCGCAGCACCGCCAGCGAAGGCGGCCAGGGACTTCCCGCTGCGGCGGGCGGCCTGGCCGGGGACGCAGGGTCGCGGAGAGCTGAGGGGAGGGAAAGGAGCCGGAGCGGGCCCGGGTGCATGCCGCCCGGGGCCCTCTAGCTGCAGCTCGCGTGCAGCGTTGCGGCCCCGCCCCTCCCTCCGCGCTGCACCGCGCACGCCGGAGTTGGCGCTGCAGTCCCGGGCCCGGGCGCCGCAGGGCTGGGGGGCCGGGGCCTCACCCGCATCGCGGGCCCCCCCTAGGGGGCCGGAGAACGGCCGTGGGGAGGCCCGCGCACATCGGCCACCCGCTGCGAGCGTGCGGCGGCCCTCCCAGCCCGAACAACGCAGCTAGATCCAGGAAGGCGATGCAACCGGCCGCCGGCCCGGCTCAACGACCCACCCGGACGCTGCAGAGGCGGCCCGGGGCTCCCAGGCTCGGCGGGAAGGGCGGCTGCGATGGGCGTCTGCCGTGCCCCCCATCCCCCTACCTTCAGCACGCCTTCGTCTTGCTTGGGGCTAATGTCTACCCCCTCGAGGGGCAGCGGCGCCGACTGCGCCCCGCTCTCGGCCGCCTTCATCTCCTCGGCGGTCATCGCCACTCGGTGCGCCGTTTACTCCGGGAGCACTGGGCGCGAGCCAAGCCCTCTCGTCCGGGCCTGTCTGCACGGGCGTGCGGGCGGGAAGGCGCTAGCGCGGCGGCCACCCAGCTGCGAACCGGTCGAAGGCTCGAGCACCTCTGGCTACCGGCGCGCTCGCAGCCCGCGGCGGATCGGGCGCGGGAGCAGGAGTAGGTGGGTAATGAGCGGCCGCGGGGAGCGATTGGTCCCACCCCGCCGCGGAGGGAGGGGCTGGGAGGAGCTGGGGCGGGAGCGACGGACGGAGGGGGAGGAGGTGGAGAACTTTCTAGAGACGGCGGCGTCTAAGCCCGTTCGGGCTGTAGTACTAAGGGTGCTTATATTAATTTTTTTTTTTTTTTACGGGGGGGGGGTTCATTCCTTCTCCTAGCTGCTTGGCTCTCCCCTGCCCCCACTCCTGAAACTCTAGGACTCTGGGGGTTTCCCCCACTCACTACTCCTGCTCCCCTCCGGCCCAGCGCCCTTCCCCGGCCCTCCCCCGTCCGTTTCCCGGTCTAACCGGATTCTTCCAGATCCTTCTCCATCCCCCTACATCACTCCAATACCGAGCCTGCCAGCCGCCCCAGATCCGCCCTATACATTGCATCTTGCAGCGTGGTTTGCTTAGAGCCTTGTAGCCGGATGTGAGTGGCAGCGCGTCCGTCTCCCCGGGACCCGAGACGCGCATTTTTATAAAAGCCGGTCGTAAGCGCGGACGGCATGATCTCTCCATCTTTACTCGGTGTATATACTTAACGAATTGGGGAGAAAGTGAGTGAAAAGATGTAACCCCAGTGCACAGAATTGGGGAAAGCAGCCTTGATTGCCCCAGAGCCGGCAACACGTGCCGCCTTCAGCTCTTTAAAATGCTACAAGCAGCAGATCTGCAAGAAATGACCCGCTGAGCTGAGGGCTCTTTAAATGGGGCACATATTAAAGGGACCTAACCCGGCAATAATAAAACGACCGTTTAGGTTAATATTTAAAAATAAGAATGGTTTCAAGTCACGAAAAAAGTCATTCCATCTTATCAAAGGCCCGTGGGAAGGAATCTTTTCTTAATACTTGGTTCCGAAGTATTTAGCGACTGCCTGTGGAGTACCGAGCATTTGTGTGACAAGTCAGAGCTAAATAGCCTTTGACAAAAAGATCCATCTAGGGAGAGTCGGTTTTGCTCAGCACTCAACCGTTTAACATAGTGCCTGGTGAGCAGTTATTGGCTGCATAAATTTGTATTCCAATAATAATTATTTATTTATTTTTTGGAATCCTTGCTATGTGCCTGGTCCTGTGCAAACTCTCCCATTTAGGTACGAATTTAATTTGCCCTATTATAGATGAATTTTAATACCATAACATAATTTGATAATTCACTGTAGTCTTTTCTGATGGAACTTGAGGGGAAGGGGATACAGAAGAAATAAAACCGTCTCCTCCAGCAGTTTACAGCAAATGACTTTAATGTGTATTTATTTTAGAGGGGTGTGTGTGTGGGAGAGGCAGAGAGAGGGAGACATAGACTCTGAAGCAGGCTCCAGGCTCTGAGCTGTCAGCACAGAGTCAGATATGGGGCTTCAACTCCGGAATGGTGAGATCATGACCTGAGCCGAAGTCAGACGCTTAACAAACTGAGCCACCCAGGCATGCCTACAGCAAATGACTTTAGCCACAACTAAGACATTTCTCATTAGATGACTGGGGATACCCTCAGCGGGAGGGTATGGGGGGTTAAATTTTTTTTTCTTTTTTCCTCAGTAGAGGAGGAAATAACAGTGTGAATGGAGGTCCTCCAAAACTCCAGGAGACAGAGGTGGTGGGGAAGGTGCTGGCTTGCTGGGTTGGCAGTTATCTTGCTGTTGGTTTATGCACAGGGCTATCCCATCATGTGCTAGTTTCTTTTAATGCTAGGTTCATTGGGTATTATCTGGAAGAACCAGTTGGGATGGAAAAGAAAAGTTCACCTTTAGAGGACTGCTTTTTGCATCTGTTTCCTAATTGGAAGCAAACAGCATAAGTCTGCGTCTTTTAGTTCTTGTCAGTACATATTGAGTGCTTAAGATGCACCTGCCATCGCCTGAACACATAATAACAGAAAGAGCATGTGCTTTGGAGTAAGCAGAGAGTTGGGTCACTGGCATACTATCTGATTTGGGGCAGGTTATAGGGATAGTAACATTGGTCAATGGAAGTAGTTGTGATGGTTAGGAAAGAGGAAACACATGGCAGGTGTCTAGCACAGTGCCTGCCTTCAAGTGGGTGGTTACTAAACAATGGTCATTATGTGATAAGTGTAATGGTAGAGATGGGGGCAGAGTGCTAAGAATACAGAGGTCTATTAGAGAGGAGAACGATGGGGTGGAAGGGAAAGGGGAAGGATAGGAGGGACAGGTTTCCAGTGAGAAAGTTCTGGCCCCTTTTGAGTATTAGAGGAGCTAGGGAATGGAAAGGAGAAGGGAGAAGCAATAGGCATTGGATTTTTGAATTCCCAGACCAGAGCCTTATTGTTTCTAGATTTTTCCCCCAGTCCTTTACATTATATTCTTCTGATTGTAAAACTTACACATACTTAATGTAGAAAGTGTGCAGACGTTTTGTTCTTTCCCTCCCCTGACTTACCCGTTTGTCCCAGCCCATTTAAATTAGTACTCCCATTAAAGATGTTTAACAGTGTAATTATTTTCACTGGTATTATTCACTCATTCAAAACCCTTCCAAAATTTTCCCCTTTTGCTGAAGAAGAGAACATACTTTTTTTTTTTTTTTTAATAATCCACTTTATACTGTACATGACTCATGCTGTGGTCAGAAGCTGTGTTATTACCAAAATCAGCCTTCCTGAGTTCATCTGGTTCATCTTTGTAATGCTAGGCCCATCCTTCAGACATAAAGACCCCGTTATTTAAAAAAAATTTTTTTAAGGTTTATTCATTTTTCAGAGACAGAACGTGAGCAGGGGAGGGGCAGAGAGAGAGGGAGACACAGAATCTGAAGCAGACTCCAGGCTCTGAGCTGTCAGCACAGAGCCCGACGCGGGGCTTGAACTCACGGACCATGAGATCATGACCCGAGCTGAAGTCGGATGCTCAACCGACTGAGCCACCCAGGTACCCAAATACCCCCCTTGTTTTTTAAAGTTGCTATTTTGACCTTAGACTGCCAATGCTCTTAAATGTTAAAAAAAAAAAATATATATATATATATATATACACATAAGAATCACTTAAAATTATGTGAGTTGAGTATGTGTGTGTGTTTATACATGTACACATGCACACTTTATATAACATACCAACATAACGAACCTTGGGAGTATACCACTTAGCCTAAGAATTAGAATATCACCAATATGATTTGTGCTAAAAATAGAATAGCAAACACTACTGGGTATTTACCCAAAGAATACAAAACCACTAATTCGAAGGGATATTTGCACCCCTAGGTTTATTGTAGCATTATTTCCAATAGTCAAATTATGGAAGCAACCCAAGTGTCCATTGATAGATGAATGGGTAGAGATGTGGTATAGTCACACAATGGAATATTACTCAGTCATAAAAAATGAAATCTTGCCATTATCAGCAACCTGGCTGGATCTAGAGAGTGTAATGCTAAGTGAAATAAGTCAGAGAAAGACAAACGCCATATGATTTCACTCATATGTGGGATTTCAGAAAAAAAAAACAAAGAAGAGACTCTTACCTATAGTGAACAAACTGATGGTTACCAGAGGGGAGGTGGGTTGGGAGAATGAATGAAATAGGTGAAGGGGATTAAGAGTATGCTGAGTACTCTTAGAGTAATGTATAGAGTTGTTGAATCATTAAAAAAAATTGTTGAATCATTATATTGTACACCTGAAACTAATATAACACTGTATGTTAACTATATTGGAATATTTAAAAAATGTAATACTAAAAATGTTAAGGACTTACATCATTTCTTGCTACTTTTGGTGTCTTTTGACTGAGAAAATACAAACTATACTGCTGACCAAAACAGCTGCTCCATAGTTCATGAAGCATACATTTATTTACTTATTTATTTACTGGTCCATTTTCATACACTTGAAAAGTGGTAGACGTCTGTGTGAAGTTTGCACATAAGAGAGATCTGCATAGTGTAAAGGTTAAGCTCTTGAGCTCTGGATTGGGTTCAAATCTCGGTTTCATCCTTGAACACATCGTGGGTCCTTGGGCAAGTTTTCCTGAGCTCTAAATTGGGAATCGTGATAGTCCCTACCTGATAGGGGTTTTCCTGGGAGGAGTAAATGAATTATTATGTGTGAAGTACTCAAAGCAGTGCGTGGCACACGGTAATAAGTAAGTCGTAATAATCCTAGTGCCCCATTTTATTGATTCAGCCTGTCGATTGCTGGACCATGGAATAGAAGCCCTGGAGGACCCTGGCTCTGGCCTTTAGGTTGAGAGCCACTGGGTTTGCTCTGTCATTTCCAGAGGAGTGCTCTCTTCTGATGTTAAATCATATCTGTACCTTTTGCTCTTTAACACTCAATTATGAATCTACCTAATTTTAGCTCATAGTATCTTTGTGTGCTGATAATGTGTCATTCCAAAGAGACCTGGAATCCTGTGATGGTAAAGATTTGGTCCTAATATTTCCTTGGGCTCCACCATTATCTGATCTCTCTGGGGACAGGAGGACAGGATATTTAGTGGTTATCCTGCTAAGTAAAGAGTTTTTTCTTCCTTTTAAAACTAAAATTTCCCACCACAGATAAATATATATTTTTTTGTTTTGCTCCTAAGGTCATAAAAAGTAGCCAATCTTCATCCCCTGTATCTATGAATGCACTGAAATATGGCTTCAGCCTTGTTTTTCAGAGGGTCATATAGCCAAGTACTTACTTTGGTATTATTTCTAGTTTCCCAAACTTGAGTGTGATTGAAGATCAGGTGTTTGTCGTGGTTGTCATCATGTCTAATTAACATAATTAAAATGGAGATTTTCATTTCGGAAAAATACAATCTTGCCCTCTATTGTCCTCATTTGAAAGTAAATGTATATTTAATATCATAAATGTGCACTGTAGTGACCACAGGAGCAACCCAGTAGCTGTCATTACTGAAAAATTAAGAAATTATTTTTCCTTCAGTATAGTGTCAAACTTCTATAGTTGGTCTGCTTACATTAAGTTCTGGGGGAACCTGAGTGGCTTAGTCAGTTAAGCATTGGCTTAGGCTCAGGTCATGATCTCGTGTTTGGTGAGTTCGCGCCCCACATCGGGCCCTGAGCTGATAGCACAGAGCCTGCTTGGGATTCTCTCTCTGCCCCTCCCCACTCACACTCACCCTCTCCCTCTCAAAATTGAACAAACATTTAAAAAAATTAAAGTGTTTAAATTGTAATAATAATAAAAAATTTATGTGAAAGTTCAGATTTATTCTTTTTTTTTTTTTTCAACGTTTATTTATTTTTGGGACAGAGAGAGACAGAGCATGAACGGGGGAGGGGCAGAGAGAGAGGGAGACACAGAATCGGAAACAGGCTCCAGGCTCTGAGCCATCAGCCCAGAGCCTGACGCGGGGCTTGAACTCACGGACCGCGAGATCGTGACCTGGCTGAAGTCGGACGCTTAACCGACTGCGCCACCCAGGCGCCCCAGTTCAGATTTATTCTTATTTTCCAGAAGTTTGTTCTATATTGGTAGTAGCTTTACCAGTTAGTCAAATATTGGCTTAATGTTTATTCTTTTAGCATTTATTCAGAATGTGTATTCAGAACATCTCTGTCTTTAACCTTTCACCTGGGTTCTCTCCACAACTAGCCACCTCCAGGGAAACTATTCTGGTATTTCCTTGGGCTCGCTTCCTCAGGTTTAATTACTTCATATGATACTGGGAACCCTAACCAAGGTTGGAAATACTCACATAGATTCTGGGATAGACCAGAAAAAGAGAGCCTCATACACCTTTGGGGGAGAAGGGTATCCTTTTATAAAGGGGTTCTTGGTCTGCTCCTTCATTGATCAATTATTCGACATCCCAACTGTCCTCTCTTTCCCATGGGAAGGAAAGATAGGGTTATGGAGAACATCCCTCAGCCCTTCCTCAAGACTGGTGCCCACTAATGCTTGCTGCTACTACTTCCTATAAATGGCCAGTTGGTATAAAGTTATTTACTGCACACATATTGAGTTCCAAGGTCATCACTAGGGTTTGTAGGGTGCCTAGAGTCTATGACAGAAGTACCCTACCCTTGAGATGCTCACACAGAGAAGTTAGAGCAAAACCAAGGGCGAATCAGTGTGGCACTGTTTCAAAGAGCAAAATGCCCAGATCTGGTAAGGGGGAAAGTATGCTGGGAAGGCCTCAGAAAGAGGTAGAACTTAAGGAAGATCTTGAAAGATGGGTAGTATTCTCTATTTACTTAAAAAATACGTAAATGTATAGCTTGATAAATTGTTACATATATATGTGTATATATATACATATATATGTGTATATATGAACCCATATATATATATATATATAGGTGTATATATACATATATATATAAATGTATACACACACGTGTGTGTATATATATATATAAATACACACACACACACACACACATATATATATATATATATATACCTAACTACCACCCAGATCAAGATATAGAGCATTTAAGCACCCCAGCAGCCTCCCTCATGTCCCCTGCTTGGGCAATAATCATCCCTAGGAGTAGGAGTAACCACTATTCTGACCTCTATCACCATAGATTAATTCTCTCTGTGTTTGGACATTATTCAAAAGGAATCATACAGTATGTACTTTTTTGACTGGCTTCCTTAATTCCACATTGTGTGTGAAATTCATCCATTTTGTTATATGCAGGAGTAGTTCATTACCTTTTGTTGTTATATAATATTTGATCCTGTGACTGTATCACAATTTTCTTACCCATTCAATTGTTGATGATACTGGGGTTGTTTCCAGGTTTGAGCTATTATGTACAAAGCTTCTATGAACATTCTTTTTTTTTTAAATGTTTATTTATTTTTGAGAGAGAGCGAGAGGGAAGGGGAGCAGAGAGAAAGGGGGACAGAGGATCTGAAGGAGGCTCTACGCTGACTGCAGAGAGCCCAGTGTGGGGCTTGAACTCACAAACTGCAATATCATGACCTAAGTCAAAGTCGGACGCTTCACCAACTGAGTCACGCAGCCACCGTGTGAACATACTTATACATGACTTTTGGAGACACAAGTGCTCATTTCAGTTTGGTATATACCTAAGAAACACAATTGCTGGGTCATGGGTTTTCCTTATATTTAGCTTTGGTGGGTACTGCCAATTTTCTGAAGTCATGGTATCAAGTTACACTCCCACCAAGAGTGTCTGAGAGTTCTAGTTCTTGCTCATTCTTGCCAAAACATGGTATTGTCAGTCCTTTTAAATTTAGCTTATCTGGGGGAAGTAGTGCTATGTAATTTGTATTTCCTTGATAGCCAATGAAATTGAACACCTTTTCATATACTTATTGGCCATCTGTATGGGTCGTTCAAATCTTTGTGAGGTACCTGTTTGTATCTTTGGCCCATTTTAAAAGATTACATTGTCTATGTTTTTGTTATTTTGGAGTTTCTTTATATATTATAGGTATGATTTGCTTTGACAGATATATTGCAATAATCTTTTGGTCTGTAGTGTGACTTTTCACTCACATAATGGTATGATATGTGTGTTTTTGTTTTTTTAGTTTACTTATTTTGAGAGAGAGAAAGCATGAGTGGGGAAGGGCAGAGAGAGAGAGGAGGAGAGAGAATCCCAAGTTCCATTGCCAGCGCTGGGCCCGATGTGGGGCTCGAACCCATGGACTGTGAGATCATGACCTCAGCCGAAGTCAGATGCTTAACGGACTGAGCCACTCAGGCACTCCACATAATGGTATGTTTCGATGAACATTTTAATTTTAATGAAGTTCAGTTTACTAATGTATTTTTTATGCTTGGTGATTTTCTCTAATAGACTTTAGTTTTTAGAGCAGTTTTAGGTGCAAAGCAAAACTGAGCAGAAGGCGCAGAGATTTCGCCTAGAACCCTACCCTCACACCCACTATAGCCTCTCCCCATTATCAACATCCCCCCACCAGAGGAGTACATTTGTTAAAATCAGTGAACCTGCATCAATACATTACCGCCAATCAAAGCCCATAGTTTACATAAGGGTTCACTCTTGGTCTTTTTTTTTTTTTTTTTTTAAGTTTATTTATTTTGAGAGAGAGAGAGAAAGGGGAGAGGAGAGAGAGAGAGTGCATGAGCATGGGAGGGGCAGAAAGAGAGGGAGAGAATCTCAAGCTGATTCTGCACTGTTAGCAAATAGCCTGACGTGGGGCTCAAACTCACGAGATGGACTTGAGTTGAAATCAAGAGTTGGACACTTAACCGACTGAGCCATCCAGGCACCCCAGGTTCCCTCTTGGTCTAGTACATTCTGTGGATTTGGACAAATTTGTAATGACATGTATGTACCATATACCATACCATATACCAATAACTGAATAAAGCTGTTACAAACACCTGTGTGCAGGTTTTTGTATGGACATAAGTTTTAGACGTCTTTGGGTAAACCATTGTATGATAAGAGTATGTTTGGTTTTGTACGAAACCGCTAAACTATATTGCAAAGTGGGTGTTTTGCCTTCCCACCAGTGACAGTTAGGAACTCTCTTTCCTAATACTTCACATCCTGATCAGCATTTGGTTTTGTCAGTGTTATGGATTTTGGCCATTCTAGTAGGTGTGTAGTGTTTTCTTGTCATTTTAATTTTCTTTTCCCTGTGGTGTATGATGTAGAACACCCTTTTGTATGCTTATTTGCCATCTGTGTATCTTCCGTGAGATATCTGTCAAGGTTTTGGACCCATTTTTAAATCACATTTGTTTGAAGTTGGGCATCCAACTTCAGCTCAGGTCACGATCTCGTGGTCCGTTAGTTTGAGCCCCACATCGGGCTCTGTGCTGGCAGCTCAGAGCCTGGAGCCTGCTTAGGAATATGTGTCTCCCTCTGTGTCTTCCCCTCCCCCATTCATACTCTGTCTCTCTGTCAAAAATAAATAAACATTGGGGCGCCTGGGTGGCGCAGTCGGTTAAGCGTCCGACTTCAGCCAGGTCACGATCTCGCGGTCCGTGAGTTCGAGCCCCGCGTCAGGCTCTGGGCTGGTGGCTCAGAGCCTGGAGCCTGTTTCCGATTCTGTGTCTCCCTCTCTCTCTGCCCCTCCCCCGTTCATGCTCTGTCTCTCTCTGTCCCAAAAATAAATAAACGTTGAAAAAAAAATTAAAAAAAAAATAAACATTAAAAAAATCAGATTTGTTTGTTTTCTTTTTGTTGAGTCTTAAGAATTCTTTGTATATTTTGGACAGCAGTCCACTATCAGATGTGTCTTTTGCAAATACTTCCTTCTTGTCTGTGTCTTGTCTTCCCATACTCTTGACATTGATTTTTAGAGCAGAAGTTTTTAATTGTAATGAAGTCCAGTTTATCCATTGTTTCTTTCATGGATTGTGACTTTGGTGTTGTATCTAAAACCTCATTGCCATGACCAAGGTCATCTAGGTTTTTTTCCTGTGTTACCTTCTAGGCGTTTTGTAGTTCTGCCCATAGACATTTAGGTCTGTGATCCAGTTTGAGTTAATTCTGTGAAGGGGTTACGGTCTGTGTCTGGATTCTTTTTTTTGCACTGGGGTGTTCAATTGCTCCAGTGCCGTTTGTTGAAAAGACGGTCTTTGCTCCGTTGTATCTCCTTTGCTCCTTTGTGAAAAATCAGTTGACTGTATTTATGTGGATCTGTTTCTGCACACTCTGTTGTGTTCCATTGATCTGTTTGTCTTTTCCTTTGTCAATACCGCGCTGTCCTGATTACTACTGTAGCTCTATAGCTCCTTTGTCATCTGTCACATGTGACCATATATTTATATCTGTTTGTGTACTCTATTTTGTTCCATTGGTCTGTTAATCTATCCTTGTGCCAATATCTCACTATCTTAGTTGCTCTAGCTTTAAAATAAGTTTTCATATCTTGTGGTACTAGTCTTCCAGTTTTGTTCTTCTGTTTCAAGATTGCCTTGGATTTTCTATTCTTTGATTTTTTTCATATACATTTTATAGTCACCTTGTCAATGTCTTCAAAAAATGCTGGGATTTTGATTGAGAGTTCATTGAATTTATAAATCAGGGAGATTTGACATCTAATACTGAGTTTTCCAACCCATGAACATGATATATTCCTCCATTTATTTGGATATTCTTTACTTTTATTTCAGTAATGTTTTGTGTTTTTATTTTCAGTATAGAGGTCTCACACATCTTTTATTAGATTTATTCCTAGGATTTTTTTTGTTTGTTTTGGTGCTATTATAAATGCTATTTTTATTTTTATTTATTTTTAATTCTTTTAAATGTTTTTTTGTTTGTTTGTTGTTTTTTTTTTACTTTTGAGAGAGAGACAGAGACAGAGACAGAGAGACAGATTGTGCGTAGGGGAGGAGCAGAGAGAGAGAGGGAGACACAGAATCCAAAGCAGACTCCAGGCTCTGAGCTGTCAGCACAGACCCCAACATGGGGCTCAAACCTATGAACTGTGAGATCATGACCTGAACAGAAGTTGGAGACTTAACCAATTGAGCCACCCAGGCACTGCTTTATTTTTATTTTTTTTAACTTTATTCATTTTGAGAGAGAAAGAGAGAGAGAGCGCATGCACGCAAGTGGGGGAGGGCAGAGAGAGAGGGAGAGAGAGAATCTCAAGCAGGCTCCACACTGTCAGCCCAGAGCCTGATGTGAGGCTTGAACTCACAAATGGTGAGATCACAACCTGAGCTGAAATTGACGCTTAACCGACTGAGCCACCCAGGCGCCCTGGAGCCTCCGGAAGGAATGTGGCCCAGCTGACACCTTGATTTTAGCCCAGTGAGACTGATTTTGGACCTCTGACCTCGCACTGTAAGATAACCACTTTGTGTTGTTTGAAATCCCACATCTGCGGTGATTTGCTAGAGCAGAGGTGTATCGGCACTCAGTGTTTATGGAACGATTCGGAGCCTTTTTCTTTGCTTCCGTGTCCAGTCTTGATTTTGTTTCTGCCATACTGTTCTGAGTGGAGGGGGCAGGGTGTTCAGGAGGTGAGAACAGTATGAGAGAGCTGCCCTAAAATGGACATGAGCACCTGCTGCACAGGGTAGATGGGCCTTGGATGGGGTAGAGTGTGCCGGAGAGTGGGAGATGAGATTATTAGGTGGAAGCAGAGGAATTTGGCCCTCCGCTGATAAGAGACCACTCGGATTGGAGTGTTTAGGCGGTTCATTGGAAGTTTGGGGGGGGAGTGTTGGCTGGACTGGGATGCAATGAGCAGGGGGAGAAAAGACTCAGCCTCTCTCACTCCACCTGGTGGGAGGGCGAACCTGGCATGCTGTTGACTGTTATTCCAGAACAGCGTCACACAGTTCTGCGAATCAAAGGGACTCTGTTCATGGAGGTTGGGGGGTCTGGGAGTCACGGCCACCTCATCTGTCTGAGACACTCTGGCTCTCCAGATTGCCCAGCATGCCCCACCCCATCGGTCGTCTCTGAACTAACGCAGGCCTCCCTGATGACATTCTGAGGTGGCGCTGTCAGCTTGGCCAGCACTTCACTACACTCTGTACGGGCATGGGTTTTGTTGGAGGGGGGCCATATTCAAAGGGCACCAAAGCACACTATTTGGGATCTTGAGAGGTATGCACTTGTCCTCTCCACCTCTCTCTCTGGCCCTGGTGGCACACTCCATGCTGAGAACGCGGGCGGGCTTACACTGTCTCCCCACCTCTGGAGCTTTGATGAGACTTCTGTCCCTCAGACCCAGGATGCCTCCAGACCCCTGGACAAGGAATTTTCCATTCTCTTTACTACTTCTACCTAGTCTAGGAGAGTTCAAACCCAGCCTCCTTCAGGAAGCTTTCCCTGGTAGCTCCACCTGAATACTACTTTCTACAGTGCATGTTTTTAGCGCCCAGTGATTGTTGGTTGACTATTTCATCCTGTATTATAGGGTCCTCTAATTATTCTGAAAAGGCAGGTGCAGATGGATGCCTTGTGTTCCAGTGAGATGACTTAGGAATTGGTGACTCAATTGTTCCCTTCCTGAGGACAGGGAACAATTTTCTTCATTTGCACTACGTCTCACCAAGTATATTGTAAACCACTTGAAGGCAGGTACAGTTTTATATGGAGACAATGTTTATGATGCCATTCCAAAGTTGTTCAGTAAACTCTTCAAGGGTAGGATGATTGGACCGGAACTAAGTAAGAGATGAGGAGGCCTTCTTTGGAAGCCCAGAAGAGATCATTTGTTAATTGAAAAAGGCATTTCCTTTCTAGTGGGGTGAATCCCTAAATTTAGGGCAAATCTATCAGGCAGCTCTAATCATTCACACTATAAAAAGTTGGGCCTCTCATCCTTGTCCCTTTTTTCTTTCGTGTGTGTGTGTGTGTGTGTGTGTGTGTACTCTCCTTTCAATATTTCAACAAACATTAGATATTTACTGAGTACCTTGTGTGGTAAACATTAAGGACTCAAAGATGAGTAAGAGATGATGTTTCTCTGCAGGTGGCTATCTTAGCTGCTCTGAGTCTTTACCTATCTGGGTATACACATCACTCACCAACTTCTGTCTCCAGTCTCAAGCTCCTTCACCAAGTCGATTTCTCATGTTAGGTGTTAGACAATTTTCCACATGTCAAAATGCAGGCAATAAGACTATGGCCCCAAGAGGAGCAAGGTAATGATTCTCCTTGCCGAAAGCCACCCTCCCCTGCCATGACTTCACGTGGCTTGTTGAAGCTGTGGGAAGGGGTGAAGGGTGGGGGATCCTAACTGGTATTTGTAGTTTGGCAGAAAGCAGAGACACCCAGAGCACTAGACACAACACTAGACACTAGACCAGTGGGAAGTTGAATTAAAATCAAGAGAAACTAGTGGTCAAATTCAGTCTTTCTATGTACAAGAACAAAACACATGTTTTACTTATTAATTTTTTAAAATGTTTTATTATTTATTTTTGAGAGTGAGAGAGACAGAGCACGAGTGGGGGAGGGGCAGAGAGAGAGAGGGAGACACAGAATCTGAAGCAGCTACAGGCTCTGAGCTGTCAGCATAGAGCCTGACGCTGGGCTCGAACTCACAAACTGTGAGATCATGACCTGAGCTGAAGTTGGATGCTTAACTGACTGAGCCACCCAGGCGCCCCAAAAAACATGTTTTAAAACAATGGAGGAAAAAATTAGTGATTGCCTACTAAAATGAATGGAAACAGCAGGAATAGCAACAACAATGACAACAGGACAGAGTGGAAAACAAATACAGTATAACTTAGAGTTTACAGTTCAGTGTCAGGGACAGACCCATTCTAAGGATATGCCCTCCTTTGGAAGCACTGACCTGGCTTTTGCACCCTAGCTTGCATGGACATGGGAACAGTGTGGGAGTGGACGAAAGTGTCCCACCAACACGTCAATCCAATTCTATTCTCCATCCTCCCCTTTTCCAGCTTACTCCTCCTCCAATTTTTTTTTTTTTTTTTTTGCAAGGTTGGATGGTGTCTGTGGTTAGGACAATGCCTCACGTTGTCAGGAGAGGGCAGCAGATCATTTCCCCCATCACCCAGGTGATCAGAGCTTCCTTGGATTCCATTCAGTTTTCAGATGGTTACTGACTGCCCACTGTGTGCTGGGCACTGGGGATGCAAAGCTGACTAAGATATGGGACCCTGCTCTGGAGAAGCCAATGGAGACACATAAAGTGCCAGATATGGCGTGAGGTGCTAAGGCAGAAGGCTGCTTGGAGGACTGCAGTGTCTCAAGGAAGGATGGGGAGACATTACAAAGCACCTCCTTAGAGGAGATGCTTGAACTCAGTCTTGAAAGATGATGGGCACCTGGGTGGTTCAGTCAGTTAAGCAGCCTACTCTTGATTTTGGCTCAGGTCATGATCTCATGGTTTGTGGGTTCGAGCCCCACGGCTAACTCTCTGGGATTCTCTGTCCCTCTCTCTCTGCCTCTCCCCCACTAATGCACACACACTCTCTCTAAAATAATAAATAAGTAAATAAATAAATAAACAAATAAATGAAAGAACGAAGTCATATGTGTGTGTCCATACACAGCCAAGAAGGGCATCCCACGCAGGGAAGCCAGGGTGAGCATAACACTGACTATGGGCAAAAGGTGCTGGGGAGGGAGCAGGAGAAGAGCCTCTGGAAGCTGATGGATCATGCAGTGCTATCCTTGGCTGCCATGCTAAGGAGCCTGAACTAGAGCCATGAAGGAAATGGAAAGCCATCATAGGGGTTTAATCAGGAGAATAACACACTCAGATTTGCACTTTAAAAAAGTTCACTGTTTTAGGGGTGCCTGGGTGGCTCAGTTGGGTAAGTGACCAACTCTTGATTTCAGCTCAGGTCATGATCTCGTGGTTCATGAGATTGAGCCCCTGTCAGGTGCTGTGCTGACAGTGTGGAGGCTCCTTGGGGTTCTCGCTCTCCCGTTTTCTACTGTCCCTCCCCTGCTTATGTGTGTATGTGCATACTCTCTCTCTTAAAATAAATAAAAATTAATAAAAAATAAAAAATAAATAGTTAATTAAAAAGTTCACTCTTCCAGGTCTGCAGAGGAGGGATACTGTAGGGTTGTAGGAAGGGCAGACCTGAAGACTGATTTACCTGAAACAGGCAGGGGTGCGAGATGATGGTGCTCTGAACAAAGATGGAAGCAGTGGGGTGGGGAAGGAGAGTTGGACATGAGGTTTGGTCTCTGATTAGATGGAGTGGGTTGGGGGCAGATGTCTCCCAGGTTTCTCTGGCTTCAGTGGCAGGGGTGAGTGCTGGTGGCAGCTGATGAGATGAACAGAAGGGAGGAGGAGAGATCTGGTGAGAAAGATGGCATGTCGTTGACAAGTATGGGGCATCATGTCCCACTCTACATTTCATTCCTGCCATACTTCTCCAATCTAGACCCTTAGCATTTCTCACTGGCAGAGGCTTCCTGTTAGGTCTCACCATGTTTAGTTTCTCTCACTGTTGGAGTAGCTTATGACTTTATTTATTTATTTATTTATTTATTTATTTATTTATTTATTTATTATTTTATATAGAGAGAGCGCGCATTAGTGGGGGAAAGGAAGAGAGAGGGACAGAAAATCCCACAGAGCTAGATGTGGGACTCGAACCCACGAACCACGAGATCATGACCTGAGCCAAAATCAAGAGTAGGCTGTTTAACAGACTGAGCCACCTAGGTGCCCCAAGAGAGAGAATCTTTTTTTTTTTAATTTTTAAAAAATGTTTACTTATTTTTGAAAGAGAGAGAGACAGAGTGTGAGTGGGGAGGGACAGAAAGAGAGAAGGAGACACAGAATCTGAAGCCGGCTCCAGACTCTGAGCTATAAACACAGAGCCCAATGCAGGGTTCGGACCCACATAACCATGAGATCATGACCTGAGCCAAAATTGGACGTTTAACTGACTGAGCCACTCAAGTGTCCCAACCAGGAGAGAGAATCTTAAGTAGGTTCTATGCTCATCGTGGAGCCTGATGCGGGGCTCGATCCTATGACCTTGGGATCATGACCTGAGCCAAAATCAAGAATCAGATACCCAACTGACTGAGCCACCCAGGTGCCCCACGACTTCTTTCACTTAATAAATGTTTATGGATAGCCCATTACATTCGGGCACGATGATAAGTTCCTTCCCCCACAGAGCTTGTGGCCTAGTTCTGCGGGATAGGGTGAAGGAAGAGATAGATACCTTAAGCTGATCGTTGCAATACAGTATGGAAAATGCTCTCATAAATGAGAACATTCCAGGGGCTGGGGGGTGCACATTATCTGGATGACAGCAGTGTGGGCCAGGTACCCAGGCAGAGTTTTTAGAGCAATGACATCAGGGCTCAACTGGATGAGTAGAGACTTACCCAATGAGGGAGCGGGTGGCAGTGGGGGTGGGACTGGAGAGAAAGTGTTTAAACAAGACTGGAAATAAAAAGGGGGGGAGTATGTGTGGTGTCTGACCCTAAGGTGTGCAGCACAGGAGAAAACAAGCAGCCTCCACTTGAGAGCATGCAGGAAAAATCATGTTCTCAGGTTTCCATTTGAGGATATGGACACCTGGGTGGTCCATATCCTGGCTCAGTCGGTTAAGCGACCGACTTTTGATTTCAGCTCAGGTCATGATCTCATGACCCCTTGTCAGGCTCCACGCTGTCAGTGTGGAATCCCTGCTTGGGTCTCTCTCTCTCTCTCTCTCTCTCTCTCTCTCTCTCTCTCTCTCAAAATACACTTTAAAAAAAAAAGAGTTGAGGAGAGAAGGAAGTTTTTGTAATACAGAGGCTTTTCCAAAGGCGTTGGAGAGAAGTTGGAAGGGGTGGAGGCAGAGGGGTAGTTGGAGGGAAGAAGCACAGAGCATATAGGGCAACTCATTTATTTGTTCATTTTATTTAATAAGTAGGTACTGAGGACCAGGTACTAGGCCAGAAATACAGTAGCGATCAAGATGAGCAAGTTTCCCAATCTCATGGAACTTACATTTTTGTGGGAGGAGACATATAAGAAATAAGATAATTTCAGATAGTACAAAGTGCTATGAAGAATGGAAAATGGAAATGTAATTGAGAGTGACTAGGGGAGCTTTAATAGGTTGGGGGACCAGGGAAAACCTCTCTGAGGAGGTGGCATTGACATGTGAGCTGAGTAGGAGGTGAGCATCCCTTCTAGGGAGAGGAGACAGTAAGAGCAAAGGCAAAGAGGATGTGGGAGAGTAAGACGTTTGGAAGGGCTTGTATCCTTGGGGGGTAAGCAAGGATAACAGTGGTGTGGGCCTGATGGGGTTTAGCTGTCACAAGGTTAGGCAGAGAATTAGTTTCCCTGGTTCTTCAGTGGGCAGAGGGACTCTCAGGCCTAGAGGGATTGTACTTCTGAAGGAGCTTTCTTAGTCTTTGATGAATGACGCTAGTTTTCTGGAAGGAGTTGGAGTTGGTCTGTAACTGGATTGGTCACTTGGGTTCTGGAAGAGGCTCCAAACTCTAGGCTAGGAGTTGGCAAACTATGGCTCAAGGGCCAAGTCCTATGTTATTAGAGCACAACTCAGCCCCTTCATCTACACGTTGTTGTCATTGGTTGTGTTAGTGAGTTGAGTAGTTGCAACAGAGACCACATGGCCTGCAAAACCTGAGACACTTACTATCTGACGTTTTATGGAAAAAAGTTTGCTAAGCTTTGCTCTAGGCTGTGGCTGGAAGTTTTCTCCGAGGCAGTTCAGTGCTGGTCTGGGTGCTGTACTCTGGAGCGAGGTCTCCAAAAGCTTCAAGTGCATCTCAGGTGCTATAAATCTGTTAGTCATTAAGCTTGTTCACATGTATGTGGGAGTGTGCTGTGAGCCTGGAGATGTAGTTCAGGCTTGAACTGGTCTTCCACGAGTGGTCTGTGGGCTCTGCCACTTGCTGCGAGAGGCATTGTTCCAAGTCACAGTTCTGTGCGTGTCATGCCCTGCTCAGTAACATTAAACAATTCTCTGTTGCTGCCTAATAAAATTCAGATCCCTTAACCTAACTCCACATAATGGCTCTATTGTACCATTCCAGCCTTAGTTTCCAACTCTACCTAGACACTTAAATGCTCCCGCCAATCTTAACTACTCACCACTTCCCACTTTGGTGACTGAATCATTTTGCGACCATTTATCACATTCAGCTTTCTATTCTTGGTTGTTTGGGTTCTTGTCTCATGGGCTCTATCAGTTTTTAAACTATGTGAGGGCGAGTACCACATCTCTGTTTGTTTATTTATTTTTCCAGTGCTCATCAGTGATAATTTTTTCATAAATACCCTTTATCAGAAAGCTTTTTCTTTTCCTAATTTACTGAGAGTTTTTTTATTTTTTATTTTTTTATTTTAATTTTTTTAAAACTTTACATCCAAATTAGCATATGGTGCAACAATGATTTCAGTAGATTCCTTAGTGCCCCTTACCCATTTAGCCCATCCCCCCTCCCACAACCCCTCCCGTAACCCTCAGTTTGTTCTCCATGAGTCTCTTCTGTTTTGTCCCCCTCCCTGTTTTTATATTATTTTTGTTTCCCTTCCCTTATGTTCATCTGCTTTGTCTCTTAAAGTCCTCATATGAGTGAAATCATATGATTTTTGTCTTTCTCTGACTAATTTCACTTAGCATAATACCCTCTAGTTCCATCCATGTAGTTGCAAATGGCAAGATTTCATTCTTTTTGATTGCCGAGTAATACTCCATTGTGTGTGTGTGTGTGTGTGTGTGTGTGTGTGTGTGTGTGTGTACACACATACCACATCTTCTTTATCCATTCATCCATTGATGAACATTTGGGCTCTTTCCATACTTTGGCTATTGTTGATAGTGCTGCTGTAAACATGGGGGTGTATGTGTCCCTTTGAAACAGCACACCTGTATCCCTTGGATAAATGCCTAGTAGT
Source organism: Lynx rufus (assembly GCF_022079265.1). Taxonomy (NCBI): domain Eukaryota; kingdom Metazoa; phylum Chordata; class Mammalia; order Carnivora; family Felidae; genus Lynx; species Lynx rufus. The sequence goes on along the minus strand of NW_025814889.1, from coordinate 37,789,533 downwards.
GCAATTGCTGGGTCATAGGGTGGTTCTATTTTTAGTTTTTTGAGGAACCTCCATACTGTTTTCCAGAGTGGCTGCACCAGCTTGCATTCCCATCTCTGTTCATTTTTATGTGCCCAGTAGAGCTGCCTTTTAGGAGAGAGTTAGGTTGTGTATTTGTTACAGTTACTTAGCACTGTTTCTTGAATGTATTTGGCACTCAAAAATATTCATCTAGCGTTCAATCAAAGGGCTACTGTATTTTTTTAAAGTAATCTCTCTGCCAAACATGGGGCTCAAACTCACCACCCCTAGATCAAGAGTCGCATGCTCTATTGACTGAACCAGCCAGGTGCCCTAAGGGTCTACTGTATTAGTATTTGTTTGTATCCTTACACCTAATACTGGACACATAATAAATTAATGAAAAATAATGACTAAATGAATGATTGCAAGTATTTCTACAAGGTGAGAGGAAAGCAATAATTTATTAGTAGTGATAGGGAGGCATTTGGGATTGTTGCCTCTGCTGTTGTAGGGTAGGTTTGGGACTCTGAAGGTTGGCATTTCCTAATTCTAAACTTGAAACTTCAGTAAATTACTACTAGGTGGATAAAGTCATATGAACCATGGGTCTTGGTCTAAGTAATGTACTTTTAGGTGTGATTAATTAATTGAAAGGGAATATAAAAGTGAAAAACAATGTTTAGAGGTTATCTGTCAGCCATGGTGATAAGCCCTCTAGATAATTATTACTACAAAGTCATGAAGTAGATTTTTAGAAAAACTTTCTATTGTGGAAAATTCTAATCATACAGAAGTCAAGAAAATAGTGTAGTCAGCCTTCCTGTACCCATCACTAAATGTACTGTTTATTAGCTCATAGCCATTCTTGTTTCACATATACTCCCACCCATTTCTTCCCCTTGCTTATTATTTTGAAGCAAATCCCAGACATTACATAATTTCATCCATAAATATTCAGTATGTATCTGTAAAAGATAAGGTCTCTTTAAAAAACATAAGCACAGGGGCGCCTGGGTGGCGCAGTCGGTTAAGTGTCCGACTTCAGCCAGGTCACGATCTCGCGGTCCGTGAGTTCGAGCCCCGCATCGGGCTCTGGGCTGATGGCTCGGAGCCTGGAGCCTGTTTCCGATTCTGTGTCTCCCTCTCTCTCTGCCCCTCCCCCGTTCATGCTCTGTCTCTCTCTGTCCCAAAAATAAATAAAAAACGTTGAAAAAAAAATTAAAAAAAAAAAAAGAATCATTATGAACTCAGGAATTTAAATGCATTTGATGTATTTTAATACATTGCAATTATTAACTTTGTTAATATGCAAAATGTCTCATCTTTGGTCAGAAGGAGTTATTTTTATTTTCTTCTTGATTTCTAGTGACTAATGAGGTTGAGTGCTTTTTTTTATGTGCTTATTGGTCACTAATATATCTTCTTTGGAGAAACGTGTATTCAGATCCTTTGCCCATTTTTAAATTGAGTTATATGTATTTATTATTGAGTTGTAAGAGTTCTTCAGGATACAAGTCACATATATCTATATGATTTGTAAATATGTTCTCCCATTCTATGGATCATCTTTTCACTTTCTTGATGTGTCTTTTGAAGTGCCAAAGTTTTTAATTTGCCATTTTGTTTTCTCCTTGTGCTTTTGCTTTTTGCTAATACAAGACCACAGAAATTGACTCCTATGTTTTCTCCTAAGTTTTTGTTCTAACATTTAGGTTAGATGTGACCTATTTGAGCTAGTTTTTGTGTATGGTGTGAGGTAGGGGCCCAAATTATTTTTTCTCTGAGGTTATCCAATTGTCCCAGCACCATTTGTTGAAAATATGATTTCTTTCCCATTGAATTTTGGTACTTTTGTAGAAAATCACTTGACTATAAATGTAAGAGTTTATTTCTGGACTTTCAGTCCATTTCCATTAACCTGTATGTCTATATTTATGCCAGTACTACACTGTCTTGATTATCTTTGTAGTAAGTTTTGAAATCAAGAAGTATAAGTCTTCCAACCCTTCTTATTTATTTATGTATTTATGTATTTATGTATTTATTTATTTAAATGTTTATTTATTTATTTTGTGAGAGTGAGCATGAGCAGGGGGAGGGGCAAAAAGAGAGGACAGAGAGAATCCCACGCTGGCTTTGTGCTGTTAGTGCAGAGCCCAATGTGGGGTTACCATGAACTGTGAGATCATGACCTAAGCCAAAATCAAAAGTTGGATACTAACCAACTGAGCCACCCAGGTGCCCCAACCTTTCTTTTTAGGGTTGTTTTGGGATTCGTTGCATTTCCATATGAACTTTATGATTAGCTTGCCAGTTTTCACAAAAAAGACAGCAGGGATTTTGATAGAGATTATGTTGAATTTGTAGACAATTAGGGGAGAATATTCATCTCAATTATATTTCGTCTTCTGATCCATGAACATGCGATGTCTTTCTATTTGTTTAAGTCTTCTTTAATTTCTTTCAGCAATGTTTTATAGTTTTCATTGTACAAGTCTTACACTTCTTTTGTTCAGTTTATTCCTAAGTATTTTACTCTTTTTTATCTTATTGTGAATGGATTAATTTTCTTAATTTAATTTTCAGATTGTCCATTGTTAGTGTATAGAAATACAGTTGGTTTTTGTGTATTGATTTTGTGAACTTGCCAAACTGGCTTATTAATTCTAGCTTTTTTTTTTTTAGTGGATTTCTTAGGATTTTCTTTTTAAAAAAAATTTTTTTTTTAACGTTTATTTATTTTTGAGACAGAGAGAGACAGAGCATGAACGGGGGAGGGGCAGAGAGAGAGGGAGACACAGAATCGGAAGCAGGCTCCAGGCTCTGAGCCATCAGCCCAGAGCCCGACGCGGGGCTCGAACTAACGGATCGCGAGATCGTGACCTGAGCTGAAGTCAGATGCTTAACCGACTGCGCCACCCAGGCGCCCCTTAGGATTTTCAATATACAAGATCATGTCATTTGTGGGTAAGACTGTTTTACTTCTTCCTTTCCATTTACCCTATTCAAGTCTGAACCTGGGAGTGCTTCTCCTTGGCCCCTCCTCTCACCTTTCCTTTTTATTTTTTTTTAAGTTTACTTATTTATTTTGCATGCCTGTGCAAAATAAGTTTATTTATTTAAGTTTATTTATTTTCCATGCCTGTGCATGCACATGCAGGGGAGGCACAGAGAGAGAGAGAGAGAGAGAGAGAGAGAGAGAGAGAGAGAGAATCCCAAGCAGGCTCCATGCTGTCAATGCAGAGCCTGACACAAGGCTCGATCTCATGAACCTTGAGATCATGATCTGAGCCGAAATTAAGAGTGGGGACACTTAACCAACCGAGCCACCCAGGTGCTCCTTCCTCTTGCCTTTTCTTTCTTTCTCTTTAAAAAAAAAATGTTTATTTATTTTTGAGAGAGATAAAGAGTGCGAATGGGGGAGAGGCAGAGAGAGAGGGAGACACAGATTCCAAAGCAGGCTCCAGGCTCTGAGTTGTCAGCACAGAGCCCGACATGGGGCTTGAACCCACGGACTGTGAGATCATGACTTGAGGCGAATTCAGAAACTCAACCAACTGAACCAGCCAGGCACCCCTCCTGTTGCCTTTTCTTTTTTTTTTTTTTTTTTTTTTAAATTTTTTTTTTCAACGTTTATTTATTTTTGGGACAGAGAGAGACAAAGCATGAACGGGGGAGGGGCAGAGAGAGAGGGAGACACAGAATCGGAAACAGGCTCCAGGCTCCGAGCCATCAGCCCAGAGCCTGATGCGAGGCTCGAACTCACGGACCGCGAGATCGTGACCTGGCTGAAGTCGGACACTTAACCGACTGCGCCACCCAGGCGCCCCTCCTGTTGCCTTTTCTAATCAACTGCCTAGTTCTGCCTATTTTAACCTCCAAAGTATCTTTGTAATCTGTTCTTTTCTCTTCATCTCCACTGCTACTACCTTAGATCAGGTGACTATTATTTCTCACTCCTCCTCAAATCCACCTTCCACATTACCCAAAGGGTGATTTCTCTAAATCACAGATCCTCTGGTATGTGAACCCTTCAAAGATTCCCCATTGCCATAGCATGGCAAACAAAGTCTTTCCTCCTCAGTTTCATTTTGTACACTTCCACCAAATATTGAACTCATTAATGTACTTTAAGATATCAATTTTAACAGCTACATGACACTTACATCATTTGGAGATATTATACATTTTTGATGGGTTCTGTGTGTACTTCCCTTTACCTATCATGTTGTCTCATGCCTCAGGGCTTTTTGTGTATCTTGTTCCTTCTCCCTCCATATCATCCCCTCTACTCTGTTTCATCCTGAGAAACCACACTCACCAGCCCATTCTTTCTTAAAGCTTCTCTAACTCTTACAGAATTAATTATGTGCTCATCTCTATTTTTTTCAGAACATTGTACATGCCTATAGTATTGCACGTATTGTCCTATAATTGTCATGTGTTCTTTACTAAGTTCTTTGAGGTCAGCAATCATGTTAGATTTATCTTGAATACCCTTACAATACCTATCATATAGACAATGCCAAAAAATTTTTGTTGAGCTTACTTGAATTAGGCTCTTTCTATAAACCTTGCTTTTAATAGACCATTTTCTAAATTGACAAACTGTTTATATTTTCAAAAGAACATACTTAAAAATAACATTTTTTTAGATGAGAAAAGTAACATGTGTTTATTTAAACTGAATGGAATTTATAGAAAAGTCCTTAGAAGAAAATAAAAATTCTTTATAAATCTACCATCTGGATATGTTACCATTTTGATGTAAGCTCTTCCAGTTTTTTCTGTGGACTCATATATGTTTGTGTATATATATGTGTGTGTGTGTGTGTGTGTGTGTGTGTATAATATATGTGTGTGTTTATAATTTTTTATTTTGAGAGAGTGCAAGCGGGGGAGGGGCAGAGAGAGAGGGGGACAGAGGATTCAAAGCAGGCTCTGTGCTGACAGCAGAGAGGCCGATGGGGGCTTGAATTCACGAACCCATGAGATCATGACCTGAGCTGAAATCAGACGCCCAACCAACTAAGCCACTCAGGTGCCACTACATGTGTGTTTATATAATATACACAAATACATATATATTCGTATATATTACACATATACATATATGTGAATATATACGTATATATATATATGAATATATACGTATATATTCATATATTTAAAAATATTTTAAAAAATTTTTGTAGGAGCCCCTGGCTGGCTTAATTGGTGGAGCATGCAATTCTTGATCTCAGAATTGAGATATGTATGTGTATATATATTAATATATACATATATATGTGTATATGTATACGTATATATGTGTATATGTATACGTATATATGTGTATATGTATACGTATATATGTGTATATGTATACACATATGTGTATGTGTAATATATATGAATATATATGGATATATATAAAACAGTATGATACATACTTTTTGTAGCCTGTCTTTTTTAACTTAATGTAATATTAATGTTTTACATTGTCACTAAATATTATTTTACAAAATGATTATTACTTTTTAAAGGTTTTATTTTATTTTAAGTAACCTTTACACCCAATGTGGGACTTGAACTCACAATTCTGAGATCAAGAGTTGCATGCTCCTCCAATTAAGCCAGCCAGGGGCTCCTACAAAAATGTTTTAAAATATTTTTTAAATTATTAAAACAATTTTTTGTTAATATTTATTTACTTTTGAGAGAAAGACAGAGTGTGAGCAGGGGAAGGGCAGAGAGAGAGGGAGACACAGAATCTGAAGTAGACTCCAGGATCTGAGCTGTCCACACAGAGCCCGATACAGAGCTTGAACTCACGAACTGCAAGATCATGACCTGAGCCGAAGCTGGATGCTTAGCTGACTGAGTCACCCAGGTATCCCCAATTTTGTTAATGTTTATTTATTTTTGAGAGAGAGAGAGAGAGAGAGAGCATCAGCAGAGGAGGGCAGAGAGAGAGGGTGACACCGAATCTGAAATAGGGTCTAGGTTCTGAGCTGTCCACACAGAGCCCAATGCAGGGCTCAAACTCATGAACTGTGAGATCATGACCTGAGCCAATGTCAGATGCTCAACTGACTGAGCCATCCAGGTGCCCCCAAAATTATTTTTAATTACTGTACATATATGTATGTACTGTGATGTAAATATCTATGTATTGTTGAGTGTCAAGAAAATTTTGAAATTTTACTTATAGACAAATAATGCCATGGTAAATATTTTTGTATATAAACCCTGTGCACACCTTTGGTTCAACATAACAAGTTTATTGAATAGTTACTATGCAGCAGGTATTTTAAAGAAGTTATGATAAAGCCATTTCTCTCCAGGAGTCATAATTGGGGGAGGGGAAGCTCTATTCTACCTTCGGTTCTTTAGAATAGGAGCTGGTGGGTTAGTTCCAGGGTACACATTCCAGGTTTGGTTGCTAAGGTGTAATTATTTCTCAATAATTGGGTAGTATTCCCAGGAGACACTTCTATGCCATCTCAACTGCTTCCTCATAGTGCTGTTGTCCATCTGGTGTGGGCAAGAAGGAGAGAAACAGGGACTGGAGCAGGGTCAGGCCTAGAGAGAAGGTGAGTCTGAACATGAGAAATGAACTAGGACAGGGGTGGGAAAGGAATGGATTCAAGGGACTTTTTTTTAAAGTTTATTTATTTATTTAGAGAGAGAGAGAATAAGCAGGGGAGGACAGAGAGAGAGAGAAAGAGAGAGAATCCCAAGCAGACTCCATGATGACAGTGCGGGGCTCGAACCCATAAACCGTGAGATCATGACCTGAGCTGAAACCAAGAGTTGGCCGATTAACTGACTGAGCCACCCAGGTGCCCCATTCAGGGGACATTTAATAAGTAAAATTCTCTGTCCTGGCAGGGCTGTGGATGGTGCGGGAGAGAAGTCAAAGATGACTGAGACTTAAGCTCTGCCCAGAGATAGGGACTAATTTTGGGATGGAGAGAAGATAATATGTTCAATGTTGGATGTGCTGAGTTTTAAATACTACAAGAAATGAAGAAGTCTAAAATATAGAAATAACTATTTGCAACTTAAGGCCTAGGGAGACAGATTTTGTTACCCTGAAATTACTCTATATTTTTCTAACAAAGTTTAAAATTCACCAATTCTCTATTTTTCTTCTAAAGAAGATAAGGATCTTAAACTCCTTAATTAGCCTGCAACCTCACCCTTCTCATCTTTTGAGCTGTGTTGTCTAATGTTTTCATTCCATCATGGTTTTAACTCCCTCAAATTAGTGGTTATTATTATATTTCATAGTCAATACTTATTTAAACTTACCAACCTCTCAGTCTCCTAACAGAAAATAAATTACACACTCAAATTAGGATAATTCAAGGACAGTTTAACAAATAAATTAAAGCAACTATTTCTAATGAGTATGTGTGAATAGAGATTAAGAAACCCGCAAGATATTAGGGTACCTGTGTGGCTCAGTCAGTGGAGCATCTGACTCTTGATTTTGGCTCAGGTCATGATCTCAAGGTAGTGGAATCGAGCCCTGTGTTGGGCTCCACACTGAACGTGGAGCCTGCTTAAAATTCTTTCTCTTTCTCTCTGCCCCTTCCCCCTGCGTGTACTCTTCCCTCTCTTAAAAAAAAAAGAAAAGAAAAGAAAAAAGAAAGAAAGAAACCCACAAGAGATAGTATAATATGCTGGAGCTGATAGCAACCAGAGTTTTATCACCCCTAGACCTGAAGGGATCTGGGGAGGGAGCCATCATGCAAAGCTGAAAGGAGAGTAATACATATAGGGCTATCTTGAGAGAAATAGTGACCTCAAGGTATACACCCAGCCAAAGACTACCTTGGTAGGAGGAAACAAAAATATATACTCTGATCTGACATCTTTTCTTTCTGCAGTGTACTATTAGGGCTCCCCATTGGCAAAACCCAGTTCCAAGCCAGAGGACAAGGGAGTTTATTTGATGTAGCCTCCAAAGCATTTAGCAGAGTGTAGAAGAGTGTAGGAAAGATCTGGAGAGCCAACAGAAGATATTCAGGATACCAAGTGTTTTACTAATTCTTAGTACATAACTAATACATTACTTGAATCCTCCTCCTCCTTTCCAGGTTTATTTTATTCCTTGCTGAAATAAGGAAATATACTAGTATTTCTTTCATTGGGGGCTTACAAATAAAAAATTTCTTAGCCTATCTGGAAATGTCTTCATTTAGCTTTCATTCTTGCATGATATAGCTGAGTATAAATTTCTAGATTGATAGTTATTTTACCTTATTTATTTATTTATTTATTTATTTGAGAGAGAGAGAGAGTGTGTGTGAGTGAGCAGGGGTGGGGCAGAGGAAGAGAGAGAGAAAGAGAGAGAGAGTGAGAATCTCATGGAGCTCAATCTCATGACCCTGATACCATGACCTGAGTTGAAATCAAGAGTTGGATGCTTGGGGCGCCTGGGTGGCGCAGTCGGTTAAGCGTCCGACTTCAGCCACGTCACGATCTCGCGGTCCGGGAGTTCGAGCCCCGCGTCAGGCTCTGGGCTGATGGCTCGGAGCCTGGAGCCTGTTTCCGATTCTGTGTCTCCCTCTCTCTCTGCCCCTCCCCTGTTCATGCTCTGTCTCTCTCTGTCCCAAAAATAAATAAACGTTGAAAAAAAAATTAAAAAAAAAAAAAGAGTTGGATGCTTAACTGATTGAGCCACCCAGGTGCCCCATGGTTATTTTCCTTCAAAACTTGGAAGCTATTATTGCACTGTCTTCTCTGTTGTTGCTCATGAGAAGTCTGTCTGGTAGTCTTTCCTTTGTAGTTAATCTTTTTTCTCTGAAGCATTTAGTATTCTTTTGCTTTCTCTGGTCTTTTATTTTATTCCAGTGCATCTAGATATGGATTGATTTTCTTTATCCTGTGAAAGACTTGGTGTTCTTTTTCAATCTGAGGATTCATATTTCCTTTAATTCTGAAAGACTGCAGACATTTTCACTTCAACTATTAGCTCTTGCCTGTTTATTCTTTTGGAATTCCCCTTAAGTGTATATTGGAGTTTTTCATCCATCTCTCTAAACTTCTCTTTTATTTTCTTCTCTATATGTCTGTGCTATATTCTGGGTCACTTTTGCTACTCTTTCTTCCAATTCACTAACTCACTCTTTAGCAGTATCTTGTCTACTATGAAACCTATCTACTGAGTTGTTTGATGTCTATGTTTTTCTTTCTGCATTATCTTTTATTTTATTTTATTTTTTTTCAACGTTTATTTATTTTTTTTGGGACAGAGAGAGACAGAGCATGAACGGGGGAGGGGCAGAGAGAGAGGGAGACACAGAATCGGAAACAGGCTCCAGGCTCTGAGCCATCAGCCCACAGCCTGAGGCGGGGCTCGAACTCACGGACTGCGAGATTGTGACCTGGCTGAAGTCGGACGCTTAACCGACTGTGCCACCCAGGCGCCCCATGCATTATCTTTTAAAAATATAACTTCTTGGGGCGCCTGGGTGGCTCAGTCGATTAAGCGTCCGACTTCGGCTCAGGTCATGATCTCACAGTCTGTGGGTTCGAGCCCTGCATCAGGCTCTGTGCTGACAGCTCAGAGCCTGGAGCCTACTTCGGATTCTGTGTCTCCCTCTCTCTCTGCCCCTCCCCTGCTCATGCTCTGTCTCTCTCTGTCGCAAAAATAAATAAAAAAAATAAATAAAAATATAACTTCTTGTTTCTTTTATGTAAAATCCTGTATTCTTTTTATAAAGATTTTTTTATGTTTACACATTTTTTAAAGACAGAGAGAGAGCAAAAGCAGGGGTGGGCCGGAGAGAGAGAGAGGGACACAGAATCTGAAACAGGCTCCAGGCTCTGAGCTGTCAGCACAGAGCCCGACGAAGAGCTTGCACCCATGAACCGTGAGATCATGACCTGAGCCGAAGTTGGATGCTTAACCAACTGAGCCACCCAGGCACCCCCTGTATTCTTACAGTTCCTATTTTTTTATTAAACATTTTTTTTTAATGTTTACTTTTTGAGGGAGGGAGAGAGAGAGAGCATGAGTGAGTGGGGGAGGGGCAGAGAGAGAGAGAGGGAGATGCAGGATCTGAAGCAGGCTCCAGCCTCTGAGCTGTCAGCACAGAGCCTGACATGGGGCTCGAACCCATGACCAAGAGATCATGACCTGAGCTGAAGTCAGATGCTTATCTGACTGAGCCAGCCAGGATCCCTTACAGTTCCTGTTTCTTAATTTAAAAACTATTGTGTTGGGGCACGTGGGTGGCCCAGTTGGTTAAGCATCCAACTTCAGCTCAGGTCATGATCTCCAGGTTCCTGAGTTTGAGCTCTGTGTGGGGCTCTGTGCTGACAGCTCAGAGCTTGGAACTTACTTCTGATTCTGTGTCTCCCTCTTTCTCTGCCCCTCCCCTGCTCACGCTCTGTCTCTCTCTCAAAGATAAATAAACATTAAAAAAAAACCCTATTTTGTTAAATAAACACATAGAAAGGTGCATGAAATGAGTAAGTAGACGTCAATGATTTACCATAAATCAAATATCTGTCACCACCATCCAGATCTCCCTATTGTGATCCTTCCTAGTCATTACTCCCAAGATAATCATTAATTTAAAACATTTTATTATTGAATTATAGTTGACACACAATGTTATATTAATCTCAGGTGTACAACAGAATGATTTGACAATGCAATATATTGTGCAATGCTCATTACAATAAGTATAGTTACCTTCTGTCACCATACAGCATTATTACAACATTATTGATTATATCCCTATGCTGTCTTTTCATTTCTGTGACTTATTTATCTTATAACTGGAAGTTTGGACCTCTTAATCCCCTTCACCTACTTCACCCATCCTTCCCCTGCACCCTTTCCCTCTGGCAACCACCAGTTTGCTGTCTGTATTTATGAGTCTGTTTCTGTTTGTTCATTTGTTTTGGTTTTTAGATTCCACATAGAAGTGAAATGGTTATTTTTTTAAATAAAAATCACATTCTTGCTTTTCTTTAAAGTTTTACTACCTAAATTTGCATCCTGAAACACAGTAGTTTATATTTGTCTGGTTTTGAGTTTTTTATAAATACAATAATGAAGTATGTATTATTTTGTCTCTGGCATCTTTCACTTATTTTGTATTTGTTAGATTTACCCATATTGTTGCAGGAGATTGTGGTTTGTTTATTTGCATTGTTATATAGCATTCTATTATATTAATTTGTATGAATATATCACAATTTATCCATTAGGATGATATTGGACATATGAGTTGCAGTTGGGGGCTATTATGGATAATGGCGCTATGTCGCTATGCACATATCTGTTGCTATTAGTAAGCATGCATTCCACTAGGTGTGTACCCAGGAAAGGATCATGGAGTATGCGTATTTTAAGCTTTAGAAGGTAATAACAAATTGTTTTCCAAAGTGGCTGTATTATTTTACATCCCACTAGTAGTATGTGAAAATCCCCATTGTTCCAATCCTTGCTACACTAGTTATTGTAAACCTTTAAATTTAAGCCATTCTGGTGGGTGTGTTGCAATATACTTTTGTGATTTTAACTTCTACTTCCCCAATTCCTAGTTAGGCTGAGCAGAACCTTTACATGTGTTTATGGACCATTTGGATATCCTCTTTTATAAATTCCGCTTAAGTCTCTTACCTATTTTTTTATTTGTGTTTTTCTCTGATTTGCAGGAGATTGTTATATATTTTGGGTATGGTTACTATGTTGATCTTATGGATGATATGTATCTTTTTTCACTCTGAGCTTTACCATTTTTACTCACCTAATGGTGTCTTTTGATGACTGGTGAATTTTAATTTCTCTCTTACATTTTATTTTAATAAAATACCAAACCTATAGAAAAGTTGAAAGAATAATGTAATGAACACTTATTATTCTTCAACCTACATTCACCAGTTTGCTAAAATATTTTGCCATATTTGTGCTCATCTCATATTGTCTCTGTCTCTGTCTCTCAATCCATACACAGACACGCACACATAAAGATCTGAATCATTCCAAATTAATTTCACACTTATATTATAGACTTTAAGTATTACAGCATGTATCCCCTTAAAAAAAAAAGGAGGGGGCGCCTGGGTGTCTCAGTCAGTTAAGCATCCAACTTCAGCTCAAGTCATAATCTCGCAGTCCGTGTGTTCGAGCCCTGGATTGGGCTCTGAACAGCTCAGAGCCTGAAGCCTGCTTCAAATTCTGTGTCTCCTGTTCTCTGCCCCTTCCCTACTCATGCTGACTCCCTCTTTCTCTCTCTCTCACAAAATAATAAGTAAACATTTAAAAAAAGGAAATTCTAATAACCTTATTATCTCAAGGAACTTAATATTGATACAATATTATTATTGTCATATAGCCTATGGTCAAATTTCCCCAAGTATCCTTGAAATTTTCTTTATAGCTAGAATTTCCTTTCTAGCTGTTTTTTCTCCCCAGCTAAGATCCAATCAAAGATGATTATTGCAGGGACGCCTGGGTGGCTCAGTCAGTTAAGTGTCTAATTTTGGCTCAGGTCATGATCTCACTGTTTGTGAGTTCGAGCCCTCCTGTCGGACGGAGCCTGCTTCAGATTCCGTGTCTCCCTCTCTCTCTGCCCCTCCGCTGATCATGCTGTGTGTGTCTTTGTCTCTCAAAAAGTGAATAAACATTAAAAAAAAAAAAAAGATGATCATCGTATTCTCCTTTCACCTAAAATAGTCCACTCAACATTTTTGCCTTTACTTGTCTTGTAGAATGTCCCATAATCTGGATTTGACTAACTGTTTCCCATTTTAGATTCAGGTTAAACAAAGTGGGCAAAAATACTACATGGTGATATGCATTTCCCATGGCATCATCAGGAACACATAACATCAGTTGTATTATTGATAATTTTAAGTTTGATCATTTGGTGTAGTGGTATCCATCAGATCTCTCTATTGTGAAAGTACTTTCTTCCTGTTATAATTAATACATGACATGTATGGTGATGCTTTGAGGCCTTGTCAATATTTTGTTCTTTGATATTTCTTGACTGCATCAATTATTTCATTTGTAGTTGTATTTCTATCATTCTCTCCCCCACTATAACTACCATGCATTTTTTAGCTCCAATTTGGGTCCATGGATTCCTTCCTTTTTCTTTTTTCTTAAATGGATTTTATTTAATTTATTTAAAAACAATTTTTTTAATGTTTATTTATTTTTGAGACAGAGAGACATGGAGCATGAGCAGGGGAGGGGCAGAGAGAGAGAGAGACACAGAATCTGAAGCAGGCTCCAGGCTCTGAGCTGTCAGCACAGAGCCCGATGCGGGGCTCGAACTCAGGAACTATGAGATCATGACCTGACCCGAAGCCGGACGCTTAACCGACAGAGCCACCCAGGCGCCCCTCTTAAATGGATTTTAAATCTATTATGATTCTTTTTTGATGTTCAAATTGCTGCTCATTTGGATAGTGAGAGAAACCTTTAATCTGGATCTTCTGTCCTTTTAATGCATACCCATTAGTTTTTGAGCACTTCCCTGTTTCTGGCACAAACAGGTAGAGACTTATCTTGTACTTTTCCTACTCCCAATCAGTAATCAACCATTTCTCCAAGAAGCTTTTTTTTTTTTTTTTTTAAGACCAGGCTATGAATAGTATGTAGAAAGTAGATTTTAGGTAGTAGGTGTGGTCATTGCTTCTAGGCCTCTTCAGTGGACACAGTGATACTTTAAATCATGAATTATTAATTAAATTATTTAAAATTAATTAAAATTTGAACATCATGGGCTCCCATTCCATATTTGCATCTGCCTTTTTCCATGATAACAGTCCTGTTTCCTGAAAAACAATTTGTTTCCTACAATATACAGAATAGTTTCAGAATCACTACCCCAATAACACTACCAATAACAAACTCAGTAAGTAAAGTTCAAGGCTTCTTTGCAGGTCTTTTAATCTTTAGAATATATCCCAATAAGGGCATATGCTTAAGGTATTGTGTTTAAAAGTTACTGGAATACTTTTCTGTGTAGTTATATAATCACTTTCATATGCAGTTAGGTTCACTTCTTTCTGTTTTATTCATTTATAGAGTCTGTCTTTTTTGTCCCCTTTGGATTTAGCTTATTTTTGAATACATGAATCATTTACATGGTTGAAAAGTCAAAACTTTATAAAGAGGTAAAGCCAAAGAGGTCTTTTTTTAAGCTTATTAATTTATTTTTAGTAATTTCTACACCCAGCATGGAGCTTGAGCTCACAACCCTGAGATAAGAGCTGCAGGCTCTTCCGACTGAGCCACCCATGTGCTCCAAGCTGAAGGAGTCTTGATCCCATATTTCTCTCTTTCTCTTCCCTCACGCACCAATAAGTAACCATTTCTATTAGTTTCTGGTTTTATCCTTTCTCTGCGTTTTCTTTTCAAAAAGGAGCAAAACTTAGGGGCACCTGGGTGGCTCAGTTGGTTAAGCGTCCAACTTTGGCTCAGGTCATGATCTCACTGTTCGTGGGTTTGAGCCCCATGTCAGGCTCTGTGCTGACAGCTCGGAGCCTGGAGCCTGCTTTGGACTCTGTGTCTCCCTCTCTTTCTGCCCCCACCCCCCATGCTCTCTCTCTCAAAAGCAAATAAATAAACATTAAAAAAAATAAGCAAAACTATAGACATACATAAGAATATATACATACACAAAAATGTACACATATATTATCATTTTATTACACAAAAGGTAGCATAATTTTATATCATTTTGTGGAGATCTTCCTCACATTTTAGCTGCACATTCCCCCACTGGGGAAGGTACCATAGTTTCTTCATCCAGTTTCCAATTGATAGGCATTTTGTTTCCGGTATTTTGCTGTTACAAGCAATACTATGATGAGTGATTTTGTCCACATATTGTTTCATATTTATAGAAGAGAAGCTTCCAGGTAAATTTTAGAAATGGAATTTGCTGAGCAAAGAGTTAATGTGTATGTGATTTTATTAGATGTTGCAATACGTCACTCCATTGGGGTCATGCCATTTTGTACACCTACCAGCAATGTATGGCAGAGTTTGTTTTTCTAAGCTTTATTGGCTTTGAAAATTTTGTCAATCTGATGAGGGGAGAAATGGATCTTGGTGTAGTTTTTTTTTTTTTAATTAATGTTTATTTATTTATTTCTGAGAGAGAGAGAGAGAGCAAGCAAAGGAGGGGCAGAGAGAGAGAAAGGGAGACAGAATCCCAAGCAGGCTCCATGCTGCCAGCACAGAGCTCGATGTGGGGCTGGAACCCACGAACCATGAGCCAAAACCAAGAATCAGACATTTAAACAACTGAGCCACCCAGGCGCCCCCCTTGGTGTGGTTTAAGTTGCTGGTGTGTGTGTGTGTAGACCTTGTAATGGGTTAACATTTTTTTAAATTTTATTTTTTATTTTTTAAAATTTACATCCAAATTAGTTAGCATATAGTGCAACAATGATTTCAGGAGTAGATTCCTTAGTGCCCCTTACCCATTTAGCCCATCCCCCCTCCCACAACCCCTCCCATAACCCTCAATTTGTTCTCCATATTTATGAGTCTCTTCTGTTTTGTCCCCCTCCCTGTTTTTTATTATTTTTGCTTCTCTTCCCTTATGTTCATCTGTTTTGTATCTTAAAGTCCTCATATGAGTGAAGTCCTATGATACTTGTCTTTCTCTGACTAATTTCACTTAGCATAATACCCTCTAGTTCCATCCACGCAAATGGCAAGATTTCATTCTTTTTGATTGCTGAGTAATACTCCATTGTATATATATACCGCATCTTCTTTATCCATTCATCCCTCAATGGACATTTGGGCTCTTTCCATACTTTGGCTATTGTTGATAGTGCTGCTATCAACATTGGGGTGCATATGTCCCTTCGAAACAGCACACCTGTATCCCTTGGATAAATACCTAGTAGTGCAATTGTTGGGTTGTAGAGTAGTTCTATTTTTAGTTTTTTGAGGAACCTCCATACTGTTTTCCAGAGTGGCTGCACCAGCTTGCATTCCCACCAACAATGCAAAAGAGATCCTCTTTCTCCACATCTTCGCCAACATCTGTTGTTGCCTGAGTTGTTAATGTTAGCCATTCTGACAGGTGTAAGGTGGTATCTCATTGTGGTTTTGATTTGTATTTCCCTGATGATGAGGGATGTTGAGCATTTTTCATGTGTCAGTTGGCCATCTGGATGTCTCCTTTGGAGAAATGTCTATTCATGTCTTTTGCCCATTTCTTCACTGGATTATTTGTTTTTTTGGGTGTTGAGTTTGATAAGTTCTTTATAGATTTTGGATACTAAACCTTTATCTGATATGTAATTTGCAAATATCTTCTCCCATTCTGTCGGTTGCCATTTAGTTTTGCTGATTGTTTCCTTCGCTGTGCAGAAGTTTTTATTTTTATGAGGTCCCAGTAGTTCATTTTTGCTTTTGTTTCCCTTGCCTCTGGAGACGTGTTGAGTAACAAGCTGCTGTGGCTAAGATCAGAGAGGTTTTTGCCTACTTTCTCCTCAAGGATTTTGATGGCTTCCTGTCTTACATTGAGGTCTTTCATCCATTTTGAGTTTATTTTTGTGTATGGTATAAGAAAGTGGTCCAGGTTCATTTTTCTGCATGTCGCTGTCCAGTTTTCCCAGCACCACTTGCTCAAGAGACTGTCTTTATTCCATTGAATATTCTTTCCTGCTTTGTCAAAGATTAGTTGGCCATACGTTTGTGGGTCCATTTCTGGGTTCTCTATTCTATTCTATTGTTCTGAGTGTCTGTTCTTGTGCTGGTACCATACTGTCTTGGTGATTACAGCCTTGTAGTATAGCTCGAAGTCTGGGATTGTGATGCCTCCTGCTTTGGTTTTCTTTTTCTTTTTTTTTTTTTTTTTATTTTTTTTTTTTATAAAATTTTTTTTTTCAACATTTATTTATTTTTGGGACAGAGAGAGACAGAGCATGAACGGGGGAGGGGCAGAGAGAGAGGGAGACACAGAATCGGAAACAGGCTCCAGGCTCTGAGCCATCAGCCCAGAGCCTGACGCGGGGCTCGAACTCACGGACCGCGAGATGACCTGGCTGAAGTCGGACGCTTAACCGACTGCGCCACCCAGGCGCCCCTGGTTTTCTTTTTCAAGATTGCTTTGGCTATTCGGGGTCTTTTCTGGTTCCATACAAATTTTAGGATTATTTGTTCTAGCTCTGTGAAGAATGCTGGTGTTATTTTGATAGGGATTGTATTGAATATGTAGATTGCTTTGGGTAGTATCAACATTTTAACAATATTTGTTCTTCCTATCCAGGAGCATGGAATCTTTTTCCATTTTTTGGTGTCTTCTTCAATTTCTTTCATAAGCTTTCTATAGTTTTCAGTGTATAGATTTTTTACCTCTTTGGTTAGATTTATTCCTAGGTATTTTATGGGTTTTTATGGGTTATAATTTTTTATATATTATTATTATTATTTAATTTTTTAAATGTTTATTTATTTTTGAGAGAGCACACAAGCAATCAGGGGAGGGGCAGAGAGAGGGGGACAGAGGATCTGAAGCAGGCTCTGTGCTGACAGCAGTGAGCCCGATGTGGGGCTCGAACCCACAAACAGTGAAATCATGACCTGAGCTGAAGTCCAGACATTTAACCGACTGAGCCACCCAGGTGCCCCGAATTTTTATATATTATTGCTTGATTTAGTTTTTTACTTAAAAAAAAAAGTTTTTCACATCTATAGTCATGAGAAAGATTGGCCTCAGTGTTCTGTTTTTGTACAATCTTTTTAAAGTTTTAGTATCACCATAATGCAGGTTGAGTAATGTTCCCTTCCCTTTTTTTTTTTTTTTTGATTTTCTGGAAATTTTGTGTATAAGTGGAATTATTTTTTCTTTAAATGTTTAGTAGAATTTATTGATGAAGCTGTTTAAGCCTGGAGTGTCTTTGTGCAAGGCTATTAATTATGAGTTAAATTTCTTTTTCTTTTTAAATTTTTTGTATACTTAAAATTTGTTTTTAATGTTTATTTATTTTTGAGAGAGAGACAGAGCATGAGTGGGGGAGGGGCACAGAGGGAGGGAGACACAGAATCTGAAGCAGGCCCCAGGCTCCGAGCTGTCAGCACAGACCCTGATGCAGGGCTTGAACTCATGAACTGCAAAATCATGACCTGAGCCAAAGTTGGACACTCAATTGACTGAGCCACCCAGGCGCCCCAAGTTAAATTTCTTTAGGAGCAGGGACTATTCAGTTTTTTCTACTTATGTCAGTTTTAATAGAGCATCCTTTTTTTCTAGGAATTTGTCCAATTTATTGAAAACCTTTAAATTTGTCATAACATTGTGACCTTTTGAGATTGATTTTTTCATTTAACATAATACTCTTGAGATCTACCCAGGTTGTT
This sequence comes from Lynx rufus, assembly GCF_022079265.1. NCBI lineage: Eukaryota > Metazoa > Chordata > Mammalia > Carnivora > Felidae > Lynx > Lynx rufus. Next base: position 37,771,184 of record NW_025814889.1, on the reverse strand, counting down.
GCATGTATCAATAGTTTCTTTCTTTCTTTCTTTCTTTCTTTCTTTCTTTCTTTCTTTCTTTCTTTCGTTTATTTATTTTGAGAGAGAGAGAAAGACAGAGAGAGGCAGGGGGAGGGGCAAAGAGAGAGAGAATCCCAAGCATGCTCTGTGCTGTCAGCGCAGAACCCGATGTGGGCCTTGATTCCACAAACTGTGAGATCATGACCTAATGCGAAATCAAGAATCAGACTCTTTTTTTTTTTTTTAATTTTTTTTTCAACGTTTATTTATTTTTGGGACAGAGAGAGACAGAGCATGAACGGGGGAGGGGCAGAGAGAGAGGGAGACACAGAATCGGAAACAGGCTCCAGGCTCTGAGCCATCAGCCCAGAGCCCGACGCGGGGCTCGAACTCACGGACCGCGAGATCGTGACCTGGCTGAAGTCGGACGCTTAACCGACTGCGCCACCCAGGCGCCCCAAGAATCAGACTCTTAATCGACTGAAACACCCAGATGCCCCAATAGTTTTTTTTGTTTTGTTTTGTTTTGTTTTTAGTTGCTGAGTAGTATTCTATGGTATGGATGTACTATGGTTTATTTAGCCATTCATGTATTGGAGGACATTTTGGCTGTTACTAATAAAGCTCTTTTGAACTTTTTCTTTCTTTCTTTTTTTTTTTTTTTTTTGCTGGGTTGCTGGCAAGCCAAGGATGGTGATTAAGGAATGAGGAGGTGGGACTGGCAACAAAACTTTCTGGATAGTGAGCACCACTGCATGTCCCACAAACATACCATGCCACGGGAATGGAAGAGTAGAAGCTCATCTTGCAGATTTTTCTAGCTCCGTCTACTAATAAAGCTTAACATCATCATGTCAACTAGCAAAGAAGAAATGTTTCAGGGTCCAGTTTCTGTATTACAGAGTGAAGCATGAAGGGGTAGATTTGAAGCTAAGAGGCAACAAATTGATTAACTAGAACACAGGGTTTTACTTCCTTTAGTTTTTAACATGTCTTATTTACATTAAGCTAAAAATATACATATGACATTTTCGGAATGTTATACCAATATTATTACTGACAATGAGACTATTGAACACAGTTCAAGATTCTTTTTGTCTTTAGAATATACACCATTATGATTGTACAAACAAAATACTGGATTTTAAAATCACCTGAAATAATTTCTCTCCTGATTTTTTTCTTTCTGATTTCACTAACAATATGCAATGAGCTTTGTTTGTTTCAATTTGTTTTCGATTTTTGAGGATTACTCTATTTCTGACTTGTACTTTTCACTTATACAAAACATTTACTTTATTTCAAATTAATGTTTATATTTAATGCTGTAAACTCCCCTATAAAGAGTTTTAGCTGCCTCATAGCAATTTTGACATGTCATATTTTTGTCATTCAGTTGAAATATTTCCTAATTTCCATTGAGGTTGCTTCTTTGTTCCATTGTTTATTTAGAAGTATATTTCTTAATGTTCAAACATATGAAGATTTTAAGGTTATATTTTTATTATTTCTAGCTTAATCACATGTGGACAGAAAACATGTATATGAACTTAGTTGTTTGAAATCTGTGCATTCTTGCCGTATTGCCCAGCACACAATCGACTTTTATATGTTTTATGTATGCTTGAAGAGAATATACATTCTGCAGTTGTTGGGGACAGTGTTCTGTAGGTTCATTATATAAATTTGTTAATAATAGTTTCCAAATCTATATTCCTACTGATTATCTTTTTGTTCTATCAGTTCTGATAGGTGTTAAAAAACCTGACATTTTAAACCTGGGTTTATCAGTTTCTCCTTTTTGTTCTATCAATTTTTGCTTTATACATTTTGAGGTTATGTTATTAAACTCATCCAATGTAAGAGTGTATCTTCTTGGTGAACTAAATCTTTTATTAATATGAAATGATGTTCTTTAGTACTGCTCTTTGCCTTAAGATCTATTGAAGATCTGCTGCTAATCTAGCTATACTAGCTTTTTTTTGGATTCATGTTTGCTTGATATATCTTTGCCTTTCCGTTTCTTTCAGTCTTTCTGCATCCTTTGCTTGAGATGTGTCTCTTGTAGATAGCATATGATTGGTTTTGTTAATTTAGTTTAGACATCTTTTTCTTTTAATTGGAACATGTAATAAATTTACATTGAATGTAATTACTAGTATATCTGGGCTTAAATCTACCCTCTTTAAAAGCATTTTCTGAATATGCCACCTGTTATATGTCTCTAATTTCTCTATTTTCTTGCCTTTATTTGGATTGAATTTTTTTTAATGTTTATTTATTTTTGAGACAGAGAGAGACAGAGCATGAACAGGGAGGGGCAGAGAGAGAGGGAGACACAGAATCCGAAACAGGCTCCAGGCTCCGAGCTGTCAGCACAGAGCCCGACGCGGGGCTCGAACTCACAGACTGTGAGATGATGACCTGAGCCGAAGTCAGACGCTTAACCGACCAAGCCACCCAGGCACCCCTGGATTGAATTTTTTAAAAAAATCATTCTATTTTCCCCTTCGATTACCTAATTATTTACACATTCTTTTATATTTACTACAGTGGTTATTTAAAACTTTATTTAATGTTTATTTATTTTGAGGGAGAGAGAGACAGAGTGCAAGCAGGGGAAGGGCAGAGAGAGGGAGACACAGAATCCTAAGTAGGCTCCACACTGTGAGCCGTCAGCACAGAGCCTGACATGGGCCTTGAACTCATGAACCATGAGATCATGACCTGAGCTGAAGTTGGACGCTTAACCAACTGAGCCATCCAGGTGCCCCTACAGTCGTTATTTTAGACTCTTACTCTATAGGGTAGAGTACAACATCCATCTTGATATTTCTTTACTATCTTTTAGCATCTCTTGTTGCTGTTAAGGAACTAGCTGATTGTTATTTTTTGTAGGTAATTTGTGTTTTATTCTAGTGGCTCTAGAATTTTAATTTTTATCCCTGATGTTCTGTAGTGTCACTGAAACATCAGTTTATCTTTATTTGTCCTGGTGAGTACTTGGGTTACACTTCCCATCAGAGGATTCTTGTCTTTTTTTTTTTTTCAATTCTAGAAAAGTCTCAGTTATCTTTATATATTACCATCCTGCCATTCTTTTGGAACTCCTCTCAGTCCATCCAACACACCTGCTACTTGTTCTTTTATTAAAAATTATTTTCTTTATTTTCCTACATTGCACACTGGGTGAATTCCTCACTATTTTCTAATTTACTAATTCTTTTTTTTAAACTTTTTTTTTTTTTTTAATTTTTTTTTTTTTTTTGTCAACGTTTATTTATTTTTGGGACAGAGAGAGACAGAGCATGAACGGGGGAGGCGCAGAGAGAGAGGGAGACACAGAATCAGAAGCAGGCTCCAGGCTCTGAGCCATCAGCCCAGAGCCCGACGCGGGGCTCGAACTCACGGACCGCGAGATCGTGACCTGGCTGAAGTCGGACGCTTAACCGACTGCGCCACCCAGGCGCCCCTAAACTTTTTTTTTTAACGTTTATTTATTTTGGGGACAGAAAGAGACAGAGCATGAACGGGGGAGGGGCAGAGAGAGAGGGATACACAGAATCGGAAGCAGGCTCCAGGCTCTGAGCCATCAGCCCAGAGCCCGACGCAGGGCTCGAACTCATGGACCGCGAGATCGTGACCTGAGCTGAAGTCGGACGCTTAACTGACTGAGGCACCCAGGCATCCCTAATTTACTAATTCTTTAACTGTATTCAGTCTTGATTATATATTATTTGTTGAGATTTCAAATTTTGATGCCTATGTTTTTCATTTCCAAGTTTTCTAATTGGTTCTTTTCATATCTACCTATAAATTATTTCATTCGGTCTTTATTTGTTCTTTTAAGATGGAAATTATTTCTTCACTTTTTTAGCACCCTAAGCACATTGATTTGATGATCATGAGGAGAAGGAGGTGGAGGAGAAGAGGATGGTGACAATGATTATCATTATTATTATTTTATTAAAGTCTTTGAGAGACTGTTTTACAAAATTAATCTCCTCTGAAGTAATTTCCTATTCCAATTGTTGATTTTGTTATGTTGTCTATCTTTTGTAGCATTAGATTTCTACATGTCTTTGGAAACTTGAGTTTGTTTATTTTAAGTAGCATCTCTCTATTTCTCTTCCTTTCCCTCTTTCTCTCCTTCTGTGTAAAACACTTCCTTTCTAGTTGCTTTTTGTGACTGTCTCATTTGCACCCCTACTCCTGATCTAATGTCCAGAGCCTGGTCTTAAAATGACAATAAGTGGCTCTTCTCCTGTAGAGATATGGGGATGTTGTGGATTCAGGTAGAGTGCCAACAGTTTCTAATTGAGAATAATAATCAATATTTACTGAGTTAATACTATATGCCAGGCACTATTCTACATATATTATTTCATATAACATTCCTAACAGTTCTATGAGTTAGATACTACTACTACTATTGCTACGACTACTATGACTATTACTTCTACTATCACTACCACAATGATGACCCTTTTACAAATGAGTAAATTAAGGCATGTTACATAATGCCTTTAGTGAAGACAAACCAGAACATTTGAATGAATGAATGAATGAATGAATGAATAACTAATCCATTGTTGCTGGTAGTAGATAGACTGAACTCAGACTAAATTAATTTTCTGGCTTTTTTTCCCTATCATTATTAACCAAAACTATGGGTATATGTCACTGGAATATAAGTTTGTAGTTTATAATAGTCAATTTTATTAATATGAAATTATTTTATTTCTATGAAATTTTTGTAGTCCTATAGACAAGTACTCTCCTACTCCAAATCTCTATCCAACTCTCACCCATAGAAAGCACTTTATAATGTCAAGGGAAAAGATGTGATCCAAAGGGCAGGCTGAAATGCTGAAAGTGATACCTAATAGTACCTATCTCATCTTTTTTGACTCTCATGTTAATTTTTATTATACTTATTTTACATATGAATAAATAGAGTCTCCAGGAGTTAAATAAATTGCCTAAGGATATATTGCTAGTAGGGGACAGACTCTGAGTCAGGAGGCAAACTTGTGTCTTCTGATTCTTAATTATTCTTTGCATGTTTTCATCATACCATGATACCCACCTGTAATGAAATACCCACCTATAGCAAGAGACAAACAGCTCCCCCTCCTCACCATTTTTATTTCTTATAGAGATGTTTATAGTTATGGTAGGTTCTTCAGAGATCACGGACAGGAACTTGGATGTCTCAGAAAAGAAAATCAAGGACTTTATGGAGGCACTCCAAGTTGCTGGTCAGGTGAGGACATCTCAGACATCTTCCTGGCTCCAGCCAGCATAGGACCATCTCGATCAAGGTATTTGGTTGGGCACACACCCATTGTGCCAGGAGAGTGGGAAAATTTCCAGTCAGCAGAGCACTACTTGGTCCAGTCCATTCATAGCTCCAGGTCTAGTTCCAGTGTTCCTAGTCTGACCCATATTCTTCACTCCTCAACCTCTGATCCAGCTTTAATCCTCTTTCTAGATTCACTCTTCCTCTTCCTTTCTTGACCAGGGATCATTATTCTCTTTATTATCTTTACCCTTCAACCTTCCTTTCTCCTTGAGTCCCCTCTCTCCTATAGTTGTCAGCAGATAATGTCTTACAAACGCTCAAGTTGCTGAAAGTCAAAATCCTAAATAACAAGATGGCAACTCCACGATGCCAGAAGGTGACAGATATCATCGTTGACTACATGAAGACCATGGTGAGGAGCTGTGCCTCTGGGTTGGGAGCTTTGGGGAAAGAAAGCACCCCAGGTATGAGCCCAAGAGTTCTTTCTGGTGGATGATGACACTTGGAAACTATGTGAGAACTTGGATATGAGTATCTCATTTCTAAACAGTTTGCTGGAGTCCATATCTTGTACTGTGAGCCTATCTCAAGAACTGTGACATAGACAGAACTGGAAGATACAGTAGTGAAGTGAAGTGGTGAGGCAGGAGGAGTGAAATGGAAAGGGGGAAGGATTTGGGCTGTTGATCTCAGAGCCTGACCTGGTTTTCAGACTGTGTCCTGGGATTCCTTAGGTGGTCACCTTTGTTATTACAACTCAACTAAGCATCTCAGTCTATTTACTAACTTATTTAAACCCACATATCTGTATGCTAACCCACCTTTAGACTGAACATTCATGATATCTACTTATCCATCTATTCACATACTTTGTACTTACTTCCCTGACATTGGGTTAATCTGGTTCCTTATTTTCTTTGTTAACTACCTACCTATGGGGTATCTTCCTTCCAGTTTGCCTGCCTTCTTTGGCAGGCCTGTCTTCTGATCAAGACCACTGACCTTCCAGGGACTTCCAAAGTTGCTTCTGTAATGTACCCACTTTCCTGATGATTCACTTGCTGCTGCAGTGAAACCTCTGTGCTTTGGAAACCTTAATCCCCACTCCCACCCCAATACACAGATTGTGCGGATTTCTTGTCTTCCTGTTCTTTGCACACTTTAGGAAGCTCTTGCCCTCCATCACTGGGAAGGTGTCTGTTGGATGGGTGGTAGGTGAGTTCCTGCCTATTCGATGGAGGAGAATCACTTATTGACCAAATCTGATTCTCAGAGCTGTGGGACTCATCTAGGGGATTAGCCTTGGAACAGTTAGTCTTTCTCTTTTCAGAAGCCAGAGGGAGAACTGGAGGAGTTGTGCACTGAAGTCCTATTGGCTCTGGGGTTCCAGTCTCCAGGAATAGTCATCTTCAAGCTGTGGGACAGATGGCATTTGAACAACCTGCCCCCAAACGGTCTCCTGGTTGCAGTGGGGAGACTCATCTTCTGCCAGGGTATAGATCCCTATTGTGGAAGAGTTAGTCTGAGAAGAGGATAGGGCCAGCAGGGGGTGGGGGCATTGTATTTATTCTAGACTAGCTTTATCCTCCTGATTCCTCTCATTGGACATCTCCATTTAGTTCAGTCATGGGGTGTATGTGTAGATGGGAAGGGGACAAACTAGGTCCCTATTGGGCTGCTGGGAACTCAGGAGGGAGTTTCTGGAGACCAAGAATGGCAGAGTAGGACATATTAGGGCATGAGAGACTGTGGAGCTGGAGAGAAGACTCCAGGTGGAGAGAGAAGGCAGAATAGAGTGGTGGGGTGGGGCAAAGGAGGAAGCAAGGAGTGGTTTACTTAAGGGAACCTTAAGTTTTGAATTTGATTAGAGGCTTGGAAGGTAATAGTGTAGCAGGATGAAGCCAAGAATCACCATACAATCTCTATCCTGGTGGCTATTGGTGATGGCAGTGGCTCTCTTACTCATTCCACTCCCCTCTCCCAATCACAAAGTATGAAAAAATAATCAAGTCACCGGCCTATGACAGTGACTTCCCTTTACCACTTGGAACTGGGGCCAAAGAGAATCTGGGGGAAGTCAGCTGACCTTCTGGGCATTAAGATAAAAATGACAAGGCATGTGGTTTAGGCTGCACAGCAAGCTCAGAGGACACAGTAACAGAAATTGGAAATGTGTATCCTGATATAATCAGGACAAATGTTTTCACATCCACTTCAGACATCATCACTCTTTATTTCCTTAAGGGTCCTTGGAAGGGAGTGTTCATGCCTAGGCTGTACCAATATCTTGTATCTGTATGCTGTGCTAAGATCCATTATTGAGCTTAATCTTTCCAGCAGCCCTGTGCAGCAGTCACATCAGGAATTGTAGTCCTATTTAACAGTTGAAGAAGCTGAAACTCAGATAAATTAAGTAACTTGCTCCAGGTTGCCCAGACTCTGGAGGCAGATCTAGGATCAGAACCCAGGTCTCCTGCCTCCCAATCTATAGAGTTTCCTACACTAAGGCTAGGATGCACCCCTCCCTGGGCTAGGGATGTTTTTCTTGTACTCTCTCTCTTAGGTGCAGACCCCTACATTGGTGTCACATGGGAATATATCCTGCACCTTCTGAGGATGGCCCAAAAGGAGGATGACATGTTGGCAGTATGTCATGGTGAGGATTAGGAGGGTCTGGGGAAGACTCTACTGGAATAAGGGAGAGAGGAAAGAAGGGAAGAATGAGACTGGGTCCCTCTGAATATGGATCCCAGAAGGCTGGGGAGGGGCAGGAAATGTCTGAGAGCAGCTGCTTTTCTCCATCTGACTTTTCTTCGCCTGATCTGGGGCAAGGACCAAGTTTGATTAGGGATGCTGTGGGTGTAGACAGCCTCAACCACTTTCCCTTTCCCTGCTGTGTGGACAAAGTGTGGTCAGAAAAGAGAGATAGTTGGGGAGATGGTGAATGGGTTGGTGTTTCCCAGCACAGGACACCACAGACCCTTTTAGAGTTGGGGATGAGAAGACTGTGCCCACATGTATGTATGTTTCGTTTTGTGGGAAAGGAAAGGTGATGTGCAGCTCAAACTCCCTGTAACCCTCATAGTGCTCAAAGGATTGGTCATCAGTGCCCGGAAACATCTGGATCTGGGTACTAAGAATGATGAAATAATGGACATCACACAAGAGGCGCTGTCCATCAAGGCTTACCTCACCCTTCGGGTTCTCTTCAATCGTTGGTCCCTGAGGAGCAACAACAAGGTGGGATTGTAGATAGCAGGGGCTGGATGCATGGGCTGAAGGAGTAAGTCTTGAATCAAAGATGGGACAGGGCCATGTCTAGCCACTTATTGGTGGGAGGATAACTTAAATGGCTCTTCCAAAAGAGCAGGGTGATTCTCCTCAGGTTCCTCTTCCCATTCTCCTTAAAATGGTACTGTCAGAAAACTCCACTGTCTGTTCACATAATATGTATGCAATTAAGCAACCTTACATTTACTGATTACCATCATTTGCTAGGCACTGTGCTAAACCTTGCAGATACAAAGAGGACTAAGGCAAAGCCTCTAAAGGATTATCTTGCCTTCATCCCTGAGGTGAGGCAAGTTTGTTGTGTTTCCTTGGGCACAGGTGACAGAGGAAGCTCTGGTGATAATTGGCCATCTCTTCTTCCTCATTCCACCATCCAAACTCAAGAATCAAGTGAACCGTTTAACCCGATGGTTAATGACTTTGATGTCTGCAAAACTGGCACCTTTCTACATTTCCCAGGTGATTGGAATGGGGTGAGAAGATAATTTAATGGGTTTATGCTTTCCATGTTTACTGAGTAATTAATGCTGGGGTTGGCAAAGCACGGCCCACAGGCCAAATCCAGCCTGAAACTTGTTTTTGTAAAGTGAGGTTTTGTTGGAATTCTGCCACTCCCATTTTGAATTCATCTCACACTTTGAATCTCTCTGACTTTCCTCTTACCTCTAGACTCAGATTTAAATGGCTCATCAGAGTAGATCAAGCCCACCTGGATAATGTCCCTATTTTAAGGTCAACTGGTATGGGACTTTAATTATGTCTGCAAAATCTCTTCATATAAACACCTACATGACTGCTTGATTGAATAACTGGGAGAAAGGCTCTGGAATTTGGGGGGGCCATTGCTATATTCTGCCTACCTTAGAAGTGTTACACCAATATTAGATATTTTTAGGAGCAGAGGACTCGGAACCACTACCCAAATTTTCTGATTGTTGTTTAAGTCCTTCTTCCATTTCAATGGCATTCTTCAAACCAATTTCCTTTCAAATTTTAATGGGGATTCTGCAAAAAGAAGATGTGTTAGTTAGCAAAATGGGTGGGAAATACTGAGTTAAAATTAAATAAATATCTTAAATGCAGGACTTCTCAGAGCTTTCAGTATGTAGGCTAATCTGGTCCTCCAAGAAGCAAATACTAACATGTGATTAGAGGTGCAAGAGATTTATTGGAGAAACACCTGTGAGGGAAAACAGGGATAGAACCAGAGAGGATTTGGAGAGCCATCAGACTATGATGTATGTCTGGCCCTTGATAAGGCTAGGGAGAAGGAGGGAAGGAAGGGAAGGAGAGAGGAAAGAGAGGAAGGTTTTAGATTATAGTGCAGTTGTAAGAAAGTTTTAGTAAAGCCAACAGGGAGTCACTGAACCGAAGTTACCCATCAGAAAAGTCCTATATCTTGAAGGACTAATAGGCCCGCTTTAGTGGACCTGCCATATTCAGTCATTGGCTGGGACAAACCTGTGGGAATCTGACTTCAGTTTTAACACAGTGATGGATTTTAGAGCATGGTAGCTGCACATATTGGTCAATTATGCACCAATACGCATCTGAGAGGCATATTTTTCAGGGTTACTAAATATGCTAATGTGCATTTGTGAATTTCAAAGAGGAGGATTTTTTTTTTTTTGAGTGCAACACACATTAGCATCAAGTTTCCAGTGACTACAGTGTTCAGTCTACTGTTATGCTACCACCTCAAATACACTTTCCTTGGTATATGAAGGGATGGCCTTTCTCACACATATGCTCTGAGTTTTCCACATTAGTGGACCAGCCACACAATCTCTTGTTTAATCTCCCTTCTGGCACATGTCTCCATGTTGCCTGGTGTACGGTCTATGAATTTGGAACAAAGGTTTGCTCTATGTAGCCAATTAGCCAGTTGAAGGCTGAAATTTGTATACCAACTACTAGTCTGAAGATTATTCAGGTGGAAATTTCACCTCATGTCTTGGCTGACAGTGGGAATGTTTTGACTACTCCCTTTCTCCTTCTCATTCCTCCTCCTCCCTCTCTCCAAGGAATGGTGGTCAAGAATCAAGATAGTTATCAGCCCACAGTATAATTTTGTTTGGACATCAACTAGCACTAGCCAGCTCTATTTAAGCAAGCTGGCCCTAACTGGAAATCCATCAGGTAGACCAAAGGAGAGGAAATGTTGATTTTTTAAAATTTATCCTGCTCCTTTGAAGGCAGCCAATACTTGCAATGTTGAATTTCCCTATAGGTTTCTGTGGAATAATGAGATTATATGAAAATAAGTATAGCTTATTGGGCAAAGTGGAAGGGCAGGTCATGACTGTGTTAGGCTATGAAAGAACTAGACCCTGAGCCTTTTTTGGAAATGTCCAAGAGGGAAGTGTGAAACAATGATGACTTGGGCCATCCTTGAAGAGTAGATGTGAGGACAGAGGATTTCTTTTGAGGCTGTGGAAAGTCTGAGCTGACTTGTACTTATTCTGTCCTTATGCACACAGTGTATCTTCCAACTTATAGATGCTCTGGCTCTTAGTGGCTGTGGAGGTATAAACTTGGAATCCCAGCTGGGAAATATTATAGGCATGCTGTTCAAACAGGTGAGTGTTATGGGGCTAGAAGGATTATGGGCTTGCTTTCTCTCTTCTTTGGAGGTGATGGCTACCCCAGCTCAGGTCACAACCTCCACACGATGGAGGTGTCTTTCACATGGTGACCTTAACCATACACATCAGGTTTCCCTGGAATAGGCAAATGCCTGGATTCCGGGAACTGAGTGGGATATTCTCCATGAGGTAAATTGGGTACATTCTACATGTTTCTTGAAGGTCACAGACCTTTGCTGCTTCCCCCTAATCTCTGGTCAAAAGGCAGAAAGTTCAAACCACTCCATAATACCTGTGCGAAATGTCAGGCCCTCTGTTTTGCAGCCTAGAGTAGGAAGAGGAAAACTGAACATTTTGCAGAAAAGGGTTACCTTCTGTATGTTTAATTTGCTTCCCACTGTCTTCTTCCCTTTGGGGCTGGGAATGTAGATTCCTGGGTTCTGTTTTCTTGTTCTCCTTATGGCTAAGCACCACACTTTCCATGGATACATGCCTTGGTTTCCTCATCCACATTCAGGGCCCTTAGTTTCAGTCCTCCTAGGTCTGATGGCCTTGGTCTCCCCACAGCTGAGTGAAACAGTTGAGGACTCAAATCATCACTCTGTACAGAACCACAGCCTTGCCCTGAAGGCCTTCTATATCCTGAGTAAGTTACCACAGTTCCCTAACCCCAGGTATTTGTGTGGGTGGGCACTCAGGATCATTTTTTTGTCTCCTTGGACTGGAGCAGGGGCCTAAGTTCCCATAAGAGGCTTCCATTCTTCTAGATTAAATGCAAAGTGATCCATGTGAGCTTTGCCTGAAATTCAATGAATCTCGAAGGGTATAGACATAGCTCCATTCCCTTTACCTGAAGTTGACTTCTCTTTCTCCTTCACTGATTCCCAGCTCAGAAAGGTGATCCTGTAGGGGCTCCTGGGTGGCTCAGTCAGTTAAGGGTCCAACTTCGGCTCAGGTTGTGATCTTGCAGTTTGTGGGTTTGAGCCCCGCATTGGGCTCTGTGCTGACAGCTCAGAGCCTGGAGCCTGCTTTGTTTGGATTCTATGTCTCCCTCTCTCTCTGCCCCTCCCCCACTTATGCTCTGTTTTTCTCTCTCTCAAAAATAAATAAACATAAAAAAAATAAAAAAAAAAAAAAGAAAGGTGATCCTGTAATTACAACACTAATCATCATGAAAAGTGTGCTGACCTATGGGAGGGCATGTGGTGGGGCCGTGGAGGGACAGAGCCCAGCTCAGGAAAATGATCTGGCCCTGTGCTTGGCACATGGTAAATGCTGAGTAAACACTGGCTCTCTTTTTCCCTTTTTCCTTTCTCCAACCTAAAGGACACTAGTTTATCTAGTTCATGGCATCGTGGTTTGCTAAACATGATTTACTTCTACTTACCACTTCCTACTTAAACATACACTTGATTCCCTTGTATTCGCACCCTTCTGATAGCCAAGTTATATAATGATCGGGTGGTAACCTTAATACGAGAGAACGTGGAATCCAAGGATCCAGCCAAGATAGTATCAACCATTCAAATTTTCACAGATGTGCTCCAGAAAGGTGAGTGGCCTGGTCCTATGGATCTTCTTTCCTATGAGAGCTCTTTTCTCTGGGAGACAGTCCCATGTAGTAGTTAAAAACTTGGTTTTGGGGCGCCTGGGTGGCGCAGTCGGTTAAGCGTCCGACTTCAGCCAGGTCACGATCTCGCGGTCTGTGAGTTCGAGCCCCGCGTCAGGCTCTGGGCTGATGGCTCGGAGCCTGGAGCCTGTTTCCGATTCTGTGTCTCCCTCTCTCTCTGCCCCTCACCCGTTCATGCTCTGTCTCTCTCTGTCCCAAAAATAAATAAAAAACGTTGAAAAAAAAAAAAACTTGGTTTTAAACTCAATGTAAACTCAAAGTAAACTCAATAGGTTTAAATCTTGGCTCCACTTCTTATTAGCGTGCAAACTGTAACAGGTTGCTTTTAGTCTGTACCTCTATTTCCTCATCTGAAAATGGAGGTAATATTAATACCTACCTTTCAGGGTTTTTAGTGAAGATTAAATGAGAAAAACATATGGGAGGTGCTTAGACCAGTTCCCACTATGCAGTCAGTTTCATAGTGATGTAGTCTATGATTGTTATCTTGGGGGAATAGGCTTCAACTCCAATCAAGTGTTTGCCAAACCTTTGCTTTGTGCCTAGCACGGTGCAAGGTACTGAAAATAGACACTTAAATAAAACATAGTCTCTACTCTCAAAAGAGTTCACTATCAAGCGGGGAATATAAAGCTGTTCAGATAGTGAAACAATGCAAGATAATATGTGATAGGTTGTTTAAATGTGAGCATGGTGATGTGCAATAGGAAAACAGAGAAGCTTGTCAATCCAGAGATGAGATGGGCTCTGTGCAGGAGATGCAGGCAAGGAGGTTGTAACAGCAAGTTAGGAGAGGGAATTCACATAAAGAAGAACAGAAGAACAGTGGTCATAGTTCTAAAGGTTGAGATATATATGGGGCAGGGGGAGCAGCTGGAGAGGTGGATTTGTGTGGGCAGTTATAGGAAACTGGAAAGGGCTGGAGCTCAAATGCCAGCTTGATGAAAATACTGTTTTAGGTCACTCTTCAGTCTGCTTTGAAGCAAAAGTATGGTGGAAATAACCTCTAGGGATTCTAACTGGCCCTTGAATACCAGGACAGTACCTAGAATTCCTCCCAGCTGTCTATCTTCTTGTGCCTCCCAAAACAACAGAGAAGGGTGGAAATTGACCCCCAGCTGCATGTCTGTCTTTTCTCTAGTGCCCCAGACAGAGCAACTGAAGAATGAGGTGATGCATTCAGTCATAATCATGATTCAGGAGGATCTCAAACCAGTGAGCAGAAAGGCTAAATGTTTGGGCTGGGAGGGCAATTGGTTTTATGAGACCTCGAAGTTGTATAAAATGGAGAGGGGGAGGTTCATGGATGAGGGGAGAGGTAAGGCACTCTTACCAAGCTCTTCATGGCCTCAGACATTCCCATGGTTACATTTGGGCTCTTCAAACCTGAGAAGGATTTGAGAAGTGGACAGGTGGTTCCAGCTATTTTCTGAGCCTTGTCAGTGGGGACACAGAGCTCTAAAGGATACTAAAAATTCAGAGGGGAAGAAGACCTCAAACATTATATCTAGCATGGGGTCTGAGAAGCCATGGTTTTAACAAGCTCTGCCAGGCTTAGAGGCAGAAACTGCTCCCAGCTCTGAATCGTGCAGGACAGGGAGAAGAGGAGCAGTGGTTTAGGGTGCCAACTGGACAACAATGACACTATCCCTAAAAACAAAGTCCTAAATATTCAGAAGGTTAATGGAGATACTGGGATCATGAGGGCTGGGCCCTCAGGACTTGAGGGATTCATTCCTGGCTTTCTCAACGAAGGCCAGAACATGGTACTTCTCCTGGACTCCGATTTCTCCCTACCCAATACTTCTGCCAATTTCTTATCTTATATAAGGTGTGGGCAAGCTAAGTGCTTACAGTTCTTCAGGAGGATGGTAGCATCCTGGTAGCAGCTGAAATGGGCTAGAATTTGAGGGTGGAGTAAGGTGGTCAGGGTCGGTGGCTGTCATCCCCTGGAGCCCACTGAAGAGTCACATTGGGTTTGAAGTCAGGAGATCTGAGTCGCTTGAAGATACCCCTCACCTGCTCTGGTCCTCTGTGTCCTCACCTGGAATACGAAGGGTCATACTGATGTGCCTTCCTATGTTGCCACATGATGGTCTATAACCCCCACAGGTGCGAAGGGCCCTCCTGAACTTCATCGAGATGCTGATCCAGCATGACTACTTGGCCCCGCCCCAGGGGAGCATCATCATCAACTATGTCATCAAGCTCAGCGAGTCTGACTGCTCAGTGAGCAGGGTCCAGGCAGGGAGCAGACAGAGGGTGGGAGCAAGAGAAGGGCAGGTTGGGAGCAGAAGGGAAAGAAGAGGAGGGTATGGTTGGCACAATGGGAATGGGCTTTGACATCTTAAACTCTGAGAGGTGAGCCAGGGGAGGCCTTGAGCCAGAAGACTCAGCTAGCACTGGTTTCATATTAAAATATTTCCTTTTCTTATTCCAGAATGAAGAGGACATCCAACTAACGTGTTCCAAAATCCTACAGATGGTACAAACAACTAGGGTCAAAGAGGCCCCTTCATCTCCTCCTCCCCTGACTCCCCAGATCACTACCCTGACACCCAGATTGCATACTCTCTGCCTGCCTTCCACCCCCTCCCAACTCCATATAACCCCTTGTACTGTCTCTTCCACCCTCCCCACCTCTGTCTGAAACCACTCAAGTGCCTGGGACTTCTCTAAGAAGTGGCTCAGTGGAGCAGAAGAGGGTCACTAGATGGTAAACCTGGAGGCCTGAGCCTGGGTCCTGTTCAGCCAGTTTCTGGCTGTAAAATCTTGAGTAAATTGCTCTCCAGGTTGCAGTTTCTCTTTCTGTAAAAAAGTTGGTGATTATTCACCCTTGCTGGTCTTAGCAATCTCTAGGGATTCTTGAAGACTCCTACGGGTTGCTGTGTGGGTCAGAGTTGAGTCAGGGGCCATGGGAGGAAAAGCTGTGATTTACTCTCCCTCCCAGAGTCCCCCTCTCCCAGCAAAGCTGTCTCCTGATCACTAGCATGTCTTCTACCCTTGGGATGTTCCCCAGTGAAGGTGATTACAAGTCACACAATTCCAAATTTCAAGAAGCCCCTCTATCTAATCAAGTCCTTCCTATTGTAATTTTAATCAGGACCTTGGTTATGTTTTACCAACATGGAGTGGAAAGGGAAAGAGGGTGAGAGGGAAGGGCAGGGAATGGGCAGACTGTGTATATAAGGTCTCAAATGCCCCTCCAGGAAAGGAAGACAAAGCCATGGGGTTGGAGAACTTATGGTTGGGGCTAATTTGGGGCTTGACATTGAATCCCTTGCCACATCTTACTAGGTAACCTTGCCCAAACTGATCACCTTGGTATGCCAGCCCAGCAACACCTTGGCCTTCGTGCCCCTGAGTAAGATGGCCACGAAAATGGCTCTGAGGGCCCGTTCCCTGGGCCAGGTTCCCTACCTCAGCAGCTTTCACCTCAGGCGTAAGTACACGGTGGGGAAGACTGTGGAGAGAGGTTAACTGTGAAAGCACAGGCTGCCACAGGCAGGGAGAGTGGGGGCAGGAGACAGGGTGAGATTCTGAAGGGGCGGTGGGTGTAGGGACAGGGTGCAGATCTGCAGGGCTATGGCTGTGAGCCTGAGCCATGATGGAGGAGGTAGGCAAAGGGTTAGCACAGCAGATTGATGCCATTTGGCCCTTCACATGAATGAAAAGGGGATTTCTCTGGGAGACAGGCAACCCCAGACACAAATCCTTCTTGCCTTTATTCCTCATCTTGAAACACTGGAGTAGAGATGTAAGAATATTGTTGTTAATTACAAAGTAATGTGTACACAGACATTCCTGACCCTTTGCCCCGATTCTGAGCATTACTCTTTGTTCACCCCTTCTTGACCTCGAGTCCCAGTGGGAGTCAGAGTTGGGGTGAGGATATCTGTTCAGCACATTACTTGGGGTATGTATGTGTGCTTGTGTGTTTGGAAAATAAGCATTCTTTATTAGGGTTTAAAAGGTGGAAAGGTAACAAATTACTTTCCCAGTGTTGAGAGTTCTGATTATAATCCATATGAACAATAGATATTTAAAATATGGACCTAGGATTTTCAAATATGAAAGTCTACACTCAATAAAATGTATACCTGGATTACAACTTAGAATAGTGGGAGATGTTTTCAAGGTGTCCACTAATAGAATACACTCATGGGTAATGACCATTCACCATGCTCTGGCTGGACAATGCCAGGCTGACATAGCAGCCTTTCTTCCCTAGTTTCTCTCTCTCTCTCTATCAAAAAAAAAAAAAAACTTTTAAAATTGTGATATAGGTGACATACAGTGTTGTATTAATTTCAAGTGTACCATGTAGTGATGTGACAATTCTATACATTATGTTCACCATGATAAGTATAGTTATCATCTGTCACCATTAAGTATGATTACAATATTGTTGACTATATTCCCTACTTTGTACTTTTCATCCCCATGACTTATTTCTTTTATAACTGGAAGTTTGTACCTCTTCATCCCCTTCACCTATCTTGCCCATCTCTCACCTCTGGCAACCATCTGTTTGTTCTCTGTATTTATGATTCTGTTTCTGTTTCTATTTTTCTTTGTTCATTTGATTTGTTTTGTAGATTCCACATAAAAGTGAAATCATATGGTATTTGTCTTTTTCTGTTGTGCTTATTTCACTTAGTATTATACCCCCTAGGTCCATCCATGTTGTCATAAATGGCGAGATAATCATTCTTTTTTATAGCTGAATAATATTCCTCTGTGTGTGTGTGTGTGTGTGTGTGTGTGTGCATGCGCGTGTGCGCACGCATCTGTTTTCTGCTGGAAATGGTTTGTTTTGAGGCTGAGTCAAAATGTCAAAATCCCCATGGCAGTGGCACCAATGCTCACTCTCCACTTTGCTTTTTGTCCTCCACTAAAGAATGGATGGTGGGCTGCTGGGAATGGGGGGCTGGAGGTTGGGCATCCTGGAGCTGGCACTGACTCTGTCCTATTCTCTTATCCTCTTTTAACTCAGCTACCCAGTTCATCTCCCCACAGAAACTCCTGACCCATCTTGTGGTAAGTGATGAATGAATGGGATGAATACTACCTTACCATCCATCCTTCCATCCATCCATCTATCCGTCCATCTCCCCATTCTACAAATAGTTGAGTACCACTCTATTCCAGGCATTGTGCTGGGCAAGGAATAAAGGGTAGGGCCAAAGATCATAGAGACTTTGGGGAGAGGTGATCCAGGCCAAACAGCTTGGAGGAGGGAAGGAATGTGGGTTGGAGAAGACCTGGCCTGTATTCTATGTGGCCTTATTGTGAGCTGTTCTCTGTTGATCTTAGACATGGCTTTCTGGATCTCATTTTCTCAGCAAGTATGTTTTGAGTTTCTCTATTTGCCCAGACATTATGTTATAGACATTATGTATACTTGGAAAGACAAGGTGTAGAACTGCTCTTGAAGTGTTCACAGTCTTAGTGGGAAAGACAAGCCTGGGAATAACTACCCATAATGCAGTGTGATAAATGTTAGTAGAGGAATACATGGGGTGCATTGGGATCTTAGAAGAGTGATGGGCTGATTTGGTCTCCAGGAATCAAAGAAGGCATCACAGAGGAGGCAACGTTTTGAGAGCATCTTGCAGAACATGTAGTTCACAGGTGGAAAAGAATGGGAAGGTCTAAGCTTCAGCTCTACCATTCAATGGATTTGTTCTTATTTTCTTCCTTCTTTTCCCTTAAATCCATTCTCTGCCTCCTGCTCGCTTCTCTTGTTTCTCAGATGTTTTCCCTGAAGCCCTATAGAGAAGGGGAGTTTGGTGTAAGCTCTCTAAGGCTACTATATGCCCTGCATCCTATCACCTCCCTGCACCCCGTTATCAACTCGAATGTGGGCCAGCTGTGGATGACGGAGATCCCACAGATGTTGCAGATGCTGGATGGTGAGGGGTTGGCTGCAAGGTGGGAGAAATGGAGCTGGGGCAGGGGGGCAGACTCCAGAAGAGATGAAGTCCCGAGGTACAGGATGGATCTTCCTTGGGGTGAGGAGAACCAGGACCAGTCTCTCTGTCTTTCTGAGATGCCATTTGGGTAGGTCTGCTTCTTGGACCATGTTCTTCACTGAGTAGATATGCAGTCCAGAATTCTGTGGCTCCAGAGTTCCCAGAATACCCCTTCTTGTGGGCAGAGGATCAGGGAAGAGTGTGGGCTTTGGAACCAGAGAGACCCAGGTTGGTATCCTTGTTCTAACACTTGCCTGCTGGGTACGTTTGACCTTTGAAAAGTCATACATTTCCTGGAGCCTCTGTAAAGTGGGAGAATAGTTATATTGTGGGGTCATGGTGAAAATTAAATGCGATGATGGGCATAAGGCCCCTGGAATAGTGTCCAGATGTTGGTTCTTTTTCCCTATCTGGGGCCTTCTGGTCGGGCAGATCATGCTTTCTCCTTTCCTAGATCACACTGAGAAGAGCCTGAATCAGGAGGAGTGGGAAGGCAGGCTGCTCCAGGTGAGCACCGTATGAGACATTCCTCCCTCCACACTTGCCTTCTTTCTCCTCCTTAGGATCCTGAGGGAGACCCCCCAGAGACTGAGACATGATCAAGAGACCTCCCTACTCAAGAAAACCTATTTCTGGGGAATCCTTGGCTCCTGGCCTCTGCATCAGAGTCTCTGACTATATCCTAAACCTTAATTTACCTTCCACACCCTCAAAGTCCGACTGTCAAGAGAGAGTAAGGAAATGGGGCCCTAGCTTTGTGATCTTGGGCAAGTTATTTAGCCTTTTCCAGCCTCAGCTTCTTCATCTGTAAAATAGAAATAACTCCTATCTCTCATAATTGAATAGGATAATACAGGAGAGAGAGAGAGCCTTGTAGACTATAGTTTCACATACATAATTGGCATTACCATCATTGTTGCTATATTGTCATTCTCAGTCCTGACTAACACCCTCTGTATATTTCAGCTCCTCCCCATTTCTTGAGCTCTTTTTTCATATTTACAGACCATGTCCCCTTGTCTCTTGCTTCTTTCTGACCCACTTCCATGAGGCAGAAAATCCCGCCCACTGCTCTGTGTGGTCCTTTTCTCCCTTTTTACTCAGTTTTCAAGTCAGTCATTATTGGCTATCGATGATGACAGCTGGCTGGAGCAACTCATTAAGGTTGTCTTGGAGAGGATAAATTATTTCAGCGATGATGATGAGGAGGAGAAGGTAGGTGTGTGTGTGTGTGTGTGTGTGTGTGTGTGTGTGTGTGTCTGCGTGCATGGCACACCACACGGCTGGGGGTGGTAGTTGCAAAGAGACAAATGGGGGGGTGGAGCTTGGGGGGAGGGAATACAGAAATGTACATGAAGTACAGGTCTTGGGGGAAAAGCAAACCCATGTTTCTTGGTCCTGGGGAAGGGAGGGTTGGGGAGGACATGGAGCTGGTGGTCACACAGGAACAGCAGAAATATCAGTGTCTTACATTTGCTTAGTGTTTTGGGTTTTATTAAGAACTTTGCCATTTGTTGTCTTAATTAAACCTCCCAGTAGTTCAGAAGTAACAGATTAGATCTGGTATTTGGGTGCAGTGGAAAGATTATTGACCTAACAGTCACATTTAAGCAAGTTAATTCAAGTAATATTTGAGGGCATACCATGGATCAGGCACTGTGCATGATGTTGGGGCTGCAGAGCTGAGTAAGGAGGAAGGGCTCCTTTGCTCACAGAGTTCAAGGTCTGTGCTGGTGAAGGCTTTGTTTCTGTCCCGGCTTTTCCTGTGTTCCGGGTGTAATCTGGGTCAGGTGTCTCAGCCTTCGTGAAATTTCAGTTGACTCACTTGGGAAGTAGCAATAACTCCTACAGCACAGGAGAGTGGGTGAATATAGACAACAACATCTGTGCAGTTGCTCTGTAAATTCAACAGACCAAATAACCAGACAGTTCAATCCAGAGGGACTCAGAGTTTTACACAAATTATAGGTAAAATTGGCACCTGATTCCAGGTTTCTTGATTTTTAATCTTATTTTCCTATCACTGAGCAACACTTTACTTGGGCTTTGGGGGGTCTCCAGGGAAGAGGCCCTATTTCCAAGACTGATTATTAGCTCTCTAATTATTAATAAATATTTATGAAGCACCTGCTATATGCAAAGTTTCGTGGGTGGTAAAATGAAGCAAGCAGGAATTCTGATCTTATCAATAAAGTTATTAAAAATATGTACTAAATGCTCACAGCACAGGAGGCATGAATCAGGCATAGAGTACTCATATAAAAGACACAGACTCTGCCTTCAGGAAATCATTGTCTGCTTGAGCAAACAGAGGACAGAGTGGACAATTACAATAAGTGTGGTAAGCATCAGGATCAAAATGTGCACTGTTTGCTTGGGAACACAGAGGGCAGCTGTTTACTTGGCCTGTGGGCACTGGCCAGAGAAGCTTTCTCAAAGGCAGTCCACCATCTCAGTTCGCTCATGACTGTTCTGGTTTCAGCTCTGAAAGTCCAGCATATTAGGAAATACCTCAGTCCCGGGAAAACTGAGAAGATCATCACTCTAGAGAAGAATAAATAGGTCTGGGAAGAGTAATCATTTGTCAGCTGAGCAGAGAAGCAGTTTACCTTAGGTCAGGTTTCATAGAAGCAGAGCCTAAGGTGGGGGTCCTTGTCAAGTGATTTAGCAAGAAAGTGCTCTCAGGAGAAGCTGATAAAGTAAAGGAAGCATGATACGAAGGGGAGAGGTTAAGTAAGGATATGGGGAGCCCTGGATGGAAACTATACTGCAGAGTCTACCCTGTTAGAGACAGGTGAGGGGGGCTTTTGTACTTCCCCACCCCTCCACCTCTCTGTCACTTCCATAGTTGGTATGGGGCAGGGATGGGAGAGAGAAGAATGTAACTCTCAGGCACCTCCAGGCAAAGAGGCCCAAAAAGGCTGCAGGTAGGAACTGCTCATGATGGCGCCTGCAGTCAGGGAAGGGAAGGAACCCTTGAGTCTGGCCAAAGCACTAAAGGCATCTGCTAGGGGAAGAAAAGGTGCCCACAGACAGGAGGTTTTAGGGGGAGAGTTGAAACATTCACTGAACATCTGGTATACCCTATTTGTCTACTGTGTCAGGCACTGTGTTAGCACTGGAGTTGAGCAATGAACCAGACACGCACTGCTCCTGAGCTTTATTCTCATTGGAGATGAGAGCATGGGGCAAGTTAAGAACTAACCTAACAAATACATTAACAAGATAATTAGCAGCTGTGATGAAGCTTTGAACGAAAGAAGCAGGATGGTGAGCTGGAGAGGAATTTAGGAGGTCAGGGAAGGCTCACTGAGCCAGGATCAGAAAGAGAATGAAACAGCATTTTGAAGAGCCCAGGGAAGATTCCAGACAGAGAAATAGGAAATATAGAAACCCTGAGGCAGGAAAGTGGGTGAGTACGTAAATATGAGTATTACAAGGTAGACAAAGGCAATGCACAGTAAGCAGGGATAAAGACTACTGAAATTCAGAGGAGGGAGAGATAAACATTACATAAAGATACTTTTTCGATTATGCTATGTTAATTTTAAAATTACACAAATTTAAGGAACTGTTTTTATTTTTATAATTTTTCAAGTGAGACTTTGTTATCAAAATTTATTTTATTTTTTGTTTGTTGTTTTTTAATTTATTTTTTCATTCAAGTATAATAGACATACAGTGTTGTATTAGTTGCAGGTGTGCAATACAGTGATTTAACAATTCTATACATTTCTCAGCGCTCATCACAATAAGTGTACTTTGTCCACCCACCCACCCCCACTCTGGCAACCAGCAGTTTGTTCTCTGTGTTTAAGAGTCTGTTTTTTTTGTTGGTCTCCTTTTTCTTTGTTCATTTGTTCTGTTTCTGAAATTCCACATATGAGTGAAATCATATGGTATTTGTCTTTCTCTATTTCATTTAACATTATACCCTCTAGGTCCATCCATGTTGTTGCAAATGGCAAGATTTAATTCTTTTTATGACTGAGTAATATTCTATTCCACATCTTTATCCATTCATCTATCAATGGACAGTGTTGCTTCCATATCTTGGCTATTATAAATAATTCTGCAATAAACATAGGAGTGAATATATCTTTTTGAGTTAGTGTTTTCATTTTCTTTCGGTAAATACCCAGGAGTGGACTTACTAGACCATATGGTTAGTCTATCTTTAATTTTTTGAGGAGCTTCTGTACTGTTTTCCACAGTGGCTGCACCAGTTTGCATTCCCACCAACAGTGCACAAGGGTTCCTTCTCCCCTCCCCCCCCCCCCATCCCCACAAACTCTTGTTATTCCTGGTGTTTTTTATTTTAGCCATTCTGGCAGGTGTAAAATGATATTTTTTTGTGGTTTTGAATTTTCACTTCCCTGATAATTAGTGATGTTGAACATCTTTTCATATGTCTACTTGCCATCTATATGTCTTCTTAGGAAAGATGTCTATTCAGGTCGTCTGACCATTTTTTAATTGAATTATTTGCTTTTTTGATGTCGAGTTGTATAAGTTCTTTATATATTCTGGATATTAACCCTTTACCAAATACATCATTTGCAAATATCTTCTCCCATTCAATAGGCTGAATTTTTGTTTTGTTGATGGTTTCTTTCACTCTGCAGAAACTTTTTGTTTTGGTGTATTTCCAGTAGATTAATTTTGCTTTTGTTTCCTTTGCCTGAGGAGACCTATCTACAAAAATGTTTCTATGGCTGATGTCAAAGAAATTGCTACCTATTATTTCTTTTAGGAATTTTATGGTTCCAACTCTCACATTTATGTCTTTAACCTATTTTATTTTTGTGTATGGTGTAAGAAAGTGGTTCAGTTTCATTCTTTTACATGTAGCTATCCAGTTTTCCCAATTTCATGTGTTGAAGAGACTTTTTCCCATTGTATATTTCTGTCTCCTTTGTCATAGATTAATTGACCATAAAAGCATGGGTTTATTTCCGGACTATATTCTGTTCCATTGATTTATGTGTCTCTTTTTGTGCCAGTACCATGCTGTTTTGATTACTACAGATTTGTAGTGAAGTTTGAAACCTGGGATTGTAATACCTTTTGTTCTTCTTCTTCAAGATTGCTTTGCCTATTCAGGGTTTTGTTTTATTTGGTTTGGCTTGTTTGTTTTTTATAATTCCACACAATTTTTAGGATTGTTCTACTTCTATGAAAAATGCTGTTGGTACTTTGATGGGAGTTGCATTAAATTTGTAGGTTGCTTTGGGTAGTATAGACATTTTAACAATATTGGTTCTTCCAATCCATGAACATGGAAGATCTTTCCATTTGTTTGTGGCCCTGATACCAAAGTTAGATAAAGGCATTACAAAAAAGGAAAACCACAGGACAATATCTCTGATGACCATGGATGCAAAAATGCTCAACAAAATATTAGCAAACAGAATCCAACAATACATTTTAAAAAATCATTCACCATGATCAAGTAGGATTTAGTGCAGGGATGCAAGAGTGGTTCAATATTCACAAATCAATCAACAATACATCACATTAACAAAAGAAAAGATAAAAACCATATGATCATCTCAATACATGCAGAAAAAGCATTTGACAAAGTACAATATCCATTCATGGCTAAAACTCTCAACGAAGTAAGTTTAGAGAGAATATACCTCAACATAATGAAAGCCATATATGAAAAACCTACAGTTAACATCACACTCAATGGTGAAAAACTGAGAGCTTTTACCTTAAGATCAAGAATAAGACAAGGATGTCCACTCTTACCACTTTTATTCAACATTAGAACTGGAAGTTCTAGCCACAGCAACCAGACAAGAAAAAGAAGTAAAAGCCATCCAAATTGGCAAGTAAGTAGTAAAACTTTCACTATTTGCAGATAACACGATACTATGCACAGAAAATCCTAAAGACTCCACAAAAAAACTGCTAGAACTGATAAATGAAATCAGTAAAGGATACAAAAGTAATATACAAAAATCTGTTGCATTTCTATACACTTAATGAAGCATCAGAAAGAGAAATTAAGAAAACAGTCTCATTTACAATTGCACCAAAAATAATAAAATAGCTAGGAATAAACTTAACCAAGGAGGTGAAAACTGTAAAACATTGAAGTAAGGAACTTTTCATTTCCTAGCTGGAAATGGGAAGTATGTGGATCAGGGAAAGTCCCTAAAGGGATGATCCATACCCTAAGAGTTTGAGAAATTAGAAATACAGCTTTCTCTTAACTCTAGCTTGAGTCCCTACTCTGTAGGATTACTACCTTATCCAGATGCCACCCCCCCCCCCCCCCGCCAGAACAAGAGGGCCTGTGTGGAGGATGGGGCATTGGGGGAAGGTGCTGGCTGACAGTTACAAAGCCAGTTTGGGAAATGTCTATTCCCCAGGCTACCCTAAGCTTATTCCAAGCTATGCATAGCCTTTCACCTCTACCCTTTCACCTCTCCTAGGCTTTTCTATACAAATTCTTTGGCTTCACCCTGCGGACCTCGAGGAATATAAAAATGGTGCAGATGATGCTCTCCACCATCCTACAAACTGTCCATGAAGAGCTGCAGGAGAGGGAGGTGAGGTGGAGGAACTGGCAAAGCAGGGTGGGTGGGGGGAGCATTTTTACTTTAAGAGGCAGGATGACAAAGTGGTTAAAAGCTGGGACCTGGCAAGCTAGACAACCTGGGCTGGAATCCTAGCTCTACCACTTTATAGCTGTGTGCCCTTGGGCAAGTTACTTACTATTATTATTTTATTTTCTGAATCACTTCAGGAAGTTGCAGTCATGATGCATGCATATTTACCCCTAAATACCTCAGGATGTACTACCTAAAAATAACAATATTCCCTTATATAATCAAAGCACAGTGATCAAAATTAGGAAGTTAACATTGCTACAGTACTAGCAAATTATCTATCTAATTATCTAATTTATACAGCTGATCTATGAAAAAGGCCAATTGTCCCACCAACATTTTTTTAGAGCAGAAGAAAAACATTTTACCCCCCTCTGGTCTGGGATCTAATTTAGAATCAAATAGTGCATTTATTTATCAATTATCTTTAACAATTTTTAATATGGAACAGTTCCTCAGTCTTTGTCTTTCATGATCTTGACATTTTATTTTATTTATTTTATTTATTTATTTATTATTTTTTTTAATATATGACATTTATTGTCAAATTGGTTTCCATACAACACCCAGTGCTCATCCCAAAAAATGCCCTCTTCAATACCCATCACCCACCCTCCCCTCCCTCCCACCCCCCATCAACCCTCAGTTTGTTCTCAGTTTTTAAGGGTCTCTTATGCTTTGGCTCTCTCCCACTCTAACCTCTTTTTTTTTTTCTTCCCCTCCCCCATGGGTTTCTGTTAAGTTTCTCAGGATCCATATAAGAGTGAAAACATGTGGTATCTGTCTTTCTCTCTATGGCTTATTTCACTTAGCATAACACTCTCCAGTTCCATCTACATTGCTACAAAGGGCCATATTTCATTCTTTCTCATTGCCATGTAGTACTCCATTGTGTATATAAACCACAATTTCTTTATCCATTCATCAGTTGATGGACATTTAGGCTCTTTCCATAATTTGGCTATTGTTGAGAGTGCTGCTATAAACATTGGGGTACATGTGCCCCTATGCATCAGTACTCCTGTATCCCTTGGGTAAATTTCCAGCAGTGCTACTGCTGGGTCATAGGGTAGGTCTATTTTTAATTTTCTGAGGAACCTCCACACTGTCTTCCAGAGCGGCTGCACCAGTTTGCATTCCCACCAACAGTGCAAGAGGGTTCCCGTTTCTCCACATCCTCTCCAGCATCTATAGTCTCCTGATTTGTTCATTTTGGCCACTCTGACTGGCATGAGGTGATATCTGAGTGTGGTTTTGATTTGTACTTCCCTGATGAGGAGCGACATTGAGCATCTTTTCATGTGCCTGTTGGCCATCCGGATGTCTTCTTTAGAGAAGTGTCTATTCATGTTTTCTGCCCATTTTTTCACTGGATTATTTGTTTTTCGGGTGTGGAGGTTGGCGAGCTCTTTATAGATTTTGGAAACTAGCCCTTTGTCTGATATGTCATTTGCAAATATCTTTTCCTATTTTGTTGGTTGCCTTTTAGTTTTGTTGATTGTTTCCTTTGCTGTGCAGAAGCTTTTTATCTTCATGAGGTCCCAATAGTTCATTTTTGCTTTTAATTCCCTTGCCTTTGGGGATGTATCAAGTAAGAAATTGCTACGACTGAGGTCAGAGAGGTCTTTTCCTGCTTTCTCCTCTAGGGTTTTGATGGTTTCCTGTCTCATATTCAGGTCCTTTATCCATTTTGAGTTTATTTTTGTGAATGGTGTGAGAGAGTGGTCTAGTTTCAACCTTCTGCATGTTGCTGTCCAGTTCTCCCAGCACCATTTGTTAGAGACTGTCTTTTTTCCATTGGATGTTCTTTCCTGCTTTGTCAAAGATTAGTTGGCCATACTTTTGTGGATTTATTTCTGGGGTTTCTATTCTATTCCATTGGTCTGTGTGTCTGTTTTTGTGCCAATACCATGCTGTCTTGATGATTACGGCTTTGTAGTAGAGGCTAAAGTCTGGGATTGTGATGCCTCCTGCTTTGGTCTTCTTCTTCAAAATTATTTTGGCTATTCGGAGCCTTTTGTGGCTCCATATGAATTTTAGGATTGCTTGTTCTAGCTTCGAGAAGAATGCTGGTGCAATTTTGATTGGGATTGCATTGAATGTGTAGATAGCTTTGGGTAGTATTGACATTTTGACAATATTTATTCTTCCAACCCATGAGCACGGAATGTTTTTCCATTTCTTTATATCTTCTTCAGTTTCCTTCATAAGCTTTCTATAGTTTTCAGCATACAGATCTTTTACATCTTTGGTTAGATTTATTCCTAGGTATTTTATGCTTCTTGGTGCAATTGTGAATGGGATAAGTTTCTTTATTTGTCTTTCTGTTGCTTCATTATTAGTGTATAAGAATGCAACTGATTTCTGTACATTGATTTTGTATCCTACAACTTTGCTGAATTCATGTATCAGTTCTAGCAGACTTTTGGTGGAGTCTGTTGGATTTTCCATGTGTAATATCATGTCATCTGCAAAAAGTGAAAGCTTAACTTCATCTTTGCCAATTTTGATGCCTTTGATTTCCTTTTGTTGTCTGATTGCTGATGCTAGAACTTCCAACACTATGTTAAACAACAGCAGTGAGAGTGGACATCCCTGTCGTGTTCCTGATCTCAGGGAAAAAGCTCTCAGTTTTTCCCCATTGAGGATGATGTTAGCTGTAGGCTTTTCATAAATGGCTTTTATGATGTTTAAGTATGTTCCTTCTATCCCGACTTTCTCAAGTGTTTTTATTAAGAAAGGATGCTGAATTTTGTCAAATGCTTTGTCTGCATCGATTGACAGGACCATATGGTTCTTATCTTTTCTTTTATTCATGTGATGTATCACGTTGATTGATTTGCGAATGTTGAACCAGCCCTGCATCCCAGGAATGAATCCCACTTGGTCATGGTGAATAATTCTTTTTATATGCTGTTGAATTCGATTTGCTAGTATCTTATTGAGAATTTTTGTATCCATATTCATCAGGGGTATTGGCCTGTAGTTCTCTTTTTTTACTGGGTCTTTGTCTGGTTTAGGAATCAAAGTAATACTGGCTTCATAGAATGAGTCTGGAAGTTTTCCTTCCCTTTCTATTTTTTGGAATAGCTTGAGAAGGATAGGTATTATCTCTACTTTAAACATCTGGTAGAACTCCCCTGGGAAGCCATCTGGTCCTGGACTCTTATTTGTTGGGAGATTTTTGATAACTGATTCAATTTCTTCGCTGGTTATGGGTGTGTTCAAGCTTTCTATTTCCTCCAGTTTGAGTTTTGGAAGTGTGTGGGTGTTTAGGAATTTGTCCATTTCTTCCAGGTTTGTCCAGTTTGTTGGCATATAATTTTTCATAGTATTCCCTGATAATTGCTTGTATTTCTGAGGGATTGGTTGTAATAATTCCATTTTCATTCATGATTTTATCTACTTGGGTCATCTCCCTTTTCTTTTTGAGAAGCCTGGCTAGAGGTTTATCAATTTTGTTTATTTTTTCAAAAAACCAACTCTTGGTTTCGTTGATCTGCTCTACAGTTTTTTTTAGATTCTATATTGTTTATTTCTGCTCTGATCTTTATTATTTCTCTTCTTCTGCTGGGTTTAGGGTGTCTTTGCTGTTCTGCTTCTATTTCCTTTAGGTGTGCTGTTAGATTTTGTATTTGGGATTTTTCTTGTTTCTTGAGATAGGCCTGGATTGCAATGTATTTTCCTCTCAGGACTGCCTTCGCTGCATCCCAAAGCATTTGGATTGTTGTATTTTCATTTTCATTTGTTTCCATATATTTTTTAATTTCTTCTCTAATTGCCTGGTTGACCCATTCATTCTTTAGTAGGGTGTTCTTTAACCTCCACGTTTTTGGAGGTTTTCCAGACTTTTTCCTGTGGTTGATTTCAAGCTTCATAGCATTGTGGTCTGAAAGTATGCATGCTATGATCTCAATTCTTCTATACTTATGAAGGGCTGTTTTGTGACCAGTATGTGATCTATCTTGGAGAATGTTCCATGTGCACTCGAGAAGAAAGTATATTCTGTTGCTTTGGGATGCAGAGTTCTAAATATATATGTCAAGTCCATCTGATCCAATGTATCATTCAGGGCCCTTGTTTCTTTATCGACCATGTGTCTAAATGATATATACATTGTTGTAAGTGGGGTATTAAAGTCCCCTGCAATTACTACATTTTTATCAATAAGGTTGCTTATGTTTGTGAGTAATTGTTTTATATATTTGGGGGCTCCCATATTCAGCGCATAGACATTTATAATTGTTAGCTCTTCCTGATGGATAGACCCTGTAATTATTATATAATGCCCTTCTTCATTTCTTGTTACAGCCTTTAATTTAAAGTCTAGTTTGTCTGATATAAGTATGGCTACTCCAGCTTTCTTTTGACTTCCAGTACCATGATAAATAGTTCTCCATTCCCTCACTTTCAATCTGAAGGTGTCCTCCGGTCTAATGTGAGTCTCTCATAGACAGTAAATAGATGGGTCTTGTTTTTTTTATCCATTATGATACCCTATGTCTTTTGATTGGCGCATTTAGTCCATTTACATTCAGTGTTATTTTTTTTTAATTTTTTTAATCTTTATTTTTGAGAGAGAGAGAGAGAGACAGAATGTGAGCAGGGGAGGGACAGAGAGAGAGGGAGACATAGAATCTGAAGCAGGCTCCAGGCTCTGAGCTGTCAGCACAGAGCCCGATGTGGGGCTTGAACTCACAGTCCGCGAGATCATGACCTGAGCTGTCGGACGCTCAACTGACTGAGCCACCCAGGCGCCCCTACATTCAGTGTTATTATAGAAAGATGTGGGTTTAGAGTCATTGTGATGTCTGTAGGTTTCATGCTTGTAGCGACGTCTCTGGTACTTTGTCTCAAAGGATCCCCCTTAGGATCTCTTGTAGGGCTGGTTTAGTGGTGACGAATTCCTTCAGTTTTTGTTTGTTTGGGAAGACCTTTATCTCTCCTTCTATTCTAAATGACAGACTTGCTGGATAAAGGATTCTTGGCTGCATATTTTTTCTGTTCATCACATTGAAGATTTCCTGACATTCCTTTCTGGCCTGCCAAGTTTCAGTAGAGAGGTCCATCACGAGTCTTATTGGTCTCCCTTTATATGTTAGAGCACGTTTATCCCTAGCTGCTTTCAGAATTTTCTCTTTATCCTTGTATTTTGCCAGTTTCACTATGATATGTTGTGCAGAAGATCAATTCAAGTTACATCTGAAGGGAGTTCTCTGTGCCTCTTGGATTTCAATGCCTTTTTCCTTCCCCAGATCAGGGAAGTTCTCAGCTATTATTTCTTCAGGTACACCTTCAGCACCTTTCCCTCTCTCTTTCTCCTCTGGAATACCAATTATGCGTAGATTATTTCTCTTTAGTGCATCACTTAGTTCTCTAATTTTCCCCTCATACTCGTGGATTTTTTTTATCTCTCTTTTTCTCAGCTTCTTCTTTTTCCATAATTTTATCTTCTAGTTCACTTATTCTCTCCTCTGCCTCTTCAATCCGAGCTGTGGTTGCCTCCATTTTATTTTGCAGCTCATTAATAGCATTTTTTAGCTCCTCCTGGCTGTTCCTTAGTCCCTTGATCTCTGTAGCAATAGATTCTCTGCTGTCTTCTATACTGTTTTCAAGCCCAGCAATTAATTTTATGACTATTTTTCTAAATTCACTTTCTGTTATATTGTTTAAATTGTTTTTGATCAGTTCGTTAGCTGTCGCTATTTCCTGGAGATTCTTTTGAGGGGAATTCTTCCGTTTTGTCATTTTGAATAGTCCCTGGAGTGGTGTGGAACTGCAGGGCACTTCCCCTGTGCTCTCTTGAAAAACTTGCGTTGGTGGGCGGGGCTGCAGTCAGACCTAATGTCTGCCCTCAGCCCACTGCTGGGGCCACAGTCAGACTGGTGTGTACCTTCTCTTCCCCTCTCCTAGGAGCAGGATTCACTGTGGGGTGGCGTGGCCCATCTGGGCTACTTGCACACTGCCAGGCTTGTGGTGCTGGGGATCTGGCGTATTAGCTGGGGTAGATCAGCAAGGTGCACAGGGGTAGGAGGGGCAGGCTCAGCTCACTTTTCCTTCAGTGATCCACTTCAGGAGGGGCCCTGTGGCACTGGGAGGGAGTCAGACCCGCAGGAGGGATGTATCCGCAGAAGCACAGTGTTGGGTGTTTGCGTGGTGCAAACAAGTTCCCTGGCAGGAACTGGTTCCCTTTGGGATTTTGGCTGGGGGATGGGCGAGGGAGATGGTGCTGGCAAGTGCCTTTGTTCCCCACCAAGCTGAGCTCTTTCGTCTGGGGCTCAACAGCTCTCCCTCCCGTTGTCCTCCAGCCCTCCCGCTCTCTGAGCAGAGCTGTTAACTTATAACCTTCCAGATGTTAAGTCCCACTTGCTGTCAGAACACACTCCGTCTGGCCCCTCCACTTTTGCAAGCCAGACTCGGGGGCTCTGCTTGGCCGGTGGGCTGCCCCCCTGTCCCAGCTCCCTCCCTCCAGTCCGTGTAGCGCGCATCACCTCTCTGCCCTTCCTACCCAATTCTGTGGGCCTCTCGTCTATGCTGGGCTCTGGAGAATCTGTTCTGCTAGTCTTCTGGTGGGTTTTTGGGTTATTTAGGCAGGTGTGGGTGGAATCTGAGTGATCAGCAGGATGCGGTGAGCCCAGTGTCCTCCTACGTCGCCATCTTCCTCCCTCCTCTGGCTGAGATGGTTTTAAAGGGCAAATTGGGCACTCATTCAGCCCTGAAAGCTGGTCAGGCATAAAAGTAGGCTAGCACCAGGGCTGGGGGGCTCAACCTTTGAAGAGGACTCTGCTGGGCTGGCACTGGTGTGAAAGAAAGTTTTTTCTGAGTCTCTGAGTGCGTGTCGCTTGTCTCTTCCTGTGTGCCAAGTATTTGCTGTAACAACTTTCTTGAAATTCCTTTAAATGCCAAACAAATATTTGAATTGATCTTCCTGAAATCTGATTCCTTTGTACCTAGGGATGATGTGTCAACTTCCAAGAAGCCTCCTGCCAGATGTAGCCCAGACAGGGGGCAAAGGGGGAAGAGAATGTCTCCACAGGGCGTGGGTCTGGGAAAGATGCAAAAGGCAGTCATGACATTTTAAATGTATAGACCATTTATTTTGTAGAACATATGGCATTTTTGGTTTGTCTCATATTTCTTCATGATTAGGTTTGGATTATGTATTTTGGTGGGAATACCACAGAGTATGTGTGTCAAAGGATGGTTTTAAGGATTAAATATATAAAAGCTCCTAGGGGCGCCTGGGTGGCGCAGTCGGTTAAGCGTCCGACTTCAGCCAGGTCACGATCTCGCGGTCCGTGAGTTCGAGCCCCGCGTCAGGCTCTGGGCTGATGGCTCGGAGCCTGGAGCCTGTTTCAGATTCTGTGTCTCCCTCTCTCTGCCCCTCCCCCGTTCATGCTCTGTCTCTCTCTGTCCCAAAAATAAATAAACGTTGAAAAAAAAAAATTAAAAGCTCCTAGAACAATGCCTGGCACACAAGCACTCTCTAGGTGTTGGTTACTGGTAGAGTTGGTACCCATGTTCTCAGGCCTCCCCTCTCCAATGCCTCTTCCCTGCCAGATTCTCAGAACATCCACCATCATCATGACTATATCATCAGGTATTTACCAAACCCAAGATGCAAACAGTATCGTTGAAGAGACAGACACATATAGGAAGAAAACAGCGACTACACAGAATAGCCTTACATGAGTGGTCACAGAGACATACAGTGGCTGTGTGGGGTGGTGGGGACTTGGGCTAGTTGGGTCTAGATTAGGAGAAGGAGTGAAGTGGGTATTCTCACTTGACATAATATTCCAAGACAAGACTCAGGAGCAAGAACTTTTGGGGGCATGTCTACAGAACTGTTAGTCGTGTGGTGGGACTGGAATGCAGAATTCTTTGACGGGAAGTGAAAATGACCCTTCTGCTGTCACCTGGGGACAGACTGGATACAAAGGATAAAGATAAGAGGGAAGAGGATGTTCAGGATGTTTCCTGGGTTTCTGGCATGGTCAGCTGGGAGGATAATAGTATCCTTCACTGAAACCAGGAATGCAGGGCAAAATGGGGAGGAAGATGATGCATTCAGTTTTTGATCAGGAGAGAAAAGGGTGCCCTTGGTATAGCCAGGTGGAGATGTTCAGTAGCCATGTAGATCTGGAGCTCAGATCTGGGCTGGATGGCTACGTTAGGGAACAATTATATTGTCCCTTTCTGTAAAATAAGATTGGTAATATTTACCTCAAATCTTTAGGGTTAGGATCAGTGAGATAGCATGTGTTAAGTTTGGTAAAAACTAAGCAGTAAATACTCTGATGATGTCAGTGATGAAGAAGATGATGATGGATGATGATGATGATGATGATGAATGACCAGGATGACTGGAAGCCATGGATAAGGGATGGCCTAAGAAGAGGGACAGAATAAACCCCCTTTCTGATGTTCAACTAGTCCCTGCTTTACAACTAGGCAAAATTTTCCCTTCATCTACTTGGAGGTCAAAAGTCTGTAAGTCCCACTAATACTTCAGCCTTTCTTGAAGATCTGTGTCCTGGAGCAACTGTAACTGTCCCCAGGTCCCTGTCACTCTGCCTCCTCTACTGCAGAATCTTAACGGTGGCCTGTCCTGCATAAACAAGCCAGTTGGCAAATAGCTGGCACCTGCTTGTCTGTGTTAGATGTTCCTTTAGCTCTGTGCCCAGATATCCTTGTTGAATAAGCTCTGGAAGACACTTGGCTGACACTTAAGTCAAAGGGCCTGTTATGAGGCAGAGGGATTTACATTAAATGCTGTTCCTGGCAGGAATTATAGAATCCCCAAGTTTCCCTTGCTCTTGTCTCCCACTCAGTCATCTGTTCCCAGATCCACTAACCACTGATAGCATTTTCACTTTGTTGTCCTTCTATGTCCTACAAAACACATGCAGGACGTTCCTCATTCCTCTCTCCCCAACTCTAGACAGGCCCCCCTTTTCCACCTTCCCATTATTGGTCAGTTACTGCTGTTTCCTGTTATTCAGGGTTAGAAATATTGGCACTGTCTGTTAGTTGTCTCTCTCTTCTGTTTCTTCTCTGATTATCGATCCAATCCTGTCAATAATGTGCCTTGGATTTGTTCTTCCCCTTTGCCCCCTCCTTACCACCCTTCTCTGAATTACTAGTGCATGTAAGTATTCTCTGTTCTGCAATGTTGGATTTGATAATCCCAAGGTTTTGTAAATCTGTGACTCTAATTTTTCATAATCTGAGTTAATTTGCTTCCCCACCCCCATGCCTTAGGCACCAAAACTCTACTGAATCCACAAATGAATTCATGTACATATGAGGGCCCACAGTTCATAAATATTATGGCAGGGTATGTGTGGGGGGTGTTCCTCTGCTCCATGATATTCAGGAAGGGCTTTTCTGGATGTTGTCAATTAGTATGAAAAATACAAAAATGAGGACTCCTGAATTTTTATAAACTCTGTGCCACTCTATCATCTATCTATCAATCAATCAATCAATCAATCAATCATCTTTTAGAGTTCTTTTTTTCCCCCATCATGATAACTGTATTCTCTAATCCCCATCCCTTATTTCCCCCATCCTCCCACCCACCTCCACTCTGGTAACCATCAGTTTGTTCTCTATAGTTAAGAGTCTGTTTCTTGTAATTTGCTTCTTAAATTATTTCTTGTATGGACTTTGGTTCTCCCCCTTGATTTTAAGTAATTTGAATCAGAGGAACCAAATTTTCCTTCCATTTATTTTCTTTCCCATTCCTCTCTCTTCCTCTCTCTAAATCTATAGTTCTGGGAGAACATAAAGTTCTGGCTCACTTTGAGCTGGGGCATGAGGTTGAGGCTATTCCTATTACAGGGCATTGCTGTGGCGCTCAGTATCGTGTCCATGAAACATCTGAAGGTAACCCTGGACCAACTGCAAGCATATAGTGCTATACTCACTGACAAGAACTCATCATCCATCCTCAAACTGATGAAGGTGATGGCATTCCTGGGAGCTCTGCCAACCTCCCACACAAAGCCTTCCAAGGCATCCCTGTCACCCCAGACTCCCCACTTCTCTGAGGTGTGCTGACCCACCTATAAATGTTTCTATTTCCCTCCGGCCATCGGTGGGGAAGTTTCATCCTCTTGTCCCTTTCCCGTGCTCCTTTATGCCGTGAATCAGGCCCTGGTATCACCAGCTGCACCACCTTCCTCCCAGCTGTTCACCATTCCACAGCCCCATCTTCCCTTCCGTGTCATGCAGGCAATCCATTCCTCTCTGAACCTCCATTTCCCCATCAGCCAAGGAGGATAAGATGAAGAGAAGGCAAGTTTCCCCCTTCCCCCTACAGGAACATCAGCAAAGGGAATGGGGACTGGTCTGTAACATCATCTACTTAAGCTATAGCAAGATTATTTCAGAGAGCAAGGGAGCCATCTTCATGCATTTAGATGACATCCTGGCCATTGTCCTGCAACACTACCGCAACTGTATTGTAGAAAAGGTACTTCCTGCTTTCTCCACTTCTCCAGTGTCCCATCCCTGCCTTTTTTGGCCCTTCCCCTCCAAGAAAATGATGCCTGGCCTTGAATGGAACTCGGGGGTGGGGCGATCACAGTTGTTTCAGGGGAGGTAAGAGGGAGTCCCAAATAATTTTTCTGCCTTTGCCATTTGTTCAGAGCATATATCCCTAGGGTAGGAGAAGAAGCCTTTCCCATTCCCTATTCATTTACCATCCAACTAGACATCCTTCGGAAGAACTTATTTGGTAAAAAGACAATAACTTAAGAGACATGGAAGCTTTGGGAGGTTTGCTTTCCTAAGCTGCCCTCAGAAGGAAGATGCAGGGTTTTAGCCTAAGGAAGCCTTAGCACCTCATCTCCCAGATTTTGTGTAGGTAGTTTTCCCTTGCCCCAGGATCATTCCTACCTTGGAAATCTCTGAGTATACTGGTTGGTTCAGGATAAGAACCTGAAGCTGGAGTACCTGGATGCCCTGACCAAGCTAATAAACATCTTGAGCAGCCAGCCCATGGCCTTTCAATTCAAGTTCCCTCAGAAAATAGAAATTGTAACCTTTATGATGGTAAGTACAACTCAGGAGGATGGAGGTAGAAATGCACAGAGGAGGGAGGATGGGTCCTCATTCATGGAAACCATTGGCAGTGCTCCTAGACTAGGCCTGGAGGATAAAAGTCCAGATTTTCTGGTTGTTTTTTCCTACCTTATTGTTCCCTTTCCCATTCTCAAGGTAGGGGTGAGTGCCGTGGGGAAGGTATGGTTGGGAGTAGGAGAGATGTGCTATCCTTCAGAGTCTTTGGAAGTCTCTGAAAATTCTAGGTCCCAGTTTCCTGTGAATACAGCCTGGGTGGGAGGAGGGGGAGGAAGGCAAGAAAGATATATTCACATCCTCTTGTTCTCTGGGGTGGGGGATTGGGGTGGGTGTGTTACAGGAGTTAATCAGGGAGGAGCCATTGAATTCCATCTCCAGTTCCATTAGGCAGAAGGCAATGAACTTCATCACTAATTTCAGGTAACAATGTTCCAGCCATTCTGTCCTCCTTCCTCTGACTGGATTTCAGTTCTTTATTCCCTAATCTATCCCCACCTTATTTTCTGCTCTGCTTTTAGTATGGGGGCCCCAGGCAGTTGTAGACATCTGTTGGACAATGTATGCCACCTCTTTTTACCAAGATTTTTTGGATGGGATTTTTGGAGCATGTGGCAGAGACCACCTCTCCCATCTTCTATAGGCACTTGCTGTTGTTTCTGGTCCAGTCTTTCTTCTGCTCACAGGGATGTCCCTGACTAAACACCTCCATCTCCATCACTGACTGCCTCCCCCATTCCCTCAAAATATCCGGGGAACCAAACAGTAATATATCATCCCCAAATATTAGTACCCTTTTCTGTAATAGTTCCTCTTTCCCTTTATCCCTTTCTTTCCATATTCCTGGCATTTTAAAACTTCTTACTGTTTCCTCCTTTTCTTCTTTTGGTTACCTTTTCTTTTGGTATCTTCTTTCTCCCACTTCTCCCTCTGTCTCCACCACCTCTCTCTTATTTTCCTCAGCGGTTATTCCTGGCCATTACTCTCTGGTTACATTTTTGCTCCTTCCTCCTGGATCTTAGGAAGCTCCATCCCCTCACAGAGGTGGAAGAAAGAACAGAGCTACTCCAAACGTGTTTTCAGAGTGTGCTATGCCTGCCATCCACAGAGGATTTGCAGAAGGAGGCATCCAGTTCCCAGGAAGCCCAGGCCACTGAAGTAATTAACTCTTTTTTTTTTTTTTTAATTTTTTTTTTTCAACGTTTATTTATTTTTGGGACAGAGAGAGACAGAGCATGAACGGGGGAGGGGCAGAGAGAGAGGGAGACACAGAATCGGAAACATGCTCCAGGCTCTGAGCCATCAGCCTGATGCGGGGCTCGAACTCCCGGACCGCGAGATCGTGACCTGGCTGAAGTCGGACGCTGAACCGACTGCGCCACCCAGGCGCCCCAGTAATTAACTCTTTGATGTTTGTCTCTTTGTTTTTATTTTTTACTTTTGAGAGGATGAGAAGTATAAGTTCAGCAGTTATATGTAAGGACCTCTTTGATAAAAACATAATAATCATCAGAGATTACTAGGTCATATAGTCTGAACACTACTCATGAGAAGTACTTCCTTCTTGAGAGCACTCATTGATTGCCACTGTCACCACTTTAATATTCTGGCCCAGACGCGGACACTCAATTCTTTACCTTTTACTGTTGTACAATTGAAACCAGACGGGAAGGTTTCAAATGTGATTTTACTAAAGGCCCATGGGTAAATAAGTTAAGAGAGTCAGCAAGAGAGCTGAGTCCATTTCCCACAGGGTCTGTAGTGTTTCCTTGAAGGAAGGAAGAGGGATCCAGTTTTCCAATTTGCATTTATATGTTTAGTTCCTAGGAATTCTTTCATGTTCTCTGATTACTCCTTTATTTTGACTGATTGTTCTTGTTTTACTGATACCACAATCTCCTGCTTCTTTTTTTTGAGGATATTAATAAGAATTTTTAAAAATGAAGGTTTCTATTACTTACTGAATTAGTTTGGTTTTCTTTAGGACCATTTGGTCTATTTGTTTAGTTGGGCCTTTTCATCAGATGTCTGGTGGTCCTTCTTTGTCAGTTTATATTTATTTATGTTATGAAGGAAGGACTGGTACATACAGAGAAAGCTGAGGTCGGTTTCCTATGCTTGTACCCCCATGAGGCCTTATTCAGTGTAGCTCTGGTTAGAGAGGGAAGGTTTTGACAGGATTTCCCCATGTTTGGGGCAAGCTGGGATCTCCCCATCCACTAGGACAAACCGTGTATCAAGCAGATATTTGTGCTCTGCTGAAAACAACAGAAAAATTTCTTCAAGTTAGCAATGGACAAGTGGCACTTGAAATGTTAGGGGGAAACTTGCGGAGCAGAACTTCCCAAGGAAGGCTTCCTGGGAGAGCTGGAGCACTGAGCTAAGTTTAGAAGGAAGGGTGGGACTGATAGCTCAGCAAGTCTTTGAGATCTCTCTTTTCTCCCTCAGGATTTGCTCATGGAGACCCTTCAATCCCTCCTAAGGCTAATGGAGACACTTATTGTTGAGATGCCTTCTCATATCCAGTACTGTTTGGAGGTCAGTGGGAAGGAGCCCCTGAAGTTGGTGTATTGGTTTTCTAGGGCTGCCATAACAAAGTACCACAACTGAGTAGCTTCAAACAACAGAAATATATTCTTTCACAGTTGTAAAGGCTGGAAGTCCAAAATCAAGGTATCAGCAGGGTTGGTTTCTACTGGAGGCTCTGAGGGACAACCTGTTCCATGCATCCCTCCTAGCTTTTGGTGATTCCTGGTGGCCCATGGTGTCCCTTGGTTTATAGACCTACCATTGCAATCTCTGCCTCCATTTTCACAGGGCATTTGTGGGGTGCAGGAGGATATGTGTGTGTGTGTGTGTGTGTGTGTGTGTGTGTGTGTGTGTGTGTTTCTCTGTCTTTTCTTCTTAATAAGGACAGGAGTCATAAGATTAGGGCCTATCCAAATCCAAATCCAATATGCACTCACCTTTACTTGAGTTCATCTGCCAGTGACTATTTTCCAAACAAGGTCACATTCTGATGTTCTGGGTGCACATGAATTTGGGGGGGACTCTATCAATGCAGTACAGTTGGGAATAGAACAGCAGAACAGTTGGGGGGAAAAGTAAGAGGTCTGAGGATGAAGGTTGGATTCAGACCTTTTAGGGAAAGGATAACCAGAGCTAGGATCCAGATAACATTGGTCTGCTCTTTGGAGGACATCTTTTCCTTCTTCTTTCTTCCCCTTCAGTCATTGCTGTGGTCATCTTTCTCAGCTCCCTCTGCTCCCTCATGGGAGCTAAAGGTTAAAAGCATGGGCTCTTGACTGCCATACGCTGCAATTCCAGATTCTGATTCTGCTCTTAACAGTATAGCCTTGGGGAATTATTTAACTTCCATCTGCCTCAGTTTTCTCCTAGAAAATGAGATGACAGTAGTTAACACAGTCATTTTGATAACTGAATGAGATAATGTTTACAAAGTGCTTGGCTCATCTGCTCATTTAAAATTTGTTTGTCTTTTGATATCATGTTTTCACTCATGTGGAATTTGAGAAACTTAACAGAGGACCATGGGGAAGGAATGGGGGAAAAATAGTTTCAAACAGAGAGGAAGGCAAACCAGAAGAGACTCTTAAATACAGAGAACAAACTGAAGGTTGATGGGGGGAATAGGGGAGTGGGGCAAATGGGTGATGGGCATTGAGGAGGGCATTTGTTGGGATGAGCACTGGGCCAAGAGCACACTGTATACACTGTATGTTAGCTAACTTGACAATAAATTATATTTAAAAAATAAAAATAAAAAATAAATTTTGTCTTTTAATTGATTTGATTTACTTTATACTATCGTCATCATATTTTGGCCTTCTCCTAATATCCTGTTCCCCAGCTACCACATGAGGTTCAAAATTTCTTTGTAGTTTCTTTTGTTGTCAAAATATAGATCACTAAGGAATATAGTCAGACTATTGTGCTCAAAAGCTACTTGAAATAATTATTTTCTATATGATTATATTATCAAATTGGGATAATTTAAACTTATTTGTGTTAAATTTTAGGGTTTCCTTTCTTTTATTTAATTAAAGAGAATAAAACTTAAAACTTTGTAATGTTTCATGCAAAGAATTCTTGCTCCTACTCTGATTCTCTTAACCTCATTCCCACTTATCCCCTGTAGATAACCATTTTTAATGGCTTCTGGTTTGACCTTCCTGTCTTTCTTATTGTGAAAATAAGCAAACCTGTGTTTATGATATATTATTATTATTTTCCTGCCTTTCTTGTGCTGTAGGTAGCACATTTTATCCACTGCTCTGGATCTTACTTTTTTCTCTTATCCACAATCAG
The DNA here is from genome assembly GCF_022079265.1 of Lynx rufus. Lineage (NCBI taxonomy): Eukaryota > Metazoa > Chordata > Mammalia > Carnivora > Felidae > Lynx > Lynx rufus. Next base: position 37,730,364 of record NW_025814889.1, on the reverse strand, counting down.
TTCACAGATACAGTCCTTATTTTCTTTGTGGTTTTTATACATTGTGTGGATATACTATAATTACTCAACCAGTTCCCTATGGACGGACATTGGGCTGTTTCCAATCATTTTGCTGTTAGTTTTCTTCTTTTTAAAAAAATTTTAAATGATTATTTATTTTTGAGACACACACACACACACACACACACACACACACACACACACACAGAATGCGAGAGGGGGAAAGGCAGAGAGAGAGAGGGAGACACAGAATCTGAAGCAGGCTCCAAGCTCTGAGCTGTCAGCACAGAGCCCAACATGGGACTGGAACTTGTGAACTGAGAACATGACCTGAGCCTGACCTGAGCCAAAGTGGGATGCTTAAACGCCTGAGCCACCCAGGCGCCCTACTGCTAGTTTTCTTCTTAACTTTATTTTGCAATGATTGTTGATTCATTGGAAGTAGCAAAAAATAGTACATATAGTCCCTTGAATGCTTTACCCTGCTTCCCCTAATGGTGACATCGTATATAACAGTAATAACTATCAAAACCAGGGAATCGTCGGTATATTACTGCTTGGCTACAGACTTTACTCAGTTTTGGCCAGTTTTTATACATACTTATTTGTGTGTTCTATGAGATTTGGTCTCACGTATAAATTGTGAAACCACCACCACCACCATCATGATATACGATGTTCCCTCACTAAAAGAAACTCTTGTACTGCCCCTTTATAGTCACATCTTCTCCTGCTTTGTCCCTGTTCCCTGAAAACCATTAATCTGTTTTCCATCTCTGTAATTGTGTCATTTTGAGGATGTTAAGCACATGGAATCAAATAGTATATAAAATTTTATGAGATCGGCTTCTTTCATTTAGCTTAATGCTCTTAAGATCCTTTAAGTTGTTGTCTGCATCATTAGTTTATTCCTTTTTATTGCTGAGTAGTATTCCGTGGTATGGATACTAGAGTTTGTTTAGCCGTTCACCCATTGAAAGACATTTGGGTAGTTTCCAGTTCTTGACAATTATGAAAAAAACTCCTGTAAATATTCATGTACAGTCTTTTGTGTGAATATACATTTTCACTGTTTGGGATAAATATTCCAGAGTGTAATTGCTGAGTCATGGTGAGTACATGTTTAGTCTTATCAGAAAATTACCAAACTATTTCTCAGAGTGACTGAACCATTCATTTTATGTTTTTACCAACAATGTATGAGATGTCTAGTTTCTTCCCATCCTTGCTGGAAAATAAAATCCTTGGTATAATTTTTAAATTTTACCTCACTGTGGTTTTAATTTATGTTTCCCTTATGGCTAATGATGTTGAACATATTTTCATGTGCATATTTGCTATATACATCTTTGATGAAATATCAGTTCATGTCTTTTGCCCATTTTCTAATGGGATTGTTTTCTTACTGTTGAGTTTTGAGAGTTGTTTATATATTTTAGATAAAAGTCCCTTGTCATATCTATGGTTTGCTATGTGTAGCTTGTCTTTTCATTCTCTTGACAGGGTCTTTCACAGAGCAAAAATTCTAAATTTTTTTTTTAATTTTTTTTTAACGTTTATGTATTTTTGAGACAGAGAGAGACAGAGCATGAACAGGGGAGGGGCAGAGAGAGAGGGAGACACAGAATCGGAAGCAGGCTCCCGGCTCTGAGCCATCAGCCCAGAGCCCGACGCAGGGCTCGAACTCATGGACCATGAGATCGTGACCTGAGCCAAGTCGGACGCTTAACTGACTGAGCCACCCAGGCACCCCCAAAAATTCTAAATTTTGATGAAGTCCATTTTATATTTTTTTCTCTGTGGAATCATGACTGGTGTCATATCTAAGAACTAGGTCATGAATATTTTCTTCCATGTTTTCTTCTAACAGCTTTTTAGTTTTACATTTTACTTTAAATCTATGATCCATTTTGAATTAATTTTTGTATAATGTATGAGCTTTAGGTTGAAGTTCAATTTTTTTGCACATGAAAGTTCAGTTCTTCTAATGCTATCCTTTATATATTGAATTGCCTTTACACGTTTGTCACAATCAATTGGCCATATTTGCATAGATCTATTTCTGGACTCTGTATTCTGTTCTATTAACTTCTGTGTCTATTCCTTTACCAATACCACACTGTCTTGATTAATCTAGCTTCAGAGTAAGTCTTAAAATTGTATAATGTAATTTCTCTTTCTTCTTCTTTTTACCTTTGCATATTAATTTAGAATCAACTTGTCTATATCTATAAAACATCCTGCTGGATTTTTATAGAGTTGCATTACATTGATAGATTCATTGGGAAAAATTGAAAGCTTTATTATGTTGAGTCTTCTAATCCATGAACATGTTATGTCTCTTTATTAATTAGATCTTCTTTTTCATTCACTAGCATTTTGTAGTTTTCAGCATGAAGAACCTGTATATACCTAAGTATTTCATTCTGAGGAGATACTGTAATTGCAACTATTTACAATTTTTAGTTTTCAATTGTTCATTGTTAGCATATAGAAATTCAGTTGAGTTTTGAATACTGACTTGTATTCTAGAACTTTTTTGGTATATGGATTCCTTGGAGTTCTCTATGTAGAAATCATCTTATTTATAAATAGGCACAATTTTATTTCTTCATTTCAAATCTTATACCTTTTATTTCACTTTCATGCCTTATTGCACTAGCTAGGACTTCCAGTATGACATTGAATAGGAGTGCTAAGAGTAGACATCCTTTCCTTATTCCTAGTCTTGGTGGGAAGGCATTCAGTTATACACTACTAAGTATGATATTTGCTATAGATTTTTTTGTAGGTGTCATTTATGAGGTTAGGAAGTTTGCTTCTGTTCCTAGTTTGCTGAAAAATTTTAATATGAATAGATGCTGAATTCTGTGAAATTCTCTTTCTGTATCAATTGATATGATCATGTTGATTTTCTTCTTTAGACTATTAATGTAGAAGATTAGATTGATTTTCAAGTGCTGAAGCAGTCTTGTGTTCCCAGAATAAATTGCATTTTGTCATGGTGTATTATTTTTTTTATATTTTGTTGGATTTAATTTGCTAATATTTTGTTGAGAATTTTTGTATCTATGTTCCTGAGGGACAGACTTGTGGTTTTCCTTTTTTGTTGTCTTTGTCTGATTTTGTTATCAATTTAAGATTGGCCTCATAAAATGAGCTAGGTAGTGCATCTTCTTCTATCTTATGGAAGAGACTATGTATAATCTATGTTATTTCCTTTTTAAGTATTTGGTAGAATTCACCATTGAAAACATCTTGACCTGGAGATTTCTTTTTTGGGGAAGTATTTAAACTATGCATTCAATTTAAAAAATAGTTTTGGACTATTCAGGTTATCTGTTTCATTTTTGGGAGTTTTAGTTTTTGAAAAATTGGTCAATTTCCATTTCATCTAAATTATTGAATTTATGTGAGAGTTGTTTGTAATATTCTCTTATTATGCTCTTAATGTGAACTTTCTTTCATTATTGTGCCTTTTCTCTTTTTACTTCTGTCCATCTTTCTAGAAGTTTATCAGTTTTATTGCCCTCCTTGAAGAACCACTTTTTGTTTCATTTTTTCTCTATTAATTTTCTTCATATCTTTATGTTTTTGTTTACGATTTTATTCTTTGATGCTATTATCTGTAGTATTTTCTTCCTTCTGTTAGCTTTGAATTTATTTCACTTTATCTAGGTTTTTTTTTAAAGTAGAAACTTAGATTTTTAATTTGAAACCTTTCTCCTTTTGATTTTATTTTAACTTAGTATAGTTATCATACATTGTTATAATAGTTTCATGTATACAATATAGTGATTCACTTCTATATGTTACTCAGTTCTCATCAAGAGAAGTATACTCTTAATTCCCTTCACTTGTTTCACCCATCCCCCCACTCACCTCTCCTCTGGTGTGCATCTGTTTGTTCTCTATAGCTAAGAGTCTGTTATTTGGTTTATCTCTCTTTTTTCCTTTGCTCATTTTGTTTCTTAAAGTCCATGTATGAGTGAAATCATATGGTATTTACCTTTCTCTGACTGACTTAATTTGGTTAGTATTATACACTCTAGATCATCCATGTTGTTACAAATAGCAAGATTTCATTCTTCTTTACAGCTGAATAATATTTCATTGTGTGTGTGTGTATACACACATAAATATACATATACATATACATATACATATACATATACATATACATATACACGTACATTTTCTATATCCACTCATCTATTGATGGACACTTGGGCTATGTCCATAATTTGGCTATTGTAAATAATACTGTAATAAATATAAGGGTGTGTATATCGTTTTGCATTAGTGTTTTTGTAATTTGGGGGTAAATACCCAGTTGTAATTACTGGATTGTAGGTTAGTTCTAGTTTTAATTTTTTGAGGAATCTTCATATTGTTTCCCACAGTGGCTACCCCCATTTGCATTCCTACCAACAGTACTTGAGAGTTCCTTTCTTCACCAACACTTGTTGTCTCTAGTCTTTTTTTTTTAATTTTTAAAAATATGTATTTATTTTTGAGAGAGAGAGAATGAGCAGGTGAGAGGCAGAGAGAGGGAGACATAGAATCCGAAGCAGGCTCCAGGCCCCGAGCTGTCAGCATAGAGCCGATGAGGGGCTCAAACTCAGGAATCGTGAGATCATGACCTGAGCCCAAGTTGGACACTTAACTGACTGAGCCACCCAGGCACCCCTTGTCTTTTTGATTTGAGTCATTTTGACAGGTGTGAGGTAATATCTCATCGTAGTTTTAAGTTGCATTTCACTAATGATGAGTGATTTGAGCATCTTTTCATGTGTCTGTTGGCCATCTGCATGTTTTCTTTGGGGAAATGTCTGTTCATGTCTTCTTCCCAGTTTTCATTGGATTATTTGTTTTTTGTATGTATCAAGTTGTATAAGTTCTTTATAAATTTTGGAGACTAACCTTTTATCAGATATGTAATTTGCAAATGTCTTTCCCATTCCACAAGTTGCCTTTTAGTTTTGTTGATTGTTTCCTTTGCTGTGGAGAAGCTTGTTTTGTTTTTTGTTTTTGTTTTGTTTTGTTTTGCTTTGTTTTGTTTTGTTGGTATAGTTTAATTTTGCTTTGGTTTCCATTGCCTCAGGAGACATATCTAGAAAAATATTGTAATAGCTGACGTCAGAGACATTACTACTAGTACTCTCTTCTAGGATTTTTATGATTCATGTCTCACATTTAGGTCCTTAACCCATTTTGAGTTTATTTTTATATATGGTATAAGAAAGTGGTCCAGTTTCATTCTTTTCCACATTGCTCTCCAGTTTTCCCAATACCATTTGTTGAAAAGACTATCTTTTCCCTATTGCATATTCTTTTCTCCTTCATCAAAGATTAATTAACTGTATAATTGTGGGCTTATCTCTGGGCTTTCTATTCTCTTTTGTTGATCTATGTGTCTATTTTTGTGCCTGTACCGTACTGTTTTGATAACTACAGCTTTGTAGTATAGCTTGAAATCTGAAATTAAGATACTTCAATTTTTATTTTTCTTTTTCAAGCATGCTTTGGCTATTTGGCATCTTTTGTGGTTTGATATAAATTTTAGGATTCTTTGTTTTAGTTCTGTGAAAAATGCTGTTAGTGTTTGATATGGATTGCATTAAATCTATAGATTGCTTTGAGTAGTATGGACATTTTAACAATGTTGGTTCTTCCAATACATAAGCATAGAATATCTTTCCATATGTTTGTGTTGTTTTTTATTTCTTTCATCTGTAGTTTATAGTTTTCAGAGTACAGGTCTTTTACCTCCTTGGATAAGTTTATTCTTAGATATTTTATTATTCTTGGTGCAATTGTAAATGTAAGTTTTTCTTAATTTCTCCTTCTGATGCTTCATTGTTAGTGTATAGAAATGCAATGGATTTCTGTACATTGATTTTGTATTCTGCAGCCTTACTGGATTCATTTATCAGTTCTAGTAGGGTTTTTTTTTTTTTTTGGTAGAGTCTTAAGGGTTTTCTATATACAGTATCATGTCATCTGCAAATAGTGAAACTTTTATTTCTTCCTTACCAGTTTGGATGCCTTTTATTCCTTTTTTTTTTTGTCTGATTGTTGTGACTATGACATCTAGTAGTTATGTTGAATGAAAGTGGTGAGAGCAGACATCCTTGTCTTGTTTCTGATGTTAAGGGGAAACTCCTAGTTTTTTACCATTGCATATGATGTTAGCCGTGGGTTTTTCAATTATGGTCTTTATTATGTTGACATATGTTCCCTCTAAACCTACTTTGTTGAAGGTTTTTGTCATGAATGGATGTTATACTTTGTCAAATGCTTTGTCTGCATCTATTGAAATGATCATATGGTTTTTATCCTTTTTCTTGTTGATGTGTTGTATCACACTGATTAATTTGCAAATATTGGGAGTAAGCATTGTTGAAGTCTCCCCTCCCACCACCATCATATCTAAGTCAGTCTCCCAAAGAGCCTGAACAGCTGCAGAAGCTTTTCATCAGAGGTTTGAGCTTTGAAACAGCTGATGAGTGTCTGAGGAGCCATTTTGAGCATTGGGAACACTTATGGACTGTGTGGTAAGGAGAGGCCCAAACACCAAGAGCTCCAGAAGCTTTCGGTTTGTCACATATGCCACTGTGGAAGAGGTGGATGCAGCCATGAATGTGAGGCCACACAAGATGGATGGAAGAGTTGTAGAACCAAAGAAGGCTGTCTCAAGAGAAGATTCTCAAAGACCTGGTGCCCACTTAACTGTGAAAAAGATTTTTGTGGGTGGCATTAAAGAAGACACTGAAGAACATCATCTAAGAGATTATTTTGAACAGTATCGGAAAATTGAAGTGATTGAAATCATGACTGACTGAAGCAGTGGCAAAGAGAGAGGCTTTGCTTTTGTAACGTTTGATGACCATGACCCTGTAGACAAGATTGTCATTCAAAAATACCATATTGTGAATGGCCACAACTGTGAAGTAAGGGAAGCTCTATCTAAGCAAGAGGTGGCTAGTGCTTCATCCAGCCAAAGAGGTCAGAGTAGTTCTGGAAACTTTGGTGGTGGTTGTGGAGGTGGTTTTGGTGGGAATGACAACGTTATGGGTGAGGTGCCTTTGGTGGCAGTCGAGGTGGTGGTGGATATGGTGGCAGTGGGGATGGCTATAATGGATTTGGTAATGATAGAAGCAACTTTGGAGGTGGTGGAAGCTATAATGATTTTGGCAATTGCAACAATCAATCTTCAACTTTTGGACCCATGAAAGGAGGAAGTTTTGGAGGCAGAAGCTCTGGCCCCTGTGGTGGTGGAGGCCAATACTTTGCCAAACCACAAAACCAAGGTGGCTATGGTGGTTCCAGCAGCAGCGGTAGCTATGGTAGTGGCAGATGGTTTTAATTACTTCCAGAAAACAAAGCTTAGCAGGAGAGGAGAGCCAGAGAAGTGACAAGGAAGCTACAGGTTATAACAGATTTGTGAACTCAGCCAAACATAGTGATGGCAGGGCCTAGCTGCTATAAAGCAGACATGCTTTAGACAAATTCATGTGTATGGACAAAAAACTCAAGGACTGTATTGTGACTAATTGTATAACAGGTTATCTTAGTTTCTGTTCTGTGCAAAGTAAAAGGATTCAAAACAAAGGGTTTTAATGTAGATTTTTTTTGTACTCATGCTGCTGATTGCTAAATGTAATTGTCTGATCATGATGCTGAATAAATGTGTCTTATTGAAAACATGTTTTTGCAAATATTGAACCATCCTTGCATCATGGGACTAAATCCCACTTGATCATAGTGAATGATTTTTTTCAATGTATTGCTGGATTCAGTTTGCTAATATTTGTTGAGGATCTTTGCATCTATATTCAGAGATACTGGCCTGTAGTTCCTTTTTTTTTTTTTTTTTTTGTAGTGGTTTTGGTATCTGTAATGCTGGCCTCATGTAATAAATTTGGAAATTTTCCTTTCTCTTCTATTTTTTGGAATATTTTCTTTAAATGTTTGGTAGAATTCACCTGTGAGGCCATTTGGCCTGGACTTTCATTTGTTAGGGGTTTTTGATTACTGATTCAATATCATTGCTGGTAATCGGTCTGTTCAAATTTTCTGTTTCTTCCTGATTCAGTTTTGGGAGTTATATGTTTCTAGGAATTTATCCATTTCTTCTAAGGTGTCCAATTTGTTGGCATACAATTTTTCATAATATTCTTTTACAGTCCTTTGTATTTCTGTGGTGTTAGTTGTTATTTCTCCTCTGATTTTGTTTGAGTTCTCTCTCTTAAAAATTTTTTTCCTCAAAAAACTAAAAATAGAAATACCCTATGATCTAACAATTGCACTATTAGTTTTTTACCCAAAGGATACAAAAATATACAGATTCGAAGGGGTACGTGCACCCCAATGTTTATAGCAGCATTATCAACAGTAGCCAAACTATGGAGAGAGCCCAAATTTCCATCAATTGATGAATGGATAAAGAAGATGTGGTGTACACACACACACACACACACACACACACACACACACACACACACACAGTGGAATATTACTCAACCATCAAAAAGAATGAAATTTTGCCATTTGCAAAGACATGGATGGACCTTGAATGTATTATGCTAAGTGAAATAAGTCAATCAGGTAAAGACAAATAGCATATGATTTCACTCGTGTGTAATTTCAGAAACAACACAGATGAACACGTGGAAAGGAGGGAAGAGAGAAGAGGCAAACAAACCACAAAGACTCTTTTTTAAAAAAGATTTTTTTAATGTGTTTTTTGAGAGAGACAGAGACAGAATGCGAGTGGATTAGGGGCAGAGAGAGGGAGACATAGAATCCGAAGTGGACTCCAGGCTCTGAGCTGTCAGCACAGAGCCCGACATGGGGCTTGAACTCACGAGCTGTGAGATCATGACCTGAGCCGAAGTCAGATGCTCAACCGACTGAGCCACCCAGGCGCTCCTAAGAGACTCTTAATGATAGAGAACAAACTGAGGGTTGATGGAGGGAGGTGGGTAGAAGATGGGCTAGATGGGTGAGGGTATTAAGGAGGGCACTTGTTGTGATGAGCACTGTGTGTTGTATGTAAGTGATGAATCACTGAATTTTACTCCTGAAACCAACATTGCACTGTATGCTAACTAAAACTTAAATTGAAAAACATTAAAAATTTTTTTTGATGAATGTGGTTAAAAGTTGATCAATTTTGTTGATCTTGTCAAAGAGCTAGATCCTGGTTTCACTGATCTGTTCTACTGTTTGTTTGTTTTTTATATATATTTCATTTATTTCTACTCTAATCTTTATAGTTCCTTCCCTCTACTGGTTTTGGGGTTTGGTTTGTTCTTTTTCTAGCTTATTTAGGTGTAAGGTTAGGTTGTTTATTTGAGATTTTTTTTCTTGCTTCTTGAGGTAGGTCTGTATTGATATAAATTTCCCTCTTAGAATAGTTTTTGCTGCATCCCAAAGATTTTGGGCCATTGTATTTTCATTTTCATTTTCATTTGTCTCCATGTGTTTGGTTGAATCATTCATTGTTTAGTAGCATGTTATTTAAATTCTATGTATTTGTGCTCTTTCCAGATTTTTTCTTGAGGTTGCATTACAGTCAGAAAAGATGCATGGTATGACTTCAATCTTTTTGAATTTGTTCACGCTTATTTGGTGGCCTAATATGTTATCTATTCTGGGGAATGTTCAATGTGCACTTGAAAAGAATGTGTATTCTTATGTTTTAGGATGGAATGTTCTTTTTAAAAATGTTTATTTATTTTTGAGACAGAGCGTGTGCACAAGCAGGGGAGGGACAGAGAGAAAGGGAGACAGAGGATCCAAGCAGACTCCTGTCAGTGCAGAGCCTGATGTGGGGCTCAAACTCATGAACTGTAAGATCATGACCTGAGCTGAAGTCAGACGCTTAACTGACTGAGCCACCCAAGTGCCCCTGGAATGTTCTGAATATATCTATTAAATCCATCTTGTCCAGTGTGTCATTCAAAGCCATTGTTTCCTTGTTGATTTTGTGTTTGGATGATCTGTTCATTGATATATGTGGGGTGTTAAGGTTCCCTACTTTTATTGTATTACTAGTGATTACTTCCTTTATGTTTGTTATTAACAGTTTTATGTATTTGGATGCTTTCATGTTGGGTGCATGACTATTTACAATTGTTATATCTTCTTGTTGGATTGTCCCCTTTGTGATTATATAGTGTCCTTCTTTGCCTCTTGTTACAATCTTTGTTTTAAAGTCTATTTTGTGCGCACGGGTGCGCGCACACACACACACACACACACAAGAGTCTAATTTGTGCAATATGAGTATGCTACTCTGGCTTTTGTTTCACATCCATTTACATAATAAATGTTTCTCCATCTTTTCACTTTCAGTCTGTATCTGCATGTGTCTTTAGGTCTGAAATGAGTCTCAAGCCTCCTATAGGCAGCATGCAAATTGCTCTTGTTTGTTTTTTTTTTTAATTTTATTTTTAACGTTTATTTATTTATGAGACAGACAGTGACACAGCATGAATGGGGGAGGGTCAGAGAGAGAGGGAGACACAGAATCCGAAGCAGGCTCCAGGCTCTGAGCTGTCGGCACAGAGCCGGACGTGGGCTCATGACCGCGAAATCATGACCTGAGCTAAAGTCGGGCGCCCAACCGACTGAGCCACCCAGGCGCCCCTACTCTTGTTTTTTTAACCATTCTATCACCTTATATCTTTGATTGGAGCACTTAGTTCATTTATATTCAAAGTAATTATTGATAGTTATGTACTTATTGTCATTTGTTACTTGTTTTATGGTTGTTTTTGTAGTTCTTCTCTGTTCCTTTCTTTTGCTTTCTTCTCTCATAATAAGTTGGCTTTCTTTAGTGGTATACTTGGATTCTTTTCTCCTTATTTTTGCATATCTATTACTGGTTTTTGATTTGTGGTTACCATTAGATTTGTATATAACATCTGCATATAGCAGTCTATATTAAGTTGTTGGTTGCTTAAGTTTGAACCTATTCTTTACTGCTTTCCCCACCATGCTTTAGGTATATGGTGTCATATTTAGCATCCTTTTATTTTGTGAGTCCCTTGACTGATTTACAGATATACTCTTTTTTTCAAATATACTTATTTTTACAGCTTTTGTGTTTCTTACTTTTCTTGATCTTACTTATGATCTTTCCTTTTCACTCAAAGAGTCTACTTTAACATTTCTTGTGGGGCTGGTTTAGTGGTCATGAATTCCTTTAACTTTTTTTTGTCTGGAAAATGATCTCTCCTTCTATTCTGAATGATAGCCTTGCTGGATAGAGCATTCTTGGCTGCAGATCTTTTCCTCTCAGCATTTTTAATATATCATGCCACTTCCTTCTGGCCTGTAAAGTTTCTGCTGAAAACTACTCTGATAGCTTTATAGGGTTTCCCTTGTATGTTACTTTTCTTGTCTATTGCTGTTTTAAAAATTCTCTCTTTACCACTACTTTTGCCATTTTAATTACTATGTATCTTGGTGTGTACCTCCTTGGGTTGATTTTGTTGAGGGATCTCTGTGCCTCCTTGATCTGGATTTCTGTTTCTTTCCCCAGATTTGGTAAGTTTTCAGCTATTAATTTATTCAAATGAATTTTCTTCCCCCCTTTCTCTCTCTTTTCTTTCTGAGATTACTATAATACAAATGTTATTACATTTGATGTTGTCACTGAGTTCCTTTATTCTATTTTCATTTTGTATAATTTTTTTCCCCTCTTACCCATTTGTACTGATTATTTTTCATCATTCTGTCCTCCAGGTCACCAATTTTATTCTGCTTCCCCTAGTCTGCTATTAAATACACTCTAGTGTATTTTTAATTTCATCTATGGTGTTATTCATCTCTAATTACTTCTTTTTTATTTCTTTATGAAAGGTCTCACTGATGTCTTCCACTCTTTTCTCAAGTCTAGTGAGTATCTTTATGAGCATTACTTTAAATTCTCTATCAGGCATATTACCTATCTCCATTTTTCTTTGGTCTCTTTCTGTAATTATGTCCTGTTCTTTAATTTGGGACATATTTCTCTGTCTCCTCATTTGTATATAACTCGCTGTGTCTGTTTCTGTGTTAGGAAAGTCAGCTACATCTCCTGCTCTTGAAAGTAGTAGTCTTGTGAAGAAGAGGTCCTGTAGTGCCCTGAGGTGCAACATCTCCTGTTCACCAGAACCTGGTGCTTCAAGGGTGTCTCCTATGTGTGATGTGTGCACCCGACTATTGTGGCTGAGTCACTCTTGCCTTCAATCCAATCATCTGCAGTGGCTTTCTTTGCTTGTTGAAGGCAGAGTTTGGTCCCTGTGTGGTTAGTGTATCAGTCTGGGGCCAACTTGGGCTTCAGCTGAGTCAGAGCAGACATTTTCCAGAAATACAATAGCACCAAACTGCAAGGCACTTTCCCTGGGTTGTCCCTAAGAAGGTTTTATTGGTGGGCAGGGCCTGTAGTTAGATGGGCTAACCATTAGCCCCCAACCCATTGCTGGGATAGTAGTTTGATTGGTGTGTCTGGTTATCTTTCCCTCTTCCTAGGGCAGGAGTCACTTTGGAGTGGTGGTGGTCCCTGTTGGGGCTGCTTGCACACTGCTAGGCTTGTGGCTCTGCTTTGGATAGGCTCAGGGCAAGAGCATATTGGAGGGGGTGGATCTGCAGTGTGTTTTGGGACAGGAAGTGCAGTGTTAGCAAGGTTTGTGTGCTGGTCCTCTGGGGGAGGGGTCCCACAGTGCAGGGACTAGGGCAGGCCTGGCTGGAGAGGATGGATCTGCAGATGTGAGAGGGGCAGTGTAGGATTCATGGTATTAGCAAGTTAGGTAGAGATTTGGTGCTGCCTTGGTTCCCACAGATGGCTGTGTGTTTATGCTGGGGCATGGGCACCTGCCAGCTCCTTTTTGTTCTTGGAGGAGCTTCCCAACAATCTCTGTCCCTCCAGGACATACTCTGAGATTAGTAAACAACTTTCCCTGCCATATGCCCCAGATGTTTTTCAAACTGCTCCTTCTATGCTGTATCTCTGAAGGGCTGTTTTTTTGTGCTGTCTCTTTAAGGGCAGGGACTCAGTTTCCTCTCACCCTCTCAGCTCTCCCAGAGCCAAGCCTGCTGATGTATAAAATTCCAGGTTTTGAGTCTGCTGGATTCATCAGTAAGAACTGATGAAATTTGGCCCCTCTGGTTTTCACAGCCAAATGTTAAAGGGATTTGTCTTCACTGTGTGGGCTTCCCAGATCGATAGACTATTTCTCTCCCCTGCCTGTGCCTATGAGCCTCTCGGCAGACAGTCCCCCAGCTCTGTTTAGCTCCTCACCACCTCTCTCCCCTTCCTACCCTCTTCTTCTACATTTAGTTGTGGAGTTTGTTCTGCCAGCCTTCAGGTCATTTTCTAGGTTATTTACACTGAGGTGAGTGTTATCTAGTTGTATTTGTGAAACAAGGTGAGCCATCTTCCCAGCAATCCTCTAAAATATACCTCCAGGAAGAAGGGAACCCAGGACTTCAACTGCTGGGAAGGAAGGGGACACTTGGAGGCTAAGGATCAGGCCACCTATACTTCCTCCTGCAGTGGAGATGGTACAGAAATCCAGTGTATGAGCCATTTCAGTCACCCCTTTCTCCTTTTTTATTTAAAAAAAATTTTTTTAACGTTTATTTATTTTTGAGACAGAGAGAGACAGAGCATGAACGGGGGAGGGTCAGAGAGAGGGAAACACAGAATCTGAAACAGGCTCCAGGCTCTGAGCTGTCAGCACAGAGCCCGACGCGGGGCTCAAACTCATGGACCACGAGATCATGACCTGAGCCAAAGTTGGCCGCTTAACCGACTGAGCCACCCAGGTGCCCCTTTTCTCCTTTTTTTTTTTTTTTCTCCTTTTTTAATATAAACATTTAGTTTTCTAAATTTCCCTCTAAGCACTACTTTCGCAGCATCCTGTACATTTTATTATATACCTCCAATATCATTTCAGTTCAAAATATTTTGTAATCTCTCTCAAAACTTCCTCTTTGGCCAATGGATTATTTAGAAGCGTGTTATTTCCTAATGTTTGGAGAATTTTCTATTCTCTTGTGGTTATTGATTTCTGGTCTAATTCCTTTATGGTCAAGACATACTTTTTACATGATTTTACTTTTTTTTTCAGATAGAAAACTTTATTTTCCCTAGCAACACTTTGCTTATTTATCACCTAATTAATATCACAAGAATCACAGTAATTTGAGTTGACAATATTGCCAAGTACAGATCATGCTGCAGGGTTCAATCATATGCATTGTTAAACCTTGCTAATTACACATTTATGTAAAAGATAATTCATGCAAGATGTATTCTTTAGAATGTGCCCCGTTGGAACTTTGGAGAATTACATTTTGGAAACATCTGTTAGTGGCCATAAAATTGCTTAACAATAACTGGCATTCACTTAGCTTCTTCCATTTTGGTGTCGTTAGTGCATTACATATAAATCAGAATGAGTCTACTTCATTTTAGTGTAAATTCATCCCTCCATTCCACCACACAGAGTTTTTGTTTGTAATCCAGCAGGATAGCTACAAAGTTACTATGATACTTAGCAACTCAAAGAAATGAAAAAAATATCAATTTGTTTGATAAGTTTGAAAGGCAATGTATCCTTTTTATTATATACCACAAGGTCTGACTCCTTTGAAATTTCCAAAGGGTGTTGTTGTTGTTGTTCTTCTTCTTTTTAATGTTTATTTATTTTTAAGAGATAGAGCATGAGCGAGGGAGGGGCAGAGAGAGAGGGAGACACAGAATCTGAAGCAGGCTCCAGGCTCTGAGCTGTCAGCACAGAGCCTGATGCTGGGCTCGAACCCACAAACCATGAGATCGTGACTTGGGCCGAAGTTGGATGCTTAACCAACTGAGCCACCCAGGTGCCCCCAAAGGGTGCTCTTCTGATTAGTATATATTATTTCTGGGAGACTGATTTCAGTTTTTAAATTTTTATTTATTTATTTTTAATGTTTATTTGTTTTTGAGTGAGAGAGAGAGAAAGAGACAGAGTGTGAGTGGGGGAGGGGCAGAGAGAGAGGGAGACACAGAATCTGAAGCAGGCTCCAGGCTCCACACTGTCAGCACAGAGCCTGATGGGGGACTCGAACTCACAAGCCGTGAGATCATGACCTGAGCTGAAGTTGGACGTTCAATCAACTGAGCCACCCAGGTGCCCCTTATTTCAATTTTTTAAAAGTTTTTATTTAAGTTCCAGTTAGGGGCTCCTGGATGGTTCAGTCAGTTAAGCGTCCAACTCTTGGTTTCAGCTCAGGTCATGATCTCACAGTTCGTATGTTTAAGCCCCATTATCAGGCTCTGCGCTGTCAGTGAGAAGCCTTCTTGGGATTCTCTTTCTCTCTGCTCCTCCCCTTTTCTCCCTCTCTCTCTCTCTCAGAATAAATAAATACACTGTAAAATAAAATAAAACAAATTCCAATTAGTTAACACACAGTATAGTATCAGTTTTAGGTGTACAATATAGTGATTCAGCACTTCCATACAACACCCAGTGCTCTTCACAGCAAATGCCTCCTTAATCCTCATCACCTGTTTTACCCATCTCTGTATCCACCTCCCCTCTGGTAACCATCAGTGTGTTTCTTGGTTTGCCTCCCTCTCTCTTTTTTTCCTTTTTGTTTATTTTGTTTTTAAAATTCCACATATGAGTGAAATCATATAGTATTTGTCTTTCTCTGACTTACTTATTTCACTTAGCATAATACTCTCTAGCTCTATCCATTTTGTTGCAAATGGCAAGATTTAATTTATAAAAGGAAGGATAAAACCATATGATCCTCTTAATAGATGCAGAAAAAGCATATGACAAAGCACAAACTCATTCATGATAAAAACTCTCAACAAAGTAGGTTTACAGGGAACATACCTCAATATAATAAAGGCCATATATGAAAATCCACAGCTAACATTACTCCGTGGTAACAAACTGAAAGCTTTCCCTCTAAGATCAGGAACAAGACAAGGATATCCACCCGCACCACTTTTATTCAACATAGTATTGGAAGTCCTAGCCACAGCAGAGAGGCAAAAGAAATAAAAAGCATCCAATTTGGGAAGGAAGAAGTAAAATTTTCACTATTTGCAGATGAAATGATACTATATATGGAAACCCTTAAAGACCTCACCAAAATAAAATACTAGAACTGATAAATGAATTCAGCAAAATTACAGGACGCAAAATTAATATACAGAAATCAGTTGCATTTCTATATACTAATAAGAAAGTAGCAGAAAGAGAAATTAAGTAAACAATCTCACTTACAATTGCAGTAAAAATAAAATATTTAGGAAAAAACGTAACCAAGGAGGTGAAAGGCCTGTACTCTGAAAACTATAAAACACTGATGAAAGAAAGTAATTTCATTTCTTGGTGTCATTAAACATTCACACATCCCAGTCAGTTGGTTTGTCTCTCTTATTTTTTTTAATGTTTATTTTTAAGAGAGAGAGAGGGAGACACAGAATCTGAAGCAGGCTCTAGGCTCCAGGCTCCACACTGTCAGCACAGAGTCCAACATGGGGCTGGAACCCATGAACCGCATGAGACCATGACCTGAGCCGAAGTTGGACACTTAACGGACTGAGCCACCATGCGCCCCTGTCTCTTAATTCTTTTAATCTATATATTGCCCTTCAATCATTTTTTTCCTTGAAATTTATTTGTTGAAGAAACCTAGTCATTTGTTCTCTAAATTTTCCACATTCTGGGTTGTCCTAATTACATCTTTTTGGGGCCACTTAATAAACTCCTCTGTCTAAATCTGTCCTATAAAAATTTTTTTTTTCAACGTTTATTTATTTTTGGGACAGAGAGAGACAGAGCATGAATGGGGGAGGGGCAGAGAGAGAGGGAGACACAGAATCGGAAACAGGCTCCAGGCTCCGAGCCATCAGCCCAGAGCCCGACGCGGGGCTCGAACTCACGGACCGCGAGATCGTGACCTGGCTGAAGTCGGACGCTTAACCGACTGCGCCACCCAGCCGCCCCTAAATCTGTCCTATAAATTGCGAGACCTAGAATCTGTTAGATTCTAATTGTAATTGTTGGATCTAGATCATGAACCTGATCAATTTTTGGCAAGATTACTTCACAAGTAGTGTTGTCTTCTTCTATCAACAGCCACATGATGTCTTGTGGTGTTTAGAGCTTTTGATGATCACTGCTTAGATTCACTAATGGCTGAGAACTGGTGACATTCTTTAAAAAAAAAAAAGACCTGTTATTGAGATATCACTTGCTATGATAAAGTGTACAAGTCTTAAGTGTACACTTAGATACATTCTTACATATATACATATATACATGTATATATGTATATATGTTTGTATATATATGTATGTATCTGTGTAAATATCAGATCAGGATATAGAACATGTCCAAGACCCCCAAAAGTTTCCTCTCCCAGTGAATAACCACTGATAACCACTATTCTGACTTCTATCACCATAGATTCGTTTAGCTTGTTCTTTAAACTTCACATAAATGAAATTTTATAGTATGTACTTTTTTTTGTCTATATCATTTTGCTTCAACATTTTATCTGTGAGATTCACTCATGTTGTTACATGTAGCATCAGATCATTTTTTTATTGCTATGTAGTAGTCCACTGAGTCAATATACTTCTATTATTTTTGCAAAGTGATGACACTGTAATTCTATCATTCCTTGTTTATTTTTACCTGGAATTCTTCTATAAAGAGAAATCAACTTTATAAGCTGTTTGGTTACTTTGAGGTATAGCTCATATAGGAAAGACAAGATAAATGCTGGTTTCCCTTCATTAGCTGTCAAGGTAATGTAAGTATTTATTTCCTAGTCATCCAAAGATAACTAGTGAGGGTTATTTCTCTAGTATCATATAAATTTAAAATGAATTAAAATTTTTTTTAATGTTTATTTTATTTTTGACAGAGAGAGACAGAGCATGAGCAGGGGAGGGGCAGAGAGAGAGGGAGACACAGAATCCGAAGCAGGCTCCAGGCTCTGAGCTGTCAGCACAGAGCCCAACACCGGGCTCAAACTCAGAGACTGCGAGATCATAACCTGAGCCGAAGTCGGACGCTCAACCGACTGAGCCACCCAGGCGCCCCTAAAATGGATTTTTAAATGCTTCATATGTTTTGATCAATTACAACTATTATTCTTATGGATGCTTAAATTGTCCCTTCTTTGGTCAATGGGAGCCTCTTCAGGTTAGCTCCTGAATCCCTCTAATATAATGCCAATAGTCTTTCATGGCTTCCTTGCTCTCCAGTATATTATCTTGTATATGTCCTGTCTCATTCCTGGGATAAACCGTTTCTCCAATGACCAATGATTCCTCTTAGTGAAAAATGGTATTTAGAGATCACAGTCTTGGCACGGGGCTATTTCATCAGAGTCTGGCTGCAAGGAAGACTTGCAGATCTCCCACTAGAATTCTTCCAATCTTCAAGAAGAATGTTGTTTTCTTATCAATGCAGCATCAGTATTCTCTTCCATTGCTTGTAGATTTTTCATCTGTTGCCCTTCTTTTTTTTAGTTATAAATTGCTGTTTGTTTAGTTCCATTAATATCAGATTGATTATTGTAGATTGACAATGCGTCTTTGGATCGGTGGTATTTTGGGTCCATAATTTACCAATAGTGATACACTGACATACTATGTTTCAAATAGGAATCATCCATAATTATATTTCTCAAGCAGGTTTATACATAATTCAGCTAGGAATCTGTGAATATAGTGACTCTTTTTTGTTACTACCA
This sequence comes from Lynx rufus, assembly GCF_022079265.1. Classification (NCBI taxonomy): domain Eukaryota; kingdom Metazoa; phylum Chordata; class Mammalia; order Carnivora; family Felidae; genus Lynx; species Lynx rufus. Next base: position 37,711,599 of record NW_025814889.1, on the reverse strand, counting down.
AGTTCTCTTTCTATTGAAGACTGGGAAAACATTATTGGGGGACCCTGGGGGACACTGACCCCCATTGAAATGAATAATAGTCAATATAATTTGAGAGCCACTGATTTAATTTGAAAAAAAAGGAGGTGTTAAATGAGGGTGTTTCTAGCACTTAGATAAGGTAAATTGGGGGCTGGAGGTATGAGGGCTTCTGGTGCCAGAGCCACATATAACCTGCCTGATAGCAAAAGAAGTCCTGTTCTCAGAAGTCTTGTCCTGATCCTGTGCAGAAGCCAGGCTCAGGTTACATTTCTACCCTCCAGAATACAGCTTAACAGGTCTCTCCCTTCATTCTCTTCTTCCTCTAGCATCTGAACATATGGCTGAATTCCCAGAACGACAATGAGAGGGAACGGGCCATGTGGTGTGCTGCCCGTATTCTTGGCTTCACTGCAAAATGGAACAACTTTGGAGTGAGCAGGAGCCTGCCCTGGAGTGTGGGCCCTCATCTGTACCCTTATGTCAAACTTGGTCACATATTACCTAGCCTCAATTACTCACCCTCACCCCACCTTCTCTCTTTCCTCCCTTTGTCTTTTTCCCTGTCCACCAATTCAATTCCATTTCACTTGGTTCAGTTTGATTCCAGCTATCTCAACAAGCAGTTACTGAATACTCACCAGGCACCATGCTAAGCGTTACAGTGGATACATAGATGACCAAGACAGTTTTTCTATTTTCATGGATCTTATAGTCCACTGGGGAGAGAAGCATGCATAGAACAAACTTAAATAGAAGGCGATTACGAAAGTACAAATCAAATCTAGGAGGAATAAAAGATCAAAACACAAATGAAGTGTAAGTGAAGGGAAAGCTTCATAGAGGAGGAGACATTTGAGCTAGGCCTGAACAATGAGTGCAATATCAAGGGGCAAAGAAGAGGGACAGTGTAAGGTCATTCCAAAACTATGATCCCACAAGTTTTTAATAGCTACAACCCACCTGTCTAATTTCATTCCCGTTAACCTCACCTAGTCTTTCCTTTCATATCTCTCCTGAATCCCCGCCTCCTCTCGTTTGAACTCAGCCTAAGGGAATGGCTGGGATAACTTGTGACTTCCCGCTCTCCTGTCCAGGTGGAGATCAAGTTCTCTCGGTTGGGGTGCTTGGTAAGGCTGCTGGCCATGCGCTGCCAGGACCCAGTGGACAACATCTGCTTCCTGTCTTCACAGGCAGTCTACAATCTCTACCGTATCCTCCTGCTGCAAAAGCGTAGGGAGAATCTCCTCTTTTCACTTCTGCTCTGGCCTCCCATTTAGGTTTGGCCATCCACCCACATACTGTTCTGGAAGAGTGAGAGCTAGGAAGTTACCTGAGCAACCTCATTTCCAATGAGGAACCTGCCCCTAGACATCTACCTATACCCTCTTGGGACAAAATAGCTACTCAGGAAACAGTTCTTTTGAATTAGTTTCTCCCCCTCTGGCTGAGCACCATACTCTGACCCTATTCTGTCTCTGCTCTGAGGCAGGCAACATGGGGGTTCCTTTGACATTAGCTCTCACCTTTCCTTATCTTACAGCCCATTCCCCTTCCCCATGGGATAAACATCTTCCCAAGCTGATTTAGTGCAGTAGGTGGTTTGGGTTGGGCAGATGGGAACCTAAGACACCTTTCGAGTGTCTGAGGGGTGGGGTCGGGTGTCTTTGTTTCAGAGATGCAAAGGAAAAAACAGGGCTTATGGGAAGAAGAGGGCAAGAGTGAAGTCTATAGTGCCAACGTGTTCTATAACAACACCTTTGAGATTGCCAAGGTGAGAGGGCAGGGCCAGAGACAAACTGGGAAGAGCCTGGGCCTCTAACCTACATCATATTATAGACTCCTGCGGTGGGACTCCTTTATTCCATCCCCTTTCCCATTCCATTGCTGATTGTGAACTTTTACTTTGGGGAAATTTTCAACATGCTACAGTATGCTCCCTCTTAAGCATCATGGGTCCTAATCCTTCTTTCTTACCTGTGACCCAGAAGCGTTTGCTTCACACTAATGATGATTTTGTAGACTCAGCCCATGCCTCAAACACATGTCATTAAGGATCTTGGTCTCAGCCCTTCTTTCCCAGCACTCTGCCCCTGACCTGTGAGCCCCTTGGTGCATCTGAGGTCAGTGTTTTCTCCCTCCCATTCCCAAAGACTCTGTTCCCAGTGAAAGGGTCTTCTAGGAGCTAGGCAGACAGCACAGGCCTAGGACAAAAGCACATCATGTTCCCAAGAGAAGGTCTCTCCTCCTACCCCAACCAGGAAGGATGGCACAGGCTACCTCAAGCAGGAGGCCCTGGGTGCAGGCGGCCTGATGCCACCCTTACAGGCATTTGCAGAGTACTTCACTGAGATGCAGCTCACCCACCTGGTGCTGACGGCCATGGAGGGTCTGACTGACAGCAAGGCCACGGTGTCTCTGGCAGCAGCCCAGCTGATGAGTGCTGTCATGAAAGAACGGGGCAGAGATATGATAAAGGTAGTGTGGTGCTGTGGTGGGAGCTCTGTCATGCACGCCAGGAGCCTGGGCTCTCTGCTGGCTCTATTCCAAACCAGCTGAAGGGCCTTGGGAAGTCCCTTTCCTCGTAGGCCTTAATTCACTCACCTCTAACATGTAGGCTTGGGCTGAATTTACTCTGTGGTCCCACTGAGCTCGGACATCTGTAATTCTGAGCTCAGGGCTGGTTCTTCAGAGAAAGACAACCACAAGCAGTGGTGTGGGCAGCTGCAGGGCCTAGTGGCCGAAGCACAAGGAAGCACTGAAGGGGGGATTCACTCTGATTCCCAGGGAGGGGGTGGTCAGGGGGCTTAGATTTCTGTGAAGGTAAGGTTGTGGATTACAAACTAGCAAGCTCATGGAATGACTGACCTTTGAGTACATTTTCTTTCAGGATAATGTGTACAAACAGGAAGGTTTTGCCTAAAAATCCACATTTCCCGCCTCACTGAGAAAAACTTTTAAATGAGGTCACATAGGGCAATTCTTTGTGTGGCCACTGTCCCTTTTATATATGGCACGGGCTCTCTAGACCTTCCTATCTCTGAATCCCCTGACACCTATTGCCTTCACTCACTTATGTGGCTTGCCTGGCCTAGGTGCCAGAAATGGAAGGATACTTCTGAGGGTGTCCTTGAGGTATTACAATAAAACGGACTTGGCAGCGGGCCATAAACTAGGAATCTAAGGGCCAGATGAGAGTCTATGGTACCCCCACATCCAATGCCAACTGTTCCTGCAGTTTCAGGGGTTTCAAGTTGATCTCAGTGGGGAGAAGAAGCCCTGAAGGGTGTATAGGGCTTTTGTCTCCCTTCCAGAGCCTTTGGTGTCTCCTGAGTCACCTAGGAGTAACTCTCTGGACTTTGGGCTGCAGGCAGACATCTGTCCTAGTGGACATTGGTGCCAGCTTCTGGAGTTCCTTTTGTCACCCGTGCTGGTCCAGCCTCTGGCACCCTAGAATTCTGCCTTAAGAGTCACTGGCAGGATTGCAAGTAGCCCCTTGAGTCAGGGAGTTGGTAGGTAGGAAGGAAGGGGGAAGGTAGCAAGGAAACACTTGCTGAGACTCTTGGCTCTTCCCTATAGATTGAAGAAATTGTGGAGGGGATTGTGGGACGGCTCAACTTACAGCTGGAGCCCAACACGAAGGAGGAGACAATGCGGGCCATGTGCTTGCTGGCTGGCAACAACACCCACAGGGTTGTGCCCATGCTGCTCAACAAGACCCTGCCTTGGGACAGGTACCCCTCTCATGGCCCGGGAACACAGTCTCCAGCCCAGTACACCCTCCCCTGCCTCAGCCCAAGCCCAGCCCAAAAATCAATGCATTGGGATGCTTTCTCTTTAACACCAATCACACTTCCTGTCTGCGTTCTCTGGCCAAGTCTAGACCCTGAGAACTGGCCCTTCAAAGGCCCAAGACCAGACTAATCCTAGGAGCTTGGTCACCAGGGCCTGTGACATAGCTGCCCCTGGGTCCCGCAGAACCAATCTGGCCCTTTGGAAGGCATTTGGCACCCGGCGAGAGACCACAATCAGCGTCCTGCAGCTGCTCATAGGCATCCTGGAAAAGCTCCACTCCAGAGAGGAATCTAGGGAGATGGCCTTCCAGCCTGTGGCGGTCAGCATGGGAGCAGGGGAGCCGAGGACTTCCTGTTCTGGGACTTGGGGGCAGAGCTGAAGGTCAAGAGCTGCAGGGTGGGAGCAGGTGTTAGAGGAGCAGTCACTAATACTGTACATTCGATTTACACTTGTACCTCCTCTTGGTACCTGTATATCTAAGAACTGCATGTTGCAGAGAGAGCAGGGATTGATCCCATTTTATGGACAAGGAAACTGATGTTTAAAGCTAAGCAGCTTTCTCTGTCTCCTGATTTTGGGGCTGGTACTCCTTTTCCCAGGGGCTGGGGTGTGGCATGGGGGTTAGAGGCAGAAGAGGTTTGGTTACCAGGGATGGACAAAGTATTCCCCAAATCCTTTTCTCCTAAAAATGTTAGAGTTGCTTCCAATTTTGTTTTTGATGTCAAGAGAGTGAAGAGAAAGCAGATTGCCTGTGTATGGCCCCCTTATTTTCCTAGGGAAGAGTGGTGGGCTTTCAGTTCTTAGATGCTTCTTATAAGCCTGAGTTAGAGTGAGCTGTGCCCTTTGGGCAGTGATAGGGAGGGCAGGGTGTGGGACTCAGTGTGTGGGGCTGTGGGACCATTTTATGTCTTCATCCACCATCTGCCAGGTGACATGTGCTTTGTGTGAGATGCTGTCAGGGTCCCTGTGCCAGGAGGCTGTCCAGGAGCTCTACCCCCGGCTGTTGCTGGCTATACTGCATCATCTCTACTGGGTGATTGAACAAAATGTCCCCCAGAAGATGGTGGTCTACAACAGGGAGGAGGGCCCAGGCCGCAAAAGCAAGCCCTTTGATCCTACTAGGTAAGCCCAACAGCCTTGTGACGGTCAGCTGGGACTAGTCCATTCCAGAGGGCCCTGGACAACTGGATGCTGGCCCCCTAGGAATGCCAAGGAAGAGAACAGAAGAGCGGAGACAGAACACGGGTGTGCATACTGTGGTCACATGTGCTAGAATATTCTCACATATTTTCAAGCTTCTCATTTATCATCTTCTTGTATGCATTCTTCAGCTGATTCACTCAGTAGTTCATGCCCATATTCATAACTGCCCATGAAGAGATTCAACTAGATGGTAGGTGGTAGGGCAAGCCCGCATCTTTGTCATTCTCTCCATGCTGTTGTGGCATTTGAATCTGCCTTTGACTTGGCTTTGTCACTAGCTTTGCTGTCTTGCACAAGTCACAACTGGGAATTCTGTTTTCGCATCTCAAAAATGGGGGCTGGACTCCTAAATATGTGGTTGTCATGCTTTTTTTTTTTTCTTTTAAACCTCAGGACATTCTATCCATATGGAATCTTATATAAAATGAGAACAAATAAAACCAAAACCAAATAAAACCACATACTGATTAGGTGGGTGTGGAGTTGAAGAGATATCCTAACCCCATTCTGTGCCCCAGAGAGCAGAATTGGAAAACCATAGCACTCAGATATCTCTCTAGTCTCTTTCATAGGACTCTGTGGTTAGATGAGGGCCAGAGTTGAGGGAGTGGATGGGCATTTGGAAATGGCTTTCATAGAGCCATTGATTCTTGTCAGCAGGAAAGGAAAACCCAGCTCCCCAAGCAGGAAACTGTCTCCTGGTTTGCAAGCACAGGATGCAGACCGGGGCATAATGCCTTGTTCATCCTTCTCTCCCTTTCTTTTCACACACCCAATGGTGGTGACCTTCAGTTGTGCCTTGGAGGTAGTGAAGCTGGTGTTCGTGGCAGCTGCATATGAAGGAGTGGTGGTCTATGCAAATCAGCATCACTGCTGGGACCTTCTGTCCAGCCCCAAGTTTTACTACATAGGGATCATGGACCTGACAAGGTGAGGCTATTTCCCCAGTAACCCTAGTACTGCTCTAGTGCCAGCCTTTAGTGGCCCCTTCCCCACCTCCCAATCCTTTGGTCTCCTGCCTTCGTGTCTTCCCTGTTCCATGCATGCTGGTCCCTTGCCACCTGCCCCCCCCCCCCCAGCAACTCTTGGCTTCCTGTGTCCCACCCCAGTGGCATTGTGAAGAACTGTGAACCTGCCATCCTGCATCGAATCCTCAACCTCATCAGGAACATCCTCTATAGCTCCAACTATCACAGGAGGATTCTGGCCAGGACTTTCTATGCACAGGTGAAGCGTGGGGAAAGGTCCACAGCCTGAGCCATTCATATCCTGGGCTGAGGAACATTTAACGGAAATGTTAAATAACTAGCCCCAGAAAGAGAAAGGATAATCTTAAGTCATTTAAAGTGGGGTCCCTTCTCTGGCACTTCAGGTGCCTGGTTAAAGGAGGCAGGAAAGCCTGAGGAGGGGGCCAGCGGCTTGTGCTCCAGAATGATCCATGGATCCTAGCACTTGACTCAAACTTCAAACCTTTTCAGCATTATCCTCTACCTCCTAAACTTAGTCTCCACCCCGTGTATACAGATCTACCACTGTGCTCAACTGGACACACACATTACCTGAGTATGGGATCTAAGGGAGGACTGAGGGAGTACTGGGTACTTATAACCTTTTCTCCATCCATAGCTGTGTCTCTTCATACCCACAGCTGCTCTGGCACCGATCAGTGGCTCAGACTGTGGGGCAAGACTTTTTGGGCAATCTAATCAAGTGGACCAACGAGCCCAACATCATTATGAAAGAAGTTGGGCTCCGTGGAATCAGTAACCTCGCATTGCACCCAGGACAAGTAAGAGTGGGGAGGACCAAATGGGAATCGAGTGCTACTCCCTGAAGAATTGGGCTTACCTCTTGGTTCTCTTAGTTACCCAGGGCATAGTACATTCCCCAACCTCTCATCCAAGGACAGCACAACATCCAGTTTGTAGACTTACATAGACTGGCCATCAGACCTCCTAAACCCTGTGAACACCAGCCTTCTACTTCCTGGGCACATCTGGCCCTCAGATTCCCCATGTCTGTTCCTCTTAGGCACTGTTTTCTAAAAATCCTGTCCCTAGGGTGTTGCAGGATCCTCAGGTGGTGAGTGATCTCTGCCTTCTTCCAAATAGTCAGAATCTCTGAAGAGCCAGGTTCCATTCTTGCGAGACTTCCTGAAGAATGAGGCACGAGTGACAATGCAGGCAGTAAAGAGCCTACGGAACATCATCTGCTTTGGGAAGCAACAGAACACCAAGGTGGTATTTTGCAGCATCTCCAAGCAGCTGCGTCCACTCATCAATGATGTACGGGCCAAAGTTCCTAGGATCAGTTGGAAACAGTATGGGCTGGGACTGAGGATGAGCCCTGGAAACTGAGCGGAGGGTACTGGGGCAGGGCTGTGGGACTGTGGCAGAAGGCTGAAGTCACCAAGGGGTAGCAAAAAGGATACTTGGCTACCTGAAGCCATGCATAGGGTTGTCCCCAGTGCATTCTCCATTACAGACAGACCTAGCACACAGTTATCTACCCATTCTCTCACCAGGAGCCACTGAAGGAAAAAAAAAATGGCACCCTGCTATGAAATTGGTTCTGGAGTGAAGTCGGGGAGACAAGTCACAACTTTACCCTTCTCCCAGATAACACAGGAACCCTAGAATGCTAGGAACCTTGTCAAAAGGACTCAAAGGCTCAGGAATCTGAACTGCCTACACCAATACCAATCCATTTCACATCTCAGCCTGGGACCTGGACTGTTGTCTGTCCTGTAGTTCAGTTTTCAAAGTCTATGGTATGTGGTTTAGGGTCAGATCTATGCATGGAGTGAATACAGGAGTTCATAAACAACTTTATAGGGTCACTCTCCCTAGCTCCTCCCTCTCTGTGACCTCTCTGGTTTTACAGTTCTTTGGGGCTCCCTTTTTCCAGTTGTCTCACAAGAAAGCTGGTACTTTAGTTACTCTGCAGTGCCAGGCACCTCTATGTGCCCACAACGGGGCCAAGTGGCATGATGGCAGAGGAAATAAAGCAATGGGGGCTTATCCATCCTCTTGGGGTCTCAGCTCCTTCAGATGGAGAGTAAGCTTCCCCTCCCTCAGAGTTTTGGCTCCTATAGACTCCCATGGGGCTTGTTTTGGAACTGTGACATGAGAGAATCAAGGGAAGAAAAAGAAACTTCGTGCATTAAGTAGAGGGCTTCTCTTGGAGCTGTCTGCCCAGGGTGCTTGCTTCCCAGTTTCTGGTTTCCTTGTGGGCCAGCCAGGGAGACCAGCTGGTATGAACAGATGTGCCCCTCAGCTATTGAGACTGGTGGCATCCTCCTACCCCCACAGTAGCTGGAGCATCAGGAACCTCTTCATCTTTGGCTTCTGGGAATCTCTCTTACTTCCTTAAAGCTTAGCTATACATTAAAAAATTTAGGGGGGGGGTAGGGGCACCTGGGTGGCTCAGTCAGTTGAGCGTCTGACTTCAGCTCAGGTCATGATCTCGCAGTTCCTGAGTTCGAGCCCCGCGTTGGGCTCTGTGCTGACAGCTCAGAGCCTGGAGCCTGCTTCGAATTCTGGGTCTCCCTCTCTCTCTGCCCCTCCCCCACTCATGCGCGCGCGCGCGCTCTCTCTCTCTCTCTCTGAAAAAATAAATAAACATTAAAAAAATTTTTTTTTAAATTTAGGGGTATTTATTATCTAGCATTTAAAGGCATTTATAGTGGTAAAGTTATCAGGTTATCTTTTCTCCCATATTGCTAGAATGGAAAGTTGAGATTTATGGTCTAATCAAGAAATAGTAAACGGTTATCATGTACACAATGACAATCTGCCAGAATGAAAAGAACACTGACCCTCGGGTCATAGGATCTGGGTTCCTGGTGCTGCTTTTATGATTCACCTAGCCAGAGGAACTTAGGTAAATCTCTGTTGTTTTACCATTTGTAAAATTTTCTTCTATTATTTTGTTGCTATATCCTCTTTTTTTCTCTTCTTTTTGTTCTGTCCTTTGCAATTTCTTTAGATTTATTCTCCGTGTTTCTTCATTTTTCTTTCATATTTCCCATCTCTTTGTCCACCTTGGAAGAATTTCTGGGCTGATTCTCCTCTTACTAACTCACACTTTAGCTGTGGTTATTCTGCTATCCAACCCACCTATTGAATTTTTATTTAATATTTTTTTATGAAGCAGGTCCTTCCTCTTTATTTTTCTCTTCTAGTTGATGGTGTGGTATCTGAATAGCTATTACATTGTTCTATAGAGACACTACCTTACTTTTGCCTGTATTTATTTATTTACTCATTTATTTATAATTTCAAAGTTTATTTACTCATTTATTTATAATTTCAAACTATCTATAGATAGATATAGATAGATATTACAAAATCTTCTGGATGATTCTATTATACTGTCTCTAAGGTTTTGTTTACATTGTATTATTTATTTATTTATTATTTATTTTAACGTTTATTTATTTTTGAGACAGAGAGAGACAGAGCATGAACGGGGGAGGAGCAGAGAGAGAGGGAGACACAGAATCTGAAACAGGCTCCAGGCTCTGAGCAGTCAGCACAGAGCCCGACGTGGGGCTCGAACTCACGGACAGTGAAATCGTGACCTGAGCCGAAGTCGGACGCCCAACCAACTGAGCCACCAAGGCGCCCCTACATTGTATTATTAATTGTATCCTCGGGTGGTGCAGGTTTTTGTTTGTTTCTCTTGTGGTCCTGGTTTTCGTGAACATTTGGTGAGTCTTGGTGGTGAGTTCTGGAAAGTTTACACTACTGACTCTTGGCCAGCCCTCTGTGAAAGTAATACCTATGACTGCAGCCTGGCTTCAGTAACTGTGGGACGTGTCCAGGGATATGTGGCCAGTAGGATGCACCAATAGCCAGTCTTTGACTGTGGGATTCCCTGTTCTTCCTGGGTGTTGCCAGACTCGCAGGGCCCCATCCCCTCTCTCTGGTCGAGATAGCATACTCCCTGCTCTGTGGGGGTGGTATGTCTCCCTCCTGCTTGCTATTTAGCAAGGAGGATACTGGGAGGGCAGCACGGAAGGAGACACTGTGCTGTGCCCCTGGACTACCCCTCTCCAAATGACCACCCTGTCAGTTGCCCAGCATCCGCTTCTGCTCCTCACATTCAGAGCTGTTAAGCTTGGAGCATTCCCAGAACATGCCCACCTCCTCCAGCAGTCTGTTCTTGCCCACACTTCGGGCTGTGGTTTCAACTTTAATTCCAATCCTGTCTGCTGTGTGTATTTCAGGGACATTCTAGTCCTCTGTCAGGGAGGATCCCATCTACTATTTCAGAACCATTATGGATTTAAAGAGACATGTCTCTACTATTTCTTTCAGGGATTTGGGGCAGGAAGGGATAAGTGAAGCAGTACTCAATCACTGATCTTGAGCCAAACTGCCTGTGATACTTTTTAGTTAAAGTACTAACACTGAATCATCTGTTTTGTTATTATGTTCACTGTGCAAAAAATAACAACATGTATATCTATTTTGTTAAAATGTCTGCTTCCCAAACCCTACAAGTTCAGGGACTATCTGTTTTGTCCCACCACATCTCTGTTATTTGGTGCTATGCCTAGCTCCTGAGAGCTACCCAATAAGCATTTGTTCAATTAACATAGAATATACTCTTGAAAGTGTACAGTTTAGCTGTTTATGACCGTTGTTAATTAGTACAAGCTAATATCGATTTAAACAATTTTATTCACAGTATAACTAGGATAGCTATAGGTATTTTTAAAAATTTGGCTAAAATTTTAGCCAAATCCTTAGCTAAATCCTTAGAAGAGAAATTAAGCTGTCATTGTGACCCAGGGCAGAACTGAAACTATGATCTTGGCTTCTCTAAGCCTGTGCCTTAACAGAGGGACTTACTAGCTCTGGACTCTAAGAGAATTACTCAGATACACAAACCGTGTTGCCTTTACATGGTAAACACAGTGCCATCAGGGTACTTTGGACGTGGAAATGAGATGTGGGAGTAGGGAGCCAGGCCAGGCAGGGCCAGAGGGAAAGCACAGCCGCCCATCTCCGTTTTGCTCTTCGTGGCAGGAGAGGGACCTGGTGAAGATCTCGGCCACCTCTGCCCTGGGCCACATGCTGCATCGAGTTCACAAATTCAAGCCGGGAGCCATCACCCGAAGAGAGATCTACAGTTTTCTAGTCCCGCTGCTGCTTAGCATTCAGGATAATAACACCGAGGTAGTCAAGGTACTGGCGACCTTTGTCCTGGCAGATTCCCACCCCTCCTTTTTTTGTTAGAGCAGAGCCCCCTTCCCTTTGACTCTATTTCATGAGCCCAGCCTTGGCTGTACATTTCCTGTCCACATCTTTGGTGTCATCCTCGGGGCTGGCTCTGAGCACTTTCACCCTCTCTTTTGGGTGCTATTGATCTCATCCTGATATGGTTCTGTTCCCTGAAGCTATTTATGTCCCATGTCCTGAACAAGGTCCCACGTTTTACCGGATTCCAGCTCCAAACCCTCAACTGAGCCCCCTGGGGGCTACCTTCATGGTCTTCCACTTAGCCTCCTGCCCTGGCTCCACAGAGCCATAGGAGTGAGGCTTTGGGGATCCCCTTCTCTCCATCCCATAGGCCTGTGGAGGGGCCCTGACTGAGTGGACTAAGGTGATTGGCTGGTCATCACTCACACAGACATTCCAGCACACCACCCTCAGTGATCACATCCAGGTATTGGAAGAAACGTGCAAGTACCTGGTGAGTGAGGGTCTCTGAGAAGCCAGGCCACAATACTCATGTCAGGAACCCAAAGGCAGGCTAAGAGGCTAAGGAGGGGAGGGCTGACAGAAGATACATTCTTTCTTCCTCAATTCTCATTCTTCACCATCAGCAAAATCTGAGAACACACATTTGGGAGGCCAGTCCTTGGTTCTTCATATTTGATTCTCTTAGCATCCCAGTGTCTGCTTTCAGAGGCTAGGGAGGTCATGTGAGGGTAGTAGATGGCAATGGGGCAGAGGTTTTCTGGTGACACTTGGCAGGAAGAGATACAGGCAGGAGTCATCAGGGCTTTAGTGGTCATGGTGTTAGGGTCTGTGGCTCCTACGAAGTCAAGAATAGGGATGAGGTCAGGAATCCTTGTTGAAAAGTAAATATTTAAGGGCTAAGCAAGTAGATTAGGAATTAACATCAGTAATTTTAATATTATGGACTTGGGTTCTTATTGCCTTACACAGGTAGACCACTTTAGGTTTACAAAGCACTTTTATATCAATTATCCCACTGGAGCCTTGCAATTCTGGGAAGGATGGGCAGGTCTTATATATCCACTCTTAAAGATCAGAAAACTGAAGCCAGTTTGCATTCCCACCAAGAGGGTTCCCGTTTCTCTACATCCTCACCAGCATCTGTTGTTTCCTGAGTTAATTTTAGCCACTCTGACTGGCGTGAGGTGGTATCTCAATGTGGTTTTGATTTGTATTTCCCTGATGATGAGTGATGTTGCAGCCACTTTGGAAAACAGTGTGGAGATTCCTCAAAAAGTTAAAAATAGATCTACCCTATGACCCAGCAATAGCACTGCTAGGAATTTACCTAAGGGATACAGGAGTGGTGATGCATAGGGGCACATGTACCCCAATGTTTATAGCAGCATTTTCAACAATAGCCAAATCATGGAAAAAGCCCAAATGTCCATCAACTGATGAATGGATAAAGAAGATGGGGTATAATACAATGGAATACTACTTGGCAATGAGAAAGAATGAAATCGGGCCATTTGCAACAACATGGATGGAACTGGAGGGTATTATGCTAAGTGAAATAAGTTAGAGAAAGACAGATACCATATGTTTTCATTCATATGTGGAACTTGAGAAACTTAACAGAAGACCATGGGGGAAGGGAAGGGGAAAAAATAGTTTAAAACAGAGGGAGGGAGGCAAACCATAAGAGACTCTTAAATACAGAGGACAAACTGAGAGTTGATGGGGGGGTGGGGAAGAGGGGAAAGTTGGTGATGGGCATTTTGGAGGGCACTTGTTGGGATGAGCACTGGGTGTTGTATGTAAGGGATGAATCACGGGAATCTACCCCCAAAACCAAGAGCACACTACACACTGTACGTTAGCCAACTGGCCAACAAATTCTATTAAAAAAAAAAAAAAAAAGAAAAGAAAACTGGAGCCAGTGTCAGAGTCAGTATTCAGCCCTGGGTCTCCTGGCTCCACACCAGTTGTGTTTCCCCTTATCATGTTGGTGTGAAGCAGCAAAATCCTCTTTATGAACTTCCTGCTAAGTCTGCCCTGTCACTGGGGTAGGGATCTCTGAGGTTCCAGATTGAAGCTCTTTCAGCTGACTGAAGACAGAACAGTGCTGCTTGTGGACAGGGTGAGGGGGGTGAGGGGACCTCTAGTAGTGCTCCCAGGCGCCGCCCCCCCCCCAGCTCCTGGTCAGCACTACCCCTCTTTGGCTCCGCAGGTGGGCACAAAAAAAATACAGCTTGTGGGGGAGTTTCTGTCCCAGAGCTTCGACTTCCTGACGAGCCCTCAGTCCTTCCTACGGGAAGCTGCCATCAACTTCATAGGTAAGATGCTTCCTCCTGGCAGCTTTTCCCTCTTGTCTTCAGCAAGGGACCCTCCTTGACCTTCCACAAGGGCTAAGCCAGAACCATGGTACTGTGAAACAGGTCACTTCCTTTCCTAGCTCTGACCTGATTAGAGAGGCTATCCTGTGACCCAGGCTCAAAGTCCATGTTAGAGGGGTACCTGGGTGGCTCAGTCAGTTGAGCATCCGAATCTTGATTTGGGCTCAGGCCCTGATCTCACTCTTTGTGAGATAGAGCCTCATGTTGGCTCTGTACTGACAGAACAGAACCTGCTTGGGATTCTCTCTCTCCCTCTCTCTCTTCCTCTCCACAGTTCACCGGCTCTCTCTCTCTCAAAATAAATAAATAAATAAGCATGAAAAGAAATCCATGTTAGAAAGGCTGGAGGAAGAAGAGAAGGCTCTGTGCCTTTGCCCCACTCTGTGTGGGTCCACTCACACTGACTGCACTCTGCTTTGTGGGGAAAAGAACCATACATGTTTGAAAAGGAAACAAGTATTGCTTCCACTGGAACCCCATGGATTTTCAAAAATATTTTTGTTTCAAATTATAATAGCAGTACAGTGTGTGTTTGTGTTAGAAAACTTAAAAAAATTCAGATTGGCAAAAAAGAAGAAGATAAATAATGCCAGAAATTCTACCATTTGGATTTAACCACTGCTAACATTCTAGAATTTTCCCCTAAGAATATACTACACACACACACACACACACACACACACACACACACACACACATAGCCATTTTAAAAACCATGAAGTTTGGTATACTGTTTTTTCCCTTGCCTATCACAAATACATGCCATTACATACCCTTCAACGTTTTTTTTAAATCACTGCATAATATTAATTCCATTTTACAGGTAGATTTATGAAACTATTTAACCAGTTCTTATTTTTGAATATTGAGACTGTGTCATCTTTTGTTTTTTATAAGCAGAGAGACAGTGCTTAAATCTCTACATGCCATCATGATTATTTTAAGATAAATTTCTTCAAAAAATTTTTCTTCTTAATGTTTGTTTTTGAGAGAGAGAAAGCACGAGCAGGTGAGGGGCAGGAAGAAAGAGAGGGAGACACAGAATCTGAAGCAGGCTTCAGGCTCTGAGCTGTCAGCACAGAGCAGGACACGGGGCTCAAACCCAAGAAGTGTGAGATCATGATCGGAGCTGAAGTTGGATGCTCAATGGACTGAGCCGTCCAGGCGCCCCAAGATAAATTTCTTAATAAGTAGAATTGCTTGGCCCAAAGGGTAGGCACAATTTTAAGGATTTTGGTGCTTAAACTGCCGTCTAAAAAGTTGCAATCATTTCCCATTGTTACCAGTACTGCATGTATGTATCCATGTTGCAGATATTTGCTAACCCTGGGTAGTACTTTAACGTTCATTACCAATTTGATAGGTGAAAAGAGTAGCTTGCTGTTGTTCTGATTAATATTTTTTTTTTACCAGTAGTGAGATTAAACATTTTTCCCATGTTTACTGACAATGCATATTTTATTTTTGCAGATTAGTTAGTTGCCTCATGCCCTTTGTTCATTTTCCAATTGGTGTGGGAACCCCATGGAGTTTGACACCCTGGATTCATGCCCTACTTGTCATCTGCCAACAACATTTTCCTGGGTCACAGCTGCTCTGAGCATTGCTCTTTCACTAGAATACTGACACGTGGGCCACAGGGAATCTTGGAGAAACATTTCTTGCTAGAACTGGTTTACACACTTCCTTGTTCGCTAGAGGGGGGGAAAGGGTGGCCCAAAGGTCTGGAATTCTGAAAGGACTTTACATCTGTCCTATCCTTAGGATTAACAATTAAGAGGTTAACCATGAAACGAATTCACGAGGATGATGTGGAGCTGTTACAGAATGGTGAGTCCGGGCCTTGTACCTGGGTTCTGGGTACCACAAGGCATGGGGCAAGACAGAAAGGGGAATCCCTTAAGGACATGTTTTGTTACTTTAAATAAAGTATGTCTTTACCACTATAAATGTTATATGGACAAGGAGAAAATGGGGAGAAGTAGGAGGAAGAAAACAAGTTATCCATTGTGTTGCTGCTTAGAGAAAAACAAGGCTAACCAAAATGTTCTAGTCCCTCAAAATTTATCATGTGCTGTCAGTTGCTGATGCTACAGTGGTGTTCAAGGGAGACACCCCCTGTCCCCTAAAGAACTTGCAGTTTTGTGCTCTTTTTTATTGCAGTAAAAATATTTTAAAGTTAATTTTTATTTACAGAAGAAATGCATGAATGTAGTCTGTTTGCAAAAAAAAAAAAGGGAACATTATTGATAAGGGTAAAGTTCTTTTTTGGGGGGTAAAGTTCTATTCACCCTCAAGTCTGGCTCCTCTACCCTCTTCCCCTGTTTGTTATGTAGTCTTGTATGCTTTTGCTGTGTACACATAGAATATATATGTTATGTAACATATAATATATACTGTAATATATTATAGGATATACAATGTTATATATATGCATACATACATATATGCATATATATATATAACTTTCTGCAACAGATATATGTGTGTGTGTGTGTGTGTGTGTGTGTGTATGTGTGTGTGTGTGTATATGTGTATACACATATGTCTCCTTGTATACAGGTGTAAGTGTTTCTCTGGGCTGGATACCAGAGAGTAGGCTTTTATCATGCATATTGAGCTTAACAGGGTTTAGAGTAAAACATTTTAACCTTCCTTCCTGTGTTGACATGAGTTCCAATTACCACCCCTCCCAATTTACAGGCTTTTGTTATTGAATATTTTAGTTCCTTTTTTTTATAACCCAGAACTTAGATACTATGATTCTTGTTGTTACATTATACAAACAGCGAGGGCTTACTGCAGCGTTATATGCTCTCCATTCCTTTCTCTATCTCTAACCATCCTTCATTTTTTTTCATCCTGAAGTACACTTTTTAGAAGTTTCTTTAGTGCTAGTATCTTGATGTTATGCTCTCTTGGATTTTGCTTGTTTGTAATGACTTTTTCTTATCACCATTCTTGCAAGGTAGCTTTACTAGTGGCACAATTCTTTTTTTTTAATTAACGATTTTATTTTTTAAAAGTAATCTCTATATCCAATGTGCGACTCGAACCCACAACCCGGAGATCAAGAGCCACATACTCCCCTGATTTAGCCAGCCAGGTGCCCCTAATAGTGACACAATTCGAGACCAACAGTTTATTTCTCAGCACTTTGAAGATATACTACTGTCTTCTGGCTTTCTTTGCTGCTAAAAGGAGCCTGCTGTCATTAATTTTTGTTCCTTTGCAGGTTAATCTATCCCTTTTCTCCAGCTAATTTAAGATTTTTCTTTTAGTTTTTAGCATAGCAAATAGGGGACCTGAGTGGCTCTGTTGGTTAAGCATCTGACTTTGGCTTAGGTCATAATCTCACAGTTTGTGAGTTTGAACCCTGCATGGAGCCGGCTTTTGATCCTCTGTCCCCCTCTCTCTCTCTGCCCTTTCCCCACCTGCTCTCTCAAAAATAGCTAAACATTAAAAAAAAATCTAGCAAATAGTATAATAAACCCTCCAACCCTGTCCCCCAGCTTCAACAAGTATCAACTCATGGTTACCTTGTTTCCTCTGTTTCTCTACCTACACCCCTCCCTGCCAGCTTATTCTGAGCCAAACCTCAGACTTCATATTATTCATCTATAAATATTTTAGTATATATTTCTAAATGATACTCTTTTAAAAATTAAAACATTAAACAACTGTTTTAATAATAGACATGTTTTGGAGTAGAATGCAAATTATACATGAATTTTTAAGATAAAGAGGTTCTAAAGATTTGTGGAGTATATGAGATTTGAGGTAATTCATCCAGACCCTTGAGGCTACGCATTTATTCTCTTCTGCCTCTGAAGTTAGGGGTACTTCAGAGAAGTGTTTCCTAGTCCCAGTCTCTAACCCTCCTAATTTCAGAGGCTGAGTCATTTGTCCACGATCATAGAAGTGAATTACTGGGAGAGCCAGAGCTAGAATTTCCAATTCAGGGAACTTTTTTTTTTTAAGTTTATTTATTTATTTATTTATTTTGAGAGAGAGAAATGGAGGGGTAGAGAGAGAAGGAGAGTGAGAGAGAATCTGAAGCAGGCTTCACGCTGTCAGCATGGAGCTCCATGCAGGGCTCAATCCCGTGAGCTGTGAGATCATGACCTGAGCCGAAGTCAGACGCTTAACTGACTGAGCCACCCAGGTGCCTCCAAATTCAGGGACCTTTGCACTAATGAATGCTCACTCCATTGTCCTTTAATTTCATCAAAGTCCTGAAAAAGAGGGAACAGGAGTTGGGGTGTGGAGGAAGAAGAGCTGAGATTCCCAACGTATATCAGAAGAGAAATTTTACCTCCCCTGCAAAATCCTTTGGTCCCTAAAATAGCCAAACAGCTATACCTATGTTTGCTATAGGAGGTACTTCTGCACTTGCTCTCAATTAAATTAGTTTCTTAATTATTAAAGACCTGCTGTCTACCAGGTATTCTTCTAAGCCCTGGGAAATTGCAGCGAACAAAACTGATGTCCCCACCCTGCTACAGCACTCCTTCCAGTGGGGTAGGGGAGAAGCCCTAACCAAGTACATATGTGTTAGATAGGCACTATGGAGAAGGTGAGGCAGGACCAGGGATCCAAGGGTCAGAGGGCGGGGCAGGGGTGCCCCCACCGATAAGAGGCATTGGAGCGGAGACCTGGAGGAAGTGAGGGAGTGAACCATCTGAGTAGCTGAGGGAAGAGCACCTGGCATGTTCAAGGAGGAACAAGAAGTCAGCGCGTTCATGTGGAGTGAGCAAAAGGAAGAACAGGAGATGAGCTCAGAGAACAGCAGTGGGGCCAGAATCCTGCCAGCCTTTTTGGCCATGGTAAGGATTTAGGACTTTGCTGTGGGTGGTAGGGATACTTCAGGAAACACAGTTCTCAACTCCTCCAAGGTGGGGGGTGGGGTGGGAAGGATTCAGGGTGCTTGTGCTAAGTGGTGCCTGTGTGATTCATTCCAGTGCCAAATGGAAATGATGCTTGAATTCTTCCATGCCATAGTTTGCTTCCTTTGATGCAGAGACAAGATGGAGAGAATGTTGGCTTTTACAGCCCTGCCCCTGTGTGTGGGTCCTTGTGTACACAAGAGTGGGTGTGCGTGTCAGAACGGCCTGACACGAGTGCCACAGCTTTGCTGTTGTCACTGTTCTAGTGCTGCACATGCTTGTCCTCAGGGACCTGCCTTCTGGTTGGACCCCACTTACCTTCCTGGGACCTGCTTCGAGCTAATACTCTGGATATGCTGCTTTTAAAGGGCTGGTGGCTATGGGGTGCCGGGGTGGCTCAGTCGGTTAAGCGTCTGATTTCAGCTCAGGTCATGGTCTCACAGTTCATGGGTTCAAGCCCTGTGTCGGGCTCTGTGCTGACAGCTCAGAGCCTGGAGCCTGCTTCTGATTCTATGCCTCCCTCTCTCTCTGCCCCTCCCCTGCTTGCACTCTGTCTCTTTCTGTCTCTCAAAAATAAATAAATGTAAAAGATAAATAAATAAATAAATAAAGGGATGGTGGCTCATCTTTCAGAGGAAATGCCTAGCAGGCACTGCAGAAAGACAAGTTTTTGTTTCCTTTCTGGCTTATTCACTGCTCTTTATCTAGAGAGTAAAAAGTGGTGAGGTAAATGAGTTTTAAGGGTCTTTTCTTCCAAGTCAATGTGTAATGAAAAACACAGGCTCCAATGTCGGCTAGCCCAGTTTCAAATACTGGCTCTCTTGATAACGAGCCGTGTGAATTTGAGCAATTTACTGTCTCTGTGCCTCAGTTTCTTCATCAGTATCGTGAGGATAATAGTGCTGATCTTAAACATTGTTTAAGTATCAGATACAGATGCATGTAAAGACCTGTGCTTTGCTGGGCACAGACGTGTCCCACAGAACCTTTGGGTTGAGTTGGCTTAGTCTTCTGGACCGAGGCCAGGCAGGGTGCCAGAAGCAGCTGGCAGAGAGGGTGCTCAGAGTTCTGGTCAAGGAAGAATGAGTTTGTTAGCTGCTGTTAAGAGTAGCCATGCCTTCTCCTGTGCCCCAGTGACCAGGTAGCAGCATCTGTCCCATTAGGGCTCTAACCCTGGCTTCTGACCCTAATGTTTTGTACCTCTATTGCCTTCTCCTCATTTTTTTTTTACAACTGAGGTCTCTACTGGGTAGTAGAGCCCTATTCCCAGTGACTGGAGCATGTCAGGGAAGGTACACCTAGAATGAATACCCTAGACTCCTCAGCATACCAGAGAACTGCCTTCCTCATCCCAGCGAGCCTCTCAGAAAGACTGCCTAAATGATGTAGACAGGAGGGACTTTTTTCCCCAACAAAAGTAATTCCGGTTACGTTTACACCCATATCTAGTGCCTAACAAACCTTGTGATCATGAGATGGCTCTTCACAGGATTTATGTATTTACTGTGTAGCTTGAGCCCAGTTCTTCCGCCTGTGCTAAGTACAAATGAGAACAACATGAAGCAGACTTTGATGGGCTTGAAGGCCCTTTTGAGCCAACACCTGTCCTATTCTCTTTATTCTTTGCATGCTAAGTAATTTCCAGTCTCCATCCCTCTGTTCCCACCTGGATCTAAGCCCCCCTGTAGGGCATTCCCTAACTGGACCATTTTAACAACCCCCACCCCTGTCTCTTCTCTACACAGAAGCCAGATTCTCTTTGAAACATGTACATTGAATCATGTTGCCCCTTGCTTAAAACCCTTCAGTGGCTTTCCATTGTTCTTCAGGTGGAAGTCTGGTCCCTTACCTTTGGCCACGAGGCCCTGACTGATCTGGTTTCTGACTGTCTCTCCACCCTTAGCCTATAGCACCATCCCCCCCCCCCCCCCCACTAGAAGGTGCAGCTACACTGGCTACTTTCTACATTGTGAATAGAAGCCCCCATCCCAACCTTCAACCTTCGGGAGTGCTTCTGCCCTTTCTCTTCATGTAGCTTCTTACTTCTCAGCTCAAATGTTGCCTTCTCAGAGAGGCATTCCCTGACTGGCCTATCTAAAGAGCTCCTTCCCAGGTATTCACTGCCATTACTCTGTTAAATTCCCTTCCTCATACTTCATTTACATTTGCTTGTTTGTTTTGTCTTTCCTCCACTAGAATGTTAAGTTCTTGAGGGTGGGGAATCTTTCTTGTTCACCACTGTATCCCTAGCACCTGAGTGGATAGTAAGCGCTCAGTAACAGCTGTTGAAAGAATTAATAGTTATTGTTTATAACAGTGAAAAATTGCAAATGACCTAATTATTCACTAATAGAGAGTTCATCAAAGAAATTATGATAGAATCATGTGATTGGATATTACGGTGTATAGCAGAATATTTTGTGGGAAGAAAAAAATGTAAATCATATTTTTGTAAAAAGAAGTGTCCATATTCGGTATTTAAAAAAATACTACTGGCGTGACTGGCTGGCTTAGCACAGCGTGCAACTCTTGATCTCGTGGTCATAAGTGTGAGCCCCATGTTGGGCACAGAGATTACTTAAAAAATATATACTGCAAAGATAGGAACAAAAATATTAACAGTCTTATCTCTGGGTGAGGGGTGAGTGATTTTTCTTTCTTTCCTTTAAAAAAATGATTTCTATTTAAACATTTTTTCTACAGTAAAAGAAGTATTACTTTTACAGTGACAAAAATTATTCTAAATGAAGTTATAGAATAATAACCTGGCATGTGGGGTGGAAAAAAATGGCATCCTTGGAGATTGAGAATCTGAGGTGACCTCCTTTCTGGTTTCAGCTATTGGAAGTCTGAGGAATGATCCTGTGGAATCTATCCGGTCTTTGGTCACTACTACCCTGAAAAACCTTGATGAATATCTTAATCCCGAGTCTATCTCTGCTTCCAGGATGAGCCAGCTGAGCAATAACATCTTCAAGGTCACTGGCATGAAAACCTCAGAAAGAAAGAAGCGACTGTTTAAGACTGTCAAACGGGAAAGAGATGATGATGACAATCAGAAAAAGAATATCTGGAATTGGCTTCGAGGCCCTCTAAATTCCTTGTGCAACTGGCACAATAGGAGGGTGAAAACTACTCCACTCATAATAGGCAATTCAGATAAATAATCAATATGGTCACAGGTCCCAACATCTGAAAGTCCACCTACAGAAGCTGGGCCTGCCCCTAAATAAGTTGCACCTAATTGCTCTGGGACTGAAGCCTTTTCCATTTGTTGTCCAGATAAGCAGTACTTTGATTCACAGTAGCTCTCCTACCTTTTTCCAACTGGATGGGCTACCTGGGATTAAACCCAAGGAGGCGGTTTTGATCCTAGAAGGCACAGTATGTGTCTCTCCCTAGGGGATTGTTGGCTATCAGCATATACATTTGTCAATAAAACTTATTTTCTCATCCTAAGACAAGGTGACTTTCATCCTAGTTTTGGGGGATTGGGGATAAACCTGAGTGACAGGGACAGCTTTGTATCTCCTTCAACCTTCAGGTAAAATTCCAAATGACGAGAGTGAAGAGGAGTAGGATGGTGGAACAGCACACCCCCTGGTTTCTGATCCTTTGCCCCCCACCGCCTCACACCTTGGATGAAATTCCCAGGCCTGACACACTTATATGGGCACATTCAGATTTCAGGTTGGAACAGAAAAAGGTAGGCTGTGGGTGTAAGCAGTGGAGTGGCAGTAACACCAGCCCCATCTCTCTCACTTAAAAAAGCACATCAGATTGCAACAGAGTAAGTGACATTCTTGTGGGGATAAGTTTGAGTCCATTCTAATTTGTTTTTAAAAATCACTCTAGGGGTGCCTGGCTGGCTCAGTTGAAAGAGCATGTGACTCTTGACCTTGGAGTTGTGAATTCAAGCCCCATGTAGGGTGAAGAGATTACTTAAATTAAAACACACACACACACACACACTTGGGGTGCCTGAGTGGCTCAGTCACTTAAACATCTGGCTCTTGATTTGGGCTCAGGTCATGATCTCACAGTTTCATGGGTTCGAGCCCTGCATCGGGCTATGTGCTGACAGTGCAGATCCTGCTTGGGATTCTCTCTATCCTTCTCTCTCTCTACCTCTCTCCTGCTCATGCTCTTTCTCTCTCTCAAAATAAGTTAACTTAGAAAACAACACTTAAAAATCACTCTAAAACTCAGACTTGAATCCTTGCTCCCTCTCCCACATAACCATTATTAGTGACTAGTTCTTTTATCCTACCTCAGAGCTCTGCACTTCACTGCTGTGCGTCTGACGTCTCATCTAGAAATGGCCTTGATAATACTGTCTGTGGATCCTCCAGTATTGTTTCTCCCCTTCTTTTTTTTTAACTGTGTGTTTGGTTGCCTAGAAAAATGAATATGTTTCCTATCCTGCCTTGCTGCTAGGTCTGACCCACCCAGGTGGGTGGAAGAGAAAGTAGCATATATGACTTCCAAGACATGTTCTTCAAGGGCAGGGGCCCATCCATCTTTGTCATGTTTCCCTGGTGACTGGAACGTAGGCATGATGGTTGGAGCTAAATAGCTATCACAGATCATCAGGAGGAAGTGATCACTGAAGATGGCAGAACACAAGGATAGAAAAAACCTAGGCCAGTTATGACGGTAGGGCTGTTTACCAGTTTGGATACCTTCAGACTTTATCTGGGGGGTTGGAGGGTTAGAGGTAAAATTTTATCTGTCTTACCCAATGCTATTTGAGTTTTTTGTCACAGGCAAAACCCAATCTTGATGGATTTACTTAAACTTTCAACATTGCTGTAGGGATTAGAGAGGGTAATGAATATGAAGTGCTTAGCAGTTTGCCAGGCACAAAGTAAGAGGGCAATGATTTTTTTTGTTTGTTTTTTTTTGACAAAGGTCATGCCAGTTAGGTATTGGAACTTGGTTCTTTGAAGTTTGAAAGATGTGGAAAGACCAAAGAACTAGTTCCCACTCTGGTCAAATTGATTAATTTCTTTGAAGTTAACCATGATGAGAATGGTTTTGATTGCTTCTGAATTTTATGAACTTTTAGATAAAATCTTTCTAAAACTGTTTTCCTCCTATTTAAAAATGAGAATATCAAACTTACCTTATGGGTGTTATGGACTGAAAGGAGATGGCTGTGTACTTTGTATATAAATAAGTGTTTACTAATGGCTATAATTATTATCTGGGTATGATGGTTAATTTTATGTGTTAACATGGTTGAGCCATAGCTCCCAGATATTTGGTTAAACATTATTCTGGATGTTTCTATGAGGATGCCTTTGGATGAGATTAACATTGCAATTGTAAATAAGTTAATCAGACTGCCCTCTATAATGTGGGTGGGCCTCATCCCATCAGTTGAAGACCTGAACAGAATAAATTCCTGGGACGCCTGGGTGGCTCAGTTGGTTAAGTATCTGACTCTTGATTTTGGCTCAGGTCATGATTTCATGGTTTGTGAGACTGAGCCCTATGAGGGGCTCCATGCTGATGGCATGGAGGCTGTTTAGGATTCTCTCTCTCTCTCTCTCTCTCTCTCTCAAAATTAATAAATAAACTTAAAATAAAACAAAACTGACCTCCTGAGAGCTAGAAGGAATTCTACCAGCAGATGACCTTTGGACTTGAACTGGAACATGAGCTCTTCCCTGTGTCTCCAGCCTAATGGGCCACCCTATATATATTGGACTTGCTGGCCTCCATAATTGGCAATTCCTTAAATCAATCTTTCTCTTTCTACACACACACACACACACACACACACACACACACACACCCTATTGGTTCTGTTTCCCTGGAGAACCCTAATTAACACTAGGCAGTCTCCTCTGAATGAGTAGAGCAGCATCAACAATTTGGGATGACATAGGTGTGATTGGTGAGAGTTGGCAGAAGAACTAAACTTTAAAGGAGAAACACTACTCTGACTTAGCTTCTGAACCCAAGCACTGAGACTTTCCCTGCTTTGTGTATTGGCATTTGCCCCACTGGCCTTTGGCCTACCTTTTCGTTCTGTTTTTGGCTTTCTGACTTTCACTGCAATTTCCTTCAAACTTGGACTTCTCAGGATACCCCCAACCCTGTCATGATCTCTACTTCTTGCCACCACTCCCTGGCTGCCCATTCTGTACTAAGACAGCTGCCTTGCCTGTATCAGGATTCTGTAGGGCCCTTAGTCTTGTATTTGAGGGAGATCTTGCCCAAATCAGGCTACCTGGCAGAGGAAGCTGGTCAATGGCAGAGGGAAGAGTTGCCCTTTCACTTGGTCCTTACATCAGCAACCCCTGTCTTCCTTTGCATGGTTCCCCCTTCTTCTGCCTTCCAGCATGCATCTCCCCCTTGTCTCCTCCCCTCCAGACTCCTTGAACGGGTGGAGCACTTCTGCTCCTCCAGCCTTCTCATCATTTAGACTTTTCTTAACCCTTGCAAAGTGATTTTGTTCAAACTACTGTGCTGACTCTCCCTTATTAAGTTGCCAGGGAATTTCCTTCTAATTATTGTCCTTCTTGACCTTGCTGTATCCAATATTTTTTATCATTTTCTCTTTTGGCTCCGTGGTGGCCCTAATTTGCATTCTACTCTTCTAGTTAATCAATCTCTCACCTTCCTTTCCCCCAATGTGGCCATTTCTTAAAGGTCATTCCCTGCTGTTTTCTTCTCTTTAAAAAAATGTGTGGTAAAATATATACAACATAAGATTAACCATATTAACCATTTTTAAGTGTATGGTTTAGTGTCAAGTATGTTGACTTTGTTGGCAACCAATGTCCAGAACTCTCTTCCTCTCATAAAACTGAAACTCTATACCCAATAAACAATAATTTCCAATTTCCCACTCGACTCAGTCCCTGGTAATTTCCATTCTACTTTCTGTCTCTATGAATTTGACTACTCTAGGTACCTCCTTTAAGTGGAATCATACAGTATTTGTCTTTTTGTGACTGGCTTACTTCACTTATCATGATATGATGGTTAATTTTATGTGTCAACTTGGATGGACCATGGTTCCCAAATATTTGATTAAACATTATTCTGGATGTTTCTGTGAAGGTGGTTTTTAGATGAGATTAGCATTTAAATCAGTGGACTTTGAGTAGAGCAGATTATTCTCCATAATGCATGTAACCAGGTGAAGGCCTTAACAGAACAACGGATTCCCAGAGCAAGAGATTCTGCCAGCAGACACCCTTTGTACTTGAACTGCAACTCTTCCCCGAGTCTCCAGTCTGCCTGCTGGCTTACCTCACCAGATTTTGGGCCTGCAAAGCCTCCACTTTGTGAGCCAATTCCTTAAAATAAATCTTTTGCTATATGCATCCTATTGAATCTCTCTGGATAACCCTGACTATAATGTCCTCAAGGTTCATCCATGTTGTAGCAGATGTCAGAATTTCCTTTCATTTTAAGGCTGAAAAATACTCCATTGTATATAAATACCACATTTTGTTCATTCATCTCTTGATGGACACAGGCTGCTTCAACCTTTTGGCTATTGTGAATAATGTGGCTATAAACGTGTACAAATACCTGTTCAACTCCCTACTCTCACCACTTTTGGGTAGACACCCAGAAGTGGAACTGCTATATCATATGCTAATTCTATTTTTAATTGTTTGAGGACCCACCATACTGTGTTCCATAGTAGCTACACCATTTTACATTCCCACTAGCAGTGCACAAAGGTTCCAATTTTTTCATGCCCTTACTAACTCTTGTTATTTTCCTGTGTGTTTTATAGTAACCATCCTAATGGGTATGAGGTGGTATGTCATTGTGGTTTTGGTTTGCATTTCCCTTGTGATGAATGATATTGAGGATTTTTTCATGTGCTTGTTGGCCAACTATATCTTGTCTTCGGAAAAATGTCTATTTAGATCCTTTTGCCCATTTTTATTTCTTTCTTTCTTCATTTCTTTACTTATTTATAAAGTTTATTTATTTTGAGAGAGAGAGAGAGAGAATGAATTCCAAGCAGGCTCCATGCTATTATTGAGGGGCCCAACATGGGGCCCGATCTCACAAACCATGAAATTGTGAACTAAGCCAAAATCAAGAGTCAGGTGCTCAACCAGCTGAGCCATCCAGGCACCCCTCCTTTTGCCCACTTTTTAACTGGGCTGTTTTGTCTTTGCTGTTGTTAAGTTGCAGAAGTTCTTTACATATGCTAAATATTAGCCCCTTATTAGATACATGGTTTGCAAATATCTTCTCTCATTCTGTAGGTGGCCTTTTCACTCTGTTGATTGTGTCTTTTGATGCACAGAAGTTTTAATGTTTATTGTTGTCCAATTTATCCATTTTTACTGTTGCGCCTATGCTTTTGGTATCCTATCCAAGAAATCATTGCCAAATCCAAATCCCCTCTGTTTTCTTCTAAGAGCTTTATACTTTTTTTTAATTTTTTTTTTTCAACGTTTATTTATTTTTGGGACAGAGAGAGACAGAGCATGAACGGGGGAGGGGCAGAGAGAGAGGGAGACACAGAATCGGAAACAGGCTCCAGGCTCTGAGCCATCAATCAGCCCAGAGCCCGACGCGGGGCTCGAACTCACGGACCGCAAGATCGTGACCTGGCTGAAGTCGGACGCTTAACCGACTGCGCCACCCAGGCGCCCCTAAGAGCTTTATACTTTTAGCTTTTACATTTAAATCCATTTTGTGTTAAAATTTAACTTTTTTTTTTTTTTTTTTTTTTTATGAGAGATAGTGAGTGAGCAAGTGTGGCAGGGGTTGATCCCATGAACCTGGCATCATGACCTGAGCTGAAATCAAAAGTCAGATGTGCAACTGATTGAGCCACCCAGGTGCCCCCATTTTGTGTTAATTTTTATATATGGTATAAGGTAAGGGTCAGACATCATTTTTTGCATGTCAATGCCTCCCCTCCCCCCTGCATTTTAACTGTTCACATCTTCAGAAATTTTATCACTTACCAAGGCTTTAGTTCTTTTACCCAGGGGTGATCAAATCCATATACCGAGCTTCTATCCCTTTCCTGAACTCTAGTCCTCCATTTTCAAACACTGCTGAATACCTCATGGAAACATTGATGGGGTAGCCTATAAATTCAGTCCAATGAATTAGATCAACCTATTATGTAAGGAAACAGAGTGTATCCCATGTCCACGAGAGTGTGGCTTAATGAGGAAAAGTCATACACCTAGATATGCACTGGACATAGTAATCAAATAAACTAGGGCTCAGAGAAATAATATTAGGGTTCATCTTCCACTGTTCCAGGAGAGGCACATGGATTCTTGGGGATGGGAGAAATCTGGTCTCTAGAGTTTTTCTCTTAGATGACAGGCACATTTCATGGGATTTTCCCAGTAAGTAGGTGATACATTTCACTCAAATTTCTATGTTTTCCTTGTTCTGATTCTATGCTTACCAAGAAATCTTCCAATTCACATTGGCTTCCTGAATAGAAAGAGATAAATTAGCTTCCACTCACTGGAAATAGCTCTGTTATAAAGGAATCCATTGGTATGGATGTAAATTTAGTGACCATGCATTTGTAGTCTGACATTTTTTTTTTATTTTTAAATTTTTTTTTTCAACGTTTATTTATTTTTGGGACAGAGAGAGACAGAGCATGAACGGGGGACAGGCAGAGAGAGAGACACAGAATCGGAAACAGGCTCCAGGCTCTGAGCCATCAGCCCAGAGCCTGACGCGGGGCTCGAACTCACAGACCGCAAGATCGTGACCTGGCTGAAGTCGGACGCTTAACCGACTGCGCCACCCAGGCGCCCCCATTTTTTTTTTTTTAATTTATTTTGAGAGAGAGAGAGAGAGCGAGAGAGCGAGAATGAGCAGGTGAGGGGCAGAGAGAGAGGGATAGAGAGAGAATCCCAAGAAGGCTCCACACTGTCAATGCAGAGCCTGATGTGGGGCTCAAACCCATGAACAGGGAGATCATGACCTAAGCCAAAATCAAGAGTTGGGCACAACTGACTGAGCCACCCAGGTGTCCCAGTTATCTGACACTTTCTGAGTTTACTAAGATAATTCAGCTTCTGGACTGATGCTCAGTTGGTATTTACTGAATGGATGAATGTTAAGGCCAGGCTATACCTTGGAAAAAAGATGCCTTTGAGAAATCCTGGTTCTGCCTGAAGCATGGCATGTAACTAATGTGTACCCCATGAAACTGCATAACAAAGACAGAATATTCCTATCCCCCTTCAAAATGCATCATTACTCCTGACCTCCTCATTTTTGCTCTACTTCCAATTGCCAAACGCCTAAATCTCAAAATTTGATTTACACTTAGGACCCAAGTTTACTTATTATTAGATTTTATTTATTTACTGTTAGATTTAGAGCACAGCTGTATCTACAGGGGATCTAAGGAAACTTAAAATAAAAGCATAGGAATGCTAGGGGTGCCTGGGTAGCTCAGTGGGTTAAGTGTCCGACTTTGGCTCAGGTCATGATCTCGCAGTCTGTGTGAGTTTGAGCCCTGTGAGCCCGGTGTCGGGCTCTGTGCTGACAGCTCAGAGCCTGGAGCCTGCTTTGGATTCTGTGTCTCCCTCTCTTTCTGCCCCTCCCCTGCTTGTGCTCTGTCTGTCTCTCTCTCTCAAAAAATAAACATTAAAAAAAAAGCACAGGAATGCTAAATTAATATTAGTAACAGCTAACCTTTGTTGAGCTTTTATAATGTGGCATGCAAGGTACCTTAGCACCTTATCTCACAAGAATCCTGTAAGGTCGGTTCTGTCACTATCTCCATTTTAGAGCTGAGAAAACTGAGGCTCACTAAGGCTCAGAGTGCTTAAACAGCTTGCAAGTTCATTGAGGTTGTTAATAGTGGAGCAGGGATCTGAATCCAGATGGTCTGACTTACTAGAGCATGGACTTAAAATGATCAAGAAGTAATAAGAACAGAAAAAGAAAAGTATCAAAAAATGCTGGTCAATGAAAAACTAAAATAGCACACATATAGCTTTGAGGTTATTAGCAGCAGAGGCAAAAAGGCATATATAATGGGCTTAAGCAGCTATCACTGTTGAGTTATAGAAAATGTATTTGTACGTGAATAGGCAATTTTTTCTCCCTGGATTTGAGTTTGGGAGGAGTTTGTTAAGAAGGTCTTGGAGTTAATTCAGTGAATGGCACCATCTAAGGCTATTTAATAAGAAATGCAGAGGTGGTCTACATAGGGCTAACAGTCTTGATTTTACCTTTGGGACAAAGCCCAGGGTCCAACATTAGGAGTGTCAATCTTGTATATAAGCCATAGAGTGAGGATGAGGGGAAGACAGAGGGTCACATGCAGGTTTATGGCCTAGCAGTAACTGCCTCCATCCCCTCCGTTCCTACCGCTGGCACTCTTGAAGTCCATGTCCCTATTGCATTGTCTGCTTTTCTACCTAACCTGGCTTCTTTGCTTGCTTCTGGTCTCTCTCCCTCCTAAACACCCTTTGAGATAGGGAAACTGAAGGACTTCATAAAAATCTGCTTTTTTCTCCTTTTCCTGATTCTATTCTTGCTAGGACTTGCACCCACCCCCACCTTACACATGCCTCATAGTGCAAATAATGTATGTCTTCTTCGTAAGAGACAACATCTAAGGAAGGACCAGGCATGAATGACGGGAGGAAGCCATCCTATGTGTTCCACTGGCACTAGACATCATGACACCAAGACCCTCTGGCTCCACGTAATAACACTTGGGCCCTCCTCTTTGTTCTAACCGGTTCCTGGATGCCTGAGGACACGTACAACAGACCACACTCCTGGATAAAAACCCAGACCCCAAACATAGACCAGACTCTCTCTCCTTTCCTTTCTGAGTCTCCCAGACACTTTGTCTGTAACTGTACTCTTTCTATACTTTCAATAAATTCTGCTTTCATTTCCTGCTGGCTCAGGTTTGATTTTTTTTTAAATAATTTATTGTCAACTTAGCTAACATACAGTGTATACAGTGTAGTCTTGGCTTCAGGGGTAGATTCTCGTGATTCATCACTTACATACAACACCCAGTGCTCATCCAAACAAGTACCCTCCTCAATGCCCATCACCCATTTCCCCCCCGTCCCAATTCCCCACCCCCATCAACCTTCAGTTTGTTCTCTGTATTTAAAAGTCTCATGGTTTGCCTCCCTCTCTGTAACTTATTTTTCCTTCCCTTCCCCTATGGTCTTCTGTTAAGTTTCTCAAAATTCCACGTATGAATGAAAACACATGATATCTGTCTTTCTCTGACTGACTTATTTCATTTAGCATAATACCCTCCAGTTCCATCCATGTTGTCACCAATGGCAAGATTTCATTCTTTTTCATTGCCAAGTAGTATTCCATTGTATATATAAACCACATCTTCTTTATCCATTCATCCATGGACATTTGGGCTCTTTCTATACTTTGACTACTGTTGATAGTACTGCTATAAACATTGGGGTACATGTGCCCCTTTGAATCAGCACTCCTGTATCCTTTGGATAAATTCCTTGTAGTGCCATTGCTGGGTCATAGGGTAGTTCTATTTTAAATTTTTAAATTTTTTGAGGAACCTCCACACTGTTTTCCAGAGTGGCTCCACCAGTTTGCATGCGTGCTTGGTCGACGAGGACAACCTTCCCCGATAGAGGAGGACCATTCTTCGGTCAAGGGTATACAAGTAGCTGCACTCCCCTGCTAGAACCTCCAAATAAGACACCCCTCCCCCCCGCC
Source organism: Lynx rufus (assembly GCF_022079265.1). Lineage (NCBI taxonomy): Eukaryota > Metazoa > Chordata > Mammalia > Carnivora > Felidae > Lynx > Lynx rufus. The sequence continues at coordinate 37,680,402 of NW_025814889.1, read as the reverse complement.
CCTCCGCCAGCACTGCCGAGTCCCGGGACCTGGCCTGTTGGCATCACCTTCATACTGCTTCCAGTTTAATATTTCCAAGACATTGCCTTTGCAACTTAACCTCTGTGTTTAAAAACATTTTAGTGACTTGCAAATTGCCTACAGTATGTTAAAAAGAAAACCACAGGCCCAAAATGCATCACTTAGGCCAAGTCAGTAAACCAAGACTCAATACCTACCCTAACTGCAGTTTCAACCTCCAGGAATTGTAACCTTTAACTAGTCAGCATGGAATTTCCTGGTCAACCACTAGGAAATTTACTGATATACTCCTTCTGCTCCAGTTGGAAGGGAATGGTGGTGGGCAACCTTGCCTAAAGAAATTCCTTGCTAACAAATTCATTTTTTAAAAAAAATTTTTTTAACGTTTTTATTTATTTTTGAGACAGAGAGAGACAGAGCATGAATGGGGGAGGGGCGGAGAGAGAAGGAGACACAGAATCCGAAGCAGGCTCCAGGCTCTGAGCCATCAGCCCAGAGCCCGACGCGGGGCTCGAACTCACGGACCGTGAGATCGTGACCTGAGCTGAAGTTGGATGCTTAACCGACTGAGCCACCCAGGTGCCCCCAAATTCATTTTTTTTTTAAAGTCTTCTTTGTCTTTAAAATCCTTTCTTTTGTTTAACTTAGTGGAGCTCCCCTATGCTTCCTACATGGGATGCTATGGATTCAAGAACTGTTTAAAAAAGCCAATTAGATCTCCAAATGTACTTGAATTTTGTTTGTTTTTAACAAGTATGAAGTCTAAGTGTACTATTTTGCTGTTTAAAGTCTTCTACCACCAGACCCGACTTACCTTCATGTCTTATCATCTTCTATTTCTCCAATGGTGCTTCTTAAATTAGAGGCTTCATACCAGGAGTGGGGGGTGGGGGAGGTGGAGGAGGGAGGTGGAGCTTTGAAGCGATAGGGCCAAAACCCAGCAAGCATTTCAGACCACAGCCTCTAGGGGTCTGTCATGACCAGGACTCCCAGCGCCAGAAAAAAAGCCCAGCCCTGAGTCTGCCGCGCAAGCGCAGTGAAGCAAAAGGAGACCAACTCCCACCCACCCCTTCGAGTTCAGGGGTGCGCAGGCGCAGTGGTGCGGGGGCGTGGCAACGCAGCACGCTCCTCCCAGAGGCCGACGTAGAGGGAGAGGCGCCGCGATTTCAAATTCCGTAGCGTTATGCTCAGACTCCTCAACTCCTCCCTGGCCTGGACTTCGCGAAGCAGTCCCTCGGGCGAAGACGGTGAGCGTGGTGCCGTGTGAGAAGGCGAAGCGAGAGGAGAGAGGGCACGCGCTGGTGGAAACGCAAACACGGCGGGCTGTAGTGCAAAGGGGCAGGGCGAGTCGGGAGCGGGAAAGCGTTCTGGAACGGGGGGCGGGGCCAGTGCATGATTGGCAGGCTAGAAACCAATGGGAGGGGTAAGGGCCTACCAAGGAGGGTGGGACCTGTAGTTGACGCCCCAAGCGCTTCTGGAGTGAGACTAGCTAGCACGCGTCTGGGGGCTTCAGATTAGCCCGGCTGTGCTAAGCGCTTTTCATAAATTGCCTTATGCAGTGGTCACTACAACCACATGTGAATAAGTGCTGTTACCTGAGAAGACTGAGGCTTAGGAATATTCACATAAGCTGCGATCCCAGACCTGGCCACCCGAGCCCAGTTCGCATACTGTTACTGGCTCTGCTCCACTGCCCATCAAGGAATCAAGGTGGAGTAGAGTCCAGTCAAGAGGACTGAGATGAATGGAATTGACCAGCTTGTTGGAGGAAGTGTCATGAAAGTGGAAATAAATACAAGTAGAGAGAGAGAGAGAAGGCCCCAGCAAGGTGTCACTGTGGGGGTTGCAGCCCAGGCTGTCTCTCCGGGCCTTGGAGCATTGCCGTTGTGCAACATGCTATGGCTTTGGATTAGCAGCAGGTGCAGGAAAGCTTTTCTTTTGGGGCTGTGTTGTCTCCCAGGTGTGTGAAGTTCAAGTATTTTCGGAGCCTAACAGCACAATAGTACCTGGAACGTACTTGTGTCAGGTTGCTGTAATAAAATACTTTAGGCTGGGGAGCTTAAACAACCGAAATTTATTTTCTCACTGTGGCAGAGTCTGGGAATTCTAAGGTGCTGGCATATTTGGTTCTTGGTGACAGCTCTATTCCTGACTTGCAGATGGCCTCCTTCCTTATCCTCATACGGTGTGGAAAGAGAGCTCCTCCCTCTTTCCTCTTCTTATAAGGCCACCATTCCTAGTAAGGATTAGGACCCCACTCTTAGATTTTGTTTAACCTCAGTTTTCCCCAAAAGCCGTATCTTCAAATACAGTCTATATGGGGGGTTAGGCCTTTAATACATAAATTTTGGGGGGACACAATTTAGTCTATAGCAATAGTTTATACACAGGTAAATAATGAGTGATAATTGGGTACCAGAGAAAATGAACTCTCAGAATTAATATGTCCCTGAGGGCTTTCATGTATCTTATGTCCTTTATAAGTGTATGGCATGTGCCTTGGCACTGGTGGGGATTTCTAGGGAGAACTCGTGTGGGGTCGTGGTTGTCCTCCACAAAACCAACCTGAAGAGGTCAGAAAGAGTTACACCAAATGACCTTAATAGCGCTTAGTGAATCCATTATTCAAGGATTTATGCAAACCCTTCTTTAACTTGTGATTTGGCTTGTGCTGCTTTGGGAATAATGAGATCCATAATTACCACCCACAGGGAAGTGAAATAATAATTGCTTTTCTTCTGTATTGTTTCATGTTGTCATTCTGAAGTTTAGTAACCAAGTCTTTCTTTTCAGTCTGCTTGCCCTGGTGGGAGGAAGAGGGAGGAAATATAAAGCCCAAGGGCTTGGAGATCTGGCAGATGGGGGTTCACATCTTGAGTTCAAGCACTTGCTGAGTGACTGGGCAAGTCTCAATCTTTCTGAGTCTCAGCGTTTTCATCTATAAAATAGAGCTAATAAAAATATCACACAGGGTTGCTGTGAGGTTATGTGAAAACAGTTTGAAATTATTAACGGGCTCTTGGACTAGATATTTTAGTCATGGGGACTATTCTACCCACACCTCTGAAGAACAGAAACCTCTACCTACAGCCACCATGTCAAGCTGGCTATTCATTCATTTCATCAAGATTTATTTGAATACCTAATAGGCGCCAAAGTACGTATTCTGGTGCTAGGGGCAGGGAAGAACAAGACAGACAAGTTTCCTCCTTTTATGCTGTGTATATTCTGGTAGGGGAGGATTGTAAATAAAATAAGTTCAGCTAGTGCTAAGAGCTGTGAAGAAATTAAATACAGGGTAATAAGACAAAAGAGTCACTTAAAGTAGGGTGGTGTGTGTTTGGATGGGAGTGTTATTTGACCCACATGGGGTGGCCAAATAGGGAGGGAGTCATTTTTAAGGAGGTAAGGGGAGTCCTAAATGTCCATTGTTTCCCACGCAGGGGTGGAAGGGAGTGGTGGAGAGTAAGCACGAGGCCCAAGCTGATTATATCAGGCAGGGTAACTCATCAGTCGATAGGCTGACCAGTGAGTGATCTATTTTAAATGGAGAGGCAGTGCTGACTAGATTTTTCTCTTGGGATTTAGAACTAAGAAACATGGAAAGATTTTTCCCTTGGCATTGAGAGTTGGAGCTGAAAGGTAGAGGGTGCGAAGAGGCCCTGTGCAAGCTGAGGTTTTGGGTAAGCAGAAGCTATGAGTAAGCAGAGGAGGTCATTGAGTGGCTCCATGTGGCATGTGACTGAGTGGGAGAAGGACAATCCATGGGTGTTTACTTGCTGGTGAAGTTCTTGGAGCCCTCTTAGAATCCAGACTACTTTGTAGTTGTGGTCTGCAAGAAATCACACTCTGCTAGTGCCTTAGGTTCTAGGTTTTGGCACGTTGTCTCAATTTTTAATTTCTCAATATGTATATTTTCAGTAGATCTCCCTTTTATGCTAGTTATCTTTTCCCAGACGAATCTTACTAAAAGAGCCATATGGATCTTGGTTTGGATCCCTGGCTTTCCTCTTATTAGCTGTGCCTTTGAAAACTAATTTCTGTAAGCATTAGTATCCAGCAACTGTATCCTTAGAGTGTGGTACGGGTTAATTGAGATAATAGTAGTAAAAAGGCCTGTGAACTGATCAATATTTGTTAGATACCTTCCTCTTTTATTCTGATCTGAATGGTTTTTTGATTACATGCCTCCCTCTCAGTATTGACTTGTCCTAGTTTTTAAAAGTCACCCCCTTTTTTTAAGTTTATTTACTTATTTTGAGAGAGAGAGCATGCATAAGTGGGGGAGGGGCAGGGAGAGAGAGGAGACAGAGAATCCCAAGCAGGCTCCACACCATCAGTGCAGAGCCCCGTGTGGGGTTCTATCTCACAAACCGTGAGATCATGACCTGAGCTGAAACTGAGTCGGACGCTTAACTGACTGAGCCACTCAGGTGCCCGCAAAGTCACCCTTCTTGTAGTTCTTTCACCTCTGTAGTCCTTTTAGGTGTCCCTAAACTGGAAGAACATCATGGCAACTACCCTTATTTCATAAATGTATGGACACTGTCATTAGTCTTATTGAGGCCAGTTACATAGCAAGTGGATTTCAGATTGATAATTATTTGTATTTAGAAGAGATGGGCCTGTCCAATAGTTTGGAGCAGTGACTTCCAAAAAGAGAGTGGGAACCAGGATCGAAGAGTCAGTCCTCCAAATGGTAATGAAGGAAGAAAGGGTATGGAGAAGCTATCTCAGAGAAATGTGGTTCAGAAGAGGAGGGAAAAAGGAGCCGCAGAGTTCTTAGACCTTGGCCTGGCAAGGAACAAGAAATGCTGTGGTCTCAGTATTGGAAGCTCTGGCAACCAGGTCTTAGTCCCTGTGAAGAGAGCTTCTCCCAGCCTGCAAGCAGACAGAAAACTCTTTATTTCTTAAAGCTGGAGAAGTTTTAGGAGGAGGCTCTGGTTTATACTGGAAGTGGAGGCTAGGACGAACTAAGAAGCACATTAAAGATACCTGTGAAATATGTATGTATACGTGAACCTGTGCCTCGGAAAGAACGTACCAGTAATTCTCTGCCTGTGCATCATGATCTTCCAGATCTTCCCAGCAGGCTTCAGTGAGGCAGCTGTGCCAGGCAAAGGCTGCACTGTGGAGATGTGAGAGAACCGTCCTGCAGAGGTAGCCAGGAGCGACATCCTTGACATCAGGGGCACAGGTCTCTGAGAGGAAGTCTGTGCACTTTTCCTGGAGGTGTTAGAAGGGTGTCTAAAAAGCGAAATAATCCCAGGTAAAATGGCAGGGCGATTTCTGTTCAGGGGCTTTAATAGGCTGCTTTCTGTGTAACCATTTCTGATAAATGTCACCAAGTGGATTACATGATTTGGGTATGGCTTCGTGACGATACCTGGAATGGAGAGAACATGGTCTCTGCTTGCAAAACAGTGTATAACCTAAGGAGAAATTCCATAACTAGTATTGAGACTGCTCTTAGGAACTGTTCTAGATTTCAAGCCAGTACTTCCAGGTTTATTTTTTCCCCCTAGGACCATGGCTAATAAAACCCAGGAAGATGGTGGCATCCATTTCCCTTTTCCCTTCACACCCTATTCCATCCAGAAAGACTTCATGGCTGAGCTCTATCGGGTGTTGGACACTGGCAAGATTGGAATATTTGAGAGTCCAACTGGCACTGTAAGTATGCATCATCAGGGGCTAAGAAGTGTCCTGAGAGACCCCTGATTCCAACACTGCAGAGGCCACCTAGCATGCTTGTTAGTCTAGGCAGAGATTTTCATGGTTTGACGTCAGGCAAAGTAGTTCTCTCAGTTTATCTTTCTGAGTAATAGTCACTTCCTGTATTAAAATGTTAAACAGAAGGGCACCTGGGTGGCTCAGTCAGTTGAGCCTCTGACTCTTGATTTTAGCTCAGGTCTTGGTCTCAGGGTCATGGGTTTGGCTGAGCCGTGTTGGGCTCCGTGCTGGGCGTGAAGCCTACTTAAAAAAATAAATAAATAAACACAGCCCCCGAATCTGAGAACAATTAGGCTAAAGAATTTGAATCCCAGTAGAAACCAAGACCTGTAGCACTAAAACTTTCCAGATTGTTCTGGGTACACAACTGCTTTGATGTTGAGAAACAAATTAGTTTGGCTTTTTCACAGATTAAACCTATCGGTTTAGTCTTTAGGAACGAGGTTACTAAGTGCTGAGGGTTCCCATCAAAGGGCCCTGAGTTTTTCCTTCTGGGACTGGAATGAGAGAGGGATTTATCAGAGGGTGGCCTTGAGGAGGATTAGGGCTATGGCAAGCAGTCCCAGCCTCTTGCCTCCCGCTCAGAAAGTACCGTGTGATGGTGAGATGCCTGCGTTGATGTGAAGGTCCCCCAGTGAGGCTGCGACCTCCTGGAGGCCGTCCTCCATGTCTCTGTCATCCGGTGGAGCTCGGCATGTTCGACCCACAGGAGGTTCTTAACCCAGTGCAGCAGTCCACTACCAGTCCACTGAGGTGTTCTTAGTATCAGCAGAGGCTTCCTGGTAAATAGATTTGGGTGTTTCGAGTCCTTATTTGACCATTCTGCAACAGTTGGTGGTGGTGAACATATCCCTCTCCTTTGTGTAAAGTGATCCCAAAACATGAATCAAAAATAATGCATGTCATTTAAAAAGTTAAATGTATTAAACTTGGTTCTTTGGGCAGGTACTTATAATTCTTTTAACTGTTTACTAAGAAATATACTTGCATAGCACATTTGAAATTGTAAGTTTCGTGCTATTTCTTGATTTATGGATTTTAATCATTGTACCTTCCTCTTGTGAGAGCTAAGATGCAGCTTTCTTACCATTTCTTTTCCTTCCCTCGCCCCATCCTCCTGTTGTAGTTAGATGGAAAGTGTTAGCCTCTCCTAAGCCGGTATGCTCTGATTATGGGTTTTCGTCTTGAATAATTTTTATTTTCCCAGTATGCCTTTTAAAGTATGTCTAGCTAATATGCCTACACCACTTTCTCTCACACCATCCAGTGGCCTCCGTAGGATATTCCAGACATAAAATTACTGCTTAGTCTGGCTCCTCAGCTGCCATAACAAAATACCACAGATTGGGTGGCTCAGATGACAGAAACTTATTTTTCACAGTTCAGGAGGCTGGGAAGTGCAAGATCAAGGTTTGGGCAGCCTCTAGCTTCTGGTGGAGACTCTTCCTGGCTTGTGAGGGCCTCCTTCTTGTTGTGTCCTCATGTGGTAGAGAGATCTTTGGTGTCTCTCCCCTTTTATAAGTAGACCAGTTCTATAGGATCAGGGCTCTGTCCTTAGGACCTCCTTGAAGGCCTTTTCTCCAATACGGTCACCTGGGGGATTAGGGCTTCAACATGAATTTGGGGGCAATATAATTCAGTCTATAGTAATTACCAATTCCATTTTACCCTGCAGACTTCCTTCTTGAAATTCTCCCATTTGTTCTTACGATCTGCTTCACAGCTATTGTACTAAGATTTCCCATCTCTCCTTAAAAAATAAAAAAAAAAAAGCAACATTATGAAGTATAATTGACATACAATAAAATACACCCCTTGTAAGTCCACAAGTTCAGTGAGTGTTGACAGATGGAAACCCCCATATAACCACTGCCACAATGAAAATGCCAAACATTTCCACCAGCCCAGAAAGTTTGTTGTACCCCTGGCTGCTGTTCCTCCCCTCACACCCTGCCCCAGCCTCAGGTAGTCAGTGATCATTTACCATCTCTGTAGATGAGTTTTAACTTTCTAAAATTTCTTGAAAATGGCATCATATCATAAGTACTCTTTTGTGACCAGCTTCTTATGCTCAGCCAGCATAATATTTTGGGGATTCATCCATGTTGTTGTGCGTATTCTTAAGTTTTTTCTGTGTTTGAGTCTCTTGTTTCCTGGATTCGTTATCTTCTTTGTTTTGGTAGAGAACATTCCTGAAGGGTTGTATGGGAGGTAAGATTTTGAGACTTGCTGAAAGGGTATTAATCTGCCTTTCTCTTGATTGATACTGATAGTTTGGTTGGGTATGTAATTCTAGCTGCAGAACACTTTTCCCTCACAACTACTCCCTTTCCTCTCTAGTTTCCATTGTGGCTACTAAGAAGTCCCGTGAAACCTGCACCCCAGTTCTTGGTGGTGACCTGACCCACCTCATCCTCCAAAGTTTTCAGGATCTCCTCTATCTTTTGTATTCTGAAATCTCATGTTGATGGGTCGGATGTGTGTGTTCAGTTCCTTGTGTTGGCCACTTGGTGGGCTCTTTCCACCTGGAGGCTTCTATCTTTCCATTCTGAGACATTTTCTCACATCTGATAATCTTCCTGGTACTCCCATTCTTTGAGTTTTGGACTTGCTGGTTAATTCTGTAATTATGTTTTCTTCTAATTGCCCATCTCTTTGGGCATCCTGGTTGGGTTTTGTTTTGTTTTCTTTTTGCTTTAAATTCTACTTAAGATTTCTTTGACTTTGCTGTCCAGTCTTTCTATTCAGTTTATTATCCTAGCCTTAATATTCAAGAACTTTTCTTATTCTTTGATTTTTAAAAATAGCATCCTGTTTTTGTTTCATGGAAATAATATCTTTGTGAGGATATCAATTATAGCAGTATTTTGAATTTTTGTGCCCCCCTGTATCATCTTGTCATGCAGCCTCCTCCCTCCCCCAGTTTTGGTTCTGTGTTTTGTTGAGAGGCTTTCCTCAACTGTCTGGTGATCTTTGGCTGTCTTCTATTGGTGTTCAAGAAAAAGCTACCACAGGGCTGACGGACAGGCCTGTGGTGCAAGCTGGCTGTGGACCACTGAACTGGCCTCTCTGTTGGGGCCTCCAGTGATCAGTGTCTGTGTGATTTCTCTTGAGCCATCCAGTTTTTCCAGAGAAGGCTCCTCTAAACTCTTGCCTTCTAGTCCTAGGCTGATGGTTAGTATTCTCGAGGGTGTCCTGGGGAAGTGGCTTCAGGTGCATGGTTTTTTGCTTAGTGTCCTGGTTTGATTTCAACTTCCTTCTCCACCCTTCACTTGACCTGCTATCTCCGGGGCCCTCCTGGCTTAGCTCCTCCAGAGGGTGCACATCCTATCTTTTGCAGAGAAGATCTCTGCAGGCACTTAGGCTTACAGTCCTTTACTCTGTCACGTCCAGTTCTCTGCTTTTCATCTCTCCTAAAACTTGTTACCCTCCCTTCTTCCACTTTCTTTCTGTGGGGTTTAAGCCTCTTCTTCCTTTGGTGTAAATTTAGTGTGTTTCAGAAAAGAACACAGAAGAGCATGCATTTATTCTGCCCTGTTTAATCTGAAGGCTTCAGGTCCCCATCTCAGCCCTCTGCCCATTCCGTACATCCTCTTCCTCTTCTCAGCTCTTTGTTGTTGATGTTTCTGATTCCAGGTCCTCATATCTTTGTTGTGTCTTCAGCTACCATCACATTCTGACCCTGTCTGCATCTCACCTCTGGTAAGCTCTTTCTCCTGTCGCCATGTTGTTACATGCCAGGCCTCACCTGCTGGGCCTATGCCCTGGGTGGCCACCTCCCCACTTGGGTCCTCATGATGCCTACTAAACTTGGACATGTCACCTTTTTAGCCTTTCATGACTCCACCACGTTGTGCTGACCTTCTGACCTTGTGCCCCCTGTGCCTTGTGTAACATTGCAATTTTGGGCACTCTAAAACCTGGAGTCCATGCTTCACAGAGAACTGTGATGCCCTGCAGGTCCTGCGTTAAGTTTGTGCCTGTGGGGATTTTTAGGGAGCTGCTTCCCAGTATCAAGCCCAGCACTTGCTACAATGTGGGTGTTTAGAATGAATGAATTTACTTATCTTGGCATGTATTTTATGACTGTGATATCTTGGATGGTACCCCAGGAAATAACATTGTTCAAAGCTAGGTATATTGTGGGTACTTTATTAGATTTATTTCATAACTGAGGCAAGCATTTGGTCATACATCCTTTTAACATTTTCCGATTAATACTTTTGCTGTCTTATTAGAAGGTATAGAATTGCAGGACCTTAGTTCTCCTTTCTCTTTGTGTTAGAGTGTATTCACAATTGTTTCTGGAGGATAACTTTGACCTTCCCCTTAGGAACTTCCTCAGCTCACTTTGAAGTGGAGAGTGCTGGCTCTCTAACCAGGTGTCTGCCCCTGGGCCATTGTTACAGGGGGATGTCTCACCTGCTGCTAGCCAGGTGATGGCTAAAGGCAGGAGCTCCCCATTTTACTGGCAGTACAGAATGGCTGCTCTCCAGGTTCTGCTGGGGAGTGCTGTCTGGAAGTCTCTGCCACTCAGTATTTCTCAAAAGCTGAGAGAAATGGTATATATGGGGCTTTTCCATAGATATGTTAGAAGTGCCATTCTATCATAGGGCCTTTTAAGAATTGATGAAATAGGTTCTTAATCTAGGACAGTAATAATTGTATTATTATTACTTAATAATAGCAAAAAAAAAAACTCCAGCTGCTTACTTATGTACCACGTATTGTTCTAATCCTAGTGTAGGTATTAACCTTTTTCTTTCAAAAAATTTTTTTCTCATGTTTATTTATCTTTGAGATGTTATGTTTCATGTTATTTATCTTTGAGAGAGAGGGAGAGACAGAGCGCAATTAGGGGAGGGGCAGAAAGAGGGAGACACAGAATCTGAAGCAGCCTTCAGGCCCTGAGGTGTCAGCACAGAGCCCAATGCGGGGCTTAATCTGTGAGATCATGACCTGAGCTGGATGCTTAAGCCACTGAGCCACCCAGGTGCCCCTGTAGGTATTAACCTTTATGGGTAGGAACTTAATGCTTGCAGCAGTTCTCTGAGGAAGGTACTATTACTATCCCCCTCCCCACCTTTTTTTTTTTTCCCCAACTTCCCATGTTTGTACGTGTGGAGCAAAGAAGCCTAGAAAGGTTAGCCTCAGGTCACAGCTGGTGAGTGGAGGAGCCAGTGTTTGGCCAGCAGCCTAGACTCTGGAGCCTTAGCCACTGTGCTCTGCTTTTTCCCCATCTCTGAACACCTGTGCATTTTACCTATAGTTCGTTTAAGCCCAAATTAGGTTCAGAACCCCTCTGGGTACTCTGGGACCCCCTAGTTTAAGCAGGCTCGGAGAGCTGACTGCTTGCCTGGAACATGTAGGTTCCTGTAGAGACTTGCCTGAACTGAACTGCCCTTTGGACACCAGAAGAAGCAGCCTTAAGAAACCCATGTCAGCGGCCTCCCAGAAGGACTGTGTTAGTGCTCCCCCTGCCGTAACAGAGTTTCACAGGCTGGGGGTTTCAGTAATAGAAACTTCCTCTTCACAGTTCTGGAGGCCAGAAATGCAGAATCACAGTGTGGGCAGGGGTGGGTCTCTCTGAGGGTGAGAAAGAAGAGACTGTTCTGGCCTGCCCCCCTGTGTTTTATCACATCGCTTTCCCTCTGGGCATGCCTTGGTGTCCCAATTTCCCCTTTCTGTAAGGACACCAGTCTTACTGGATCAGGGCCCTGATCTTAACTAAATACATCTGGAGTGACCCTATTTCCAAATAAGGTCACATTCTGAGACACTCAGGGTTAGGACTTAACACAAGAGTTTGGGCGGAGGGTCCCAATTCAACCCACAGGGAAAATTCTGGTCTTTAAGTAAAGAATTGTGTTCTCCAGAGCAATTCGTTTGCTTTTAAAGTGTTTTGAAGACCGGGACTCATGGGGCCGTATTAAAGTGGAGAGACCAAGGTGGCTCCCCCTTAGTGAGGATATAGGATTTCAAGCTATATATTATTTGGCCTAAATTCTTTTTGGGGGTTATTTATCTAATTCTTCACCTTTTTTTTTTTTTTTTTTAATAATGTTTATTTTTGAGAGAGAGAGACAGAGCGAGAGTACAAGTGGGGGAGGGGCAGAGAGAAAGGGAGAATCCCAAGCAGGCTCCGAGCTGTCAGCACAGAGCCCCATGTGGGGCTTGAACTCACGAACCGTGAGATCATGACCCGAGCTGAAGTCTGACGCTTAACCTACTGAGCCACTCAGGTGCTCCAAATTCTTCACCTTCTAATTTTGTTAACTTGCGGTATTTATATGTAACCTGATAAGCCACATTAAATTATTTTAGGAACAGTGAGCTGTATAATTAAACCATGAATTTCATTTTCATTTCTTCCTTTTTCATATTTTCCTTGGCTATCCTTTTGCTAATTCCCTTCCTGCCCTTTCCCAGCTCGGTCTTAAACTACCTTCTAGTAATTAAAGGTAGACCTTCCCTGAAGGCTTTATTAAAATGGGAAACATCATCTGGAAAGCTTTAATTTTTGTTCTTTTTTCCTGAAGACATTTTTCTTCCTGTAGGGAAAATCTTTAAGTCTGATTTGTGGGGCCCTTTCCTGGCTCCGTGACTTTGAACAGAAGAAACATCAAGAAGAAGCACGTCTCCTTGAAACTGGAACTGTCCCCTTAAGTGATGGGAAGGATCAGGCCCCATTTCTTTCATCCTCCTGCAAAGAGACCCCAGACACCCTGAGGCCTGCCGGAGAGCCTGACTGGGTGACTCAGTTTGTGCAGAAGAAAGAAGAAAGGGACCTGGTGGACCGGCTGAAGGTGAGCCCTAGGGTGACGGGAGGTGAGAATGATCCAGGAAACAGTGTTTGGGTGGTAATTTGGGGTTGATGAGTGTGTCCTTCTCCTTTGCAGTGCCTTCTTGAGCCAGTGGTACTGTGCCCTTGCTGTCTTTTTAAAGTTTATTTGTTTGAGAGAGGGAGAGTGGGGGAGGGGCAGAGAGAGAAGGAGGAGGAGAGAATCCCAAGCAGGCTCTGCGCTGTCAGCACGGAGCCCGACACGAGGCTTGAACTCTTGAACCATGAGATCATGATCTGAGCTGAAACCAAGAGTTGGACACTCAACTGACTGAGCCACCCAGGCATCCCGCTTTCTGTCTTTTTAAAGCTGATGTCAGTGGGCCTTCTCTAGACCAGGGATTGGCAGTTCCATTCATTACCCACCTGGAAAAAGAACCTCACTGTTGCCATTGGCAACATGGTTCAGTGGCTGCAAGCTCCATTAAGGGAATGAATTTGATTGAGAGTCTGTGGCTTCGGGAGGGAGTGTGTAGACCTGCAGTGAGCAATAGGGCTGGGACCCAGTGAGGGTCAGGGATGCTGCTGCACCCTTGAGAGTTGCCCATGGAAGGGAGAACCGCCCTGTGTGAAGCGGCACGAGGCCAAGCCCCAACTCTTTAAGGAGGGCCTGGTTTGGGCCTCCTGCGGGAGTTTCCCGTGTGGCTCCTTTACCCTGTAGGAGGAGCAGGTCAGGCGGAAGAAGCGAGAAGAGCGCCTGCAGCAGATCCGTCACAATGCACAGCTCAAGTATGCAGCCAAGCGCATGGTGAGTGTCCTCTCGGAGTGGCAGGGATGGTGTACGGGCACGGTCCCACTGCCTGGGGCCTCACGGAGTTTCTCCTTTGGGTGAGTGGTCAGGACCTCAGTATTCTTGCCCTGACCCTCCCCCCCCCTCCATCACCCAGAAGCTGGCAGCTTGAGCTGAGGTATTGATGCCTGGGGTGGAGATACCAGTAGGACAGCGAGGCCTGTGGAAACGGCATGTGTGTTGTCCTTGGTGGTAGCCACTTCGAGGGTGACTCCATCAAGGGGGCAGGGGCACCTGTACTGAGATTCCTCTGTCCCACTTGTAATGCTCTTACACAGAGACGGGAAGAAGAAGAAATGGAGCGTCTCCTCCACCTCAGCAGGGAGATGCTAGCAGAAGGAACAGGGACCGAGCCCCTAGAGCAGCTGGTATGTGGGGACGAGGAGCTGGTCCTCGCCGAGTACGAGAGCGATGAGGAGAAGGGAGCAGCTCGTGGGTAAGATGGTGCTTCTCCTTTACCCACCTCCCCTGCGCTGGTCTGCATGGGGGCTCTCAGGGAGGCAGCTCCTGTGCCTAGAGAGAGGCAGCCTGCTGTGTCCCTCATGAGACATCTGAAGGGATGGAATGCCATCCCTTAAGTTCCTCATAAATGGGGGCTGTGCCTTAGGCTACAGGGCTAGGAAGGGGAGGAGCAGGGACCTGCACCCAGCACCCAGGCCACTCTTGATCATGTGCTCTTAGCTCCTAGACTACACCTTGTGAGGTTTATGATATAAATCATCAACGTATCCTTAGCCCAACTTGTTCTTTTCGCCTTCTGGCTTCTGAGTTTCTGATGTGTGAGTCCTAAGCTGCTGGGTGGAGTAGAAACACTGAAGGTGACAGTGAGGATGTTCTGAGGCCACACTGCCCTAGTGGGAGCCTCCTTTTTCATTCATGCTTTAGTTGCACAAATGACCTTTGAGGGTCTGCTCTAGGTGTGGCGTGGCTCCAGATGCCACAGATGACAGACATGACCCCTGCCCTCCAGAGCTTGCATGTAGTTGATGGCAGGGGGGTGGGGAATGTACACCAGAACTGTGAAATGAGCACATTTGCCCAGGAGGAGAATAAAACTGGTGAAAGGGGTAGCGTGTGGGGTCGCACCTCCAGGTGAAGCTAGGAGAGCCCTCCAAGGGGGTGACAAAGCATGAGAAAGAGCCTTGGGGAGACCTGGGAGAAGAGAGGTCTAGTCAGTAGCCTGAAGGTACCCTGGTCTGGAAACGGGAACAGGTTTGGTAAGTTCAAGGGGCACAGAGAAGGCCCAAGGGCTGGGCAAGAGCGAATGAGGGAGAGAGGGGAAGAAGAGGCAGCTGTGTGTTTGGGCCTCATGGGTCCACTGAGGGTTTGGGTGTTCTCAGTGCAGTGGGGCTGTGGGGTTTCAAACAAGGGAGTAACAGGATTGTATTTGGGCATTAGGGCATTAAAGTCATTTTGATATCAGTTCTTTCCCCAAGTCACAAGTACCCCTAGAGGTCATCCCTCTTAGGCTCCCAACTTGGAAGCATTGTTTTCTGCTCCTCTAAAGGTGACTCCAGTGTTCTACATTCTCATTGACACTGGTCACCATGTCTGTGTAGAGTGTAACTCCAAGGCCTGAAACCTTTGGTTGACTCTTTTGTGATGGAGAAAATCTTCAGTCTGTCTGCAGTGCACCTTCTAACTTCACCATCGGGTGCTCAGCGTCCCAGCTGCCCTGACTTTTCTTTCTTTTCCCCCTCAGCTTTATTGAGATATAATTGGGTTATAACATTGTGTAAGTTTAAGATACATACCATGATGATCTGATATCTGATACATGTATGCATTGCAAAACAATCACTATGATAAGGGTAGTTAACAAATCCATCGTCTCACATACTTAACATTTCTTTAAAGATGTGCTCTCCTAGCAGCTGTCAGGTGTACAATACAGTGTAGTTAATGACAGTCATCATGCTGTGACCCTAGAACGTATTATCTTATAATGGTACCTTTACCTTTTGACTACTTTCATGTCCCTCTTCAGCCCCTAGCAATCTACTCTGTTTCTAGGAGTTTGGTTTTTTTAGATCCCACTTAGGATATGCCACAGAATTGTCCTTCTCTGTCTGACTTACATCACTTAGCAGAATGCCCTCAAGGTCCATATATATTGTCACAAATGGCAAGACTTCTTTCTTTTTTATGGCTGAATATTTCCGTGTGTGTGTGTGTGTGTGTGTGTGTGTGTGTGTGAGAGAGAGAGAGAGAGAGACATTTTCATTATTCATTCATCTGTCAGTGGATACTTCGGTTGTTTTCATCAGTGCTGCATTGAACATGAGGATGCAGAGATCTCCACGAGATAGTGATTTCATTTCCTCTAGATATATACCCAGAAATGGGATTGCTGGGTCATATGCTACTTAATATTTTTTAATTTTTTGAGGAATGTCCATGCTGTTTTCTAGAGTGGCTGCACCAGTTTACATTGCCACCCACAGTGCGCAAGGGTTCCCTTTTGTCCACATCCTTGCAAACATTTCTTTCTCTTTCTTCCTTTCCTTTCCTTTCCTTTCCTTTCCTTTCCTTTCCTTTCCGTTCCGTTCCGTTCCGTTCCGTTCCGTTCCGTTCCTTGTCTTTCAGAGTACAAGCAGGAGAGAAGGGCAGAGGGAGAGAAAATCCCAAGCAGGCTCCATTCTCAGTGCAGCGCCTGACCTGGGGCTTGATCCTTATGACCCTGGGATCGTGACCCAAGCTGAAATCGAGAGTTGGATGCTGAATGGGCTGAGCCACCCAAGCACCTCATCTTTTTATCTTTTTGGCGGTAGCCATGCTAACAGGTGTGAGGTGAAATCTCATTGCAGTTTTGACTTGCATTTCCTTGGGGATCAGTGATGTTGAGCATCTTTTCGTGTACCTGTTGGCTATTTGTATGTCTTTGGAAAAATGTATATTCAGTTCCTCTGCCCATTTAAAAAATTTTTTTCTGTTTATTTTTGAGAAAGAGGGTGTGAGTGGAGGAGGGGCAGAGAGAGAGGGAGACACAGAATCTGAAGCAGGCTCCAGGCTCTGAGCTGTCAGCACAGAGCCTGATGCTGGGCTTGAACTCACAAACCATGAGATCGTGACCTGAGCCAAAGTTGGACGCTTAACCAACTGAGCCACCCAGGTGCCCCACCTCTGCCCATTTTTTAATTGGATTACTTGTTTTTTGCTGTTGAGTTCTATGAGTCCCTTATATATTTTGGATATAAGCCCCTTATCATCAGATAGGTGGTTTGCAAATATTTTCTCCCATTTCTTGGTTGCCTTTTCATTTTGTTGATTGTTTCTTTTGCTGTGCAGAAGCTTTTTAGTTTGACATAGTCCCACCTGTTTATTTTTGCTTTTGTTGCTATACTTTTGATGTCCTATCCAAGAAATTATTGAGAAGAACAATGTCATGAAACTTTTTCCTGTGTTTTCTTCTAGGAGTTTTATGATTTTAGGTCTTAGGTTTAAGTTTTTAATCCATTTTGACTTAGTTTTTGTGAGTGGTGTAGGAGAGGGGTTCCATTTCGTTCTTCTGCCTGTGACTATTCAGTTTGCCCAGCACCATGTTGAAGAGGCCATCTTTTCCTCATTGAGTATTCTTAGCTCCCTTGTCCAATAGTACTTTACTATATATACCTGGGTTTATTTTTGGGCTCTGTTCTGTTCCACGGGTCTTACGTGTCTGTTTTTATGCCAGTACCAAAGTGTTTTGATTACCATGCTGTTTGAAATAAGGAATTGTGATTCCTCCAGCTTTATTCTTTCTCAAGATTGCTTTGGCTATTTGGGGTCTTTTGTGGTTCCTAATGATTTTTAGGATTCTTTTTCTATATCTGTAAAAATGCCATTGGAATCTTGATAGGGAATTGCATTAAATCTATAGATAGCTTTGAGTAGTATGGACATTTTAGCAACATTAATTCTTGTGACCCATGAACATAGGACATTTTGTCATCTGTGTCATCTCCAGTTTCTTCATCAAAGTCTTGTAGTTTTGAGTATATGTTTTTCACCTCCTTGGTTAAATTTATTCCTGAGTATTTTATTGTTTGTTTGGTTTTTTTTTTTTTAAGTTATTTACTTTGAGAGAGACAGAGAACAGGTGAGTGGGGGAGGGGCAGAGAGGGGGAGAGAAGAGAGTCCCAAGCAAGCCCCTTGCTGTCAGAACACAGCCTGATGCAGGGCTCAGAATCACAGACTGTGAGATCAGATCATGTCCTGACTGAAATCAAGAGTTGTACGCTTAACCAACTGAGCCACCCAGGCACCCCAATATTTAATTGTTTTTTTTAAATGTTTTTTAAAATTCGGGGCGCCTGGGTGGCGCAGTCGGTTAAGTGTCCGACTTCAGCCAGGTCACGATCTCATGGTCCGTGGGTTCGAGCCCCGCGTCGGGCTCTGGGCTGATGGCCCAGAGCCTGGAGCCTGTTTCCGATTCTGTGTCTCCCTCTCTCTCTGCCCCTCCCCCGTTCATGCTCTGTCTCGCTCTGTCCCAAAAATAAATAAAAAACGTTGAAAAAAAAATTAAAAAAAAAAATAAAATAAATGTTTTTTAAAATTTATTTTGAAAGAAAGAGTGTGAGTGGGGGAGGGGTAGGGAGAGGGAGAGGGAGAGAGAGAATCCCAAGGAGGCTCCGAGCTGTCAGCTCAGAGCCCAATGCGGGGCTCAAACTCACAAACTGTGAGACATGACCTGGGCTGAAATCAAGAGTCAGACATTCAACTGACTTAGCCACCCAGGTGCCCCAGTATTTTATTGTTTTTGATGCCTTTATAAGTTAGACTTTTATTTCTTTTTCAGATAGTTTATTATTAGTGTACAGAAATGTACCTGATTTTTGTGTGTTGGTCATGTGCCCTGCAGCTTCACTGAATTTATTAGTCCTACCTAGCAGTTTTTTGGTGCTATCTTCAGGGTTTTTGTAAATAAACTCATGTCGTTTACTTCTTCCTTTCCAATTTGGATGCTTTTTATTTCTTTTTCTTGTCTGATTGGTCTGGCTATGACTTCCAGTGTTATGTTGAATAGGAGTGGTGAGAGTGGGCAACTTTGTCTTTTTCCTTGTCTTGGTGCAAAAGCTTTCACTCTTTTACTGTTCAGATGTTAGCTGTGGGCTTGTAATAGATGGCCTTTATTATGTTGAGGTACATTCATTTGTACCTAATTGATTGAGAATTTTTATCATGAACAGGCGTTGGATTTTGTCATGTTTTTTTCTGTGTTGAGATGATTATGTGACTTTTATATATCATTCTATTTATTGATATACCCCGTTTACTGATTTGCATATGATGAGCCATCATATTTTAGGGATAAATCCCACTTGATCATGGAGTATGATCCTTTTAATATGCCATTTAGTTCAGTTTGTTAGTGTTTTGTTGAGAATTTTTGCATCTGTATTCATCAGGGAAATATGCTAGCCTGTAGTTTCCTGTGTTTGTAGTGTTCTTACCTGGCTTTGGTATCAGGGTAATGGTGGTCTCATAAAATGAGTTTGGGAGTGTTCCCTCCTCTTCAGTATTTTGGAAGAGGTTGAGAAGGGTTGGCATTATTTCTTTAAATATTTGGTAGAATTTGCCTGTGAAATCATCTAGTCCTGGGCTTTTCCTTTGGTGCTCAGAGGCCTGCCCCTAAGCACAGATTTCGGGATCTGGATTAGAACCAAAACTTTTGACCCTGCCCAGGGCTGAGATGTCCAGACCTCTTTATGCATCCTATCTCGAAGAGATAAGGGCAGAGAGGCTCTGTAAACCCTTTGCCACCTGCCTCCAAGACTGCTTGCCCACTCCTGTACTTCTCCTCAAGAGGCCCCTGGGAACAAGAAAAGAACTTGAGTGGAGTTTGTGAATATTAGAGAAAGTGCTACTTAGGGTCTGGGCCTGAGCCAGTAATCCTGCAGATTTCTACAGCTTCCAGTGCCCTGGCATTTCAAGAGACATGAGCCTCTCTGAGAACACAACTCATTCTGAATATAAAATTTTTGCTCTTCATTTCTTCACATGTCCAGCTTCTTACTAGATTCGGTTGAGTTTGCTTACTGTGTGATTTAAATCAAGGCCTTTCAGACAAAGCTGACTGAACAATTATTGATTTATTTATTGACCGGGAAGGCAACCCTATAACTCCTCTTCTAATCCCCCAAAGCAATTAGCATTTCTGCTTTTTTTTTTAAATAAAATTTGCCAGGTGAGTAAAAAGAATCCCAGTGATGGCCCTGTAGGTAGAGTGTGTCTGTGAAAGATTTTGTGTTTTCTGAGGAACCTAGACTAATAACGTTGACCAAACATTCAGCCTTGTAATGCAGGATTTACCTCCCCACCAATCTGCCAGTGCACATGGGCTCTTCATTCATTGCTGGGAATGGTAGACTGAGGTGCTGGCGAGAGAAGAGATTTATCTGGTTCTGAGTGACAGCATCTTTTATTCAGTCAGTCAGCAGTCAGTTGTGACTTCCCTCAGGAAATGTGCGTGGAATTCCTGCTGTGTGCCAAGGCCTTGGTGGGACCCCTGGCATTCACAGAAGCTAGATACTCCCAGGTCCTGCCCGTGGACGTGACAGTCTGGAGGGGGAAACAGACCAAGAATAAGTTATTTTGAATGAGGTGCAGGGGGGCCATGGCAGTGTGTCAGAGGCCAGCCAAGCCTATGGGGGAGGTTGGAGAAGGCTGAACAGAGGAGACAATGTTTATATGGGGATCTCAAGGTTGACAGTTGGCTAGGTAAAAGAGGAGGTGAAGGGAGAGAGCATTCCAGGCAAAGAGAACAGCATGTCCAAGGCTCTGAGGTGGCAAAGAGCAAAGTTCTGTGGGGAACTGAGAGAATTCCAGTTTTCTGGAGGGTGGACAGTGAGGACAGAGTAGCCTTTGATGAGGGACAAGTCAGACACTGAACCTAGGCTTCGGGCATACTGTGCCCCTTTCTCATTTCCCTCCTGAGCGGCAGTGGGAGGATGGGGTTGGTGTTAGCCTGGGGGTGTCTCTCTGACTGAGCGAATGAGCACCTGCTCATTGGTGGAACCTGGTTGTTGGAATGGTCTGTCTCCCTTTGGCTGAGGGCTCCAACCCCAGCAATGCTGGCCTCCATGCGGGGAACAGCTTACTTGTTTAGCTAGTTCCCATACATGGCACATGCTCGGTACAGTGCATCTCAGTTGACCTGAGTCCCCAGGGAAGACTGTTCCATGTTATTTTTCTCTCTCAGAGTGGATGAGGAGGAGGAGGAGGAGGACCTGGAGGAAGAACACGTAACTAAGGTAAGACATCGTGTCCTGGGTATTCTGGGATTGGTCCCCAGTCCAGGGCTGTATCCCCCGAGCTGCTTCTCACTCTCCTGGGGTTCCCCAGACCCAGACCTTGGTGTCGGTGCTTACTTGGCCAGATGGGCTAGGCACCCAGAGGAGAGGCCTCTCCTGGCAGTGAAGCCTGGGCTTGTGTGCCCCAGGGCATCCAGGAGCTGCTGTTCTGGGCCATGGACCAGTGGTATCTCTCTGGGGAAAGGGGGGGCGGCAGGCCAGAGCAAGAGCACCCTGCCCTTTGGCTCCCTCTTCTCTGGTTTGTATTTTCATTGGCATGGAGTTCTGTGAGGTACATATGATTCTGACACCTCTCATGTTTAAAATCATTTGGTTTCATTTGTGTAAGACTCTTGTTTTCTTCGTTAAAAGTAGATATTTTGCCTCTATTTTTCTCTTCTTTTGTCGCTATTCTCCATCTCAGAGGAGCACAGAGAGAGTTTAGCTCAGTGCCCCCCTGCCTTACTGCCCGCCTGTCTTCCAAGCCCTTTGGGAGGTGTGTGTGGACAGCCCACCCCCCAACACACTCCCCAGAATCTATTCTTTCCCATTTGGGAACCACAGCTCAGGGAGGCGGCCTGTCCTGAGATGAACAAGCCCTGTAAAGTGGCTGGATTAGTGGCTGAGCAGGACTGATGGGAGGCGCTCCATGTCGTGGGTGTTCTCGTGACCTTCTGGAGCTGAGGGGATGGTGGGGACTGCCCCGGCCCTGTGTTAACTGAGATCTGCTGTGGGACAGAGTCCCCTTGCTTTAGGTTTGTGTATTTGTGGCCACTCTCCCCAGTCCCTCAGCCTATTAGACCATGTATTCCTTGATGTGCAGACAATATTTGGAGAAATTGTGGTCTCCTCTTTGAAATACCCTGCTTTTTCTCGGAGCAGATTTACTACTGCAGTCGGACGCACTCCCAGCTGGCCCAGTTTGTGCACGAGGTGCAGAGAAGCCCCTTTGGCAAGGACACCCGGCTTGTCTCCCTCGGCTCTCGGCAGGTAAACAGAGGCAGTGGGTCTTGGCTTGGGTGCCAACCTGCTCCCTTCCCTGGGCCTTCGTCTTCTTCCAGACATAGAAGAATTGTGGGTCCGAGGCAGGCCGAGCGGTGGGAGGATCGGCCTCTTCCGGTCCTTGGGGGGCTAGGCAGGCTCTGGAGGGTTGCTGTGTATCACGTAGCCGGGACCATTGTGTTGACTTTTTCTTTATCCTCTGCCTTCTAGAATCTTTGTATAAATGAAGATGTGAAAAACCTGGGTTCTGCGCAGCTTATCAATGACCGCTGCATGGAGATGCAGAGAAGTAAACACGGTAGCCGCCTGCACCCTGGAGCTGTGCAGCAAAGAGCTCTGGGACTGTCGTGTAGCCTCAGGCAGTACTGGGAAGGGGTCGGGAGTGGGGCAGAAGTGGACAAGGATGTGGGAAATAGTGTCTTAAATGGCAGTGACGGCAGAGCAGACGGCCGGGTCCTTCCTAAAGACCATCTCCTTGGGAAAAGGCGTTTTGCTTTTTGGGTCAGTGTCTAGTTCAGAACCCTGGCTCTGAGATGATTTTACTGGCTTTTTCTAGCGAACACCAAGTAAAATACCAGAATGGTGTGCTGAGTACCGAGCAGTACTGGGAAGGGTTTATCGGACCCCACCCTATGGAATTGGGCTCCTGACCCCATGGACACTTACCATTCTTTCTGCCTTTGCCCCCTTGTGCCTGTGCCCCTCAGAGAAGAGCAGAGCTGAGGATGAGAAGCCCAAGAGGAGAAGGCAGGAGCACCAGACCGCATGCCCCTTCTACAGCTATGAGCAGCTGCAGCTCCTCCGAGACGAGGTCCTGGTGGGGGTGAAGGACATCGAGCAGCTGGTGTCCCTGGGGAAGGAGGCTCGGGCCTGTCCCTATTACGGGAGCCGGTTTGCCATTCCAGCAGCCCAGGTGAAGACCCTGGAGGGTTGGGCAGTCACTCTTGGCTCTAACTGTGGCCTCAGCCCCAAGGAGTTTCCTCATTCCTCTTAATTTGGGAGGATGTCACTGGCCATGGTTGGACTGACCAACACACTGCACACCGGTGACCTGTCACCCACACGCCTGGTGCGTAGGGTCAGAGGCGGCCCCAGGTGCCTTGTGGCTCTGGGTTGCAGGAATAGTTGGCATTATTGGGGACAGCAGATAAAAGCCAGGAAGGGGTGTGCAGTCCTAGTGAAAAACAGAGTCGGGGGCGAAAGCTGAGGGGATGAAGTAAGGGTGCTACACCAGAAACGTGTTCCCAGATGGCCTTTCGGAGGAACCTACCCACCAGTGTGTGAGAAGACAGTCTTCTCTAGACTTGCCACATTTGGTGTCATCTTTAAACAGAAAAACTGCCGGTTTGCCAGATCAAAAATACCATTGTTATTTGGTACGATTTTACTGTCTAACTGCTGCTTCTTAATTTGAATGGCTTTTGGAAATAGGGTTTCGATTATGGAGACTTCCATATAAGAAAGAAGAGATTAGGTAGGTTTTCAGTGATTCAGGGAACATGAGTAATAATTTTACAAGGCAGTTAAATGCTCATTAATATACTACGTTGAACCGTGTTGCGTGGGTGCTCAGAATTAAATTCCAGAACCCTCCCAGCCCTCAGCATTGTTGCATGCCGTGCCTGGGGTCTGTTTGCCACATTGCAAGATTAGTGCCATAGATACCTGTGTGCAAATATAGTAAGATGTCCTGAGATTTTCATGATCTTAACTTTTTGAGATACTTTTCACCTCATTTTTGCTTTGTAGTATCCTACTAAAAAAGCAAAGGCAAGTATTATCCATATGTTCTCATATCCATATGAGGACACAGGCCCAGAAAGGTTAAGTGATATATCTGTTTTCTCTTAGTGGGTGAGTAATGGAGCCAGTATTAAAGTTGGGCCTTAAGTTTCTAGTTTTCTGGATTTTCACTCTATCAGTATTCTTTTAACTGTAAAATCATCATCACAGAGAGCACCTAAAAATTCATGGAATGCTTTTTTGTTTACCCTCCACCCCTTAGCCCTTATTTGAGATAGAGTTTATCATTTTGCAGATGAAGAAATTGAGGCGCAGAAAGATTAAGTCACTCTTCCAGAGTCATTTAGCTGGGAAATAACAGCTCCAAGACCGGAACTCAGGGCTACCTACTAGTACACCACTGGTTTTCACAGTGTTTTGAGGAACCTTGGGTGCTTCAGGGGCTACCTCGGGGGTATGGATAAGGCTAAGCAGGGGTTCCACGCTTCTCTCTGCTCCCCTCTGCCCACCGCCACTCTTGGTTCAGTCAGATTCAGATTGGCCCCAGTTATGTCTGTTTCATATTTCATGTTCCACATAAAACCTGAAGAGGGGGTCTGTTGCTAAAAGCACAGGGCTTTGCTAGAGCTTTCACTCTTGAATGCCCCTACACGTATTCTGGTTGGGAAATGAAACCACTCACACCAGGAGCTTAGAGCAGGTGGGGCTGTTGTGGCAAGGAGCCCAGCCCTGCTCAGGTGGCCGCCCCCTCCTCCCAGCTCGTGGTGCTGCCCTACCAGATGCTGCTGCACGGGGCCACCCGCCAGGCCGCAGGGATCCAGCTGCAGGGACAGGTGGTGGTCATTGACGAGGCTCACAACCTGATTGACACCATCACGGGCATCTACAGTGCAGAGGTCAGCGGTTCCCAGGTGGGTCGGCCTCTCCCTTCTTGGGCCAGTGCCTGCTGTGGGGAAGAGGGATGTGGATCATCTCTCCAAGTGCCTAGACCTGGAATACGTCTGGCAATGGCGTGGGGAAGGGTGCGCTGAGTCGAGGCAGTGGCCTCGTCAGGGGCGGACTGGCTAGAACTACAGGGACCCAGATCTTAGAAATGCTGGCACCCAGCGCAGACAAGGTGACTCATTTCCTTGTTCCTCACTGGCGTATGTCATCCTGAGTCCCTCCAGCCCAGGGTGGTACCAGCCAGTTCTCTATAACCCAGGACAGTGGGGTGAGGGAAGCAGGGTCCTCACATGGTTGGACATCATTATTGTTGCTTTGAGGGGTTCTCAGTATTTCTGAAAGCCACTATTTATCGATTATCTCCTCTGTGCCATGCAGCATACACAGTATTGTGAAACCCCACGCTGCCTCTGTGCAGGCTGGTATTCCTAGTTAACGTTGAGAACTCTTGAAATTCAGGGGGGCATAAGCAGTGTGCTGCTCTCTTCACCTTGGTTGTTTCCCATGAGGTGTCCTGGCTAGCATCTTCTAGGCATGATCTAAGATATCATTGGCACAGCCCTAGGCTGCTTGCTCAGAGCCTGGGCCGCCTTCACACCTGTTCTCTGTTCTCTCCAGTTCTGCCAGGCCCATTCCCAGTTGCTCCAGTATATGGAACGATATGGGTAAGATACTGCCTCCTGAGGGTAAGGGAAATCCTGCTCAGTCTCTGGGAGAAGGCACTTGGGTCTCCATCTCTGGCCCAGGCACCACACCGAGTGGGCCAGGGTGCTGTTTACCTCCTGTTTACGGTGGTGTGTACCCCACATAGGCCGAGGGTGCTTGGGACACAACAGCTGGCTGTGAAGGCCTTGGGCCACGGCCAGCCTTTTTCTCTGGGACCATATTTGTCACTGTGGTCTACCTTGAAAGACACTGGACAGAAAGGCCACAATTTGGGGCATTTGGAAGGGAAGCAGCTTGGGGAGTGCTACCACTTGATGTCCGTTGGTGTCTCCTCAGGAAGCGTCTGAAGGCCAAGAACTTGATGTACATCAAACAGCTCCTGTATCTGTTGGAGCAGTTTGTGACTGTGTTGGGAGGTAAGGAGCACTATGCCCACCCCAGCCCCTGGCCTGCTAAGCTTGCTGCAGTCCCTTCTCTGGATGCCAGTCAGGACACCTGGGATTTCTGTGTCCTCAAGAATTGTCTTGGCCATTGATTTAGAAGATGTTTATTTTTCATAGCTTTGTTGAATTGTCTGACCGTAGATCCTTTTTTAGGTTTCTAGTTTATATTTCCCTGAGTCCTTTTTATTTTGCCAGACCTTACTTCTCAGGTAGTAATAACAGCATAG
Source organism: Lynx rufus (assembly GCF_022079265.1). Lineage (NCBI taxonomy): Eukaryota > Metazoa > Chordata > Mammalia > Carnivora > Felidae > Lynx > Lynx rufus. Next base: position 37,654,720 of record NW_025814889.1, on the reverse strand, counting down.
TGTAATAGAAACGGTGATGTTACTTTGGAGTGCTCCTGTGAGGAGAGCTGCACAGGCACACTCACTGTTGTTGACAGAGGAGTCAACTAAAGCTCAGAGATGTGACCTGCCTCTGCTTCATGAACCTAGTAGGAGAGACTAGAGGCTCTAGGTTCCATACTGCTTTGCACAATTCTGTGTCACCTACCCTTTCCTTTGCTATATATATGGCTGTCATTTGAAGGCTTTCCTAGAAGCCAAAGTTCTGGAAAACCAGTGCGGCGTTCCACTGGAGGGATTTTGTCTAATGTCTAATGTCGGTGTTCCTCCCTTCCACCTCTGCCTTGCCACTGGCCACTGTGCAGCCTGGACAACTCTTTGCACCTGCGTAAAGTGGGTGGTCCCTTGGCCCCAGCCTCCTTGGAGGAGGTGTGAAAAGAATGAGATAACAAGGCTTTGGGCTCCATATGCAAACGTGGGTTAGATTTTGAGGCTTCCTAGAGCTTCCCACCCTCTCAGTGGGTTCTTTGGGTGCCATAAATGGCAAAAAACCTGTTTACATGTGAATGCTCTTATTTGATGAGTACATCAAATAGCGTACACACAAAATGTGTGAGAGGATGGGGGTGGGGGGCAGAGGATCCCCATCCTGACCTGCTTGAATTCTGTTTTAGGAAACATTAAGCAAAATCCCAACACACAGAGCCTTTCGCAAACAGGTAAGAGGGCGGCCTTCAGAGACTCAGAGATGGTCTGAGCCGTTTCTGAGCTCACCTCTGGGCCTGTGGTCTTCAGAGCAAGGATTCCAAGGCCCTTCTTTGTTTATCCTTAGGGACAGAGCTGAAGACCATCAATGACTTTCTCTTTCAGAGCCAGATCGACAACATCAACTTGTTCAAGGTAGAGGTTCTCCCCCTTCTGTGTCAGCGCCCAGTTTCCTTATCCTTACCGCCACCTGCGAGCAGAGCACTGTGTTAAGACTGGAAGGAATAAAAAGTAAATTTCTTGTGTTGTGAGTCAGTCTAGAAGTCTGAGGACCTACAGCATAGATGTTTGTAATTAACCCTTAAAGTGCCAGCAAGAAAAAAAATCTTCAATCCAGAGTGAAGGGTCCTAGGGATTGGTGAGAAAAGCTGCCTTTCATTTACCATGTAAGCACAGATAGAAACTCCCGGGTCCTTTACCTCGTTCCATCTTTCTTCTGGCCCAGTCTTTGCCCTGGACTAGAAAGAGCAGGTCAGCTTTGTGAGCACCATCCTGCTATTGGGCTGAGGTGGCTGAGAACACTCCCTGGGCCACTCTGCGTGACCCGCCCCCATCCTTGCACACCAGCTGCAGGTGTCTGCCTGCTCCAGACCTACTGTTCGGGGTACTGCTGCCATCACTTGACTCACAACTTAGTGATTCCAAATTACTAAAAATACAGAGCACTTGCTGTGTCCAAGGCAGTGCACCAGGTTCTGGGACCCCACGGTAGGAGGTACCATCACCATTCAGAAGCAGAGGAAACCAGGGCTGGGTGAGGTTTCCCCAGGACGACATGTACTAGCCATACATGAGTGAGCAAATGGTGCCTGGTGTGGGAGGCAGCATGTGAGCCCTGGCTTGGCCTTGAGACCCTGCTTGCTTCCCTCCTGCCTTCCCATTTTTCTTCAAACCAGCTTACCTGTTTTGATCACGGTCACTGCCATTACCCCATCTGACCAGTTGAGGCCATTTTGATGCCTTTCTTCTCCCTTTGGGTCCCGCATCCAAACAGTTGCCGGGCCTCAGAGCTGGAAGGAGCACTCGAACTCCCACTGCTTTTCCAATCCCACAGCTGCCACTTCAGGGCCGGCTCGTTTCCTCTCGCCTCCTTTCCGCTCTTCCTGGCTTCACTCTCTGTCCCTTCTCAAATCTTTCCTACACTGTCATCTGGTGAGTCCTCACTGGAAGATAGTGCCCTTTTTAGAAATCTTCAAAGGCTTCAACTCCCTGTCTTCCTTTCCAAGCTGCACATGTTGTACACACTGGAGGGCCCCCGAACAAGCCCCAAGCTTTACCCTCTCTGTGCCTTTGCTCGTATGTGTTTTTTTAAACTCTTAATCTTTTCAGGGTTCATCTTAGGTGCTGTCATATTGAAGGAGAGCACAGAAGACCTGTCACCAGGAACCTTTAGAGAGGGTTGGGGCTATGCAGACGTTAGTGAGGAGGCCATGTGCATGAAGGTTGCTCTTGTGGGAGAGCGCTGTGTTGTATGTGGGGGTGGTGGGAGAGGAGTGACCTCAGAAAGGAGGTTGACCCGGTTGGCCACAAGGAGGCTGGGTTCCTCAGGAGCTGTCAATGAATCATGCTCCCTGGGGTTTTGGAAGGTGGTGTTTTTTTTTTTTTTCCAGCCTAATTGTTGCATGTGCCTGCAGTGGTTTGCTTTTGCAGGTGCGGCGCTACTGTGAAAAGAGCATGGTCAGCAGAAAGGTACAGCCTCTTTTCCTGGGTCTGGCCAGGCTCCACAGCACCCCACCTCCTGCCCTCCCAGTACCTTGCTCTCCCCTGCCCTTGGGAGCCCCAAGTCACCCCTGCTCCCTTCTTACTGCAGGGCTGCTTGCTGTGTCGGGTGGGGGTGCCAAGATGCCTTGTGTTGGGGGGCAAGTTGTGGGCTGTGCGGGGTGCAGCAGAACCTCCAGCCTGGGCTCCCACTGCTGCACCCTCATTCCTCCCTGTGCTCTCTCTCCCCGTCCCAGCTCTTTGGCTTCACAGAAAGGTATGGCACGGTCCTTGCATCCTCCAGGGAGCAGTCCAGACTGGCTGGGTTCCAGCACTTCCTACAGAACCTGCAGCCCGCATTGACCGAGAGTGAGTCAAGAAGGGGAGACAGGGCTGCAGGTGGGGGCCAAGAATATCCATCCCTCACGCGTGGACTCCTCTCCTGCCTCATCTGTGGTCCCAGACTGTCTTCCTTCTGCTCTGTGCAGCTCCCGTGCCCCACGGAGATGAGGGAGAGGCCAGGGTGCCACGGTCTGCTTCCCCGCTGATGCACATCGAAGGCTTCCTTGCAGCCCTCACCACTGCCAACCAGGATGGCAGGGTCATCCTGAACCGCCAAGGTAGTCCAAGGAGGAATCAGCATGGAGCCGGGAAACCAAAGCATGAAAAGATTCTACCTTGCACCTCTCTGGGTTAGGACGAGGAGACAAGGTGGTGAAACTGGTCCTCTGTAGCCTGGGTGGGCTGGTGTAGGTGCGGTGAGGAGGGATGTGAGGCACTGGGGAGGCTGGCATCTCACGCCAGGTTATGAGAGAAGTTGTATAGCCTACTGGTTACAGGTATGTGAGTTTTGGTTTGAGTCTTGATTCCGTCACCTCCAAGCTGTGTCTATCACTGTGAACCTCAGTCTTCATGTGCAAAAGGAGCTGGTAGTGCTGTCTGCCTCGGGCTTGTCCTGCACTTTGAATGGAATCTAATCAAAAGGGAAAGTGGTATCTCTAGTGGCTCCTTCATGGACACAACTGAGCTCCCATTTGCCTCAGACTCATGGAAGTCTTTGTTCGGCCTGCCTGCAAACCACCCCCTCCTTCCCCAGCTGGCTCTGTCTTTTTTTCAGGAAGTCTTAGTCAGAGCAGCCTCAAATTCCTGCTCCTGAATCCAGCCGTGCACTTTGCCCAAGTGGTGAAGGAATGCCGGGCAGTGGTCATTGCAGGCGGCACCATGCAGCCGGTAAGGGAACCAGACCCAGCCTCTTGTGCCCTGAGTGCTGGGATGAGACAGGGACGGGGGGAAGAGGCGCTGTCCAGTGGGCCCTCAAACCAGAAAGGGGTCAGCTTGAACAGGCCAAGCAGCGTCCACCAGGTGGCATTGCTGTGCTGTCTCATGCCTGGGCCTTTAGCCTGGGGCAGGGGTGGAGTGGGCAGTGGGGGTGGAGGGAGGCACATGGCTGCTGATTTGGTGCTTTTGTAGGTTAGGTACCGCACTTCTCCCAAAAATAGCCGTTCTGGAATTTCAGGCCCCCATTTTAGTGCCATTCGCTCCTTATACCCACCATAGATACGACCTTTCCTTTCTTTTATAAATTTATATACACACACACGTATTTAGGAAAGTATTTTGTTTTCGTTGTAGAAAGCAGAGACCAGCAAAAGCAGGAAAAAAAAAAATAGATGATAATTCCACCAGCGAAAGATTTTATTTTAGTGTATATCATTATACTAGTCTTTGTGTGCATAATTTTTACAAATATACATACATATTTTAAAAACAAAAATCTGTATCTCTACATGCTGTTGCTGTGATTTGCTTTTTTCACTCAGCAACAAATGTCATAGACATTTTTCCTTGTCAGCAGTATGTATTTATTCCACCATGCTCTGGCTGTGTTTTTTTCTGTTACATGAATATGTTACATCTTATAGAACTACTCTTCTTTTGTTAGATATTTAGGTGATTTCCAGTCTTTCTCTGTTTTATGCAACACAGTGGCAAACAGAACCACGTCTCTGCACAGCGGTTCTGTCCTTAAGGTACACCTAGCCCAGGACTTTGGTGGAAGGCTCCTCAGCGCCCACGCAGTCATTCGTTTCTAACCTCAGCCGCTAGAATCCCCCATTGCTTTATTAGTTTCCAACTTTTCTGTCTTTTCTATAGACTTGCATATTTTTGTTCATGTATTAAAAGCATCTATAGTCATTGCTGCTTTCAATGCCCAGGTGTCTCAGACTTGGCCTGTCAGAGCCCGACGTGCTGCCTCTGGTCCTTGATGAGGCCCCACTAGCCTTGGGATGCTTTCTTCCTTTCTGGCAAGATGAAACATCCCAGCCACCTTATGCCTTCTTTATCCCATATCTGGGATCATTCATTTTTCTAAGATAACCTGGTTTCTTTTATTGGGGATTGGTGTTTAAAAACCAATATCTGGGTATTGGGGTGTTTGTGGTACTCCTGGATTATAAATGTTTTTAGGCCTTCTTGTAGACTGAGGAAAATGGTTTTAAAAAACCATGAGTCCATATTAATATTTCTAAATGAACATCAGTCAGTTATTTGACCTTACACTGTATGTCTTTTCTCTTGAGCTGAATGTTTGGTTTCTCATTACATTGACGTAACTACTTATTTGCTATGTCCCATAATACACTTAAGATATACTAAAATAGTTTCATATACAGTATTATTCTAACAATAAACTATTGATGAAAATTTCATTTCTTTGCATTTGTTTTTTGCCCTTAGGTATATCCTACTAAGGATGTATGGTCACTAAGGATCTGAAGTCACTTGAAGTCAGGCGTTGCTTTGTGTGCTTATGTTGTGAATGTGACAGAGAGTTAGGCTTTCTTTGTTGCCATGTGTTTTCAGTTTTAGAGTTTGATTTTTCATTTTAGACATATATATATATATATATATATATATATATATATATTTGTTAATGCTTATTTTTGAGAGAGAGACAGAATGCAAGTGGGTTAGGGGCAGAGAGAGACACACACACAGAATCCGAAGCAGGCTCCACGCTCTGAGCTGTCAGCACAGAGCCCGACGCTGGGCTCAAACTCACAAGCTGTGAGATGATGACCTGAGCCAAAGTCGGTTGCTCAACCAACTGAGCCACCCAGGTGCCCCTAGACTTAATTATATTTTTAAAATAAGTAAACACCTGTATGGTTCAAAAGTCAAAACTGCATGGAAGATACATTCAGGGGCGCCTGGGTGGCTCAGTTGGCTAAGCATCTGACTTCTGCTCAGGTCATGATCTCATGGTCCATGGGTTTGAGCCCCACATTAGGCTCTGTGCTGACAGCTCAGAGCCTGGAGCCTGCTTCAGATTCTGTGTCTCCCTCTCTTGCTACCCCTCCCCAGCTCATGTTCTGTCTCTTTCTCTCTCAAATATAAACAAACATTAAAAAAAAAAAAAAAGATGCATTCAGGAAGTCTTACTTCCATCCATTTCCAGCCTGTTCCCCATGCCCATAGGTTATCATTTTTCTTACTCCTAGTCTTTCTATGCTTTCATTTTATTTTTCTCCAGAAATAAGCAAATATATGTACTTATTTTTTCCTTTCCTTTGTCTTTTACATCAAAGCATAACTGGTTTTTAGTCACCAGTGTGTTGTGGCACGCCATTCAGTAGCCAGCGCCATCTGTGCGCCTCTTGCTGGCCGCTGAGCTCTGCGCTGGCAGGATCCAGCGTGATGCTTTCAGCTGACCCCTCCTGAAGGGGATCACTGCACAGGAAGTATCCTTGTGCATGGGTTGGTTTGTGGAGCTGTATGCTCAGAGGGGACTCCTAGCTAGGGGGGCTGCCAGGTTGAAAGATAAAAATACATCTGATTTATTAAATATTGCCATATTCCCCCCCAGCTGGAGCTGTACTGTTCTCTCTTCCACCAGCACTGTGTGTATGTGCCTACAGAGGGATACACTTTGGGATTTTTGCCAATTCAATAGGTGAAAACCCTGGAACTCTTTTTTTTTTTTTATTTTTTAATTAATTATTTTAATTTACATCCAACTTAGCATATAGTGCAACAGTGATTTCAGTAGATTCCTTAGTGCCCCTTACCCATTTAGCCCATCCCCCCTCCCAAAACCCCTCCAGTAACCCTCTGTTTGTTCTCCATATTTAAGAGTCTCTTATATTTTGTCTCCCTCCCTGTTTTTATATTATTTTTGCTACCCTTCCCTTATGTTCACCTGTTTTGTATCTTAAAATCTTCATATGAGTGAAGTCAGAAAATATTTGTCTTTCTCTGACTAATTTCGCTTAGCATAATACCCTCTAGTTCTTTTTTTTTTTTTTTAATGTTTATTTTACTTATTTTTGAGAGACAGAGACAGCATGAGCAGGAGAGAGAAAGAGGGAGACCCAGAATCTGAAGCAGGCTCCAGGCTCTGAGCTGTCAGCACAGAGCCTGACGCGGGGCTTGAACTCACGAGCTGTGAGATCATGACCTGAGCCAAAGTCAGACGCTCAACCGACTGAGCCACCCAGGCGCCCCTAATACCCTCTAGTTCTATCCATGTAGTTGCGAATGGCAAGATTTCATTCTTTTTGATTGCCGAGTAATACTCCATTGTATATATATACCACATCTATCCATTCATCCATCGATGGACACTTGGGCTCTTTCCATACTTTGGCTATTGTTGATAGTGCTGCTATAAACATGGGGGTGCATGTGCCCCTTTGAAACAGCATACCTGTATCCCTTGGATAAATACCTAGTAGTGCGATTGCTGGGTCATAGGCTAGTTCTATTTTTAATTTTTTGAGGAACCTCCATACTGTTTTCCAGAGGGGCTGCACCAGCTTGCATTGCCCCCAACAATGCAAAAGAGATCCTCTTTCTCTGCATCCTTGCCAACATCTATTGTTGCTTGAGTTGCTAATGTTAGCCATTCTGACAGGTGTATGGTGGTATCTCATTGTGGTTTTGATTTGTATTTCCCTGATGATGAGTGAAGTTGAGCATTTTTTCATGTGTCGGTTGGCCATCTGGATGTTTTCTTTGGAGAAGGTCTATTCATGTCTTTTGCCTATTTCTTCAATGGATTATTTGTTTTTTGGGTATTGAATTTGATAAGTTCTTTATAGATTTTGGATACTAACCCTTTATCTGATAGTCATTTGCAAATATCTTCTTTCATTTCATCCAGTTGCCTTTTAGTTTTGCTGATTGTTTCCTTTGCTGTGCTGAAGCTTTTTATTTTGGTGAGGTCCCAATAGTTCATTTTTGCTTTTGTTTCCCTTGCCTCTGAAGACATGTTGAGTAAGAAGTTGCTGCAGCCAAGGTCAAAGAGGTTTTCACCTGCTTTCTCCTTGAGGATTTTGATGGCTTCTGTCTTACATTTAGGTCTTTCATCTACTTTGAGTTTATTTCTGTGTATGGTATAAGAAAGTGGTCTTGGTTCATTTTTCTGCATGATGCTGTCCAGTTTTCCCAAGATGATTTGAAGAGACTTATCTTTATTCCATTGGATATTCTTTCCTGTTTTGTCAAAGATTAGTTGGCCATGCATTTGTAGATCCATTTCTGGGTTCTCTATTCTGTTCCATTGATCTGAGTGTCTGTTCCTGTGCCAGTACCATACTGTCTTTATGATTACAGCTTTGCAATACAACGTGAAGTCCGGATCGTGATGCCTCCTGCCTTGGTTTTCAAGATCGCTTTGGCTATTCGGGGTCTTTTCTGGTTCCACACAGATTTTAGGATTGTTTGTTCTAGCTCTGTGAAGAGTGATGGTGTTATTTTGATAGGTATTGCATTGAATATGTAGATTGCTTTGGGTAGTATTGACATTTTAACAATATTTGTTCTTCCTATCCAGGAGCATGGAATCTTTTTCCATTTTTTTGTGTCTTCTTCAATTTCTTTCATAAGCTTTCTCTAGTTTTCAGTGTATAAATTTTTCACCTCTTTGGTTAGATTTATTCCTAGGTATTTTATGGTTTTTGGTGCAATTGTAAATGGTATCGATTCCTTGATTTCTCTTTCTGTTGCTTCATTGTTGGTGTATTGGAATGTAACTGATTTCTGTTCATTGATTTTATATCCTGCCACTTTGCTGAATTCTTGGATCAGTTCTAGCAATTTTTTGGTGGAATTTTGGGTTTTCCATATAGAGTATCATGTCATCTGCGAAGAGTGAGAGTTTGACCTCCTCCTGGCCGATTTGGATACCTTTATTTCTTTGTGTTGTCTGATTGCAGAGGCTAAGATTTCCACTACCATGTTGAATAACAGTGGTGATAGTGGACATCTCTGTCTTGTTCCTGACCTTAGGGGGAAAGCTCTCAGTTTTTCCCCACTGAGGAGGATATTAGCATTGGGTCTTTCATATATGGCTTTATGATCTCAAGGTATAATCCTTCTATCCCTACTTTCTTAAGGGTTTTTATCAAGAAAGGATGCTGTATTTTGTCAAATGCTTTCTTTGCGTTTACTGAGAGGATCATATGGTTCTTGTCCTTTTCTTTTATTGATGTGATGCATCGCATTGATTGTTTTGCAGATATTGAACCAGCCCTGCATCCCAGGTATAAATCCCACTTGGTCGTGGTGAATAATTTTTTTAATGTATTGTTGGATCTGGTTGGCTAATATCTTATTGAGGATTTTCGCATCCACGTTCATCAGGGAAATTGGTCTGTAGTTCTCCTTTTTAGTGGGGTCTGTGTCTAGTTTTGGAATCAAGGTAATGCTGGCTTCATAGAAAGAGTTTGGAAGTTTTCCTTCCATTTCTAGTTTTTGGAACAGCTTCAAGGGAATAGATTTTAACTCTTCCTTAAAGGTTTGGTAGAATTCCCCTGGAAAGCCATCTGGCCCTGGACTCTTGTTTTTTGGGAGATTTTTGATTACTACTTCGATTTCTTTACTGGTTATGGGTCTGTTCAAATTTCTCTTTCTTTCTGTTTCATTTTTGGTAGTTTATATGTTTCTAGGAATTTGTCCATTTCTTCCAGATTGCCCATTTTATTGGCATATGATTGCTTATAATATTCCCTTATTGTTTTTATTTCTGCTGTGTTGGTTTTGATCACTCCTCTTTCATTCTTGACTTTATTTATTTGGGTCCTTTTTCTTTTTGATCAAACTGACTAGTGGTTTATCAATTTTGTTAATTCTTTCAAAGAACCAGCTTCTGGTTTCATTGATCTGTTTTACTGTTTTTTTTGGGGGGGGGTTCAATAGCATTGATTTCTCCTCTAATATTTATTATTTCCTGTCTTCTGCTGGTTTTAGAATTTATTTTTTCTTTTTCCAGCTCTTTAAGGTGTAATGTTAGGTTGTGTATCTGAGATCTTTCTTCCTTCTTTAGGAAGGCATGGATTGCTATATACTTCTCTCTTATGACTGCCTTTACTGCATCCCAGAGGTTTTGGGCTGTGGTGTTACCATTTTCATTGGCTTCCATGTACTTTTGAATTTCCTCTTTAACTTCTTGGTTAGCCCATTCATTCTTTAGTAGGATGTTCTTTAGTCTCCAAATATTTGTTATCTTTCCAAGTTTTTTCTTGTTGTTTTCGAGTTTCATAGCGTTGTGATCTGAAAATATGCACAGTATGATCTTGATCTTTTTGTACTTGTTGAGGGCTGATTTGTGTCCCAGTATGTGATCTATTCTGGAGAATGTTCCATGTGCACTTGAACAGAGTGTATATTCTGGTGCTTTAGGATGAAATGTTCTGAATATATCTATTAAGTCCATCTGGTCCAGTATGTCATTCAAAGCCATTGTTTCCTTGTTGATTTTTTGATTAGATGATCTGTCCATTGCTGTGAGTGGGGTGTTGAAGTCTCCTACTATTATGGTATTATTATCAATGAGTTTCTTTATGTTTGTGATTAATTGATTTATATATTTGGGTGCTTCCACATTTGGAACATAAATGTTTACAATTGTTAGATCTTGTTGGTGGATAGACCCCTTAATTATGATATAATGTCCTTCTTCATCTCTTGTTACAGTCTTTATTTTAAAGTCTAGATTGTCTGATAGAAGTATGGCTACTCTGGCTTTCTTTTGTCAACCGTTAGCATGATAGATTGTTCTCCATCCCCTTGCTTTCAATCTGAAGGTGTCTTTAGGTCTAAAGTGGGTCTCTTGTAAACAGCATATATATGGATCTTGTTTTCTTATCCATTCTGTTATCCTGTGTCTTTTGATTGAAACATTTAGTCCATTGACGTTTAGTGTGAGTACTGAATAAACCCTGGAGCTCTTTAGAAATGCCAATACATGTTATCTTCCCTCTAAAGGTTATTATTCAGTGGTGTGGGCTGGGGCCTGGCCATGTGTATTTTGTTTTGAATGCCCACTGGTGATCTTGTGGGCATGGGCTGGGGTAAGGTCCACTGTGCCCAGTTTACCAGATTCCCTTTGGTGTTTCCACAGTTTAATTTTTTTTTAATGTTTATTTTTTGAGAGAGAGAGAGAGAGCATGAGCATGGGAGGGGCAGAGAGAGAGGGAGACACAGAATCTGAAGCAGGCTCCAGGCCCTGAGCTGTCAGTACAGGGCCCGATGTGGGGCTTGAACCCACAAACTGCAAGATCATGACCTGAGCCGAAGTTGGATGCCCAACCGACTGAGCCACCCAGGTGTTCCTGGTATTTCCACAGTTTAAGTGAGACTGTCAACACTGGGTATCAGTAATTTTTTTTCCTTTTTGTTATCTGCCAATTTGTTATCTGCCTTACGTTTTACCTCTTTTTTCTGTTCCCATGTATTTGCTGCCTTTGAGCCCAGACTTCTGTCTTCCCCGGAGTGTTTCTCTCTGTCCCCCTCCCTGTCAAGGCCCCTGCCTGCTCAGGCCTACGGGGAGCTCATGGAGCCTTGCTGTTGTGGTCTGCAGGTGTCTGACTTTCGGGAGCAGCTGCTGGCATGTGCTGGGGTAGAAGCTGAGCGAGTGGTGGAGTTTTCCTGTGGTGAGAATCCATGGCCAGGGTGGAATGGGCCATGTGTCACACTCTGGCAGCTTATTGTCACAGTTGAGGAGGCCACGAGGTGGGACCTTCTCCCTTTGCCAGCTCTCCGGCGAGCTTACTTAGCCCCGTGCTTCTGCACTGTGTCCCTCCGCCTACGTGGGAGAGGTCTGAGTCCCGCCCACCTGCACTGTGGAAGCAGGGCAGGTGGCAGAGTGTTGGAATTGTTCTCCTAGCATGGAAGACAAGGTTGCAGAATGCTCCTTCTGGACACTTCCTTGTAGAATAGCCCCTCCTCGGTCTCTGCAGGTCACGTGATCCCTCCAGACAACATCCTGCCCCTCGTCATCTGCAGCGGGCCCTCCAGCCAGCAGTTGGAGTTCACATACCAGAAGAGAGAACTGCCTCAGATGGTTCGTACCAGCCTGCTTGCCTTACCATAGCCTCTGCCAGGGCAGGAGAGCAGTTTCTGGGGTGGTGGGTGCTCTGGTCAGTGCTTAGTGTCCAGGTGCTGGGGTCTTCCACCACAGAGCTGGAACAGAATGGCTGGTGTCCATCTAGATGCTTATCAGGGGAAGTCTGAGCGTTCCCCTCCCCTCACTCCCTGGACTGTTAAATAAGTTTTCTTAAACCTCAAGGTGTTCCTTCAGGATGAAACTGATGAGGAAGCTGTTCATTTCCTTTCGTTCTCTTGCCATTTGGTTGCATCAGTCCCCACCTTGGGCAGGGATGCAGGTGTCAGGAGCTTGTCACTAGAGGCTGCCTGGGGTTTTCATGGCGCAGTGGGCATTGGGAGTTGGAGCAGGGAGGACATGACACACCAGCAGCAGGGTTATTAGCTCTGGAGTGCTGGCCTTGTGATGTGTGTGGTACACTCCCCAGAAGCATCAGCTGGGTGTGTGTGTGTGGTGAGAGGGTGGCACCTTCCTGTCTGTTGATTTCTGCCCGGGGGCCTCTGGGCCCACACTTCTCTTCCCCGATCGTAGTCACCCTTGGATCTGTACTTGGTTTTGAGTCCCAAGGTTAGGAAGCATTGTTCGGATATGGCTTCAGGGAGGGCTCTGTCTTCTTTCCTTAGATGGATGAGACGGGTCGTATTCTCTACAACCTGTGCAATGTGGTCCCTGGAGGGGTGGTCTGCTTCTTCCCCTCCTATGAGTACCAACGCCAGGTCCATGCCCACTGGGATAAGAGTGGTCTGCTGGCCCGCCTGGCTGTCAGGAAAAAGGTGAGTGACCCCCTCATCTGGGACTCCCACTTGTGAGGTCAGTGGTACCCAGGGTTCCTGCTAGGATTTCTCATGCATGTCAGACCAGAATGTTAGGCTTACATATGGGCTTCTGTTAGTTAGTTACTCCCACCACTTCTAACACCTCGTCACCTCCCACAGGATTTCTCTCTAGCCCCTTACTCTGTGGGGTTCTCTGGTTCCCAGTCTGGAAAACATAGGGCTGAGAGCAGACCTGGGACCTATGCATTCTGAAACCTTTTCCTGGGAGACATTGTCTGTTCTCCTTCAGATATTTCAGGAACCCAAGAGAGCGAACCAGGTGGAGCAGGTGCTGCTGGAGTATTCCAGGTGCATTAAGGTGAGAGGTGTAACTGAGGCCTTGGGCCCAGAGAACATCTGGAGCTGGCAGCTGCAGATATTTTGGGTGGCATCCAAGCTCTGGCTCCACAGCTTGGGCTGTTGTCTCCTGCAGTGCTGTGGCCATGCGGGAGGCGCGGTGACAGGTGCTCTGCTCCTCTCCGTGGTTGGAGGAAAGATGAGTGAAGGCATTAACTTCTCTGACGACCTTGGCCGGTAAGTTGTGGGTCTCTCGTCTCCTGGGCTCTGACACCGACCACCCCTCACTCCAAATAGCAGGGACCCTGCCTGGAAGCCGATGCCATCTGAGTCTGCACCCTGGCTGACTGCTCAGGTCACTCAGCTGTATGGGGAAGTGTTTCGGCCCTTTGCTTCCAGGTGGAAGTTAGGCTGATCATCAGGGTTCAATTCACGTGGCCTGCATTGGGTTTCTTAGCTGAGAAAATGCACTCGAGGTGGAGGTACAGGGTGGGGAGGGAGGGGCAGAGCCAGTGAGCACAGCTTGAGGGGGCAAAGGTGTGCTGGATATAGCAGCTGAGGACGCGTGGTGAGGACCGGGTCCTATATTCTGGCCCTTGAAGATGTGATGGAGGCCTGCCTGCCCACATGCCATGGCCTCATGTTCCCTCCATGCTAGGTGTGTAGTTATGGTAGGCATGCCCTACCCCAACATCAAGTCTCCAGAGCTACAAGAGAAGATGGCCTACCTGGATCAGACTCTTGTGAGTACCTTCAGCGTGCCAAAGGATGGGAGGAGACAGCTGGGGAGAAAGTTCTGTCGCCTCTAGGACTGTGATACCAGGGCGGTACAGCTGTGACCTCCCACTGCCCGCTGATGTGTGCCAGTGTTTCCTGCCTTGCTCCAGGGGATGGGATGTACCTCCTTACCCTCTTGAGCTTCTCTGTGATCTCATCCGTTATATCAGCTGCTGGCATTGTGCCCATGAAGACTACTGTTCTTGCTCCAAAGCCTGGCAGTATAATTTTCTCAGAACACTAAGAAGGAGGCAAGAAGATACTGATAGATCATCTCCTCTGCCCTTCCCAGCCCAGAATCCCAGGTCAGCCCCCACCAGGGAAGGCTTTGGTGGAGAATCTGTGTATGAAGGCTGTCAACCAATCTATAGGTAGGCCGGGGAATGTTCCTGCAGATAGTGGTGATGGACGGTGGGAGAATGAGTTGACAGGGAAGAGGGATTTTACTGCTCTTTGAGGTTGGGGGGACACGATAGACACCGTGGTGGAGGCTGGTTTAACCAAGAAGCCCCAACCTCTGTTGCCATCTAGGCAGGGCCATCAGGCACCAGAAGGATTTTGCCAGCATAGTGCTCCTGGATCACCGGTATGCCCGCCCACCTATCCTGGGAAAGCTGCCAGCCTGGATCCGAGACCGCGTAGAGGTCAAAGCCACCTTTGGCCCTGCCTTTGCTGCTATGAGGAAGGTCAGTCCTACCTTACCCTGCCCCCTGAGAGCCTCCCCACCCCTGAGATCTAGTGTCTCACTGCCTGTGCCTGTCTCCCCAGTTTCACCGCGAGAGGCCTGGCCCCTCCTGATGGATGACCCACCACCGCCTGAGTGCCAGGCTCTTCCTTCACCCTGCCCACTTGAAGTGTTGGGGAGTGTGGGGAGCCAGCCTAAGAAGGTGATACCCAGGTGGAGACCAGACCAACCCCTTTCTGGAGTCAGTGGGCTGCCAGGACTGGGCACAGGTAGAAAAACCAGTAGGAGAAAAATCGAGTCGATCTGAAGAAACAGTGGGTCCTGGCCATCCTCGGGCCCACCCCAGGGCAGTTGTTCCCCTCCCTGGAATTGAATGTTTGTCCATGCAGCATGGCCCAGAGTCAAGCTTCCTGCCCTGTTCCACTGCACTATCTCTGGCCTTGCAGTCTCTCAGTGGCCACCTTCTCAGGCAGGCCCTCCTGCCTTTCCCCCCTTCTGGCTACAGTTAGCTGTTCTAGACCTTCACCCTCTCTTCAAAACTAAGAATGTTCCCTATTTCCAGCTTCCTGGTGCCCATAGGGCTCTTTCTGCACCCCTCAACCCTACCTTCTTTTTCTATGTTGTTAAGAACTGGGAAGGGGCGCCTGGGTGGCTCAGTCAGTTAAGCATCTGACTTTGGCTCAGGTCATGATCTCGCGGTCCGTGAGTTCAAGCCCCATGTCAGGCTCTGTGCTGACAGCTCACAGTCTGGAGCCTGCTTTGGATTCTGTGTTTCCCTCTCTCTGCCCTTCCCCTGCTTATGATCTGTCTCAAAAATAAACAAACATTAAAAACAAACAAACTGGGAAGAGTGTCCTGGCCCTTTGTTTTTAAACCATAGGGCTGGTCCCTAACCTCTTCCACAGCATTTCTTGCTCCCTTGGCTTGGCTCCAGGTCTTCCTCCAAGTCAGTGGCACCTTCCCTCTCAGCTACTTGAGCAAACTCCAAGACACCTCCTCCCCTGACTTAGCAATTATGCTGAGGACCATTAGGCTCTCAGCAGGACTATTTTTAGAGACCCCGTGTCTATCAGGGAGACATTTTTCCCTGTGTGAAAATACCCCCGCCTCCGCCTGCACCAGCTTCCCTTGTTGACTGCACCTCTCTTCTCTCCCTGACCCAGAGGAAGGGGCCTCGGTCCGCCAGGTGCTCTGCCCCCATTGCTTGAGCCTGGTGGGAACAGGAGGACAGACACTGGCTGGGAG
Source organism: Lynx rufus (assembly GCF_022079265.1). Lineage (NCBI taxonomy): Eukaryota > Metazoa > Chordata > Mammalia > Carnivora > Felidae > Lynx > Lynx rufus. Next base: position 37,639,071 of record NW_025814889.1, on the reverse strand, counting down.
GAGACACTTGCACTCTGCACAGCTATAGTTCCATGATTAAAAGTGCGCCACTGGTTTATGCTTGGTTCTTGCGGTATTATGTCTTTATTGATCCACGTATTTATTTCAGTCTGTAGCTGGAGGAGAGCACAGGCAGAGAGCAGGGGGCTCCCCCCTCCCAGCCATTTGGCCTCAGAAGCTGGCCACCTCACTCCTTGAAGAAGGTTCCGGGCACAGACCTGGGAGGGGGGCAGTCCTCCACAATCCCTGTTCCTCCAAGGGCAGCAGGGGCAGAGCGACTCACGGGCCAGGCAGCCCTGCCTAGCCATGCCCATGTGAGGGCAGTAACTAAATCTGGGTTTTGGTGGGGAAGGAACGGCTAACCCCTAGGATTCCCAGTCGTCCTCATCTTCTTCTCCAGGTGGCTGCTGTGGGGGAGGCAGAGGCGGTATGGAGTCTGACATTCGGGCAAAGGCTCCTCCTGGCCCCTCACCGGTCCCTGTTGCAGGTCCTTTACCAGAGATACCTGGGGGGACAGAGTTGGAGGGTGAGGGGGTTGGTGTGGGATACCAGTTCACCCAGCCCCTAGAGACTTAACAACAGGAAGAAAGTGGCAAAACATTCATGATACAAAATATCCTGAGCCTCCCAGCCCAAGGGAAGGCAGCAGGCTCTGCTTCCTACCTTTACGCCTCATGACCAGCTTGTTAAAGAGATCCGACATCAGGTCCCCACCTTGGCTTGTGGCTCTCACTGTAATGGGAAAGCCACTAGTAAGGAAAGATGAAGGAACCAAGGGGAAAATCTGCCTCTGGGGTGACATTCTCAGGGTTTGGATCTATTTATTTTTTGCTCCCTATCAACACATGCCAGCCCCTCCCACAGCCACCATGTCTTGGAGCTTCAGGCTGGCACTGGATGCAGCACTGGGGCACTAATATGAAACTGAGTAACACAGCCACCTGAAACAGAGGGGGAGGTATGAGTGGCCTCATTGTACGGATGAGGAAACTGGCCCAAAGAGGTCGGGCAATTTGTCTGAGGTCATAGAGCAGAACTTAGAAACTGGCGATGGGATTCAAACTCAGGACTTCCAGGGCATTGCTGCTTTGTGCCCAGGTGTTCTAGTCATGCCGGCATTTAAGATTCATAGCAGGTGCAACCTGCAGCCTCAAGAGGCTTAGCAAAGCAGAACTGGGCTAACCCTCCAGGTCCCCAACCATGTCCTTGGACAGCCCCTGGCAGATTCTAAGAAGATTCTCTGTTGTCATAGTTTGAGCTGGGTGAGGCTCTGTCTCTTATTAGCTTAACGAGGAAAGTTCTAAGCAAGCTACAAAACCAGGAGGGATCCCACAGCCTAGGCCACCCAGGGCTTCCAGCAGAAGCATGAGGCAGGTTGGCTAGGTGCTGCCTTTCTGCACCACCTTTGGGGTGGGCAGAGAGCACCCTATTAGAGTCATGGCTACAAGAGAAGGTGGCCCTTTCCTAGAGCCCTCCTGGAATGGTCCTAGGATCCCCTCACCTTGCTCCTGCTCCTTCTGTTTCTTCTTCTCCAGCTTGCGCTCCTTGACGCTGCGTAGCTTGGCCTTGCCGATGCCCCCAGCCTGGCGGATGGACTCCAGGAGAGTGGCCCGGCCACTGGAGGGGTCCACCACTTCCTTGGGAGCTCCCTGGACTGTAGCTGGGAGGGGCAGGGTGTGAGGAAGAAGGCTGCTCAGGCAGGCCGCCCTATGGGACAGCCTTGCCCAGCCGGAGGTTCTGGGGGTCCAGAGGCTTCCCCTCAAACATGGCTGTGAGAACAGGCTGTTCCTCTTGACAAAGGAAGCCAGTGGGTGAAGCCGAGCCTTGGGAGCCCATATGCAGCCTGAATGCTGACTGTGTCTGCCTGCACTCAGGAGGTCCTGTATGCAGGCACCCCTGCTCCCTTCCAACGCCACTTGGTTTAGGGGCCACTGCAAATCTACCCGTTTGCTGACAGTGTCTGAACTTGACACATGAACCAACAAGGAGTTTTTGTGCCACCTGTGGGTTCTGGAGATAAACCAGATGTCATACTAAAACGAAAATCCCCATTTTAAGGATTTGGATATTTTATTGCTGAACTTTTCCATTTTTTTCAGTAGCCCCTTTTTAAATAGAAATGAGGGACCCACACCTCCATGTCTAGGCTCCCTCTCCCTGGAGATTAGAATTTTGGGAGGCTACAGTTTGAAAACCACTATTTCATGTACCCAGGGGAACAAGATTTTGAAATTAGAATTCTTCTGAAAGTCTGAACCTTATGGCCACATAAACCTACAGAAAACCCTTCAGGAATCCGGAAATCAGAGGCGTCTTCAGAACACATGTCCCCTCCCCGCCCCCAACCCCGGGGCACCCTGCTGCTGCTCTACCTGGAGACAAGCCACCACTGCGGTCTTCTTCCCTGGCACCTTGGCCCGGGGAGGCCAGGGTCTGGGGTGGGGGTGGCGGAGCGCTGACCAGCACAGCTGGAGCTGGGGGAGGCGGAGGGGGTGGGGGTGGGGGTGGGGGTGCTATCAGCACTCCATCTTCTGGGTCTGCAACGGAAAGGTGGGAAAGTGTGATGTTCCTAGGATGCAAGTGTCCGAGCCTGAGAGCTCCTGCCCAACTCCTGTTTCCAGCTCACCTGGCTTGAAAGGCTCGGCCACCTCTGTGTGGAAGGTGGGCAGCTCTGGAATGGTGCCAGGGGCGGAGGGGGCGATGCCGGGGCCCAGGTCAGCACTGTACATGAGGTCATCAGCGATGCCTGGCAGGTCAGGCAGGTAGGATGGCACGTCGATCTCAGGCACTTGACCCAGGTCAGGCACATAGAAGTAGTTCTCTGGAACCTGCACGATTAGGTGGGAGCGTATGAGTCAGGGGCTGCAGGGGACCGGTGCCCTGTAGTTTGACCTTGGGGCAGGGAGCAGGGCCTCGTGCACACCCATGTACAGCAGGGCGGGAGCAGGGCCTCAGCAGACCCTGAGGATGCTGGCAGACTCTCTGCTGCACCCCTCCCCGACACGCGCCCTCCATCTCCACCTGTTGCTCCAGCTGCTCCCTCTTGCTGATGGACAAAGGGGCATCGAACAGCTTCTCCTCTGTCTCTGCCCCCAGCATCACGTGGGTCTTCGTTACAGCACCAGCCAGGGGGTCCAGGAAGACGTACTTTTTGTACCTGCAGAGGTGGGATGGGTGGGGGGCAGTCCATCATATCTGCTCTAGGCCCATGGTCCTGACCCATCTTTCCTATTTCTTCAGGGCCACGGTTTGTACTATGGACTCCGAGGCCTTACAAGGTAAAAACCAAACTGCTCAGCGCCTGGCCACCCCCCCCCCCCAGCCTGCAGTCTTCTGCACCCAAGTCTGATGCCCCCTGTATCCCCCACAAAGCCAGGCTGGGCCCCCAGCCGCCCTTCCAGAGCCCCGCCCTCTGCCGTACAGGTTCTCAGTGGTGTTGAACAGCAGCAAGGAGCTGACGGAGCTGATGTTGCTGGGAAGGCCCCCGAGCCCCTCCTCGGCCTCATCCTCAGGCTCTGGCTTGGTGTTCACACACACAGGGAAGTATTTCAGCTTCTCCTGGCAGGATGAGGGGTGGTAACACAAGAATGGTGGGTTTCAGTACTGGGTCAAAGTGACCACCCATCCCAGTCAAAATCCTCTGAGGGGACAGAACCCTCAGTTCCTCCCCCACAGCCAAGGCCACCTCTGGTCACCCCTCCAAGTGCATGAGCCCATCAGACCTGCAGGGCCCACTCATCCAGGGGGCGGTGCTTGCTCTGGATCCTGTGGCGGGGGCGTCTCTGCACGCCAGGGTCCTGGGCACCTGTGAAGATGGAACCGTACTCCTGCAGACGCTCTGGTGCTGGGTACTTGGCACTGGAGAACACCTGTGGACACAGAATCTTAGATCAATTCTTCAGGGGGCTCAAGATGCTCCAGAGCCTAGGGTGGGGTTGGAGGGGTGGATTCTGAGCAGGAGGAAAGCTTGAGGGGTGGCTGGACAGGGTGGGCAGGGACCTGGGCAACCTCAGAGGTGTGGGGATGGGATTTCTGGGACTGCTTGCCAGCTACAGGGACTCAGGGTCACATGGGCTACCTTGATGGCCTTCTTGCTGCCCTTGATCTTCTCAATCTTGGCCTGGGCCAAGGAGACCCTCTCCCCAATGGCCTGCAGCTGCCTCCGGCTGAGCTCTACTCGCTGGGAGATCCTGCCATGGAAAAAGAATCACAGGCTGAGGGCCGCTCCCCAGAAGGCTACAGCTTCCTGCACACCTGCAAAGCCAAGGGCTTAGGCAAGGGCCCTTAAAATACAGTGTTCTCTGCTGGTCACAGCAGATCTTGGGACTGCCCGGGTGGCCTCTGCAAGGCTTGTCTAACCTGAAGAGTCTATGAATGAACTCCACTGGGTTCCTTGGAGCTCTGGGTAGGAATGGGCAATCGCTCTGGCCTCAAGTCGGTGCCTGGATGTGCCATCTTAAGGGACAGGGCTCCTGCCTCCAGGAGTTTACAGCCTCAAGCAGGGGCAAGCAGAGACAAAACTATCATGACTCACGTATGTAATCAGCTACTTCCAGACGAGGAAACTAGAGCTCGGCAAGGATGGGTGACGGGCAAGACTGGGTCTAAATTCAAGTCCCAGACCCGTTCACAGGGAGCTGCCCCAACATATCATAAACAACTTGTGTGGGCAAATCGAAAGTCCCCACCATGGTTCTCATGTTTGTGGTCAGGGTGCTCTTGGGTTTCCACTCACCCTTCCCTCATCAGTGGGCTCCAGTGACACCAGTGCCCTGCTATTCCCCAAACATGCCAAATGTATTATCGCATGGCCTTTGCATCAAATGGAGTGCTGTCCCCACAGATAACCACAAGGCTGGCTTCTTCGCTTCACTGAGCACCCTCCTTGTGGAAGCCTTCCTGGCCAAGGACTCTTAAAGATGCACCTGTCACTTCCCAACCCCCTTTAACACAGAGCCATTTGACATTATGCATGAGTGCTCCAAGGGGGTAAGGGCTTTGCTTTGGTCCCTACTACATTCCCAGTGCTGGTACCTGCAGGGGCTCGCTGAGTGACAGTACCCATATGCCCTAAATGTAAATGCACGTGAGTCTCACTTATGCTGTCCCATATTATTGAGCAATGGCAAGTTTCTTCTCACCGCAGAGTTGACAGAGACACCAGGGCATCTTCCTCCCGGTTGCTTCCCCACCTCCAAGAACACCAGTCCCTGCCTGCGACCACCGGGTTTCATATAAGCACTCACCTGGCAGGAGTGGGTGCACAAGTGAAAAACAAAAGAGGCAGAACTGCAAGTTTACTTTGCAGGGGAGGGGAGGAGGACACATTGGATGGCAGAGGGGCCCCGCTGCCTCTGGGGTCAGAGACTATACAGCCAGGGAACTCTGGGATTTCTTTAAAAGTTGAACAGTCAAAGCTCTGGACCAATCTTCCTAAATCAACCAACCTCCACCAACTCTAGAGGATTCTGTCCCCCAGAGAACCAACCCGATCAGCCAATTTCACAACCGTAGGGGTCTCTGTTCCCCAAACTCCCTGATTACTCCTGGCTCCTTATGTGTAGGGAGCTACATGAGGTGGGGGGCTAGGATACAAGCAGATACCCAAAGCAGCTTAGTCTTCCTTGACAGACTGGTCTGAATGGGGCAGTAACAGAGAGAACAGAGGGCAGAGTTTCCTTCCAGTGAGAGAATGCAGAATCACCAGACTTGCGTGAGTTCCATCTTTTCTGGCAGGAAGAAAGGTTTCCATCCACTGAGAAAGGTTACTCACACACAAGCTACTTCCTCCCATTCCCAACCCAGCCACATTCTGCCCCTGGGTGCTGAAGCAACGTCAGTGGTTACATAACCACTCGGCTTGAAGTCAACATGGAGAGTGGGAGGGACATCAGAACTGGAGAAGGACAAAGGCTATTCTGTTCCAGTTCTTCCATCAAGGAGAGAAGGGCCCGTTTCTCCAAGTTGCAAACATAAAGCTTAAACAATAAACCCTGGCAAATTTCCAGAATGGATTATTAAATCGAGGGTCTGTAAGCACTTCGAGGAGAAAGAGGCAGATCCCAGGGGCCAGCATTGTTCTAAATTCACAGCATTTCTTTTTTTGACAGCGTTATTAGACTGGTGTATCAGGGGAAAGCCTTAAACACAGTGCATCTTGAGTCAGCAAGGATTCTGACGGCTTCTCACAAAATCCTGTAGACGAGATGGAGCTATGGGGGTTGGAGGAGAGCACATTTAGGAAAAATCAGAGCCAGATGAGCAACAGTACCCAAAGGGCACTGCCGAAGAACGAAATGATTTCAGCCTTGCACAAAGGCCTCTGGCAGGGCCCCATCTAGCTCATGTAACACTGGATTCGTAAACTGGGGGTACTGAACGGAGGAGGGTCAAAATGGTCCACATAGCAGAATCAAGACGCAAATAATCTTGCGAGGCCGGAAAGATGAACTGCCATCAACAAGATGAAATTGACAAGGGATGAAGTCCAGCATTTAGGTTTAAAAGGTACACAAATACAGAAAAGATGGAGGTTTAGCAACAAGGCCTGAGGTTCTGGTTAACTATAGCTCAGTATGAGCTAAAAGTGTGTTAAGCAGCTTAAAAAGGAAATGTGATCTTGGGGCACACAGCTCCTTGTCCCTCCTTCCTTCTTTCAGTAAACAGGGGACATCCACTCTCTTGGAGGCACTATAGAGAAAACAGACCCCAGATTAATGAGCTAACCTATGCTGGGCACCAACCTCTCTGCAGCTGTGTCCCCTTTAAACTGGATCCACATTTTTTATTTATTTTAGGGAAGAGAGAGCACAAGTGGGGGAAGAGGGGCAGAGACAGAATCTTATCAACACAGGGCTCAATCCCATGACCCTGGGATCATGACCTGAACTGAAATCAAGAGTTGGACGCTCAGCTGCAAAGCCTCCCAGGTGCCCGTATACTGGATCCACATTTTAAGAGTCCTCTGAATTCCATCCGGACTATAGGGTCTGTTTTCATTCGCTGCTGTATCTCTAGTACCTGGGACTGTGCCTGACATGTAATGAATACCAGCTGAATGTAAAGTGACAAGTTAACGTCCAAAGGAGGGTGATGAGGACAGCGAGGAGTTATACAAAGATGACTGAAGGGTGTTCTGGCTACAGGTGAGATGACTTAGGGAGTATGGTGATTCCCTTCAAATATCAAAACTATCACAAGTGCTGTTGGGCTGAGAAGCGAGTAGACTTACTCCGTCACCCCAGAAGGCTGCATAAGGACCAGCGGGTGGAGTTATAAGGAAGCAGACCTCTTGTGCAGATCTTCTGCACAAGAACTTTTTAGTAAACAGTTACACAGCTTTGAAAATCAGAGTCCAGCAGGATGACCACCTGTCAGGAATGCTCCAAGGGAGACTGCTGTGCAGGGCAGGGGAGAGGAGGACAGGAGCTTACAAGCATCCAAGAGCCTACAGGTCTAGGTAATGGCCTGTTTGTTGACAAAGCCGCCATCTAATCTGTCACAGTCACAGCCATGGGGCCAAAGACAGTGCAGACCATGGGTAAAAGGGCTCTCACTGCTGGGCAGTGGCAGTATGAAGGCTGCATTAGGAAGGACTGGCAGGCCATACGCAGCTGGGATGGAGTGCCACAACCCATTAGCAGCGTCCCCCGTGAGGGTGGGGGGTAGTGGCAAGTGGGCGATCTGCCATTCCTAATTGATGCCCGCTGGCTTGATGGTCTGCTTCAAGGCAGGTCTGTTTCCAAGCTTATCATGGAAGCCATGTCCTCAAAACACATTCGCCCAGACACCAGGGCTGTTTCTGCTGGCGGTGACAGGAAGGAACTGGCTTAGTTGGTCTGCTCAGAGCCTGGGACAGAAAAGAATCAGGTAACGCAAAACCGCCCTCAGGGAGATTCCCCTCTCCCAGGGAGAGAAGTGACTACGATGCCCCACAAACCTGGGTCTAACATCCAGTTAGCAGCAGTGTGACCTTGAGCAAATCACTCAGCTGGCCTCGGCCTCAGGTTTCTTCAGCTAAAACAGGGACAGTGACTTCTAGATCATGGAACTATTGTAAAGGTTAAAACGAGCACCTGTATGTCTAGTGTTCCTGTACTAGCAGCTATATCCAAAGTACTCAGTTAGCATTTGCTATTGCTACCCCCGAGATTAGGAAGGACGAAGGGGCTCCAGGCACTCAGATGAAAGCAAGAAGAGGTGGTGCTGAGCTGACGTGAAGCAGGAAGTTCCAGGCCAGGAAAGAACACCATGGAGCAGAGAGCTAGGCAACAGCAAGGACTCCTCTGGCTGGCGTGGGAGGGATTCAAGGAAGCGCCCTAGGGACCACTCCCCGCCTGGTGTGGGGGAGGTTGGGGACAGGTGGCCAGGATAGTGCTTGGGCCCGGGGCCCCTACCTCCAACGCCCAGTCCCATTCCGTCAGGGATGATTTCCTGCCACGGCCCCTGGCCATCAGCACTCCCACCCTGCCTTCTGCAGAGACTGCTGGGGAGGAGGGAGGAGGGAGGAGGGAGCACCCTTCCTGCCCCAGAGTCTCTGCTTCTCCCCTCGCCTGTCCCACCCTTTGGCATTGAGACCCCCCTGAACCTGCTCTTGCCATTCTCTCCTCCTCCTCCTCCTCCTCCACTCACTGGGATGATTAGGAATGATCTGCTAATTATGCAGGCGGCTGACTGAGTGCTTGCCAACCTCGGGAGTCACCAGGTGCCAATCAGGACCAAGAAAGGAGGGGAGGGGAGGGGAGGGTAGTCTGGAGGAAGTGAGGCAGAGGGGGAAGGATGGGAAAGGAGGAAGGGGAGACAGGGAAGAGGGGCTGGAAAGACAAAAGAGAAGCAGGGGAAAAGCTCTGCAGAGAAAAGGAACCCTTCCCCAGGCTGCGGCTTCCTCGGTGAGGTGGCCACAGCACTAGGGCTGACGGGGACACCGAGTGACAGCACTTGACCCCAACCTCCACACTGTCCAGCTCCTCTTCCCTATGCCACCCCAGCCCCCTCTGCCTTGTCATCTAAGTCATGTGAAGCCACTGACGTCTCTGGGCAGCTATTTTGGAGCCTGGCTCGTCCCAGGTGAAGATGAGGGCAGGTGAGGGACGGGCACTCTGCCAGGCAGGAGGAGAAGCGGGTCCAGGAGAGCCTGAGAGGTGCTTGTCATTCTCTCCATTCTCCCTGCGGCTCCCGCTGCGGCAGAGCAGGAGGAAGAAGGCCAGCTCAGAATGCTAATTTTCCATGAGCTCACCTACCTGCGGAACTGGGCACAGACGCCCCTGGGGCTGACGGGCCTGCGCCTGAAATGGCAGAACAGTGGGGAGGAGAGACAGATACCTGCCTGTCTCTTCTTTGCAAGAAGTTTCCAAGCAGGTGGAATAAGTTTAAGGGGGAAGATTCCAGGCGGGGGTCACATTCACTGCAAAAGCCCATGAGAAATGAGAAGCGCACACACTTGCTGACTGCTGCAGGATGGGGGTGGGAGGAGCAGGCAAATAAGGCTGGGTCTGGGTACGACCCCCCACCCCACACTATCCTTGACCCCTCCTTTTCCTTCACCCCAATCTGTCATCATTCCCTCTGAAATGTCTCTCATCCAGCCCTCCCTGCCAGCAGCTCCCCTGGACTGCAGCCTCACCCCTTCCCTGCCCTGACTGCAGCAACAGCTCTCAGTGGGTCCCTGGAAGCCACCCTCTCCCCTTCCTGTCCACTCTGTGAGGGCTGCCTGCTGAGCCTTCTCTCAACTCTTCTATGGCACCCTTCCCGGCTCCAGAACCTATTATGGCTCCCTACAAGGCCTGAACCAAGAGCAAAGTCCCGTCCTGTTAGGAGAAGCCCCCTGGACCCTAATGTTCTGATCTCAACTGTTCACTCCCCCACCTCCACCCTCCCACTTCCCTGCCACAGTGCATTCCCACAGCAATGCGGAGCACAGGAAGAAGCGACAGCCCAGCTCCCAAAGGCACACAATCTAAGGGGGAAGCGAGGCCCACAGACACAGGGAAAGTTGACTTTTCACACCCTGTTCTGCAGTGAAGGAACTGAATGTGTGGGGCAAGCAGTAATGTCTCTACTCCCAGTACAAAACACCCCCCGTTCAGGCCACCCTCCCCTGGGGAGCCTGGGATACACCATGCTCCCCATTCAGGACTCTGAGCCTCTGGCACCCGTTTGTGGACCTGTACATGCACATTCCTACCCTGCCTAAACACAACCTATCCCTCCTATGGCCTCCTTCAAGAGGCCAGCCTTCCCTGACCATGTGTAGGAGGCATGTGGGTTTCCTCTACTTCTTCCTTACTCAAGTAAGGGCCTTCATTTCCTGTAAGGAATCCACTGCTTCCATAGGCCGGGTCCCTGCACTTCAGCTGGGGCTAAACCCAGGGTGTAGGAGTAATACCCTTAACAGGGTCTATGCCAACTGGCGTGTCATGCCCTCTGCCCCCACAATGGGCTCTGGGATAGACAGGAGAACCCAGCCAGGCCAGCAGGCCTTCCGAGGAGATACTGACACAGAGGAAAGCCCTCTTTCCTGCTGGACCTGAACCTGAGTGTACAAGCTTCTGGCCCTATTGCAGAGTGAAGCCTGGTGGGGAATGGGACCGACCCAGAAGCAGCAAGCTGGGATGGAATGGAAGAAACATCAGGTACTGATGACATTACTTAAGCCCTGCAACTCCAAATCCTGCTCTACTGATTGATTGCTGTTTGCTTCAACTGGTTTAGGGAGTTCTGACTGATTAAAAAAAAATGGTGGCACATTTAAGTTTTTACTATTTTGAGAGAGAGAAAGAGAGAACACAAGCAGGGGAGAGGCAGAGAGACAGGATCGCAAGCAGGCTTTGTGTTGTCAGCGCAGAGCCTGATGCGGGGCTTGATCCCATGAACTTCGAGATCATGACCTAAACCAAAATCAAGAGATGTACACTCAACTGCCAGAGCCACCCAGGCGCCCCAATGTGCCACCAATTCTTACTTATTTCTCCCTTCTCTAGATCCCTAGAAGCCTGCACAATTAATGTTATACAACCAAGACTCCATCTACCATCATCCATCATCAGGGAAATATGAATAAAAACCACAATGAGATACCACCTTACACCTATCAGAATGGCTAAAATTAACTCAGGAAACGACAGATGTTGGTGAGGATGCAGAGAAAGGGGCACCCTCTTACACTGCTGGTGGGAATGCAAACTGGTACGGCCACTCTGGAAAACATTTAGGAAGATACATAGAAAGATAGAACTACCTCAGAAATTTAAAGATAGAACTACCCTACGACCCAGCAATTGCACTAGTAGGTACTTATCCAGAGGACACAAAAATACAGATTCGAAGAAGCACATGCACACCGATGTTTACAGCAGCATTACTGACAACAGCCAAATTATGGAAACAGCCCAAACGTCCACCAACTGACCAATGGATAAAGTGGATGTAGTGTGTGTGTGTGTGTGTGTGTGTATACACAATGGGATATTCTCAGCCATCAAAAAGAATGAAATCTTGCCATTTGCAACAATGTAGACGGAGCTACAGTGTATTATGCTAAGCAAAATAAGTCAGTCAGATAAAGACAAATACCATATGATTTCACTCATATGTAGAATTTAAGAAACAAAACAGATGAACAAAAGGGAAGGGAAGGAAGAATAAAATAAGATAAAAACAGAGAAGGAGACAAACCATAAGAGACTCTTAACTATAGAGAACAAACTGAGGGTTGTTTGTAGGGCACTTGTAATGAGTACCAGGTGTTATATGTAAGCGATGAATCACTAAATTCTACTCCTGAAACCAGTACTACACTATATGTTAAGTAACTTGAATTTAAATAAAATCTTGGAAAGAAAAAAAAAAGAATCCATCTAGAGACTTACTGTTTTAGCATTCTAGACTATAACATCCGTGGGGACAAGAACCACGTTGTACCACTCACGTATTGGTACCCCTCAGGGTCCAGCACATTTGGCACATGGCTGGAGGTTAATGGAGTGACCAGGCACCTGGCTGTGAGGGGAGCCTGGACTTAGGTCCTGGGCTCCTGAGAAGCACCGTACCTTCTCTGGACCAGGCCTAGCCACTTGGGAGGGCCCATATTTCACCACTTTCTCCCAGGAGATAGACTTCCCGCCCTCCCCTCATTCCATCCATGGGCACAGGGACAGCGAAACTGTCTACCAGCGTCAAACACCAGGAAGGGAAAGGGCAGCATACTAAAAATCCAGTGCTCCCCTTAGAGAAAGGCAAGCATACAATCACAATCCTGGTGAGAAAACACAAATGTTTCTCATGGATTGTTTTTGGCATCCATTTCAGTCACTGGGCATGGGGTGGCTATAATCTGGGACTGATGGCTCTTAAAGGCCTGTGTCCTTCGCTTATGTGTTCCTTAGGCATATTTAGCAAAAATTCCTTAGGCATATTCAGCACAAATATAGGCACAAAAGGCAAATTCCTTAGGCATATTTAGCACAAATATAGGCACAAAAAGGGCACATAACACTTTTCATAACTATTGATCGCAAGTTAATGGAGGGCCACCATAGGCAGCAAAGGAGCAGAGCTGACAGCAACTGATAAAAGAGGGGATGTTTAACTGAATGCTTACTATACTCCAGGTACTTTAATTCCCTTGCAAGTTTTAATCTATTTAATCTTTACCACAATCCTATGAGGAAGGCAGCATTATTGATGCCATTTTATAGATGAGAACACTGAGGCTTAGAGAGATTAAGTAACTTGCTCAAGTTTATAAAGCAAGCAAATGGGGAAGTCAGAATGGAGCCCGGGCAGGCTGCTCCAGAGGCAACCCCCCTTCATCACTTTGGGGCACCACCCTTTTGTTACATTTACCTTCTGTATAGGCTCGGGGCAGGTAGGAGATTTGGGGGTCAGGTCAGAGGCCGAAGAGTAAGAGGATCTGGTGTTTATATCAAGTCTAACTCCTCCCATTTTCTGCCCCTACTCGGGAAGGCTTCCAGGAGGAGGCCTGCTTCCAGGTGATGAAGGGGGAGGTTACATGGTGAAGGAGCAGGGGTTTCCTGGTCAGGGGTACAAGCAGGGGAGGGGGGGTGACTTGGACCACAGGAGGGACCTCAATCAAATACTTCACACTGGGTGGGATAAAAGGTCCCCATGTGAAAGGCATGATGTGGGCACCAGGAAGGAGATCTAAGCCCCATTTCAGGCTTCTTCTAGCCAGAAAAAGACAAAGACCTGCATAAAGGACAAAACTTGGGACCTTTGCAAAGCAACAGCAAACACCAGTCAATAACCACTGAGTGAAAATCATTATAGCTGAGGGTTATGCTAGATAAGCACTGGCAATACTCCTACTCAAAACCATAAACTACCCTTAAGGCCCTGCCTACCTCACCAGGGCTTCTCGGCCCCCTCAGTCTCTCACTCTCCTTGCTCCAACCACATTGGCTTCCATTCGGGTCCTTCCCATCTCGGGGCTTTAGCTCATGTCCTTCTTTCTTTCTGGAATTTTCTTCTCAATCTACCCACTCACAATAACTCCTACTCACCCTTCAGATTTTCTCATAAATGTTTTTCCTCACATATGTCTTCCCTGATCCCCCCCGGACCAAATCAGGCCTCCTGTTACCAACTCCTGTCACACCCTATTTCCCCATCACAGGGAGACAGTGATAATTCCAGAGTCTAGAGCCATAACAGCTGGGTGTGACCCCTGGCTCTGCCACTTGGGCACATCTCTTAGCTGTGCCTCAGTCTCCTCCAGTAAAATGGAGATAACAAGCACATGTCCTCATAAAGTTGTTCTGAGGGTTGAGTTAATGCACTCAGATCAATGGTGGCACATGGATAATGCCATATGAGTATCAGTTATTACAAAACCACTATAAGTAGGTCTTCATCACAATTGTAATTAAATCACTAATTACACAATTGGTTACAGTCTGTCTCTCCTGCCAGAGTCCAGGTTCCCCGCCCCCCATCACCATCCACAGGTAGTGATCCCGTGAAACCTTTCAGAAACTGCAAAGGTGTGCAGCGAAGAAGCAACTACCAGTTCATACAAGTGAGAACCCACTTTGGATTTCTTTCGTTAGCAAACACAGGTACGAGCGTAGGTCCTTCATAAAAGCAAAGTGGCAGAACGTGACCTTTCAGACAGTGAGGGAAACCCACACACTCTCTGGTTGGGACAGGGACACTGCCTTACCCGCTGCTGTAAGTAACTAAAGAGTGCAGCACGGTGCCTTGCACACATAAGAAGCACTGAATAAATATTTGCTGACTGCAGGAATGAGCGAGGGCACAGGCCCCCCGGGGGCTCAGTGGGATAGCATGCACTGAGTTCCCATGAGCACTTAAGAGAAAAAGTTTCTAAGTTGGGCTCCTACCTTGGGCCCCCTGGGCACAGGGAAGCCAGCTGGGTCCCTCCAAGACCAAGAATCACCAAAAGGGCTGCTCCTAGAGGGTGCACTCCCACCGCCCAGCCCCCAATCAGGTGCGGGTCGGTGGCGGCACCCACCTGCTAAAGATGTCTCCAGAGACCTTCTGCAGGTACTGAAGGGCATCTGCCACCTGCTGGATGGCCTCCTCTCGACGCAGGTCTGGCTGGATGAGCGGCACTGCATAGGTCTGCCCCGCCAACGAGTGCTGGGTCCTCATGGGAGTCATGGTGCCTGCGGGAGGGAACCAGAGCATGAGGACCGCCCACACTCACCCACCACTGGGCAAAGTGCTGGGAGAAGAGAGCCCAGCCCCCCACCCCAACTGTCTGCCACATGTTCAGCCAGTGCAGGCCGGGGAGTGGAGGACAGGGCACTGGGTGGGAGGCCAGGAGCTCCCAGGAGCTGGTACTCTGTAGATGCTTGCTGCGTGAATGAGGAAAGGAAATTGGTAGGGACGATGGAGGCTGAAGAGAAGCAGCCAGAGAAGGTGCTTGCTGCTCTGCTAGGCACCCTTTCTGTACATTATCTCATTTCAAACTCCTGAGCCTGGATGAACAAGAAAGAAACCCTGGCTGCAGAGTTCAAAAGAGGCTGGGAGCAGAGGGATGGATTTTGGGGTAAAAATGCCTGTGCCAACTGCCAAATGATAGCCAAGTCTGGAAAAGCACAGAAAATGTGGACTCCTGAATTCTTCCCACTTTGACCCCGAAGAACTCAGGACCTGTTCCTGAGACAGGATAGGTAGTGGCTGGTGACTCTGCGTACACCAGTGTCTGGGCTCTGCTCCCCGAGGCTAGAGCTAAGGGGGGGCCGGGAGGAAGGAGGGACATGTGGGGGCGGGGGACAAGAAGGAAAAACACTCCTTCGAATTGCAAGATGAGGGCAGAGTCTATTTATACTGGGTTTAATTAACTCCGCTCCCTGGTGCCACTAAAGCAGCAATCACACTGCAGACAGCACTGATTTGATTGGCAAGGGATGTACCAGGCAGAATATTAAGGCACCGGGCCCCTATAAATAGGCCTAATCACAGCCCCTCAGCAGAAGATGGCGAGGAAGACATTAATCAGACCTGGCACTGTGCTGCACACCTGTTCTCTCAGGCACCATGTTGGGGCCCCTGATTGCAATAGAGGTGTGGGTGAGGCAGGGTAAGTGTGATGGGGAGGGTTCAGAAGGCTTCATTTAGGCTTAAGAACTGTGTGACTTCGGGTAAGTTGCTTGCCTTCTCTGAATCTCTGATTTTTTCCATTTCCCGTTCTGCAGACGGAGAATGGCACTACTCCTGAAGAAGTGGTTATTCCCAACGTCACACCATCTTCTCCAAGGAGTTTACACCTTTGCTCCCTCTGCTGGCTTCCCCAGCACTTCCTTCTACCCTACAGGTTCTCTCCTACCCTGCCCAGGCCAGGTGTCTTCATGATCTGAAATGACGGGTCTGCTCTTCAACTTTTTCTCCAGCAGTGACAATCCTCAGTTTCCCAGACCTGAAGCTGCCTAGAATCGTCATCAGGGCCCAGGAGTTACTCCCCACCTCCCCACTTCTCTTCCCTCCTATCAAATGACCAAAATGGGGCCAGCTGATGCCTGAGGAACCTAACTCTGAGACCACTGCCCTCCTTCCAAGGAACCCCCCTATTTATATTCATATTGATGCAAATTTGCTGGCCACTCTAACTTAATCCTGTACCTCAGTTTTCCCATCCCTAAGATCAGGAGAGGGTAAAAGGTAGAAGATACTTTCTGTGTACATCTTGAGATGCATTCCTCCTAAGTTACCCCTTCTGTGTGTGTGTGTGTGTGTGTGTGTGTGTGTACATTAATGTGAGGGGGTAGTACAGGGACAAATCTCCCAAACAAGGAAGTAACAGGTCCATTCAAGAATTAAGAGATTGAGTATAGCTAGTTAGTGGCTTACTCGTTCTGTCTGCAAACATCTACTGATCAACTATTAGATGCCAGCCACGATCACAAAAAGATGAATAGGACACTATGCTAGTCATAGAGACAGCCTCAAAACAAACACCATGTGTTAAGCGGTCTAATTCAGCCAGGAATGTAGGGAGGAAGCACTGAGAAAGCAGTGATAAATCCCTCCAGAGGTTAGGGGAGTCAGGAAAAACCTCTCAGCAGAAGCTGCATCTCCCTACCAAGCCTGGAGAGGCAGTGCAGGAGAGAACATTCCAGGCAGAACAGCTTGAACAAAGCTGTGTAGGGAATGGCAAGTGGCTTGAGTGATAAGGGTATAACGTTCCTTGGGCCATTAGCAGGGAAAAAAAGGAGAGGCCAGACTGTGATAAACACTGAAAACCATGGCAAGAAGTTTGGACTGAAACCCTTAGGCCTGTGCTGTCCAATATGGTAGCCACTAGCTGCATGTGGCTATGGGCCATCTGAAATGTGGCCAATCCAAGCTGAGGTGCAGTGTAAGTGTAAAACGTACACCAAATTTCAAAGACTTACTAGGAAAAAAATGTAAAATATCTCATCAAAATTTTTATATTGATTACAGGCTGAAATGACCATATTTTAGATATATTAGGTTAAAGAAAACCTATTACTAAATCCATCTCACCTGTTTCTTTTTACTTGTAAAATCACATGTGTGGCTCACACCGTATTTCTATTGCGTGGCACTCCCCTACAGAATCTGATAAAAACCATGGACTCTCCCAGAAAATGAACATACACCAAACCCATCTCGCAGTGCAGTTTATAGTTTCAGAAGTGCATAAAGTCTTTTCTGCAAACCATCCCCGGACAGCCGGCTCCCAGGGTCTACAGCCCAGGTTAAAACCAGTGCTGTGGGCAGTCAGGAAGCAAGACCGGGGAAAGCAGTGGGAGGTCAGCTAAGAGGGGCCGGGGAGGGACGGGAGCTGCAAAAGAGGGGTCCGAGGGTTCAGTTCGGCCCACTCGCAGGGCCCAGCGCCCGGAGTGTGGAAAGGCACGTGAGGGTCGCGGGGCGCGGTGGGCCGCGACAGGAAGGGAGGCCTGGTGCCCGGGGCCGCGAGTCCGGCGGGCCGGCAGGGCCCTCCCCGCGCCCCGGCCTCGGCCTGGGCCTCAGGCCGGGGGAAGACCGGCGCCCCGAGTGCAGGCGAGCGCGGAGGAGCAGTCTTTCTGGGGGCCGACGCCCGACACCGCTTCCGGGCGGGCAGCACGCGGGGCGGCGGGGTGGGAAGTGAGGCCGGGCGCAGGCCTGTGCGGGCGTCGGCACCGGGAAAGGGGTGCAGCGGGTCCCGCCTCCCGGAGCCCCTCCCTCCCGCCTCTCCTCTGCGTCCCGCCCTCCACGTCCCCGCGCGGCCCCGGGGCCCGCGCCCTCCCCTGGCCCGCCCGCCGGCCGCCCGCTCCTCACCTGCGCGCCGCCCGCCGCCAGCCGCTCCGGCCGCCGCGCTTCCGCTGCGCCCGCTCCGCCGGGTCCTGGCGCCGCCGCCACCGTGGCGCCGCTGCTCCGCCTCTCGGGGCGCTCGGCCGGCTGGTGGAGCTCTGGGAGGCCAGTGGCGGGCCCCTGCTCGGAACCGCCCCCCACCGCAGCCCGGAGCCGTAGTCCAGGCGGGCGGGAGTCCCGTCCCCCCGTCCCCCGCCGCCTTCCGCCGATTGCCCGCCCCCTCCGCTCCGGAGCGCCGCCCCGGAGCGCGACCCCCGACCCGGGTCCAAGAACCGCCCTCCCTCTAGCCGTGCGCTTCATCGCGGGTCCGCGGCTCCCCCCGCGCCCTGTGGCCTGGGCTGTGCCTCCGGGGGCACCTGTCCCCTCAGAGTCACTGAGGAGTGACCGTGTAAGGCAGACACAGAAGGACCGCCACTGTGTGAGTGCCTGGGGCAGTCGAACTCAGACAGACAGAAGGTAGAGCGGTGGGTGTGCGGCGGGGCGGGGTGGCCGTTTAATGAGCACAGACATTCTGTCCGTCTCTCTGTCCAGAACTGACTCAGGCTCCTCTGAATTCTCTACCCTTGGACCTGCATCACCCAGTTGTTAGCCAGAACCCTCTTAAGTCTCCTTAGCCGGAATCCCCTCGTCTCTACATCAGATCACCCTCCATATCTGACCAGGTACCTCATTCCCCACGATAACCCCCCTCACCCCCCCCCTCCCGCCCCCAGCACCTCCGGTGCTAGCCCATCGCCCTGGCTGCCTTCAGCGAGAATCCTGTTCGGTCGGTTGAGCAAAGATTGACTATCCAGTTAGTGATTTTCCATCCCCCGTCCCCGCCCCCACCTGCTCCCTGACTCTGAATCCCCACTTGTCCATGCTGTATTTTCAAGTGACCCTGCTTCTATACCGAGGCTTCTTTTCCCCTGTTGCAAAGTCCTGAATAAATCTCTTTTTCACTGTTCTAACTACTGTGCAGTTCTGGTTTTCTTTGACATGTCAGTTTGGGATGAGGAGAAAGTTCTGGAGATTGGTAGCAGTGATGTACAACAGTGTGAACGTACTTAATGCCACTGAACCATATACTTAAGAATAGTTTAAACATTACATTTATGTTATGCATGTGTTACAAAAATAAAAAACAAAGCCGGTTAGTATTTTTAAAAGATTAAACAAAAAGTTAAATGCATAAAAGAAGCATCAGTCCAGAGATCCTGCAGCAGCCCCTCCCCACATTTATCTCCTTGTCTCAGAGTTCTTGGCCCCTCTCTTTTAGGGTTGCCTGATAAAAATACAGAACACCAAATTTGAATTTCAGATAAGAAATGAATATATATATAGATATATAGGTAGATATTCCAAACTAAACATGAGACACACTTTAAAAAATTAGTTTATTTGAAATTCAAAATTAAATAGATGTTTGATGTTTTTGTTCACTAAATCTGGCAAACTTAACTCTCTTCTTAAAACTCTCTGAGTTTTGTCCTCCTTCCCTGCTGCCCACCCCCATCCTAGAGTTATTTTTGAGAGAGAGAGAGTCAGAGTGTGAGAGGGATAGGGGCAGAGAGAGAGGGAGACACAATCTGAAGCAGGCTCCAGGCTCTTAGCTGTCAGCACAGAGCCTGATTTGGGGCTTGAACTTAGGAACCGCAAGATCATGACCTGATAAATATTGTCTTTTTTTGACAAGAACATTCCAATGTCTTGCTGGCTGCAGCATACGATCGCCACCAATGATGACAAAGAGATGTGTTTCCACCTGTACTGTAGACTGAATATTTGGGTCCTCACCCCCTCAAATTAATATGTTGAAGCACTAACCCCTGGTTTGATGGTATTTGGAGATAGGCCTTTGGGAAGTAATTAGAGTTAGGTGAGGTCATGAGGGTGGTGCCCTCATGATGAGAGTAGAGCTCTTAAAAAAAAACACCTCTGGTGTTGAGAGGTTGCACCAGAGGTTGCTCTGGTGTTGAGAGGGAGAGAGGTTGCTCTCTCTCTCCACCATGTAAGGACATAGCCAGAAGATGGCCATCTGCAAGCTGGGAAGAGAGTTTCCACTAGGAACCAAATATGCTGGCACCTTGATTTTGGACTTCCAGCCTCTGGAACAGTGAGAAATAGATTTATGGTGTTTAAGCCACTCAGTCTATGGTATTTTGTTTTTGACTAATACAACCTGCAAACACATTTTCTCCTCACTCCACCCGAACAATGAGCAGGTATTTTTAATGTTTATTTGTTTATTTTGAGAGAGAAAAAGAGAACAAGCAGGGCAGGGGCAGAGAGAGAACCCCAAGCAATCTCACAGCACAGAGCCTGACATGGGGCTCAATCTCACGAACGTCAGGATCATGACCTGAGCTGAAATCAAGAGTCGGATGCTTAACTGACCAAGCCACCCAGGCGGCCCTACTGAGCAGGTTTTTAAAGGTCTTTTCAGATATTCAAAACACATCAAAGAAGGGGAAGTGTGTCATTCAGAAAGGAGAGCATGCAAGCTTGGGACCCTGCAATTCATTCTTTGTGCAACTTTGGGCAGGTCATCTAAATGAGACCTCAGTTGACTCATCTATAAATTGGGCTTGCGAGTGCTTGCCCTGCCTCCTTTTGAGAACTGCAGAGAAAGGATGTCAAAGCACCTAGTGATCTATAAAGATTATTCGTACATGAAAGGAAATTCCTATGTGCTCCAGGATGTTTGTCTATACACAGACACATACACAGACACACAGACACACACATAGACACACACACACACACCACCACCACCACCACCATATCAAAACTGGGTGTGTTTTCTCACAAAAGTGCTACTAGATAGCCCCCAACCCAGACCACCCAGTTCACCCTCTGTTTACACTCCATAAAAGCTCTTTCCCTAATCTGAGAGGCTCATCCCATACCTAATTTGAAAGGTTTCCTAGGAGCTGGATTGTAAAGACATTTAATCTCAGCCACTTGAGCTGCAGTGGGAATCCTTGACCTCAGGTTGGTTGGACAAAGAAAACCCACTGTCATCCTAATGTGTGAACACTGAGGCCCTATCTGCCCTTGTTGGCCTGCCGGGTCACTCCATTTATATGAGATATCCAGGATAGGGAAACCACAGAGACAATGCAGATTGGTGGGTGGTGGGAGCTGGGGGGAAGGGAGAATGGGAAGTTGCAAACTTGATGGGTGCAAACTTTTATGTTGGGGTGATGGAAAGGTTTTGGAGTTACATAAAAGTGCTGATTGCACAACATTGTGAATGTACTAAATGCCACTGAATTTTTCACTGTATTTTATTTTTTTTTAGTTTATTTGTTTTTTAATTTACATCCAAGTTAGTTAGCATATAATGCAACAATGATTTCAGGAGTAGAATCTGGTGATTCATCCCCTATGTATATAACACCCAGTGCTCATCCCCACAAGTGTCTTCCTTAATGCCCCTTGCCCATTTAGCCTATCCCCTCTCCCACAGCCCCTCCAGCAACCCTCTGTTCTCTATATTTAAGAGTCTCTTATGTTTTGTCCCCTCCCTGTTTTTATATTATTTTTGCTTCCCTTCCTTTATGTTCATCTGTATTGTATCTTAAATTCCTCATACTAGTGAAGTCATATATTTGTCTTTCTCTGACTGACTATACTGAATTTTTCACTTTAAAATGGTCCCTTTTATATGCCTTTTGCCTCGCTTAAAAAAAATGACAGTGGGGTCTAAGAAGTGCTGTGTAAGCATTAGCTATTATCCAGTATGCATTCCTGGACTTCCCCAAAGGAGGGCCCAGCCTGTGTCTTATATTTTTGTAGCCTCCTCTGTGAGGAGAGTGTACTGGATGTGAGATGGAATCAGAGAAATTGAGAGCTTGAAAATACCTCACGGGTCATAGAGATGATGGTCCGCCAACAGAGGAGAGAAGGGGCAAGGAGGCCATAGGCCGCAGGCCTTTCCTGTGTGTCAGGAAAGACACAACAGCGTCCCTTGTCACCATTCTCTCAGCACACGCTTATTGAGTGCTTGCCCCATGCCTTCAAACACGTCAGGGAAACAGACACTTGAGCAGATGATGGCCAGAGTGTGATCGTGTTTCCACACAAGCAGTGGAAGGGAGCATCGGGCTCTCAGAGGCTTGGAGTGTCCAGTTAAGATTGCTTTGTGTTGTGCCACATAGAAACCTCCCTGCAGGGTTTAAGTGTTAGGAGTTTCCTTTTCCACATTGTAGGAAAACCGGACGTAGGCAGCACAGGGCTGATACTATGGCTTCATGGTTCATTGAGGAACCTGGAATTTTCTTTCTGCTCTACCCTTAGCACATGGCTGTCATCCTTATGGGTGTAAAATGTGTGCTCCACTCCCCAGCACTGCATCTGAGTTCCAGGTGGGAAGGCAGGAAGCACAAAGCAAAAAGGTAAAAGGCAGATATGAGCCCAGTCCATTCTCATTCTCTCTCTCTCTTTTTCAAGCTTTACTTATTTTTGAGAGAGAGCATGTGCAAGCAGGGGAGGGGCAGAGAGGGAGGGGGACAGAGGATCCAAAGCAGGCCCTGAGCTGACAGCAGTGAGCCTAATGTGGGGCTTGAGCTCACCAGCCATGAGATCATGACCTGAGCCAAAGTCAGCTGCTCAACAAATGAGCCACCCAGGCATGTCTGTTCCATTTTTTGAAAGCTTCCCTAAGAATCTCTATCCAGCAACTTCCTCTTACATTTTATTGGCCAGGACTGGATCGTATGCTCTGCTAACTCCAAGGGAGTCTTGAGAAGTGGGTATTTTTCACTGGGTACATTACTGTCCTGAACAAAACTGAGATTGTACCAGGAAGAACGGGAGAATGAACAGAGGGCAGTCAATGGTGCAGTGTTTGCTAGAGTGACCTAGAGCTCATTCTGGGAGTTGGGGGTTGCCCAGGGAAGTCTTTCTATAGCGTGTGATGCCAGAGATGAAGTTTAGAGGATAAGTAGGAGTTACTCCGGTGAAGCAGGGTGGAGTTAAAGGCGTTCCAGGGGCACGAAACACCAGGAGTGTGTCAATTAAGGTAAGCTGAGCTACTGCAACAAAACGCAAATTACATAACGTCTCACTAATTAATGGAACGTCCAAATCAGTTGCCTGGTTTTCCTTCATGTTTTAACTCAGGGACACGGGCGCTTTCCGCCTTTGACTCTGCCATCTTCAACCTAGGGCTTTCAAATTTGCAACTTTCCTTAGAAGGGGAGAAAGAACATGAAGAATACGTGGGTGGTTTGGAGGAACAGGCCTGGAAGCAGCATACAACGCTCTTACTCATATTCCATTGGCTAGGGCTTGTTCAAGTGGCCACATGTAACTGCAGAGGAGGCTGGGAAATACAGTCTATCTATTCTCCCCAGAGGAAGAGGTAACCAGTTTGTGCAACAATGATCAGGATGTGAGAAAATGTACACTTGGGAGCGGAATGGGAAATAGGAGACAAGACCATAAGCAGTTTGATGTCGCCGAAGTTCAAGACAGAGAGGGGTGGGGATGAGACTGAGAAGTAAGTGGGAACCAGGCCACAATACTGGGTACCATTTTGGGAGCTCCTACTCCATGCCAGGCAATACACTTGGTACTTTACATATATAATCTCAGTTATGTGGCACATCTGAGTTGTGGAGAAGAGGTGGGAGATGGTCTATGTTTATTTGTCTTGCATAACAATCCTATTTCCTAGAAAATGTATAGAGCTTTATTGTGTGCAAAACATAAGTACATGTACAATATTGAATACTTACAAGAATCTGGTGAGGAAAATATTCCCATCATCCCCATGAAGTGTTGGAGAAAAATGAGACTTTGAGAGGTTTAAGAACTTGTCCAAGGTCAGACAGATCCACCTCTTAATAAGCACTCTCATCCACTATATTATATTACCTCTCGAAGAGGGTCTCATGTGTCCTAGTAAAGAGTCTGGACTTGAGCCAGCATGTGTCAAAACCTTGGGACCATAGCCATTGGGTCTGGAAAAAGCCATCTCATTCTGATGCCAAAACTGGGCTCCCTCAGAATTGCTCAGACTTACCTATAATCAGTGGCAGCAGGGGCAGGAAGGACTTCATGAAACCATGGATGTGTTCTTCTTGGGGCCGCACCTGGCTCTCCCAGGTGAGGAAGGTCCCCATTTTCAGAGGGGACAGGGAGCTTCAGTGCCCCTCTCTGAGCCCAAAGAGGTAGTCCTCCTATCAGCCAATACTGTAGAAGAAGCCAGAATTGGGGGTGGTAGGAGAGCTGTAAGGTATTCGAGTGAGTCATTTTGGGCTCAGAACTCACTGTGCCTTTCCTTTGAAAATGGAGACCTTCCTCACCAGTGAAAAGAGAGAGGGGAGTGTAAGTGGGACCAGAGGCAAGGCCAACTTACCCACCAGGCACAGTAACAATACTTTCAAGGGACCACAAAAATATTTTAATTAAAATCAGAAAAGAAAAATGAACTGTAGATTCAGGACGATATTTTAATATATAGTAATATATTCATCTATATGCCAACATAGTCATAAAACCTAATTTTTAATATTTTTTACGAAGTAAGGTCCTCACGAAGGCAAAAGTGCTGTCTATGAAAGTAATAATGAGGCTGGTGGGTGAAAGTGATGGAGAGACAGGGAGGTGTGTGTGTGTGTGTGTGTGTGTGTGTGTGTGTGTGTGTGTGTGTTTCAAGGCACAGATTGAGGCCCCGGAGTTTTGGGCTGTCATGTCTCCAGCTCTTAGACTCACAGTCATACTTATGGTCACAGGTTGCCAGTGTCCATCTCACTGAACTCCACGTACCACGACAGTCTCTAAGAAACTTGCACCCTGGACCCTGGTGCCCTGCCCTGCATGGATCTGCATTACAGGAGCTGTACCCCTCCTTTCCTGGCACAGTGTCCACAGCTCTGGAATCCCACTTGTGTGGGAGCTGGACATAGGGCAGCAGGACTAATCCTTGAAATAGCTCAGGGAGGATTATCCCAGCCTCTCAGCAGCAGGCTGCACAGCCGGGCTCATCCCCAGGGAGGAGGAGGCCAGAGCAGGGTGGCTGCCCAAAGTAGGAAGACTAGGGAAGGTGAATACCCAGCAGAGGTTCTGCATGGGGCACTGCGAGAAGGGGGGCCTAAGGGGTGGAGCTAAATCCTCAGAGGTGAGATTATGCAAATCAAGACAATTCCAGGCAGAGATCTGAAGCTTGAAAAAAATCCAGCGGTGGGGGGTGGGGGGGGGAATAACTTAAATTATAAAAATTTTAAAGTATGAAAGATGAAATAATCCCTTAAAGTACTTATTTAACAACCAAGTCATTCTGACACAATAAATCATATGTGAAATGTCCTCTCCCCACCCACACACACCCAAGGCACCCACCTTTCCTGCCCCCTCAACTACCATTCAAGCTCTGGCAGCTTTTCTTTCTTACCATCTCATAAACCAAGCAAGTACTGAAATCCTGTCTTCTCCAGTAGATGACAAAGATGGCAAGTCCCAATTTTCTGGAGCCCAATTCAGTGTAGGGAGAATACCTCCTGATCCTGAAAGCGTGTGAATCCGCTTAATCACTATGCAAATTGGCCTTCTGGTAAGCTCACGTTTATGCATAGAAATGATAATCCAGATAGAAGGACCAGGTAAAAAGTGGGCTAGGGGAGCCAGGGATTGGGTATGAGTCATGGGTGGCTCCCGCAGGTTGGAGATGGGGGTGCAGGGGGAAAGGGAGGCTGTTGTTTCAATGTTTGGGTGGACATGCTGAGGACAGGAGGGTCTGGGTAAATCTGGGTGATTGGAGAAAGCAGAAGATGAGTGGTAGATCTGGGGCCCAGACTGCAGAGGCCTATGCTCTGGTAGACAACAGTCATTTGTGGGCATTGAGCACTTGAAATGTGGCTTGTGTGTGCCACTAAGGAACTGAACTGTTAATGCACTGAATTTTAAGTAACTTAAACATTAATTTTAAAATGGATTCAGTTATTGGAAAACTTAAATAATGTGTGAGACAACCTGGGTATGTGAATTTACTTTTTCAACCTAAATTTTGTGGAATCTAAATACAGACTGCGTTATTTCCAATAAAAATTGAGGATCCCAACTGAAATGTGGTATAAGTGTAAAATACCAATAAACTTTTGGGACTTAACATGAAAAAAGAAAATTTTCAAGTTATCGTTTATAATTTTTAATATAAGTTTAGATATATAGATTATATAAATAATTTCACTTTTTCTTCCCCCAATTTTTTTTTCTAAGTAATCTCTAAGCCCAACATGGGGCTCAAACTCACAACTCCAAGAATCCAGAGTTGCATGCTCCACCAACTGAGTCAGGCAGGTGCCCCAAAATTAATTTCACTTTTAAAAACCTTTAAAAAATGTGGCTACTAGAAGCTTCAAAGTCACACATTTTGCTCACGTTATATTTCTTTTTTTTTTAATTTTTTAATTTTTTTTTTTTTGAGAGAGAGAAAGACAGGGGCAAGTAGGGGAGGGGCAGCGAGAGAGGGAGACACAGAATCCGAAGCAGGCTCCAGGCTCTGAGCTGTCAGCACAGAGTCCGATGTGGGGCTCGAACCCACGAACCATGAGATCATGACCTGAGCAAAGTCAGATGCCTAACTGACTGAGCCACCCAGGCGCCCTAACTCACATTATATTTCTATTGAACAGCTCCTCCCCAGATGTAAAGGCTGTTAACTCTGGCTTCAGATGGAAGAGAAAAATTAGTAAAGAAGGGCAGAAGGCTTTCTAGGACAGGGCCGAAGATAGCCTGGTGGTAGGAGCAGGGTGGTGGGGGAGAAGGGAGAACAGAGACAGCTTGATGTGGCTATGTTAAAAATATGTTTCAAGGGGCACCTGGGTGGCTCAGTCCATTAAGCATCCGACTTCAGATCAGGTCATGATCTCTTGGTTCGTGAGTTCGAGCCCTGTGCCGGGCTCTGTGCTGACAGCTCAGAGCCTGGAGCCTGCTTTGGATTCTGTGTCTCCCCTTATCCCTGCCCCTCCACGGCTCGCTCGCTCTCTCTCAAAAATAAATAAATAAACTTTAAAAAATCTTAAAAAAAAAAGCATTTCAGGAGGCGGGCCGTGTCTGTTAGTTTATATCCTGAGGCTTGGGTACCTCTATACCCCTAGATCCATACCCCTCAGTGCCGCTGTGGCCTCCTCCCCCATTCTTTGTTCCTGTGCTGGCAGAGTGTGTCCCACCTATAGTGGCCTAACCATTACTGGGCCACAAGCTTTTCCAGCACATGGATCATTGCTTCTTCCTCCTTGTAGGCACAGTATTAACATCACACCGTAGTTACAAGTGACATTTAGCAAATATTTTGCTGACAGATGGAATGACAGTCCAATTGCTGTTCGCTTCAGTGGACTAACCAGTGTGTGCTGGGCTTAAGAGACCTTAAGGAAAGAGGAGGATGGGCCCTGAGAGATGGGAGGCAGAGGGGCCAGAGCCTGCTTGGGGAGGACTGTCCTCATCCCCTGGGGAAGTTCCAGGGAGCCCTAGGAAGTGGAAGAGGACCGTGTCTGTGTCAATCTAATAACAGCCTCCCAGCACATCTTTCATCTGGATTTTTTTTTTTTTTTGCAGTAGCTTTCTAACTGGTCTTCTGCTTCCACTCTTGACACCTTCAGTCTGTTCTCAACATGGCAGCCAGAGGTGTCCTTTTGAAACATGGTAGGTCATGTGATTCCTCGGTTCAAAACCCTTATCTGAGAGTAAAGCCCTAGACCCTTAAAATTGCCTATGTGGAACAGCCTCTGAGGTGACCCCCATGATCCCCACTGCCTGGTGTTCATGCCCTGTGCAACTCCTGCCCCTTGAGCGTGGACAGAACCTGTGACTTGCTTCTAACCAAGAGAATACAGCAAAGGTGACAGGACAGGAGTGACTACATGTACCTGATTACATTATATAAGAATACAAAATTGTAATAACATGTTGACAGGGGCAAGCCCTGGCTGCCTTTGAAGAAGTGGGCTGCTGTGTTACAAGCTGCCATATGGAGAGGGTCGAGAGGGCTGGGCAGCAAGGAGCTGAGGCAGCCTCCGGTCTGCCTCCACAAGAACTGAGCCCTTCCATTTCCATCCAGCAGCCTGCAAGGAACTGAATGCTGCCATGTGAGCTTGGAAGCAGATTCTTCTCCATTCAGGCCCCGGATGAGAACCCAGCCCTGGACAACACTTTCTGTTTTTAATTAAGATATAATTCACAAGGGCGCCAACTTCGGCTCAGGTCATGATCTCTCAGTTGGTGGGTTTGAGCCCTGCATCTGGCTCGCTTCTATACGTGTGGGACCTGCTTCAGATCCTCTATCCTCCTCTCTCTTTGCCCCTCCCTTGCTCACGCTCTCTCTCTCTCTCTCAAAAATAAAAATAAAATATTTTAAGAAATAATTTTTAAAAATATATAATATACCATATAATTAGCCCTTTTAAGGTATAAAATCCAGTGGGTATATAGTATATTTAGAAAATTGGGCAATGATCACCACTATCTAGTTCCAAAATATTTTCATCACACTGGAAACTCTATATCCATCCCATCAGAGGTCATTACCCATTCTCTCCTCCCCTGCCCAGCCTCCCCCCTCCCGCAAACCACTGGTTTCCTTCCTGTCTCTGGGGACATCTTTCCTGCTGCCTTACAGAGGACCCAGTTCACTCAAGCCCAGACTTCTGCCTTCCAAAAACTGTGAGATAATAAATGTGTGGTGTTTATAGCCTCTAAATTTGTGGTAACGTTATTGCACAGCAATAAACAAGGAATACCGATTTTGGTGCTGGAATGGGGATGCTGCAGTAACAAAAAAACGGAGGAATGTGGGAGTGGCTTTGGAAGGGTGTGGTGGGCAGAGCTGGGAGAAATTTTGAGGAGGTGGTAGAAGGAGCCAGGATTGCCTTGATTTGACTGTTAGCAGCAGTGTGGACTTGGAGGGCTTGCCAGTGAGGATTAAAAGGAAGTGAGGATTTTATTGATAGCAACTGGAGGAAGGGGTCCTCATTAGGTAGCGGCAGAAAGTTTACAAACATTGTCTCCTGCAGCTCTGTGGAAAATAGAACATGTAAGTGATAAATTGGTTAATATAGCTGAGATTAACAAGCACAACACTGAGGTGCTGCCAGGTTGCTTCTAGCTACTTCTAGTAAAATGTGAGAGCAGAGAGATAAGTTGAGGCGGAAAATGGTTTAAAAACTGTTGAATGTCAGCACTCGATTTGGAAAATTCTCGGCCTCCTTACATAGCAAAAGGTGCTAAAATTAAGAAATGGCCTCCATGCACATGGAATAAATAAACACTGGTTTAGAAAAAAGGCAGAAGGTGTGAGGACACCATCTTTTGTTAGAACATCATGAAGATCAAAGGATCAGAGTAGTATTGAGTCACACAAAGGACTGTTTCAAGAGATTAAGGATGTGCCTCCCAGAACCTTTTAATCTAACCATGGGGCCTTGAGGAAGCTTAAGTAAGTTATCCCATGGCCATCTGAGCAGGAGCTGGGTAGAGAAGGGCTTATCTCACAAAGATCTGGGATATAGCTTTTGCCTAATGGAATAAACCCCACTGAAATCCGCAGAAGACACACAAAGTTTTTGAGAAAGCTGTTTCAGCAAGTGCACCGCCAGCTTGAACTGTAAGGAATAGAGTGCAAAATGAGAGGGGGCTGTAGGATCTTCCAAATTCTGCTGGCAAGAAAAAAAGCTCGTAAAACTACTCAGGTACATGGGGTATCTGCATGCCCCAGTAGGTTGGCTCAGGTCATGATCTCATGGTTTGTGAGATTGAGCCTGGAAACAGGCTGTGTGCTGAGCGTGGAGCCTACTTGGGATTCTCTCACTCCCTCTTCCTTTGCCCCTCCTCCCTCAAAATAAATAAATAAACTTAAAAAAAAAACCTATTCAGAAGCAAATGCGTATGAACTTTCATGAGAAAGGAAGGATGACCCAGAGGACAGTACCCAGAAAGCAGAGCCAAGAAACATGGATTATTCTCAGGTCTTAAAACCTAATCAGGGAACACCCAGCATTTGCTCATCTGGATTTCAGAACTGCTGTGGACCAGTGATTCCTTTGTACCTCCTACATTACCCTTTTTTGAACAAGAATGTCAATAGCTGTTATCCCACCATTGTATGTTATGTTTATGGAGGCAGATAACTTCGTTTTTTATTAAAGTTTATTTATTTTGAGAGAGAGAGAGGGCACAAGCAGGGGAGGGGCAGAGAGAGAGAGGGAGAGAGAGAGAATCCCAAGCAGGCTCTGAGATGTCAGCACAGAGCCCGATGAGGGGCTCAAACCTACGAATTGTGAGATCATGACCTGAGCCAAAACGAAGAGTTGGATGCTTAACCAACTGAGCCACCCAGGCACCCCAGAGGCAGATAACTTTTATCTTTCGTTTTACAAGTCAAGTAAGAGGAACACCTAAAGGAAGCTCATCTATACCTAAACCTGCTTTAGATGAGTTTCTGGACTTTGATCTTGGGGGGGAGGGCATGAATTTATTTTGCAAATGCGATGGACATGAGTCACTGGGGGACAGAGGGCAAAGTGGACAGACTCTGAGGTGACCCCCATGACCCCCACCTCTTTGTATTCACACCATTGCATAATCCCCTTTCCTCAGGTATATGGGCAGGACCTGTGCCTTGCTTCTATTTGATAAAGTTCACTAAAGGTGACAGTTTATATGTGATTATGCATCCATGATTATGTTATATAAGATTCTACACCTGTCTTGCCAGGGCCCTGACTCCCTTGCTGGCTTTGAAGAAGGAGGATGCCTTGTTGGGATCTGCCATATGGTGAGGGCCATGCAGTAAGGAGCTAAGAGATGCCTCCAGTAGATATCCAATTGACTGAGGGCTTCCATTCAGCAGTCTGCAAGCAACTGAATGCTGCCACATGAGCTTGGAAGCAGATCCTCCCTTAGTTGAACCCTATATAAGAACCCAGCTCTGGGGCGCCTGGGGGGCTCAGTCAGTTGAGCGTCCGACTTCGGTTCAGGTCACAATTTTGTGATTCATGAGTTCAAGCCCTGTGTCGGGCTCTGTGCTGACAGTCAGGGCCTGGAGCCTGCTTTCGATCCTGTGTCTCCCTCTCTCTCTGCCCCTCCCCCACCTCTCTCTTTCAAAAAATGAATAAACATTAAAAAAAAAAAAAAAGAACTCAGCTTTGCCCAAAACTTTGACTGCAACCTTACAGGGAATCCAGTTAAGCTGTGCCCAGGCTTCCAGCCTGCAGAAGTTGTGAGACGGTGTGTGTCGTTTGAAGCTGCTACATTTGTGCAACCCGGCAATACAGCACTGATACAGCCTAAAGCCCCTTCTCAGTCTGAGCCTCCCCCACCTTCTCAGGGCAGGAGTGCCACTGGGCCCCAGGTTCTCTCTACCGTAGCCACATGGTCCCTTGCTGGTCTTCAAAATCACCAGGAAACACCTGTGTCCTGTCTTGGCACTTGCTCTCCCTCTTCTGGATGCCCTTCCTGCACATAAATACATGACTCACTCCTTTGCCTCATTCAGATTATGGCCTAAATTTCACCATTGCAGTGAGGTCTTCCTTTGTCACCCTTTAAAAATTGTAGCACACCTCTACCTGTCCCCAACACTCCCTACCTCCCTTTCTTTATTTTTCTCCAATGTTTTTTTATCATCATTTTTGCTCATTTTATTTTTTACTGTAGCGTTCCCAGATCATGGGATGTGCTCATTAAGTACTAGGAGAGAAAATAAATGAACCATAGGGATTCGTGGATGTTGGGGATGGTTAGGATAATGAAGAGGAAGAGACTGTAAGGCTGGAGGACATTTTCTAGCTGGTAGATTTCTATTGAGTCTAACTTCTAACGTACTTTCCCTGGACATACTCCCTATTATAGAAAATCTGATCCTGCAAGTTGGAGCTGACTGTGGGTCTATCCCTATGTCCTATAAAATAGCAATGGCTATAAACACCGAATTACTTGAAGCATGTCCAGGGATTAACACCTAGTAAGTGGTTGGCAGTGATGGATATGCCTGTCATCTGACCCATTGTACACATGCGGACACCCAGATCCAGAGAAGTCAGTAAAGTTGACTAAGGTCACTCATTTATTTTATTCCAGATCTAGGAACCAGAAAGGCACTCTCCTGACTCACAGTCCACAGTTGAAGAAGGGGCTTACCAGGAAAGCTTCCCTAGGAGGGGTCAACCCACAGCAGCTGTGAGTTCAAATCCAGCTCTGCCACCAAAGTGCCCCATGTCCTGGTCAAGCTTTGTCCACCTGAAGAGAAGCTGATGTTACCCACTGAGCTGAAGGCGGGTCACTTTCTGACCAGACAGAGAAGATGAGGCGCTGCATTCGCCGGATGCTAGAGGCCCCATGTAGACACACGAAAGGGCAAGAAGCCCTGACCCACAGAGGAACAGGGCCCTCTGGGAGCTGGCCAGACAGGCAGGCAACTGGGGAAACCACAGGGCCCTCCACAGGCCTTCCTCTACACTTCCTTCTCTCCTCTTCCTTCCTCCTTCTGCCTGACTTCCTCTTTGACTCTCTGTCCCTCCTTCTCTCTTGTTTCCTCTCTTCTTTATCTTCTTCTCTTGGGTTTCTCAGTCCCTCCCTTCTGCTCCCTCTGCTGCCCCTCTTCCTGCCTTTCTCAGCCTCCTCCAAGCCCAGTCTCTGTGAGGCAGCACACCCCTCTCCAGACCCCAGAGCTGGTTGTGGTCTATGGGGAGCTTCAGTCAATCTGTGGAGAATGTGTGTACATGGACTGAAGTAATGGACTAAAGTAATTCCTGTGCATGGGGAATGCTTTGCTCCGACTTCTTCCCAGCCAGGTCAGTGACGGAGGCATCTGCACTGGGGTCTACACTTCAGAGACCAGTCACAGCCAGAGGTCAGGACTGCATTGTGGGAAAATCGATGAACCTGTTCCTCTCCTAATCGAGCTGTGTGACTTTGTGAAAGTCACCTAACTTCTCGGACCCCCACTTTATGTGCAAAATAGAAATAATAACCCACCTCAGTGGGTTTTTTGAGGATTCAGTTCAATCAAATAAGCATTTCCCTAGCAATTTCAATGTGCCAGACACTGTGTTAGTTGCAGAGGAAAACAAAGATGGATTAGATATGCGCTCAAAACTCAAGGCAATTGGGAGAAACTGACATTTGAATTAAGCTTTATTCAAGCAGAATGAAAAACGCTAAAGAGAGGTGTAGGAAAATGTACTATGGGAACAGAGGAATATGTGATGAGCCCTGATTGGGGAGAAGGGTGAGTATTTCAGAGGTGTTTTGTCAAACAGAATCACAATAGGCAAAGGGAGGGATGGAAATACAAAGACCGAGGAAGGGATGTGAGCCAAGCTATGTAAGCATGAAGAGGGATAGTGTTTGGAGGAATGTCCTGGTTTGGATAGAATATAGGATATGGGAACCTATACACATAGTGAGAGACAGGAAAGGTAACTGCTGTCCCATCGTACCAATATTTTTTAGGCTTTTAGACCTTTTGATTGTAATCCATGTTATATCTCTGGTCAGCACATAAATATATACATCTATGTATAGATAGACCTAACTGAATCAGAAATTTCAAGAGATAGTATCTAACCTTAGCACATGTTATATACTCTACTTTCTTTTCTGTTCTATTTACTTTCTTTTTTTTAACGTTTATTTATTTATTTTGAGAAAGAGAGAGAGTGTGTGCAAGTGGGGAAGAGGCAGAGAAAGAGGGAGAAAGAGAATCCCAAGCAGACTCCATGCTTTCAGTGTAAAGCCTGACACAGGGCTCGATCTCCCAAACTGTGAGATCATGACCTGACCTGAAACCAAGAGTCAGATGCTTAACTGACTGAGCCACCCAGGCACCCCTTTGATTTCATATTTTTAAATGACCCATTACATTGATTTCATGACCCACTACTGCCCGAGTTTTGCAAAGTACTGCCGAGGCAATGGGAAACCATTGAAAATTTTGTAAGAAGGTAGTGACACAACTTCCTTTGGGAACCCCCTCTGGTGGTGGTATGGGGAGTGGTGAGCAAGGGTGGGATAGGAGGCAGAGTGAGCCATCATGTGGCCGTGGTCACTGTCCAGGAGAGAGCATATCACCAGGGCTGGGACTGATCAATGAGCCCCAGGAAAGAGCTTTGAATGTAGTTGTCCTCAGCACATGCTTCTGGAGTTGGAAAGTGTGAAGTGCTGTCTGTGGCCATGTTGAAATCCCTGGAGGATGAGGGCAGGAGACGATCGTTCCCCTGGAGCAGATCTCACGGTGGCTTCTGGGTGTGCGGCAGGCCCAGGAAGAACCCCCAACCCCGGCCTGTCATCTTGCTAGGGCTTCCCTTGGACGCAGTGATGACTGACGAAGAGAATATGGCAGAAGGCCATCCTCACGGTGATCCCCATCCCTTCCACCTGCATGTGCAATCTTCTCCATTCTTCCACATGGTTTTTCAGATCCAGGCCCAGCCCTCCAGCTGCTGCCTGTCTTCCTCAAAGAATAGGACTTGGGGTCCTATTCTCTGGGCTGTCATTATGCTCAGCCCCTGACCCAGGACTCTGGATGGGGCAGACTGAAAAGAACATGTTCCTTAATACCAGATAGCTTGGCTCCAGGCCTCAGTTTTACTACTTAGTAGCTGTGTGATCTTGGGGAAGTCACTTCACTTCTCTGAGCCCCGTTTTCCTCATAGTTAAAATGGGGTCGACCATACCTCTTACCCGTTGATAAGATTCGCGGCCGCAGGTTCTATTTTTCTCTCTCTATCCTCTTCACTTAGTGAATCTTATCAATACTTGTGACTTCAATTTAAAAACATTTTTTTTTTTTTACTAAAGCATAATTCACGTAAGTAAAGCTCTCCCGTTTTCAGTGTCCAGTTCTGAGTTCTGACACATGCATGTGGTCAAGTAACCACCACCACAATCAAGATATAGAGCAGTCTCATCCACTTCCAAATCTGTGCCCTCCTACCACATGGCAGTCAGTCCACCCCGCTCCCCCTCTCATACCACTGACCTGACGTCCATCACTAACGATAATTTTTGCCTGTTCTAGAATGTCACATAGATTGAATTATACGTATGCACTCTGTTACATCTTTCACTAAGCTTAATATTGTTGACATCCATCCACGTTGTTACAGGTACCTGTAGTTTGTTTCTTTTTGTTAAAATCAGTATTTATGGATATAGCACGATTTGTTCATCCATCAATCGCTGCACATTTGAGTTGTTTCCATTTTGGGCTGTTATGAATAAAGCTGCGATGAACATTATTTTTCAAGTCTTTGTGAGGACAAATGTTTTATTTCTCTTGGGTAAATATCAAGGAGTGCAATTGCTGGGTTGTCTGTTTAACTTTTAAGAAACTGCCTTACTGTTTTCCAAGATGGTCGTACAATTTTACATGTCTGCCAATAACGTACCAGAGCTCTGGTCATTCCACATCCTGACTAACATTTTGTTTTGTCAATTTCTTAAAGTTTTGGCCCTTGTAGTGAAATGGCCTCTCACTGTGGTCTTCATTTTGCATTTCCTTAATGACTAATGATACCGAGCACTTTTGTTTTCTTTAAATAGGCTTCACACCCAGCACAGAGCCCAACACAGGGATTGAACTCACAACCCTGAAATTAAGAGTCGGATGCTTTGCCGACTGAGCCAAAAAGGTGCCCTAATACCTAGTACTTTCTATGTACTTTCCAGCTGTCTGGATAGTCTGTTTTGTAAAGTGCCTATTCTAGCCTTTTGCATGGCTGAAATTTTTTATTAGCCAGTTTGCTTCTGTCCAAACGCACTTCTGGGCTCTGGATAGATATGCCCAGGGTATTCTTGATGCTTCTGCTTAGATGTTTCAAAGAGACCTCTGCTGAACAAAAAGGTAAACTCATGACCTTCTCCCCTACTCTTCTTTCACTCTCCACCCTTGGTCCCCCAACTGAAACGTCTTTTAGAAATAGCCTCACTTTCCACACAGTGGCACAGACCAGACACTTAGGGGTCATTCCTGATATCTCTCCTCCTCTATTCTCTGGACCCCAACAGCTCCGTCTCTTTTCTTTCTGCCTATCTCTTAGCACATTCAATCTCTCTAACCCCACTACAGTCTATGCCACCATCTCTTATCCAGTTACAGCAAGAGCCTCCTTTCTAAAGAGTCTTCCTCTATTCAGGCTGTTCTAACATATGACACTTAGTGTCAGACCTTTTTAAAACACAGATTTGATCACATTACTCTCATGTTTAGATTCTTAATGCCTTCCCATAATTTCTAGGATAAAGATAAATTCCTTAATGTGATTTGTAGGTTTTCTTTTAGCTACTATGCCAGGCTTTCTCCTATCTCAGGGCCTTTGCACATTCTGTCCCCTCTGTCTGGAACACTCTTTCCTTTTCTTCACCTCACTAACACCTGCTTATTCTTCAGTTCAGACATCACTTCTTCAGAGAAGTGTCCCCTAATTCTGAGGCTAGATGAAGTCCTACTACTATATGCCCTTAGAGAACACTATAATTTTCTTACTTAGCATTTCTCAGCTTATAAATATATATGACATTTTAACTTTCTAGTTAATGTCATTTTAAGTTTAATAATAATTTAAGTTATTGGGGCACTTGGGTGGCTCAGTCAGTTAAGCGCTTGACTCTTGATTTTGGCTCAGGTCATGATCTCACAGTTTGTGAGTTTGAGCCCTGCATGGGGCTCTGTGCTGACAGCATGGAGCCTGCTTGGGATTCTCTCTCTCTCTCTCTCTCTCTCTCTCGCTCTCTCTCTCTCTCTATCTCTCTCTGCCCCTCCCTGCTTGCTCTCTTTATCTCTCAAAATAAACATTAAAATTTAAAAAAAATAAAAGAAAATAATTTAAGCTATTATTATATTACCATTTATCTTTATATTATATAATGTAAATTTTAAATGGAAATATGAGCATTTAACTCATATTTGAAATCACCAAAATTATATGATTCACATTTCGTAGCTTGTGCATGTGTATGAATTTCATTCTTACAGAACAATGGAAATGCTGCACAAAATAAACTCCAATGTTTTTATTTCACTTTTTGACACACTCACATTCTACCCGCATGCTCTACCTTTGAGTTGTTGATGAGTAAGTCAGGTCTGAAAGGAAAAAGAGCTATAGGTCACCCCCTCCTTGTATGTAACCATTTTTAGCCTAAGTATGGGCTAATATAGGGATGTAACAACAGTTGGAAAGGGTATCAGAGGCTCCCTTGGTCATTCGTGTATTCTCAAATGTCATTGCTTTCTTTCTGTGTACAGTGTAAGTTCTGGTTTGAATGGAAAGCATGGCCTCTCAGGTTTTTGGGTGTCCCTACTCATCAGTCATGGACATCCCTTCCTTGTGCTCTGCCCATAGTGTGGGTTCACCAGAATTCTGGGATTCCGGGGCACTGAAAAGGCTGAATGGGAATGGGGTGGCAAGGAATGGCAGACATTCATACATGTCTTCTGTCTATGTGCATGCTCCATTGTCCCACTGGACTTCAGTTAGAAAACACAAATTTCAAGTTGTCATCATTAATGACTTCAGGATGGGGACAGCAGAGCATCATACTTAGTGCAAGTCTCAAGCACAGGACCCTGTGGCTGCACAGATCACACTCTAATGAAGGTGGCCCTTCCTAACATACATACATAGTGCTCAATAAATACACTCACATGAATGAATGAAGGGTTGTCACCTGATACAAGAGACAGTTCCTTTGGTTTTGATAAAAATTAAGGACCTCCCTCTTCTACTACCTTGGAGAGTCAAGGCAAACTTCAGATGGGCACCACTGCCTGGAATTCCCTGTCTTGGGGAGAGACACTTCCTCTAATATTTCAAGTGGAATAAGAGAAAAGGGAGTGAGGGGGCAGAGAAAGCCTGACAAGTCTCGCCTGTCAATTAATCACTGCACTTTGCACATACAGCATGTAACATCTTGTAGCCTGTGCTCTTATGACATGGCCTAAGTGTGAATTAAGCTTCACAGCTCACTGCCTTCATCCACTTCCTCCCCTCCCTTTCAGCCTCCACCCTGGCTCCAAGAGAGAGCTGAAGATGCTCCTTCATTAGCAGGGGACCTCTCAGACCCATCCTGGAGGGGATGGGGAGCACAGAAGCTCAGCCAAGGTTAGACTCACAGGCTGCTGGGGGATGCTCAAATTGTCTCTGGCCTTGACTTCTGGTCCACAGTTTGGCCTATGAAGGAAGATCTCTGAGAACTGTAAAGGCCAAGAGGTAGAAGACCTCAGCTCCAGATCTGGCTTTACTCTACACACTCGGTTGTGTGACCTTAAGCAACTGATATTTCCTTCCTGGGCCTTGTTTTCTCCTCTGTCCAATGAGAAAATGAACTAGATAAGTTACCTACAAGCAGTTCCCAGAACCTGCAATGTCTCAAAA
This sequence comes from Lynx rufus, assembly GCF_022079265.1. NCBI lineage: Eukaryota > Metazoa > Chordata > Mammalia > Carnivora > Felidae > Lynx > Lynx rufus. Next base: position 37,600,909 of record NW_025814889.1, on the reverse strand, counting down.
ATTTCACTGGTTAGGAGAAGGGAGAGTCTTCCCAACTTCAGTCAGTGGTAACAACAACAACAACAACAACGACAGCAACAAAAATAATGGCAGACACTTACTGAGTACTTATGGCCCCAGGTGTTAAGTGCCTTACGTGCATTAACTCAGTTAGTCATCACAATATTCCTATAAGATAGATTTTACCCATTTTCAGATAAGGAAACTGAGGATCTAAATTAAATGACTTGCTCAGGGTCACATAGCTAGTAAATGACAGAGCAGGGATTTGAACCCTGGCCCTAGAGTATACTTACTTAACCACACTCTTCCCGTTTTATCTAACTACCTGCCCATCCATCCACCCACCAATCTGCCAATGCATCCATCCATCCATCTATCAATCCATCCACCCATTCATCTGATTTCTGTGTAAGAGTTTATATGATAAAAAGGATTCTGCTGAAAAAATTATTTAAAAAATAATAAAAATTTGAAAACTACTGAACATCACCATTCAAACTGGAGAAGCCCTAAAGGGTGGGGTGCTTCCCACTTCCTGGGTCATTCTTAGAGCAATTTCTGTGGGTTTGGGGTGAGAAAGAGTTGGCAGCAATCAGAAACAGAGAATATTTTAAAACAATTTGTCAAACGTGACACCCACAGCTTGTGTGTAGACAGAGGCTATGTAAGAAAGCTCAGGCAGTTTGGATCTGGCTTCCCCCCTCCTTCCTTCTTTCTTATGTCCCCTGTTCTCCAGGGAAAATAGAGCTGGAAGGGGTTTAGGGATTGACTTGTATAGTGAAACTTCAGAGGGCTGAACTAGACCAGTGGGAGAAAGGGAAAGGAAAGCATGTCACAGCTCAATAGAAGAAATATCTTCCTAGCCATTTTGCCATCCTAAAATTAGATAACCATCTTGTGATGCAGAGACTCTGTTGTGGGAAAATTTGGGCAGAGACTGGTGATCAGGAATGATGTGGTGGGGATTCTTGCATTTGGGTGTAAGGGTGTGCTAGAGTAGGTGAGCTCCCAGGTCCTTTCTCCTAGATCCAGTGACTCAACCTCCACCTCCTCACTCTACTGTGGGACTCCTGAGGTCCAGAGAATGGCACACCTTGGCCCCAGCTCTGGAAGCTTATCAGGAGCAGAGAGAACAGATTAAAACCAGTAACCAGGATTCTAGACCTGCAGCTCCAACTCGAAGCTTTCTCAAGTATTCTCTCTCTTTTTTTAAGTTCATTTATTTATTTTTGAGAGAGTGAGAGTGAGAGCGAGCACACAAGTGGGGGAGGAGCAGAGAGAAAGGGGGACAGGGGATCTGAAGCAGCCTCCAGGCTCTGAGCTGTCAGCATAAAGCCCATTGCAGGGCTTGAATCCATGAACCATGAGATCATGATGTGAGCTGAAGTCAGATGCTTAACCAACTGAACCACCTAGGTGCCCCTCAAGTATTTTCAGTGACACCCCACAAAAGTCCCCCTCAAAGAAGGAGGAAAATTATTTCTATGCCCTTCTCACTGTAGGTCTTTCTGGATTGTCTCAATGTGCTTGTCATAGAGGCTGTGACCTTCTCCAAATTTAAGACAGTCCATTTACTGGGGCTAGAGATAGGGAACAATAAGGGAGGGGTGTTCCTACCTTCTGCTGAGCCTACGGATTCCATTTGGTTTACTTCCCTAACAATTTGTTCACTACTTTCCAGTTCATAAGAGCATTCATAGTCATGAGCTCAGGGAATACCAACATTGACCCATTTCACAGATGACGATGGGAAGCTCAGAGAGAGTGACTCACACACGTGCCATGACCAGAGGGGTAAAATCAGTTTTATGACTCCAGGAGCCACTCCTAAATGCTAAAAACTATTAACATTTACTCTGTACCTGATATTGTCCTACTACAACAACCCCATGATACCCATTGCATAGAGATTCAGACCAGTTAGATAACTTCCCCAAGGTCACATTGATTGGAAAAGGAAGAATGAGGGTTCAAACCCACATCTGCCTTTTCCAGAACCTATGTTCTTTTCCATGACTCTATTTCATTCTTAAATCCAGAGAAGCCCCAAGAAAATGGTATCTTGGGAAAGCAGGGTATGAGGGGTCTGTTCAAGCCAGAAATCTTGGGAGGCCTCCACAATGTCTCAGAACCTGGCAGAACTAGCATAATCCATCAGGTGGGCAACTAGGGATGAATAGGGCTTCCCTAGCCCAAAAGCTGATAGCAAGAAGGCCTCAGAGACTTCTTCTGAGGCCCGTACCATGAACGGCATCTCCTCAACTGATCTTTGCTATGTGAGATGTGGAAAAAGTCACCTCTCAGGCTGCATTTAAAGGAAGCCCTGGCTGAAAAAAAAAAAACCAGAACAGCTTTGTCTGAAGGGGGATTTCTGGCTCTGTTATTTACTAGCCTTGGGAAAGTCACTATTTCTTTGTGCCCCTGTTCCCTTTCCTGTAAAATCGGGTTAATAAAAATATTCCATAGGCATATTGTGCGGACTAAATGAGATCGTGTATCTGTGAAAGTACTTTATACATAATATAGCGCTAATTACTTAGTAATAAAGTTGATTTTTATTGGACACATGCTCTGTGCCAGACATTGTTCTAAGTGCTTCACATGCTTTATTTCATTTAATCACACATACAGCATAAAGTCATTGCTGATCAACACTCCCCCAAAGTATTGTCTCCACGTTGGATGTCCTAATATGTGGTGCAAAGGAAAAGGGGTAGGAGCTTAGAATGGGAGACTTGGGTTCTAGTCGTGCTTCTGCCTTGACTGGCTGTGTAACTTCAAGAAAACTACCCTCCCTCTCTAAGCCTTGTTTGCCACATCTGAAAAACATGCATATCTTGCTCACCACTCACTGTCAATCAAATAAAATGAGTATGTGTTATTGCACAGCACATGCACTGTTTACTTATCCTTAAAATAACCTATGATACACATTTGGTTATTATTTCCACTTTATAGTTGAGGAAACCAAGGCCCAGAGATACTTAAAAGCATAAAGTGAAGTACAAATGTTGGCTAGAATTATCATCACTATTATCATACAACAATAAGGCAACACCTGTGAAAACAGATCCAAAAGGTTATAAGGAGAGACCATATTTACTTTACTTCCCTGTAGGCTGATAGCCTAATGTATTTCTATCCCTGGCAACAGAATACATAAGAAATATATGTGAGCCAGGAGAACTTCTTGTCTGTGGGGCTTAGTTGCTCTTCTGCCCGGAGGCAGAGGGTTGGATGAAATGATTCTGAGTGCCCTGTCCAGTTGTTAAGAATCCATCAAATCTTCTGGACAAGAGCAATACTGCCACTTTCGACCCCATCCCCCCAGCCCCACCTGCCCATCTGGAGAATTGTCCAGTCAGAGTGAGGTGTGAAATCTGTGGGCCTTCTGTGCTGATAGGAGAGGATTTGTCACCAGCCATGGCAACACCCTCTGTTCTTGTCAGGTAGGTGGGGAAGGAGAGAGGTACCCTGAACCAGAAAAACCAAATGCCTTGCTATTCCTGCAATGAGACATTGATCATCAAAGACCTCATAAATATCCCTTCTGCTCCCATAAAACTGCCCTAGAATTAGGACTTTACAAATGTATATGTCAAAGTTAAGAGGAAATCTAGAAATGACTTTGTTCTACAGTCTGTTTTTATATGTTTTTATTGTTGTTTACGTATACATGTAGACAAGTACACGCACAACACACAATTTAACCAAGGTCCCACCATGTCATTTCAAAGGAGAGACATCTCTTTTAGGAATTCTTCCCTACAAGTAAGCATAATTGGTCATTATCTTCTCCCCAACTGCACTTCTTCATTCATTAAACATATTATTTGAACATCCATTGTGCTCTAGGCCCTGGGATTAGTGCAGATGTGGGGTGGGTGTTCAGATTTATAAGGCACTAATTTTTGCCCTCCACAAGATTGCAGTCCAGGAGAAGACACCTATACAGATAGCTATTAACAGAGTAGTGAATGCCAGAAAGAGACACATAATAAGGTGTTTTGAGAATCTAAAGAAAGAAGAGGAAATGGAAGATACTCATGGTGTAAATGGCATTTTTACTGAGACTTGGTGGGACAGGATTTAGATATGCAGGGATTCAGGGTGAGGAAGCCACGTTAGCCAGAGTAGAAAGTACAAGAAAGAAGAGTGTTATTGGATTTGGGGAGGAGTAAATGGTCCGGTTTGACTGGAACCTACCTGGAAGTGACGGAACATAATGCTGGAAGATAGTCTAGAATGCAGTGGCAGAGAAAGAACAGTCTGAGCACTGGAGAGAAAACACATGGCATGGCTCAGGGAAGGGTAATCCCAAGCTCACTCTTAGGCCTGTCTCATCCAAGGTTCCTCACTTCTCACAATGTATGAGAGATGAGTCTGTGCATTAGGGTCTGAAGACAAAGTTCCAGCTGCAGCTGTCCCATCTAACAACCATCCTGCTTCAGAAAAGTCACAGCATCCTTGGGCCTCAAATTTTGTGTCCTAAGAGGGGAATCATAATCCTGACCCTGCATTCCTCAGAGGGTGGATGTGAGGATCAAATGATAATGCATATGAAGAGGTCTTGCAACCTGGAAAGTGCCACACAAAAGTAAGGCATTACTTTTATTTCCCTCTAGTCCAGGAGTCCTCCACATTTAGAGTACAACAGAATCACCTGAGTACTTGCTAAAAATGTAGTTTTTTGGCTTCTGGCCAGTTAAAAAATTTTTTCTGGCCAGTTATTTAAGGACAGAAGCCAAAAATTAGGACTGCACTCGCCCTCCTACGCTCAACAATTAGAAAATTGTTATATTCCAATATAAACATATATTTGAAATCCAATTTCCAGACATTGGAAAACTATCAGCACAGGATTATGATTCTTGAGACAAGGAAAACAAACTAGGTGAGCCCTACAATCATCTTGGCTCACTGCCTAGAGAAACTTTCAAGATTGTAGGACAGGGAGAGGGAGCCAAAGCAGGACATGATGGTCTCTCTGAGTTGAGGACACAGAGAGTGGAGGAGGCTGGGGTGGCTGGAATCTATAGGGCAGAGTACCAGAGAAGAGAGAGTTACATAAAGAAAGAGCTCCAGGAATCTGCAGATAGCCTTCTTGAGTTTGCTAAGCCATACATACACAGAGTGAAACTCTATGTGACTGAGTAATTAATGACTGTGGGGGGTTAAGGTGAATAATTTCAGGGCTCGGACAGACTGGAAAAGATTAGAGTTCTGAACAGCCAGACTGCAAATACCTTGATGCTGTCCAATCAGTTGATAGAATGATCACATCATAGTAGTAAGGATAAATTAGACAAGAGTAATGATTACTCTTAGACTTGCCTTATATAAAGCTTAAAACAAGTTTTGAGAGGATTGAGTGGGTCCACAAGTAACAACTACCTGCAAAAACAAAGTCCAACACTGTTTAAAGGAAAACAACAAAATTTATCACTCAATAAACTCACATTCAAACCATCCAGCTTAGAATGAAAAAATCACTAGATATGTGAAGAGGCAGAAAAATAAGACTTCAAACTAGAAGAAAACACAAACATAATGAGATGAGAAATGGAATATATAAAAAAGAGCCAAATGAAACTTCTAGAAGTGAAGCTATCTAAACTGAAGCACAGACAGAAAAAACACACACAAAAAATTGAGGCCCACTGATCTGTGGATCAATATTGATCAGGTTAGATAGTTTTTGCTGCTATATCTTTAAGTTTATTGATTTTAAGAAACTGTTAATGCCCCCCGAGTAAAACCTTCATTTCAAATATTGTATTTTTACCTCTAGAAGTTCCACTTATTTTTTTATATTTCTCACTTCCCTCCTCATTGTATTCATTGTATTTCTTTAAATACTTACACATATTTATGACAGCTATTTTTAAATCTTTGCTAATTTCACCTGTCTTTCATTTCACATGTTGTTTCTACTGATTTTTCTTTTCCTCATATTAGATTATAACAATGATTAGATTATAACAATGATTAGATGATAACAATGATCATCATATCCAATGATCCCTGGAGTGTGGTGGCTCAGTTGGTTAAGCCTCCGACTTGAAGGCTCCAGTCATGATCTCACAGTTTGTGAGTTCGAGCCCTGTGTCAGGCTCTGTGCCGACAGCATGGAGCCTGGGGCCTGCTTTGGATTCTGTGTCTCCCTCTCTCTGCCTCTCCCTTCCCCATGCTTTGTCTCTATCCCTCAAAAATAAGTAAACTTAAAAAAAACAAAAAGAATGATCACTGACTTCTTACCACAAAATGTAAGCCAAAAGACACTGGAACAATATCTTTAAAGTGCTGGGAAAAAAATCAAAGTCAAAAACTCTATATCCATGAAAAAGAAATTTTCAACAATTGAGGAGACATAAATAATTTGCCTGGCAAAAAACAAAAACAAAAACAAAAACAAAAACAAAAACAAAAACACAGCAACATAACAGCATGTGTCACCAACAGACCTGACTATACAACTATACAATATGTTAAAGTTCTTGAGATGGAAGGATAACGATACCAAATGGAAACTTGAATCTATAAAGAAATGCAAGTGGCCAAAATGGCATATGTATGAGTAAATTAAAAAGATATTAAAATTTTAAAAAGTTTTTTAAAGATAATTGACTTAAGGTAAAAATGATAGCAACGTATTGTGGAATTTATAATAAATATAGAAGTAAATCTATGACAATAGTAGCACAGAGGGTGAGAGAAATAGAAACAAACTGTTGTAATGTTTTTACATTATATGTGAAATACAATATTTGGACATAATGGGAATTTATTTTTAAAATTTTTTTTAACGCTTATTTATTTTTGAGACAGAGAGAGACAGAGCATGAACAGGGGAGGGGCAGAGAGAGAGGGAGACACAGAATCTGAAACAGGCTCCAGGCTCTGAGCTGTCAGCACAGAGCCCGACGCGTGGCTCGAACTCACGGACCGTGAGATCAGTACATCATGGGAATTTAAACAACAAATATTGTAAACTCTAGAGCAATGACTAAATAAATAAATGAGCAGGTAGTGTCAACAAGCCACTAGTAGAGATGAAATGGAGTACCAGAAAATATGCAAGCTAAATGAAGGCAGGAAAAAGATGAAAAAGAACTAAGAACAAAAGAAACACATAATAAAATAGCAATACAGTAGATATAAATCTAACCATATTGATAATTAAATGCAAATGATCTAAGCATGCCAATTAAAAAACAGATTGTCAGGCTGGATTTTTAAAAAGCCAGTCCAAATACATGTTATGTATAAGAAAAAATACTTTAAATTTGAAGATATAGATAGATTAAAAGTAAAAGAATGGGGGGGGAGGGATGTAACATGCTGTATTGTGTTTCTGTGGCCGTCCAAATTTATTATCTTACAGTTCTGTAAGTTAGAAATTTAACATGGGTCTTACTAGGCTAAAATGAAGGTGTCAGCAAGGCTGCATTCCTTTTTGAAAACTCAAGGAGAGAATCAGTTAGCTTGCCTTTTCCATCTTCTGGAGACCACTCATAGTCCTTAGCTTATGGTCCCTTCCTCCATCTTCAAAGCAAGCAAAGCAGGTCTAGTCCTTCTCACATCACACTACCCTGACCATTCTTTTGTAGTCATATCTCCCTGTGACCACAACCACAAATGATTTTCTGCCTTTAAGGAATCATGTGGTTATGTTGGGCACAGGTGTGCCCAGAGCAAAATCCAGGACAATCTCCTCGATCTCAGGGTCCTTAATTTTAATGGCATCTGCAAAATCTCTTTTGTCATGTAGGGTAACATAATCACAGGTTCCTGGGACAGTATATGGACATTTTTGGAAGCCATTTTTCTGCCCACCACACATGCAAACATTAATAATGAGAAAGCTGTGGGGTGCCTGGGTGGCTCAGTCAGTTAAGTGTCTAACTTTGGCTCAGATCATGATCTCACGACTCATGAATTTGAGCCCCATGTCGGGTTCTATGCAGACGGCTTAGAGCCTAAAGCCTGCTTCGGATTCTTTCTCTCTCTCTCTCTCTCTCTCTGCCCCACCCCTGCTTGCGCTCTGTCTCTCAAAAATGAATAAATGTTTAAAAGAATTTTTTAAATGAGAAAGCTGGAGTGGCTATCAGACAATTGCACACAGACATTCATCAAAATAGACCATAAATTAGACCATATAAAAGTTCCAAAATTTTCAATAAATTTTAAAAGATTGAACTCCTATGGATATGTTCTCCGACCGTAAAAGAATTAAATTAGAAATGAATAATAGAAAGATTTGAAGATATGAAGAGAAATTTTAAAAATATTTTGCACTGAATAAATAAGAAAAATTTAGGATACAGATAAAACAGTGCCTGGTGAGAACTTTAGAGCTTTAAATACTTACACTGAAAAAGAAGAAAGACTTAAAGTCAATAATCTAAGCTTGCATCTTAAGAAGCTAGTTTTAAAAAAGCAAATGGAGGGGTGCCTGGGTGGCTCAGTCGGTTAAGTGTCTGACATTGGCTAAGGTCATGACCTCATGGTTTGTGAGTTCAAGCCCCACATTGGGCTCTGTACTCACAGCTCACAGATCAGAGCCTGGATCCTGCTTCAGATTCTGTCTCTGTCTCTCTGCCTCTCCCCCACTCAATTTCTGTCTCTGTCTCTGTCTCTCTCTCTCTCAAATATAAATAAACATCAAAAAAATTTTTGAAAAAGTAAATGGAAACAAAAGTAAGTAGAAAAAAGAAAAAAGAAACATGAGAGCAAATCAATGAAATAGCAAATGGACAAACAATAAAGAAAAATCAGTGACACCAAACACTGGTTATATGAAAATATAAAAATGGATAAATATCTAGCCAGACTGACTTTTAAAAATACCCAAATTATCTGGGGCGCCTGGGTGGCGCAGTCGGTTAAGCGTCCGACTTCAGCCAGGTCACGATCTCACGGTCTGTGAGTTCGAGCCCCGCGTCAGGCTCTGGGCTGATGGCTCGGAGCCTGGAGCCTGTTTCCGATTCTGTGTCTCCCTCTCTCTCTGCCCCTCCCCCGTTCATGCTCTGTCTCTGTCTGTCCCAAAAATAAATTAAAAAAACGTTGAAAAAAAATTAAAAAAAATACCCAAATTATCAATATCAGGAATGAAACAGGAGCCATCACTACACAGCCAACAGACATTAAAAGGCTAATAGGAACATATTATAAACAACTTTGTGCCAACAAGTTTGACAACTCAAATGAAATTGATACATTCTTGAAAGACACTTGTATTCATTTCTTATTGCTGCTGTTAGATTATGACAAACATAGTGACTTAAGGCAAATTTATTATCTTACAAATTTATTATCTTACAGTTCCAGAAGTCAGAAGTCCAAAATGCGTTTCACCTAGCTAAAATCGAGATATTGGTGGGATTGCATTCTTTCTGGAGGCTCTGGAGAAGAATCTGTTTCCCTCCCTTTTCTAGCTTTTATATGCCACCTGCATTTTCTGGATTCTTCTCCCCAGATAGCATCTGCCCCATTCCGACATCTGCTTCTGTTGTCACATCTCCTTTCTGACACTCTCACGGCCCCATTACAAAGACTCATGTGATTACATTGGACCCATCCAGATAATCCTGGATAATCTTTCTATTTCAAGATCATTAATTTAATCACATATTTAAAGTTGCTTTTGCCATGTAAGGTAGTACATTCACAGGTTTTGGGGACTAAGACAGAGACATCTTTGGGTGGCCATTCTCCCTACCAGAGGCACAAATTACCAAAATGGATACACAAAGAAACTTATTGGTTGAATGGCCCTGTATCTATTAAAGAACTTGAATTTGTAGTTAAAAATCTACTCAGGGGCGCCTGGGTGGCTTGGTCGGTTAAGCGTCCGACTTCGGCTCAGGTCATGATCTCACGGTCCGTGGGTTCGAGCCCCGCGTCAGGCTCTGTGCTGACAGCTCAGAGCCTGGAGCCTGTTTCGGATTCTGTGTCTCCCTCTCTCTCTGCCCCTCCCCTGTTCATGCTCTGTCTCTCTCTGTCTCAAAAATAAATAAACGTTAAAAAAAAAATTTTAAAATCTACTCACAAAAAACCCTCCAGGTTTGGTTTCAATGATGAATTATATCAAACATTTAAGGAAGAAATGAACTTTGACTCTTCATAGCAAACACAAAAATTAACCTGAAATAGATCACAGACCTAAACTTAAAAGCAAAAATGATAAAACTTCTAGAAGAGAATACAGAAGAACATGTTTTTGGCCTTGGGACAGGCAAAAAAAAATTTAGATAGGACACAAAAAACATTAAGTATAAAAGAAAATGTTTTTCTTTTTCAAGTGTTTTTCTTCATCAAAATAAAAACCTTTGTTCTTCAAAAGACAATGTTAAGAAAATTAAAAGGAAGATACTGACTAGGGAAAATATTTGTAACGTATACATCTGACTAAGACTGCTTTCCAGAATATATAAAGAACTCTTACAACTCAATACATAAGAGAAACAATTCAATAGAAAGAGTAGGCAGACAAAATAGATAAATGGCTAATAAGTACGTGAGAAGATACCCAACAGCATTAGTCAGAAAAATATCTATTAAAGCCATTTTAAAGCTACTACTCACTCAAAGTGATAAAGTTTTAAAAGGCTAAAATTACCAAGTGTTAGTGAGGATGCAAAAACACCTGAACCTCTCATACATTTCTGGTGAAAATAAAAAATAGTACAACCACTTTGGAAAACAATTTGAGTTTCTTATTAAGTTAGATATATATTTAGTATATGACTCAGTAATTCCAATCTAGGTTTTTCCTCCCAATAAAACATATGTTCACACAAAGACAGCTTTATTCAAAATAACCAAAACCTAGAAACAACCAAAATGTCCATTTTCAGGTGAATAGATAAATTATGGTTTATCCATACCACATAAGATCACTCATAAATAAAAAGGAACACACTATTGATACCATAACAGAATAAATGAACCTCAAAAGCATTATGCTGAGCACAAAAAAACAAACACAAAAGAGTATATACTCTATGATTGCCATTTACAAGAAATTCTAGAACAGGCAAAACTAATTTATCTTGGCAAAAAGCAGATGAATGGTAGACCAGGACTGAGGATAAGAGCAATTGACTGCAAAGGGGCATGAGGTTACTTTTTTAAATGATGTTAATTTTGATTACATGGGTGTATATGTTTGTCAAAACTCATTGAACTATGGTTTCAAAGTGGGTGCATATTATTACATGCAAGCTGTAACTCAATAAAGTGGATTTTTTAATAAAAGAAAAAAATTAAAATTAAAAAATGAATCACATCCCTAGTGATTCCAACACAGCAGGACTAACATGGGGCCCAGAAATCTGCATTTCTAACAAGTCCTATGGATAATAATGCAGGCTGTTTTACTTATAGACATAGTATTGTCTCTATGAGCACCCAACTCATGTAGAACAAATCAACTAGACAAGCAAAGAAAATTCAGAATAAAAGTGTTTCAGTTTTTGTGTACTCTCGTTCTATCCCTCAACTCCCATTCTTTAGTTGGGGGATCATTACCGAAGGATCCTCCCTGGTACTCTGTTCTCCCAACTGTTGGCTCAGCTGTGGATAAGCCTCCTTCCTTCATTCTTTACAAAAGGAAATTTCCTAGGAAAATAAATGGGAGGAAAGCAAAATAAAAACATACTGCAGGTGCAGAGAAACCAATATATTTGCAGAGCACATATCCTTTCCCATAAGGTCATTCAAGTCTGGCACCAGATGGGCTTGGCTGGCCCAGCTCACTGGACACATGGTATTCACAGATAGGCCTACCTTGGGGGAACACAACCTGTGTGGAGAGTAGAGCAGTACAGTAACAGATATGCTAAGAGCACTTATAGCCCAGAGGAAAAGGTCATTTCTCTGCCAAATTAGATTAAAGTGCTCTATTTCATTCCTGAGTCCCTCCTGCTGTCTCACATATCTTCTCCATCTTCTGCCCCGCTCCCCCGTTCTGTCTACCTGTTGCAATCTTTTCCATCCTTCCTAACTTAGCTGAATAACAACTCTTCCTGATCAGATCACCATAGTCAAACACAATCTATTCCTCCCCTGAGCTTCTATGGCACTTGGCTTGAAGAGCTCTCACAGAAATTTTGATTTGTATTTTAGTTGTTCATGTGCACACCATACCTATTGTATTTGATTATAATCTCCTTGATTATAGAAACCATAAATTTATTATCTATGCTAGGTATAGCCTGCATAGTTCCTAGTACATTACTTAGCAATTAATGGGTATTTCATGTACATTTGTTGTAGTAACTTATGAATTATTCAGTTCATGCTGATTCATATCTCTGATCTTTTGCTCATTCTGTTCCCCCTTTCTGGAAAATCCTTTCCACTTTAAGTGTTACTTTCTGCAAGAAACTTTCCTAGATACTCCAAGCTGTTGGGCTCCTGTAGCACTCTGGGCATATCTCTATCTTATAACATACAACCACCATCATATATCAAAATTAAGTATTTACTACCTGTTTCGCCTACTTAATTGTAGAAGCCAAAGATTCCGTCCTAGTCATCTTGATCTTACCATCACCTAGCTCAGTGTTTGTTAGGAGGATGCATTTCATAAATGTTTTTCTTTTTTTAATTAATTCATTTATTTTGAGAGAGAGAGAGAGAGAGAGAGAATCCCAAGCAGGCTCCACACTGTCAGCACAGAGCCCAATGTGGGGCTCGATCTCATGAACCGTGAGATCATGACCTTAGCCAAAATCAAGTGTCAGCTGCTCAACTGACTGAGCCACTCTGGTGCCCCCATAATTGCTTTTCACACAGAATAATCTCTTCAGAAGTTTCTGGAAGCATGAACCCATGACACACAGGGTTTGGTATATTTAGTTCATGTTCATATTAGAGTGGCCAAAATTGTCCTGAGGACAGTTTTGTCCAGAGAACACCCAGCATAAACAGACATCTCACCCTAAGTTTCCTCTTGGCTGAATGAAGGACTAGATGTTCTTAGGGTCCCCTATAGTTCTATGACTTTTGTGTCTCAGGGAATTCCCCAAGAGAATATATTGTTTAGTACAAAAGGGGCAAGTGTGACTTCTCCCCAGAAGGTCTTTTTCAAATTTTTAAAAAATACTTTTTATGTTTATTTATTTATTTTAAGAGAGAGAGAGAGAGCGAGCGGGGAAGGAGTAGAGAGAGGAGACAGAATCTCTAGCAGTCTCCCTGCTCTCAGCGCAGAGCCCAACGCAGGGCTCCATCTCAAGAGCTGTGAGTGAGATCATGACCTGGGCGAAAGCAAAAGTCAAGGCTTAACCTACTAAGCCACCCATGCATTCCAGAAGGTGTTTAAGGTGACCCCTAACCTCTGGGATGGCTGGACATAGGAAACAGAAATCATGACCTCTCAGAGTCCCATGACTTCCTCGTTTTAAATACATTTCTCTTTCCTTTTGCCACTTTCTCTCTCCCCCGCCCCCCAACATTCTCTCAGTCTCCCTCTTCTTTCCCTCTTTCCTTATCTGCTTTTCTTTTCCTACCCGTTCCACCGCACTCTCACAGCACAGGTACATCTACCTCAGCCGCTTTCCTTTTCTCCCCTGATTTATCTATCTCCAGTCTCTCGTTTATGCTGCCCCCGCGCCACCCGCCCCTCGCCCGACTCCCTCAGTCGTCTCCCTTTTCTCCTGTCAGCCCTGCAGGAGGCCGAGACTCCTCACGAAGCCCGGAGGTGGGAGGGTGGGTGGGTGGACCCTGGAGCCGCGGTCCCGCCCCTCGGTGCGTGTGTGAATGTCTGTGTGGCCGTGACGCGGCGCCGGCGGCTGGGAGGGAGGCTGGGCCCGCTGGAGAGGGAGGTGAGCGGATCGCTGGGGCTGCTCGGCTCCTGCGCGCCCTCGCGCTCCCCGCCGCCCGCCGAGGCGCAGGCAGGGCGCAGGCGGCGGCGGGCGGCATGGAGAGCCTGCTGGAGAACCCGGTGCGTGCCGTGCTCTACCTCAAGGAGCTCACGGCCATCGTGCAGAACCAGCAGAGCCTCATCCACACCCAGCGCCAGCGCATCGACGAGCTGGAGCGGCGGCTGGACGAGCTAAGCGCCGAGAACCGCAGCCTGTGGGAGCACCAGCAGCTGCTGCAAGCCCAGCCTCCGCCCGGGCTCGTCCCTCCGTCGCCAGCCCCGCTGCCCGTCACCCCGGCCACAGCCGCCGCCGCCGCCGCCGCTGGGGCCCAGGAACCGCTCCAGAACCACGGACAGCTCTCGCCCGCCGCGCCGCAGCCTGCGCCGGAGCAGCCACCGCTTCAGCACCACGGACAGCTCGTGGTGCAGCCCCAGCCGGGCCCCAGCAGCAGGGCTCACGCACCCCAGTCTCCCCACCAGCACCCAGTGGCGCCCGGGGCCGTCGCCGACAAGGAGAAAGAGCGTCCCCCGAGTTGTTGCACTGCCGCTGGAACCCTCCTTCAGCACAAATCCCCCGCCGCCCTCGGCAAGGGCGTCCTGAGCAGGAGACCCGAGTGAGTGGGGAAGAAGGGATGGGGACTGTTGTGACAGACAGGGAAGCAAATGGGTAAAAGGAGGAGATAAGGGGAAAACCAGGTGCACCTAAGAGTCTGAAGGACTAGAGTAACCTGAAGTGAAGAGATGAGCAGATGCTCGGAGGTAGAAGTGTGTCAAGGAGATTTGGGGGAAAAGAGGGATTGATATCAGTGTTTGAGAGGGCTGAGGGGATGCTGGAGCAAAAGAGAGCATCCAGACCATTACTGGGGGCAAAGGAGGAAAGAAATGGGTTTTAAGTTATCAGGGATACCGGTTTTAAAGAGGACAAGATTGGAAGGAAGTTTTGGTGAAAATTAAACCAAAGAAAAAAGAACAGTTGAATTTTTTTAAGTTAGGAAAAATTTGGAAGGGAGTTTGGGTAGTAAAATTATTTGAATGGAGAGTGAGATATGAAAAAGACAGAGGCTTGGCAAAGAGACATGTTAAGAGCTTTAAAACGGCTAGGGTCTAGGCGGAGTAGAATTGGAATCTGAGAAAATTTAGGATGCAGGGGATACAGTTGAAAAGCAGGTATGATGTGAGAAGGCAGGGGACCTGGAGGTAGAGGAAGATAAAGGGTGAGAGAAAGCATTTCCCAGAGGAACGAGTCTGGCTCTTTAAGTGATGCAGTGGGAGTCAAAGCCAGGAGTGGCTCTTTGGGGGAAGCTTACTCTGCTCTGACCTGAGTGGGCATCTTTCTTCTGAATCCCCATAGAACTAAAGGGGTGCAAAGACACATCCCACCAAGCCAGTGGAGGACTGTGTTGTAGCCTGAGGTCTCAACCTGGCTATAGCTTTTTCCTCTGACTCAAGGAGGATTTCTGTGTAGGGTGGTTGGCAATTGTGGAAAGGGAACAATGATGAAAGGGATAGTTGACAAAAGGAATTGTTGGTATTTGGATGTTTAAATCTCTCTGTTATGGCTGGTGACTGCAAATCTTGTTTCCGCTTGGTTATCTGGTGATAATAGGAATCCTCATGTTGGGTCCTGAGAGAGATATACTCATTAACCCCAGGGAGGGACTCTAGAACCTCAAGCTCTTTACTTTCAGTGTCTGTGAACTAGGGACATGGGAAGAAGAGATGAAAGAGGACTGGAATATTCCCACCTCTGTACTGGAAAGGCCGTGACATATCAGCTTCCTTCCTCTGATTATACAGGTGATGGGAGAACTGCATGGAAGAACAGCTCAGGGGAAATCAGTACCTAGTCAGCACCTGCCCCTGACAATAGTGATGCTAAAGGAAGAGCGGGGTGGGGAGAGGAAGGAGGAGAGCCAAGAATCCCACCTTCATCCAGTCTCAGCATGTTTTAGGTCTGCAGATACTTGTGAAGATTTGGTGTATTCCTTAAAAACTCATTTTCTCCTCACATCTACATAGTTAGAGAAGTTGGGTCAGGATATGTTAGCTCACAGGGTAGATTTGACTGGAACCATGGGCTCTTAGGGGTGAAGATCCAGGATGATCTGGCTTGGCAGACGTATAGCACTTGATTCAGGCCCCAAGAAAATGCGGCTTTCTTCCCCAGGTCCCTCAATGGCCCATTTGCTCTTCCTTCAGTTTCATGGTTTTCTTTCCTTATCTGGCATAAAAAGCAGAAAGCCAGTTTTCCCTCAGTGCCCATGGTTCAAAAAAGATAATATTCTTACAAGGTATTGCCTGGCTTTTCCCCCAAATGGGGGGGGGGCGGGGGAAGAACGAGTCCATTCATTTCCCTGGGGGCAGCCACAGTTTCCTGGTAATTATTGTTCTTCACCTGATTCTTCTCCTCATGCCCTTTGATATCTCCCTTCTCTTTCACACTTTCTTTTCATCCCTTCAGGGAAGCATGAGCAAGAATGATTTAGTTAATTTTTCTTGGAGGACTTTACTGTGGTCCCCAAAGTAGCTTAGAGAGCCCAAACTCTCCTTCCCAGGTGCTCTTGCTGGGAAACCAGGGATTTAGGAATCACTTGGATTCCTATCCAGCCTCACAAGTCAAAACCAGAGACAAACCATAGTGTCCTCATCTTTTCTTCTCCTTTGTCCTGCTTTTGCTTCCCATAGGAGCAAAACAAAAATAAGAAGTAATTAGAATGGTGGAGGAGAGTGGAAGTTGTTAAAAATCTTTCCCTTAGAAAGTTGTGCCAGGCAATAAGAGGTTAATACCACAAGTGGCTCCTTCCTTCCTCCAGATCCTCCAGCTTTTCCCTCTGCTCTCTCTGAGGCTGGATACCAAGATACTTAGAGAGAATGCCTTACCTCCTCCCTGCAACTCTCTCTCCCCTTGGGTGTGAATCATGGACATCTTGGCTGGCTGAATGCCTTTTGTGCCTTTTGTGCCACTCATTTCTTTCCACGGTTCTACCTAACTTCAACCTAAGTCCCCCTCCACCCCCACAGAACCTCAGGAATAAATCATTGTTGCTGACTACGTGTTTGGCCCTACCTTGCTTTCTACCCGTGACCCCCATTTTGTATGGCTGTCATCCTCTGCCCATACCTCTCGATGGTGCAGGGCTAGATGCAGCCAGCAGGCAGAGAGAGAGAGAGAGAGAGAGAGAGAGAGAGAGATATCTTTATGGATAGGGTGAGATGAGGAGAAGAGCAGAGCCAGCAGCCCTCTCCCTGGTGTTTCTCCTGGGGAGCTCCCTGCTGAATCAGTTCTCTACTGGGCATGCTGAAGTAGGAAGACGATATGGCAGATGAGGTCTTTGGATCATAATTTTACTGAAATCTTTTCTCATTTTTTACTTGTCCTTCTCTGGCCTCGTTGTAGTAAGAATGCAGCCCTGGTGAGGTTGCTGAGGGTTGAGTGCGGGTTACAAGGGCCCAGGCATTGTGTTAGATGCATTATCTTCCCACACGGTTTGTCTCTTATCCTCAGAACTCCTCTTCCTGCCCAAATCCAGGAGAGGCAAGAGCCTTGGGGAACCTGGAACCAAAAAATAATGGATCATTTAATTGTCATCAGATCTGCATTAATATGCAGCCTGGCCTCTCTCCCTTCTTCGCTGAGGGAGATGGGAAGGTGGTGGCCCTGGAGGTCAGGCCAAGGAAGCAATGATGAGGGGGTGAGTGAGTGCAGACATACCATGGAAGAAAGATGCTGGAGGGGTTAATGTTCTTTCTCTGCATGCTTCCTGGCTCTTGCTAAGCTCCAGCCCCCACTGTTTTTGCCTCTTAATGAAAGCAGTGATCTAGCTTCCTCCTCTTTATTTTTTCAATCAAGGCTCACAGCATCTACAGAATTGATTATCCCTTTTCCTGGCTGGAGTCAGAGCCTCAGCCTGATCTGGCAAAGTCTACTTCTTGCCATGGAAGCACATGACCCTCCCTGAGGCTACTGCTTCAGTGTGACCACAGCTCCTCTGTCTGAGCACATGCTTGCACACCCACCCAGCCATGCATTTAGAGCTGGTGGATCCCAGGGCTTTCCCGTGTTTCCCAACCCTTAAGCAGAGGATTACTGGAGGCTGGGTAAGATTCCTGAATTGTGAATCAAATTCAGCTCCTACACCCACCTCCAAGTAGCCATGAAGTCTGGGTGGCTCAGTAGTAGCCCCTGTCCTCTCTTCTCTTCCTTCGTCCTTTGTCTTCCTTTTATACTTTCTCTTCCTCACCACTTTTTCCTTTCTCTTTGTCCTTCCTTCTCTCTTTCCTCTTTCTTCTCTCCCCTCAAACTCTTTCTCTCTCCCATATTTTCTTCCTTCTATCTATCCGTTGGTTCCACGTAAGCTGCCCAGGGAAGTCTCCTCTTCTCTACTCCCATCCTTTAAGCATGAAATAAATCTTAGGTCAATTTTTGAGCTCCATGGTATCATACTGACTGGAGGCTGAAGGATAGTTAGAAAGTCATTAGATGTGCTTCTTAGCCTGTTGTCTAAAATGCTGATTGGAGCAGGTGTCTCTGCTCCTACTGAGTCAGGGTTGTCCTCCTGGAGATGGCAGCTCAAGTCTGGCCCATTCTGAGAGCTATTAAGAGATTGTGAAGGTCTGTCAGTCAGTCAGCTGTATTTTATCTAGTGTCCGGTCCATTCAAAACTGTACACCCTGTGCTGGGGAAAAACAGGAAAGAAGCAAATAGTCCTTGTTCAACATACATGAGACATATATCAAGAAATATCTAAATAAATATAAGCAGATTGCTGCTGCCTAGAGCCACCCTCTATCAGAAGAGAACAGGGTGAAAAGGGGGAGCATATAAGTCATATTGAGAGCCCAGAGAGGTTATCTTGGTTGGAGTCAAGGGTTTATGTCAGGAAGAGTAAGAGCCAAGGGTAGCTGGAAGGAGGACAGAGCCCTGAAGATTCAATTCACAGAGATACCTGTATTGCATATGAACATCATCCCATCCCCTAAAAGTACAGTCCCCCCTATCCTAATCACCTCCTACTAGGCTAAACCCTTTCAACAAAGAAGGGCCTTGATACTCAGAGTCCTTGTCTACCTGTAGCTGGAAGGCCTGCTTTGCTGGGGAAGCAACGAGAAGGTCAGTGCTCACCAAACTGCATATCCTCCTTTTCTTCCTCTACCCCCAGCAAGAAGAGGACTTCTTGCCGGTCAGCTGGAAAATGGGGCCAGAGTGAAGGCTCACCAAGAGGAAGGAGTGTGTGTCTTTTTGCTCACCTAGAAGCCGGCACAAAGTAGGCACTTATAAAGATCCTCTGTCCCCTGCTTGTACAAGAGCCCAGACCACTGCTCTTTCCAATTTTTCATCCAAAAAGAACACAATTCAAGAGAAACAAGTTACCCCTACTTCAGGGAAAACCCACTGGTCTCTGTCCTCCTCACAAGCTCCCTGTGCCTTGCTCCATCCTGCTCTGTCCTTCCATATCCCCAAGCCCTTCCCAGGCCCACAGAGTTAGCACCATAAGGGCCCCATACAAAGGCATCCTGGAACATTTTCCTATTAGCCTGAAACCAAGCAAGAGGAGCAGCAGTTGGTTCTGCTGATTCAGCAAATATCTGTGCAGCCTGAGTTTCAAAGGTCACTTACGAGAAAAGGCAGATGGGGTCAGGTCTGGGTGGAGAGCTAATGAAAGTGAGGCTGATATGGGAAAGGAGGGGAAAGGTGGGATCAGCAGTAGGACCTGTGGTCCAGAAAGAGACTTGGATCCTGAATTTAAATCCTGTGTAAAGATTTTTAGACAGACTGACCTTGTTGGGGACCCTCAAAACTTTTCACTGGGGCCCAAACGGACTCTCTATGGCCCTGAACACTAAGCAGCTGCTTAGTAAGAGGGTTCTTATAAGAAGTCCTGGGGACACTCTCATTGCGCCTGGCAGATCCCCAAATGCAAGGCCATCTGGCAGGATTTCCAAGGCTTGGGCGACTGCAGCACCTTCCTCTTCTGCTTCTGGAAAAGCACAAAGTGTAGGTTCTCATACAGGCTGGAAAGGGTTTCTTGTTTCCATGGAGGAAGGTGGTCACCTCCATTTCAAGGAACATGGGCATTAACAAACAAACAAACAAAGATCAGGAATAGAATGAGGGAGAAATTAGGTTTTTCAGGCTAAAAAGAACTTAAGGAAACCACAGAATCACAGAATTTTCAAGACCTAGGTGGTTAAGAACATGGCCTCTGTGGGGCACCTGGGTGGCTCAGTCGGTTAAGGGTCCGACTTTTGATTTTGGCTCAGGTCATGATCTCACAATTTGTGGGTTTAAGTTCCGCATCCGGCTCCATGTTGACCATGCAGAGCCTGCTTGGGATTCTGTCTCCCTCTCTCTCTGTCCCTCCTCTGCGCTCTCTCAAAATAAACATTTACAAAAAAATTTTCAAAAAGAACATGGGCTTTGAAATTAAACAAATCTGGGTATGAATCCTGCTCTAACATCTACGAGACTTTACATTCATTGTTTTCCCTCTTTAAGCCTCCGTTTTTTTCATTTATAAAATGAGAAGTAATATATACGTTGAAGAGTTGTTGTAAAATTTAAAAGTTAAATAGTATCATTTGTTAGTACTGTTCAGGACACATAGTAAGTGCTTAATACATTGTAGTATTTCTACAGATAAAGAAACCAGGGCCTAGGGCCCATCCACAGTCAGACCACAGTGAAAGACTAGAATCCAAGTTCAGGATTCCTCCATCCTTCCAAGCCTGCTTTCCACCTGTGCCCTTTTCTCATCTACCCCTCTACCTTTGGACAATGCATACCCAAGCTATTGCAGATATGAGAATGTGGAGCTTACCCTGAAATGCAGCCAAGCAGGACAAATCCTCTAACCCTTGGTGATCCGTGATGAGGTCCCATGACTTTATAGTTGGGAAATACTTCCTTAAACTCAACTAACTGTCTTCTGTTGCATCA
Organism: Lynx rufus; assembly: GCF_022079265.1. NCBI lineage: Eukaryota > Metazoa > Chordata > Mammalia > Carnivora > Felidae > Lynx > Lynx rufus. The sequence continues at coordinate 37,580,102 of NW_025814889.1, read as the reverse complement.
TTGTAAGATTATTTGCACTTCTCCTAAGGAAATCAAAGGGATCTGAATTATCACCCAGTGCCCCATGGTGATAAGAATGACCTTGCCCATTTTCTAAGTGGGGAAACCACAGTCTCATCTAGTATATGAACTTGTCAAGGATTAAAGTAAAGGGTGAGGGGAATGGAATCTGAACCAGGAGAATGCTTGCAACTTCCCTGGAATGAAAGCTATATCCATTCTTCCAAATTCTTCCATCCTGGGGATGGAAAGGTAGATCTGCTCTTTGCTTACCTCTGAGGTCAAAAAGTTGCAAACAACAGCAGAGATTGACTGAGAAAAGGAGAGTCTGATGTGTTGTGGGATTTGGGGTGGTGGTTGAGGGGAAAGGCAGGGAGCTGGGGGAGGGCTCTACTTTCTCTGATCAAGGCTAGAGAAAAAAGAACTTTCTTAGATGAAATAACATCTAGGAGAAACAAAGAAACAAACAAGCAAACAAATAAACAGAAAAGAGAGTGGGCTTCTGAAATTCCATCCCAGGGTGGTTGTGACTGTGAGGCCACCACAGGCAAAGCCTGCTATGTGTGGCCCTGGGCACCGTGGGGGCATGGGCTGTTCTGCTGTTGCTCTTTGTTTGGAATATCCCATCTGGGAGGGTTATGTAACTCTGCAGGACCAGTGTATGTGCTGAGTGGTACCTTTTGTCACCAGCAGGCAGTCAGGCTACTGTGGACAGAGGCCATGCAGTCTTGTCCAAGTCCCTGCCCACACTCTGTGCTGGCATCAGGCCATTCCCTCTGGCCACAGCTGTAGGGGCCGGAGGGCTTTAGGAGCTGGATCAGGGTCCTCCTGCCCTTAGGGGGAGTCAGAGCTGGAAAGGTACTAAAAAGTCCTTTGGTCCAAACTTCTCATTTGGCAAATGAGAAAACCGTGGCCCGAGAGGTGACTGATGCTTCCAGATGCATCAGTGGCAGAACTGGGCCTAGAACTCATCATCTGGTTCTCCTGACACTATACGGTAATGGGCTGTGGGCGTACAAGGCCAAACCTACAGCTAGTTATGGCGACTCAGGGGACCCAGGGAGGTCTCTGCCTTCAGACTAGCTTGCCTGTGCCAACAACTCCACAATTAGAGATTCCTTACGATACTTCAAGGTTATCCCCCTTGTTAAAATGCAAATTCTCCTAGGACAGGAGAAAAACAACACATTTAGCTATATCAGCCTTCACACTTCAGCATGAAAGAGGTTTTATTTGAGCAGTGTCCAAGAGCCGATTTGATAAGGAAGGAGGATGCCATGGTGGCACCGATTGACTAAGGGACCAGGCATGAGGCTCACAAAAGGTTGAAGGGCTCATGGGGGAGGCTGTTGAAAGCCTAAGTGATTTTCAGCTCTGCTGTATTTTTCAGGGAACCAGCACTGCTTTGCTTGGATCTGGCAAGCGAAGGGGTAGGGGGACCCATGGCACTCCTGCACTGGCGTGTCTTGGAAAAGTAATTATCTGGGTCGTAAAGGGATACTTTCTCAGTGAGCTTCATGTGCAAGTCATAAGGCAGGAACTTAAGGAGCATCCTGACACTTGGTAATCTCTTTTGATCCTTTTTAGGATCTTAAAATACTTTTTTAGTTGGCAACTCTATTGGGGTTTGCTATGCAGTGGGAACCTGTGGACAGGAAGGGTTAACAGAAAGGAGAGGTTGGTACTTCATGGGCCTGGAACAAATGGGGGATGAGAGGCTACCTCAACATCTCGTAGGTGCTTGATGAATACTGCCTGAATAAATAAGCTCTTAATATGTACGATCCAGGCCGGCTCAGCAGTTGCAGAGTGGAGGGAGGCAAGGGTATGGTGTCAGAGCTGAAGAAGATCTCAACTGGAGGGGAGGCCCCACAGGGGAAGTAGGTTGTACGTAAGCCCAACAGCCCAGTTTCTGCAGTTAGTATGCGTGAGAACCTAGATCAGTGGCTCAGCTCTTAAGGCCAGTTGGGGAGTGAGAGGCATATGAGGGCTCCTCCCAGCTAATAGAGCCCACCCCCATAGCTATCCATGAGCATGGAGAAGCCTCCCCTCCCACTGCCCCCAGCCTCTGACCCCAGACCAGTCTGGTCCTGAGCCTGGGAAGCTGTGTTAAGAGTTAAGCATGAGAAAGCCCTTTGAGTGTTTCATCTCAGGGCCACCCACACCACCCCCCTGATCTGCCCTTGGCCTTGTCAGAAGGCTGTATAAGAAATAGGCAAAAGGTTTATGATGATGGGAGAGAAAGGAAACCCAAACTGTGGCCATGTGTCCAGGTGGAAAGAGAAGAGAGAGCTGGATTCTGGCCTGGGAGAATGCAATGGGAACCAGTCTCAAGCTCCAGGCCTCTTTACTCCTATTTCTCTACCAGACAGTATCAGCTGTGTTGATGGAAATGTCAGGACACTGCAGGGAGGGTGAGTGGATGTGTATAAGGTGTGGACGTGCTTGCAGGACTGAGTGGGTGCAGTTGTGCATGGGTGAGTGGGTTACTTGGGCTGGGGAAATGGATCACAACGGACACCATATAAAGACATGCAGGTCTCACAGCAGAACTCAGCGGGTCTTCCCCCCACTTCCCCAGGACACCCCGCTCTGGTCATACTGTCAGAACTCTGGGTTCTATCTCCTTTCTCTGCATGACTTACTTCATCTCTCTTGGCTAGCCAGTTTCTGCTGGGTCTTCCCCTCCGTAAAATGGGGTGAGTCTATAATGCCTCCACTCCCTCACTCTGTTGCAGGTGTGAAAGAGACCTGGCCTCCAAAGGCTGTGAGCTCCTGAGAGGAAGGCTGTCTGGAGGGTGGGCAAGTGCAGGGGTTGGGGATCTGAGACTTTCTATTGAGGTACCGTGTTTGGAAGTTCAAGTAGCCTGCAGCGGTGTGATACATGGAAAGCTGCCCTGTGGTTTTCCCTGAACCTGACTTTGGGTAGCTTCGGCCAGGGCCTGGTACCACATGACCTCTCAGGGCTTTGGAGCCATCAGGTCAAACCAGCTGCCTCCCTGCCTCCAACCAGGAATACACTCCCCATCCCAGGCAGAGAGGCAAGGGAATTCCACGATTTCTTCCTTGATAAATGATTCCAATGCACCACGATTTTCATTCAACACATCAGTTCAACCCAGTGATTATTTTAAAGCAGCAACAGCAACACAAACTCTGCAAAGCAGTTGGGAATCTCTTGCTTGTGTCTAGTTTCAGTATTTCCTGTGCACAGTCTGGTCTTTACAGAGATACCCTGGATGCTTCCGAACCGGCTTATTTGGCATCTTTGACATTCTTGGGGCAACTTAAATGCTAAGAGGCAATCAGGGAGGGCCGGGGGCCCAAGGGTATTCCAGAAGCAGGCTGGACTCTGACCGCGAAGTCAGGACCCCTGAGTTCTGAATGCTGTGCCCACCCTCACAGACCCCAAGTATAAGCTTGGTGCAAATCCTTCCCCTTCTCTGGGCCTTGGTTTTTATTTTGATCAAAGGGGACAATCACTCTTTGCTCAGCTCTTCAACTCTGTCTCCCCTCGATTCGCCAAGTCCACGAAAAGGAGAGCTGTTAGGAGGTTGCTGCAGCACGAAGGACCTCGCTCACACGTGAAAAGTGGCTTCCAAATGATAAGAGCCTTAGGAAGGGAGCTCAGGAAGGGGGATAGAGGGAGACTGAATTCACTCTCCCTTTCAAGAAGATAAAGGAGACCCCTGCAGTGTAGGGCGTTCCCTGCAGGTCGGGGAGGAACGAGGTGAATGCTGCAGAGGCTACCAGCTGTAAGTGCCCAAGGAATTTCCACCGGGCTCCCTCTGGATTTTGCATGAAAACCGGGAGCAGCTGGAGGGGAGAGCTCAGGAATCAGGAACCTCTGCCCCCCGAACTCGCTCGGAAAGCCTGGGGAAAGCCCTTCCTCCTCTGGCCGCTTCCCCGGGGGCTTCTCCATGGGGAGGGCGCGTGCCGCCGGGCTTTCGGCTGCGTGGGCGGCTTGGCGAGCTGCTGACAGCAGGATGGAACCTCCGGCCCCCGCGCCGCGCCCCGCCCCGCGCCGAGCTCTGCGCTCCCCCGCGGGGGCGGGCACCCCGGCCGGGGGAAGCCGCGCGCCCCCCGCCTCCCGCGCGGACGCGCCCCGCGCCCCCAGCCCTCCCCCGCCCGGCGCGGCGCCGCTGAGTCACCGGCTCCGGAGGCGCAGCCTTGGCACCTGTGCGCTCGGGCTCGGCCCGGCCCGCGGCGCCCCCGCCCGCCTTCCGGGGGCCTGGCCGCGCTCGCGCTGCCGGCCTCCGCCTGAGGCCGCCCTGCCCCTCTCCCTGGTCCCCTCTCCCCGCGCCCCCGCCAGTCTCTCGAGTGTGACCGTTCCCCTCGGTATCTCTCCGCCCCGCGAGCGCACCGCCGCCCGCCCACGGCGTCTGGGAGCGCCCCCGGCGCCACCGCCGCCCGCGCCTTCCCGGGAGCCGAAGGGGAGGTCGGGGGGCCTCCGTGCTGCGTCACCATGCGGCCGCTGCTGCTCCTGCTGCCGCCGCCCGCGGCCCTGCCGGCTCCCCCCCCCCCCCCGACCATGACCTCTCCGCACGAGGGTGCGGATCCTTTCCCAGGCCTCCCTCCGTAGGCCCCAGCCCAGGCTGGTGTGAATGGATCCCCTTTGGAGAAGGGGAGAAGGCGGGGGCGGCTTCAGGGATCAGGATGGTGCCACCGAGGTCCGACTTCTACACAGCATCCACCTCCCCTAGCTTCCCATGTACCCAAGACATGTCGGCGAGAGAATCCCGGCTGTAACTTAGCTTCCCGTGTTTATATTTGTGCTTTATAGGATCACATAATCTTGGGATTCTGGCCCAACCTATGATGAAGCATATGGCTTCATTTGTAGCACTAGGTTTGAATCCTGACTCCGTCATGAGCTGATACTCAGTAGCGACAGGCTTGGTTTTCGTATCTGTAAATGCGGATAGGGATAGTCCTAGCTTCATAGGATTGCTGTGGAAATTAAGAGGAAATGCCAATAAAGCACCAAGCAAGGCAAGTGCCTGGCACACAGTAAGGACTCAAAAGAGCATAGTAGTTGCTGTTATTTTTAGGACCTTTGGAGTCAGAAAGTGGTTTTTGAAGGTAGAGCGCTCTTCCTTACCTCCCTGTGGCTTCCAGAGGGTGCAGAACAGGACGACTTCTTCACAATCCCTCAAACATTTGAAGAAGGGTCATCTCTTCCTTTCCTTGCCTTCCTGTCCATGATCCACACCCACCCGCCACGCCTGTCTTTTTTTTTTCCTTTCAGAAGAACACACCTAAGCCTACCACTTCCTGTTCCACGTGGCTTTGTGGGTCACTCTGTGTGGCCACCTCATCACTGCTTTCTAGAACGCAGGAGCTAGGAATGAGTCCTTAGCCCATGGAGGTATGGGCAGACCAGCCTGGGCACAGGGAGCCCCTCCCTCACCCTGTACCAGCAGGGCAGGTTCTGGATCCTGCCCAGCTTTGGATGGCACCTGGGAACCCACTGGCTTTCTCAGCCCCTGGCCACAAGTGGGACCTATCAAGTGAGGTCAGCGAGGGCTGAAGGACTCTGTCCTCAGACTTCTGGTGGCCTGTACTTGTGCAAGTGGCTTTCGTTTTAACACCAAAAATGCTGAACGTTTCACCTGGCCCTGTTGGTTTTCATTTTGTTAATTTATTTGTGCTCTTTTTAAAATTTAAATTACCCTTGGGGCTCCTGGGTGACTCAGTCACTTAAGTGTCAGATTTGGGCTGAGGTCATGATCTGTCGGGTTGCTGAGTTGGGGCCCTGCATCAGGCTCTGTGCTGACAGCTCAGAGCCTGGAGCCTGCTTCAGATTCTGTCTCCCTCTCTCTGCCCCTCCCCCATTCATTCTCTCTCTCTCTCTCTCTCTCTCTCTCTCTCTCTCAAAAATAAAATAAACATTAAAAAACTTAAATTTAAATTACGCTTTTCAAATAAATAATACATAGCACAAAATTAAAAAATGCAGGAGTTGATAGTGAAGTGTCTCCCCACCCCATTTCCAACCCCTTCATCCCCATTGCCACCCCCAAAAACTACTGTTAGCAGCTTCCCATGAGTCCTTCCACGGATAGTCCATGTACATTCAAGCAAATACACACACATACATAAATGTTTGTATATATTTGTGTTTATGTGTGTGTGTTTCTTTTTACACAAATGACAGTAAGCTATATGCTGTTCTGCACCTTGCTTCCTCCGCCTAATATCCATTTGGTGATCCTTCCATATTCAATATAAAAAGAGCCACCTTATTCTTTTATAATAGCTGTAAAATATGCCATTGCATGGCTGCGAATCTGAATTCTTTCTTCTTGTCTGCTGAAGTTTGGAAGGCAAGCTCTGGGTAGCCTGCTTCTGTGTAATTCTTTGGGGTGTGTTTTTCTGAGAGGTGGGTGGGTAGGCACACATTACCTAGGAGGGCTATTTCAACTTGGACCTCCATCAGCTGCTGTAGTCTCCTGCAGACATTGGTAAATCGCGGTGGAAATAAGATTCAGGAAGTGTACTTCCTTACCTGAAAAGTCTTCACCACTCTTTTAGCTTGGCTCCCTTTGTTGCCTACGGCCATCAGGATTGGGAGAGCTGCCAGGGTGTTATAATCTCCTTCATATGAGCTGAAGGTGAGTCCTAAAGCCCCACCTCCTTCAGGAAGTCTTCCTGGACTGACATGAGGAAGAAACTGAGGTTCTCATCACCACTCTCCCTACCTCCCACCCCTGACTGAGTATACTCCAGTCCTTGCAAAGTATGAAATCAATTCTTTATTCCTTGGTTTAAAAGTGCTTGTTTTCTTCTCTACATAAGTGTATATTCATGGCATGTGTGTTCTTTCACTTAACAAATATTTGATTGTCTACTGTGTGCCAGTTACTACTGTTCCAGGCACTGGGGTACAGTGGTGAACAAAATATCCTCAACTCCCTTTGTGAAGCTGACAGACCAAAAACTAAGCAAGATTAAGAATGAAACCATACAGCACATCTGATGGGAGGGGTGTTCTGGAGAAAAATAAAACAGAGAAGGGGACCTGGGAGTAAGGGGGTTTACAATTTCAAACAGGGGACCCTGGGAAGGCCTCCCTGAGAAGATAAGACCTGAGCAAAAGGCCTGGAGGGGGGGATTCTGTGCCATCGGGTTGGGGGGTGGGGTGAGCGCTCACAGCAGAGGCAGAGTCCTGGTGAGAGAACCCACCTGGTTGTTCAAGTAAGACAGGAGCAGAAGGACTGCAGGGAGAGTAGTCTGAGGCAACATCGGAAATGTTGGTGGGGCGTGGGGAAGGTGGGAGAGTGCAGGGGTGCAGCAAATCCTGCTCACCTGGGATCCATCAGGCTGTTTGGAAATGTGTGGGGATCTTCTAGTTGTTACAATGGCTGACAGGGTTGATGGGGAAGTGCTGAGGGGCAAGGAATACACTTAACATCCTATAGTGCACAAGACCGTTGCCATGGTGAAGTATGTTCCTGCCCAAAACACCAATGTTTCTTTTTTTTTCTTTAAAGTTTATCTTGAGAGAGGCAGGGACAGCACAAGTGGGGGAGGGGCAGAGAGAGAGGAAGAGAGACATTTCCAAGCAGGCTCCATGCCCTCAGCGCAGGGCCTAATGCAGGGCTCAAACCCAAGAACTGTGAGATCGTGACCTGAGCCCAAACCAAGAGTCGGATGCTTAACCGGCTGAGCTACCCAGGGGCCCCCAAATACCAATGTTTCTTGTTGAGAAACACTGATAGGGTCTTGACGTGCATTGTGATGAGTTTGGCTTTTACTTTCAGAAAAACTGGGTTAAAAGGAACCTTGGCTGCTGGGTTGAGTTTCAGTTGAGAATAGCCTGAAGAGGAAGAAAGCCAGAAGCAAGGACACAGGCAGGACATTGTGGTAAGGTCCAATCGAGAGATGGAAGTGGTGTGAATCTGGGGTAGGAGCAGTGACGGTGGTGACAAGCAGTCGAACCAGCAGTATTTCCTGAAGGATCAATGCGGTGTGTGAGAGAAAGAGGATTTGAGGGTGAGTCCAAGAGTTTGGGCCAAAGTTATTGGAAGGAGGAGATGGGGAAGTCTGGACAGGGAGAGACGAAAGGTGAGGTCTCAGACATGTTAAGTTTGGGATGTAGACGCCCAAGTGGAGACAATTAGTAGGCATTTGGGACGGACTGGACGTATAAATTTGGGATGGCTTTGAAAGCCCTAAGACTGGATGACATCCCCAAGAAGCGAGAAAATACTAAAGAGGACTAGGGATGGAGCCTTGGAGCACGCCAGTTTCAAGAGAAAGGCTGGAGAAGTGTGCAGTGTCCTAGCACAGAGGTGTTTCAACCAGGAGGGGAAGAAGGTGGAGGCAAGCCCTGGAGTAGGGTGAGAGACGAGAACTGCCGTCAGCCTTAACAGTATTGAGGTAATCAGTGACCTTGAAAAGCATAGCTTTGGTAGCACCACGGGGGAGCTTGATTAGTGTGGGTGTAAGGAAGAAGGGAAAAGAGACAAATCAACCAAATGTGAGGTGTGGAACTTGAGTAGGTCCTAATTTAGGCCAAACAACTCTAAAAAGACATTTTTAAGGCAAACAGGGAAATTTGAACACAGATAATGGAGAATTATTATTAATTTAGTTAGGTATAATAATGATCCTCTTATTGTATCTTTTTTAAAGTTCTTATTTGTTAGAAATATATTCTGTCTAAAATGATATTATTTCTGGGGTATGCTTTAAAGTCCTCCAGCTGGGGCGCCTGGGTGGCTCAGTTGGTTAGGAGTCTGACTTGATTTTGGCTCAAGTCATGATCTCACAGTCATGAGATTGAACCCTGTGTTGCGCTCTGCTCTGGACGTGGAACTTGCTTGGGATTCTCTCTCTCCCCGTCTCTCTGTCCCTTCCCCTCAAAAATAAAATACTCCTGCAAAAACTATTGGGGTAAAAGATTGGTAAAATGTATGTTTGAAATTTCCCTACTAAGAACTTTAAAGGATGACAGAACAAGAGGAACAGTAGACAGTGAGTATAGAAAAGTCTTTGATGAATTTTCTTATAAGGAAGAGTAAAGTAATGGGTTGATAACTGGAGGGGGACATGGGTTTAAGACAGAAGACCGCTCTGGAAGGTGGGAGAAATCACACATTTGTTTCCATCATGCAACAGGCGACTATACTTGCTGACCATCTGCCACAGAATGGCCCTTAGCTGAGCCCTGTAGGGAAACTGAGGAAGACTGCATCACTAGAGGGAAGCCGCAATAATTTAATCAAAGTGAACATTTTGTCATGCGCTTGCTATGGGCTAGGCACCGGGTTAAGTGCTTTACAGACTTATCCTTGTATATGTGCTGATGACTGCTACAGTGGGGGATGAGGCCAAAGAGGTTAGGTAAGTTGTCCTAGGGCAAGCAAGCGTCACGAGGTGGTATCCACACCCAGACCCAGGCAGTGTGATTCCAGCAGTTGGTATCTTCACCTCTGCTCTCCACTGCCTTCCTGCAGATGATGCAGTAACAGGTATCCAGATGGCTAAGAGATGCACTCGCCCCTGACTCCGCCCTGGAGACTGTCATTCACAAGGCGGTTAGTGGAGGGAGGGCAGCCGAAGGTTTTTTAAATGAAACTCTGAGGATTCTGATGCTGCTCCCTGCTTAAGAACCATTAGAATAGATCGGCCCAAGCACACTCATTTATCAACACATATACACAAATATTCACATGAGTGCTGTGAATAATTAGACTAGCTAGGGGCTGGGAAAATATTAAAAGATAATGAACTATGCTGTATAGGAAAGAGGAAGGTGGAGAGAGGGGAGCTGAGCACATTATTGTTACTTAGGGATGGAAAAATCTTATTTAGTTGCCTCAAGGGCTGGAGTCATATCTGTATATTCATTTAGCAAATATTTATTGGGCACCTACTGTGTGTCAGGCTCTGCTGCAGGTGCTGGGAATTCATAGTCAGACAAAGACTCTGCCATCACGGAGTTCATATTCAAGAGAAGACAGGTATTAAACAAGAAAATGACCATATGTGTGTGCATATAAACTCATAAGGACTCTGAGGGATAATAAGGGGATGACTGGGGGGGAGGGTAGTTTTGCTAGGCAAGACCTCACCTAGAGATTAAATAAAGCTAGGGACAGAGCCATGTGAAGACCTGAAGGGAAAACATTCTGTGCAAAGGCCCTGGGGCTGGAAGACATGGATGTATTCAAAAAATAAAAGAAGGGAAGGGGGTGGGAGAGATGGGGTTGGAGGGTCAGATGGGGCTTCCAGAGGAGTCTGGGGGGTGAGAGACAAATGGGAAGACATGGGGGTGGAACTTTGAACAGGGAAGGGTGCACTACTGTGGCAAACTGAGTTGGGAGTTCAAAGAGCAGAAGAGGGAGAGCAGTTCAGCAGAGAGAGCCCTAGAGTGCCATTCCCAATCATCTGCTATTCAGTCATTTATTCCGTCTTTCTTTCAATATCCGTGTGCTAATTTCTGCTATGTGCTCGGCATTTATGTCCATCTACCACCTCATTTTATCCACACACCCCTGATGGGAAGGTATTATTATCCCTATTTCACAGGTGTGATAACTGAGGATCAGAGAGGTTAAGGTGGCCCACCCAAGGTCACACAGTAAGGTGGTGTCTTCAAGATTCCCATGCAAGCTTTAGCCTCTCATACCCTGACATAGCCATCCCCACTCTAGGGGAGTCCTCTGCAGCATGAGAAGCGCTTCCCCTAGGCAAGTCCTGATGGGGAACCTGGCTCAATGTTCAGGGACAAAAAGGTTGGTGGCACCATGCCCATGTGACAGTTGTTCGTGTTGCTGCAGCTCTGAACTTGGCCTTTGGCCCACTCATCTCTGCCATGCCACACAGGACTAGGCTAGAGGACTGGCAGAATGCCACCCACACATAGCCACAGATGGATGATTTGTAGGTCCCCATGGAACATCATATCCTTCCAGGACCCACATGGTCAGGAGGGTTCATGTAGGGGCTAGAAAATCCTTGGGCTCTGTGGTGTGTGTGTGTGCACGCACATGACTGCACATGCAGAGTTGTATGTGAAAATATGTATATATGTCTATGTGTGTCTACATACGCAAGAGTGAATGCATGTGCATTCGCGTATTGTGTGTGCATAGGTTTTGTGTGCATAGGTTTGTATGTGCATAGGTTTGGGGAGTTTCTATTGAGTGTGAGACTTGGAGTATATTTAGGAACCATGTGCATTTTTGTGAGAGTTGTGGGTGTGTTCACAAAATGAGGTGTGCGTGTTAAGGAGTGTGTGCACATATGTGTGTGCGCAATGAGGAGCATGCATGTATATTTATGTGTGTATGAATCTCTGCACTCCCAAGCAAGTGTCTGTAAGCACACTGAGTGTTGGTGTGTAGCTGGTTCCCAGAAGCAGTGAGTGTTTCTGTGGGTTTGTGAATTGGGTTGCAGCACATGAGCAGGGCAGGTGGCTAGGAGGTAGTTGAGGTACAGGATTGGGGATTGGCTGGATGGGGTTTTATGTTTCTGTCTAATTCCAAATCTGACTATGCTATAGAGGGCAAGATCAAGGCTCTTGCTGTCACAGCCCAGAGGCCATCTCCCCTGCGATGCCTGCCTTGGGGTTGTAGGGCAAGGCAGGAGCGAGTGCCAGGATGCAGTAGACAGCAGTGGCGGGGCATGGGGCTGGAGTCTTAGCTGTGTCTCAGGAGTCATCAAACCTCCCTTGGCCTTAATTTCCTCGTCAGGTACATGGCATTAATATTAATATTAATTATTATTATAATTACATACTATGATTATTTTTACTACCATTATTCACTGGGATTATTCATAGGGCACTCAAAAATGTTACGGTAAATCAGAAACACTGACAAATGCAGCCATTGTTATTGACCAGGATCTGCCTTCACCATTCCTGGAAAAAGCAGTGAATGCCCACAATTGACTAAGGGTGGGTGAGTAACACTGTGTAGGCGTGCTTCTCTGGTACGAGGCAGGATGTGGTGTGAAGCAGCCTCTGTGGCTGGCATGGGCTGGGTGGCTCCGATCCGTCCTCTCAAGCTGGCTGTCCCCTGTAGCCAGGCACCTGTCTGCCAGGTAATAGAGAGATCTCTCATGAGAAGAGCTGGTGGGATGCAGCCGAGCGCCTGGCTCTGTAATTCTTGCTGAGCCGCCCAGCCTGGCACCGGGAGTTCTGCTGGCTGGCTCCCTACAAAGACGGCTGGACTTCAAACAAGTAGGCTTCAAGATAGGCGACTGAATGGCTCGGGGGTTGCTGGCAGGGCCACCGTGCTGGGCAGGAAGGAGAGAGGGCAGCAGGAAGCTCAGGGGCTCAGAGGAAGCCCTCATGCCTGAGGCATGGCTGGGTTGGTGAGCGTGGAGGGAGGAGGAGGTTGGGGTCCCCTGGCACACTCAAATGAGAGACCGACTTTCCTGGTCTGAGTTAGGCTTCCCCCAGACTGCCACGTTGATGCCAAGGCTATGTGATATTAAGCAAGTATCCTGTTTCTCTGAGCCTCCTCATCTGTAAAATGAGGATTAAATTGAGGCAACGTCTGGAAAGGGCTTTGTACAGCTGCACATTTGATAATAATGGTGGACAGGTCTCTGTGGCATGTACTTGGGCTTTTGTTGACATATGTACGCGTTTCACGAATGTGCATGTTTAATTCCCCGTTTTTCTCCAGCACCCTCGGTAATAGGGACTTTATTCACACATTGAGTCAGCAAATGATATCTACTGCATGCCACGAGCCAGACTGCATGCCATCCTGGATGGAGAAGCTAATTGGTCCCAGGCGCTGCTCTGCCCTGTAGAACTCACTCTAGTATAGGGAAAGGCATATACATAAACACTGGTGACGCAGCGTGGAAAAAATTGATGGTGCGGCCCACTGGGGTTGGAAGGAGGCTGGCATGGGAATCCAGAGATAAGAGGGTCCAGCCCAGACAGGGGCAGGAGCTGAGGCCAGCAGGGCTGGGGTGCAGGCACAGCAGCAACGGGGGAAGGCTTTGCAGAGGTCTGGGTGCTGGGCCCTGGAGGGTGGGCGGAACCTGGAGATCTGGAGATCAAGGCAGCCTGGGATTTCTGGTGGAGGTATCCGTGCATTTCACTCTGTTTCCTAATGATATAATTCAGAGATGGATAGGGGCTGATATTGCAAGACTTTGCATGCAACTCCAGGGCTGGGAGAGAGGAATTCTGGATCTAGGGACAGCAGGGACATATTGACGTGGCCAGGCACACTTCTGAGCTTTTTAGATATATTGGTTCATTGAATCCTCATGCTAACCCTTGAGGTAGATGCCATTAGCATCCTATTTTACACTTAAGGAAACTGAGGCTCAGCAGGCCAACCTATTAACTAGAAAGTAGCAAAACCAGACTCTGGAGTCTGGACTTGCCGTGGCCTGTATTGGTGCATGGTCCCCGTATCGGTGCATGGTACGGACTTCGATTTTGACTCTGCTCTCTGCTAAGCATTGCACTAGCATGACATGGGTTATTTTGTTTGATCTTCACAATAACCCTATGAGGTAGCTTCCTTTATGATCCTCCCTCCTCACAGCTGAAAATCTGAGGCAGAAGAAGGTCAGATGATCTGCCCAAGATCTCACAGCCATCCCAGTGGAAAGGTAGGGCCTGAATGCACGTCTTCCCAAACCTCCAGCCTGCTTGCTTTCCATGGGACTATGCTACTTCCTGTAGTTTAAGGGGCCTTGATGGAATTCTTCCCTAGAGTATGTGGCTCCCTCACTGCTCCATGCCAGTGCACCCCTAGGACCCGAGGACCTCAGTTCAATACTCATTCCACCCCTTACTGGCTGTGTGACCTCAGGGAAACCAGGTCACATCTCTGTTCCTCATCTGCAAAGGGGAATAACTGGCTCTAACTCACAAGGTGGTACAAAGGGTAAAAGATAGGTGAGAAAATGCTATATAAACTGTGAAGTGCTGTAAAGAAGGGAAGAGACAGCAGCACTGTGTGCCCATCACTGTGGTGAAGGTGACTGATGAGGACTGCACAAGGCAACACCAGCAAAAATAACCAAGTGGGATCACATCAGACTAAAACGCTTCTGCACAAAGAAAACCCTCAACAGAGGGAAAAGGCAACCTACAGAGTGGGAGAAAATACTTGCCAAACATATGTCTGATGAGGGGTTAATATCCAAAATCTATAAGATCCCCAAACATCTGGCTAAAAAATGGGCAAAGGACCTGAATAGACATTTTCCAAAGAAGACATATGAATAGCCAACAGGTACATTAGAAAAATGCTTGGCACCACTAGTCGCTGGAGATATGGACATCAAATCCCCAATGTATCCCATCACCTCATAGCTGTTAGGATGGCCATCATCAAAGAGGCAAGAAATAACAAGTGTGGGTGAGGTTGAGGGTGGAAAGGGGGCCCTGTGCACTGTTGGTGGGGTATCGGCTGCAGCCACCATGGAAAACAGCATTTTCTCAAAACCTTAAAGATATCATACCATATGATCCAGCGATCCCACGTTGGGTATTTACTTGAAGGAAACTAAAACTGAATCTGAAAGAAATATCTGCACTCCCCTGTTCATTGCAGCATTATTTATAGGAGCCAAGATAGGGAAACAGCCTAAGTGTCCACCAACAAATGAATGAATAAAGAGTGTGCTGTAGATATACACTGAAATATTATTCAGCCATGAGAAAGAAGGGAATCCTGTCATTTAAGACGACATGGATGGACCTTGAGGGTATTACACTGAGTGACATAAGCCAGACAGAGAAAGACAAATACTGCATGGTATCACTTATGCATGGAATCTTAAAAAAAAAAAAAAAAAAAAAAAAAGTCAAACTCAAGAGTAGCACGGTGATTGCCAAGGGCGGGGGGCTGGTGAAAATAGGGAGAGTTTGGCAAAAGGGCACACCCTTTGAGCTGCAAGATGAATCAGGCCTGAGGACCTCATGTAAAACATGGTGACTATACCCAGGCCGACTCTGCTGTCGGTTTAGCAAGCAATGAACAGGTAATCAGTGGCAGGCCCTGTGCACGTGCATAGGGATATAGACACACACAGGGCCCAGAGTTGGCCATTTGGCTGGAAAATGGAACAACTAATTCAAGAATGGAGTGACTGCCATTTATTATACACTACTGTGGGCTATGGGTGAAATTCCTAAAGTATATTTTCTCATTGAGTTCCTTCAACTATCCAGTGAGGTACTACTATTATTATGTCCATTTGAGTGATAAAGGAAGATGTTCAGAGTGGTTAAGAGACTTTCCCAAAGTCACAAAGCTTAGTAAATGGCAAAGGAGCTATGTACGTCCAAGTCCTCCTGATTCCAAGCCAAGGTCTTTCCCCTGTGCCTGCCACCTCCATGAAATGAAAACACTTTTTCAGAAGGGCACTGTGGTGGTCTGAGACATGGGCTGGGAGGTGGAGCTGCAGTCAGGAGGCCATAACAACGAGTGGCTCCACCCCGGTGTGGCCTTCGGTCTGCCTCATGCACAAGGAGCTCTTGTGCCGGTTGCTTCTTACGACACTCAAAGCAACGCAGTGAGGGAATGGGTTTCACAGATAAGGGGAGAAGCTCAGAGAGCTCAAGTGACTTGCCCAAACCACACAGCTAGATGCCTTTCTGGAACTTGCACCCAGGCCTCCTATTTGGCTGACTGCACATCTCCAGCTCTTTCCGTGGCAGTAAAATAACTTGGGGGCTAGAACCAGGCCTGGGTTCAAGTCTTACCTCAACATCTTCCTAGCGGTGTGACTTTGACCCTGTTACTAAATTTCTCTATTCATCTGTAAAATGGGAATAATAATATCTACCTCTCCAGTCCATCATTTCATGGTTATCGTACATCAAGTTTCTAGCAGGCAGGAAGTGCTCAACGAGTAAATGAACAAGCAAGCAGTTATGGAGTGTTATTGGCTCTGAGCTCTGTCGGGGAGAGAAAGGAGGAGAGGTGACCCTTTCTGTTAGGAAGAGAATACCCTGATGCCTTTTTAAGGAGATGTGAAGGGAGATGGGGTCCACTGTTTCTCATTTGAATTGAGTGAAAAACTTGCAAAATCCACATGTAAGTAACTACAAGCCACTTCCTTTCTCTGCCCCTGGCTGCTGGATCATCTGTAAGCACTTGCCTTACTAAGATCTTTCCAAAGCCTTCTGTGGAAGACTGTGCAGTGGCAGATTGCACCAATGAGCAAAGAAAATCTACCCCTTCGTCCGTTGCCCCCATGCCTGGAAGAGGGGGTGGGGGCCCAGGAAGAGGAAGTCAAGATGGCACCCTGGTAGGTCTCTGCTTGCAATAGCGCTGTGGTTGCTGAGTTCCTCAGTGACGAGGACTAATAATATCAATAATAGTCATTATAAGATTTTGCATCTGTGCAGGGTTTATTATGTTTCTCCCAAGGCAGTTTCACATTCAAAGTCTTATTGAATCCTTATAATTCAGTGACATAAACAGGGCAAGAATAAGAGCCTCATTTACCATGACTTGACCTTCCAGAGGGCCCACAGTTTTGAAAGGGGAGCTGGGTCTCCAGCTTAGCACTGTTACCGCTGCACTTCTCAGGGGCTCTCGGCCCCAGGCCCAGCTCCAAAATTTCCCCCATTCAACCATCCCCACCCCCAGTTTCTCATTGTCCTAGTTTCTGGCCCCCTGGACTCCTTTTGGCTCAGTCATGAGCCATCTGGTCTCTGAAAATCCAATCTAGCGGTTGAAGGAAAGGAAAAATCCGGTGTTTTTTATTGCTGCTTGGAGGGGGGTTAATAATTAGGTGATCTGGGGGCAATGGGAGGAAGAAAGTTAGAAAAGAAATTATTCTAAGGCCTCTTGATGAAGTATCAAGAAGTGAGAAGGGGGAGAAAAAGATTTTAGTCTTAAAAACATCAGCTGTATTAAGGCACAAGTACATACAATGAAATTCACTGACTTCAAGTGTATGGGTTTAGACAAACCGTCTACAGTTCTGCAACCATGACCTCAATGAAGCTATAGAACATTTCCCTCACCCCGAGGACTCCTTGTTCCCTTTTGCAGTTCACTGTCTCCTTCCCTTATCACTGAGACTGATCTGATGTCACTGTTGTTATATTGCTCTTTCTAAGAAGTCATACAAATGGAAGTCATACAATGTGTAGACTTTTGTGTCCAGCTTCCTCCATTTAGTATGATGCTCTTTTGAAATTCATCCACGTTGGTGCACATATGAGTAAGCTTGTTCATTTTATTGCTGAATAGTATTCCATTGTATAGATATACCACAATTTGCATTTACCGGTTAATGAACATTTAGGTTGTTGCTGGTTTTTTTTAAAACATGTATTTTTATTTTATTGATAAAAATTGGCTCTACATACATTTAGAACACCTGGACCATATGTGTGCAGGATAGATCATTTCCTGAATTTATAGACAGTGCTTGGTGAGGACATGTACCTGTGCCCTCCTTGTATTAACTCTGGGCCAGTTCTACTCCCTCCTACTCCTCTGGCCAAGGTGCAGATGCTCCCAAAGTGGGAACCACTCATTTTAGTCACATGGTTTAAGACATGGATATTCAAACCAAAATATGGTGTTTAACTTTATTCATTGTATTTTATTTTACTCTGGTAAGAACACTTAACATGAGACCTACTCTCTTCAGTTTTTAAATGTACAATATAGCCTTGTTAACTACAGGCACAATGTTGTACAGCAGATCTCTAGAACTTACTCATCATGTGTAATCAAAACTATGCCCACTGGTTAGCAATTTCCCATTTCCCCCTCTTCCCCAGCCCCTGGTAACCACCATTCTAGTCTCTGATTTTATGAGTTTGACTATTTTAGTTACCTTCCATAAGTGGGATCATGCTGTATTTGTCTTTCTGACTGACTTATTTTACTTAATGTCTTCAAGGTTCATCAATGTGGTCATGTATTATAGGATTTCCTTCTTTTTAAAGTTTGAATGGTATTCCATTGTATGTATATACCACATTTTCTTTATCCATTTATTCATTGATGGACACTTAGATTGCTTATAATCTTGGCTATTGTGAATAGTGTTGCATTGAATATTGGGGTGCTAATATCACTTCAAGATCCTGATTTCAGTTCTTTTGGATAAATACCCAGAAGTGGGATTTCTGGATCATATGATAGTTCTATTTTTAATTTTTTGAGAAACCTCCATACTGTTTTCCATAGCAACATTTTGCATTCTCACCAACAGTGTACAAAGATTCCAATTTCTACACATCCTCCTCAACACTTGTCATATACATATGTTTTGATGAAAGCCATCATAACGGGTGAGGTGATACCTCATTGTGGTTTTGATTTGTATTTCCCTGGTAATGAGTCACATTGAGCATCTTTTCATATACCTGTTGGCCTTTTGTTTGTCTTCTTTGGAGGAATGTTTCACTCAGGTAAACTCAACTCAGCTCATTTTTAATTGAGTTATTATTTTTTTTTTGCTCTTGAGTTGTAGGACTTTCTTATATATTTTGGAAATTAATTGCTTATCTGATACATGGTTTGCAAATATTTTCTCCCATTCCGTATGTTACCATTTCACTCTGTTGTTTCCTTTCTGGCTTAATGTAGTCCCACTTGTGTATTTCTGTTTTTGTTGCCTGTGGTTTAGGTGTCCTATCCATGAAACAATTGCCAAGGCCAATGTCGTGAATCTTCCCCCGGTGTTTTTTTCCTTCTAGGAGTTTTATGGTTTCAGGTCTTATGTTTAAGTCTTTCATCCATTTTGAGCTGCTTTTGTGTACAGTAAGATACAGATCCAAATTCATTATTTTGCACGTGGATATCCACTTTTCTCAACCCATTTGTTGAAGAGACCCTCTTTCTCCCATTGTGCATTCTTCGCACCTTCATCAAAGATTAATTGAATGTACATGTATAGAATTCCCAGTTTTATTTTACTGCTGTGAACGTTTGGTGCTATGAATAGTTTTTATCAATCTATGTTTATATTTATCTTGGGTAAATACCTAGGAATGTGATTACAGGGTCATGTGGTAAGTGCATGTTTAACTTTGTAAGAAACTGCCAGAGTGCTTTCTGAAGTGTTGCACCATTTTACATTTCCACCAGAAAGACGTGTGTGAGAGTTCCAGGTGCTCCACACCCTTTTCAACACTTGCTATTTTCAGACTTTTAAATTTTACTAATTCTGGTGAGTGTGGAATGGTTTCTCATGGAGGTTTTAATGTGCATTTCCCTAATAACTAACCACTTCATTAGTATATTTTCTTTGGCAGAGTATCTATTTTAAATCTTTTGTACATTTTTTTCCATAAGGTTGTTGATCTTATTATTAAGTTGTAAGGATTATTCATTTTTTAAACAGTGTCTTTCAAAGAGAATATTTCTTATTTTGATGAAGTCTAATTTATTAATTTTTTTCTTATGATCTGTGCTATTTATGTCCTAGCTAGGAAATCTCTGCATACTCTAAGATACACATTTTCTCCTGTGTTTTCTTTGAGAAGTTTTAAATGGTATCTGCTACTTTAGGTCTATATTCCATTTTGTATTAATTTATATATAAATATGGCACAAGGTATGAGGTTAATTTTATTTTATTTTAAAATGTTTTAACGTTTATTTTTGAGAGAGAAAGAGGGAGACAGAGCATGAGAGGGGAGGGGCAGAGAGAGAGGGAGACACAGAATCCAAAGCAGGCTCCAGACTGAGCTGCCAGCACAGAACCCGACACAGGGCTCAAGCTCACAAACCACAAGATCATGACCTGAGCTGAAGTCAGACGCCCAACTGACTGAGCCACCCAGGCGCCCCGTTCTTGTTTTTCAAAGTTGTTTTGGCTATTCAGCCTCTCCCACCCCTCAGGAATAGGAGTGACCTCTGAGCAAGGGAGTGACCTTTTCCTCCTATTCCTCATGTTTAGATAGAGAAGACTTCCCGGAGGAGGTGAAAAAATTAAGAGACAGTGAAAAAAAATTAAAGGAGCTCAGTCTTCAGGCTCTGCCAGCCCTAGTGATGATGGTACCAGGAGGGGTAGGTGTCAGGGAAGTGACGGGAAATGATTTTATAATTTCTGCCTTTTCCTGGAACTCAAGGAATCTTCTTTGGAGAGGTTCCCTGGTGGTTAGATCTGCTGTGTTCACCTCAGTGAAGGAGAGGAGGGGGTTCCTCGTTCAAAGTTGCTCCTCTGGGATCCTGGTTTTGCCTCCTTGATTCTCCTACTGGGAGTCCCCCTTCTTCATGCCTCTACTTACTGTGATATTGTACACACCATTAGTTCCTCCAAACTACTCCACCATTTTTATGGCCATGCAGTGGAATCCTGAGTCTCAAACTGAATATAGATGTGGGAAGTGATAGGTGTACAGTGTCCCAGAATTTCGAGGGCCTGGCCCTGGCTAAAGCTTTAATTAGCTCCTAGCTAAGTGCTGGTGCCCTGAGTGGTGAACACACTCTGCCTCTTTGCTGAGGATCTCGGGGACATTTGTTGAAATTCTGAACCTGACCCCCAGGGCACAGGTACACCTGGTGGCAGGAACTGGGGTGGGGGGGTACATTCTCTGCCATACCTGCATACCTGGGTCATGGCTCTGAGCCCTTCTGGTTTCTTCCCTGTCTCCTTCCTCCTCCTCCCCCTTCTCCTCATTCCTAGGGGCTATAATCAGACATTTGAGATCCAGACAATTCCCTGAACACTCTGATTTGCCCCAGGAACCAAGGGCTGGAGTGAGGGAGATGAGGGTGTCTGGAAGACGGAGCTGGGACTTTGGTCAGGGAACTACTCTAGACAAATTACTTCCCCACTCCATGCCTCAATTTTCTCATTTGGGAAATGAGGGGTCAGATTCAATTATTTTCCTTATTGCCCTTTTACAAAACTAGATTAGTTGCATTAATTATTTGTCCATAATCTATAGATTATATGTAATCCATAAGCAATAATTTATTAGATCAACACAAATCCAAGATAAAAATGTCCATGATCTGTCCTGAAATGACATTAATATTTGTGTAGGTTCCTGAAACTTTCTAGTCCTTGTTCAGGTACATATCCAATTTTAATGTATTTACAATAATGTCATGAGTAGGAATTTATATTTAACATTTTCAGCTAACATTACACCAAGCATATTTTTTCCTTTTCCGTTTTTTGCCTACTCTGTCCCAGTGCCTTCTTGCTGAGGTAGCCAGTGTGAACAGCTTAGTTATATATGCACTTAGATATATATATATATATATATATATATATATATGCATATATATATGTAGAAATACAGCGCAATGTATAGAATAGGCATTTGAGGGAGAGGGGTCCTTGTTTATTTTACAAAACTACATATGCTTCTCTGAAGCTTCCTTTTCTCATTTAGCCATACGTGTGGAAATCCATCCAGGCCAAGAGATATCACACATAATTCCATATAGAGGTACAGTGCACAACTCCCTGGTATAAAAGAAGCTATCCCAATTCATTCAACCATGCCCTGATTGGTGGGGACTCGGGTTATTTCCAGTTGTTTTGTTTCCCCCACTGAAAACAATGCTGCCACAACATTTTGTACAAATACTTTTGTGAACAGGTTACTTACATTTCTAGGGTATAAAATTACAGAGGTGGGATTGCCAGGTCAGAAGACATGTGCTCTTTTTTTTTTTTTTTTTTTTTTGAGAGAGAGACAGAGACAGAGACAGAGACAGAGACAGAAAGCAAGCAGTGGGGTGGGGAGAGGGGGAGAGAGAGAGAGAATTTTTTTAAAAAATTTATTTATTTAAATTCAAGTTAGTTAACATACAGTGTAGTATTGGTTTCAGGAGTAGAACCCAGTGATTCATCACTTACATACAACACCCAGTGCTCATCCCAACAAGTGCCCTCCTTAATGCCCATCACCCATTTAGCCCATCCCCCCACCCATCTGCCTTCTAGCAACCCTCAGTTTGTTCTCTGTATTTAAGAGTCTTTTACGGTTTGCCTCCCTCGCTGTTTTTATCTTCTTTCCCTTCTCCTATGTTTATCTGTTATCTTTCTCAAATTCCACACAGGTGAAGTCATATGATGTTTGTCTTTCTCTGACTGACTTATTTTGCTTAGCATAATACCCTCTAGTTCCACTCACTTTGCTGCAAATGGCAAGATTTTATTCTTTTTGATCGCTGAATAATACTCCACTGTATATATATATATTCTCTTTCCATACTTTGGCTATTGTTGATAGTGCTGCTATAAACATTGGGGTGCATGTGACCCTTTGAATTAGCATTGTTGTATCATTTGGATAAATTCCTAGTAGTGCAACTGCTGGGTTGTAGGCTAGTTCTATTTTCAACTTTTTTTTTTTTAATTTTTTTTTCAACGTTTATTTATTTTTGGGACAGAGAGAGACAGAGCATGAACGGGGGAGGGGCAGAGAGAGAGGGAGACACAGAATTGGAAACAGGCTCCAGGCTCTGAGCCATCAGCCCAGAGCCCGACACGGGGCTCGAACTCACGGACCGCAAGATCGTGACCTGGCTGAAGTCGGACGCTCAACCGACTGCGCCACCCAGGCGCCCCTATTTTCAACTTTTTGAGGAACCTCCACACTGTCTTCCAGAGTGGCTGCACCAGTTTGCATTCCCACCAGCAGCGCAGAAGGTTTCCCCTTTCTCCACATCCTAGTCAACATCTGTTATTTCCTGAGTTGATAATTTTAGCCACTCTGACTGGTGTGAGGTGTATCTCATTGTGGTTTTGATTTGTATTTCCCTGATGATGAATGATGTTGAACATCTTTTCACGTGTCTGTGACCATCTGGATGTCTTCTTTGGAAAAGTGTCTACTTATGTCTTCTGCCCATTTCTTCTCTGGATTATTTGTTTTGTTTTGTTTTGTTTTTTTGGTGTTGAGTTTGCTAAGTTCCTTATAGATTTTGAATACTAACCCTTTAGAGAGAGAGAGAGAGAGAGAGAGAGAGAGAGAATCTTAAGCTGGGTCCACACTCAGCTCAGAGCCTGACGTGGGGCTTGATCTCATGACCATGAGATCATGACATGAGCCGGAATCAAGAGTCAGAAGCTCAACCGACTGAGCCCCACAGGTGCCCGACATGAGTTCTTTTTTTTTCTTTTTTCTTTTTTTATTTTTTCAATATATGAAATTTATTGTCAGATTGGTTTCCATACAACACCCAGTGCTCATCCCAAAAGATGCCCTCCTCAATACCCATCACCCACCCTCCCCTCCCTCCCACCCCCCATCAACCCTCAGTTTGTTCTCAGTTTTTAAGAGTCTCTTATGCTTTGGCTCTCTCCCACTCGAACCTCTTTTTTTTTTTCCTTCCCCTCCCCCATGGGTTTCTGTTAAGTTTCTCAGGATCCACATAAGAGTAAAAACATATGGTATCTGTCTTTCTCTCTATGGCTTATTTCACTTATCATCACACTCTCCAGTTCCATCCACGTTGCTACAAAGGGCCATATTTCATTCTTTCTCATTGCCATGTAGTACTTCATTGTGTATATAAACCACAATTTCTTTATCCATTCATCAGTTGATGGACATTTAGGCTCTTTCCATAATGTGGCTATTGTTGAGAGTGCTGCTATAAACATTGGGGTACAAGTGCCCCTATGCATCAGTACTCCTGTATCCCTTGGGTAAATTCCTAGCAGTGCTATTGCTGGGTCATAGGGTAGGTCTATTTTTAATTTTCTGAGGAACCTCCACACTGTTTTCCAGAGTGGCTGCACCAATTTGCATTCCCACCAACAGTACAAGAGGCTTCCTGTTTCTCCACATCCTCTCCAGCATCTACAGTCTCCTGATTTGTTCATTTTGGCCACTCTGACTGGCGTGAGGTGATATCTGAGTGTGGTTTTGATTTGTATTTCCCTGATAAGGAGTGACGTTGAGCATCTTTTCATGTGCCTGTTGGCCATCTGGATGTCTTCTTTAGAGAAGTATCTATTCATGTTTTCTGCCCATTTCTTCACTGGGTTATTTGTTTTTCGGGTGTGGAGTTTGGTGAGCTCTATATAGATTTTGGATACTAGCCCTTTGTCCGATATGTCATTTGCAAATATCTTTTCCCATTCCATTGGTTGCCTTTTAGTTTTGTTGGTTGTTTCCTTTGCTGTGCAGAAGCTTTTTATCTTCATAAGGTCCCAGTAATTCATTTTTGCTTTTAATTCCCTTGCCTTTGGGGATGTGTCAAGTAAGAGATTGCTACGGCTGAGGTCAGAGAGGTCTTTTCCTGCTTTCTCCTCTAGGGTTTTGATGGTTTCCTGTCTCACATTCAGGTCCTTTATCCATTTTGAGTTTATTTTTGTGAATGGTGTGAGAACGTGGTCTAGTTTCAACCTTCTGCATGTTGCTGTCCAGTTCTCCCAGCACCATTTGTTAAAGAGGCTGTCTTTTTTCCATTGGATGTTCTTTCCTGCTTTGTCAAAGATGAGTTGGCCATATGTTTGTGGGTCTAGTTCTGGGGTTTCTATTCTATTCCATTGGTCTATGTGTCTGTTTTTGTGCCAATACCATGCTGTCTTGATGATTACGGCTTTGTAGTAGAGGCTAAAGTCTGGGATTGTGATGCCTCCTGCTTTGGTCTTCTTCTTCAAAATTCCTTTGGCTATTCGGGGCCTTTTGTGGTTCCATATGAATTTTAGGATTGCTTGTTCTACCTTCGAGAAGAATGCTGGTGCAATTTTGATTGGGATTGCATTGAATGTGTAGATAGCTTTGGGTAGTATTGATATTTTGACAATATTTATTCTTCCAATCCATAAGCAGGGAATGTCTTTCCATTTCTTTATGTCTTCTTCAATTACCTTCAAAAGCTTTCTATAGTTTTCAGCATACAGATCTGTTACATCTTTGGTTAGGTATTTTCCTAGGTATTCTATGCTTCTTAGGTATTCCTAGGTATTTTATTCCTAGGTATTTTATGCTTCTTGGTGCAATTGTGAATGGGATCAGTTTCTTTATTTGTCTTTCTGTTGCTTCATTGTTAGTGTATAAGAATGCAACTGACTTCTGTACATTGATTTTGTATCCGACATGAGTTCTTTTTAATTTCCAAAACAGCTGTAAAACTTCACAACCACACAGGTGGGAGACAAGGGCACGTTTCTCCCCACATTCACACCAGCACTTATTGTAACTAGTCTTTTGAATGTTTGCCAGTATGGTGGTTGGGAAATGGCATCTCAGTGCTGCTTTAATTTGCACTTCCCTATTGACTAGTAAGGTAGAGCATCTTTCCATCTATTTACCAGCGCTTTGGATTTCCTCTTCTGTCAACTGGGATTCCTAATCTTTGCCCATTTTTTCTACTGGGTCTGTCTTTGCATTATGAATTTGTGGGATCTCAATGTAGGATATGAAGGCCTTCTGTCAGAAGGATATGGCCTTCTGTCAGATGTGTTGCAGATATATTTTCCCACTTTATCATTTGTTGTTTGGCTTATGAGAGTATCTTTTTCCATACAAGATGTTTTCATTGTATGTAGTCAGATATGTTTCTTTTTCTTAATGGCATTTCAATTTCCTGTTTTGTTTTGAAGTCTCCACAACACATAAACTGTATTCCTAAGTTTCCTTGTAAATCTTCTCTTGTTTTATGTTTTCTCACTTAAGCATGAAATCTTTCTGGAATTATTTTTGTCAGATTAAGGTAGGCTCCAACA
Source organism: Lynx rufus (assembly GCF_022079265.1). NCBI lineage: Eukaryota > Metazoa > Chordata > Mammalia > Carnivora > Felidae > Lynx > Lynx rufus. Next base: position 37,554,494 of record NW_025814889.1, on the reverse strand, counting down.
TTATTTTCTTCCATGAGAAGAGATAAACTCAGCAGTTTCTTTCTTTCTTTCTTTCTTTCTTTCTTTCTTTCTTTCTTTCTTAGAGAGAGAGAGAGAGAGAGAGAGGGCACAAGTGACAGCAAGTGAGCAAGGGGCAGAGAGAGAGAGAGGATCCCATGAGGGGCAGAGAGAGAGGGAGAGAGAAGCCGGGCTTACCCAAAGCGGGGTTCATATTTTACCCAAAGTGAGACTCATGTTCACCTGAAGTGGGGCTCCAGCTTACTTGAAGCTGGGCTCTGTTCACCTAAAGCCGGGCTTGTGTTCACCCAAGGTGGGACTCGAACTCACAAACCATGAGATCATGACCTGAGCTGTAGTCAGATGCTTAACCATTAGGCACCCCAAACACAGCAGTTTCTAATCTATGCTCTTATAATCCTGGGGCCCCCAAGAGACACATGGGAGGAGGCTACCAAGACTGGGACCAGCAGATCAAGGAGGCATAGACCTCCAATTCCCTGACCATAGAGGGACCACCTTCGTTGTTTTACAAAATGGGCTTCCAGGAAAGATTGGGTTTGGACAAAGTGTTCTGAGGCTAACGGAAGTTTTAAAAATGTCTTTTGGGAAATCTTTGGGGGCCCTCCCAGGTCTGTCATTCTCTGACTCCATGATGGTGAATGCTTGCTAAGGGAGAGAAGACCACATGTCAGCATACCTTCATCCAAAATTAATTTTACTGTTAAATCCCAAGGTGGCTCAAAGTAGATATTAGAATCACAGAGTTTTAGAGATGGAAGTCACCTTGAAAATCATCTAGTCTAATGGCTCTCAATTCTGACTACCTTTTGAATCACCTGGGACCTTATAAAAAGTCCTTATAAAAAGTCCTGGACCTTATAAAAGTCTAGACCAAGTGAATCAGTCCCTGGGGGTTAGGGCCCAGGCATTGATGGTTTTTAAAGCTCCTGGTGATTCTAATAAGCAGCTAGGGTTGAGAACCACTTCTCTGGTTCAACTCATTTACTTCATTAGTAAATAAATTGCGGCCTGGAAAAGGTGATGAGGTATCACACAGCTGGCTAGCTGTAGAGTTGGCACTAGAATTTCTATCTCCGCCTCCGGGTTAGCGTTTTCATTTGCATCAAACAAATCCCTCATCAAGCACCGTGCCTTGGATTTTCAGCCAGCAACCCTAAAATCTCTGTATGAGTGCTTTCTACCTTCGCATACGATCAGCTTAAACACATTCCCTGCATACAGTTCTGTGCACGATGGGTGAATAGACCTAGTTTGGCCTTGCCAGATCATAGTAGGGAACGGGGTCATAAAGAACTATAATGATAAACGGGAGGGCTGAATAAATGGTACATCCTATGCAGAGGACAGGGCCGGGGATGGGGGGTGCTCAGAAGGAGGAGGAGGAGGTGGTTGATGGGAGGTCCGGGGACTGCAAGCAGGAGGTGGTGTTTGAACTGGGCGTACTGCATGTTGGAGAAGAGCCAGAAGCTCCTCCCTGGAGTAATGTTAACACAGGTTGAAGGGTTCTCGGGTCAGGTGGTGGAGGATGTGTCAGTGCCAGCTGGGCCCAACATGTCAAGGCCGCCCCTGACCTTCTCCCTCTTGCTCTGCCCTCAGGAATGAGACCGTGCTGCACCAGTTCTGCTGCCCAGCCGCTGACGCCGAGCAGAAGCCCGCCTGCTCCGACTTGGCCTCCCAAAGGTGGGAATGCATTGGTGGCCGTCCTCCCTTCCCCACCCCCACTGTCCTTCCCCTCGAAGCAAAGCACACTGCACAGCGCCATTCGGCCTCTTCCTCTGAGTCCTGTGTTTTTGTCTGTCTGTCTGTTTTTACCTCCTGCCTCATGCCTTCTATTGCTCTTGCCTTCCTCTGGTCCCCAGATGAGCCATTCCCAACTCTGGAGGCCATTATACCCTAATGTTCAAATGCCAAACTTAGGCTCCTTCCCCTAAAGAGCCTACATAAAATATCATCTTTTTAGAAATCAAGGGAAGTTAGTTGGATTATACACAGAATATATAATCACGTGGTAGGGTGTCTGGCACTAAGCAGGTGCTCAGTCCAGGGTTGTGCCTGCCTTTTCTATGGTAGCAAAGATTTCTTCTTTTCTTTCTAATCTTTCTCCTCCCATAAAAGAGCCAAGATGACTGAGTTTTAATTGTCAGGCTTTTCACTGAGTTAGCTGTTGACCTGGGAAGGAAGGGGGAGAATGTTGAGTCAGGGGTTGGTGTCACTGTCTCAGGCCTGCTTCATCTTGTCGTGGGTTAGTCATAGTCCCTTTCTCGTTTGTTAATTTTTTTAATTAAAGAATTTTAAATTAATTTAACTATTTTAACTAGCAAAATATCAGATCACTTCCTAGTCACTGATGACATCTTAGGGTAATAAAACTTAGATATATATACATATATTTGATGGAACGGGCCCAGCATGCCAATCTAATCAGACAGAAAATGTGAATTTTACAGCACATATTTGGGGTCTCTCCAATAATGCCAACAACATAGCTGTCTTCCGCAGGGAGTAGTCATCGTCATCACAAAACCAAATTGTTTAGCTTTTACGTGTACTATAAACTTTTCCTTTTAACGTGGAGTACCTCCACCTCTAAGTTTCTGTGCGGAATTATCATCACGTTTGCAAAGCCTGCACGGGAAGGGCGGTGAGTAACAAAGTGCTGAATGGATACAGAAACGCTGCAAGGCTGCGGGCACCGCCTGCTTCCCACAATGTGGCCCCTCTCCTCCACAGCTGTTTGCTGCAGACGTCTTACAATGTGGGACTAACACCTAACAGCCGCCTGAACAGGTGCTCAGAGAGTTCTTTGGGTTTCTTAAGCTCTAGACTCCCCTGGAACATAAGCGTAGGTAAATAATTCTGCGCCACGCAGATCATTTCCTCAGCTAGGGTAGGAGAAATGAGGAGTCACTCTGAGTAGCTGAACGCGGACCCTCTCCCCTCCACCTCCCATTTTGTGGCCCCTCCTCCTTGCACTTCTGTGCTTCTGTCTGTCTTCCACCTTCACCTGTCTCTCTGCTTCACCTCTCCCATTCTGGCCCACATCAAATTCCTCTCCTGTGTCTACATCCCGGGGCCTTGGTCACGCTTTGTTCTCTTTCCACCAATTCTTCTTAGTTCTGCACATTTCTCTCTCTTTTTTTACTTGTTTCTTATGTCACTGGGAGTCAAGATACTTGGATTCTGGCCTGAACTTGGCCTCATCTACAGTCTCCTGTTGTTGGGATGAACTTGGGCAAGTTGCTCAGCTCCCCTGGGCCTCAATTTCCCAAGAGGGTGGTCTGTCAGGAAAGTAACACTGACGCATAATCTCATTGGGTCTTTCAGCTGCTCAGTGAGGTTAGACCAGGCTTTCTCGTCCCTGTCTTATTTGAGAGCAGAGTACGTTTCAGAGCACTCAAGGGCCCTGCCTATAATCACGTGGCCAGAAAGTACCAGCGCCCAGACTTGCCCTGAAGGCATGTCACTCCTACCGCTCACCATTTCTTTGTTTGAGACTGAGTGATTCCATGATCTTTCCTCCTTTATTCCTTGGAGAGCACTAGGTAGGCATCAGAGATGGTAGCTATTGACACAAAGACACAAAATCACCCCTGAAAGGCATCACTACTCATGTTCCCTTAAAGGGAAGTCAGGGCTGGGGTGTAGGCAGGACTCTGAGGTGTCAGAGTCAGGCCAAAGCAAGTGGCACTTTGGGATCCTTCAGTCCAGGGCTGAGGGAGGTGTGCTTGTTCCGAGGGTGACCAGGTAGGATCATGGAAGGCAAAGAGAGGGACGGAGCATTGTGCCCATGCCCTGGGTGGTCTGTGGGTCAAGTTCTGTGCCCGGGGACATAAGAACAAGTAAGGCCACTTGAGTTCTGGAGGATCTCCCCATCTAGTTTCCAATTTCCAAATTGGAAATGGCTCACCTGGAAACTGGAAGTAGACAGAAATGGGAGAATGTGAGGGCAGGAGAGAAGAGAAAAGAGGACAGAGAGCGGAGTGGCATCAGGATGATCTTCGAGGAAAGAGACAGAGGGTCCTGGTTCCTTCCAATGGGCTGTCACTATTCAGACACACAGCTGAGTCTTCTTCCTAAAAATCTCCTCCTTGGCAGGCGGGGAGAAGGGCTGTCTAGTCTGCCTCCCACCCCGTCAATCCAGCTCCATTCAGTAAGCATTTAATTGCTACTACCCAAGCACAAGGCATCGGCGAAGATGGATGACAGGGTGCCCTCAAGCTCAGTCCTAGGGGTGTGGCAACAGGAATCCTTCCTTGGATTTTCCATGGTCATCCTTTCTCTCACTTCTCAGGCCTCTTATTCCTTCTCATGCCCACACCCCTCTGCCTGCCCACCTGCCCTGTGGCCCTGGACCCTGGTGGGAAGGGATGGGAGGGGCTGGTGTGCCATGTGGGAGAGAGTGACAAGTGTATGTGGGGCAGGGGAGGGGTGCTCCCCCATCATGGCTGCCAAGGGAATAGGCCTCTTTCTCAAGATTTGGAGTGGGAGGGTAGGAAATCTATTATCTTAGTTTTCCCTTGAAAAGGCAGGTGCCAAGGTGGGGGACAGAGGTGCTCTGGGAGGGAGGGTAGGGGGATGTTCGGTTATGGAGGGACTACCCTCCTGCAGCCCTCCCCTCTGGGTGGGACAGGGAGACTTACGCCCAGTTGGTCCAGACCTTCAGCTGTTGTCTGCCTCTGTTCCCAATTATTCCAAGTTGTTCTGTTTCATTTGTAGTTTCCTAGAGTGTATTTCTGCCTCTCTGTCTGTCTGTCTATTTCTGATGTCAGTTTCTTGGCTTCTCTGGGAGGAGGCCCTCTGGATGTTTTCTGACAGTCCAACAATGTATGTGTCAGTCTGTCTGTTCCTGGCTTCCTGGGGGGATTGCATCCTAAGAACGTTTTCTCCCATTAGACCCCCACATCCTTGCTCCTAACCCTATCTGTGACCCCTTTACACCCCCTTATCACTTTCCTTTAACCAGGTGCCCCACCTCCACAGAGCATAGCCCACACCTCCCCAGGAATTTCTCTGTGAGAACCTGCCAAAGTCAGAGATTGGGCTGAGGGCTAGCGCAGGGTTGATGGGTCACAAAGCCCTCTGGGCCACCCTGGGAGATCCTGGGCTGGGCTGCAGGGCTCTGAGACAAGCTAGACTCTTGTCAGTCTGGCTTCCCACCAGCTCAGCCAGGCTCCAGCCCAATCAGCCTCTGAATCTTCTGGGGATAAGCCCATTGGTTTGCACAGGAGACCCCAATAAGAAATCTAAACCAATTGATCAGGTCTCAGGGTCACTAGGACCTTTGGTGTGTGACCTCAGAGCTGGCTCCCTGACATTCTTCCTCTGCACCCCAGCTGAAGCCAGTGGTGATCAAGATCAACCCAACTTGAGGGGTCTGTCCTCTTCCTGCCCCACTCCAAGCTGTGGGACTTAGCAAGAATCCCTTTCTTAAGAACTCTGGACAAATCCCATGGGGGCCTCACGGCAGCTGATCACCCACAGCCCCATTGGTCAGCCAGTGGAGAGGAGCTGCCACAGCCTGAGGCAAACCCTCAGCCCAGAGGAGAGACTAAGGGGCCAGGAGAAACCCTCACCCCTCCCCAAGAGACAGATAAGCCCCAGCCCTGGGTTGGGGGGTGGGCGTTGCTAGGACAACCTGCCCCAGCCACCTGAAGAGAAGCCTTGAGGGATGGGGTCAGGAGAAACTCTACCTTGGGATGTGGAGCCTGCCAGGGAGTGATACCCCAGGAGGTGGGAACACCCAAAGTTGAGCAAGTCTGGAAGCTGGGTTTCTGTAAGAAAGGAGCCAAGGGGTGGCATCAGGGACTGGGGGGCAATGGAGTAGTTATGGGGCTGGCAGAGGCCTCTGAGGGGATGGTGAGACCACCAGGGAATGGGCCTGGGTTCACACACACACACCCCACCCCCCCACCCCCCCCACCCCCTGCCCAGGCAAACCTCTGTGCTTACCAGGGCACTTAGGCCCTCAGGTGAGAGCTGGGTGGGGGGCGGCGTGGAACCCAGAGCCGGGTGCAGTAAGTGTGTGTCAGGCTCTTTCTTCTGCCTTCCCTACCTCCTCCTGCTGCTAGCTAATGACAAGGGCTTTATTCTAGGGAGCTGAATAGACTAGTAATTGCAGCCCTACTTCCAGTCCCATCCCTCTCCTCCCTCTCACGCTCTCCCTGACAATGACCCTGGAACTGGCCAGCCACCACGCAGCATCCAACAGAATGGCAGCCCATTTGTCTCTGTGGGTGGCAATGGGGCCGAGTGGAGGAAGATTGCCTTCTATTAGTGTAATGAGAGGAGGCTTGTAAGGGTGGGGTGGCGGCTCAGCTAGGGGAAGCATAGGGAGGAAACAAAACAACTCCCTCCCCTGGGGAGCCCTGGGGAAGAAGGTACTCTGGGCCCCAGTGAACTCAATGACTCACCCCTGTTATTCGGTCCTACCTGCCCAGCCTTCCTCCAGGATGGAAGAGACACTAATATTTCTTGAACATGCCAGGTATGTTGCACTAAGCACTCTGAGTATTTTATCTCAATTCTGTGAGATAGCTGTTATTCGAAGTTTTAGATAAGGAATCTGAGATGGAGAGAAGTCCCGTGTCTTGACAGAGGGACCTTGCTAATCAGTTCTGGAACTGGAAGGTGAACTCAGGTCTAACTCCAAAATGCAACCACTTTCCACAGAGCTGCTGCTAGGGTTTTTTCTTTCTTTCTTTCTTTCTTTCTTTCTTTCTTTCTTTCTTTCTTCCAGAGCACAGGAGAAACCCTTCTAGGCATTTCTTTTGATCTTAAATAACATCTATTTTCTCTGATTATAAGTTATACTTGCTAGTTGTTGGAAATGTGGAAAATACAGAAATATAAAGAAGAAAATAATTGAATTCAGTTATATAGAATTAACCACTGTCAATATATTGGGGTGCAACCTTCCAGGGTTTTATTTTTCTAAGCACTGTATTTTACATTTACCCCCCATAAAAAAAAAATTTGTAGCCTGCACTTCCCACTTAGTATATGGTGTCCAGAGAGAACCTCCCGCCCTAAGCAGCCCCTCCGAAGCCCCCATCCTTTCCTGGCGCTGGTCTGCACCTGCTAACCAGCCCGCAGACTGGGCGGTGGGTGGCCGTGAGCTCTGCTGGAGGCTGCACTCCCTACTATATCCTTGAGGAAGGGATTTCCTTCCAAGGATGCTGTCTGGGAGAGCCCTTCGTTCGCATCGCTGGCGCCTCTATCCCGCCTCTTGGCTCTCCCCAGCTGGCCTGGGGCATGATCAATGGACCAGCCAGTGTTTACTCAGCGATTACGGAGCAATTAAATTCTCAATCGATACAGTTTAGTCTTCAAACAGCTGGGCTAGGGAGCCTCGGCATCACGCGCCAGCTCCATCAGTCACATCCCCAGCTCTGGCTCCGAGGCTGCCGGGAATCCTGCCCCACCTGCAGTGGAGAGGGTAGGGGCTCATTCTGGGACTGCGGAACTCTGTCCCCTCTTCCCTAGAGAAGCACAGAGAAGACACGCTTCCCTTCTAGGCCTGAGTGGGGCTGGAGGGTCGGCCCACCTAAGCTGCCCAGCCCCTAGGCTCTGGGGTCTCTGCCTTGGCACAACAGGAAGGCAGTGGGCAGCAGGCAAGGCCAAGGGGAAGTTGTCTGGTCTCCTCAGCGTCCCGCGGGTAGTTCCCAAAGGCCTTGCAAGGGTTGGGATCATGTGACCTAACACAGTGTTCTGACAGTTCCCATGATGACCTGCCCTGGAATGGATCATCTGATTGTGGGGCCCAGGTGGGATTCCTGAGGATTGAGGACATCAGTCTGGCCCAGGACACAGCAAACCTGGACTCAAGTGGCAAACAGCAGGGGGAGGAGCGGGGCTGCTCCTTCTTATTTGGGCTTTCTGAGCAGGTTAGGTTTGCTCACCAGTGTCCTGAGGATTTCTGTGTAGTTATGGCAGAATCTGCCTCGGCTGGGCTTTACACCTGAGGATAACCACAGGCAATGGCAGAAGAATTTGGTCCTGGAGCTAGAGAAACCTGTTCCCTGACCAACCATGTGGCCTGTCCCTTCATGTCCATGCTTTTTGTCCCATCTGTGTCTTCCCTGCCAGACTCAGGAGGCACAAAGGACAAAATAGATGTCAGAATACTTTGATACCCTGCTAGGGGATGGCCCCCACACCCATACCCCCAGTTCCAGAGAGTTTTAGGAAAGCTTTGTCTTGTCATGGTTTTTGGCTTTCTGTTCAGTGAATTTTCCTCAGCTGCAACGTGAAACTTGTGTTTGGAGTCAAGTATTTGCCCAGGCTGATTTCCTCTTGTATTTTTCCCACCCAGTGATCCTCTAAGACCAGTCTCTTCATGAGACCTCCGTTGTCACCAAAGGGCATTTTCAAACTTCCCTGTCCACAGGCCTGGGCTGGGGCTGTGTCATGTGAATGAGGCCAGGCTTGGGCCCACCTTCAAAGAGCTGTGAGTTAGGACAGACAGCTTTCTGTCAGCAGTGTGTTGAGAGATGATTAGAGAATTCCTCTTCAGTCTGTATTTCTATTTTGTGTCCCTTACCCATGAGAGAGGGAAAGAGAACACTGGCTGTCAGCTAGCGAGCCCTTGCTACGTGCTAGACAGATATTAGCTTAATTCCCACCAAAGGGTCATGAACTGCTTTCAGTCCCAGGTTCGAGGACAGAGTGAGGATCAGAGCTGATGAATGGCTTGTCTAAGGGCAAAGGGTGGAACTAGGATTTGAACCAAGTATCTATTGCAGGTGCTGCCACCAGAGTCAGGTGACCAAAGAAGGGGGGGTGTTCTCAAGCACAGGAAGTGAAAGCATGGTGGGGGAGTGAACAGCAGGCTCTTACTTCTCCTGCCACAGGAAGGGGGCTGCTTAGAGGGGGCTCCTCAAAGAAAGCCTGGTTTGTGAGTCAGCGACGGTGAAGGCTGGCCCTCCACCCTACAAATGAGGCTTTGAGGACTCTAGGCACCTGGAGGTAAACACATCAGAGCAACCAAGCTGAAGACAGGAATAACTGGGAGAATATTTTCAGGGGGAGAAAAAGCTTCAGGCTTTATTATTTAAAGAAATAAACATAACTAAGTATACTACTCCCAGAACAACAAAATGAAAGCCACCACAAGGAACATCTAACTATCTCTGTCCCGCTGGTGTTCATTAATGCACAGTTTTGTCCAATTTAGGGAAAGAGATTCTTTTTTTCATTTCCCAGAAACTTCTTGTTTGAGTCTTTTGGGTAGTCCTTTTTTTTTTCATTCCCAGAAAGAGTAACCTCTCTTTGCAAGCCTAGAGATTTTTATTTTTTTTAATTTTTTTTATTGTTTATTATTTTTGAGAGAGAGAGAGACTGAGAGAAAACAGGGAAGGGACAGAGAGAGAGGGAGACACAGAATCGGAATCAGGCTTCAGGCTCTGAGCGCTCAGGACAGAGCCCGACGCAGGGCTCGAACTCACAGACCGTGAGATCATAACCTGAGCTGTAGTCAGCCACCCAACCGACTGAGCCACCAAGGCACCCCAAGCCTAGAGATTTTTCTAACCTCACTCTTAGGCCTTTTTGGTTTGGGTTTGTTTTCTCCTCTGAAAAGTCATCTTCACCCATTCATTTGTCTTTCAACCAATAACATGACCATGACAATAATTTATAATTTCAGTGAGTGTTTCTGATATATGACAAAAAGGCTTTAAATCTGTTTCATCAAACCAAAAGAGAGGAGATCATCATAGTCTGCAGCAAGTGGTTTAATCAGACCAGGCATTCTTAACGATTCTACTGCCTTTGACAGAGGCCTTGGAACAGCTTAAGGAAGGAGATTCTTAGAGATTTTGTGTGTGTGTGTGTATGTGTGTGTATGATGATTAAAAAACCACAAAAAGAAAACAAAAACAAAAACCAGGAAAGACAGCTGTCTGTGAAGGAAGACTGGCATATGATGCTGTCCCTGACAGGCAGAAGAGCTAGCAGGAGTTATTGCTTTTGAACCGGAGGGTTTCTGGCTGGAAGGGACCCAAGTGATACACCACTCTTTATCACACAGATAGGAGACTGAGGACCGGAGGAAGGTGCCTTGCCCAAGCTCTCCCAGCTGGTGACGTGCCCAACAGGGTCTAGAACTCAGGCTTCCTGAAGAGCTGGGGCTTTCTACCACCAGCTCAATGCCTCAGTTTCCCCAGCTACTACATAAGGGGGTGAACCGTCTAATGCCCAGGGTCCCTGTGGCAGTAATTCTGTAAGAAGACACTCTGCCTTGGGCCGAGGCAGCAGGAGCACCCGGGAGCATTTACAAAGCAAAACAAAGGGCAAGTGGCATGACAGGAACATGGGGGACAGTGGACCCAAGAAGCAGATGGGAACGGCAGCATCCAAACTCGTGCGAGCACACATAAGAAAGGAGAAGCGTCAAGTGGGCCGGTGCACGGGTTCTGTCTTTCTCTATTCTACTGATTGTTAAAACACAAAAGGGAATTTTCAAAAGGAGGAAAGCTTCGCCTTGCTCTGAGTCGTCCAGGCTCTCACAACCACCTTCTGTCATTTTCCCTGGTCCTCACCCCACTCTCCGCATCCAAGGGCCTGCCTGGGCGCTGGACTTTGTCCCCCGGGATGCTCCAGGAAAGAGCCCGATACCCGCTTCCCTTCTGCCATGCATGCAGCTTCCTTCATTCCAAGGACAGAAATGATGGAAAATGAAGGAAGTTTCGGTGGAAAGCTGGTCATAACCTTAACTAACATGTGTACAGGGTGCTCCGGGTTGTAAAACTCCTTCCCAACCGTTCACCCGTCTGATCCTCACCACAAACCTGTTAAAGGCCACAGGGGCAAGAATTACTGTGTCCGTTTTCCAGCTGGGGAAATAGGGGAAAGAAGCAACTTGTTCAGGTTCCAAAGGAAGAAGCTGACGGAGATCAAAACAAGCCCGCATAAAGAGAGGGGCTGCAACAAACGGGGGGCATTAAAGCCTGCTTCCTGCCTGTCACTGTTTGAATGCACTGCCTCGGCCATGCTCCACCACCCACAGAGACTGGCAGGATCTCAGCGTGGTTCCCATGTTCCACGTCTAGGCTGCAGGTTGGCAGGTTTGGAGAAGCGATTAGGTGACCCTGAGGTCCTCGGATTTCAGGGGACCTGGCTCACCAGAAACAGCATTATAAGAGACTTGTATATTACTATGAATTTATTAATTCATAATGAGCAATGATACCAATGAACAGGATACTCACAATTACTGATTAATAACGAACTTAAAAATATGAGAGTCTCTTTTCTTCTCCAAGTGCAGAGGGATGCGCCAGATGAGTTTTGTGGATGCCCTTCTAGGTTGGACAGGAAGATCTGAGAAGTGGGAAGGTAGTAAAATAGTACCCTGGGCTCGAAGATAAATTCAGGAAGACTTCAAGGAAGTACTAGAATGTGGAGCGGTTGAGAACACAGACAGAGCAACTCAAATCCAGGTCTAAATCCTGGCTTGGCAACTTACAAACTCTGTTACCTTGGTTAAATTACATAAACCTTCTCATCCTCAATTTGCTTACCTGTAAAATGGGGATAACAGGAACAGTTACCTCTTACAGTGGTTGAGGTAGTTAAATGAGATGATTCCTGGAAAGGTGCTTGGCATATAGGAACCACTCAGTAAGTGCTATTTGACAGCTGGATTTTTCAGGAGCAGAGAGGGAAAAATCAATCAAGATCCAGGAGTCCCAGAGAAGGGGACTGGAAACTCAAGTATGACTAGGAAATGTTTAGAAAGAATGTGCTGACTACTTTAGGAGATGAGGGTCTAATGGCAGAGCCCCTGGTATGGCAAGTAGGAGGGGACACACTACCTGGAATGTTCAGAGTCATTGAGACATGCCCTTCAGAAAGAGGGTCTAGTCCCTCCTTTGGATGGCAGGTGATGGGCACGGAGAAGGAGGCATCTTTCAGATGTTTCTATTCAAGCCTAGCCTGGGACATAGGCTGCTGGAAAGAGCCCAATATCTGAATGAAAGAGAGACTCTCAGAATTAAGGGACCAATTTGGGGAAAAGATCAAAGAAGCTAGAGACCCAGATGAATGCCAATCCAGTAGGGCCAACGGGCCCAGAGAGGAGATTTTCTAGACATCAGGGCAGGAGAGGAAATGATTTCACCCAGCACCAGGCTGTCACAGTGCAGGCTAGGATGAGATTAAGAGCAGAGGCATTTTATCAGAAAATTCTTGCCAGCTGACAGTTTGTCTGTTCTCTTAAGAGGAGGAAATGGGAGCACCTGGGTGGCTCAGTCAGTTGAGTGTACAACTTCAGCTCAGGTCATGATCTCATGGTTGGTGAGTTCGAGCCCTGCGTTGAGCTCTGTGCTGACAGCTCAGGGCCTGGAACCTGCTTCAGATTCTGTGTCTCCCTGTCTCTCTGCTCCTCCCCTGATCACACTCTTTCTTTCAAAAATAAATAAAGATTAAAAATTTTTTTATTTAAAAAGGAGGAAACGGTCGAACCCTTTCAGGGAAAGGTTTATGGCCTGGCACTGACCCCTGCCCTGCCTGGAGGGGTGGGTGGTTCCCCAAGCTGGGATCTCTGAGGCTTCTTCCCAAAGCCAGTGTGCTATGCATCGTCCCTTCATCCTAAACACGTTTGGAGAGACGTGTGAAACCCGCAGACATGTAGAAAATAGCACAGCCATTCTGATACTTGTGAGCTTGTGAAGGTTTCTTCGGTAGCAAGAATGACTGAAGCTAGACATTAGGAAGAACTTCAAGTCGGAAAGCAAAAGATAATGAAGGTGACTGAAAGGAAATAGGTCAATAATCTTGTTCCGTAGAAACTGGATGGATGGCCAGAGCAGTGTCCTACACTACCGGGCATTTGCCATTTCCATCTCTTGTGTCACAAGACTCCTGTTTGGGGTCAGCACACACCTGACTGCCACAGACACCTGTAGGCCATCGGATACCTTTTCCCTGGCTTGTGGTGAAGTTGAGTCTGTGAGGAGCTGGGAGAATGTCTTTCCCTGGAAATAGCTCAAGATCCAAAAAAACATCTGCTCTGCTGGGGTGAGGTAGGGCCAATCTGAGTGGGACAGGAGGAGGATGGAATAAAGGGACTTTATAGCCATGAGGAAACAAAATAGCTGGGCATGGCCCAGCCTCTGGGATGCACTGTGTGTGTTGCGATCATCACCATCCCTCAGAGGGACCCAAGAAGGATTAGATGAGGTCTTTGCTCTCCAGGGAGTCATCGCTCTTGAGCCAGAAGGTGAGGAAGTGCGACATGCCCAGATGAAGGAAGGAAACCTACATTTACAGGGGATCAGTAGGTCCCAGAAGCTTAATGGACATTGTTTTGTCAACTCTCCCAACAGAAGAGGAAACAGGCTCCGAAAAGTTAGGGAACTAGCCAAGACCACACAGCAAGTGAGTTGTTAGATTTTAAACCATGGTCAGTCTGGTTCTTCATCTCCCACTCGTTATATCCTGCTGCCTCCCAGCCCTTATACCTCCTGGCAGGCTTCTCTTGGCATCCTCTGTAACTCAGAGCTTCAGAAATTATGCTGTGCAGAAAAGAGCACTACTTTTCCATTTAAAGAACTCTCTCACAAGAACGTGAGAGAAAGATAGTTCAAGTTAAGGACTGTTCTTTATTCTGAAGTCACTTCCTTCCTACCTTTTCATATTCGGAAACGGAATGAGGTTTTTGCTTTTTTGTTTTCTTGTTTGAACAGAATAGCATGTTGGAAATCCTAAAAAGGAAAAAGATAGTTGTTCATTATATAGGGCTTACTGAGCATTTTACACACCTTAATTCTCCCATAGAGAAGAAAGCGAGGCACAAGGTTAAGCAACTTGCCCAAGGTCACACAGCAAGTCGATGGCAGAGCCAGCGTGCAAAGCCAGGCTGTCTGGCGTGGAGTCCTACCTGCTGCAGCGCTGTCCCCATCTGTGCACTGGCCAACATTGCCTGTGGCCTCCTGTGTTCCCTCCTCTCAGGGACCCCAAAGCACTCACACCCTGGACCTGGCTCCCAGCTGGCTCATGGGCTGATGTCTTTCTTGAGTACACCTCTCCCAGCATCACTTATGTGGCTCCTGAGAGTCACCGTGGCCCATGGTAACATACCCAGACCATGGTGGTGGTGGTGGGGCGGGGGAATAGGTCCTTAAAGAATGAGTCCATTTTCTTTCCTAAAAGTCTTCCTTGCTGAGACAATGGGTGCAGCTCAGCTGCGGCCAGATCCCTGCCATCTTTTCTGTCCTGCCAGCATGGAGTTGCAGGCCATTGCCCTTGGAGAGGGGCCTCCTGACCTGTGTGGGGTCTGCAAGATCTCGAGTGTTCCCAGACCTGCCCCGTGAGCACACTATGCAGGCTTGGTGCTGCTGCAAAAGCAGCCACCGCCACTTACGTAAGGACAAGGAGGAAATTTGCCCCCAAGGAAAAGCAGGAAATAATAAACACAAATTCAGGACAAAGATTCCTTTGAGAAGAGGAGAAGGAATATGTGAGGTGTCAAAGGCTTCTAATGTGCCATTTCTTGAGCTGGGTACAAGTGAAGATTTTTCTTTACACTTTATATATGTTACTCATATTTCCATATGTAAAATGGCTCATAATAAGAGAAAAAATTAAATAAAATCCAGAGTTTCACTAGGCTGTAAATACGAAGTGTTCCCTGCACTGGCTGTGTGACGACTTTAGGCTGTGTGTCCAGAGATGGTTTTAAAGGCAGTGTTTCTGGAGCTTCCTTGCAGGGTTGGGTGCCATGAGGATGTCAGGCATGGGACGATCTCTTAGGGACGATAACACAAGCAGACATAAACGGTGAAGAAATCTGAGGTGCATTTAGGGGTACAGTGAGTTCTGTGTCTGGGCTTAGAGAAACATGCATTTGTGAAATTGTGTGCTGTGTGTCAGGGAAGGGGCAGAAAGCGGGTAGGATGTCCTTAGAGCCTGATTTTGTTACCAGATCTATGCCTATTTGTGAGAAAATAAAATGCTCAAAATATTAGGATTCCAGTGGCAAGAAGATGGTATTAATCAGTGTGGCCAGTTTAGGAGCCTGTGAGGGAGGTGTCCAGAGGAAACTTCTAGATGAGATTTCCCTGGAGGACAGCAGGTTCTGATGTGCCCAGGTGCTGCTGTTCCCTTGTGGGGTGGGCTGAGTAGGGGAGGCTGATGCCCACACTGGACATCTGGGGACAGTCTGCCTGGGCTGCTTCTGTGACCTTCCTTGAGTGAGCACCACGGTACTGTGGGCCTGGATATGGGGAAGGCACAAGTCCAGAGGACTGTGGTTCCTTTGACAGGAAACCCCTACAGACAAAGCAAACCAGCCAGCACTTTTTTGGAACAGCTATGAGACCAAAGCCCAGAGTCTCCAAGGAGCTGACAAGAGAGAGCATCACTTACTCTCTCAGGGCCCTTGGGAGAGGGGAAGGAGAAGCATCTGTCACAGTCAATGAATCCAGGGCAGTTTCTGCAAGTGGATGAACCCAGAAAGCCACAGCTGCCCTCCTCCAGGGGTTTCTATTCTGAGACCTGGCTTCCAGCTTGGATAATGGAGGTCAAGGAGCCATGGGCTGGGGCAGGTGCTGCCATGGATTAAATGACGTAAGGGAAGTAAAGGGAGGCTTATGCTGTGTCCTTGGGTGTTGAGGGCAGAGGAGCCAGAGCCCAGCCACTGGGCAGGGATGGTGCAGTGTGGGCCTGGGGCCCATGGAGAGGAAAGGAGAAATGGAGAAAGCTGAGCCTCTCCTTCCTTCCAGATGTCAAAGCATTTTGCAGAGACTGTCCATTTCATGATGAGGAGACAGAGGTCCAGAGAGAAGTGGCATGCCCAAGGTTATACCAAATGCTGCGGGCAGAAGCCAGATTGGACCTTGACTCACAGCCCAGTGTTCCTTCCACCACCTGGAGTAGCATTTTCTAGCCTGTCCTTAGAATGAGTACAGAGCGACTCTGTTTCCAGCACTGGCCCTCTGTTCACCTCAGATTTCCCCAGTACTATCTGGGACCCAGAGGATGCTTGGCTTTCCTTGCTTGGTGCCTTTATTCTGACCATCTACGATCACCTTATTGATTCAGACATGGGAGATAAGGAAGTGTTTTAGTAAAGGCTGAAAAGTCTTCAGATGCGAGCCATGTTGTTAGCTTTTTTCTGCAAAATTCCTAGTTTCTTTGTCCCAAAAGCACTTTAAGAAAGGCAGGCAGGGGCACCTGGGTGGATCAGTTGGTTAAGCATCTGACTTTGGCTCAGGTCATGATCTCGCCAGGTTGTGGGTTCAAGCTCCGCATTGGGCTCTGCACTGACAGCTCAGAGCCTGGACCCTGCTTCAGATTCTCTGTCTCCCTCTCTCTGCCCCTCCCCTCCCCCACTCACTCTCTCTCTTTCTCTCTCTCTCTCAAAAATAAGCTTGAAAAAAAAAAAGAAAGGCTGGCAGAGTTTGGGCTAATGTAGTGCAATTGGTCAGGACTTCTGGAGGTTCTTCCCACATGAGGAATCCTTTAGCCCCCCCAAACCCTCCTGGCAAGGTCTCTAGTAATCACTGCTTTAGTCTTGCGCAGATGGGAAAACAGCCTCCCGCGGCCACCCACCAGCACCAACACCAACAAGCCCCTCAGGAGGTGGGCCTCTAGGTGCCTCCTCATTCCTTTCTCCACCTTCATGCCAAAGGCCATCACTCAAGCCAGCCTCCAGTAGGGCAGCATGGACCTAAGTGCCCTCTCCTGGCTCTTGCACAGTTCTCCAGTTACCTCCATCCTTCCAGCTCCTGGCAGGGGGCGACATGGCCTTGCCTGGGAGCCCAGGGAGGACACTCACTGACCTGAGTCAGCTCCCTGGCAGAGGCTGTGTGAGCACAGGGTCCTGCCAGGTGCATAGAAAGGCTGTATTTCCAGGACACTTGGGTGGCTCAGTCAGCTAAGCGTCCAATTCTTAATTTTGGCTCAAGTCACGATCTCATGGTTGCTGAGACTGAGCCCTGAATCCGGCTGTGTGCTGACAGCACAGAGCCTGCTTGGGATTCTCTCTCCCTCTCTCTCTCTACCCCTCCCCCACTCATGGGTGCACTTCCCCCCCCCCAAATAAATAAATAAACTTAAAAAAAAAGAGGCCGTATTTCCCATTGTGGCCAGCATACCAGCCTATCTATGAATTAATTTTACCTTTCTCACTCTCTTTGAAAGGAGATATTCACATCCCCACTTTGCAAATGAGCAAACTGAGGTACAGAAAAGTTAGGTATCTTGCCCAAGTCAGCTAACGAACAAGTTGCAGAACCAGGGGCCTCACTCCACTCAAGCTCTCTTACTTGTGAACAAGGATGCCGTCAGTGCTAGGATAACAGTAAACAGTGTCTGAAAACTCTCAGGTGGGTGGTAGCCAAACACTTTGTACGACCAGAGCTGCCTATGGCCCTTGGCACAGTCTTCAGCGTATGGCAGATAATCTGTGATCATCTCTCCAGAATAGTGTTTTTAGCCTGGGTCTATGGAGTCTCTAAGGCCTCAGAATGTGAAGGTAAAATTTGGCATGTATGAAATCATGTGCATTTTTCTGGAAAGAGAGCCCAGAGCTCTTTCAAGGTGTTTCAAAGGTGTTGGGAAACAGGAAAGGTTCTACAGGTGTGTGGGCAGGCAGACCCAGGTAATCTTTGCTATCTAGAGAAGAAGGAAGAAGAAAGAAAAGCTGGTTATGTCACTGATTTGGTTCTCTGGGAAGCAGACTCTGAGTTGAGGGTGCTGAATGTTTCCTAGAGGATGTGCTTGGGATCAACACACACGGAAAGGAGGGCAGGAACATAGCATGGGGCAAAAGAAAAAGTCCAAGTGACAGAAGTCCAACAAAATCCTCAGCCAGTCCCAGGTGAGCTCTGGAGGGAGAATGACCTACCAAACTTGCCCCATGTTAAGTAACAATGGCTGAGCCTTTATATCCCTGCCTCAATCAGTCACTGGATTCCGACAGCTCTGGGAAGGACGTGACTTTGGGCCAAGGAGACACTGCCTTTGAGACACTCCCTGAAGGAGCTGAAGGGGCTGACAGCAGAGGGCAGTCTCCCAGAGCTGGGCAACAAGTCAGTCCTTGAAGGAGAGTCTGGGTGGTGCATCACTGACCCTACCTCAGTACCTCTGCCCTTGGGAAAGTAGTAGAGATTAAATGATGTCCATCCATCGACCTGTCCAGCCATCTATCTTTTCATTTAACATTTATTAAACATGTATTATGAGCCAGCCCGCTGTGATTGCACTGGTGATAAAAAGGTGTACATGGCATAGTCTAACAGAGAGAGACACATCAATGAATAATTAGAACACAAAGTGGTCATTGCTGAAATAGAGGCGAGTGCCAAGAATTATGAGAGCACATTGGAGGGTGGGACTGATTCTTCCCAGGGGCAATGAGTGTGTCCTGAAAGAGTTGACAAAGCAGAGAAAATGGGGGTGGGAGATTAGGATCATGGAGAGAAGACATCTCAAGGCAGAAGAAGGTTGTTGAGAGACATAGTGGTCTGGGAGGGCTTGGCAGATTTGGGGAGAATTTCAGTGTGCACAGAGTGGGTGGATCACTTGGTGGAAATGTGGCTGGAAGGGGAGGTTGTAGTAAGATCACAAGTGCTTCTAAGTCCACGCTGGTGGACCTCATCTCAGGAGTATTGGGAAGTCACTGATGGGTTTTGAGCAAAGTATTGACATTAAAGTATCTACATTTTGTGAAATCAGCTTTGATAGCAGCGATGATAGGATGGAGTGGTCACTAGAACTCCAGGGGAGTCATATATATGCCCTGCTCTCCGGGCCCCTATCATCCCTCCAAGCACAAGTCAGCTTCCCACATAGGTGACACTCTCTGATGTGATGTTCAGTCCCAACACACAGGTCATTCTGGTCTTGGGCACATGTAGTATTCCTCTGAGCAACTGCTATTCCCCCAATTTCTCAAAGACTTTCATTTGCCATGCTCAAATCCTGTCTTTTTCTCATGTGTGGAATAACCCCCATTCATGGCCTGAGTCCTTGTATTTTTATTGGTCTAATGTCATATGGGTGCCACCAAAGCCTTCTCAGAACCCTCTTGTTTTGGTGCCACCTACATTCTTTTTCCCTTCTCAAGTGGGTGTCCCAACCCAGGAAAGATTCTTGTGACTAGCATCCCCTTTATGTCATCAGTCACACTAAGTATCTCTAGGCTAGTGGGCTGCCATTCAAGGAATCTGTTTCCATACAGCTGGATAATGAGCCCAAGATAGCTAACATCACCAGCCTCTCTCTCCCCTCCTCTCCCTCTCTTCTCCTTACAAGAATCTATGCAGGTCATGGAGTGAATACCATTCACATGATTCCTGTCCAAGTGCCAGGCTGCCTGAAATCTGACCCACTGGGGACAGCAGCTTCATGATATCAGGTCAGCCCAGTAAACTCTAGACACTCAAGGGGGCACAGCCTGTGTCTTGCAAAGTGTGATGTTCTGGACATTGGAACAATGGGCTTACGGTTCCATAAGAGACTGGGATTGAAGTAGATGATCTCTAAGTTGAAGTATATGGCCTTCTAGCTGCAACAGCTAGGATGAATATTCTAAACTCTTTCACTGGACCATTTTTATAGATGGGGTACAGAGAGGGAAAGAGAGGCTGGGAACATTCTTTTGATGAGAAGTTTTAAGTACTCAGGCCTGTACAGCTCCCTGAAAAGTGACTACAACACAGATCCACACAAGGAGCATTGGACAAATGTCTGCCTAGGGCATACCTCATATTGTGACTGGTACAGCCAAGGAGACTTCCTGTAGGTGGTAGATGTGTATGGATTCATCAGAGGTGATGGATCCCATGATTTGTGATCCCCAACACCAAGGTCCTTCAAAGTGTTGTTGCTCCAGTGGGTGGAGAACAAGGGTGGGAGGAAGTCTCTGTAAGCCAATTTGCCTTTGCTTCTCTCCCTAAAGACCATGGAAGTTAGTCTGGAGGCCTGGGAACATGAGCTATGATGGAAAAACCTTACTGTTTGTTTTGTGAAGGTTGAAGAGGGCTAAATGTTGAGAACCCCTTCTCCTTCCACATAGAAATTCTCCATGCTGTTTTTCTGGGAATTCCTTTGAGACTCCATGCTGTAGGTTTCCAGCTCCAAATACTGCCACCACTGTGGTCATCATTTATCAAGGACTACTATGTGCCAGGCACTGTACTAAGTTCTTTGCAAGCTATATTTATTCCTCACAGCAACCTTGCAAAGGAGTTAGGATGCCTGTTTTGTGGAAATAGAGGCACAAGGAGGTTAGGCAACTTGCCCAAGTTCACATAGTAAGTAGCAGAAAGAGGATTCTAACCCAGGTTTTCCTGACACCAAAGCCCATGTTCTTTTCTCTGTACTGTATAATCTTAAACTTTGCCATATTGATGACATTAGTTCTGAGTCTCCCGTAGCTACTTTATACCACACAAGTGAGTGGAGAAGTCTAAGGAGGGAAGGCAAGGACAAAGTCCTCTTTCTAATACTTTTCATCATATACTCGGATTGAGGGGTGTGTCATAGTCTCTCAGATCCCTTTGCATAGAGGTGGGCAAAGGCAGAGTTGGTTCCATCAGCCAGACAGTCTGGAACCTTGGGGCTGGTGGGCCTTGGTGGACTGGCTTTGGCACTGGAATCCAAGCTTCCAGAATTCCAAGCTTAGAGATAAGTAAGTTCTCATCATGTGACAAGTAAGGAAAACTGACACAGAAGGATGAACAAATTACCCAAGCCACAGAGCTAGTTAGAAGCATTATGTATGCATCAGTGTATGCGTTGGTGTGTGTGTGTTGGGATGTGTGTGTGTGTGTGTGTGTGCGTGCATGCATGCATGTGCATGTGCATGTGCTAGAGATGACAGTGAGGGGTCTCCTAACTCCCAGGCACTATGAATGAGTTCAGGAGACAAGGCCTTGGAGTCTGACTATATTCAGAGGGGTGGACCACAAAGAAGGCTATTTTTAAAATCTGTTTTGGTTTAACACAAGTAGTTTATTTGGGATAAGGTGACTCCAAGAAGTGCCAGTGTGGGGGTGGGGGATGAGACACAGAAGAGAAGGAAGCCAATACATGTTCATTAATGATCAGGTCATGACTTTGGCCACTGGGCATTTTTGGGAGATGGCATGGAATGTGCTTTGGAGTTATTCTGCTCAAGGGATGAGAGGCCAGAGTATTTATTCACCTGCCTTCATCATCACTGGTTGAGTATTGTTATTGGGGGGCATCAACTCCCCCAGAACCTCTTGCCAAGCAGACTCCCACAGTAAAAGAAAGCATAGGGCTATTTTGAAAGGTGTTTGTAGTCCTGAGTAGCCACCAGTTCTCTAAAGATTCTGGAAAACGTTTTAGGGTGAAGAGGCTTGGGCATTAGCACCAAGAACAGTCTGGAGAAGAGATGTATGTATGACACTGAATGGTGCCCCCAGGCCCTGGAGGCAGGTTGTGATAGGAGAGGGAAGGGCTATATCTGTGTGCCCTATGGGAAGAATGGGTAAGTCTTATGACAAGATGAGTTGCAGTCAGATCTTCAACCAGTGAAAACTGGTGAAAAAAAAAAACCATATCAGATAACTAGAGCTCATCCAACTATACAACTCGATTAATGGCCATACAGAAAGTGATGGAGGAAAGAATCATGCATATAGAGGGTTTCCTTAGGGAGTTTGGGGCTCCTTGTTGCTAGGGCCAGCCAATGTACTCTCCTTTATGGGAGCAATGAGGCCAGGAGTATGGGGAGGATAGATGGAGATTGAGTGGAAGGGTTCGCCACTCATCCTTGGTTATTCTAGTACCAGGAGGCTCCAAAGTTGGGTGAAAGCAACACGAAGAGGTGTCTTTTCTGCCTGTTGATTTGGGGGCACCTTACATGGAGGCAAAACTATAGAGGAAAAAAATACCCTAAGTATTGCCTGGCTTTTGGGCCAGGTCACCCCACCTTCTATAAGAAAGGGAGATTGGAGGGCTGGACTAGGTGACATTAGGGTCCCTTCTAGTCCTGATCTTCTATCTCTGTCTGCTGTCCCTTGACTCTTGCTCTCCCTTCAATTCATCCATCAACAAGTATTAACTGAGCACTGATCATCTGCCCAGCATTAACTGGGGAGCAGGGATAAAATAGAATATAGGTCCTGGACTCTAAGAGGCGATAGATGGGGGACATGAGTTAACACTGACTGAGCACTTACTCTGTGCCAGGCAGTGTGCTAAACACCTTATATATACTGACTCCTCTGCCCTCACCATAACCTGATAAAATAGGTACTAGTACCTCCACCATACAAATGAGGAAGCCAGAGATGGGCTCAGAGGAAAAGCAACTTAACTGAAGCCACACGGTGGTAGAGTATGGATTTGAGCCCATGCTGTAGCCACGACGCTTCTGCTCCTGGGAAATAGAGATAGACTCTCTAAGTGCAGCTCCTAGCGTGCTAGCAGATGGAGCAGTCAAAGCTGGAGTTGCTTGGGAAAGCTTCATGGACAGGTGACTTAGCACTTGGCCTTGAGGGAGGGATGGAACTAGGAGACTGGCCAGGGAGGGGAGCAACCCGAGTGTATTAATTCCCCAGGGCAGGCTGGGGTATGACGGCTCCAGTTAGCAGGTATCTCCTTAGGGTAAGGAGGTGGGCAGCAGCTATGGCTCAGCCTCCTGGGGGCTCCATGGGAGGGGAGGAGAGGCCAGGAGCCAAAGACAGATCTTCCCCTAGACCCAGCAGGGCAACCACCCTTCTCTTCACAGACCCAGTCCTAAAAAGCTGGTGTCCGCCTGGCCTGGAGGGGCTTTATGCTCAGACCAGGCCTGTAAGCATCACTCCTTCCCCACAGTCATTTGGGCAGCGTAAAGATGGAGCTGGTTCAGTGTGTGGATCAGCTTCTTTCCAGCTGCCTAAGCCACTGGCCAGGGAACCAGACCACTGATAATGATGATAGTTAACACTTATATTTAGCAAGGACCCTGAGCCAGGCACTGTCTTAACTTTAGCTAATGTAAGCCTTCCAACATCCTTATGAAGGAGGTACTATTACTGTGACCATTTTATAGATGGGAAAACAGAGGTACAATGAGGTTAAGCAGCCTGTTCAGGTTCCCATAACTAATAAGAGTCAGAGTCCAGATTCCAACCCAGGAAGTCTACTCCTACCTACTCTGCTCTACTGCAGAGCAGAGGTTCTAAGCAAGCAGAGGTTCATGAGCTCTGATCATAGCTGCTCCTTTCCTCTGCCTGGGATACCCTCTCCAAATTCAGGCTCTCTTCCTTGCCTGAAGCTCTTCCCTGCCAAGGTAGCCCCTCCCTAGAGGTGACTTCAGGAGGCACCCCCAAGCCCCCACCACTAGGAAGGCCCATCGCTGCCTGAAAGGCCAGGCCAGAGTGCCCAGTCTCTCTCCTCACCCCGCACCCACATGCACCCTGTCCCCCTCCCCCCCCAACCGAGCACCGTTGCCTTTTGTTCACAGCGATGGCTCCTGTGCCCAGGCCGGTGGGGGCATGGAGGACTCCGTGGTGGCAGCGGCGGCGGTGGCAGCCGGCAGACCCAGTGCCCATGCCCCGAAGGCTCAAGCCCAGGAGCTGCAGGAGGAGGAGGAGCGGCCGGGGGCGGGGGGTGCCTCCCCGAGGGCTGGCTCCCACCGCGCGGCCTCCCCCGGCCGGCAGCAGCCTGCCTTGGCGACGGCGCTCTGCTCCCACGCCCCTAACGCCTCCGATTACGAGCTCTCCCTTGACCTAAAGAATAAACAGGTACCCAGGGCCTCCAAGGGGGGCGGGGAGGGTGGTGAAGGGGCCCTGCCTTCGGGGGCTATCCAGGGTATCTCCCCACTTGGGCCCACCTCTGCTGTGCTGTAGGCACGCCTCTTTTGCCACTAGTTCTTCCAAATTGAGCTAAGTGTTCTGCCCATCCCCGTAGCCCAGTTTGTCAGTCAAGCAGCCTCAACAGGGCCTGGGCCACACCCTTGCAATGCCTGTCCCTTAGGCAGCGTGTCCAGAGGTCTGCTCCTCTTGCCATGTGCAGGATGCCTAAATTGCCCTCACAAATGTCTAGGCAGGTGGCCCACTGTTCTCTGGGGAAGCCCCTACCTCCACTGCTGCTTAGAAGAGATAGCCCACTCACATGTCCACCCAAGGAGCAAGCCCCATGTGTAGGCACACTTAGGTTCAAATGAGATGCAAAGATGGTGGTCTCCTCTGGGTAGACTGAGGATTCCCAAGATAAACCAAAGTCCCCTATTGGAGAACAAATTCCATTTGTGTGTGTGTGTGTGTGTGTGTGTGTGTATACTCATGTGCATATGCTTAGGGAAAGATATCATGACTGAATTTTGTTAAGAAAGAACATTGAACTTGGAGCCATAGACATAGGATCCACCCCTTGGTCTTGCTCTAGTTAAGTCTGTGACTGGGAATGCCAGTTAAGCACTCTGGGCACTGGTTCGAAATTGGGAATTAGACCTTGAATCATCTCCAAATGTGTAGGTTTTAAAGAATCATTCTTTAACTCCATGGACAAAGTGAGTTTGGGGAAGGAAAGCTAGTAGAAAGGTCCCTAAGACTGAATCAGGCCAAACCAACTTCATTTCTTTCCTTCAGCATCAAGGTCGGCTGGAGGTGGAACATCTGGTTTTCAGTAAAGTATTTAACAAAATCTCCCATGATATATATGTGGACAAGATAGGAAGTGAATCGGATGACAATATAGTCAGGTGGGTTGTTTTCAAACAGAATTCTCAAAAAACGTTGGTTTTTCCATCCATGCCGTTTCCTGGTGCCTTGAGCGGTGCACTGTCCTTGGTCCTGTTCAACAATTTTTGACAAGGCACTACTTTCTAGTGACATAAAGCTAAAGGGAACAGCTAATACCTTGGTGATAGAATCCAAGATTTTGTAGAAATCTCATCCAGACATAAAGATTTAAATGAAAAAGTCTAAATGAAACAGGGAAAGAGCTAAAGTTCTGCTCTCAGCTTTGAAAAGCCCACAGCATTAGTATAAGATAGGCAGGCTTGGTCCTGGGAGAGAGAACTTGTGGCTTCGGTTGACTGTAAGCTCAAGATGAATCAATAACCAGTGAAATGGCTGCCAGAGAAGTGAGTATAGCAGCCTTCACAGGAGGGTGGATAAGCCTCAGTATAGGGGAGCAGCTGGCTGGAGCCCCACACTGGTTTCTGGTCAGGGCCTGTCTGGAGCCTGCCCTTGGTTTTTGGGGCTTCATTTAAGACAGAAGTAAGAATCGTGAGGATTCCAAGGTTCTCCTAAGAAGGAAAATAGGATTGGCTGGAGTCATATGGAGAAATTGTAGACGTGAAAACAAGTTTTAAATATGGAAGAGCTGGCATGTGAAAAACGGATTTGATATATTTTCTATCATTCCAGTCAAAAATAGTGGTACTAACGTATGAAAGCTACAGAAAAGGAAGCGTTTAGCTCAATTAACAATTAGAGCTGTTAAAAATATAGAAAGTCCTGCTTGTGAGGTAGTGAGTTCTGTGTTACCGGGAATGCCCAGGCAGGGGCTGGAAGACAGTCCATCTGGAACACTACAGTGTGATGTGGGTGGTCAGTTGGCCCAGATAAGAAGTATTCTCAATTCCACATGACTATGCTCCTTGAGGACAGAGATCATGTCTTACCCATCTTTGTACCCTTCCCCCAGCATCTAGCAGAGTTTCTTGAACATAGTAAGAGCCCTCTGAGTGAATAATTTTTGAACAACTATGATGTGCAAAGCAATAAGAGAGTGGGGTAACAAAGAGAAAAAAGTGCTCCCTACTTGCCCCCCAAAAAATTGCAGTGCAATTTAATGAATATCCGGTGACTAATACCAAAAGAAACCTGTACTTCAGCTTAGGCAGGAGAGTTAGTTTAATTCTGACTGACTAGGTGGCATATGGAGAGCGATACAGGCTTCTGATTGGCATCATGGGCCTTTTTATAGTAGACACCATTCTGAGAGATGGGTTTGCATGTCAAGCCAGCAGGGGTGGGGGGGGGAAGTTGAGGGTGTGACAGGCACTTTTATGCTGAGTGAATGCAGCTTCAGGGAATAGCGCATCTCCTCTGGCTCATGTATCTCTCTAGGCCAAGCATAGGCTGGGGGCAGAAGGAAGAGGGCAAAAAGTGAGGGGGCTAGAGAAAAGTGATTAAAAACATGACACACGTTTATAAGAGACTGAGCTCAACTCCTGTCTCTTCTGCAAATGAACTGTGTGATCTTGAACAAGTTGCTTAGGTTCTCCAGGCCTCAGTTGTCTCTTAACTCTTTGGGGCTTCATACACGCTATTCTCTGTGCCTCTACCACTAACGTTCCTGCTCCCCCCCTCACTTGGCACTCGGCCTCAATTTGTTCTCCCTCCTCCTCCCTGGCAGCTTTCCCTGCCCTCCCAAGGCTGCATTGGATGCCCCTTCCCAGAAATCCCCTAGTACCCAGGGGGTACTGTCATCTCCCTTCAGCCCTGTATCATCATTCCCTGTTGACTTGACTCCTCCTAGAAGGCTGGGCCCATGACTCATTCATCATTATATCCCCATCATTATATCATGCCTGACACTGTCCCTGGCATGAAGAAGATATGCTCAGGGATGGAAAGGGGAAAATACTAAGTTAGTGACCTGAAGAGGGAGAGGCAAATGAAGTCTGGGTCCTGGACCTGACTTTGCTATAGGTTTCTTTAAGATCTAGGATTTAATATCTGATTCTGTCATCTCCACCAGTTGTGCAAATCCTATAGTACTTACACTAGAAAGATCTTGGGCAATCATTATCTCCCCAGTCCACCAACCTGCCAGGCCTGCTCCATCAGCCAGTCCAGAATCTCAGGCACTGCCTGTGGTTCCTTTCTGTCCCCACACCCCTCCCCTGCCCCAGATCTGCTCCATCCCCAAGCCCACTGATGCTACTTCTTAACTATTTCCCAAATTCCACCCTCTCCTGCTAACCCCACTGCCCCCACCCCAGGCTAGGCCACCATCACTTCTCACCTGAGCCCCTGGAGAAACCCCCACAGGTTCCCCTACTTGGAGCTGTGCCTCTCCTAACCTGATCTCCACCCTGTAGCTGAGCCCTCTTTATAGACAGCACATCAGATGATGGTATTTTGCTGTGTGAAAGCCTTCCATGGCTCCTCACTGTGTGTAGGACAGATTTTTCCTGGTTCTTCTACCACCTGACACAACCCCACATCCTGCCCCACTGCCACGCAGGGTTCCTGCCATCCCCACTCACCTTTCTCCAGATCTCTGTGCTATGGTTTGCCTCTGGGCCTTGCCATATTTTATTTCTTCTGCTGGGAATACTCACCACCTGTCCCCCATCACACTTCACCTGGGTGATCTCTACTCATACTTCATGTCTCAGGTCAGCATCCCCAAGCCTGGGTGTGTGCTTTCACTGCGTGCTCCACTGCTGACTCCATGCCACCTGGTAGCTGTCCCACTCGTACAGGCAAGGACTATGTCATTCTCAGGGCTGTCGCACAGTTGAGCGGATTGTGCACAGAACACCTTCGGAGGGGCCAGTTACTTCATGGTCTGTGTGAGGAGTGAGCACTCCCTAGGGTTCTGTGTTAGGTGATGATGCTACTCTTGCTCACCTTTGTTTCCCCACACAGCACAGTCCCTGGTGCCTAGGACATGCTCTGTACTGGAGGAACACATGAGAAAAAGAAAGAAAGAAAGAACGAAACCCGCCTCTGGGTTTCCCTGTTCTCCCAGCCCCTAGGGCCTCACCCCACAATCACAGTGGGAAGAAGTGCCAGCTTCTCTGGGACAGCTTTTCCATCCTCCATTCCCTCTGCCCTCAGCTCCCTCACTTCATCTCACAGTGAGCCCAGGGCTACAACCTAGGGGGACAAGGAGGGAGCATGTAGATTCCTTTGGAGGATCCTTTAGAAAAGCGGTGTGGCAAGGATACATAGGGCACCCGAGTGGTTTCCAAATTCATTCAGGTTCTCTAGGGAGTTTGTATCCTGTTCTGTGCCACCGTTGAGGAACAGCTCACTGGAGCTCATGTGGGTTGTCCAAATGGCATCACTGTGTATGCTGTCCAAGCCAGGGGACCATTCAGCTACGGTCAGTAGCATCCAGGCCCTGCCCCCCACCCAAGTCAGGTCCTGGGTGGAAACCATGTTCTCTTTTTGGAGAGCAGACCCTTCCACAACAGATCTCCCATACCTAAGCCTCAGGGTCCAGCCTCACCAGGGGATACCTTCAAGGGGAGAGATTAGGGTTAGGGTTAGGGTGGCCATGTTTCCAATTCTCTGGGTCTCAGTTTCTTCACTTGTGAAATGAGGGATTGTACCGGAATATCTAAGGCTCCTTTCTCCTCTGAAGGCAAGAATCCCACCAGGGCATGGAGGGCACCTGAGGACCAACCCCCAGAGCATGATGGTGAAGGCAATGCTCATCAGGGATAGTCCTTCTGTTCACTTGCATCTGGTTCAGGGAACAGAATTGCATTGCTGTTCTGTGCAAGGCTTGGGACACCACAATACAAAAGACACAGGCACAGTTGTCAGGGAGCTCATTCCAGAGATGGGCACTGACTCATAACCAGTACTAGCTAGCACTAATAGCATTAACTATGTGCCAGACATTTGCCATGCAATATCTCCCCAGACCTGCATAATATCCCAGTGAGCTAGGTACTACTACTATCTCCATTTTAAGAATGAGAAAATCACGGCTTAGCAATATTAAGTAACCTGCCCAAAGACACATCTCTAGGTGTGCATTCCTGGTGCAGCCAAGACTGGGACTCCACAGTCCTTGATTTTATCCAGAGTCTTCCACAGCCTCCTCATCCCAGTGAAGGGGTAGGTTCCAAGGAAGCAGTGCACAGGGTTCTGTGGGAGCACTGGAGACAGCAAGGAGCCCAACCCGGGGTTCAAATCAGGCTCCCCACAGCAGCTCTACCTGAGACAGTCTCTGTGATCCAGGAGTAGCTGAGCTGTCGTACCCCCTACCCCTAGCTGGCTGTAGTCAGAAGAGGTTCCCAAGAGCAGCCCTGCTCTTAGGCAGGCCTCAGTGCCCTGCTGTGTTGAATGCTTGCTGTATTTTGGACAGTTGGACAGGGAGGTGGGCACACAGGGAAGACGCGGGGCTCACAGCCTGCCCAGTGCAGGCCGGCTTCCCTTGGGGCCGCCCTTAGCATCTCCAAGCTCCTCTCTCCCCACCCTAGACTGTCTGCTCCTAAGCCTCATGTAAGGCTTCCCTTGCCAAGTTCTGCAGCCTCATTCCATGTAATGCTTTAACATTCTCAGCTGGGAAATCTTGGATCAGAGGAAATCCTTGCTCACATGTGAAAGCCACCCCCACCCTGGCCTGGCTCCCTCATTCCCCAGCACTGCAGCCCCCCTGCTAGCTGCTCTTCCTCCCTCACCCTGACTTGGCGACCATCTCTCAGCGGCCCTTCTCAGGCTCAGCTGCTGCAGCAACCTGAAAAGAGGGAGCATGTTCTAATTAACACTGAGAGGCTCGTTAGGCAGACAGAGCCCCCTGAGCCCCCCTCCACAGCTTCTTCTGGCAGAAGCAGAGAGATTGCTCTCTTGGGAGGAAGCGAGGCTACAATTACCCATGATTCATAGGGTTTAGGGAGAAGTGAGATGAGCTGTTCTTAGGCCTGTGGGCCCAAAGACCCCTCCCCACCGTGGGGACCACCCTCCCCCCATATCCAACTCTCTTAGCTCTCTGACCTGGCCTTGGTTAAGAAAAGGGTTAGGGGCGTCTGGGTGGCTCAGTCGGTTGGGCGGCCGACTTCGGCTCGGGTCATGATCTCGCGGTCCGTGAGTTCGAGCCCTGCGTCGGGCTCTGTGCTGACAGCTCAGAGCCTGGAGCCTGTTTTGGATTCTGTGTCTCCCTCTCTCTGACCCTCCCCCGTTCATGCTCTGTCTCTCTCTGTCTCAAAAATAAATAAACGTTAAAAAAAAAAAAAAGAAAGAAAAGGGTTAGGGTTGTTGGGAGGGCCAGGCTGGGTGGACAGAACTGACCTGGGACGCTGCCAAGTTCCCGAGCTCTGTGGGAGGGAAATGTATATGTATGTGTCTGAGAGAGTTGTGGGGGAGGGGGAGGATGGAGCATTTGACTCCAAGCCCGGATCCGGAAGAGAACCTAGATTTTTATTTCCCCTGGGACATAGAACAGAGTTCAGTTTAGTTCATGTCCGCAAACATTTATTAAGCCCTAACCATGGCTCTGGCTCAACACTGGGCACCAAGAATGTAGAGACAGATAATACCATCCTTCCTGTAAGATACAGTCCATGGGAATACAGAGAGCATGGAGGGTGGCAGCGAAGGATGGAAAGAAACAGTGGGGGACAGTGCAGGCTGGGGTTGCAGCAGGCACGAGGCTGGAATAAATGGGAGATGGTTGTGTTAAATGCACTGGAACAAATGGAGAAGATCCAACAACTGAATTCAAATATCATAGTGAGCACTTGGTCCTTGCCAGGCTCTGGGCTAGGTGCTGTCCATGGATCAGGGGCCTCGAATAACTGATGCTCTGTTGGAGTCAGGGTAGGGGGTGTGGAGAGAAGGAAGGGTGGGTTAGTTAAATATCACAAAGATTAGTGGAGAAAACTGGGCATTCAAGAGAAGTAAGAAACAACGTTCTCCACAGGCACCTAAAGTGGTAAGATCCCTGTCTGGTTGGGAACTGAGGAGGCTTCACAGAGGATGCCCATTTGAGGCAGGTCCTGAAGAAAGGAGAGAACATCATGGGCTGAGGGACAAGGCTGAGCAAATGCTCAGAGCAGGGAAGCCTAGTGTGGCTGGGGGAGGAGCAGAGGTCGAGCCAGCATGTACAGAGGCTTGGTGTAGTAGTAGAAAACGGGAGGTAGGCTGAGGCCAGATTGCTCAGGGTCGGAAGGCCAGCAGGAAGCATTTATATACTTATTTGGGGCAATGCTCTCAAGCAGCTGAACGTCTGTATTCACATCTGCTCCTCAAGAGCCTTCATCAGGGTAATGTAGTGTAGGATGGAGGGTGGGTGTGAGAAGGGAGCAGGGAGGCAGTGGGGAGGCTGCCAGGGTGGTCCAAGTGGGGAGTCGAAGAGAGCCCCATGTGGCAACAGTTTGGTGGAAAGGTCAGGATGATGCAAAAGGTTTTGGGGGTGGGGCAGGTGGTGGAATAAAGGCTTGGAGGCTGACAAATGCAGAGGGTGGGCAAAGGAGGATGCATGGACAAATACAAGGTTCCCAGACTGGATAGCATAACAGCCAAAGTGCTGTAAGGCAAATAAATCATCGAGAGCTGATTCGGGGAGGTGGGGCAAGGCAGTGGCTTTATATAGGTGAACAGAGGGATCTAGGATCAAGCCTAGGAATTGAAATTTGAGAGTCATTCACCGAATCATCATTGTCATCAAATAGCTACCACTTACTGCACACTGATTATGTGACAAGTTCATATGAAATGATTCAATTCTCATAACAAGCTACAGAGTCTGCAGGATTAGCTTCATAACAGATAAGAAAACTGAGAGTTGGAGATGTTAGGAAACTTATCCAAGGCCAACCAGCAGAGAAGAAGCAGATCTGGGGCTGATTATCTCCCCT
Source organism: Lynx rufus (assembly GCF_022079265.1). Taxonomy (NCBI): domain Eukaryota; kingdom Metazoa; phylum Chordata; class Mammalia; order Carnivora; family Felidae; genus Lynx; species Lynx rufus. The sequence goes on along the minus strand of NW_025814889.1, from coordinate 37,522,963 downwards.
AAGGCTTGTTCATCAGCCGATTAAAGTACAGTGAAGTTATGATAGTGGACAAGGTTCTCACACAAGAGGTGAGAAGATACTAGCCTGCAGGACAACTTAGAGTTGCCACAAAGGCTCTGCCGGAGATAGTTTCCCTCTTAATTAGTTGTTAATTATCAGCTACTGGAGGCTGCTCTAATGACCTCCAATGTAAAAGTCATGGAAGATGTCCAGAAGTGCATGGGAAAATAATTCAAATGTCTCTGCAGAATGGAAGATGGCACTCATATGACTTGTAACTGGCATGCTTAGGGATTTTGAGGTCAGAATATAGGATGGAAGTGCTGTATGGAAGCAGGCAAACCAAGGTAGACTGGGTCATGAGAGCCGAGGTCCAAGTTTCAAGGTGATAAAAATACGAAGAGCTGCAGAAAAGAGGGAGGAGGAAGGTTGAGGATGGACCCTCAGGTTTCATGAAGAAAGGTCTCTGGTTACCTTCATAAGAGTCATTTTAGAAAACCAGTGGGAGCAGAAGACCGATGCTGGGGGCTCAGGGCATATAAACTTGGATCAGCCATTCGCCATTTGTTCACGGAGTGAGGCAGAGGGTGTAGACTAGTGTTCCAAGAGGTTTGGTGGAAAACAGAAAGAAAGATATTGGGCTAGTGCCCCAGAGCTGGGGAGTCAAGAGGAGTTATGATTTAGCCTGGGGAGATCTGAGAGGGTCTGTAGGCAGGTGGAAAGGGGCCAGTGACACAGTGGAGTTTGGAAACACAAGTGAAATGCATCCGCTACAGGAAAAGAAAGTTATGGGTTAGTTAGGGTGGTTTTTGAGAGTCACAAAGATAACTTTGCAATTAATTCTTTAATCCATTCAATAAATATTCCTTGAAGGCTTCCTGTGTGCTGGGCATTCTCCAAGCACTGGGGATAAAGCAGTAAACATGGCAAAGTCTCTGCCTTCATGGGGCTTACAGTATAGTGGAAGATTTGATGAACCAGGTTCAAGATATTTAAAATCTTGTTTTCTTCTCTGCTTGGGTGACACTGGGGACATTGGCTAGTAGAAGTCTCCTAGGGTTAGTCCAGCCAGCCTTCTGCCTCCAGATAGGATGATACTGTGCCAGGGGGATGGACATCTTTACCATTCTGGAAACATTTCAGGCAATGGGATTTCATACCTTCCCTCTGTTGCCAATGGCATCTCATAACCTGAAGAGAATGCTTTTGGGTCTAAGGTTTCCCTTGAAATGTGAATAGGCCAGTTGGGAAAGAAATATGAATTCCTGCCTGGTGTCAGTTTCTCATGGGACTTGAGGAGGGATAAGAGTGTGACAGAAATTGACGGAAGGAGAAAGTTAAGTGGTCAGTTTCCCTCACTCTCTATAACTTCCCCCTTGGAGGGCTCTCCTGCCTAGTCAAGGCCAATCTCCATTCCAGACCTCAGGGAGCCTGGCAGGGTTCTGCAGGGAGACTGAGCTGAGCTCTCTCCCCTCTGACATGATTTCTGCAAAAGCAGTGATGAAATGCCTCTGAGATGTCAGAAATTTCTATGTTTCTCTGGAGATCCTGGGTACATGATAAAACCCCACAGGCAGAATTCTGATGGTCCCCCAGATTCCTGATGCCCCTTTCTGAGATTCTTGCCCCCTGGTGTGCACATCCTGTATTGTTCCCTTCCCTTGAGTGGGTATGGGACTAGGGCATATAATAGGATATCACTCTGTCATTAGGTTACCATGCAGTTGACCTTGACCAAATCCAAAGGAAATCATTCTGGGTGGCCTGACCTAACCAGGTGAACCCTTTAAAAGGAGGTGAAGCCTCAGAGACACTCCTCTGGTTGGCCCTGAATGGCCAAACTACTGTGTGGCCAGGAACAGCAGGCAGCTGTAAGTGAGGACCTCAGTCTTAGAATCTCAGGAAACTAAACTCTGCCAACAGCAATGAGCTTGAAAGAGGACCCTGAACCTTGTATGAGACTGCAGTCCCAGCTGACATTTGATTTCTTCCAGGTGAGATCTCAAGCACAGAACCCAGATGAGCCATGCCCAGACTACTAACGTACAGAACTATGAAAAAATAAGTGGGTATTGTTTTAAGCTGCTGAGCTTGTGGTAATTTGTTATGCAGCTATAGCTAACTAATACACTTGGTGTGAATTTTAAGAGTATCTTGAAAGCCCTTTAATATGAGGATCATGAAGACATTCTGCTTAAGGCCTTGTATCTCGTGACATGCAAACACTTCTGAGGGGAGTCATACAGGAGGCCTTATTGGCCACTCAAACCTCAATAAGCTGAAGTTTCCCAACTATCTTCCAAGAGGACAGCTGGATTTGGGAAGAGAGACAGCATAATGCCACTAGGTTTGGGGTTGGGAAGGGCCCTGAATGGCAAGACAGAAGAGCTGAAGGCAAGATTGAGGTCATCTCCTTTTACCTGGGATTATCCCTGGGGTTTGGGGTTGTATCTATGAGATTTTCTGGTCTAGAAGGGTGCCTCTGCTGGTCCAGCGGTGGGGGGCACCCACAGGGAAGGAGCCCAGGAAATTGTTGGCATTGTGAGAGGCAGTCACTCCAGCTGCCGTCCCTGGTGAGCCTCCTTCAACAGGAGGCAGGTTGAAGCATGGTACTGAGGGACAAAATTAGCCTTTCTATCTGTCCCATTCCATGACCCTGGGAAACATGGTGAAATATTATTGGTCACTCATATCTCATCTAGTTAGCATCTACTATGTGCCAGCCCTAGGGCTGGGTGCTAGGAACACAGCGTTAATCAAACCCCAGTCCCAACCGCTATGATGATCCCAGGGTCAGGGATTTCCGCAATGCACTGATGTGAATGCTGAGGAAGAAAGCAGGTGAACAAGGTGTAGCAGTGAGTTGGGGTTTTTTTTTAGCATTTCTTTTTAATTTTTAATTTTGTATTATTTTAAATGTACACACAAGTAGAAAGAATACTGTAGTAAACTCCCAGATAACTACGATTAACATTGTTTCATCTAACAGTTCCATTTTTTTGATGAAGTATTTTAATACAAATTCAAGATAACTTGTGTGTCACCCATAAGTGTTTCCATATGCATCTCTGATATGAGCATTTAAAAATGACTACCACAGGGGCTCGTGGGTGGCTCAGTCAGTTAAGCCTTTGACTTTGGCTCAGGTCATGATCTCACAGCTCATGAGTTTGAGCCCCGCCTCAGGCTCTGTGCTGACAGCTCAGAGCCTGAAGGCAGCTTCGGCCTGTCTCCCTCTCTCTCTGCTTTCCCCATGCGTTCTCTCTCTCTCTCTCTCTCTCTCCCTCAAAAATAAATAAACATTTAAAAAAGTAAATAAAAAAAATAAGTAACCACCACAACAAGCAGAAGTAACACACCTGTCCCCTGCCCCCAGGACATGGCCAATCCCTGGAAGCCAGTCCCACATCCTATCTCTCTAGGAATCTTGGCAAGTATCCATGACACGCTGGGAGTGCTCAGACTTGGCCCTTCCGTACCCGCCAGCTGTGCACTGCCGGGCCCCGCCAAAGCTTAGTCGGTGACTCCCAGTCCTAACTGCGCTCTTCCTCTCTGGTTCTTTTCGCAGATTGAAATGCTAGAACACAAGTACGGGGGCCACCTTGTGTCCCGGCGCGCCGCTTGCACCATCCAAACCGCCTTCCGCCAGTACCAGCTCAGCAAGAACTTTGAGAAGATCCGCAACTCCCTCCTGGAGAGCCGCCTGCCGCGGCGGATCTCCCTGCGCAAGGTGCGGGCGCCCACGGCCGAGAGCCTGGCGGCCGAGAAGGCGCTCATGGAGGGCTACGGCCTCATGGGGCTGCCGCTGGTGCGCTCGCCCTCCCTGCCGCCCACCTTCGCGGGCACGCTCACAGAGCTGGAGGACTCCTTCACCGAGCAGGTGCAGTCCCTGGCCAAGTCCATCGACGACGCCCTGAGCACCTGGAGCCTCAAGACCATGTGCTCCCTGCAAGAGAGCGGCGCTTACCAACTCCACCAGGCCCTGCACGCGGGCGCGGGGCCACCGGGCCTGGAGGCCGAGATGCGGGAGCTCAACAGCGCCCGCCCGGCGCCCGGGGAAGAGGCCGCCGAGGTCGCCGGCCTGCCCCAGGGCCACAGCAGCACCCTCATGATGGCTTTCCGGGACGTCACCGTGCAGATCGCCAACCAGAACATCTCTGTCTCCTCCGCCACGGCTCTGTCGGTGGCCAACTGCTTGGGCGCGCAGACCGCCCAGGCCCCGGCAGAGCCCGCGGCTGCGGGCAAAGCGGAGCAGGGCGAAGCCCCGGGGCAGGAGCCCCCCGAGGCCCCCACCACGGGTCAGGGGGGTGCTCCCGCCGAGAACACGGGCGCAGAGGCCGGAGCCAGCGCCGCCTTGGGCGCGCACCCACCTGGGGCTGCCCAGGCCGTGGTGGAGGGGGCCGCGGTAGCGGTCTCGGAGGCAGAGGCAGAGGAGGAGGAGGCCGGGGAGGCGGGGAAGGAGACGGAGGCCGAGGCCGGCGACAACTCGGAGCAGCTGAGTAGCAGCAGCACGTCCACCAAGTCGGCCAAGTCGGGCTCGGAAGCATCGGCCTCAGCCTCCAAGGAGGCCCTGCAGGCCATGATCCTGAGCCTGCCGCGCTACCACTGCGAGAACCCCGCCAGCTGCAAGTCGCCCACGCTCTCCACAGACACGCTGCGCAAACGGCTCTATCGCATCGGCCTCAACCTTTTCAACATGTGAGTGAGCACCCGCCCTGGAGCTCAAGGGACTCCCGGGCCGCAAAGAAGAGGCGGGGGCGGGGGCCGGAGGGGGAGGACCTGTAAAGGTGAGCAGGGAGCCAAGTAATTGTCCTCATCATCCCAGTTGCCTCCCCCCCACGTGGCGTTTGTGCCCAGCCTGCTCCTTGAGACACTGTGTAGGAATACACGTTCTATTTTTCATTGTCACAAATGTATTTTAAGGATTAGGGACAAAACGACACATCGAGCCCCGTGCTTTCACCACTATTACTGCTTACGATGAAGCTAGGACTTGAAAAGCGAGAGAATTTAAAAGAAAATACAGTATTCAGTGAATAATAGTACTGGTCGTATGAGGATTGAGCAGAAATCATTCAGGTAGGACACGGAGTTAGGGAAACAGCATTATCTTCTGGGGAGGATGTCAAGGAGACAGGAGAGGATGGGCGAGGAGGCAGTGAGCAAAGGCCAGTGGGGTGGGAGAGGAGCGACCTAGAATAAGGAATACAGATTAAAGGCAGGAGAGGGACGTGGATAAAAGGGGGAGACAAGGAAGCTGGGGTGAAGCAAACAGAGGGGGGACAGAAAGAGAACAGGAGAACGGAAGCAGAAAAATGGCATCCCCAGCCAGACACCCAGTCAAAACTGTCCTAGCAACTAGAATGTATGCAGCTGGTGGCAAGCACATGTCGCTACCATGGAAGCCTCGAGTATAGGTTCACTCATCTCCACCCTCCATTCACCCCTTCCTTCAGAGCCCTGAGCCAGGAAATAGAACACCCCTTCCAGCCACACGGACGTGCATCTATTCACTCAGCTGTTATCTATTGAGTGCCATGACACGGCGACCACAAAGACGGGTAGGACGCATCCCCCGGTCTCAAGAAGCTTGAGGAGGGGAATAGCGCCCGTTCATGGCTCACCTTGCATAAGACATCTTGCTAACTTCTGAACAATATCTACAGGTAGCATTACTGTGCCATCTTATAGAAAAGAAACAGGCTCACACAGGTCAGGCGAGTTGCACACGGTGACGGTGACATAGCCGGTGAGCTTCAGGCCGGTCTGGCTGCTGGTCCCTCGTTCTTTCCTCCAAGTCAGGCTGCCCCCTGGTGAGCCCAGCCCCCACCCTCACACCTCCACAGCACAACTTCTGTGTGCACGCTCACACGCACACAGATACCGCGATCCCTCAAGATAGTGGTTCTCAAACTATCTGTGGTGAAGGACCAGTTTGGGTTTTTACCTGACATATTGTGGGCTGATACTTCTGTAAAATGCAATAAAAATGAACTGCTAGAAAAACAATCACATGCTTGGTTATCCTGAAAATGTCAAAGTGCTATAAAAGGTTCTAAATGCTTACCCTCTCTCTCCGTACTTGTCTTCTCCTGAACCAATAAGACACAGTTCAGGGAACAGCATGGATGTGCAGACCACACTGTGAGTACATTTGCCTGAAGACACGGCACCCACACCCACGTGTAGAGACTGGAGCCTGAGAAAGTAAATGGTGGAGAGCAGGAGTCTATGGACACTATGGACAGTGTGGTAGGAGAGCTCACCTCAGTCCCCCAGTCTCACCCTCCTTCCAGATTCCAGGCTGGGAACTGAGTATAGACAACAGAATACAGACAGGGAGGAAGGGCTTTGGTGGCAGGCCTCAGGGCCCTCAGGGAACACAGAAGAACACCGCTCCACCTGTTCCGGAATTCACTCATTTTGGCCAGACCTCCTCCAACCCCTTCCCTCCCCATGCTACCTTCACTCCTGGTGTGTGTGTGTGGTGGGTGGGGGGGCGGTGTGCAGGAAGGTGAGGCTGTGGAGAGAGGTGTTTTGGATCCAGAGCCCCCTCTGCAGTGGAAGGAATCCTAGCATTTCATAGGAATTCTTCCCAGAAACCTCCAGGCACCTTTATGGGCTCCATGGGCTGGAAGAAAGTAGTCATGGATGGCCTTGGCTCACTCTCTACTCCTTCTTCCCACCTCTACCCGCACCCCTAGAAACCCGGACAAAGGCATCCAGTTCCTGATCTCCCGAGGCTTCATCCCTGACACCCCCATTGGAGTGGCCCACTTCCTGCTCCAGCGCAAGGGCCTCAGCCGGCAGATGATCGGGGAGTTCCTGGGTAACAGCAAGAAGCAGTTCAACCGCGATGTGCTGGAGTGAGTGCCCCTCTCCCTGGCCCATCCACCTAGGGTCCCCTAGGGTGCAGGGGAGTGAGCAGGACCCCTGGAGTCTTGGCCCAGTCTTGACCAGCCTCTGTTTCCCCCTCCAAAGTCCTGCAGACATTTACTGAGCGCCCTCTGGCAGGGTACCATTGAAGGAACCAGGGGTACAGGAATGGTCAAAGGAGACAAAAAGGCCTCCCTCCCTGCTACCCTCAGGGGGCAAGAGAATGAGTCTGGAAAAGAAGGGGACTATGTCTGCACTGGGGCCATCTCTACCTGGTGAAAGGCCTCAGCCCACCCTCTAGCGGGCATCTGCCCCGCCTCCAAGCCCCCAGAGGCTAGCCTGCTCCCCACATGGACTCAGTGTCATATTGGTGGAGGCAAACAGGAGGCAGAAAAAAGAAGTTAGACTGAGGGTTTTTAGAGCAAGAAATAGAGTGATTCTGTAAAGATATGTTTACCACCAAGATCAATAGATGGGGGCAGGATGAGGGGACCGCCGCGTTCAGCTTTGTTCATGTGGAGGCTTGAGCACATGAGAGTCTCTTCACACTCGCCACCCCGGGAGCCACAGGGCATGGGGTGGCATCCCTGGGGCCTTGGAGCCACCTCTCCCCTGGCAAAGAGAGGGTGAGGCCCCATGAAGCCTGATCCAGTCTCCTTAAGCTCACTTCCTTCTTGAAGGTCACCATGCTGTAAGAAGCCCCCCCCCCCCGCCACCCCACTTCCCCCCTCTCTCTTGGGTAGTCAGCAGAAGTGTTTCCTCAGAAGTGTTCCTGAGAGACCTCTTTCCTTTGTACTTGCTCTCAGAACAGCAAGGGCCTGCTACATGGGGGCAGGGGGCTCCTGCTCAAGGGTTTGGGAGCATGGGCTGACTGGCAGGGTTGTCCATGTCCCTGGAGTGGGAGCTCAGAGACATGGCTTCTGTTTATGAAGGAGTTTTGGTGCTGTGTCTTTCTACAAGTCCCTGCTCTCTGGGCCTGCATTTCCACACCTGTAGAGTGGAGGGTTTGGATTATGAGGGGTAGACCAGTTGTCCTCTGGAATCCCTATCACATTTCTAAATTCACTGGTAGTTGTTTCGCTGAGTACAGTCCAAAGAGCAGGGGCTTGGACCCAGCTGAGGGACCTTGAAATCCCCGGATGCCCCTTAGTTGACCAAGCCCATGTCCTGCCTCTGACTCTCGGCAGCTTTGGACATTCAGACCCCGCCCCCCTCCATTAGGTCTTAAGATGCTCTGAGTGCCTGCAAAGAAAAGTAAACTGATAAGTGTGCAGGGTTTCCTTCTCCCCCTCCTTTCCTCTCCCTCTCCCTTGGGCTCCCCTTCCTCCCCACCACTACCTCTGCTATGCAGGGGGCCCTGAGGGGATGCCCTGAGGAAATGATAGAAAGAGGAGAAAGATCAGGTTTTCTTTGTCTCTTTCCTCACCTTGTTTTCTCCCATCTGGCTCATCTCTCTGGCCTTTTCATTGGCTATTGTACCCGTTCTACTGGAGGGGGCATGGGGGGGGGCTGTGCCTCATCCTTTAGTTCTTCCCAGCTGCCCCCGCCCCTGGGTGACCCTGCTTTGTCTCTCTGCTCTGAGGGCACAGGCCCTGACTGCTGTTTCTTCTGCCTTCCCCAGTCCCTGTGTGTCTGGCCTTGAAATTCTGACCTGCTAGGCCCACAGTCACCTGGAGTGCTAGGAACACATGCTTTTCCTCCAGCCCCGGTGGTGCCTCCACAGCACAGTGCAAACTGATTACCATCCTCCCCGGGAGACTGAGTGTGCGGGCTGGAGACAGATCAGCACTGCAGCCCGAGCTGGGGACCCGGCTAGCAGCTGAGGTGGGGATCTGGCTCTGGATGAGAGGGCAGTGTGTGGTGGCAGGAGAAAGCCGGGCCTGAGAGGGCTTGCTCTGAACCCTGGCTCTGATCCTCGCATGCTGGGAGGCCTCCCCTGGGCCTCAGTTTCCTCACCTGTAAAGTGGGAGGGTCGGGCTGTGTGCTCCCAGAGGTCCCTTTGACTCCTGTGAATCTGTGGTCTTTCCCACTCCACAGGGCCTTTGTAGCACACTGGGATCATGCAGAATTGTCTGCCCTAAACATCCAGGTCATGCTTTGTCATGCTACCGGCTCATCCCAGAGCAGCCCGCAGGCTCCAGAGCAGTGCTGGGGGACCAGAGTTCTCCATTCGTTCCACAGATGTTGAGTGCCTACTCCGTGTTGGGAATGGGGCTGAGCTGGGCACCCGTGACAATGTGGGATGGGGGCAGTGAGGAATAGGCTTGGCTGTGGCCTGGGGGGAACTTACAGACCCAGGTGTCAAGGGGAGAGAGGAGAGGAGGAGTATGGAAAGGAGACAAAGGGCCAAGGAACCTCCAGCAGGCATTGTGGTTTCAGGAGAGTGGAGTGCAGACCAAAGCCCCAGTCTGTCCCAGTGGGTGCCTCAGCCCCTCGTGTTTTGTTCTGCAGCCATGCATGCCCCGGGTGCTGAGACCCTGGCATGCTCAGCCGCTACACGTAAGAGCTCCACAGAAAGGAGCCTCTTCACCCAAGTGCGCGTTGCTGACCGGCTGGCTTGTCTCCTGTGGGGCGCCCACAGGAGATGGAGAGCCAGGAAGGGGCAGGCACTCGCCGGGGAGCCAGACGTTGGGGTTCGGAGGGTTTCCCTGCCACCCAAGCCAGCTATCCTGCACCCTCTCAGGGTCTGCTACCTCTTCCTTCCTCCCACCAGAGAAAACACACAGTAACAAAGTCACCAGTGCCATTTCGCTCAGGCTGAAAAGGCTTCATTGGGATTCCACACAGCTTCCCTGCCCCCGCCTGGTGACATTCAGCATGTCGCGTCCGTTCTGTACAAAGCTGCTTGCTGAATAAAAGGACATAAATCACCCAACCCCTTGGAGACTGAGACAGCCCCAGCCCCAGCACTCTCCAAGATGCAGCCAGGCAAGAAGAGGAGAGGGTAGAGGCTTCTAGGAGGGGATGGGGTGGGACCCCCACCACGACCAACTGCTTGTGGGCCTGTGGAGGGAGGGAAGAGAGAAGGGGCTGAGCAGAATCCACCTCAGGTGCTGACTTATGTCTGAGCACCTACATCTGATGTGGTGACATTGCCTCCAGAATCTGACCCTTGGTGCCCTTGGAAGCTGATCTCTTCACTGCTTAGTACCCTGTTTCCATGGAAGATACACTCCAAGAAGGAATGTATTTAACCAGGATTTATCAGATAATAATAGAAGGCATTCTGAGTGCAAAGGGCCACATCCATTCCACTGGTTACCTAGGAAAGTTTTGGGGTTTTTTTATCTTATTTTTTTAAGTTTATTTATTTATTATGAAAGAGAGAGAGAGAGAGAGAGTGTGGGAGGGGCAGAGGGAAAAAAGGAGAGACAGAGAATCCCAAGCAGTCTCTGCACTGTCAGCACAGAGCCAGATGCGGGACTCGATCTCATGAATGTTGAGATCATGACTTGAGCGGAAATTAAGAGTTGGATGCTTAACCGCCTGAGCCATCCAGGCGCCCCAGCTTTGGTTTGTTTTTAAAGGAGAAACCAGCCTGTTTCCTCACTTGTCAAATGGGAAAAATATTACCCATGTCATATGAGTTAAAATTTTTAAATGCATGTAAAGTGCTTAAGTCAGTGACTGATGCTTAGGAAGTTGTTTATAAACATTAGCTATTTCTGTTATTATTTCTCCCACTTGAAAACACAAGGCATTGAACACCTCCCCACCCTGGCCAGGGAAACCTCAGACCACCCCATGTCTGGTTTGGGATCAGGTCTGTTCCCCGGACAACGAGAACATGCTGAAGCTTGCTGGGGAAGGGAGAGCTCCTTTGGGGACCGTCCTGCACTCTGGGGAAGCCCCCTCTGGTGCCGAGGAGAGAGGGGCAGTGTTGGCTTAGCAAAGGGAGCCAGACATCAGCTGGGGTTAGGATCCGTTGGTGCTGGAAGCTTCTCTCTCTGTTTTCACATGGCTGGGAAATTTGACTCTGCTCTATTTCCCTTCTGAAATGTTCGCTTCAGCAGGTTTGAAGGCCAGTGGATGGGGGAATGTTCCACGCTGGCTGTGAGTGGTCCCTTTTCTGGGCTGGGTGATCTTTTCCAATGTGAATCACATACACATGAAGGGCAGCAGTGTCTGTCCTTTCCATAGCAGTGTGCGAAGGGCAGCTCTTGGGTTGGGTTGCCAGAAGAGTTTCCTGGGTGTTCTTTCTCTCACTGTGTCTACTCCCATCTTTTGTTCAATATTAGAGTTTGACATTTTAGTCAGATTGCATTATTTCATTTCCTTGGAAATGTGTTGGCCAGAGTGTAACAGATTTGTTCTTCTTAGGGGACATTCAGAAATGAAGACAGATTGTCTGTCAAACTCAACAGGCTGGAAGGCTCTAGCCTTTCATGGCTAGGAAGAAATTACTTGAGAATATCCTGCCCATTGTGTCACGTGTAACCTCAGAATGGTTACTTTATTTCTGAAGAATTCCACTGAAGGAGAGAGGAGGCTGGGGCCCATGCAGACCCCTGTGGGTCTGGAGGAGGGTGGAAGAGACACCGGGTAGGCAGGGATAGACTTTGGGGTTATTTCCACTGCTTTGAAAGTTTGACACTGCGGCCGCCCAGGGGATGGAAGGCGGGAGTCTCTTCTAAAAGTGAAGTCTTTAAGTTTATGATCTTGACCCCTCACCTCTCCAGTGCCCTTCCCCCTTGCCCCCACTGCCCCCATCACACACACACACACACACACACACTGACAGATGAGAGACTTTCCTTAACAATAAAGAGTCATGAACATTTCAGACCCACTTACTCCTATAGTGGAGATTTTTGGACCCCAAGCATGGGGTGAACAAGTCCAGAGTGGAGACTCCCTTTGGCTTGGTCACGTTAGCATCTAAGTTGGGCTTTCATACAAAGACCTACCACCCAGCCCCTTCCTGATAGCTCGGGTCCTAGCTCTGGAGGGCTCTTGACATCCCTATGTGATTCTCAGGTGTGGCTTCAACCCACCACTCGTTGAAGTGGGATTTCCTGGGAGCAGGATTCTAGGAAAGGGGCTTCCTGAGATTACATTCTCCTGGGGTTTTTAGGAGGGCCAGCTGCGACTGAGCAGGCTGTGAGACATAACACTGACAGCTCACATCTATCAAGCATTCGCTGTGTGCCAGCAGGCACTGCGCCAAGACCCATACATGCAAAATCTCATTCGGTCTTCACAGCAGCTCTGTGAGGTGAGTGCCGTTGATCTGTGCCAAACGTGGGAACAGAGGAACAGAGATGTTAGGTAGCTTGCCCATAATCACAGAGCTAACCAATGGCTGAGATCAATGATGGCAGGCACAATGGTTCTATAACCCAAGCCGTCCTCCCCTGTGCCTTATCTCAAGGGACGTGTGGTCCAAATGCCTTGTAGTTTTTGTCAGACCCCAGTGGTGAAATGTAGTGCTGGAAGACCCCTTGCAGGGCCTGCTGGTCCAGCCGTCTCATCTCACCCGGGCAGAAACTGAGGCCGGGAGAGAAGAAATGACTAATCCCCTGGCCAGTGGCAGATTGAACGAAATCAGGCACTATCCCGTCCCTTGACTCACCTTTGCTCGCTCTGCTCATCTGAAAAGAAAGCGGGACTGAGAAACTGATTCATAAAATCTCAAGAGGTCTGAGCTAGAACCAGTTTCCCCTCTCCCTGATAGATGGACATTTTAAGGAGTCAGATGAATGTCTAGAGATGGAATTTCAGGCAGATGGAACTGTTCATGAGGGAAAGGTCTTAATACCTATGCTAGAATGGACTTCAACCTCACTTACTTGGTATGTCAACTCAGACTTGGTCTCTAGGTGCCTAACGAAAACTGTCATTTCCTAAGGTCTGTTACAGGCCAGGCACTTAATATAATAAAATGTCTCTTTCAAAACTCATAACCACCTGCCCACTAGATGTTATAGTTGTCCGCTCCATTCTGTAGATGGAAAAAGGGAGGCATGGAGAGGCTAAGGGACCTGAACTGAAAAAGGCTAAATGATGGGAGCCAGAATCAACCCCAAGGGTGTCTGACACCAACAGCTGACTTCTCATTCCACCCACTGTTAATGGCACAGAGCAGTGATTCTCCAAGTGTGGTCCCCGGAACGGCAGCAGCAGCATCACCACCTGAAAAGCTGTTAGCAATGTCAGTTCTCAGACTCCAGCCCAGACCCGCTCAGTCAGAATTCTGGGTTCTGCAGAACTCAGTCAGCAACTGTGGGTTAACAAGCATGCCAGGGGGCTCTGATGCCCACTCAAGTTCGAGAACCCCCAGCAGACAGGGATGCTGCCCCAGGCCGAGCAAAGGGAAAATCACCTCAGACATCCGCATTGACTTCTAATTCACTTGGGTAGTTTAAACTTGGTTCTTTTGGTTCCTGAGTCCTCAAGGTGCGACTGGCAGCCATCCCTTCTGGGGCCCTCCCCGACGAGATTTTTCTTTGTTCCCATGTCACCATCAGGGACGCTGGCAGGTCCTCTTGCGTCAGCTCCCTTCTGCTCTATTTTCTGAGCCACGTTGCACTTTTCCAAAAAGCCTTGACCTTTGTTGGGCATGTTATGAGTTGTGCCTAACAAAAATAACTCTCTGGTGGATGGGGATATTTTTAATTGAATTGTATGAGCCAAGAACTGCAGAAATAAAACCAAGGTTCCTATATCCCATGGCAGTAGGCGGTTTCATTTTCCATCCTAATCCTGAAACCCGGGCTTAGTCTCCTCCCCGAGTGCCAGTGCCCCCACCCGGACCCTCCCGCCCCACCGCCGTCTGCAGCACACGCACCTCTGCCGAGCCTCAGCCTGCGTGCGCCTCACCTTCCAGATCTTTGCTGTCTCTTCTGGCCAATTAAAAATCCCTGCTGCTATCATTACCTATTTTCAGCTCCCAGTCAGTTCCTTTGTCTGCCAGACGCTGTCTTGCTATCATTTAAAAAAATTGAGATGACGAAATTCATTTTGATCACAGTCGTGTATGACGCTTCATTTCCCTGCAACACACTGACTCCACGCATTGATCAGTATTAACAAACAATTTCATGCCAGATCGTACCTGTGTATGCAGACGCAGGGAACATCTGTGCTTCTGCTTGCCCAGCCCCTGTGAGGTACTTGCCACAGGACAGAGAGAGAGAGAGGGAGGCCTGGACAGAAGCTTCGCTCCCCTGATTCACTCATTCGCGGATCCGCAGCGGCACCTCCCTGGGCAGGTGCAGCCGTGCTCGGTTGGAAGCGGTTTAATGGGCACCAGTTAGCCCCGGCTCTCATCACTCACTCACTTGCACGTGAGGCTGAAGGAAGTGGGAAGCACATGTACTCCACCCTGCTTCACCGCCCACGGTCTGGAATCTGCAGGGCCATTTCCTGGGCAGCTCCGTCCAGTCTCGGGGTGAGCTCCAGATGACCTTGGCAAAGCAGGCCTGGCAATCCTGGACCGCCGGGCAGAGCTCCCAGAAGCTCAGGCCCCTGGGCTCCCTCCCCAGCCGAGCACATGCTCAAGGTCCCATTCATTCACCCAGCTGGTCTCTCACTCACGCATTCATTCATCCCGGGAACAGTTACTGAATTCGTATGTGCGCCAGACATGCATGCAGAGGGGAAAAGAACTGCCTGTGCCGGAAAGAGCACAGAGCCGAGTGGGAAGACAGGCAGGTAAATGTTATGACACAGGAGACACCGGCACTGGTGGACAGATGCCTGTCTGGGATAGCACGGAGGTCGAGGGGGACTCCTAGAGAGACGGATCGCTCAACAGGGACCTCCAGGTAGGGATTGGGCGGCAAGAAGAAAGAACACTGTGTGCAAAAGCATGCAGGCTTGAGAGCCAGACTGCAGGAGGGGAGGCAGTACGTGAAAGGGGCAGAAGCTGAGTGGCTAACAGGGCCTTGCTTGCTCGGCTGAGAAACTTGGGCTTCATGCTAGGGATGTGGAAAGCCCTTGAAAAATATAAACAAAGGAGTGAGTGGCAGGACCAAATGGGTGTCCTGGAAGGATTGTTCTGGAACATGACTTGGAGGCAGGGAGGCCAGTTAGGGAGGCTACTGCAGTCACAGACGTGGGGAGAAATTCGAGGAAGGAGGGACCCTTAGCCTGGGCAGTGGCCACAGGAGGGAGGAGTCCTCGGAGCCTGGAGACATGGTGAGGCAGGTGACGGGCTGGAGGAGAGCAGAGGCAGCCAGATCGCAGGAAACAGCCTCCTGAGCTGCTAAGGATTTGGAACAGTCTTTGCATGTGAATATATTTGTGCTCTCAGGCTCTCTAGGGTAATTTGTGAAATTATACCAAATAAACATGCATGTATTATTCAGTTTGGGAGGGGAGATGCTGGGTTTGGGGACATTTCATCTGAAGAATTCCTCAAATCAGATAGTGTCAAGTATTTACTGAGAACATGTTAAAATATTAAATAGCAGCTGAAAGGTGAAATACGGGCAGCCTGACTTCCCTGCAAGAGATGCCAGCACAACCTGTGGTCTTGTGAGTGTTGCCCCCGTGACTGCCATTCAGACCAGAGCACCCAGAGGAATTCAGCAACCAAGGCACTCAGAAGTGTGTTGGTCGACTTCCAACCAAATGCAGAGTCTATGGTGTACGTGTGCCCTCTGGACTCAGCAACGTTGTCTTTTATAAACAATACAGATCAACCAAAAAGAATTAACTGGTTGGTGACTAATAATAAAATTAAAAGGGTGAATGCATCACAAGAGAGAAACACTTAAGAGCTGTTGAAGGGGACATTCAGAGCCAGGAATTGCATAAGGCCACCTAGAAAGAGGTTGTTAAGAGCAGGAAGGGAGGAGTGCCTGGGTGGCTCAGATGGTTACCAGTTTGGCTCAGGTCATGATGTCACAGTTCGTGAGTTCGAGCCCTGCATCATGCTCTCTGCTGTGTGGAGTCTGCTTGGGATTCTAACCTCTCTCCCTCTCCTTCTCTCTCTCTCTCTCTCTCTCTCTCTGCCCCTCCCGTGTGTCTCTCCCTCTCAAAATAAATAAATAAACTTTTAAAAAGTCATTTAAGAAAAAGAAGGGAAAAGGAGCCTGGTGTCTAGTCCTAAGGTAGAGGTGCAGCAGAAGGAGGCCCTTTGTGAAGGAGGTGCACCTTCAGGGAGGAAAGAGTCAACCTAGGGGAGGGTGGTGTGAGGGAAGCAAGAGAGAGGAGTGTTTCAAGAAGGGAATGATTAGCCATGTCGGTGCTGCCCAGAGGCTGCTGGGATGAAAAGTTGGTGCCATTGGACTTGCAACATGTCGGCCGGCGTGGCCTTGACAAGCAAAGTTTCCGTGGAATGCTGGAGGTAGATGCTTGGCTGGAGTGGATTGAAAGGTGAATGGGATTGAGGACGTGGAGACAGCAGGCATAGGGACCACCTAGCAGTTTGGCTCCAAAGAAGAGTAGAGGCAAGGGGTAGTGACTCGAGGCAAAGAAGGGTCCAGGCAGGGTTATAATTTGTAAAATAGGAAAGACAAGACTTTGGGTGCTAAGGACGATGGTTTAGTAGATACTAAATTGGTACTACAGGAAAGAGCATCTCAGACATAACGTGTCCAAATCTGCAGTCTCGGTCTCTCCTTCAGCATAGGTGTCCATCCCATCATGGACTCAGCATAAAAAATAGTACCACCAGGCCCTCAGGTGCTCAAGCCAGGGCTTGGAGACTCACCATTGACTCCTCTTTTCCTCACCTCCCACCTTCCCTCCATTGCCCGCTCCCATCAGTTCTTCCTCTAGGATGTATCTCAGATCGCCCATCCACTTGGTCTCCACCTTAGCCTAGGCTCCATCAGCCCTAACTTGGGCCTTGGCAGTAGCATCCTAACAGGGCCCCTGCTTCATTCTTGTTCCCTGCCGTCCTTTTCCACTCATTCTCCCCCGATAGCCAGAGAAATCTTCATAAAACAAACTGGCTCGTATCACTCCTCTGATCATATCCTATTGTCTCCTGTTGTATTCAGGCTAAACTCTGAAACCCTCTTGTGACTCACAGAGCTCTGTCTGGTGAAACCCCTGCCTGCCTCTCTAGCCCCATAGCCTGCCACTCTCCATTGTCCCCTTTCCTCTCTGCATTGCAGACTCATTGACCTTTCTAGGTCCTTGGAAGTTCTTTCCTACCACAGGGCCTTGGCATATGCTTTCCCCCCTCTGCCTGAAAGCTCCCCCACCCCTCCCTTTCCCTTGGTCAGCTCCTCATCATTCAGGTCTCAGCTCAATGTCATGTCCGTAAAGGGGCCTTTCCAAAATATGAAATACATCTTTTGTCCTCTCACGGAAGCCTGTCCTTTACCTACATAGGATTCGCCACAATTACAATGAAATGATTATTTTTGACTCTGTGTATAATGTTTCTCTCTCACCAGGATAGGGTCTGTGTTTGTGTTGTTTGCCACTTACACCAGGTCCCAAGCACAGCGTCTTGCATACAGGAGGAAATGCATGTTTGTTGGAAAGAAGGAAGGAAGGAAGGAAGGAAGGAAGGAAGGAAGGAAGGAAAGAAGGAAGGAAGGAAGGAAAGAAGGGAGGGAGGGAGGGAGGGGAGAAAGAAAAAAGTCACCACCAGGGGCCAGAGAAAGCACCAGAGAGGGGAAGGGGGAAGAAAGGGGGTTGGGGATTGCTCCCTGCTGTGGCTTCTGGGTGCCCAGGCCAGCTCTGAAACTGAGAGATGGCCTCACAGCTTCTGTGCTGACTGCCAATAGTGAAGTGACTCCCAGCACGTGACTGTGACCATGATGGTGCCCAGTTGTCCCTCCCCTTGGCCCCCCACTGGCTCCAGCCAGGCATCAGGGTAAGACAGCTGCCCCCAGGGCATTAACACTAGATGGGGAAGGAGGCAGGCTTGCCTGGCCCAGGAGATGCCAGCAAGGCATGTGATGTGTGCAGCTCCCCCTGCAGGGGCAGCTCTTTTGTGAGCTGGTTTCTTCACATGGAATACAAAATAACAGGATAATGGTTAATATCGCACAGGATGGAGAGAGAAGATGAAGTCAGGGTGCACTTAGTGACAATTCTCAGTAACATGAGCACAGAGGGCGCTTCCCCCCGCTAGTGTTGGACCCCCGTTGAAGTGGAGACGGCCCCCTGGGGGAAGAGGCCTCACAAGAGCAGGAAGCCTGGCGCAAGCCCCTTTGTGGTCTCAGTTTCACCTTCTACAAAATGGGGAGATTATACACCAGAAAAGACCACCCAGAAACATGTGATGTTTTTCACCTTAAAGATGATCAAAGAGGGACTAATGTCCTTGGCTGTCCTGGGTGGAGGCCACAGGGTGGATTTGGAAAACTGTCAAACAATCTGCTCCCCACCACAATTCCAGGGTGGCAAAGAAGGATGGGGAAGAGGAGATTTTACGTACTGGTAGACACAACAAAATAAGAGAAGCCGTGGGCGGGGGGGGGGGGGCGTGGAGCCTGGATGGCTCAGTCGATTGAGCGCCTGACTTAGGCTCAGGTCATGATCTCAAGGTCTGTGGGTTAGAGCCCCGCGTCGGGCTCTGGGCTGATGGCTCAGAGCCTGGAGCCTGCTTCCAATTCTGTGTCTCCCTCTCTCTCTGCCCCTCCCCCACTCGCACTCTGTCTCTCTCTGTCTCAAAAATAAAATAAACATTAAAAAAATAATAATAAGAGAAGCCGTGGGAAAGAGTGAGAGAAGAGGAGCAGGGAGTGGGTCACAGTGCAGCCTGGGCTTGTACCTCGGGAGAGAAAAGAGAATCAGGCTGAGTGGAGGAGCAAAAGAGTTGTGGATGATGGCAGGATGGCAGAGGCCCCTGAGGTGAGGGGCTGCCGGGACAGGCCTGTCAGGAGAGAGCACAGCCTCAGCCCAGACCACAGGCCCCACCAGGAAGGTATACAGTGGTTCGCTGGGAGGAGGGAGAGAAGCAGTCGGTCATCGGTCATTGCCAGCTCTATTCCAAAGCCAGCCAGAAATGGCGCTGTGGCCACCTGCTGTCTGGGAGCCCTCTGCTCTGCTTCTGGACCCTTCTCAGAGAGCGGGAGCAGTCCTGAGAGGTCACCTGGCCCAAAGCCCAACTCTACAGAGAGGAAGGCATTTGTTTCCTTGGAGACAGTAGTGCCCTGCCGTCACTCAACACAGCTCCTTCCCTCCTGTCTGCGGGTTTTGC
Source organism: Lynx rufus (assembly GCF_022079265.1). NCBI lineage: Eukaryota > Metazoa > Chordata > Mammalia > Carnivora > Felidae > Lynx > Lynx rufus. Next base: position 37,503,978 of record NW_025814889.1, on the reverse strand, counting down.
AGAACACATTCAGATTTGTTCCCCAGGATCTGAGAGCCCCAGGACACTGCCCGCATTGAACACTGATGCCCCAAGCTGGCAACTGCAGGGAGTAAGGCGGGAATACATGTGTGTGTCCACGTGTGTGTGGAGGGGGCGCGGCATCCGTCTCCACCTTTTTCCTCCCTGACCGCTCTGCAGAAGCAGCCTCTGAGAGCCTGACAGGGACACACGAGTGCCCCTGAGCTGCTGCCCTGGTGGCCTGTGAGTTGCTGGACTCACTTTGCAAAGGCTCCACCTGGGCTGGACCCACCTCCTACCCTTGCACTCAGCTCAGCTACTGGCTTTCAGTTCTTAAGAATCGCCTGGAGAGCTTGTGAAGAATGCGGATTCCCAGGCTCCGCCTCTACATATTCGAGTGGGTAGATCTGGGGTGGGGCTCAGGGAGCTGCATTTTAACAAGCCACTTCGCAACTCTCACAGGGGGTCTTTGAGGATGTGGGGTGTAGACTCTCAGCCCCACGGCCCAGGCATCCTCCCATGAAGTCCTTCCCGCCCCGCCCCCCGTGGCCGGTGACTGATTCACTCAGCACTCCCCAGTCTGTGCGCTGGCGTTTCCACCTGGCTGAGTCTCAGGCTCTGGGCTCATTACTGGAGCTTTTAGCCGCAGCCCCGAGCAAGCCAGCGAGCGAACGCGCGTGCGGGCTGCGTGTCACCTGAGCGAAGGCCTGGAAACTAGGCCATCGTGCTTGGCCGAGCAGATCCTACTTTCTCCCAGCTACCCCTCTGCCTCCTTTGGCGGCCCCCACCGCGGTGCCCAGGCTTCAGGCGGTCACACCCTTGGAGCACTGGGGCAGGGGGCACAGGACAGAGACTCTGAGGGATATGGAGGCCAGGTAGGGGTGCGGTGGACAGGCTGATGGGGCGAGTCCTGGGCAGCAGCTGGATGCCAGGCTGGGGGGCCGGGGGCCATCCTGGGGTCCTCTGGGCTTGGCCAGCCTGGGGCCCACTGCCCTCCCCCTGGGCCTTGACGAGTTAGGCGGGGGCCAGGATGAGCGGGTGGGGCCCCTCTGCTCCATACCCAGCAACACCCACCCCTGTCCAGTCTGTGGTACTGTCCTCCACACCCATCTCCTGTCCTTTTCCACCTCTCTCTCCTCTCTCTGTCTCTGTCTCTCCCCTCATCTCTGTTTGTCTCTTGTTCTCTGTCTCCGTCTCCCCCATTTTGTGGATCTTTCTCTCTCCTCTTTGCCTCCTTGCCTCTCCTTTTCTGTCTCTCTTGCCTTCTCTCTCTGTCCCTGTTCTCTTGGTCTTTCTGACCTGACTCTGTATCCTCTGTGTCTCTCACTGCCTCTACGTCTGTCTCCTCCCTCCCTATTCTTGCTTCCCCGGCTCTAGCTCTGGTCCCCTTGCTGCAGAACCACACTGGTTCACCTCCTCTGACAGCCTCGCTGTCTGGGTCCGTCATGCACGATTCATAACTCCTGGCTGTGCTGGGCTAGGGGATACATGGGTGTGGGCCCCATGATGCTGCTCCTGAGGTTCACTTGCCAGCCTGGGAATGCTCAGGGAGGACGACAAGAACTGCTGAAAAATCAGAGTGGCCTCTCCCCAGGCTGGACCCGGGGGCTGCTACCACCAGTTTCCGTCTCAAACACCCAGACACTGACATTGCCACTTGTCATACTTGGGCCACATTCTTGCCTTGGCCTCCCCAGTGCCACCCTCTCTCTCACTATCCAGGCAGATAAATCTGAGAGAAGGCTGGGCTTGACTATGAGGAGGATGGGCTCCCAGCCTGAAGATGGCCATCTCCCCTGTGGGAGCCAAGAGGGGACTCCTAGCCTCCCCTTTCTAGAAGTCTCAGTGATGCTCTCTCCTCTCTGTTCCCCCCTGAAAGGGGCCACCAGGCCCCTGACCACTGTTGTGTGGCTGTCTCCCATTGCTTCCTTCTAAAAACTGACACCAGAGCCAGGGTTGAGTCAGGATCTCTGAGTCTCCTAGGTGGTGGGCCTTGCACAGGCGCTGGCATCACGGAGGAAGTGGGTCCTGCTTAGGGCTCGTCCCTCTGCTCACACGGTCACTGGGCAAATGTTCCCTGAGTCCCCCAGTATGCTGGGCACCAAGCCACACACTGGGCTCGAGCCCAGAGTTTGCCCCGCCTTTTTGGGCAGGAAGGCAGGCAGCGACCAGGCTGTGACCCTGTGGCAGTGGTGGCCGGGGCTGTGGAAGCAGAGGGGCTGCTGACCCCAGCAGGCATTGTGGTGCTGGGCATGAAACGACCAGGAGAGAGGAGGCTGGACCACAGCACGGGTGCAGAAAGGGGGGAAGTCGGCTCTGGGAGCCTGGTGGCACATGGGAGCGTCTGCAGTTCTCAGGCACATCAGGGCTGCTGCTTGGCCAGACCTGGATCCCTGCCCGCTGCTCATGGCCCTGGGGACAGGCCACCCCAAAGGAGGGCAAGGCAGCAGGAGAACAGGAGGGGCCCTGGGAGGAATGACACTGCCTCGTAGGGGTGACTGGAACCACGTCCCCACCTCCATTTCCCCAGGCACTGCAGGGAGACATTCAGATGCAAACTCTCCAGGGCTAGATAGAGGTGGCATTTCAGAGATAGAAGGGCCCTTGGGGAGCAGGACTCTGACCTCTTTCCTCCTCAGAAAAAGAAACCAAGGCTCTAAAAGATGAGTCTTCACCAAAAGACACAAAAAATTCAGTGGTAAGCCCAGGCTCAGAACCCGGCCGTGTTTGTCACACTGTTCCCCTCCCACATTAGGCTGATTTGTCATTTACTCTTCAGAGGCCACAGCTTCCCTGAGAGCTCAGGGCTCCTTGGCTGCAAGGGAGCTTAGGATGAGCTCACTCCTTTCCCATCTGGCCTGAGGCAGACCCCGAGGGGTGGTACGGGAGGAGGGGTCCGTCACCTGGAAGCCCAAATGGGCACGAGAAACTAGGCTCCTAACAGGACAGGAGCAGATAAGTAAATTGCACTTACTCCTATTTCAAACCTTTGCCTGACTCTGAGACCCTCTGAGGCTGAGAGGAGACGAGCTGGGAGCTAGAGGTGGAAGATCAGCCTCCTTCTGGCTGTGTGGCTCTGGATAGCCCCCCTGGCCTCTCTGGGTCTCAGGCTCTTAGCTATGGAGACAGCAGTCAGCCATCTGCCTCCCAGGGCTCTTGTGCTGGAGGAAAGATGGTGTAAGGGAGGGTCCTCTTAGGTTACCAGAGGGAGAATCCTGGCCACCAGGGTGGGTGGTCCAGTGGGAGAGGGGGCTACACCTTGCACTCTACTCCTCAGCTGCCTCTAGCTGAGAGAGGATTAGGGGCTGACCTCTTCTCAAGAACCCCCCCTCCCGACCTGCCCTCAGCTGTGTGGTGGACGAGATGGACTTCTCCAGCATGGAGCTGGACGAGGCCCTGCGGAAGTTCCAGGCCCACATCCGCGTGCAGGGGGAAGCCCAGAAGGTAGAGCGACTCATAGAGGCCTTCAGGTAGGACCCCCATCCCCGCTTCCCTCACACAGCCCTCAAAACACACGCCTGGGATGTGGGGCACCAGAGATGCTGGGGGGTCCGTCTGGGGCTGGGAGAAGCCCTCCTGGTGGGGCGGGAAGGGTGGGGGGCTGGCTGCAGAGGAGGGAAGGAAAGAAAAGGGACAGGAGCCCTTGAGCTCTCTAGGCTTAGAGCAGCGCCGGGGCCCTCCAGGTAGACAGGGTGCATCCCACCCATCCCCATGGACCAGCAAGTCTTTGGTGAGCATCTGGGTGCGGTGACAGGCTCCATGGCTGTGTGACACCGGGTCCTGTCCCCTCAGTGGGGAAGAGGGCCAGGCTACAGGGACCCGATGCCCTCAGAGAAGTGGCATCTGTCCCCCCCACAGCCCCCCACTTCTGGAGCCCAGGGAAGGGGGAGAAGGGCCTCAGCACCCCGCTTGTGTCCCCACCGCAGCCAGCGCTACTGCATGTGCAACCCCGAGGTGGTGCAGCAGTTCCACAACCCCGACACCATCTTCATCCTCGCCTTTGCCATCATCCTCCTCAACACCGACATGTACAGCCCCAACATCAAGCCCGACCGGAAGATGATGCTAGAGGACTTTATCCGAAACCTGAGAGGTAAGGAGGACGGGGAGGAGGGCCGAGGCCGCTGCTCAGGCTCCGTTCTATTCAGTGTGAATTCTGTGTCTGAGCTGACTGTAGATTATCACCCTAGCAGCCAGGGGCACTGGACACTGCTCTGTGGTCCCAGTCACACACAGCCATCTGGAAAAGTTGCTTGCATGCCAGGCATTGGGGGAGTTTCCAGGAGTCATGGCCACTGCCCTACATCAACCAGCAAGGGCCCCTGGGCAATGCCCCTTGCCCTCCGTGGAACGTCCTCCACTGGTTGACTTCTAGGCCCCGGCCACACAGCTGGCGCCTATGTGTGCCAGCCCTTCCCACCGCACGACAGACGGAGGCTTTTAGGTCTTGGGTCCATGGACATCAGCCTTGCAGATAATTTCATGGCACCCAGCAGCCAAGTCCTTCTCTAAATGACATAGTGCACCACCTAGCAGGGATCAGAGCTAAACTGGCAGGATGTGATGTGTGCTCAACTCACTGGCTTTTTTTCTTCTTTAGCACTTAAGGAATCGAAGCTATACATGCACATCATTTAATAAAGTCAAATCATTCTACACGGCTTGCTACAAAAAAAATTAGTCCCTGCCCCTGTCGCCACTCTTCTGCCACTCTCAACGTTCTTTTTGCCATTTATCGTGTTTCTTCTATATCGCGAAACCACGTGCTTCTTCTTCCTTTTTTTTTTTTTTTGTTCTTATTCTTTTTTTTAAATTGCTATGAAAGCAAACTGTAAGGTGTACAAATCTGAAAGCATGATGAAGTTTATGTTCATATGCATGTGTGATCACAGCCGGCTCTCGTTCCAGATCATTCCCCTGGCCCCAGAACATCCTTTCATGTCCCGGCCCAGTCAGTGCCCCTGTCAGAATGCCAAGGCTCCTGACCTTCCGTCCCCATTGACTAGCTGTGTAGCTCTTGAATTTAATATAGATGGGATGAAATAGTATCTATACTTTGCTTTCTTTTATACCCTGCTACTTGTTCATTTTTAAAAATGTTGAGCATTATCTATTAATTTATATCTTAATCCATTCAGGTTGCTATAACAAAATACTACTGGCTGGGTAGCTTATAAACAGACATGTGTTTCTCACAGTTCTGGAGGCCAGGAAGCCCGAGATGAAGGTTCTGGCAGATTTGGTGTCTGGTGAGAGCCCTCTTCCTGGTTCCGGCTGGGGCTTTCTCGCAGTGCACTCGCCTGGTGGAAGGGGTGGGCTCTGTGAGGTCCTTTTTACATGGCACTGACCCCATTCACGGGGACTCCACCTTTATAACTTGGTTTCTAAAGGCCCCACCTCCTAATACTATCAGTTTTGGGAGCTAGGATTTCAGCATATGAAAGGGGGAAGGGAAACACAGACATTCAGACCATAGCAATTTCATAGAACATGAGCATTAGCCCTCTTTGATCCACCTTCCCCAACCCACCCCCACTAAAACTACCCTGAATCCCCATGATCTTCTTACAGCTGTAGCATTCTTTTTGTGACGTCAGTGTTTATGGTATTAAGACTAGGTAAACACAGTTCAAAGCTGAGTCTTGAAGTATAGCATGATTACAAACCCTTTCTATTTCTCCTTTCCATGGAGTGAATATTGTGTTCTTTTCCCATTTGCTCAACTCTCTACATACCTGCCACTAATTTATCTCCAAACTCCCCAACCTAAGTGTCAAGTTCCTCTCTGCACGTGGAACACGAAGAGGTATTCTTCTTGGGGTCTCTCTCCCAAGAGCCTCTAGTCTCTGCTCCTATCTGGACAGGTGGCTGGGCCAGCTGCATGCAGTCACCTAGGATTCCCTCCACCATCATCCGGGCACCTCCTTTGTCTTGTTCCTGTGTTCGGTTCCTGTATCCTAGATTTCATAGCTGGCTCATTTTTAGTTTTCTTCCATACGAAAGGTACATTGGCCACAAATTTTTGAGAACTTGTGTGTCTGGATATTTGTTTTCTACCTTCACTCTTTTTTTTTTTTTAATTTTTTTTTTCAACGTTTATTTATTTTTGGGACAGAGAGAGACAAAGCATGAACGGGGGAGGGGCAGAGAGAGAGGGAGACACAGAATCGGAAACAGGCTCCAGGCTCTGAGCCATCAGCCCAGAGCCTGACGCGGGGCTCGAACTCACGGACTGCGAGATCGTGACCTGGTTGAAGTCGGACGCTTAACCGACTGCGCCACCCAGGCGCCCCTCTACCTTCACTCTTGATTGGGAGTTTGGCTGGGCATAGAATTCCAGATTGGAAACACTGAACTCAAAATTTTGAGGGCATTGCTCCATTGTCTTTTAATGGACAGTGCTACTCTGCCATTCCAATTCCTCACCTTTTGCATATTATTTCTCTCTCTCTCTCTCTCTCTCTCTGAAAATGTACAGGCTCTTCTCTTTCTCCTTTGTCTTCTAAATTTTCCTGATGTTTCGCCTCATTATGGTTCTTTTTAAAATTGAAGTATAATTGATGTCCTATTAGTTTCAGGTGTACGTCATAGTGATTTGATATTTTTATACATTGGGAAATGGTCCCCATGATAAGTCTGGTTACCATCTGTCACCATACAAACTTATTACGGTATTATTGACTGTATTTCCTGTGCTGTACATTATATCCCCATGACTCAATTTATTTTATAATTGGAAGCTTGTACCTCTTAATCCCCTTCATTTATTTTGCCCACCCCCAACCTGCCTCCCCTCCGGCAACCAACAGTTTGTTCTCTGTATTTATGAGTCTGTTTCTATTTTGTTTTGTCCATTTGTTTTGCATTTAGATTCCACATATAAGTGAAGTCATACTGTGTTTTTCTTTCTGAGTTGTTTCACTTAGCATAGTACCCTCTAGCTCCATCCATGTTGTTGTAAATGGCAAGATTTCATTCTCTTTTATGACTAATATTCCATTATACACACACACACACACACACACACACACACACACCTTCTTTATCCATCATCTCTCAATACACACATAGGTTTCTTCCATCTCTTGGCTGTTGTAAGTAATGCTACAGTGAACATGAGGGTGCAGATATCATCTTCTCTGTACTGTCTTTCTGGCACTCATGTAATTCAGATGTTAGATCTCCTGGTTTGATGTTCTAATTTTTACAGTTTTCTATTTTCCATATTCGTCTTCTGGTTGGACTTTCTTGAAGATGTCCCTTGGCTTTATCTTGCAAGTTTCCTACAAATTTTTTCATTTCTGCTGTCATATTTTTCATTTTTAATAACTCTTTTCTTCTGTAAATATTCCCCTTTTATAGCATTTTAGTCTTGTTTTGTAGATGCAACTATCTTCTCATGTATCTCTGATGGTATCTGTTTGTTTTGGTTACTCCCTACTTGCCTCTATTTCTTCTGGCTTCCTTTTTCTGTTTTTCCCATACTTCTTTCTCTCTTGTGTTATAGACTTTCCATATATACTTGATGAAACTTGATTGTTCTCAAATATTTAAGAGTGAGCTAAAAGGCTGATTAAAAACTCTGTGAGTATGGGTGGGGGGTTCTGAGTGGTGGGCTTTTTCATAGGGTGATTAAATTGAGCTGTTTCATTGGGACACCCTTACTGCAGTATCTTCAGATTTTTCTCTTGTGCTGGTTGATTCCCCAGAAGAGAAATGTCCGATCTGTTGACCAGAGGGTATGAGTCTGGCTGCCAATATTCTAAGATCTTTTGGGTAAGAAGGATTGAGAGGGTCTCTTAATACATAGACATCAACTCCATGCTCCAGTTTTCAGCACAGACTCCCACCTTGGACTGGGCTTGGGTGCCCCCACCCCAGAGTTCCTGGTTCACCTCTTCTAGAGGACTGACCTTCAGTCTGCTGCTGAAGCAGAGGAAGGGACAGGGAGATCTAAATCCTTTTTAGACTGATTATCAACCTGTTTTCCTGTTTCCAGCCTGACCTCACCTCCACTAAAAGTGGGATTCCTGTTGCCACCCATTCCAGAGCCCTTTGGTGGTTCTGTGGTGTGCTGAATAGCTTGTAACTTCTCGGCCGGCTTCAATTTCCACTTTCTCAGGATTGCTCATGCATCCACTTTCCAGGTCATATGGTGCCCTTGTTTCTTCCCCCATTCTCTTTCTCTTTGTGTGTATATGCCTCTTTAAAAAATTCCCTTTGACCAGAATATTCAGAAGGAGCAAAGGTGTGCAACCTGCCATTTCGGCTGGGAGCCTCTGTGTGTTCAGTCCTGGTCCCTGCTCTTTCTTGCCCCCAGCCTGATGTCTTTTAGGCCCCCAGGGGTGCTGCATGGGCTAATTTGCCTGACTTGAAGAACCAAGATCAGATGTGGAAGAAATGGGATTGATACAAAGAGTTGCTCATAGAAGGTATAATGTCCTCTCACTAGGTAGGAAATCTCCTTTGAGGACACTTGCCAAAGTTGCTTTATTTTGAATGTTTCTGTCTTATAGGAGAAGCATATAGTCATTAAAAAAAGATTTAGGAAAGGTAGAATGAAGAAATTTTTTATGGCTTCTCTTTCTACTTCCCAAAGAATTTGTTTCCAAGTCAGTATTTTTTGTTCCTGGAGTCTTATTACTATGAAGTAAGAGATGGGAGTAGAGTGTCCTTACCTGCATTGCTACAGGGGGCTGTCCGGCTCCTCTTCACCTAACATGTAACCACCACCACCTCCCCACGCTCCCAGTGAGGGAAGAATCTTGTCACACATTCTTAGTTAACAACTAATCAGGGGTGGGGATTAGGTGTGAGAGGGAGGAGATCCAAGAGAGAATAAGACAGAACATCAGCTGGGCACCTGGGTGGTTCAGTCAGTTAAGCATGCAACTCTTGGTTTTGGCTCAGGTCATGGTCTCACCGTTCATGAGTTCAAGCCCCATGTTGGGGTCTGCGCTGTCAGTGTAGAGCCTGCTTGAGATTCTCTCTTTCTCAAAATAGATTTTTTAAAAAAACTTAAAAAAAAAAGACAATATCAGCCTTCAAGTTGTTCTCATGGGGGACAGGGAGTGGGGTGGGGGTAGAAAAATACACAGAGCACAAGAAGAACTACAGAAGTGAGGCCCTGAGTGGGAACATGGAGGCTGTATTTGAGGATGAGGAAAGAGACCAGGGAGGTGAGAGTGGATGTTCTGGTTATGGAACAGCAGGAGATGAGACTGCAAATGTGTGTTGGGACCATATTGTAGTAGTTCTGGTGCCTGGCTAAGGAGTCTGTCTTTAATTCAGTGGGGCTGGGAAGCCAGTCACTGAAGGTTTTGCAACAGGGACAGGGCAAAATCAAGGCCACCCCTGCGGAACATCAGCCTGGTGGGGGCTTCCCCTCTCTGGCTGCAGGCCTCTGACACATCCGTCCTCCGCCTCCTTCGCCTCCCCTTCCCTTGCCATGTTGATAGGTGTGGATGACGGCGCCGACATCCCCAGGGAGCTGGTGGTGGGCATCTATGAAAGGATACAACAGAAGGAGCTCAAGTCCAATGAGGACCACGTCACGTATGTCACCAAGGTGGAGAAGTCCATTGTGGGCATGAAGACGGTAAGTGCCCACCACAGAACAGCACTCACCCCGTGGGAGCCACTTCCTCTCCCATGGCTGCCAGGCGCCCCCCATCTCGCACCTGCCTTTGTCTCAAGACCAGCTGACATCTCCTCCCAATCTCCTCCTTCCCTTTCAGAAACACTTTTCCATTATTTGCTCACTTCATAGTAATTGAGTCCTTACTCTGTGCCATACACTGCACCCTCCGTTTTCCCTTACCTCACTTCCTCAGTGCTACCAGCTATGGCAGCAGAGAGGCTGAGGTGAGATGTTGGGAAAGGCTGCCCAGTGGTCTAGGGTTGAAGCATCTGGATGGCCAGATGGGGAGACTTAGGATGGGATGGATACTGGGCTTTCCTGGATGGTCCTACTGAATAGAAGACAGGAAAGAGGCTGAAGTAGGCTCTAGACTGTGGTAAGCCACTGGTGTGCCCCTTAGTTGTGACCTGTGTCGCAGGCAATATGGTCCATGTTGGCAATGATTCTCTGTAGTTTACTACTCATATGTCAGCAGAGACTCTTCATGCCATAAACTGAAAGCATGTAGAGTGGGTTCTGGTATTTGTCTCCAGTTTCTCCTCCCTAAATTGCTGACCTAAGAAGCAGTCTGAGGATGTCGTCTGAGCTCTACACTGAGCTCCTCTCTGCAGGGATGGCCCTTTTCTGCCCAGAGCCTTTCTTGCCGAGGCCTGCAGTAGATTGTTTTACACGCGGCAGATTTGAGGTATCCCTGCAGTCCCCTCCCTCTTGCACACTTGCATTTGGGTGTGCAGTAGAGAAAGGGACAAAGGGGCCACCTTGCAGGCTGCAGCCTGGGTCATGGGGGTTGACAGCAACCAAATTTGACCAATCTGGAAGCTCTTTTCAATTTCCATTCCCCGTGCCTTCATCTCACTTACTCCAGCATGATGAACCCTTCTCCCCAAGCCTTGCTCCCCAAGAAGCATGACAAGGGAAGAGCCCCGGTGAGGCGAGAGGACGTTTAGGGTCAAGTTCAGGCCTTGCAGTAGAAACCTTGGCCTCCATCTGCTTTCCCGGAAAGTGGGTGCTATGGGGTGGGGAGGACTGTGAGCTCCAGGGCTCCTCCCCTAAGTTCCTGCTTCCACCAAAGGTGCTGTCGGTGCCCCACCGCCGCCTGGTCTGCTGCAGCCGGCTCTTTGAGGTGACAGATGTCAACAAGCTGCAGAAGCAGGCCGCGCATCAGAGGGAGGTGTTCCTCTTCAACGACCTGCTGGTGGTGAGTACACGGGCCAGGCCGGGGCCACCTGCTGCCCAGCTCAGCCTTAGCCCTGACCCCAGAGAGGGGCGGGGAGGGCCTCAGAGACTTCACTCAGAATGCCACAGTTAGGGGCTGATTCCTCTTGCATGACACTGTCCCATCATGGGGGGTGAGGTTGCTTAGCCACATAGGGCTGCTTTGTAAGTTATGAAGCTGAGGCTCAGAGAGGTCAAGTGATTTGTTTATGGTTCCACAGTCATGGTGGGAATGAACCAGATCACAGATCATGAGCCTCTCCCACAGTATAAGAAACCTGGAGCGGGACAGGACAGGGATGTGCTTCTCGTCCCACAGCCAGTGGGGGATGGTGGGCCTGAGCGGGGCCTGCGCTGCCTGGGGCCCAGGGGATGCGTGCATGTGTGTGTATGTGCACGTGTGTGCGTGCATGTCTGTGGCGTACTCATTCTTTGTTCTTTGGAATAGGTATCCATTCCACAATATTTAATGAGGGTCAACTATGTACCGGGCATTTTTGTAAGTGCTGGGAAACAGCGGTGAACATGATCGGGTCTCTGTCTTTCCCTTGTCTCCCACATCCTCTCTATCCATGAGTCATGGTGGCACTATCTCTAAAATTATCCCACATCTAACCATCCCCCCCTGAGCTCCACCTTGCACAGAGCAGCAGAGTGATCCTTCCAGAGTACAAATGGGGCCTCATATCTGCCATGTTTCCCATGCCAGGCAAAGGAAGCCCGCACCCCCCACTTGGAGGCCTCCTGGATCTCTGACCTCCCCTCCCCACCCTCCACTCCACCGCTTGCCTGCGCTGGCACCTTGGTCTCGAGAGCTGAGTCCCAAGGCCCAGGCTCCTTCCATCTCAGACCTTTGTTCTTGCCACCACCCTGCCAGACTTTGCCCAGCCACCTCCCTGTCTTCATTCAGGTCTCAATTCAAACATCACCTCCTCCCAGAGGCCCTCCCTGTGCACCTCGAAAGGTAGCCTGCCCAGTCACCTTCTATTCCTTCCCTATTTCATTCTCTTCAAAACACTTGTCAGTTTCTGGAATTACCTTATTTATTCCTTCACTTTGGTTTTCTTCTGCTTATTATGCTTTATGGATCAATCCATTGGTTTACCCCCTGACCGGTCTTGCTCCGCAGCTCTGTTAGGCACTCTGGGGGCACGGCTCTCTCTGGCTTCTGCGCTCCTGTGCCTCCAGGGCCCAGCTGGGAGAAGGTGCTGAAGAAGTGTTTAAGTACTGAGCAACTGGCTAAGTTTCCATTTTAGTTGGGGAGGGAGATAGGAAATAATGAAGGAAACAAATAAACCAGATAGTATCAAATTGGGAAAAAGGTGGTGTGAAGACGATGAAACCCAATGACGGGATAGGGAGGAAGGAGGGGCTGGGGTTAGGGCCAATGTGGTTTGGTTTGTTTTTGTTTGTTCCATGGGCTGCTCAAGGAGATCTCTAAGCAGGCGGCATCTGAGTTCAGATCTAAGTAATGAGAGCAATCCAGCCATGCAGAGAGCCGCAGGGAGAGGTGCGGAATGGGGATAGCATGTGCAAAGGGCCTGCAGCAGGACCAAGCTGGCCCTATTCAGGCCACGGAAAGGATGACAGCAGGGCTTGAACATGAAGCCAGAGTGAGGCAGGGACCAGATGGGGAGAGGCGGGCAATGTGCACTTCTAAGTGCAGTGGGAACAGCCACTGAGGGGTTTTATGCAATACAAGAAACCCCATATTGTGATACGGTATGTGTATTTATATACCTGTTATATGTGTGTGTGTGTGTGTGTGTGTGTGTACATATGCGTGGATGTCAACGTGTGAATGTACCCTAAGTATATAAGCGTGCACGTGTGTTCATGTTTCTTTTTGTGTGTGTGCTCACCTGTGTCCCTGTGTGCTCGTGGGCCTGCGTGTGCACACATGTGTGTACACGCTCAGTGCATGTCTGTCTCCCTCTCTTGAACAGATTCTCAAACTTTGCCCGAAGAAGAAGAGCTCCTCCACATACACGTTCTGCAAGTCAGTGGGCCTGCTGGGCATGGGGTTCCACCTCTTTGAGAATGAATGTGAGTCTCCCTCGGCCCCGGAGATGTGGCCAAGGGTATTGGGGAGAAGTTGGAGGCTGCAGGGAGGGGGAAGGGGGCAAGCACCCCAAAAGCCCCGTCCAACTCTCCACACTGAGCCGGCTCCCGCCTCGCTCACTGCTGCTCACGGCCATGGGGGCCTGGGGTCTGCTTTCCAGATTACTCTCATGGCATCACCCTGGTGACCCCACTTTCGGGCTCTGAGAAGAAGCAGGTGCTGCATTTCTGTGCCCTGGGCTCGGACGAGATGCAGAAGTTTGTGGAGGACCTGAAGGAATCCATCGCTGAGGTGACAGAGCTGGAGCAGATCCGGATAGAGTGTAAGAATGTGGTGGCCGGGTGGGCGGGCGGGCGGGCTCAGGGTCAGTGGGGAACACAGGCTGCTTGCGGCACAAGTCTGACTCCTCGCCCCACTGTGGAGCGAGTGTGGGGTGAGCCAAGGACGCTCCTGCCATCCCGAGGCCACCCCGGCCCCACTGCACCATCACAGTTAAAGCGAGGTGCACATGCTCCGGTGGGGCTGTGGGGGTGTCCCCTGGAACAGGGGACTCTGTGGTGTTTGAGCAACACATCCAAGCCAGCCGACCAAGGCAAGGAGGCAAGCCCAAAAGGCCTGGGGACCCAGGTGCTTCTCTTCCCACTGAACTGCCTTGTACAGCCCCTACCCCTGGATCCAGTCACATTCACGCATTACATCTGGTTGTGTCATTTTCCTTAATCTCTTTTAATCTAGAATCATAGTCCCCCCGACTTTGTTTTTTCATGCAATGGTCTTTTTGAAGAGTCCAGCCTGGTTTTCTGACTATCCCTCGCCTAGGAGTTGTCTTTTTTTTCCCCTAAGGAATGCCTTGATTCTTGATTGTTCCAATTCAGGCATTGTAGAAACTATGTGGGGTCTTTGTAGGTCCGGGTGGTTTGCCAGTTACTTTGTGGTTTAGGAAAAGAGCGGCAGTGGCCTGCAAGCTGTGCCCACTTGCAAGCTTTTGCTGCTTAAGCATAGATCGCCTTTATCGGGAAGTTTAGTAAGAATGGATTCAGAAACTAAACCGGAAAGTACAGACAGACTTCAGGTCTGCCTTATACGGTCACTCTGTTGGGAAGTGGTTCTAAATTAATATAAACCCATTAAGCAATAGGAAAGGCAGTGGGAGTTTTGGGAGCAAGGGACCAACATGACAGGGCAGTGCTTTTTAATCAGCGTTTTTGGAACACCTACTACATGCCAGCAGTTTGCCTACAGCATTCACAGTGAGGTCGCAAGGTAGGTGCTTGTCTGCAGTTCACAGACGAGACCCAGGGCCACTGAGGGATGTGTTTAAGGGCGTGCGTATTAGAAGTGGAGAAGGTGGCGCTTGCGTTTGAGTCTGATTCTGAGGCTCATGTACTTTCTCCTCTGAGAACGACAGAAGACGTTCCGTGTATAATATCGTCAGGAAACCGTTAAATCCGGTTGAAACAAAAACCCACCAGACCAGACCGTACAACTCGGTAACTGCTTGGGTGGTAGGGGTGTACATTCCCTTGTCTGCGCTCTGGGGGCAACCGCGAGCTCAGCAGGATAACAGACAGACTCTTCAACGGCTGGACTGGATGCTCAGAGACGCCACCTTGGCTGTTGATCTTGAACATGCTCAAGGACACACCCTCAAATGTCACTTCTGTCACTGTCAAAATGTTACAGATGGCTCTGCACAGCCCTGGGGAGGCACAGCACACCAATGGGCCCCATGCTTGCTGGAAGAGATCCCTTTTCCCCCATCAGCCCGGGAGCGGCATCCCTGTCCCTTCCAAAGTACAAAGGAGTAGACATTGCCAGAAGCAGTATATCAAGAGTGAATATCATCTCCTGCTGTCTAGAGGGCAGGGGAGCAGAGAGAGAGCCTCACGTCTGGCTGGAAGTAACAGCTGAGAAAAGATGAAGTACTGGTGAGGGAGGCAGGGAGGGAAGGAAGTAGAAAAGAAAGTGAAAACAGTAACAGCTACCATGCGTTACATGCCCGGCACTGGGCTGAATGCCAGACCTATCATATTGTTTAATCCCTGCCACAATTTTCCGTGAGGCAGGTAGGATTGTCCTCATTTTACGAATAAGGAGAGTCTAACAGAGCTTAAGGAAGCTGTCCAAGTTCACACAGTCGGTGACAAAGCAAGATTCGCACCAAGGTCCTCAGACTCTGTGCTTATAATTACGATGCTAATTTCTCCAAAGCCAAGACAGCCCTTTTCCAGGGAGGGACGACCCCCCATTCAAGATAAGTATCAAGTATTGACTGGTGGTGTACTTCAAGCAGTCAGGACAAACTGTTCTGGTTTGGAGTGTGCAGTCCAGTGTCCCTGGCTTCCTGACAACTAGAGAGACAGAAAATGGGACCCAGGAGAGCGGTCTTAATCAAAGGAACTTGAGTTATGTCTCCTGGAAAAGAGACACTGAAGGAGTGATTTAATAATCGTCAAACCTCTGAGGATGGTAACTGGCGCTTCTCTAACACCGCCGAGAGAACGAGAAGGAACAAGTTGACAGTCTAGGGAGAGGAGTCAAGGTTGTGGACAAGACAGATGCCCTGGCCACACGGACTGCGCCGCACCGACACCCTCGGTGGGGAATCTCCTCCCTGGGAGAGCTCTGGAAACCCTGAGGAAGGTCTGTCCCGCTGGGAACAAGGTGGGCAGGCTGGCTGTCACCAGCCATCACCGAGGTCCGCTGGTCCAAGTAATTTGTTTCTGCTATAATAAAAGCTAATATTTATTGAGCACCTGCCTCCAGCCAGGCCTCGTTCTCAAGGGCTTTGATGTATTTCCTCACGTAATCCTCTTAACAGCACTTTGAAGTGGGCACCGATGTCCCCTCCGGTAAGGCATGGAGAGGTTAAGTAAATTGTCCAAAGCCACACAGCTAGGAAGCCCCAGAACCAGGATTCAGACCCAAGCAGCCCACCGCCCTCTCTTTTGCCTCTGACATTCAAGCAGCTAATAGCTTCCCCCCACATAGAGATGGAGAAACCGAGGCTCTAGCTGTGAAGTGGGGTGCCAGACTCAGGCCACACTTTGTAGCGTGTCAGGGAGCCCCCCTCTTCTTGTTCTCTCCTCATTCCTCTTCCACCTCACTGTGCTTGAGGCTGGGTTCCTCTCTGTTCACGGGCCTCTCTGTCCTATAGGGGAGCTGGAGAAGCAGCAGGGAGCAAAGACGCTGTCCTTCAAGTCCAGCGGGGCACAGGTGGACCCACAGTCCAAGCACGGATCGCCTACAGGTGAGCCCTGGTTCTGCTCCGTTGTCCCAGGCCCCAGGCCTACGATGGCCCTGGGCCTGCACGGGGGCCACCCTCTGCCCCCAGCCTGGGGTTCCTGGGGAATTGGGATGAGGAAAGTACTCGTTCCCATGGCCATTTCTTTCTGCTAGGAGCTCCAGGCTTAATCTCATGGGCCTTAGTGGTGCGAGTGAGAAGGAAGGCGTGAGAGGAATGTGTCGATTTACATGCTGTCCTGAGGCCCTGGGTCCCTGTGAAAAACAACCATTCTCCCTGGAGGAGTCAGGCCAAGACAGCCCTAACCCCAGTCGGGGAGCCTCCTACCCACCCCCTCCCACCCCACACCCAGGCTGTCTGGGGACTCCGGTTCACTGGAGGGGGTGACAGGTGTAGTAAAGAGAAGCAGCATGAGCCCGGTAAGGAGGGTGGCCAGGAGGGTCTGGAAATCTTGATCTGCCCGTCCAGTCCTTTCCCTAAGGAGCCACGAGTGCTTTCCTATCCCAGGCCAGAGTCAGCCTGCCCCCAAACCCAGATAAACCTCCAAACCTAACTTCCCAAATGGTTTCTTCAAATTGACTTATGCACTCCAGACGCATCAAGCCAGCCTCAGATTTTTTTTTTGACCACTTTTGGCCACGTTTTCTAGACCTGCTTTATTTCTTCCGTGGACATCTTCCTACTTTCTACCTCTTGCCCCTCACCTTTACCCCCACCCACAGGGGGCATGGGAAGAGTTACCTCCACCCCCACTCTGCAGTCCCAAATAAAAATTAGAGGGAGAGATGGCGTGAGAATTAACTCCCATCCCAACAAACCCCCAGCAAACCATCAGAACTGTTCACTAATTAATTAATTCAGCCATTTATTCTTTCATTTACCCAACATTTATTGGGTGCCTGCTGTGTGTCCCCTGCTAAGCACTAGAAGACCAGGGTTCCAGCAAGACATTAGCTTGAGCTGAGACACTCCGGTGGGTTTCATGCTGGTCCCCAACCCTCAGTTACAGCCATGACACCGTGATGCCGGGACAGACAGCATCACAACACCGGTCACTCAGCTAGGAGATGAGATTCATTTTCCAGACAAGACCTGGGGCTGTTTCAGCTGCATGGAGATTCTCACTCTGATATCATCTTCTGTGTATGGGTTTGACCTGCCATCATGCAGTCACAATTCTCCACCCTGCCTGATTTTTCAGCCGGCCCCTTCATGTCTGTAAGGTCACAGTATACGAGTCGCTGCTTGTTTGCACAGCTGTTGAAACTCCAGAGCCAAACCTCAGTTGTGATTAAGCACTTGACACCCCACCCCACTCTGCATCCCAGCATGCCTCTTCTGGAAGCGGCACCCCCCAATCAGACCAGGATGCATGTCTCCATGGCCTGGTCCATCAGTCACCTCCCCAGTGGGGTTCTCCTAGGTTCCAAATAATGGCAGAGCTCCCTCTGTGCTACAGAAAGCAGGGCGATGAGCACAGCAAGGGAACTTGCTCATGCGTGAGCACACACACACACACACACACACACACATGCACACTGTGTTGAGAAGTCACAGGGGCTCCAGCAGAGGGGCTCTGGGTGGCCTGCTGGGGCAGGGGTGGGAGCCAGGAGCGACTGAGCCAGAAAAAGCTACCACGATGTCCCTGGAGATCTGCAGGGTCCCCGGTGCTGTGCTGGCCCAGTCAGAATGCCCCAGCAGCAGTTACACAGCTGTCATCAGCTAAGCTTAAGCTAAGCATGCCAGGCCCTGTGGTGAGTGCTCTACAGGTCCCCACTCATTGAATCCCCACCACTCAGCCAAGTAGCAGGGGTAGAAACACAAAAGGAACATGGCCCTTCCCTCAAGGTGCCTGTGGCTGAAAGAGGCAGGTTAGTGCAGTGCCCACAAACACACAGCAGAGCCTCCTGATGTCTCTGAGAGCCAAGAACCAATGCCGCCGCAAAACCAACTTCCACAGTCCATACCGGGGAACCTTTGACAGTGGCTCAGGCTGTCAAGACTGAACAATGCTTGCTGAGACTCAGTAATGCTCGCTTAAAAAACCTCAGAGATCTTCTAGGCTGGACTCCCAAGGTCGCACAGCTACTAAGTGGCAGAACTGGGCTCCGACTTCTAGCCCCCGCCCTGGGGCTGCACCTCCGTCAGGAGTGGCATGGTACCCAGAGTCTTCTGGCCACAACGTGTAACTGCAAGGATGCTTGGTATTGGGGGTGGAGGAGTGGGGTGGGGGCTGGGAGGGAGAGGCAGGGATTTGTGTCGGGCTGGTTGGAGAGTGAGCCCTGTGCTCTTTGCATTCAAAGCCAAAAGGGAAGCTGCCCTGGGGGAGAAGCCGGTGGAGAGCACCGTGGAGGTAAGTGGAGGCCTGGTTGCCCAGGTGAGTGGTTCCGTGCACCCCCGCTTGTCCTTCTTCTCACTGTCTCTGTTGTTTCTCTTCTCAGGTATTAATCAATGCCTCCCCAGCCCGACTCACCATTTTACCAATTTCAAGAGATACAATTAAAAGTTACTGCTAGCATGGGTAATGCCACTGTTCCAGCACCTAATAATGCCACAGCACTTTCTGCCCATTCCCCAGCTGAGTGCCCTCCGAGGCCGAGCTCCCAGACCAACACCTGCAGAGATGCCCATGCCGCCTCCGTAGCGACCCCACCCATCCCCCAACCCACTCCCCCAGCAGAGATCGCTCACTGATCCCCCTAGTACCCGCTCTATCAGGGAAGCCACTGTTCCCTTTTCCTCAGTTCCCCTATCCTCCATAGGAGGGAGCCTGGGCCCCTCCAGAGACTCACCCCTCAAGTCCAGCCCCAGTGACCGCTTCCACCCCGGATCCTGCCCTCAGCCGCCTCTTGGGGCAGGTGGAGAACTGGAGGGGGCAGCTGAGAGGGTGGAGCTCCTCCCTGGACCGGCTGGTCCATTCGGAAAGCTGGCCATGGCGTAGGGGTGTGTGCAGGAGCTGATGAGGCAGAACAGGGTTGAGTCATCCTAGGGATTTCACTGGGGGTGGGGAGCACGTAAATTTGAAGACTGTCCGTGTGGGAGGGGGGTTGCCCATCCCCAAGCCACGTAGCCACAGAAGCTGGTCCTTGCCAGGCCCCCAAGTGTCACCTGGGGGGCATTCAGTGGCCCCTACAAGCTTTGCTGGGGCCCAGTCCTCCTCCACTGCTCCCCAGTGAGCCTTCCCCTCCCACTCCTCTGCCAGGCTTCCAGGGACTACTAGCTTCTCACACAGACACCTCCTTTCCCAGCCCCACCCCAAACTGGAGGAGCCCCCACTTAGAGGTCTGAGGGAGGAGCCTGCCCACCAGGATACCCCAGGGGAGCCCCGTGTCTTCCCTCTTTCCCCATGGCCCCCACCCCCCACACACCTGTGTCTGGAGGAGGCACCTTTACACGGAGGAGCTTCCTGCCCCGGCAGCTGACAAGCCCCCAGGGTGGGTATTCCATCCCCTGCCCCCTCTTCTCCCCATCTTCCTGCAGCTGCCCATTCTCTAGCCTTGCAGATAAACACACAAAGTTACCAGCCTTCCGGTTTGTTCTACCAGCTCTGCCCGTGCCTTAGCCTGACCTGCCCAGGGAGGACAAGCGACCTGATGGCCCGTTCTCCCCTCCCACCCTGCCAGAGGGCCATGTGGCTATCTGCAAGGCTGCCACCCCCAGCCAGCCCCAGGGCCCTGCCAGCCTCTGCTCCCCTGCACGGAGGGCAGCCTCGCTGCTCCCGGCCTCTCAGCTGGACCCCAAGCTCTCTTGTCCTCTGCCCTCTCTCGTCATTGCCTGGCCGAGCCCCTCTGGCAGGCGCTTCTCCATCTTCTCTGAGCTGTTCTGACCTGCTACTCATGTTCCATCTCCTCTCTTTCTTTCTCTCTCTTTCTCTCTCTTTTCTCTCCCCTTCATCAGCAGGAAGGTGAGAAGGGGGTCAAAATGAATGTTTTGCTGTCACTTCCTGCTGCTCACTTACCATTAGAGATACGGGATCCAGGCTGGGGTGGAGATGAGGGAGGTGCAGACAGTGGAGGGGATCAGGAAGCGAGAAGTGAAGAAGAGGCGAGGAGGAGCCAAAAGCTGCGGTGCTGTGTGGGCGGGAGGGTCACGGCCCCTGGGAAGAGAAGGCAGGCTCAGGGGGTCTGGATTAGGGCGGTCAGACTTCTGCTGTACAGTCTGGGGGAGCAGGAGGGCAGAAAGCCTGCACCCACCGTTCAGGCCACTTTTCTCGTGGGGAATAACTCAGAATCCATGCAGGCGGGGCAAGGAGCCAGTGCCCTCCGGCAGCGGGGGGCAGAGGCCTTCTGCCAGAATGAGGTCCACAGAGGGCTCCCCAGGAGGAAGGTGGGCCCCAGCAATGCCCTGTGCCTGCCCTGTGTCCTGGCAGGGCACTGAGGGACTCAGGGGCTCCTTCATTTCATTGGGGGGGAATCTCGGGCCTAGAAAACGCTGCCAAAGTTGGAGGTTGAGAGGGAAGAGCAAAGCCTGCAATGTGGATATTGAAGGGGCGGACGGAGCCGGCGCTTGGGGAACTGTGGAGCAGCCCAAGGGGAGGGCACAGGCCCAGAGACTGCACCTTCTGCTGACAATAGGATCTGCTGGTTTAGGTCTCTGAGATAGTTTTGAGCTGAGCCATCTTGGTCTAGGCCTGGCGATCAAGACCCCTCCCCTACAGCATCAATTTTCCCCTCTGTGCTCTTCTGGGCAGCCCATCCTGGGTGACGGTGCCCAAGGGCAGTAGGATGCGTCCTCAGGGTGAAGGTCTCAGCCACTCCAGAAGGCCAGGTGTTAGAAGGGGACTGAGGCATGTTGCACCTACAGGCTGGGGAGCTGGAGGGTGAGGAATTAACCCCTCCCCTCCCAGAAGGTGCTAGCTCCCTTCCTCCCATTTCCTCAACCTCCCCCTGCCAGCAAGAGGAGGCCAGGCTGGTTCACAGTGACTTCCAGGGGCTGAGAGAGGGGGTGAAGATTAGAGTCCTTTCTGGGTACCCTCTCCTGCAGCGGGACACGTTTAACCGGGACGCAGGCTGGGCCAGAAAGGCAGCTAGGGACCACACTCTGGCCTTGGCTGTCTGGGCTGCTTTCACATGCATGGTTTTGGCCTTGGGGATCCAGGAGGATCCGGTAGGTCCAGATCACGTATTCAGGGGGCCCTGGCATTTTGGGTTTGGGCACCTTTGTAATTCGACAGAACAATGAAGCTTCTCCTTTAACAAAGCGGGTGGGAGGAGGGGGCTTGAAAGGCTCAAAGATGACTGACTGTCCCTCAACACAGCTCTGGGAGGCAAGGAGGGGCCAAAGACCATTTCCCCTGTTTTCCAAGCTCAGAGGTGGTAGAGAGGGAGGCAGAGAGAGGTTTGCCTGTGAAATGTGACTGCAGAGCACTGCAGAACCCTAGGGGCGGCTGGCCCAGGTGCCCATCTCACAGGTGAGGAGACGGGCTCTCCCTTCCCCACCCACGGTCGGCACTTGGGTTCAGCAGTCAGGTTTCCTCCAGGTGGGTGGAGAGATGGCGGGTCCAGGTGAGGGCTGGGAGCCTCCGAGGGGCATAGGAGACAGGAATGGTGGGGAGGGAGGCTCAGGGTAGCCAGTCCTAGCAGCTGGGAATTAGTCTTGTAACATTTCATGCTTCTCTGGCTGTTTCTAAACTAGGTGTCAATTCACAACAGGCTTCAAACGTCTCAGCACAACCCCGGGCTGGGGGCCGAGAGGGGAGCTCCGGTGCCACTGCCAGACCCGCAGCCTAGCCCCTTGAGGGAGCAGCCCCCGCCGCTGCCGCCGCTGCCACCCACACCCCCCGGGACCCTGGTGCAATGCCAGCAAATTGTCAAGGTCATTGTCCTGGACAAGCCCTGCTTGGCCCGCATGGAGCCCCTGCTGAGCCAGGCTCTCTCCTGCTACACCTCGTCCTCCTCCGACTCCTGTGGCTCCACACCCCTGGGTGGCCCAGGCTCCCCGGTCAAGGTCATCCACCAGCCTCCGCTGCCCCCCGCCCCCACCCCCCTACAATCACCCCCACCAGTACTGCCCGCCCGGCTCTCTGCTGCACCGGCGCCGCTACTCCAGCGGTTCCAGGAGCCTGGTGTAGACTCTGCCCCCCCCCCCCCACCCTGCTGCTGTCCCAGGAGGGCTGGCCGCTGGCGGGCCCTCGGCTGCACCCAGCAGCCCCCACCGCCCCTTTGCTCGCTGCTCCCCACGCCCTGGCACGATGCGCTACTGGTCACTGATCACCATCATTTTGGAAAGAGAATCCCAATCCCTGGCACCTGGGTTTGCCTCGCCCAACCCTGCTCCCCTCACTCCATTGAGCACCCCTTCCCCCCAATCTGGAGACACCACCTCACTCTCCTGGGGCCCCACACAGCCAGGCACATCCAGACCTCCTCTTCCTCCTGCCACCACTCTGGCCACTTGGGCCGTGGACTGAAGAAAGCAAGAGCTGAGGGCCTAACCGGCTTCTGAGTCTTGAGTGTGTTAGGCCCCAGGCCTCAGGCCAGGTAAGGAGGCTTCCTCTGCTGCACCCCAAAGCCCAGCAGTCTCAGGAGTTTGGTCACACCCTCTGCCTCCTCCCAGGGCCTTTTCCTGCTTTCTCAGGAGCTGGGCCCTGCCTGCCCAGGGCTGCTCAGACTTCAGGAAAGTTTTGAGAAAGGTTAAGAGGGAAAGATCAAGTCGGCAGAGCCATGGAATCGTGAGGTCCTACATCCATAAAATCCAACTTTTAAAAGGGTTTCTTCGTTTTCTAGCCCCAGATATGACCTGGCCAATGCAAAGTGCCCAGGGCGTGGACTTAAACACACACGGGTTCTTCCAATGTGGAAGTACAAACAGGGAGAAGGAGCAGTGATTTGCCCAGGGACAAATGCAGCCAGCAGAGGTAGAATTTGGACCCACGTCCAGACTCCCTCTTGAATGATTTCTGTGGCCTCCAGGAGAGGTTTGCACACATCCACGGGTGAGAGGAGCAGGTGGTCCAGAGGTGCTTGCACGCCCCCTGCTGCCATCCCAAACCAGCCCTTCAGCCTTTAAATCCCTGACCCCCCTCCCCCACCCCAGAAGGTGCCAGACCTGCCTCCAGTAGGAGTGGCTAAAAGACCCCTTCGCCTTCACAATTGCAAAGGAGAGCCAAGCTGGGCTCGCTGACCTCCCAGGTCAGCTTTTATGAGACCCCACGGAACCCAGGCAGCCCAGCCCCAAAGACCTGGGGCAGCAGCATAGCCTGCCCCAATCCCAGGCCTTTCAAGGAAGTTCTGTCCCAAACCAGGCTGGACTCTCCAGTCCTGTGCCAAGAGCTCGTTGCTGTCCTTCATTAAGATTCTGTCCCACTTGGAGCCCATTATCAAAGCATGCCAAGAGATGGCAGTGAATATCGGGCAGGTCTAAAGTGAATCTGCTTCTTCCTGATGCCTACCCTGTGCCCTAAAGGGAGTGCCCTGAGCCAGCTAGGAGGCACAGAGTCCTCCCCCACTCTAGGAGGTTCCAGATGACCTAGTTTCGTGTGCGTGTGCGTGCGTGTGTGTGTGTGTGTGTGGTCACCCAGACGTCAGTATGATGTCACCCAGTGAGTTTATTTCTGGCTGTGTCTTTGTCAGCCTGGTTTCCATAACTTGTGACCAATTTGCCACCTCCTCCCTCGGTGGCTGCCCAGCTAATGTCCCCCGTCCTTGTTGCCCTGGCCCCTGTCCTGGGTCTTCCCTATAACAGGTGGCTCCAACCCACAGCCTTTTGGAACAGACTGGCTGACAGACGGAGCACAAGGATTCAGTCCCCTCTGGTGCCCTTGGCCAAGGCAGGGATCACCCTTAAAAAGTGCAGGCCTAGGCCGCAGGAGTCGGGGACTCAGGAGGGAGTGGATGAAGCTCAAATGAGAAGCCGTGCTGGAAGGGAGTGTAGGCAGCAGGGAGGAAGAGGGGCTGTGAGGCGGCTAAGTGTGCTCATAGGGTGGGGGCCATGAGTGCCGGAGCTGCTGAGAAGGGACACAGTCTCAGCCATCGGATCCCTTGTCACCTACTCACATAGTGCTTCTCGCTGACAGCGCCCACCTCCCTGTTGATGGGCGTGGCAACTCTGGCCCCTCCCCCCACCTCTGCCACAGCCCTAACCTTCCAGGTCAGGACCAGCCTCAGGGCTGACATGTGCCTGGAGCCTCTCTCTGAGGACCCAGATGCTCAGGCATCTCAGGGCCCCTTCCCCAGGTGGGGGCTTCCCTCCCCCATCACTGCGGTGGCAGCACTGGGAGGCCTGGCCTAGGAGGCGGACCAGCCTGGGGTCAGCAGCACGTGGCACCAAGCCCGAGCTATAAGGACCTTTTAATTCCTGATGGCCTGAAGCGGGGTGCAATGGGGCCCCCTCACTGTTGGGGAAGCAAGAGTTCCCATTGCCTATAACCGCCCTCCCCTGATCAGCCAACAGGCTAAAGTTGAGACCCACCGCTGTCCCTGTCCCCAGAGCCTCATCCCCAAAGACCTGGGATAAGCCTCCTGCTCCTCCCATGGCAGCAGCCGTGGCAGAGCCTCCAGCTCTCCCAGTGAGCCCAGCTGCAGATGCGCTCGGCTCCCCCTGGCTCCCAAGATGGTGGGGGCAATGGAAGGCTGACTGGGCCCCCAGACACAGCGTCCTGGGTACATGTCCGATTACCCCAGGGTGGCCCCACTTTATCAACTCTCTAGGCCTTATTTTAGAGGATCTGGGCCCCTTGCTCAATTTTATCCATCTGGCCCCAACTCCAGAATCAAGAATGGGAAATACAACTCCCTTTCCCACACGGTTTCAGGCAAGTCCCACCCCACACCTGGAGTAAGACCCGCCCTGGCAGCTTGAGCTGGAAGTCTGCCTGCCTCCAAGGGCACACGTATTGATCAGCCCTGAGTCCTTGACCCCTGAGATCCTTGACACCCCCCACCCCTGCACCTGTGCCCCCACAGCCTGCCAGAATGTGTCTTTGTGTCCAATAGGCTTCCCTGGTAACCATCCGTCCATCTGTCCCTGTGTTCTGCTGTATATACCTTCTTGCTGCACCCCACCTCCCTGCATATGCCCCTTCACCCCGCTGGAGAGAAACCTCTCTAGGGAAAGGCAGGGTGGCTGCACCCAGCGACTAATCCAAATGGCAAATATTTTGTAACAAAATAGCCCAGAGGTATTTTATCTGTTCAATTCATAGAGTTTTAGAGATTATATTGAAATATGTCACTTGAGCAAATTTTGTGTTGGTTGCATTTGTTTTGTTCTCTCAGAGGGAAGTCCTACTTTAAATCAGAGTGTCTGATTGTCCAGAGGCCAAAGCCAGAGGCTGTTCTGAGGCCCTCCGACCTGAGGTCTTTGAGCACTGGGCTGCCAGTCTGCTCTCTTCTGGCCACAGTGATGTCACCCCTCACTCCAGGAGGAGGTACCTCTGTGCCACCATGGGACATGGTTAGGAAGCCCCAACTTAACTAAAGGAGACTTGGGTGTGGGGGGGGTCATATGATGGGTCAGAGCTGGGGACGCAGGGCCAGGGAGCTGACCCCACCAACTTACCTGTCAGCCAGGTAAGAGAGCACCTAACCGTGGAGACCGGAGCAGTTTTGGGGGGAGGAGGCCCCATGACTGGCAGTGTGCATCTCACTAGAGTGAGAGACAAGGGACCAGGACCGCATCTGCCCTGCATGACTTTCTGCAATGGAGAACAGGGGCATGTTGGGGACCCAGGGTCCCACTGACCATGGTCAACCCCCCAAAGCCTGACTGTCTAATCACAGGTCTGCTTTGACAAGCCCTGTGTGGAGGGCACCAGGCTCAAGTGAAGGGACTGAGGGAACACTACCAGGGAAGGTACACGGAACCACAGAGTGTGGGGGTGCAAACATCTGTGGGTTGCTGGAAAGGATGCTGAGATTTGGTGGCGGCAGGATAAGACGAAGACAAGGTGGCTGTAATGCAGGAGAAAACAAGAAAATCAGGGCTAGGAGAGACACAAGGGGCTTGGGCCAGCATTCACAGCTACATGCAGTGCTCACATCAGGCTCCATGGACAGAGGCTTCACAGAGAGTGATTTCTCCTGGCAGAGGAGAGAGGAGAGAGCCTTCCAGCAAAGCTGAAGCATCAGAGGCACTGCACCATGGGAAAAAAGCAACCAGCCAAGATGGCGGGGCCAGGGACACCTGCAAAGAGGGCAACCAGCTCTCCTGGTGACCAGAACTCTGAACACCCTGAAATCCAGACAGCTCCCCAGGTTGGGTCCCATTATCCCCTGCAAAAGTGGAGAGGAACATGACCTCTACCCTCCTTCCAGGAAACGGGAAATTCCAGGAGCAGCCTGGGGCCAGCTAGGACCTGTCCCATCCTGGGAACTCTCTGACCCAAGAATCTGAGGACAGGCCCCTCGAGAGCACCCCTGAGGGGACCCAGCTCAGCCCAGGCCTGGGAGAGGGCCAAAGGCCAAAAGGGCTGCTGCTGTGTGAGAACACAGGCTAGCCACAATTCTCCAAGCCTGCCGGCCCCTGAGGTCATCTGGAAGGAACGGCCATTCCTGGCTCAGCAAGAGAGAAAGACCATTGTCTCTAACAGAGGCCCCTGGATCCATCTGCCACAGGGCTGGAGAGCCAGGGCCAGTGACTCTCCCTGGTAGTGACCCTTTGGGGGGAAACTCAAACTCATCAGCCATTGGCTTAGAATGTTTCCAATAAGGGAGACAGGGATGGATAGGCTTGTAGCTGAGAGCAATGGGCCAGAACGAGATGCCAGCGCTAGAATCCAGGGAAAGTCAGCAAGGCTGCGAAGCCCCAGCATTCACCAGGCCCCCGCCTTGGGGGTGGGGGGGTACACAGTGAATGGGACAAAATTCCTGCCCTCCAGGAGCTCACACAGAGTGGTACCGTCACACACAAACAGACCAATTACTCTCACATAGTGAGTGCTGGCACGCTAGAGGTGACAGGGAAGGGCTGTGTCAGAGTGAACAGTCAAGGAAGGCCTCTACGGGGAGGCATATTCAACAAGGTCAAGGTCAGGTCTGAGGGCAGGTGAGCAGTTCAAAGACCATCTCCACAATGTTGAATGGCCACAGTGTTTTGAGGCAGAAACCGAGATATTTCCTAATATATGAATTTACTTACATGAAAATCGTTACTATCTCTTACTTAAATGCATTTGAAGAACTACTTATACTGAGGAAATAATAAAATTAGGCTTCTCCTGGAAAACTCCGGACAGATGGGGATGATAATCAGCGGGAAAGGAGGTGGGTTGAAAGCAGGCTGTCAGGCTATTCCAGAGGCAGGCCGGGTGGGGGTGGCGTTTAGGGCTGGGCCGTAGCGGGAGGACCCAGGCCACCAGTGCAGGCCCCAGAAGAGAAACACCCACAGTGAGGAAATGCTGTCCTGCCGCCGGGCAGTACTGTCCAGACCCAGGGCTCCCGTATGGTTCTGACTCCTGATGGGGAGGAGCCCACCCCAGGGCGCCATGAGCCCACAGGCAGCACTCTTCCCCCTCCCTGTCTTCCCTGTCACCCCAAACCAAGGGGACTCAGGTTTGCAATTTAAAATATAATAGGGGGTGCCTGGGAGGTTCAGTCAGTTAAGTGTCCGACTTGGGCTCAGGTCATGATCTCATGGTTCTTGGTTTCGAGTCCATCGTGGGCCTCTGCACTGACAGCTCAGAGCCTGGAGCCTGTTTCGGATTCTGTGTCTCCCTCTCTCTCTGCCCCTCCCCTGCTTGTGTTCTCTCTCTTTCTCTCAAAAATAAATAGATAAACATTAAATAAATAAATAAATAAATAAATAAAATATAACTGCATGGACTCCATGGCCCATTACCCACAAGGCCCTGGGATTGGCACCTTTTCCGACCTCAGCGTGAATTTCACAAAACTGTAGTAGGGTTGATTTCTCGTCCAGTAGGACAGGCAGAACACCACTGTGCGCCTTGGCAAGCCTACCTTCCTTCCCCAGCCCTGACAGATGTGGCCAATTGACCACTGCTTTTTCAGGAATCACCACCAGTCAACAAATGTTGACACCTGGGATGAAATTCAGTTACCAGCCACCCATGGTGTCCTTGTGGAGCCACCTTGAGGGAAGCCATGGATGGAGGGGGTTTTAGAGCAAGAGGCCCAGCCAGACTCTGGGTCCCAGGGAGGAAGTCTCCTCAAACACCAGCAGCAGGGGCTCGTGCCCACTGTTGTCAGATTGCCTGTGGAAAATGGCTCGGGAGGACGCCTCACTATTCCTTAGCTCAGCGATGCTCTGCCCGTCTGATGCTCAGGACCGCTTTTCTTGGGGCTCCACACCGCTCCAGCACCCTGTCAACACCCTGCCCAGTAGGTCCCCTCACTCCTCTACTCACCGGCCACCAGCTCCCTCTCTCCTCTGACCCACAGAGCGAACCACTGAGGTACAAGACAGCAGCCAGGGTCACAGATGCAGGTGGGGAGTGCCAGGGGGGACGGAACTCAGAAGAGCTCTCCATCCCTGGGCAAAGCATGGCTGGGAGAGGACACCACCAGGCATTTCTGGCCTTGAGAGACCCTTCACGGGACAGGGGAATGTGTTCCCTCCAGGAGCACGTGGGGCCCAGACAGAGCCCAGTGTCCTGGAGTCACAGGCTGAGCTCTTATGTGCTCCCCTCCCCTTCCCAGGAAGGAGCCAGGCCCAGCGATAGGCCCCATGTCCCAGCCTGGAGTCAGAACTGGTTCCACTGGGAAAATTCCATTCTGGAAGAGGCTGGAGGGTGAGAGAACTGGGTCGGGAGATGAGGAGGAGGGCTGGAAACTCTTTCCTCTGTCCCTCCATCCCTCCTGCAGGTCTGGGTGGCTCCTTTCCCGAGGGAACCAGGCGCCCTAACCCCATTAGCCAGCCCTGAGCACCTCGGTGCTTCCTGCTTCCATGACCCTGAAGAACCTCAAGGCAGACTCTGGAAAAGTTGTGGGAACTAGCTGCGGGAAGGCAGGAAGCCACCAGGAGAGCTGGCTCTTATTCCCACATTCCCAACTTCCCTCCCCCAGCACCCCCAATCCTTTTTCCTTCTAAGACATCTGGGCTAGGAAGTGGCCTCCCCACCAACCCCCAGGCTTAAGGGGGTTGTGCCACCCCCTGTGCCACCATCACAGGGAGGCACAGCGTCCCAGAACATCCGACCTGGAAGCAGACAGGTTAGTCAGTCCAACTGCTTCCTTTTATGGATAAGGAGACTTTCATTTAAGACGTTAAATTAAAGCCTCAAAAATAACAACAGAATAATCCTACGGGCAGTAGGGGGAAGGAAATAACAAAGACAAAAGCAGAAATAATGAAATAGGAAAGACATACACAATAGACGGAATTAACAAAACCAGAAGTTAGTTCTAAGAAATGACTAATAAAATAGACAAAGCTCCCATTTGACTACTGATCATGAAGATGAGAGTCGTCACAGATAAGTACGTTAAGGCAACAAGGGTGGGAACTACCCGCACTGCAGAAATGTGGTTTTAAGTAGAGACTACTCCAAAAAAACTCCAAACTATACACCGTATTACAACACATTTGAAAACCTTCACAGGGAGAGACTGGGTGGCTCAGTCAGTTGAGCGTTCAATTCTTGGTTTCAGCTCAGGTCATGATCCCAGGGTTGTGAGAACGAGCCCCATGTCAGGCTCTGTGCTGAGCGTGGAGCCATCTTGGGATTCCCTCTCTCTCCTTTTGCCCCTCTCCCCTGCTCATGCTGTCTCTCTCTTAAATAAAAAAAGGAAGAAAGAAAGAAAGAAAGAAAGAAAGAAAGAAAGAAAGAAAACCTTCACAGAATGAATACTATTCTAAAAAAACACCTTACCAAAACTCACTCAAGTACAAACAGAAAATTTGAGATGTATAATCATTAAAGAAACTTGAATGGGTAGTTAAAAATCTATCACCTCCCTCCATGAAAATGATACAAAACCAGGCCAAATGATTTTGCAAAATTCTACCACACACTGAAGGAACAGATAGTTCTAATCTTACATTAACTCTTTCGGAGAGGAGAACAAAAGAAGGAAATTTCCCAAACTCCTTTTCTGGAGTCATCTTAAAAACAAAAACGAAATCAGACAAGGCTTATATGAGAAAAGAGAAACTACAGGCCACTCTTGCTCCTGAGCATAAATACAATACTTGTAGAGGCAAAATAACATACTGAATCTGGCAGTGAAGAACAAAGAATGTGATAAACCATGACCGAACTCGATTAGTCCCAGGAATTAAAGATGGTTAAATATTAGAAAAACCCATTAATATAATTCACTACATTAACAGATTAAAGGGGAAAAACAATATGATCATTTCAACTGATGCAGAAAAGGCAATCAATAAAATTCAACATTGAGGCACCCGGGTGGCTCAGTCTGTTAAGTATCCGAGAGCATGGCTTCGGCTCAGGTCACGATCTCACAGCTCGTGAGTTCGAGCCCCGAGTCAGGCTCTGTGCTGACAGCTCAGAGCCTGGAGCCTGCTTCAGATTCTGCGTCTCCTTCTCTCTCTGCCCCTCCCCTGCTCATGCTCTCTTTCTTTCTCAAAAATAAATACTAAAAAAAATTTTTTTAATAAATAAATAAAAATACAAAACCAGCAACCTTAGAACAGAGGAAAATGTCATAGCCTTATAAGTGATACCTACACCAGCCATCACACCTAGGCGTGGAATATCAGAACGCCTTTCATAACTAGGAAGGAAGGGACGGTACCTGCTCCCACCATCGTTAGTCACCAAGTGAAGGAAAAGGAGGAAAAATGAAAGCATGATGGTCGGAGAAATCGAATTGTCACTATTTCCAGACAGTCCAATTATTTGTAAAAAGCCCTGAAGAATCAAGAGGAAAAAAATCATTAGAATTAATTCAGAGGAAAAGCCTGCAGCCTGGTAGGGGCTGTTTCTCCTCTGCCCCACAAGCCTGCACTGGCCACTCTCTGGCCTCATCCCCACCCTCTCACGGGGCCCCTCCTCTCACCAATAGACCCCAGCCCAACTGCACTTGCTGAGGACCAGCCAGGTGGGCGCAGGCTGCCTTCACGCACTCTGGTAGGCCGGGAGCCAAGTGGGGAGGAGGGCACGGAGTCTCTCTGTGGGGGCCTACCCACTGCAGATGTGGACTGTGCGAGCTCTGGTCTCAGGGCCAGGCCCTCCGGTGCCGCTGAGGACGCCCTTAGCAGATCGGTGAGGTGGTGTGGGCAGAAAGAGCCTCAGGACGTGATCACATCAGGAGTTTGGGCTGGATTCTTGTTACATCAGCAGGGCCGGATGCTCACCCTGCAGAGGGGCTCAGCCTTGGCCTTGTCAGGGAGTGAGCTCTGACCACCATGCCAGCGGTCACACTGGAAGCACAGAGTGCTGGAATGCAGGACGTCGGGTCCCACAGCACCAACCCACCTCAGCCCCACGTAACTGCCGGGCCCTCAGCAGCCCTCTGCTTGTGGTCCTCCCAGCCTCTCTGTATTGATGACTGGCTAACCAGCTTTTCTTCCCTGTCAGATCCAATCAGCCCGTGGTCAACAGGGAGTGGGCACGTGAGGACCTGGGTGGCAGGCAGGCCTCACCTGCCTCAGAACTGGGAGAAGAGGGCAAGGCCCAGGGTCCGGGGATGGATTTGGAGGGCCAGAGGTGGCGAGGATGTGGGAGAAAGGCAAAGGACTCAGGAGGAATACCAGCGAGGCATCTTCTTCCCAGAGTGCTGAGGGATGCCTCTGACAAGAGGCCACAACTGATCCTTGGAGACGGGGATTCTCGTATGCAGGGAAGCCAAGGGCCTATAGTAGTTACCTGCTGGTGCTTAATAAACTACTCCAAAACTCAGCAGCTTAAAACACTCACTGTGGGTCAGGAAATCAGAGTCCACCCGGCTGGACGTTTCTGGCACAGGGCCCCTCGGGAGGTTACAGTCAGTGTCAGCCAGGCCTGTGGTCATCTGAAGGCTTGAGTGGCACTGCAGGATCCACTTCCACTGTGGCCCATTCACCTGGCTGACACATCAGTGATGGCCCTTGGCTGGAGGCCTTGGCTCCTTCCACATGGGCCTCTCCATTGGGTGCTTGAGTGTCCACATGGCATGGCCATTGGCTTTCCCAAATGACCCAAGAGGTCAAGGCAGAAGAAGCCGTTTGCCACCACTCCATCAGATACACTGTGGATCAAGGGTGTGGGTGCCAGGAGGTAGGGATCACTGAGGACCATCTTGGAGGCTGGTTACCAGGGCCCTTAGGGGAGTAGGAGGTAGGAGGTGGACTATAAGATTTATCCAGAGAGCGCCTTCTGTGCCTCTGCCTATTTTAGGACAACGTGCTAGCCTTTCCAGTGAGCTGAGCTCAAGCCCTGTGATTATGATATTTCCCCCACAGACCCCAGTCCTGGCTCCTTCTTCCAAAATCTCGTTAGTCTGTGCCCCTCTGCCTCAAGCTCCCCCCACCCCCACCATCTGATTCTGCTCCTTTCCCCTGCCCTAACCCCCATTCCCATAACCTTGTCCCCTCACCTCCACAGCTAAAAGCTTACAAGGCTGACAAGCATTCTCTCTGTAAGCATTCTCTCTCTCTCTCTCTCTCTCTCTCTCTCTCTCTCTCTCTGACTGAGTGGGGGGAGTTCTGATCTGAGGCTCAAGAACCCACATCCCTGGGCCACACTGGGATGGAACAGAAGGGCACAGCTGTGCTTCCTGTCTACAGGGACAGCAGACACAAGGGACCCAACCAGAAGTTAAGAGTCTCCCTCCAGGTGGCCTCTACATGAAGGATGGATTTGGGAGGTGAGCTGGAGGAGGAGCCCAGACTGTTCCTGGAGGCCCCAAACCAAAGCCAGCCCTCTCTTATGGGGCTCTGCAGGGAGCGGGGTGGGAGAACTACAAAAGTAGGGTGCCAGGCTAGATGGGGGAGCACTTTCTCCTCACAGACCACAGCCTGCAAATGGGAAGTCCACACCCCAGGGGTCAGAGGCTCCAGTGTCAGCAGAGTTCAAGGCTTCCTCAGCTCCCAGAGCTCTCCCAGCTCAGGGGGATTGGCTGGAGGGGACTGAGCGCACCTGAGTCCACTCCTCAGCTCGTGCACAGGGCAGCACGCTGGATGAGAGGGGGAGGGGCCAAGCCCAGGCCAGCACCAAGGTCCAGCCAAGCAAGGGGGACATACAGGGAAAGCAAAGTGAGCAGCTGGGAATGGCAAACCCCCGCCTTGGGAGGTGGGCTCCCCGGAAGCCCAGCCTCTGGTGGGGAAGGGATTCCCAGGAAGAACTCGGGGTGCCTAGAAAGCAGGGACATTCTTAGCCTCACAAAGTGGAGGAGTGCCAGTCAGGTAAAAATGCTTTTGCCTACAGTAAAGGGGAGGATGATTTCTAAGCACATTTGGATGCGCTGGTGGGCTGGGGAGGCAGCTGAGGCCCCAAACTTCAGAAAATCCAGCTTAACCTTGTCCTTTTTGGCTTCGGAGTCCACTCTACCATGGGAGCTGCCGTGTCCTGGCATTTTTTTCTTTTTTTTACTTTTTTTATTTTTTATTTGAGAGAGAGAGAGTGGGGAGAGGGGCAGAGAAAGAGGGAGAGAGAATCCTAAGCAGGCCCCATGCTCAGTGCGGAGCCCGATGCGGGACTCGATCTCACAACTCTGAGATCATGGCCTGAGCCAAAATCAAGAGTCAGATGCTCAACTGACTAAGCCACCCATGTGCCCCATGACACTTTATATCTATCTCTGAAATCAAACTTAGCCATCCCCCTTCCTTGAGAAAGGGAAGAGCTCAGGTGGGAGGGGGAGTTGACCAGAATCAATAAATTACATCAGAGGGTTTACAGAATGGGAAATCCATACATGAACAAGCCATGAACCACCCCTTTTCTAGGCACAGGGACGCCTGAGACCACTTGCCTTTGGTCCCCCGTCCTGCTCAAAGCAAGTGTTCCCGTGCCCTCCCTTGCAGAGTTCTCAGTTCTTCCCCCACGGCACAGATTATGTGAAAAGGTCAGGTATGAATAATAGGGACTGGGGGAGCCTGTGGCAAACTGGACAGTGCCTGGAGGCGTTCACCTTCAAGAGTTGTTCTTTAAATATCATACTGGCCAAATCATAGTTGCCAGATCAGGCCACCAGTTTAAAACTCAAACAGCCTAGATGAGATGAAATCAGACCCCAAGTTATAACCCTGCATCTGCTCTTTATGCATATATGCGCATGAACACACACCCACATACACACACACATACACATACACACACATATACACATACACACACATACACATGCACATACACATACACACACATACACACACACATACATACACACAAACTCCTGAAGTAAAGTGCTCTGGACACTTTGAAGAGTCAAATTGTTGGGGTGCCTATGTGGCTCAGTTGGTTGAACGTCCGACTTGGTTTCGGCTCAGGTCATGATCTCACACTTTGTGAGATCAAGCCCCGAGGCATGGAGCCTGTTTGGCATTCTTTCTCTCTCCCCCTCTCTCTCTGCCCCTCCCCCCACTCCACGTGTGCACTCTCTCTCTCTCAAAATAAATAAACTTAAAAAAGAGTCATATTGTTACTCATTGCCCATGTTGTGGGCCCGATAAGTGGTACTCCATAAGCTATGAAGTTGGTCTGAGGTCTCTTTTCCTTCGTGTTCCCTCGGCCCCAACCGCCCCATGAAGGCCCTCTGACACGCCCCGCCCGCCGCAGACCACAGAGGCTCTGTCTTGGGTGCCAGGGTGGAAGAGGCAGTGAGAGAGGGGAATGGTTGCAGACATGCTGTCTCCAGTGGGGCCCCCGAGCCAGAGCAGAGACCTTCCCAGACAGGCTGGGAGCTTAAAGCCAGGGAACCCGGAGCACCAGAAACTCCTGGTGAGTTTATGTGGAGAGAGGAAAAATGGGTGAGGGCCATGGGTGTCTGCAAACAGTCTGCAGAGATAGAAGCTGAGGCTCAGGGCCCCACAAGCTGGGGAAAGGGAGTGCCCCGCCAGAGTCCAGAACAGGGCAACCGCCTACAATAGAAAATGCCATATTCCAGGCTGAAAGGGCCCAGGCTAAAAAGCACAGCACACTATGGGGAGGTGGCAGGGGGCTGAGAGGCCTGGCTGACCTCAGCACCCCCCATGCCCTTGCAGCTAGGCAGCTCCAAGGCAAGCCAACTGTAATGGGGAGCCCTGCTTGGGCCATGGGAGGAGGGTATAGGAAGTATTTAGTTTCCAGAGGGCGAGAGCTTATACAGGGAAGAAACAGCCAGCCAGCCTGCGAGGGCAGAGGAGGCAGGGCCAGGGGAGGCTGCACTGCTCTCATCCACCACCAGGTGGCAGCAAAAAGCACTGAACCTGCCTCACATGTTCCCAGGGTCATACAGGAGCGCAATCTGGCTGAAGCAGTTTCTCTCTATCCCTTTCTCCTGGACCTCCTTCTTCACCCACTAACTAGTCCAACAAAAGTAAGCACAGATGTGCAGAGCAGTCAAAGGGAGGCAGAACCCAGGGGTCTGGACATCTGCCTGTGCCCAGCGTGCCAACGTACTTGTTCTCACAAGCGGAGAAGCCCTAACAGCTCTGGATGAAGGACGCCAGGCACTCTGAAGATGGAACTCACCCTGGCTGGACCATGGCTTTTTACTTTGGCCACTGGGCAGTGGCTCTGGGTGACATCTATCTGTGCATCATTGCAGATGGCTATCTATACAGGTGGCTGCCCTTCTTCCAGCTCCCAGGTCCTGCCCCCAGGAAACTCTCTTGGAGTGGCCTACCCCACCTCTTCTCCTTCTCCTCCCTTGCCTTTGGCAGGAACTGGCATAATTTTATAGGGACATGGGGAAAGGAGCGTCCCTCTCTCTCTGTGGGAGACCAGAGGTCTTTCAGACTCCAAGGAAGCGGGGGGAGGGGAGAAGGAGAGATGGAAAATGGCAAGAACAAAAGGATCCAGAGAGGAAATCTGGCCAGATGAGTATGGGATGGCAGAGAAAATGCCAAGGTAAGGATGCCAATCTGGGGAGAGCTGCTCACCCCTCTATAGAGGGCCCCACTCTCCTTCCCACCCCAAGACAACATAACTAAACAGAAATGGGGTGAGGCAGAGAAAACTAGCACACAGTAGCAGGCAATCCATACATGCTTGTTAAATATGTATAATGGGGAAGAACACCGGCCTGAGAACAAGGACACCAGGTTTTAGGCATATCTCTGGCCCTAAGGAGCCAGAACTTGAAAGAGTCACTTTATCTTTGGTCCTCGGTTTCCTCATCCATGAAGTCAGGAGGTTGGACAAAAAAAGCACAGTGGCAACTGGAGCAGCTGGAGCACTGTATTTGAAAGGAC
This sequence comes from Lynx rufus, assembly GCF_022079265.1. Classification (NCBI taxonomy): domain Eukaryota; kingdom Metazoa; phylum Chordata; class Mammalia; order Carnivora; family Felidae; genus Lynx; species Lynx rufus. Next base: position 37,467,579 of record NW_025814889.1, on the reverse strand, counting down.
TGTGAGGTGGGAAAGACTCAATCAGCAATGTCTGTTGCAGGCATAGGAAAGTACAGACACCCTCACCATGCATTTGCACAGTCTAGGGATCATCTCTAAGTTCTTTCCATTCCAATGCTCCATGAGTTGAGGACAACATTGCAGGAACATGTGGAACTAGGGCTGCAGCTAGGGACACCTTAAGACAATGATGGCTTGTGAAGGCTTGCCTCTTGGCTGTTTCTCTAGTTCCTTCCCCATGGACTGACTCCAGAACACTAAGCCTAATGAAGCACCCCTCTAATGGAATGTCAGAATCCAATAGTGTGTTCGTTGTCACTTCCAACATGGTGTGTTCCATTGGGCTCTCCAAGCCAAAGCATGATACATATTCCCATCAGTGCTACCCTCCCAATGCACAAATATAGTAAGCTGTAACATCCCCAGATACAGGAACATCCCTACAGTGGGAGTTCCACACAGTGTAATATGTTAGAATCAGATGGTGGACTCAAAAAAGACCACCCTCCTTTATAAATAAGAAGGTGTGTTCCAACAGTATGGCGTGGTGCAGTGGGACTGCCTCTAGCCCACCAGAAGGAGCTGCCCTCGCTGAGGAGAGAGCAGCGTGGCTTCTGGCCGGGGGCACCCATGAACTTCACAGAGGTGCTCAGCAGGACTGTGGTAAGGGACAGAGGCAAAGGCTGTTTGCTGTAGTGGCCCTGACAGAGGTTCCTGGCTCAATGGCCACTTGGCTGCTGGCCACATCCTACAAGTGGGTCTCCTTCTCCCCAATGATTAGTCCTTCCTTTGTTGGGGAAGGCCCACAGTCCTGGCTGGTACCACGGTCCAGACACAGGTGTTGCTTGGGCTGCGGGAGGCTGGGGTCGGGGGTGGTGAGCTGTTGCAGGCGCTGTGGAGAGAAGAAGGAACGAGTGGGTGCTACCGGTGAGAAAGACAAAGCTGTTTCATCCTGGTTGTATCCCCAGGGCCTGGTACAGAGCCAGGCACACTGGGGGCAGCCAGCACAATATGAGTAAATACATGAATAAATATTTTGAGAAGAGAGAAGAGACGATCAATCCCGTGGCGATTAAGAGCATGAATGGGCTGGGTTCTAGTCCCAGCTATGTTACTACCTATGCAACTTTTAGGCAACCCATTTAACCCCTCTGTGCCTTATCTGTAAAACGAAGATAATAATAGTACACAGCTCATAGTATAGTGCCTGGCACAGGGTCAGTTGGTCAATAAGTGCCTATTATTTTTTATGAGGAGCAGTACTACTATTATTACTGTTATTGGTGCCATCTTCTTCCCCTCCTTCTTGCCTTGAATGCAGATGTGATGACTGGAATGATGACAACCTTCTTGTGACCATGAAGTGGTAAGCATGATGATAAAAAGACGTGCTCAGGATGGAGGTGCAGAAATAGAGGAAGAGTTTGGCCCTAACAACTTCTTTTCAGCAGCTGAGCCAAACACCAGCAGCACCCATCTCTGGTCTCTTGATGTAAAAAGAAAATAAGCCTATTTGCTTATTGCAGGTCGGGTTTTCCATTACTTGTAGGCCAGGTAGATTTCTGCAAGTGTAATGTCTTTGTGGAGCATGTGCTATCCCCTTTTGGGAAGGCATGTCTTAAACTCTAAACAGGGAGCTTTTGCCCATGCCTCCCCAGGCAGAATTAAGAAAAGAAACCAGGAATGAACCATGATAGCTGGTTATTAATTTCCTGGGAGCAAGGAATTTGTGCCCTATAAATCTCTGTCTGGGCACCTTGAAGTTCTTATTGTGACTCAGTTTCCTCCATAAGCATTTGACAGTGTACCCATGGTCAATCTGCCCACATGATTGGCTGGAGGTCAGATTCTGAAGGTCTAGGATTCTAGGTCTTTTGAGTGTTTCTGGAAATGAAGCCATTGGACTGGTCTTCAAAGACCCTTCTCTTTGAGATATCATCAGACCAAAGAGCTGTCCCACACTCAGAGCTGGGCCCTGCCCATCGTGCCCTGCCTGCAACCTCACTCAGCAACCCCCTTTAATATATCACTTCCCCTGGCCCCTACCTTCTTGAAGGAACCCTGGGTCTTCAGAAGGGTGATGATGATGAACAGAGGGACGCAGACCATGGAGGACAGAGCCAAGAACCAGCCGATGGAGTAGCCCCAAGGAGGGTACACATAGATGTTGTTGTATTTGAGAGGTGTGTACTTGCTCAAGGAGAAGAGGAAGGTGGCCTGGAAAGAGGGAGAAGTGGATGCAGATTAGACAGAGAGCCCTTGAAATCCTCTCTTTAGCTGCTTAAATATCCAGTGACAGAGGACAAGTAAAATACACTGAAGTGGGGGCGCCTGGGTGTCTCAGGTGGTTAAGCATCCAACTCTTGATTTTAGTTCAGGTCACGATCTCAGTCATAAGATCGAGCCCTGCATTGGGCTCAGCGTGGAGTGAGGAGCCTGCTTGGTTCCTCTCTCTTTCACTCTCTCTCTCTCTCTCAAATAAATCAACTTAAAAGAATACACAGATAGATAAATAAATACACTGAGGTGCTTCAATGAGGTAGAATAGTAAAAGCCATTACAAGCTGTGGGCCAAGGCATCACTTCACGGAGGGCTGAGACAGGAGGTGGTGGGGGAGGGGAGGGAGGAGGAGCCCTGAGCAGGCAGACAGAAAGAGACCATAACTGGGACGTCTGGCGGCTGGATGGAGGCGCTATGAGAAAGGAAGGGAGCAGAAACTGTAGGGTAATGATGGTAAAGCAGAGAGATGAAATGGTCCCAGGAAGGAAGGGCAGGAGAACCAACCCAGAAGTGGAAATGGACCAGCCTCCCAAGGTAACTGGACAGGCAGGAAAAGAGCCCCAGAACCCGGGCATCCTGTTCCTTGTCCCCGAGTCTTCTGGATGTAGGAGGAGATATAGGGGTAGCTGGGTGGGCACATACCAGGCAAAGTCCAGGGGTCAGAAAGAGCCAGGAGATCTTCACCAAGGGCCATGGCCGGTAGCCAATCATGTCTTCAACGTTGTCATAGAACCGATCTGCCCCTGCCCAGGTGGGAGGGGAGTGTGAGAACAGGAGGAAGGGAAGAACTCATGGTATCTGGGAAGGACTCACCTGGCTTTGCACTCTTCCCCCTACCCTATGAGAGGAAACCAGATCCAGGCACATGAATGAAATGGGTCCCTGGCACCCCAACCACAAGGCAGGGAGCGAGGAGGAAGAAGGGGCTGCCACCAAAAAGCCAGGTGCCCTTGAGAGAGTCACCTAACCTCCCAGTTAAATCCTTTGGCCCCTTGTCTAGGAATGAAGACCCTACTAACCACAGAGGTGGGTGTGAGCCTAAAATGGGCACAATGACTGTGCAAACGCTCACTTATATATGCCTCAGACATGACTTCAGTTTCAAGTCAAAACAGCAAAGTTCCCACTGTTCCAAGCATAGCGTGCTGAACTCACATAAGGCCAGAAAGCCTCTGGGAATGGAACAACAGTCTAGATTCGACACTCTGGAGGAGCCACTCTGTGTTCTTAGAAAATCTTGCTAAGAGGCTTGCTTTGTGTTTGTGGAAACACTGACTGGATTTGTTTACTGTCCTTCTGTTTCCACGTTTGCTCCAGATCCAGATCCAGCCAGTCTCCCAAAAAGAAAAGGGCCGCTGATTGGGAAAGACAGTTGGAGGGCCCCCTAGCCCTTCCTCAGGAAAAAAAAAAAAAAAGGAACTTTCCGCTGATCACTGATGGGCATGAAATGCCACCATTAGGGAGCCATTCCTTTGGCTTCTAAATTTTTCCCCCAGTTAAAAACCAGATGTTACTAGGAAGGGGTAACATACTAAGGTTTCTCAGCTACTTATACCTTTCTGTGATTGAGTTTATCAGATCTTCTTTGAGAACAAGTTCTGAGGAGCAGTAGGGGAAAATCAGAAAGACATCAGATGCTTGAGGTGAGAAGACAGGTGACCTGTCCCAGGAAAGGAAAGGACACCAAAAAAGAAGGCCTAGAGTAGCAAAATAAAAACCTTCTTGTGGCTTTCCTACCTATGCCCAATACACGGCACCCACCTACCCTCTCTGCCCTGAGCCTTGTTACACTAGCAGTGTGTTCCCCCCCAACCTGGTGCAGTGGAGTCAGATGGTTTGGGTATGATGATGCCTCCCCCACTTACTCTCTGTGTGAGCTCAGGCAAGAGACCTACCTCTCTGAGCCTCACCTCCCCTGCACAGGCTGTTGTGTGGGTTGAGGGAGAATGTATGATACAATCATCACGTTGCTTGGCATTCAGCAGTGCACGGACTCCATGCATAAAGATTTCTCCTCTATTGTCATCAGGCACAACAATGGCATGGATGTCACAGCACTCAGCACCACTGGCCAGTTGCCCCAGCACTGAGGGGGGTCAGGGAGGTTGAGGGCAGTCAATGGAAGGCAGAACTCACTTTAGTTTAAGAAAGAAATGCATAACAGCCACAACAAAAAAAGCTACCTCAAAAACGTGGGAACGAGTTTTCTGTTCCTGGAAGTACTCAAGCAAGGTCTGGGTGGTAACCTAGAAAGGGAGTGTGGGAATGTGTGGAGGCTCAGACTACGTGGCCCTGAAGATCTCTTCTGACTAGGACTCCCACTGATGAAGTGCCTCCAGCAGTTTCCGCATCAAGAAAACGGCACACTGTTGTTTCTGATTCCTCTCACTAGTGCAGGAAATCAGTTTTGTCCTTACCGCAGCTCTGTCTGCCACAATGAGAAACGCCTGGGTTCCCAGAGGCGGACAAAGTTCCCAGAGAAAAGAACCAGGGCAGCAACACCAAGACCTATAGAAACCAGAGGGCTGGCACACCCCGCCTCTCACAACCTTAGGGGTAGGCTCTCCCCACCTCCCCCCTCCACTTACCATACACCCAGCTGATGCAGATCACTTCAAACACTGCCAAGAAGAGCAGGCATATGCCACTGGAAGCGTAATAATCAAACAGCTGGAAGATATACATCCCGCCCTGCAGAGAGGCAGGGAGAGCTGGGCCTTGGCCAATGGGGGAGGGAACCCGCTCCTCAGGGACAGGGCGCACACCCATCTGGGCACACATCCTGCTCGGCCCATGGGAAATTGTTCCTTGCATCTGAAGGCGGTTTGGCCAGGCAAGACAGGCCCTTCATTTAACATCGGGACAACAACCTGACAGCTACGGGGACACTGGGAACTGCCTGCCAGGGATCGTATCTCCTAGAAGTTGGCCCCACCTCACTCTGAGAGTGCTCCACTCCCCTCTCCAGGCCCGAAGGACAGCCAGGGCCAGACACTTACCGTGTTCTTGGAGAAGGTCCCTCTCTTTCCTGTGGGGTTGGGTGGGTGGCAGAAGGTAAGCCTGAAGCTGCACCCACCTTCTTTAATATGAGGAGGGGAATCTGGCTAAGAAGGGCATTCCTGACAATGTCATTGGACCAGCTGGATCCAACCATGCCTGAAACCAAATATCCCTAGACTTTGCAGTTTCCTGGCCCCCCCAAGGCTCCCTTTTCTGCTTAAGCTAGCTTGCATTTGGTGTCTGTCACCCGACACGGAAAGACAGCTAACTAACACAGGTAGGTTCTGCCTCGCGGTCCCCACAACCTTGCTGTGAGGAAGGTGGGCTCTGAGAAGGGTCACCAGTGCACCCCACGGCTCCCTCAGCTTGGGGCCCTGCCTGCAGGCCGCCCCCCTCTGCTCACCTCCGTGACCAGGAAGAGCCCTAGCAGGTAGCACACGATGGCAATGGTGAGAATGAGAAGTTCTCGCCTCCCGCTCTTCCGGAGCTGACCGGGGAACATGTCCACAGAGGCTGTCACCAGGCACTCCACACAGACAAACTGCGGGCAGGAGGGAAGCCGGGGTGAGAGGCACCGCCTGCCCGTGGGCCTTGCCTGGCGTGGCCTTGCCCTGGCCGCCTCACACCCCACTCACCCGTGCTGATGCACAGGAGCGCAGGAAGGGGCACAGGGGCAGAAACAGGGTGGCCAGCCCTGCCCTCGGCCGTATCTCTACGACCGAGGGTCCCAGGAGTGAGGGTTGGAGGGGGAGATATGTTCCGTCCCCAGGATGGGGGGTGGGGCTGTGGGGGGAGAAAGCAGGTGGCCCCCCTCACAGAAGAAGGTCTTGAGGCCAACGGTCACCCAACCAACTGCAAGGACAAACCCTGGAAAGTGGAGTGGGGCTTGGAATGTAGGTCAGGGGAAAAGGTGTTGGGGGGGGGGAAGGGAAAGCCCAGAACCTCAGAAGCTGGCAAGAGGGTCACCAGGGCAGGGAGGGTCGGGGTGGGGTGACGAACCTGGCTGTCCAGCCCTAGGAAGATGAGCATGATGAAGAAAAGGCAGGACCACAGCTGGGATAAGGGCATCATAGTCACCGCCTTGGGGAACGCGATGAAGGCTAGACCAGGACCTGCAGGCACACAGCACAGTCAGGAGAGCTCCTGGCTCTCACTGCCCTGGCGAAGAGCCTTCTCCCAAGGCACTGTGTGTGTGGAGGGGCAGGGGGAAGGGGGAAAGCGTTTAGGGGAGTGGTTCAAGAGATCAGGGTAGTTTCACCCCTTACTCTGCTCTCTGGTTCTGGGGAGTTGGCTGTGCATTGGTTCATCCATTTATCCATCCCTGCACACAACCGTGGGGCTACCCGCCCTCAGTGCCCTCCCCCACCTCCCTCCCTCCCATGAGAAGGCCCAAGCTCTGCCCCCAGTTGCTGAAAGGTTCTCATAAGCCAGCTGCTGGGACTCCTGCCTGGGACCCTGTAGGAGGGATCTGTGTTCCCTGACCCCCCTTCCCCTCAGGGCCCAGACAGCAAAGTGGTACCTACCAGACTCGGCCACTTCAGAGATGGGCATCCCCTGCTCCTGGGCCATGAAGCCCAGGATGGAGAAGACCACGAACCCGGCCGCGAAGCTGGTGGCGCTGTTGAGGAAGCAGAGGGCGATGCAGTCCCTGCGGGGCGGGGCCAATGCAGAGGAACCAGGAAGGAAAATGAGGAAGAAATCCATCAAGGGAGGGGAGATCCAAAGACAGCAAGCGGGGAGAGGAGAGGGAACAGGAAGGCAAAATATGCGAGAGGAGAGAAATGGAAGAGAGAATGGGCGAAAGACCACGGTCATGTAGTGGAAGGTGAGAGAAGAACGTGAGGAAGAAAGAAGAGGAGGGAAGGAAGACACTGAGTCTGCAAGATGAAGCTGATTCCCCGACCTCACTGCAGGCAGGTCTGGCGCCCTGGGGTCCCACAGCGTCCCCACCGCCCAGCCCTACCTGTAGCAGTTGTTGTGGTACTTGTTGTAGCTGCCCAGGGCTGTCAGGCACCCCTGGCAGATGGCGAAGGAGAAGAAGATCTGGGTGCCCGCGTCCATCCACACCTATGTGAGACCCCAAGAAAGTGGCAGAGGGAGTGGGAGGGTGCCCGCCCGTCATCCCTCAGCCCCAGCGGGCCCCCCTGGGTGTGCCTTCAGAGTCGCTTATTCCCCACTCTCTGCTCACAATCTCTTCACTGGCAGGCCAGGTTTAAATTTGCCTCTTTTGGGGGAGAGGCGCCTGGGTGGCTCAGTCGGTTGAGCATCCAACTTCAGCTCGGGTCATAATCTCACGGTTCCTGAGTTCGAGGCCCACATCTGGCTCTGTGCTGATAGCTTAGAGCCTGCTTTAGATTCTGTGTCTCCTTCTCTCTCTGCCCCTCCCCAACTCTCTGTCTCTCTCTCAAAAATAAATAAACATTAAAAATTTTTTAAGTAAATTTGCCTCTGGGGGCACTTCGTAGGCACCAAGTACTTGAATTTCTCAGGTGGAGTGGCGGTGCCCCCGAGAAGGCAAAGCCTACCTGCAGGGCAGAACTGAGAGCACCTGGCTCATTCAACAAGTGCTACCTACGGGCCACTTCATTAAAATATAAAGAAAAACACCACCAGGACTCCACGGGGAGGGGGTGCAAAGAATGCACTCAGACAAGTCCTAGAGGAGGAAATACAAATGGCCAGCAAATCTGTGGGAAAATGTCCAGCCTCACAGCAGTAAAAAATAAAAAAAAAAATTAAGACAACAAAATGATACTATTTTGATCTATCAAATTACCAAAGGTTAAATTATTATCGAATCTCTCATGGGCCCTGCAGAAAAAAGGGTACCCTCCAATACTGGGGGAGAAAGTCCACATTTCTCTAAAGCCAGTACATTTCAAGAACCTTAAAGGCACATGCTCTTTGACTTAGTGATTCCAGGGCTGACTGCCATCAGGAAATAATCAGAGAGGTGGCAAGAGATTTAAATATGGGGTGTCCAATGCAGCTGTATATACGATCATAAAAAACTACATGACCTTAAATGTCCAAGAATCAGAGATTGAGAAAGTGAGGACCCCGACCCCAGGGGTGAGCGTTCAGAGGACACGGGGCCTTGTCTGCTTTGCCCACTGCCCCACTCCATGGTCAGAGAGCCACCTGGCACTGAACGGGTCCTCAGTACATTTTGGGTGAATGAGTGACCGAATGGATGATGGATGGAGGACATATTATGCAAGGATTTAAAATGACTTCTACAAATGAATGTGATAGCATGAAAAATGCTTACAGTGGAATTTAAATGAAAAAAGATGCATCTCTCTGTATATAAATATCTCAAATACATTAAAACAAAGATACACAACACCAACTAGAAAAAGAGTTGGAAGGAAATATACTAAAATGCTCATAGAGATGATACCTGAGTGGTGGGATTACAAGACACCTTTATCTAATTTTTCTCCAGTGGAGATATATTGCCTTTAATCTTTTTTTAAAATGTTTATTTATTTTTGACAGAGAGAGAGAGACAGAGCATGAGCGGGGGAGGGGCAGAGAGAGAGGGAGACACAGAATCCCAAGCAGGCTCCAGGCTCCGAGCTGTCAGCACAGAGCCTGCTGCGGGGCTCAAACTCACAGACCGCGAGATCATGACCTGAGCTGAAGTCAGACGCTCAACCAACTGAGCCACCCAGGCGCCCCTTTTTAATTTTTTTGCAGGGGGGAATATATTGCCTTTAAACCAAGAGAAAAGCAACTACAGATTTTCAAAAGTACAGCTCTGGTTTGGGGTGGGAGGCATCTGGGAAAGGGTCCCCAGCACAACCCCTACCTGGGGGTCCTTGAGGCGAAGCAAATCTGGCTTCAGGTAATAGATGACACCCTCGTAGGCTCCCGGAAGGGTGATGCCTCGGATCAGTAGGATGATCAGCATCAGGTAGGGAAATGTGGCTGTGAAATAAACAACCTGGAGGGGAAGCGGGGCCAGGTCACTGCTGTTGGGGACACAGCTGCCGGGAGGTACCAGGGAGTCTGCGGTAGTCCTCCTGTCACCCCTCCTCAGGCAGCATGAGTCACACCTAGCTCAGGGTCCGACACCTTCTTAGAGATGCTGAGAGCGTGTGAGCACCTGTCTTCCTTTACACATTCCAGTGGGTCTTAGGTGCCCTGGCAGGCAGACTGTGAGATATACATCAGCAGGGCAAAGAGGGAACAAGGACAGGGAGGGGTACAAGCTTCCAGCCATAACATTTCGAAGACTATTTTAGAATTCAGGGGCGCCTGGGTGGCTCAGTCTGTTGAGCGTCTGACTTCAGCTCATGTCACGATCTCCCAGTTCGTGAGTTCGCGCCCCACGACTGGCATCCTCTGTCCATCACCCACCCCTGTCCCTCCCCCACTCACTCTCTCTGTTTGTCTTAAAAATAAATAAACGTAGAAAAAAAAATAGAATCCAGAATCTGTTCTCCCTTAATCCCTCACCCTAGCTGGTCTCCCTATGCCCCTGGTGAGTGTGGGACGTGGTGAGGGAGGGGGAGCAGATCGCCACAATGACCTGTGGCAAAACTTAGACTGCACTTTTCCAGGCTTAAGGTTGGGCAAACAGCAGTGGCCTGAGCTTTGGGACATGGAGACACTCAGATGGGTCTACTCGGCCCCTGACCAAGTTTAGCTCCTTAACCCACGGGGATGGCAATATCTGTGTTATTATCACTATTTCTAGTTTTATTATAATTACAACAATCCGTGGAAAGGCAAGGCTGCCCCCCAAGAACAGGCTAATCAGAGAAGTCAGCATCCCGTCTACTCCTGGCTTTAAAAAGCATGAGGCATCCACCTGAGATTCCTTGGGTTGAAAATAAGTGTTCAAGTCTGAACTCTCTCAACACATACAATAAGCCACTCTTGTCCATTCTTGGCTTAAACCCCCGTGATTACTAGAAACTCACCACCTCAAAGATAGTTCTGTGTGCTAGTTCTTACCAAACATTGTCTTGTTGTGTTATTAGGTGCAAACAGCAAGTCATAAAAGTGTATGATCCTAATTGTGTAATATACACACATAATAGATACAGATATACACAAGCATACTTAAAAAGGAAACTAGAAGGCAATACAGCAAAACATTAACAGGGATTAGTAGATCCAAACTGCCACCATGCTGGCTCCAACAGTGATTAGGGGACTTTTATGCTTCTCATTTTGCTCTGCATGTTTCTTATGTAAACAGGTCTTTTAAAGTAATATTGAAAGAGAAAGTCCTTCCTTGTGCTGAGCTAACCTCTTCCTACCATTTTCCCCTGCTCTCACCATGCCTCTCCCCTAAACTACTCTTTCAGTTCTCCACAGGGACTCTGTGAGTGTCTCCATGGATTCTGGGGGGCTGCAGAGAGCTTACCAGGAGCCAGAACACCTCACCTTGCCAGTGGACTTGACCCCTTTCCAGATGCAGAAGTAGCAGATGACCCAGGCAAGCAGGAGGCACAGGGCCAGCTCCCAACGGAGGGCCCCCAGGTCATGGATGCCTGAGGTGATGCCCAAAACACGTCTCCTGAGGATGGAAAAAATGAATAACCAGGTGAAAGGCTACAGGGGCACAAATCGCCTTTGTCTTCAAGTCTCTTGATTCTTAGAGCTGACCCCACACATCTCAGGTTCCAGGCTTCCCCACCCCATCCCCCTGCACCTCCCCTATGGCCATGCCATGTTCCCACCTGTAGTCTGTATGCCCCTGGCCGTTAGAAGACCAAATCACGTAATCCCATAGGTATCTTTGTCTTTCTAACCATCCAGCTTTCTTTGTTGTACAGAGAGATAGAGATAGATAGAGAGAGAGAGTGAGGGTGGTAAATAATAAATGGATAAGTAGATGGAGAGTAGATATTCAGGTTGATGCACAACTACATGGGTATCAAACAGAGGGGCTGAATGTGTTTTAGTACCTAAAGGGTGTAGGGAGTAGTGGAAATGTGTGTGCGTAAGCGTTGGTGGACATGTGTGAGGTTTGGGTGACATGGGGTCGTAAATGTGTGAGGGTGTAGGTAGACACATGTGAGTGTTGGTAAATAAGTGTGGGTTTTCGGTAAGGGTGAGGGTACAGGTATACTTGTGTCAGAACGAAGGTGGACACGTGGGCATGGGCAGATGTAAGGGTGTAGTCAGGGGAAGGGTGGAGGTGTGAGTATAGTGTTTGCCAGTTTTTGCAGTACAAATGCTTCCTCCTTGGCCAGTTTCAAGCCACCAACATGACATCACTGAACACAAAGCTGGGGAGCGATGTGCACAACCAGCTCTCCTTAGCTGGGACAGACTATTTGCCGTGCACCTGTGGACACGTGTGGGTTGATGTGAGTGTTCCCTCATGGCTCAGTGATGTGCGAGGTGGGGGTGGGAGGTGGGTAAGTGCTGAAGAACATGCACAGAAAGGCTTGAACTTGTACTCCAAGTCCCAGACCTCAGACATCCAAATTTCCTGCTTGGGGCCCTTAGCACATGGCATCCAAGCCCAGCACCTACTCCCAGAATTCCATGACAGGTGAAGTGAAGTTCTCAGACGGGGTCGCTGTGCGGGCTCCTGAATGGTTCATAAAGTCCACGCAATGCTCTGTTGGGAACAAGGGGTGGGGCGGGGGGCTGTGCATCAGCTGGGGACCAGATGGGGAGAGATGCCCTCACATCCTAGTCCCTCCAACCCTCTGACCTTGCAGCCCAGCAGTCCCCATGATTCCCAGTCCCAAGAGCTTCCCCTGGAGCCCCCATTTCCCAGGAGTTAGCCACTCAAGTGGTTCATGGGACCATGTGCCTCCCTCCTCATGTGCCTCACACTGCTCTTGTTCCAGTGAATCTGGCTGTTTCTCTGGCCACCCCGCCCACCAACCTCTGACACAGACCTCGGATCCCCTCTGCCCCTATAACTTGCTCACTCTCTCTCCACTCAGCAGATGAATGGACTGAGTCCTTGGGCTTGCTCTTCCCCCCACATGGCTTATGCTGTTCACATTTTGGGTCCTTCTCATCCTTCAGGCCTCAGCTAGCTCTTTCCCTCCCACTGCTGTATAGTTTCTGCAATGTTTCTTTCACCCATTGCAATTTGTGATTGTTTTATTAACTTGTCTCTATCACTAGACCACACACTCAAGGAGGGCTGGGGCCACGTTGCCAGTGCTCACCCTTGGATCTCTAGTACCTGGCACAAAGGGAGTGAGGATAACCCCCTGCAGTTATATAAAACATTCACAGTCTTGTTGGATTTTTGGTTCTCCTAATGGGAACCTAGCCTAGGCTCCCACAAAACTGCACCAGAGGCCACAGAACTTGGCTTTGAGGCAAGTTATACCATGTGCTCTGTCATTGTTCGCCATCACCAGCCACCACAGGCCCAACCCCTAAGGAGAGGCCCCCTCCCAGGGGCTGAAATGATGGATACCTGTGTTCCAGGTATTGGTACAGGTTGTCCAGGGCAGCTCAGAGGTAAAGGAGCTGAACAGGTAGAAGAGAGCCCAGGCGAGGATGATGATGTAGTAGATGTTCAGGTAGGACTCAATGACCACCGACGCCAGACCAATGCCTTCGGGAGTAGGGCAGGCATGGGGAGCAACAAATAGAATCCAAGAGATCAATGTTAGCCCAACAAAGTCACATAGAAGCTGCCAGCTGTGGCTAGAAGGACATTGGGTACTAAACGAACAGAACACCCGTGGTTTGCTTGTTGGCCTCAGAAGCCATTTACAGCATATTTTTCTTTTTAAATTTATTTTTATTTTTTAATGTTTTTAAATTTATTTTTGAGAGAAAGACAGAGCACGAGAAGGGAAGGGGCAGAGAGACAGAGGGAGACACAGAATCTGAAGCAGGCTCCAGGCTCTGAGCTGTCAGCACAGCCCCACGCGGGGCTCGAACTCACGAACCATGAGATCATGACCTGAGCCGAAGTCAGACGCTCAACCTCCTGGGACACCCAGATGCCCACAGCATATTTTTCTAAGTAAGAAAAGCAGGTTACAGAATACCATCTCAGGCATTCTTCCACTTTTGCAATATATATTTGAATGTATACCTTTTTTTTTTTTTTTTCTGATGAGATAAAGTCTGGAAGGATTGTCATCCAAAAGTTAACGGTGGTTGTCTATCTAGGTGATAGGATTTCGGCTCATTTTTTAAAGTTTGTTTGTTTTTTACCTTTTGTCCATCTGCATTTTCTAGTTTTTCTGTGACAATCATGCATTACTTGTGAAATAAAAAGTGCAAAACCAAAAGATAAGTGCAAAAACCAAAAGAAACCAGCAAGGAAAAAAGAAAGGAGAAGTGGTCGCTGACTGTCAAGAACTCTGGAGCGTGAGTCAGTCTCCGCACGCCACCTCGCTGCAGAGTGCGGGGCCAGAGTGTTGGCAGAGGCGTTCTCACACCCAGGAGCAGCCTGGAGGCTGGCTGTGGCTCCCTATGGGGGGGAGGTACCAAAGGGCAGGCACAGTCACCCCCACCCAGCCCGTCTGCTCCTGCAAACGTGGGATCTTTGCCACAGTAATTTTAAAAGTAGCACGTTGCCAGGGAGGCTCTTAGTCCCGAGGTGTGAAAGCTGGGCAGAGGACAGATCACAGGCCTGTTTGTCCTGAGTCCTGAGTCCTCGCCCGGGCTCAAGAACGACTTAAGGAAGGCCAGCTCAGCCCCAGGGCAGGTTGGAGAATCAATGCTGACTGTCAACAATACCACCCATTGGCCAGGCAAGCCCACCCCGATTGTCTATTCCCGCTGGCCTGGCAAACTCGACCAGAGGCCATCCGTGTTTTCCTGCATCTGGGTCCCTGCAAAGCATCCAGGCACTGGGGGGACGGGAGCCCTAAAGTGGCCGTGGCCAGGGCAACTTGGTCCTCGGGAGGGGCGGTGGCTGGGGCTGCTGATGGTGAGGAGGGTCCCCCGGGGGAGCCGGTGGCGGGGATATTCAGAGCGCGCCCACAGACGCCCACACACCCAAACAAGCGGCCACTGTGCGGCCACTCGCCCGCCGGAACGCACTGTGCTCCCACCGCCCGCCCCGTAAACACCGACCTGACCCTGGAGAAGGCAGGGCGCCAGGCTGGGGAGGGGAGGTGCCCCTTCTCTGAGAGGAGGAAGCTTGTGCCTGTGTGCAAATTGAAGAGGGAGGGTGGGCGAGCACAGGGTGTGCCCAGGCTCCCTGGGAGGTGAACTGTGGGCTGGGTGCAGTTAGGCAGGTGGCGGGCAGGCAGTAAGCAGCCTGGACCCTCCCACCAACATAGGTGCACACACCTTGAGTGAGCCTTTCCCTGAGACCCCAGGCCTTGGAGTCCCTTCAGCTTGGAAAAGACAGAAGGAGCAGCAATCGCTCCCCACAACCCCCATCCAACGCTTAGTCTGCTCCCCCTGTCTGTGGTGACTCCCTTGGAGAGTTAGTACATGCGTGCCAGAGAGGCCGGCCCCTGTTTTGGACACCCAGGGGCTCGCGTGGACCTTGGGATAGAGCCCAACTGGCTGGGACAGTAGGCTGCTCTGGGGTCTGGAGCAGAGCACTGAGAAACTCTGTGCTCCGGCTGAGGCCACAGCACTCCTGGAGCAGCCAGAACTCATGAGTAGAAATGCATGTGGGCCAAGCTTCCCCCTGCCCCGGCCGCTCACTGCTGCCGCGACAGGGGCCCCACGGACGCCCCAAGAGGGACCAGTACCAGACCAGCCTTGTACCCCAACCAAACCCCCAGTCAGTGGTCAGGGACCCGGCCTGCTCAGGAACCAGTGTTTCTCTACCATGCCCACCCCCGTCCAGCCTACCGAGCTGGGCAGCAACCCCAGATAGCCTAGTCCCTGGGCTCCCTTAGGGACTGACATGAGGGAAAAAGTCCTCTCCTCATTTCAAATATGCAAGAAACCTCTTGGAGACCAGGATTGGGCTTCCCACTGGCCCCCAGGGGACTGGTCCAATCAATTAAAGATGGGGTCAGGGAAGGACACTCCAAACTGCTCACACTAGTGCCAGCAACTCCATAGAGGGAACAGGAACTGTCCCTAACATAATCCCGAACACAAGAAATAGCATGAATTTGCAGCTCAGGGAGGCCTGGGTTCAAATCCTTAGCGAATGACCTCATTTTCTCATATACAAATAACTAAGAGAGTTATTACTGGAGGATTCAATGAGGAAATGCATGTAAAGTGCTTACATGAGCCCTAACACATAGCAGGGCTGAGCAGATGTCAGACGACATCGTCTTCATCATCATGACTATTGTTATGTACTCTGGGACCACGCCATGTACCCAGGAACAGCTTTCCAGGAAGCCAAGGAAGATGAAGCTCAGGATTCCTCACTTGCAAGGACCCCTTCCAAGGCTCCTCATCTGAAGTTTCACTTGCAATTTTGTGCTGTCTTTCTTGAGGAATGCTTTCCTCCCCAGCATCTATAAGCTTTGGGCCCCACAAAGTCTGGCGACACTTCCTGGGTCGTCCACAGCACTTAGCACGGGATGAGAGGAGATGACTAGGAAGCAGTGGCCCCAAAGGAAGGGGAATGGGGTGACGGAGGGATAGAGGCCCTTGGGGGCCCTGGTAGGAGGGCAAAAGGGAACACTCACCCTGGAGAAGGGGGCAGATCTTCCTCCAGGCTGTCACACTCCCTTGGCTGGTGTACTGGCCCAACGCCACCTCCAAGAAGAACACTGGGATGCCACAGGTGAAGAAGAAGATGAAATAGGGGATGAAGAAGGCTCCTGTGGAAGAAGGAGGCAGGAGCTGAGCCCTCAGTCCTCGGAGACCTGTGCCCCAGTGCTCGTCACCCTCCTCACCCTCCCAGGGGCCCAAGTCGGCTTCCTCCCATCTGCTGGCAGGGACAGGCAGAAATTTTCCAGTCTGAACCCCACTCAGGATAGGAAAGGCCTTTGGAGAAAAATGAGTAAAAATTTAGGTGGAAATCCTAACAGACGCACTATTTATTTTCTCAGTGTGCTTCACAAACTCAGTCAGTTTATTATTTTTGGAACAAAAACATGTGTTCTGTATAATTTGATATGCTTATTAAATTATCAAGTTTGTTACATGTTAGAGAAAAACAAACAAAAACACCTTGGAAAAATTATTTTCCCTCTAATAATTTTCAGAGGGTTTTTTTTCCCCTCCACCAGGCTCTGGTCTGAACTGGGGTCTTAGCAGACAAGGCCCTTCCTCTGCTCAGGCAGATTTCCGGGCACTGGGGTTTCAGTAGCCATGTGATAAAGCACTGACCTACAGGCCCCCATAGGAGGCCAGGCCTAAAAAGCATCTGATAAATTATGGAATTTGAAGACAACCCTAAGCCATCAGAGCCCACTTCAGTCACTAAGATAGTGACCTCACCTCAGAAGTGTATCCATGGGTGAATGGAATATTGTTTACTGTACAATAATAACACTTAGCACCTATTTGCTGCTTACTATATATAAGGCATTCTTTTTTTTAAATTTTTTAATGTTTATTTATTTTTGAAAGAGAGAGAGAGAGAGACAGAATGTGAGCAGGGGAGCGGCAGAGAGGGAGGGAGACACAGAATCCAAAGCAGCCTCCAGGCTCTGAGCTGTCAGCGTGAATTCACAATCCATGAGATCATGACCTGAGCCGACGTTGGACGCCCAACCAACTGAGGCACCCAGGTGTCTTTGTAAGGCATTCTTGTAAATGCCTCACCAGCATCAAAATCCTCAACAAAGCCACCTCCTGTGGGGTAGGTACTATTGTTATCCCCATTTTACAGATGGGAAAACTAAGACACAGATGAGGAAACTGAGACGCAAACCCAGCTGGTCTGATCCTGAGTCTGTGCTCTTTTTTTTTTTTTTTTAAGAGAAAGAGAAAGAGCTCAAGTGTGAGCAGTGGAGAGGGGAAGAGGGTGGGGGAGCTCAAGTATGAGCAGGGGAGAGGGGCAGAGAGAGAGAGAGAGAGAGAGAGAGAATTTCAAGCAGGCTCCACAATCAGCATGGAGCCCAATGAGAAGCTCAATCCCACAACCCTGGGATCATGACCTGAGCTGAAATCGAGAGTCAGAGACTCAACCGACTGAGCCACCCAGGCACCCCGAGCCTGTGCTTTTAACCACTGCATCATAAGACCACTCAAGTAATCCACTTTACTTTGTAGACAAAATAGAAAGTGCAAAGGGAAAAAGCATTGTACACCTTTTCAGTTTTTTATATACACACACACACACACACACACATACACAAACACATACATACTTCTTTTTTTGCAAAAGTGAGAACCTACTATAATCACTTGATAACCATTTAAAAACACATCAAGAACCTATTACATCAATAAATACATATGTCATAATTTTAATGGCTATATAGTATTCTGCCTTATGCATCTACCCTAATTTATTCCATCAGTACTCCCATTGGCATTTTTGGTTGTTTTATTGGAAACTCTGCTGTGATCCGTTGTCCACAGCCTTGTGCACTTGCCTAATTTGCTCCTCAGTATAAGTTTCCAGTAGACAAATTTGTAGGTCAGAGGGTATGCATATTTTTTTTTTGCTTTTTTTTGTGGTAAAATATATATAACATGAATTTTACTTTTTAACCATTTTTAAGTGTACAGTTTCGTGGCATTAAGTACATTCACATTATTATCCAACCATCACCACCATCAATTTCCAGAACCTTCTTACCCAACCCAATCTGAAATTCTGTAGCCGTTAAATAGGAACTCCTTGTTCTCTGCCTCTCCCCAGCCCCTGGTAACCACGATTCTACTTTTTCTCTGTGAATTGCTATTCTAGACACCTCATAAAGAGGGATCATACAGTGCTTATGCCCTCAAGGTTTATCCATGCCATTTTAAGGCTGAACAGTATTCCCTCTTGTGTATATACCACATGTTTGTCTATTTGTCCATTGAGGGACATTTGGGTGGATTTCCACCTTTGGGGTTTGAACATTTTTTTAAGGTCTTTGACATGCATTTCTAAATTGCCCTCCCAGACTCTCACACCAATCTGTGCTGCCAGTAGCGATATGTGAGAGTGAGACAGAAGGATTTGCGAGTCTTCTGGGCCCTACAGAACCATAACAGCCAGTAACTCTGAGTCCTGACGACTTTTTTAACCCCAGGTTTGCCGGTACATCCTGAGTACTGCTGGAACATTCCTCAACCCAGTGCCAGTACCATCACTGACTCCAGTTTATGTGGCTTAGGTGGCTGAGGGGCAGCGTTCAGAAGTGTTTGGGCTGGGGGCTCTCCCAGAGGGCACTTTCCCAAAGTCTGGTCTGTGGCGGCCTGTGACCCATGGACCCCTTCTGCTGGCTTGTGTGGAGGCCCTTCTCTCTACTGAAGGAGACAGTCTCAGCTCTACCCTTGGCATGTAGACTTCAGCCCCACGGAAACTGGGGAGAGCTCAGGAGGCCTGGAGATGGGCCGCCGTCAGCCTGAGTCCACCCCAGAAGGGCAGTGAGGGCCTGGGCCATGGGCAGCAGTGGGAGGAGGTTGGTTCTGGATCGCCTGGATGGTTTCTCCATCCTTGGCTTTCTCCCTGGGTTTCCAACGCACTATCACTGCAAACACACTCCCCTCTAATGAACTTCTGAGAATCCTCACCTGGGGAGATTGCCCTGGCCCACATTTCTCTTGGCATCTGCCCAGACTCTGGGCACCAGAGGCCTGATGATGCCCCACAGGAATCTGTGAAGACAGGATAACTTGAGACGTGTTTATAATCTCCCTCCCTCTGCTCTAAGGTAGGCCTTATTACCTCTGCCAAGCACACACTCCTGAACCACTGAGTTTCCATTGTCATCTGGAAACTCAGAATTCATAAAATTCTCTCTCCGAGTGAACCATTTTTTGAAGATGATCTAGTTTAGTGACTCCCTGCTTTTTTGTGACCAAAGACATTATTATACCAATAACATTGTTTTTTATCCTTTTGGAAAGATTTTTCTCTACAAAACTATTTATTAACTAATAATAATTATCTATTAAGCAATAATAATTGATTCATTTATCAGTAAAAACTATATTTAACTGCCGACTGAGAATTATGGTCAGCTTGAGATAAACCCTATTATCGCAATGAGTCAGTACAATTGTAAAAGCCTGAAGCAACGAGTTGACATTTGAGTTGGTCCGTGAAGTCATGTCCCCCACACAGATCCATTATCAAGTTGTCTGCAATGAGGAACATGTGTTACTACTTTCCTAGACCCCCACACACCAGTGACCTCAGATCGGGACCTTTGATCTGGCTCAGCGTCTCTTGTTAAAGGTGAGGGAAACACGCCAGGGCCGGCGGGGGGGTGGGCAGTGTGCCTCCTCCAGGTACTTAGGTTGGGACAGAGCTCAAGTGAGGACACAAGGGACAGAAATGAACACAGACCCTGGCCAGGAAATGCAGTCTGGTTCTACCTCTTCGCAGATGACCCAGGCTCAGCCCAGCGTCACTGCACACTGGCACAGGTGCTTGTCTCCCCAGGCCGCCCCACAGTACAGAGGCCACAGCCACAGTGCAGCCACCAGGTGGGACGAGGCAGCGTGGGCCCTGGAACCCGAAAACCTGTCTCCTTTTCGGACGGCAGGGAGAGGATGCGGGAGCCTGCGAAGCAGGCTACCAGCTACCAGCTGGTTCTACGGTCTTGGGCAAATCGCTAAACATTCTGAGCCTCCACGTGCTCTATGAGATGAGGGCTCAGCCTAAGTCCTCTTTAGCTGGAGCATTAACACCCTGTGTGTCCGTGAAACTGGCCTAGGACGGTTCAGTTCGTGAGTTCAAGCCCCACATCCGGTTCTCTGCTGTCACCGCAGAGCTAGCTTTAGATCCTCCGGCCCACTCTCTCCCTGCCCCGCCCCTGCTCATGCTCTCTCTCTCTTTCTCTGGCTCGCTCCCTCTCTCTTTTTCTCTCTCAAAAATAAACATTAAAAAAAAGAAAAGAAAAGAAACAAGTTCTTCTTGCTTCCCCTGATCTCTGGCCAGGATTTATCCCCCACTCCCAGGCCTGGCTCCATATCCCTGACCTGCCAGGAAACCCCAACGCTATTTCTTTGGAGCCATCAGTTCAAGCAGCTTGTAATAATAACTGTAAGTTTTGAAACACAGAACAAGTTACATAGTAGATACTCAGTAAATACTTGTCAAATTAAATATGAATCGTGTTTAGAAGGATTTTCTAAACAATGATTACCTTTAAATAGGAATGTTTCTTCTTTTTATCTTTCTGGAATGTTTCTAATTTCACAATATACATATGCGATTTGCACAAGAAAAATAAAGATATTTTCAAAAGGGAAAGATGAATCTGTCCAGTCACAGGGGCACCTGGGTGGCTCAGTCGGCTAAGTGTCCAACTCTTGATTTCAGCTCAGGTCATGATCTCACGGTTCATGGGTTTGAGCCCTGAATCAGGCTCTGTGCTGGTAGCACAGTTCCTGCTTGGGATTCTCTGTCTCCCTCTCTCTCTCTGCCCCTTCCCCCGCTCACTCTCTATCTCTCTTTCAAAATAAATAAAAATTAAAAACTTAAAAAAAAAAAAAAAAGAATCTCTCCAGTCACAAATAAATTCATATAAATGAATTCTTCCATTTGTATGAAAATTCCAAGTAGGTAAATCTATAGCCACAGAAAGTAGATTAGTTGTCACCAAGGGTTGGCAGGGACACGGAATACAGTGACTGCTTATGGCTTCGGGGCTTCTTTCTGGAATGATGAAAATGTTCTAAAATCAATTGTGGTGATGGTTGCACAATTCTGTGAATAGGCTAAAACCATTTAACTGTACACGTAAAAAGATTAATCTGGCCCCTTCCCACCATGCCCCTACTCATTTTTATTACCAGTGCTGAAAAATAATAAAATTAATGTTCCTTCAATTAAAAAAATCATAAACAAGGTAATATCACCTCTCTGATCAAATTCTTCTACAGTTCCCATCTCACTCAGAGCAGAGGCTACAAGATGTGCGCCCTGTTACCTCTCTGATCCCTTCCCCTACTCTTGCCCCCATCTGTCTCTGCCCTCCTCTTCAAACATGCCAGATGCACTTTCACCTCAGGACCTTTGCACTCACTGGTTGCTCTGTTTGGAATGTTCTTCACCTGAGAACTGTCCATACGATTCACTCCTTTACCTCCTTCAAGTCTTTCCTCAAATGTGACCTCCTCAGCTAAAGCTTTGCAGCTCACCTTGCTCCACATTTTCAACCCCACCCCCTCCCCACCGATGACCCAGCTTTGCCCCACCCCTTCCCTGCTTTGCTTCTCACCATTCCACAACTCGCCATTCAACATACCACGCATTTTACTTGTTTGTCTGTCATCTGCCACCTTGCACTAGGAATATGTTCTGTTTTGTATCTAGAACACTGCCTGGCCCAGGGTAGGCCCACAGTAACACAGGTCGAATGAACGAATCCTATCAGCCACTGACACTGTCCAGAATAATGAAGGATTGTTAGTAGTGTATCTTACTAAACACTCAGATTCCTTGGTCCTGCCCATTACCTCGATTAACCTTCACCGGAGCCCTGGGAGGCACCATCCCTATTTCACAGAGGAAGACCCTGAGGCGGAACTAGAACTCAGACCCAAGCCCTCCAAACTCCATTCCAGCCTCCTTCTGGTTTACCGCATCGCCAGGCAGGAGGCGCCCAGGTGGGCCCTGCCTGGCAGTCAAGGCACGGCTCTCCCCACCACGCCTACCTCAAAGTGAACTCACCACCTCCATTTTTGTAGCAGAGATAGGGAAACCTCCAGACATTGCCCAGCCCAATGATCTCCCCGGCCACTGACAGCACAAACTCCATCTTGTTGGTCCATTGGCCCCGATCCTTCACCTGGTCCTCGCCTTCCTGGTCCAGCTTCTCTCCCTCCTCAGGGAGCCAGGAGACCACAGGAGGCCCGTCCTCGGGGACTTCCATTTTTCTGTCCATAGCCACGGGGTAGATGGGGGGGCCGCCGAGCCGGGAGCGGGCAGGATGGGGAGACAGGCGCGCCTGGTGGGAGGACAAGGGGTGAGCCGTGCAACCCCAGTGCGTGCCCCGCCACCCCTGCTTTCTCCATCCTCGTCTTTTGGCATCCGTATAACATTGCTGTAATATCTCATATGGTTGCAATATTGTTTAATATTGTCGGACTGTTGATTTTCTTCCTGAACTCTCAAGGACTTTTACACCTGAAGTTACACTTTGCTCTCATAACTCAGAGACCAAATAGGGAGCCAATCTTAGTTTGTCCATTTTGCAGATGGAAAAACCCAGGCCTCGAGAGATGAAGACCACGCAGGAGTGGACTGGGAGGAAAGGGCTCGGGGTCTTTTATTCCGAGTCCCTTTTGAGCTTTACAGCCAGCCACCATGCGCGCTGGGCCCATCTGCCCAGCTCCACAGGGTCCACTGAGTGGCGCCAGCCCAGCCTCCGGCCTCCAGCCCAGGAGGGATGGAAGCCTGCCAGGGGTGATAGGAGGTCAAAGGGCAAGTGTGGCTTAGGTGACTGCATGGTCTTCCCCTAGCGGTTGTGTGCTCACTCCCGTGCCAGGTCATTGATCGGCTCAGGGTAAACATGGGAGCCAGCTAGCCGTGGGTGTCTGATTGGGAGGGAAGGAGAAGGTGGGGCCTCTGAGCAAGGCCAGGTGAGACCCGGAATCGGCACCAGAACCAAGTACCTACGGCCTTCGAGGGAAACCTGGCTCCTTTTCTCTCCGGCATACCTCTGTCCTGAGAACACGCAAGGGGTCCTGGTGGGAGATCCCAGGGCGAGACTCACTTGGGTAGTGGTCATCTCCAGGTCAAGGTGGCCCCTCGTGGGAGACCCAGAAGTGGCTGCCCATGACAGCGGGTCACTGCTCTTCCTCAGTCCCTGCTCCCCTAAAGAGCCCAAAGCTCCCTGAACTGCCAGAAAAATGATGTGGTCGTTCTCAGCTTTACTCTGTGCCTGTCATCATCCGTTTGTCAACCCCCGGGAGATAAATTGCAGCACTGCGGTGTTGTCCTGGAATCCGTGTTTGCCTTCCCCTCCCTCCCCTACACACAGCTGCCCTGAGGCCACCTCCGCCTTGGCTCCCAGTGAGCTGCCAGGAGGAGGTGCCCGGGCTCCAGAGGGAAGCGCCCACCCACTGCCCCTCACCTCCAGGGGCGCTGGGGGAATCAAAGTGACCAGAAGCTACCAAGTGCTCCATGCTTCTCCAAGGCTCTAGACAAACACAAGGGATTCTTTTTACTAAAAGAAGTGTCTGTGTTTATTTGTTGGTCCTTTTAACCCAGGCAACAGCCCAAGCCCAAGTCAGTTAGAAAGGCGTGGCAGGAGCCATTTGAGGTTATGGA
Organism: Lynx rufus; assembly: GCF_022079265.1. Classification (NCBI taxonomy): domain Eukaryota; kingdom Metazoa; phylum Chordata; class Mammalia; order Carnivora; family Felidae; genus Lynx; species Lynx rufus. Next base: position 37,444,033 of record NW_025814889.1, on the reverse strand, counting down.
AATTTTTGAAGGTGACTTCGAGGGTACAGGTTATCCCAGGAATGGGAAAGCCTGGCAGGGGGAAATTCTGGTATGGGGACTCAGAGGGTTCCACTGCAATCGCAGCCCAGGACAGGAGATGAGGAGAAGCACCCAGTGGAAATCAGAGGTCTTGGGCCTCTGGTGTCAGGGAGGAGGGAAGGGAGGAGGAAGGAAGGGAGGAGGAGGAGAGGGAGGAGGGGAAGAAAGCTCCCAGGTTCAGAGGAGACTGTCAGACCTCAGGTGGGGGGGGGGGGTTTGCTTTGAGAGCCAGAGTGTCAGGTTGGAAAAACAGGGCAGTCTGGCCCCAGGGGGAAAAGTTGGCGGGTACCTGAACGAGCTGTAGATGTTACATAACTGGGGTTAGGGCACCCTGACCAATGGCCCCCAATTCATTATCAAACAAATGAATGGATGAGTGGAGGAATAAATGAATGAATTCAAAAATGTTAATGGAAAAGCACCAGACATGAAACCCAAGTTCTAGTCCAGACCTAGCCAATAATAATATTAACAAAAGTTAACGTTGTGCCAAAAACATACACTTCTTTGTGTACGTTACTGAATTTCATCTTCATTAAAATCTTTGACGTAGGTATTACTGTTAACTCCATTTTATAAATGAGGAATTGAAGCTCAGAGAGGCTAAGGAACAGGACTTGACACCCACCAGGTGTTCAGGAAAACTATTTTTGAATGATTTGAATAAACTTACCAATACACTAAGCGGTGGAGCTGAGTCTCTAACTTGCTGTGTGACCTTAGGCAAATCACACCTCCTCTCTGGGCTTTAAGTCTCCCTGGAAGAGAGAATGATCCCTGTTCAACAAGGGCATTGGGAGGGTGGGGAGTAAAAATAAGATCCATGAAAGACAAGGAGAGATTTTTGCCTTTGCCTGACCAAGTACCAAGTACCAAGAGCTATAGTGTAGCTCAGCTCAGGGTGAGCCCGAGCACACAGGTCACCAAGGGGGTGGTCAAGGGACAAGCCTTACTTCGCAGACCAAAAGCAGCTATTCCAGGGCCCAGCTGTCCTGGACAGTTGAAGGAGGGGAGACCTGCTGGGGCAAAGGAGTAAACGGAGGGGAAACCAGAGGCGAGTGCAGGATGAGGAAGCAAATCTGAGAGCCCGGCTCGGGCACAGGGTTTGGGTTGTATCGGGATGGGGGAAGGGAGACAAGAGAACATACATTGATGAGCTGATAATGACATTTTTTTTTTAATGTTTAAAGGTTACTGGGAAGATCATAATTTGTGTGTTAGAATGAAAAACCGGAATGGCAGAATGAAAGCAAGAGCATGTGAGAAGGAAAGCTGGCCTAGAGCCACGGCAAAGCCAAGGGGAAACAGGCTGACAGTGCAGCAAGTGCGATTCAAGTTAGACTCAGGGAAGAAGTGTCCAGGAGGATGTCAGACACAAAAACAAGCCGTACAGAGCTCTCCTTCTGGGGTGACTTTTAAGAAGCCAGGAGGATGGCACGCCCCACCTTTCCGCCTCCCTCACCCCGTCTCCACGGTACCCTTCTACCCGCCCCCCCCCCCGCTGTGTGCTAGGAATAAACAACGGTGTCATCCACAGTTGAGATGCCTTCCAGAGATCCCCCCCTTCCCAAGGGTCCACCCGTCTCGGTCAGCTCTCCAGCCGCTTGCACCACCTTCCCACCCCCGCTAAGCTGGAGCAGGGCACGGGGCACGGATTGGAGCTCACCGCACATCCATGCCCTCCAGAAGCAAAGACACCTACACCCACACTGGGCTCAGTCTGCCCATCGAGGAAATCTTCAAGAGGCCTAGCAAGTCCGGAATTAACCGTGTTCAGGAGCTGAGCATGAAGACGGAGGCCTGGCCGGGGGCTAGCGGAGGAGCAGACAGGTGGGGAAATGCCGCCCCCCGTGTGCCGCCGGGATCCCAGTGCAGCCCATCACCCTCCCGGGCCAGCCCCGGCTACGGGGGCGAATGGGATGTCCCAGCCCCTGCTGCAGCCCACACCCACATACCAGTTCCTTTTTCCGTACACACACTGGTGCCGTTCCCGTCACGTCCCTTTGCACACACATACCTGTGTGCATGGCACCAAAACCTGACTCCGTCTAGTCCTTCACACCCTGTGGGCTGCTCGCTTCAGCTGGTGGCCGCCTGCACCTCCCAGCGGCTCCCTCATTGCCCTTCCCTGGCACAAGCATGCTCATGCCTCCCCAGCACCCCGAGCTGAGGCTGCTTCCTCCTTCTGGGAGACAGTTGGCTCCCTGCTTGCCCTGCCCCACCTGTGGGGGAGGGCAGAAACCCCTCATCTGCGTGGCTAATTGCAGGTCATGGGGCCTCAGGAATGCCCAAGCTTTCTCCTGTCTGCTCTCCCTTCCCACATCGCTGGGCACTGTCTGCTTCCCCTCCCTATCAGTCAGGTGACCACCCCTCTTTCCCCGCTTGTCTGGGGCCAGCCCCCGATCTCTGTACTTTCCCAGGATGGTCCCTGAGCATGGTTTGGGGAAGCTGGGGTGATGCCCCTTGTCCTAAGAGTCCCAAGCATCAGACTTTCCTCCGTTCCCAGGTTTTTGTACCACAGACACACACACTTCTGCAAAGCTTTGCCACCTGGGACTCAGCCCTCCAGCCCCTCTGAGGCACCTCTCAGGCACTGCGAAGGCACATCCAGTCCTCCACTTCCTGCTCACCTCAGTCCCGATCTCCGCTCCCGTGGTCAGCTCAGCTCCATGCCTTGGGTCCCCAGGACAGTCCCAGGGAAGCGGCTTGCAAGAATACCCAGAAAGACGGGACCTGAGAGGGAAACTGTCCACCTCTTCTCCTTCCCTTTTCCTCCCAGCTCAGAATCCCGTCCAAGTTGTTGTCCTGGGACTCCCAGACAGAAAGCAGCTCTGTGTGTGTGTGTGTGTGTGTGTGTGTGTGTGCACGCACTCACACACACCAGTGTATTGGGAAGTGAAGGGACAGAGAAATACCACAAGCAACAGGAGGGACTGAAGCCAAAAGTTTGTGCACCAGGATTACAACATCCGACTTCAGGAAGCCAAGTCCTCTGTCCCCAGCCCCCCACCCCCATCTCTCTCCTGCTGTGGGCTGCCCCCCCCCAGCCCTCCTAGTGGGTGCTGTCCCAAGACGGTCCCTCCAGACCAGCTCAGAGACTCATACCCAATCTCATCTCCCTCCTTTCTTTCGTCCCTCCCGCCTTCCCCCTTCTCACCGTGCCCCTCCAGCACCAGCAACTTCTGAGGGAAGAAATGAAGATGTACAGGTCAGGGAGCAGCCTTCTCTTGCCAGAGGAGTAGGATGGGAGCCACCAACCCCACGGTGGAAACTGACAACCTTAGGAGGGGAGTTGGCCTCAGTGACGAGGGCTCAGGAGGAGGGTGAATCACGCACTGGAGTTTTCCACCAAGTACCTGCCCTCTGTGGTTTCAAGGCAAGGCTCTGGACCTTCACAACCACTACCCTATTCCCTGGGATTTTCCTAGAGAAAGTGCCCACAGCATACTTCAAGAAACCTAATCTAGAAAGGACACAGGTTTACAGTCAGACGGACCTGAGTTTGAACCCCTCCTCTGTTCCACCAGTCAGGGCAGCTAGGCAAGGATCTGAGCCTCAGTCTTCCAATCTGTAAAGGGTAAAAAACAATGTCTACCTACTTTTCAGGGTTAAAGACAATATGGTAAATTGCTTAGGATATTGTAGGTGCTTAAAGGCGAGTGGGGGTGGGGGCGGTCATTGGTGTTTGTTGTGTGTCCTCGGGACGCAGGGGCTGGGATGATGGGTGTCTGGGCCCAGGCAGCAGCAATTATGTTCTGGTGACCTCTCAGCACAAAAGCACACAGCTGAGACAGCCTGGCAGCTGTCAGTGGTGAATTGGTATTTGTTTAATAAATGTGTATGCCCCCCGCCATGAGTGAGTTCATCCAGAACGGGGTCCTTATCATTATTCCTGAGCATGCCCTCGTGGTGCTGGGTACAGGACCGTCCCCTGGTCGGTCATTCATTCAGAACAGCCAGTGTCTCTTTCAAGACAGTGAAGGTGCTTTTTCAGCCCCAGGTGCTGAGGAGGGAGGGGAAGTTGTGGGGAGCAAGGGAAATTTCCCTTTGCATGAACTTCCCCTTCATATTTTAGAACTTCCCAGCAGGGCTGGGGTGTGAAGTGAGAATCTCGGTCTGTAGTTTTCCATCAAGCAGCCCCACTCGGTGTCTCGCAGGCCCCTCTCAGCATGTCCTGTGGGGATCCCCAGCAAGAGAAAGCTAGAGCGAGTCTCCGGCCTCAGACTCTTAGCCTCTGTGAAGCCGGAAGGTCGGCTCTGGCAGAGCCACACGGCCTCAACCAGAATTCACACCCGTGTTACCCCTGGGCTCAGCTGGGACGGTGTGACCTGCATTGCTGCATCTGCCCTGTCCCTGTGTGTTGGGTCCACCATAGTGCAGAGGGACACCAAAGTCCATGAGATTACAGAACAGTGGCGACAGCCGTCCCAGAACAAAATACCCAGCCTCTCCATGAACAGAAGCAAGAGGAAAGAGAATCAGACGAAGCAGGGGTTAGATTTCCTAGCTCATTCATTCATTCAAAAATTTTATTTCAGGGGCACCTGGGTGGCTTAGTTGGTTAAGCAGCCGACTCTTGATTTCGGGTCAGGTCACGATCTCACAGTTGGTGAGTTCGAGCCCCACATCGGGCTCTGTGCTGACAGCGGAGTCTGCTTGAGATTCTCTCTCCCTCTCTCTGCCCCTCCCCTGCTCCTGCTCTCTCTCTCTCTCTCTTTCTCTCTCTCTCTCTCTCTCTCAAAATAACTAAATAAACTTAAAAAATTGGGGGCGCCTGGGTGGATCAGTTGGTTAAGCATCTGACTTCAGCTCAGGTCATGATCTCACGGTTCATGGGTTCGAGCCCCACATCGGACTCTGTGCTGACAGCTCAGAACCTGGAGCTTGCTTCGGATTCTGTGTCTCCCTCTCTCACTGCCCCTCCCCAGCTCGTGCTCTGTCTCTCTCTCTCTGTCTCTCTCTGTCTCTCTCTCTCTCAAAAATAAACATTAACAAAATTTTTAAATAAAAAAAATTTTTTTTATTTCATACCTACAATGTGTCAGACTTTCTGCAGGGACCTGGGGCTATGCACGGACAGGCAGTCTTACTACCTTACCTTCAACTTGTAGAACAGCTGTCTTGTTTGCTCTGGCCTCCTTTTCACTTTGAGCCCATCCTTACTCAAGCCCACCCTGGCCCCTGCAGCTTCCAACCCCCACTGGGTATTCAGACCAATTAGTAAACTCCCAGAGGCCAGAGACCCCAATTTTTACAAAAGGTAGGAATCCTGAAATTACTTGGAAAGCCTACCTAAGACTGTGTCCACACTGGGGAGGGTCCAGAGACAAGATGAAATACAGTTAAATGACTCAGTCATCTTGCAGCAGTGAGAACTGTGAACCCCATAAAATGTTCTCCTCACCACCTTCATCTAACTCCATGCATGCTTTTAGAAGGCCTGCCATGGCACCTACTGTGTGAGCATGTAACTTTTGTTCCTGCAGTGTATTGTTTCCTAGGGCATAAATATCTAAAGGGTGGGGACTGCTTCATAATTCCTTGTTTTTGCCTCCAGCATTTAATGCAGTGCTGGCTCAGAGCAGACACTCAGTGCTCATTGGATGGATGGATGGATGGATGCAAGCTGAGGGAAAAAATCCATCCCAGTTTTCCATTTTCTGGAAAACCATTGCTCTCCTGGAACCAGGGGATAGATTAGGGCTTGAAGGACTCAGGTCCCGCTTCTCCTGAACAATACAGCTAGTGCCAAGCCCGACTCTGGGGCCACGGGATGCAGAGTTCTTCTAGGGCTACCTCTCCCTTACACCCTTGCAAAACGCCTAGCCCCATAAATGTGTAGCCTTTTTCTGGGCCTAGTACGACTTGATGCCTGCGGCTGGAGAGGTGGTAGGGACAGCAAAGATGCCTCTGAACTCTTCCTGGCCTAGTGTCGTGGGGCTGGAGCCACAGGAAAGAGGATGAATTTGCTCGAATGTGTCCCCGGGGCAGCTCTCCCCTACACCTTTCACTGGACTCCAACAACACATTGATCTAGGTATTATTATTTCCATTTTACAGAGGAGAAAGTGAAGGTCCAGAACGGTAAACCGGCCCAAGGTCACAGAGCTGGTAAGTAAGAAGGCTCAGACCCCAGCGGGGACTGCAAGCCTCTGGGAGGGACTATACTGGGCTGACTGTGGTGTATCTCAGTTGGGCACACTTATCTGAGGGTAACAGAGGACTGGGTGTCTGTGTGCACACGGATGGATCTGGGACATACGCCAGGTCTGAGGTGTGGGATCCAAGGCTCCAAGGCAGCCTGGTGGGCTCAGCTTCCCCGCCTGTAAGGGCCCCGCTTACAACTCCAGTGAGCTGGGCTTCCTCCCTCCCCATTCAGCCATCGCTTGCCCAGGGCTCCCCACGCCTGTCTTTCTTCCCTAACAGGTGTGGCTGCTAGACAAGAGGGGTCCCCTTCTTTTTATGTCTTTTTCCTTGGAGAACTGCAGGATCAGGTATCTGGCCTTGCAGGGAGAGAAAGCAGATGGGACAGACAGCAGGCCCTGCCCCACCGTCTCGGCTAAAGCGACATTCAGGAGTTCCTGCTCCTGTTCCTGGCCCCGACGCAGGCAAGTGGCTTTTCTCTCACGTCTTTGTCTGTCAATGCCCTGGGTTATTAGAGCATATCCCCCTCATCCGTCCCCCCAACTGGCTTAATGACCTCACACCATTTGGCACTGAGGACTGAAAGGGCTCTCACACCCGTGACATCATTTGAGCCCTACAATAAGACTGCGTACATGCGGGTGCACAGTATTACCTCCGTCTGAAAAACATGAAGATCTGAATCCCAAGTAAGTTCCTGTGCTCACTTCGGCAGCACATATACTAAAATTGGATCTCGGGTAAGTTCCACAAAGACAAGTTAGAAGCAGGTCAGGACTGGACCCCACATCTCCTGATGCTCAGGCCAACGGATTATTTTCACACCATATTCCACCACTAATGAATCTCCTAACTAGGATTCAAATCGCCATTACTGAAACACTGGCACTCCTCCCTCAGATGCTTGCAGCTGTGATCACATGGATGGATGGAGAGACAGCTGTCACACTGTCAGCACGGGGTTCACAGCCCGCCCCATCTAAACCAGCGAGTTCCTTCCCAGACCCCTGTTTGCTTTTCCTTCAAAAAAACAGCATCTGTCACAAGTTCTTATTGAAGACACTGTGTCATGTGTCACGAGTATAGCACAGCGCCACATAGTAGGTGTTCTGGAACTATCGTCAGACGGGTGAGATGCCAGGGGTGTGGTGTCTCGAGCTGCAGCATGTTTCTCTAGCAGACTGACTTCTCCCACCTGGCACACCTGAGGGAGGCCCAACCAGTCATTGTCCAGGAAGAAGCAGCCAACACCGACCAACAGGAGGGCCGCGATCACCAACTTTTATGAGTTCTCCCAACAGCCACAAACAAATCAAAAACTGAAGACTGGCAAAGATTCCGGTGCATTTTCCCACTAACTGACCTGTAAAACAAACTAGGAAAATCACCCAGGGGACGCTGTGTGCCCTCAGTCTGCAGCCCCAAGAATCCCAGGCACTCCCCCAGAACAACGCCAGAAGGACCATCTGAACAGAGGTGGGGACACCGGCCGACCCCAAAGCCTCCACATGTTCAGGGAGAAATGCAGCTGTGTGTGTTCAGGCACTTACACACACACACACACACACCCCGAGAGATGAGTGCACCCCAGCTCCACGCAGCTCCACACGTATAGGCTGCAGACACCTGTGGTAGAACTTGGGGACCAGGCCACGCCACTGACCCCGAGGTAGGACAGGCTTTGCCTTCTTCCACTTGCATTCTCTTTGCAGCCTGACCCCAAGAGCTCATCTGTGCAGCTCCAGCCCTGACCGCGAGCTGTGGTCATGGCAGTGCCACCCCCTGGTGGCCACGTCCGGCGGTGCCGCGCCTGGCATCTGTCCGCTGAGCAGAAAAGCGAGGTGGTCCTCAGGAGGTGGGCGCCCTCTGCTGGCTGAACTGGGGTAGTGCCCGTTCTGTCCGGGCTTCTCATGCCTGCGGCCTCAGGTCTGCTGCAGTCCCCGGCTGTCTCCCTCGCGTCCCCCCGCAGGCACCCGCGCTTGCACTCACAAGTTTGGCAGGTGGGGTCAGGGAGGGACATGGTAAGGGGAATGTGGGCGGGAAGAAGCCCAACCACACTTTCCTCTGCCTTCCTCTAGCTAAGGCTCAGGCCGCCCTCGTTCCTCCCTCCATTGCCCTGCTTATTCCACCGAGCGAAGGAGGGAGGGAAGGGGCTGTGGGGGACGCATGGACAGAATGTGACAGACCCCTCTGGTGTGAGTGTCTGAGGATGGAGGGTCTCAGCTGGGCCCCACTGCCCTTCTCACCACCGCAGTCCCCTCTGCTCATGGTCCACAAGTACTCAATGAGGCAGGGACAGAGAGGAGGGAGGGGCCGCTAAGGCCACAGCTGTAAAGCGAGGAAGTGGCCAAGGCCGCAAGGCAGAGAGGGGCAGGAACCAGGCAGAGCCTCTGGCAGTCGGTGGGAAGAGCATGGATTTAATGGAATGAAGGGTAAGAGGGACGGGGCTGTCACTCCACCCACCGGCCCTCACCCGGCTTCCCAAGGCCTGTTGCGAAAGGGGTGCCCTTGATACCAGCATCTCACACCTGTACAGCCACCCCTGGAGCAGAGACGTTCCAGTGGCAGGTGCCCAACCCAAGGTGGATTCCAAACCCTCCTTCTCATCTGCCCCGGGAGGAGGCAGAGAAGCACAGCGGGGCTGCTTCTGCCCTCCCCTTCTGCAGCTGTCCCCACAGCCAGGCCCACGGGCACGATCCGAGGCCCTGCGGACCTAGCAGTGGGACTCCACTTCTGTGAGTATGAGCAGTGATGTCCTGGGTGTGGCGGGGGCAGAGGGTTCTGCTCGGTTCCATCCAGGCAGGTCCTCAGCTGGGCACAGGAGCTGGCGAATTCTCTGCAAGGAACGTGGAGGTGGCGGTGGTGAGCTGGAGTCAGGGGCGTATGTCCCAGCTTCCCTCACCACCAGCGTCTGCCTGCCGCCCCCCCAGGCAAACGCCCCTCCAGGTGCCGGGCCCTGTCATCACCGCCTGTGACTTGGAGGCTTCCAGTCTCTTTCTGAGACTCAGAAGCACTCACTCAGTGCCTCCCCAGCACCTTCACCGGGCTCCTTTGCTGGCAGGCATCTGTGTATCATCATGGGGGCCCTACCTCACCCTTTAGGGCTCCTACCCGCCCTACTGACTCTCTACCTCTCTGAAGGAGCCCTTGAGGGTGCTGAGCTTGTAGAAGCCCCAGGCAGGAATGCAGACCATGGAGGACAGAGCCAGGAGCCAGCCCAGGGCGTCACCCCACCACGGGTATGTGTACTTCTTGTTGTAGGTCAGCGGCGTGTACTTGATCAGGGAGAAGAGGAAGGTGGCCTGAGGATGAGAGGAGAAGAGAAAGGGGCTGGGAGAGCAGGGGCCTTGTGCCCTCGGCCCCCCTGGGAGAGCTGGCAGAGACCAGTCCCCTTGCAAGACTGGATTTGCCTCCAGGCTCAACTGGGTCAATCAACCCCCAATTCCCATCCACATTCTACTCAAAGTCCACACCCCCAGTAGTATTTCCAGGGCACCTACCTTGTTCCTGCAGGGTCCCCGCACCCCCGGGCACCCATACACATGGCCGGCCCTCAGCTAGGACATGGTCACATGGCTGCTGGTGTTTTCGGCTGCTTAAGTCTCCTGCACCGTCAGGAGGGGCTGCCAGGGCCTCAAGGGCAAGGGTCATGCCTCCTTCCCCCTGGGCCTCATTTATGCCCTGCCTATAGTGGGCGCGTGGGGGGACTGCTGACACGCAAGATGGTTTATGGAAGCAGCACTTAGTGGTTTATGGTTCAGGCTCTGAAGCCAAGCTGCCAAAGTAGCTCACGGCCACTTTCTCACTTGGGCAAATGGCTTCACCTCTCTGGCTTCAGCTTCACCTATAAAATGAATCTAACGGTAATTCTTGCTTCATGGGGTTCTTGTGCAGATAGCGTGGGCTAAAATGTGTACCACGCTCTATGCCTAACGCGAAGTAAGTGCCTTGTGATGGTGCTGTTATTATTGCTGTGGTTAATAGTATTATTATGAGCAACCCAGGACACTTGGGTTTTGCTCCTGCCCTGTGACATTCGACTCACTCTGTGGTGTGGGTTCAAGCCATCTGACAGCTCTGAACCTCAGTCTGTCCTTCTGTGAAATGGAAAAGAAGAATCTATCTCGCTAATCGTTTTCTAGAATCCAAGAGGAGGACGAGTGAAAATCTAAAATGATTCTCAATCCTCATGGACACATCCTTTCCAGGGCTAACAGCCTATCTACCCTCCTACGGCCACCGTCCTTCTTTGCCTTCCTGTAGTTTTACCCCCTGAGGGTTATCTTACTGTGCATACGGCTGGTGTGAGGAAAAGCCAACAATATTTGATAAGAGGCCATGGCCTGTACCCAATCATATCTTCAATGTTGTCGTAGAAGCGCCCGGCTCCTACCGTGCAGAAGAGAAGGAAGGAAGGGGGAGAAAGGACATTCTTTAGCATCCAAGGCAGAGGCAGGATGGGCAAAGGCCAATGAACAGAAGCTACCATGGTTGTCTTTCCAAATCGCTGCTGGGAGAATCTCTTCCCTGAAATTCATAGGCATGCACAGCAGTGGGCAGGACTCGGCTTAGGCAAAGATAATAACTTTCTGATTACCAAGGCTGTTAAGGGCTGAAAAGGTTTGGACAGGACAGGATTTGGACCCACTTGGGGTGGTCTGGGTACAGTCATAACCAGGAGAGTGACAATGGTAGCAGTAGCAACCAGAAGATTTTTGAGGCTGAGTAGGGGAGGTGCCCCAGGAAAAGGTGGGTGTGAGCAGGAGATGACTGTCTTTTGCTCTCAGGCCCTGAGGTGACGGTGAGTACTGGGGTTGGGACCTGGGGGAAGAGTCACTCACCATAGACCCAAGCCACGCAGAGGGACTCAAAGATGGCCACAAACAGGAGACACATGCCACTGGCTGCGTAGTAGTCAAAGAGCTGAAACACGTACATACCGCCCTGCCCAGGAAGAGATTAAAAAAAGAAAAAAATGAAATGTATCCAGAGGAAACAGATTGGCCCATGGCCTCCGGCCTCACACCCTCAGACACAGAGCAGACCTGGTGAGGATCATGGGAGACAGATATTAAAACAACATAGTCTGTAAGCTCTAAGGCACTAGGCAGCTATGAGACAGTAATTATTTTTTATTATGATTTTTGGAAGGAAGCTAAAACAGACAGCTACTGTTAGCTCATCCCTGAGAACATTTAGGGATTGACCCGGAAGTCTAAGAAAAAGCGTGTACTTTTTTGGCAAACGCTCGGACAGGGGCTGTCCTCGATACTGTCAAGCTGGCAAGCTCCATCTCCTTCCGTCTCCCTTGAGACAAAACAGAAAATATCACCCCTCCCCAGGGCGCCCTTTCTTCCTTTGAAGTTTGTCCCTGGAACTTGGTTCAGTTGCCTGGGAAATCACAGGAGCTTGCTGGAGAGGCAGTCCTAATCCAGGACTTTCTGACCATCTTTTTCACACCTCTTAGCTTACCTGGAGCCAAATGACCCCTTGGCCACCCCCAAAGGTAGGTGGCCAGTGTCCAAAGGCCAGAGGAAGGCGCCGCCTGCTTTGTGCTTCCTGTGGCTGGGAAAGGAGGGCGTCCCAGGGCCCTGAAGCCCGGAAGGCCTGCCCCGCGACCTGAACCCACACAGCCTGCTCCGCCTGACAGGTGGCAGCGTCCAGCTTGGCTTCTCCTCCTCACCCGGTCCGCACCTCCAAGCCTCCCAGACCCTCACCTCTGTGAGCATGACCAGCCCAACAAAGAAGGAGACGACAGACACGCCGAGAATGAGAAGCTCCCTCCGGTTCTTCTTGCGGAATACACGGGGGTACATGTCCACCAGCGCCGTCACCAGGCTTTCTACGCACACAAACTGGATGAGAGGGCAAAAGAATTGGAGGGAAAGAGAGCTCCCAAAACACGCTGCGCCAACTAGCTCTGGCTTCTGGCTCCCAGCGTCAGCCCTGCAGCATCCCTGTCTCAGGTCCCCGAAGCTGTCCTGTACACTTAAGTCTGGACCTCCCCTTCAGAGCTCGTGTTGGTCCCTAGAAGGGCATCCACTTCTGACATTCGCCCAGCCCCCGGCTGTTTTAAGGCCCCTCGGGACATCAGGCTCAGCCTCGTTTCCCCTGCTCCCCCTTCTCCAGCCCCCACACACCCACCCATCTCTCAGGCTCTGCTCGGCCAGTTCTTGGTACCTGGCTGTCCAGTCCCAGGAGGACGACCATGAAGAAGAAGCAGCAAGCCCAGAGAGGAGAGAAGGGCAGCATCGCCACAGCCCGGGGGTAGGCGATGAAAGCCAGGCCAGGGCCTACAGCAAGAAGCAGAGGAACACAGCGCAGTGCCTGGGCTGGCTCCAGGCCGTGTTTGATCCCAAGGCTTCCCAGCGGGGGCCGTGGAATCACAGGAGCCAGAGGAAACTTGACCCCAAAGTTACCATCATCACCCCCAAACTCACCCAGGAGAAGCCACCTAAACCTCTACCTGGGTCCCAAACTTCCAAGGTACCACCCGCTGTATTCTCACTGGCAGGGATGGAACCTAGACACTGTGGGTGTGAAGGGCTTTGGAAAATGGAAAGGAGGCATATCACCTGCGTTTCTGCAAGCTCCACCCTGAATCCTCAGGCTCACTCTCAGGATCTCTTGCCCCAAACCAGAGGTTTCAAATTTAAGAGCCAAGGGGTCGGCAGGCCAGGTACATTCGTGCAGCTGACCCAGTGTCACACACTGGTGAGAGGGAGATAATTCTAGCACCTGCCTCAAAGCTTTCCACTGCATGGTGCGGGCAAAATGCTTCGCACAGTGCCTGGCATTTAGTAAATGTTTAATAAAAGTGAAACGCTATGATTTTTAATAAGACTCAGTGGGATCCCAGTGCTTGGTACTCTGCGTGACAGGATGTGCTGTGGGAACGTTATAATAAAACACTGCCTTGCTAGTGAGTGCACGACGGTGGCCCTCAAGAATAGGGGAAGGGCAAGGGACATTTACAGCTTACCCAGGTAGGGGACCAATCCTTGATTCTGTTTAAAAGCAACAATAGCACTGCATGGTGAAAAGGAGGAAACTATGTGCCACCATAAACTTATCTTCGAGATACAGTTTAAGATGAGCAAAACAAGGGCAGCTGGGTGGCTCAGTCAGTTATGCATCCAATTCCTGATTTCAGCTCAGGTCATGATCTCATGGTTCATGAGTTCGAGCCCTGTGCTCCCTGCTGACAGTGAGGAGCCTGCTTGGGATTCTCTCCCTCTCTCTCTCTGCCCCTCCTCCGTTGCACTGTCTCTGTCTCTCTCCAAATAAATAAATAAACTTAAAAAAAAGTAAAGTGAGTAAAACAAAAAGCCCAGAACAGTGTATATAGTATATTATCAATTAGCTTTTTGAAGGGAGTAAGAAATAGCAGTAGTAATATGTGCTAGGCATGTATGAATGTGTGTGTGTGTGTGTGTGCGCACACTTTTTACTCATATATGCCTAAACTGTTTCTGGAAGGAGAAACATGAACCTCATCACCTTGGTTGCCTCCAGGGCAAGGACATGGAGGCCAGCTGTGGGAAATGCTCACTGTCTATGCCTCTACCCTTTGAAGCTGGGGTGAGGGTGCTCCCCAGGTCTTCCCAGGACACGTCCACCGAAAGATGACTATGGCTCACCCCCAGTGTAGGCGACAATAGAAACGTGTACAGATCCCGCTTGGCGAAGGTTCAAGCAAAACTCACAGAAGCCGCCCCTGGCACCCTTCCCCACAACACTCACCAGACTCGGCCACCTCAGAGATGGGCACCCCTTGCTCCTGAGACATGAAGCCCAGGACAGAGAAGATGGCAAATCCGGCCACAAAGCTGGTGCCACTGTTGAGGAAGCAGAGGGCGATGCAGTCCCTGTGGGGCAGGTGGGAAGGCGGAGACAGGTAGGGTCAGAGAGGGGTTGCCAACAGGAACTGGGAGCACTGCCCCCTCAGACAGGCAGACACTCACCCCAGCCCTTCACGCAGGCCAGAGAGGGGCTGCCCGCCAGGATTAGCTTCTGCTCTCCCCCTGCCCACTCCATTAGCTGAGACTTGGAGTCAGTCAAGGTAGTCATGAAAGAATAAGGCTCTAAGGAAGTTAAATGCTAGTCTAAAAACTACAAACTGCCACACGGCCTCCCCTCCCTGCCATATTGCCACCACACCACTTGGGACGCTACCACTCGGACACAATTCAGTTTGGCGTACTAATATGGAGGGTATGGACATAGACAATCCCAAGCAACAAATAACTCCCATCCCCTAAATTTGATTTCGTAATTCATGTCATGATTTTTTTTTTTTTTTTTTTTTTTTTTTTTTTAGCTAAGATTGAAATTAGCTTGAATGCTCTGATATGAACCAAGTAGGGAACCAGAGGGAGGGGGACATGGGAAGGGGAGCAGTGAGGTAAAAATAGGTAAGGATTCAGTGTTTGTTGGGGCAAATGTACAAAGCAGGTCAGGCCAAGGTTCCACTGTATATGATGAATTACTCCTCAGGCTTCAGCCCACCAACCTCTCCGTTAGCCAGAGGGTTGGGCCCTCGCTGTGGTTTCCCAGCCAACTGCAACTATCCCAGCCTTTGGAAGCAATCCCCCTGCCCGTGCTGCAGTTGGCTCCTTTCAGCAACTTGTGGCCCTGGGGCATTGGAAAATAGGGTGAAGACGAGTAGGGGGAAGGTGAATCCATGAGCTGGTGCACCCTCCAAATCACCCTTGATCTAGCATGCTGGAGGGGGGCAGTTGAGAGAGGCAGATTGGTGGCCCGGGCCCCACTGCCCCCAGTCACCTGTAGCAGTTGTTGTGGTACTTGTTGTAGCTGCCCAGGGCTGTCAGGCACCCTAGACAGATGGCGAAGGAGAAGAAAATCTGGGTGCCTGCGTCCATCCATACCTACACGGGGAAAAGGCAAGAAAGTTGCACTCCAGGAAAGCCAGGCCATCTGGGCTCCATGGGGGCACACAGGCCCATGGCTGAGCCAGACACTGGCTAGCAATGGTGAGAACCCTGCTCTCAGCCTGTGACCCTGCTGTCCCAATGGGCTCTACTTCCTGGGCCCCTAGATGGAGTTTCTTGGGCACTACCAGGGTGGCGTGGGCATTGGGCATTGGAAAAGACTAATGGACCCTTGATGGAGGAGGCTGGGAGGGAGCCCTAGGACTAGGCTAGACCCAGCACCAACTTTTGTATAACAGAAATACAGCCCTGGGTTCTGCCTGCACTTCCCCCCTATCCTCGCCCCTCCTGGCAGTGTGACCAGTTCAGAAGGAATCCAAGGACAGATATAGGCCCTTAATATCAATGCCAACATGAGATATGGCTTTGCCCCTGTGTGCCTCAAAATCTGCTATCTGAAAAACAGAAAGTAGTCCGCAGCTGACCAAGTCAAGAGGATGAATAGAAATGCATCTGTAAGGGCTTTGTACTCCTCGGTAGGGGTGGGGGGGGTGGGGGGGGAGGGGTGGGAAGGAGCTCTGTGGCTAAACATAGGGCATGGTTGTTACTGTTGTCTCAGCTGGCTGACCCAGCCCCAGCATGTTATGATTTAGATTCAACAGCTACAATAACATCCCAAAGAGAAAGAACATCAAGGCGAACAGAACTAGGCAACTCTGCAGATCTGCAGGAGGTGGGGTCCTGGGGCCACAGACCCTCCCCAGGCACCTCCCGTCTTCAGAGGACGTGAGCACCACAAAGGAGCACTAAGCTCCTGGCGCAGAAATCACCAGGCAGGTGTCCTACCATCTCTGTGTTTGCCATTTCTGGTCTCTGCCCAGCCCTGCCCTAGCAGCTCCCAAGTAGGCCCCTGCTCTCCTTACCTCCATGTCAAGCTCCCAATGCCCACATCCACCAGAACCTCAGCTTCTGTCTGTCCAAAGCTCCTCAGTCCCTCACCTACCTCTCCCTGCCTCACTAACCATCTCCGCAGCCCCCAACCTCCCTTGCTTTCTGGTCACACTCGCCCCCACCCAAGTGCCCATTTTCCTCAGCATTGTGATGGGTCTCAGGGACCTCTTGGCAAGCCCCAGTTGAGATACTGGATCTCTAGGACTGAAGGAGAACTCAGAAATCTGTATTATTTTCAGAGCTTCCTGAATGATCCTAATGTCAGCCAGATGTGGGAATCACTGCCCCTGAGAACTGGCATCAGGGACCCATCCAGGGCACTCAGTCCTCTGGTTATAGTCCCATTTCTGTGGGAAGCAGGACAGCACAGGGAAAGCTGGTGAAGAAAAAGGGAGACCATCTCCAGTCTCCCACCCCTTCTGCTCGCTGTGAACCCTGTCCCCAAGGTATTCTGCGAGGTGGGAGTTGCCACCAGGGAAAAGGCGTCAGCAGCAAGCAGCACAGTCGAAGATCCAGAAGGGTCCCTGGCTAACAAGGAAATAGCACACAAAGATGGAAACACCAGGAAAACTTTTTTAAACCTGACAGCAAATTATAATGGGAAAAGGAGGGGCAGTTTCGGGATTTATTTCAGAAGCTAGAGAAGGAAAAGTTAGGAATGAAACTGAGGACGAGAAGGAGGGGCTCACAAAATTCGGTGTGATGCCACGGACATTTGAGGGGATGCCTTGGGTCCTCCATTTGCTCCTTTGAGATGTCTCAAAGCTTTTTCTTCTAAAAGTGCCCCCACAGAGTCTGTGAGAATGGTCACTGCAGGAAAACTCAGTGACCGGAGGTCGCTCTGTTCTATTTCGTTCCTGTTCACTCAGCAAGCAGGTCATTCGCAGCACCTTGCAGCAAGAGGCTCTGAGCCTGTGGGGAGAGGCCTGACCCAGGCACAGACATGGAAGGCTGGGAGACGCCCTGATCTACCCGGGGGCTCACAGCCACGGACCCCCGCGATCTCTCCCCATCAGGTCATCCAGGATATGGCCCAAGAGCCTGCCCAGTGTCAGATCTTCCAAGTTTGTTCCCTGTGCCTGGCAGTGCACAGGGTGCAGACTGACCCACAAGTTACCAGGGAAACCCTCCAGTGCCCTCAGAGACATTCTGCAGCTGCCCACACACAGGCACGGGCTGCAGATCCCACGGTGATGAGGTTTCGTGAACTTGGGTTCGGGAAGAAAAAAATAAGAAAAATTGTGCCTTGGCAGTTCACCCTGCCCTGAGGAGGACAGACTAAGACTGGGGTGGGAACAGAGGTTAATGAGAACACAGAAAAAAATGCAGCAGGAGGTCTGAGAGTTCGGAGGGCAAGGGGCAGACCCGGTGCCTCTGACAAAAGCCCCCTCCTGGGGAGCTTGGCAAGCCCCCTGCTCTTGGCCCAGCTGCAGCCTGACAGGCCTGCTGGGATGGGGAGAGCAGTGGGGTCAGAGGAAGGGCCACAGGGACAAGCAGAGCAAGCTGTCCTGTTCCCCGCCACAGGCGACCCGCTCTCTGACCACACCAGCAGCCCTGGCTTCTAAAGCAAAGCCCCAGTGTGTCTTTGGTTGAAATAGAGGTCTGATCGAGAATAAGACAAGTGTGAAAAACACCTGGTGGAATGTGGGCAAAAAAGAGGTCTTTGGGGGAGCAGAGAAAGAGACCTCTAGAAGATCCAGGAGAGACGTTTCCAACTTTGAGTTCAATCCCAAGGACTATTATATTCAGTATTTTTAGGACGGCAATAGTGTGCAATGGAAAAAGCCTGGGCTTTGGAGTCAAACTGAACTGGGTTCAGTTCTTAACTCTATTCATTACCAGCTATGTGATCTTGGGCAAGTCACTTAACCTCCCTGAACCTTGCTTTTCTCATCAGGGCAATGGGTATAACAACAAATAAAATAATATATATGAAATACCTAACACATAAATATTAGTTCCCTATCCCACCTTCTGGAATAATAAAAGCATCCCTTAAAACTCTCAAATTCATATTCTTTGGATGATTTATATCATGGTCATCAACACAGCAGACTTCTAGAGTACCTGGAATGAAACCCAGGCTCCCCCATGCGCTAGTTTTGTGGGTTAGGGCAAATTTGTTAAGTTTTCTAAGCTTCCATTTCTTCTTCAGCAAAATGAAGCTAACGGCAAACTCGCAGGGTTGTGTGGGGACCACCCTGTGTCATGTAACCAGTTACGTGCCTGGCAAACAGTAAGCACATAATAAATGTGTTAGCTGTTGCTGCTGTTTGTTGTTGTTGTTGTTGTTATTTTAAAAAGGCAACTCGCCTTTCAGTAATGATGAGGTCCCATAGATTTCAATGTACGATGTCAAAATAAAAAGACTCGTTCTAATCAATGGACCCAACCTCTTCCCTTAACAGACCCTTCATTAGAATAGCTTAACATAGGGCTTTAAAAGGCTCCACAAGGGCTCTTTGGACACTGTACCCTCAGCCTGCTGCCCCATCCATCTATGGAAGTGCAGCAGGACAGAGGGCCAGGCGAGGGAAAGAAACAAGCGCCCAGTAGAGTCCTGAGTTTCCAGGATCCACTCCTCAACGTGAAAGAGACGAGCCCCAGGGAACACGAAGAGAGTCCGTGACCTGCCTGACACACAGCAAGCCTGGCAGAAAGAGAGGAGAAAGCCAGATCAACCCAGCATTGTCTCTGCCTGCCTCCCCACTCCCAGACCAACTGCTTGGCAGAGAGAGATGTCTTTGGTCTTTGTGTTGGCTAGCAGGAATTTTGCACCGTTCTCAAGTGCCAGGCAAATGCCAGTTGGAATTATCGCACTTCCTGGGGAGTGCCAACTACATTCAATTAGGGCTCTGGCAGGAGCATCACACCTGCAGGCCGCTGCTCTGTTCGCTGACAACAAAGGCTTCCTGCAGCATGAGACCAGGACCTGGCTGCCAGTGAGGCTGCTGAGAAGCCCAGACCAAGCCTGGCTCTTGAAACATCTCCCTCCTCATGGCTTCAGAGGACCAGGAAGACACATGCTATCTGCGCAGCCTACAGCTGGCTGGGGTTGGAAGGGTAATATCCCAGAGGCAGATTAAAAGAGGTTTTATTCCCTGCGGTAACCCAGACCCGGAGTCGTGGCTTTATTAACGCTCAGAGTTGAAGGCTATCTGGTCCACCTTCTTCATGTTTGCTAGAAGCTACTCTACAACAAACGCTACACCTAGAACAGACCTGCTGCATAATGAATGCTCAAGAAATTTTTGCTGAATGAATGAGCTGTGAGAAAAACCAAGATGTGCAGACGGGACTTTGCTTTCAAGACATCCTAAAGTAGGGGCACCTGGGTGGCTCAGTCGGTTAAGCGTATGACTTCCGCTCAGGTCATGATCTCGCGGTTTGTGGGTTCTAGCCCCACTCTGTGATGACAGCTTGGAGCCTGGAGCCCACTTTGGATTCTGTGTCCCCCTCTCTCTCTGCCCCTCCCTTGCTTGCACTCTGTCTCTCTCAAAAATAAATAAACATTAACAATTTTTTTTTTTTAAAAAGAGAGATCATAAAGTATATGGGATTTGTCAGCATTCGGGCCCAGCTTCCAGTTGCAGACATGAAGATGGAAAATTCATTAAACTCTCTAAGCCTTCATTTCCTATCTATGAAATGAGGATACTTCATTGATCTGTTGTGAGGATAAGCTATAATAATGGATGTAAGCCTCTTAACAATGACAGGGATATAGTTAGCACTCAATAGTTGTTGGCTATAAATAGCTGATCAGAACAAATGAGGCACTGATCACAGAAGCCATAAATCCATTCCAGAAATCCCAGACCCCTCTCTCCTAGTTAGTTCTGTGTCAGCCTACCTGCCTGTCTCCCCGCCTGAACACAGCCCTTCCTTCCCACCCTGACCTCCCAACAAAGGCAGACTGTGCGGTTTCACGACTGGTTCACACCTCTGCTGCTCCAGAACGACAACGGAGCTCTCCTGCACAACAGACCCAAGCCAGAGTCTACCCTTGGCCTTCAGAGCTGTCCTTCAACTCTGCCCCCATGACCTCCTGTTCGCTGTGGACTCTCCACCACAACACTTTGGTCCCAGATAAGTCAAAGTGCTTATGATTCACAAAATAAAAATACACTTTGTTTGGCCAGCCACTTACTTGCTGTGTGAACTTGGGCCTTGTTTGCTCATCTGTTCAATGAGGAGTTTGTACTAGATGATCTCTGGGGTCCTTTTAGCGCCAACACCTACAGTTTTATGGTTTGTTCCAAAGCCTGACTACAGCCTTTGTGCCTCACGTGGAGCTGACGCCACAGCAATCTGCACCTCCACTATGTTTAAGAAATGGGGGAGGGTGGGATAAGCCCATATCCCCCCAGGTCACTGAGCAATACCTAGGACGCAAGGCTATGGATTCCCTGGGGGAGGTTTTGAATGCAAGTGCTCTGGCTACTTCTGGGAGCCACAGCAGGCCCGGTAGAACTTGGGATGGGAGAACTTAACTCGGCTGGGGTGGCTGGAAGGCCTAAGAAAAATTCAGCTGCTGGATCACCCAAAATTCTGTATCATGGGGACCCATTGCTTCTGCATGGGCTGAGCGCCCAGCCCCAGAGGAAAGTGTGGAACTGTGTGCCACTCCCTTTGCTCTTATTCCCCCTGGGCAGTTTCAGGGAATGTGCTGGTACCGCATTATTTATGATGTTTGCAAAGCCATCCAACGGTTAGTCTTTTTTGTGCTGGGAGCCTCCCGCTCTGTCTCCTCAGGGCCCCTTTCCAAACTCAGAGAACTCCTCCAGGACCCAAGGGGAGGATCTCTAAATTGTACATGCTCCCCAGGGAGGGCGACCTCCGTGCCAGGGAGGCAGAGGCGGGGCACGTAGCTGGGCAACACATTTTAGGGGCTCTGGGGTGGAGCTTACCCACGCTCCCCTCCGGCCCTCGACACCTCCTGGCTTTGCCAGCTTTCAAAATGGCTGCCAAACATGAGAAGATAAGAAACCCGTCAGAGGCAGTGGCTTCTTATTTCAGGCCCTGCTTTACAAACCCCTCCAGTCAGCAAGCAGCACCAACCCCCTCCCTGCGCCAAGCCACGAGGAAGCTGGCTGAAGCAGACAGAGTGTGGGCACAACGGAAGGGCCAAAGGGGAGGGAAGAGGCAGGGGCCTCTTGACAACTGACAGGAAACTCAATACCAGCCCAGCTGGCTGGGAGGGGCCCGGGACACCTCAGAATGGGCCACGTGGCCACAGGGAGGGAACCAGAGGAGCTGGTGGAGGGTGAAGAAATAGAGAGGAAGCTCAGTATGAAAGATCACTAAGAGAAAAAAAGTGCAAAAAGGGGACGGGGTAGACGGTGGGGAAAGGGCCGCCACCTGTGAGTAAAAGGCCCCGAGGGACACGTCTCAGGCAGCCCTGAGAGGTGTGAGCCAAGCAGGGACCACAAACAGCTGCTGACACATGTCTGGAGCCCCCCTACGCCACCATGGATGCCTTGGGGTTTGGGCCAGGAGCAGGGATTCCGGACCACAGTGCACGGAAACAGCCTCCAGGGCCACGTGATGGCCCTTGTCTGTGGCTTCTTACCTGGGGATCCCACAGACGCGTGAGGTTTGGGTACAGGTAAAACTGAATTCCTTGGGCTGCCCCAGGCAGCGTCACCCCTCGAATTAACAGGACCACCAGCATGAGGTAAGGGAATGTGGCTGTGAAGTACACCACCTGGCCAGAGGGCAGATGAAACACAAGGAACCTGTGAGTTTGGAAGGAAGGACCTGGCGATCCAGCAGCAGAGTCAGGAGGCCGGAGCTCCCCCACACTCACAGAAGAGGTCAAGAGAGTTTCTCTCCTCCCCCACCCAACCCCTGCAGCTGTTCAGCTCCATCTGCCCTCTGCCATAAGCCGCAACCTCCCTTATCCCTTTCTCCCTCCCACTTAAAGCACCCACCCTCCTCCTGACACATACCCAGTAAATACTTGTCGAGTGACTGAATGAACTCAGGCATTCTCCCACCAAGTGTGCTTAGAATTACGGCAAGGGTTGTCAGGTATGAAAACTCTGTAACACATGATCCCTGTCCTCACAGAGCTTACGAGCTTAGCACACCCAGGCAGCCAGATTACGAAGGAAGCCTTGTTGGAGGCCTCCAGGGCAAGAGTCCAGAAGAACTCAGAAAGCCCTCTCATACCTTGTACACCCAAGGCAAAGAGTGCCCCCCACCCCAGGTTCTCAGGGTGGTTGAGAATCGTTTTGAGATTAACTGTCTCGGGCAGATTCTTTCTCCCAAGAACTGTTGGGTGAAACAAGAGCCACGAACTGTGTCCAGTTTGCAATGTGCCCCCACACGTGGTGTATTGCAAGATCACATTCTACAGATCTGGAAGTGTCCTTCCTGCCTTCCTCTCCCCCTCCTTTCCACTCCATTTCCCCATGTACCAGAGTCCACAGGATTGAATGAAGGAGAGACACAGAATCAAGGAAGGGAGCCACACAAAATTTTGGCGAGATCATTCCCTCCCATCCCTGACCAGGTTACAGCTTAGGAGAACTCCTGGGTGACCAGGCCCCCAGGGAGGACAGAGAGTCCTGGGATGAGAGAGGCCAGGAGCTCTCCAGCACGGACCTTGCCCGTGGACTTGACCCCCTTCCAGATGCAGAAGTAGCAGATGACCCAGGCGAGCAGGAGGCATAAGGCCAGCTCCCAACGCAGGGCCCCCAGGTGTTGGATGCCATCGGAGATCTTCAGGACCCGCCTCCTGGGGAGAGAAGGTTGAGCCGGGCTCCACTTTTGCTGCCAGCCTCAGTTTTGTAGCCCATGTGTCTCAGGCAGTGGAGCCATGCCTCCAGGCTCTTGTCCAAAGGCTTGTCAGCTCTTTTCACTCAGATCCATGAGGCTCTCCTTTGCCCAGAGTTGGGGGTAGATATAAAGGGAGGCAAATATAAACTGTTCCCAGGTAAGTTTGCTCTGGGAGGCTGAGTACCAATTTAACCTAGAGAGGGAGGTGCAAACACATATCTTCTCAACCAGGGTTTCAGGATGTTTTGATATTAGGAATCATGTCCTAGGTCATTATCAACATTAGGGAGGGGGCTAAGAGGTAATATGCATGCAGCAGAAGGGAGGAGGGGTTAGGAGTGTGCACACACATGCATGTGTGCTAACATGCACATGGGCGCGTGGGAGAGGAGAGGCAGGCACAGCCTGAGGAGAGTTGCAAAATTCTCATCTCTGAAACCAATTCTGCATTAACCACAAATACAAGCACACCAGAAAAAAGGCCACTTAGGTGACCACTTAGGCCACCAAAGAAGGACATGGAAATTCTTCTCTTGCTGTCCCCTGAGGGTCAGCCCTGCATGAGCCCATCCCTGTGCCCTTCTTTTGAACACAACCCACACTGGGATGGGGAGGGGACCTCACTTACTCCCAGAACTCGATGACAGGAGACGTGGCATTCTCAGAGGTCACATTCAGGGAGCCATTGGTCCTCTGGAACTCTACACAGGATTCTACCCATGGGTCCCAGGGAAGGAAGCAAGAAAAAGATCATTGAATATTTGGCATGACTAGAGAGAGTCATGGGGAAGGTAAGGTCTTTGGAATGAACCAGGCTGAAGTTGTCCAAACAAACATCCTTGAACACAAGATGAACTCAACAAGCTTACTTCACCTTCCCCCACAGGACTGTACGTGTGGGCTTCTAAATGTTTGGGTACATATTCTTACTAAAGCATGATCAGATGGCATCAGGAAAGATATTCCACATGACATCTTCTTCAAAGTATACAAATATTTCTAGGTCACTGTCTTGTGTAAAGTCACAACCTTTGAGGGATCATAAAAGTGCTTTCTAGGGAAAAGATGAAGCAGAGTGGCCAAGAGCACAGACACAAGTTAGAAAGTTCTGGCTTGAATCCTGACCCTCTGGTTATTTGCCGTGTGGCTCTCTAACTTCGCTTCCCTCAATTCTAGAATGCATGTAGTGATATCCAGTTGTGGGATTGACAGGGGACTAAATGAAAATATGAGTGCAAAGTGCCCAGTAAGTAGTGGTTCTTAACTATCTGCATCTGACATTGGAGTTTCACAACGGGGCTCACATTCTTTTATACATTGTGTTAGTATAATAATCCTAGAGATATTAAGACAGATAGTGTTTCCCCCATCATACACGTGAAGAAAGTGAATCTTCTTAGAAATGGCCGGTTCCAGCTCATAAATGACGAAGCAAGGGCTAGAATCCAGCTCAGCAAATTATATGTTTTACCTTCAAAATCTTACCTAGAATCTGACCTTTTTCATTACCACTACCAGCACCCTATGAAAACCCTGCAGGTTTTCATCCTTCCCTGGCTCCTAGACTGGCCTTCAGTTTCTACTCCTGCCTCCTTAACCAAATCTCCACACAGCAGCCAGAATGATTTTGTTAAAATTTAAGTGGCTTTATGTCATGTCTCACTTTAAAGCTCTCCAGTGAGCTTCTCATCCCATACAGAGATAAAAGCTATAACCCCTATAATTGCCTCCAAGGCCCTTTTCAATCTACCTCCATCACTTCTGTCCTCCTTTCCCAGTGCTCCCCCAGTCAAATGCTCCAGCTACACCGACCCCCTTGCTGTTCCCTGGATGCTATAGGCACAGGGCCACCTCAGGGCCTTTGCACTGGTTGGTCCTTCTACCTAGCGTTTGCCCCTGAAATCTGAGTGGCTGATTCCCCCACCTCCTTCAGAGCATTAGTCCTATGTCCTCTCAGTATGACCTTCCCTGATGACTCTATTTAAAATGACAACTCCCACCCCTAAAACTCCCAATCCCTCCTCCCTGTTTTACTTTTCTCCCTAGCACTTCTTTGAACATAATACATATTAATCATTTATTTTGTTTATGGTATGTGTCTTGACACTAGAACAAAAATTCCATGAGGGCAGGGAGCTTTGTTTTTGTGCATTTTCGTAACCCCACTGCTTAGAACAGAGCCTGGCACATAGTAGGAGCTCTATTAAATATCTGTTGAATGAATGTAAATCAAGCATTCTTTTCACTAAACCCTTTCTCTCTCCTTGAAGCTTCTGCACACCCAGAAAAGTATTGTTTCATCTTGACAGGACAAGATGTCCTGTATATGAAAGATGCTAGGCTCTGAGTAAAACCAGACTCACTAGGAGAAATGTCAAAAATGCCAAGCAAAAGGATCAGGAATTGAATTTTCCTCAGAATTGTCTCAGAGATCCTCCAGTCAACCCAAAGGTATATAGGCCTAAAAGTGCCCTGAAGCAAAAGCCCTAGGCCACCAAAAATTTGCAACATTTTTACAAAAGGAGCTCCCCTGAAATCTGGATCAAATCACTATCTGACAAGCTGGTTGTCAAGGGTGATTTCAGCGTCATTAGAATATATGAATGAATGAATGAATGAATGAGGGTTGAAGGAAAGAAGGGAGGAGGGAAGAAAGGAAGAAAGAAAGAAAGAAAGAAAGAAAGAAAGAAAGAAAGAAGAAATATATGATAAAGAAAATATTAGAATAAAACAGGTTTTTAAAATTGGACTCATCCGGCCACCTGGGTGGCTCATTCGGTTAAGGGTCCAGCTCTTGATTTCAGCTCAGGTCATGATCTTGCCATTTGTGAGTTTGAGCCCCACATCAGGCTCTGCACTGACAATTTGGAGCCTGCTTGGGATTCTCTCCTTCTCTCTCTGCCCCTACCTCACTCTCTCTCTCTCTCTCTCTCTCTCTCTCAAAATAAGTAAATAAACTTTAAAAAATAAAATAAAATTGGAGTGATCTGACGAATATTTTTTCAAGTGCTTATGAGGTAGGCAGCACTGTGCTAGTCACAAAGGATACAGAGATAAAGATACCTTTTCTGTCCTCAAGATCTTGCTGACCTGTGGGAAAACCAGACCAACAGCCCAAAAGTAAGGCAAGTGCCACAGTAGAGTCAGGGCTCAGTGCAGGTAATACTACATTACATGGGGTGCCTGCGTGGCTCAGTCGGTTGGGCAGCCGACTCTTGATTTCCACTCAGGTCATGATCTCATGGTTCATGAGTTCGAGCCTGGTGTCTGGGTCTGCACTCACAGCATAGAGCCTGCTTGGATTCACTCAAGCCCCTCCTTGCTCTGCCCCTTCCTCGCTTGCTGTCTCTCTCTCTCAAAAATAAATTAACTTTAAAGACCAAGAAGAAAGGAAACCTATTGAATCTTGGGGCATCAGGGGAGGAAGCTCCAAGATTTGACTCTTCACTTGCAAAATGGTGGAATGAAGGTGGCAGAGATCAGCAAAAGAATGCCTAGGAAGTGATCAAAAGTTTGAGGACAAGAGGGGCCTTGCTAAACATTGCAAAATGTGCCTCCCTGGCAAGAAAAAGACTCAGACTCCAGTTCGGAACTGACTACCTTACCTGAACAACAACAAAAAATTAATCACGGCACATATAGGGCCTTGGTGACGGATCAGCCCTGAGAGTTGTAGTGCTGAGGGTCCAAGCAGGACAGCTCTCCATCTGTGCTGTCCAATAGGGTATTTTCCAGCTACATGTGGATGTTCGCGTTTAAGTTCATTAAAATTAAATACAAGTTTTAAAATTCGGTTCCTCACACACACTAGGCACATTTCAAGTCCTCAATAACCGCACGTAGCTAGCACCCACCACGCTGGATAGTACAGAGAACACTGTCATTATCACCGATAAGTTCTTTTGGACGGCACTAGGGATTTTTAATCGTTGTTACTTTCAGTCAAATAGACTCAGCAGTTCTATGGCCATAGGTGGTTCTTGTTGTCTTACGAGAGAGTCACATGCAATCTTATAAGCACAGGAGAAATTAATTGTTACTACAAATTGTAATGAAGACATACAAAACAGTTTATTCTCTGGTTAAGTCCAGATGAACTGTGAGTTAGAAAGACCTAGGATAGTATCAGAAAGAAGCCATGAGAAAGAAAACTAATGGACAAACAATACATATATACACCTAAGTAATCATACTTCAAATTGAAATAAGTAAATGGCTAAACTACATACAAAGGAATCAATTCTATTTGCATAACACATGCTTTCATAATACATGAGTTGAATGCATTATTTTTTTAAAAATTTTTTTAACATTTATTTATTTTTTAGAGACAGAGAGAGACAGAGCATGAGCAGGGGAGGGGCAGAGAGGGAGACACAGAATCCGAAGCAGGCTCAAGGCTCCGAGGCATCAGCACAGAGCCTGACGCAGGGCTCGAACTCACGAACCGTGAGATCACGACCTGAGCCGAAGTCGGAGGCTTAACCAACTAAGCCACCCAGGTGCCCCCATTATTATTTTTTTTAATTTGAGTATAGTCGACACACAATTTTTTTTTAAGTCTGTGACATTTTTCCTATGATGCTGGTGAATTCTCACTCTGACTTTTGATCCAAGATTTCCATGACCTACTCGGCAGACTTCTAGTATGTGCCACGTTAGGGTTGGGGATACTCAGGACATAAGGATAATCTCAGTCTTGGTTAATGTGGTGTTTAGAAATGGACTCGCTAGAGATGACCTTACCTGTGTTCCACTCATGGTGGCAGCTTCCCCAGGGAAGGTCGATGGTGAAGCTGCTAAAGAGGTAGAAGAGGGCCCAGGCCAGGACAATGATGTAGTAGATGTTGAGGAGGATGACAATCATCTGGGAGGCATAGCCGATGCCTGGAGGGGAAAACTGCAGAATTGGGCTAAGGACAGTGGACAGATTTCTCATAAGCCACCCCTCCCAGTTTAGGAGGGGGTTTGTACTCCACTGTCAGGGCCCTAAAACATTGCTGGGTCCAGGCTCATTGACTCTCTCCTCAATCTCCCCAGCAGGTGAGGAGAGACTTTTCTCTCTGCCTTCCATTGCTGTGCCCTGGATTCCTGTGAATTTTCTTCTTTACCGGTTCTGAAAATTCCCTGATTTTCAATAGTTAATGTTCCCTGGAATTAGGCTGATATATTTCTGAAATATAAAAACACATGTTAAGAGCAGAAACAGGGGCATCTGGCTGAGCTCAGCTCATAGACCATGAGACTCTTGATCTCAGGGTCATGAGTTCAAGCCCCACATTGAGTGTAGAGCCTACTTGGGAAAAAAAAAGAGCAGGAATAGACAATTCACATAAGAAGAAATACAAATAGATCTTTCCTAATAATTGCAGGTATGCAAAAGGAAACAATGATGAGATACCTTTCTGTATAGCCAGATGTAATGAAATTTGTTACAAATGATGTAACTCAGTGATTTCCAAATTTGTCCAAATATTAGAAATACCTGAGAATATTTTTAAAATTTCAAAGTCTAGACCAGATTCCAGACCAATTAAATCACGATCTCTGGGGATGGGATACTCAGGATGTTTTGAAGATCCCCAAGTGATTCCAACTTGCAGACAAGTTTGGGAACCACAAATACCTTGGAGTCATTAAAGATAAGGGGGAAAGATGCTTACTCATATCTAATGACATGGCAAGTCAATATAACATTTCCATAGAAAAATTTAATAAGCTAGACCAAGGGACATCAACTTGATTGTCCATTTGATCCAGCAATCCTCATCCTGGAAATTTATCCCAAAGAAATAATTCCCCAAAAAGAGGCAGAAAGCTATCTCAACAAATACACATGATAACAGAATATAAAAATGTTATAAGTAATTGAAAATAATTAAAAAGCCCCAAACAGAGAACTGTTAATTATGATATACCCACTCAACTGAAGTTTATGCAATCATTAAATTATTATTGTGTTGGGGCGTCTGGGTGGCTCAGTTGATTGAATGTCTGATTCTTGGTTTCAGCACAAGTCATGATTCCAGGGTTGTGATATCAAGCCCTGCATCAGGCTTCATGCTGAGCGTGGAGCCTGCTTGTCATTCTCTCTCTCTCTCTCTCTCTCTCTCTCTCTCTCTCTCTCCCTCCCTCTCTCTCTCTCAATCTCTCCCTGTCTCCCTCACTCATGTGTTTTTGCTCTCTAAAATAATAAAATAAAATAAAATAAAATAAAATAAAATAATTGTTGGGTAGAGGATGGAAAAACTGAAAAGTGGAAACATAAACCGTGTATGTTCCAGATTAACAGATATGTTAGCTCTATTCAGAGAGACAGAAAGAATGAAATAAACCCCCCAAACTGGAAACAACACAAATGTTCTTCAGTGGGTGATGGTTAAATGAACTGTGGTGCATCCATACCATGGAATACTATTCAGCATTAAAAAAGAATAAATGAAATCTTTATACAAGAACTGGGATGGATCTCAAGGGCATCATGCTGAGTAAAAAAGCTAATCTCAAAAGACTATAGACTGCACAATTCTATTTATATAACATTCCCAAAATGACAAAATTATAGATATAGAGAACAAATTAGTGGTTGCCAGGGGCTAAGGATGGAGCAGGAAGGGGTAGGTGTAACTACATAGGAGTAGCATGACAGAGATCTTTGTGATAATGGAAGAGTATGTATATTGATTGTAGTGATGGTCACACAAATCTACGTATGTGATAAGATAACACAGAATTATACACACGCACACACACACACACACACACACACACATAAATGAGTGCTTGGAAAATTGGGGAAATCTGAATAAGGTCTGTGGATAGTACCAACGTTAACTTCCAGGTCCTGATATTTTTTAATAGTTAAGTAACATCTTAACATCTTGGGGAAAGTTGGGTGAAGGGTACATATGACCTCCCCATACTATTTTTGCAACTTTCTGTGACTATATATTATTTCAAAATAGACACTTAAAGAAAATCCTATAGAAAGAGAAATATTGAAATTAAACACCCTCAAGTCTAAATAGCAATTGTGTCAAGACAGTAGAATTATTAATGATATTTTTTGCCATTTAAAATTCTCTTTATTTGTTTTGTAATTAATTAAATATGCTTTGAAAAATACAAAATCATTGTTATGCATGTGTAAACTATATAGCTAAGATAGCTTTGCACTCTACTTATTTAATCTAAAGCCTTTTTTCCTTTCTTCACCCCCATCTCCATTCTCTCAGAGACCAGGGGATTAGCTCAGCCCTAAATCCACAAGTGGGGGGTTTAACATAAAGACACAAAGTCTTTAAGTCTGTGACATTTTGCCTGCCATTCTGATGAATTCTCACTCTGATCTTTGACCCAAGATTTCCATGACCTACTTGGCAGATTTCTAATATACTCCAAGTTAGTAGCACGGCTACTAAATCCAGTCATTCCAAATAAGGTTTATAACCATGTATGCAGATATCCTGGAATCAGGCACAGGGCTACTCACCCTCAAAGATGGGGCAAATCTTCCTCCAGGCTGTGATGCCTCCCTGGCTAGTGTACTGGCCCAGTGCTGTCTCCAAGAGGAAGACAGGAATGCCACAGGTAAAGAGGAAGATGAGGTAGGGGATGAAAAAGGCACCTGTGGGGTGGGAAACAGGCTTTCCATTACCTGGCACCACCCTCCTCATAGTCCACATTCATCTCCTCCCATCACCACCCCACGTTGCCAGTCAGAATCCCCAGGGGTGCAGAACATGCAAAATGCAGGGGACATCTGTCCAGATATCTGGAACCATAGCAGAAATCAAGAGTCACCAAGTTACCTAACGAGCCCTTTTTGTCACTGAAAGTTTCAATCTATACCTACCAAGGCTTGCTCCCCATCGAACATCAATTATTACTTTAATTACACAAAACTTGTGGCCACAGCAAGGCGCTCATTGAATAACGGACATCCAGGGGCATTAACACAGCCCACAGACTATAATTTTTTCCAAGGAAATGACTGCTTTTAATGGTAGAGAGAAACTTTTAGCAGACTGAAATCAGATTTCCCTTTAGTAATCCTTTCTCCTTCTGTTTTTCATAATTATTGGCTGAGACAAGTGTACTGATTCTGAAAATGCTGGCATTTTCTCCACTGTGGACCTCTATCTGTTGGCAAGGTAGATAGGGCAGTTCACAGAGTACCAGGGAAGAGAGAACTGCACACAGAAGGAGATCCAAATATATGCGGAGAGTCCCCTTCTAGCTTTCAACTGAGTGCCGCTCAGCATCTACATAGGAGGAAATGACCCGAACTAAGGGAAAGAACCATTCAGAAAGATTGAGAGTAATGGTGCTCACACAGGGCTGGGAAGAGTGCTGGCTCCCACTAGCCAGACTGGATAGTCCCAGAATTCTCAAGGCATTGGGAAGAGAAGGTATTTCCTCAGAAGTGGGGAATGATTAGCCCTAGATTGAGCACAGCTCTGGTTCTCCCTAACAAATCTTAGAAGCAAAACCCAAAAGTATCAAATAACTTCACTGGTCCCGAGCAAAACTCAAGAATTTTTATAGAAATATAAAAATCCCAATAAAAATACTGTTCAGAAATGAAAGTGAAGTAATGCTTCTTAAGACAAGCAAAACTTGAAAGAATCCATCACCAAAAGATCTGTACTACAAGCGATGTTAGAGAAAAACCTTCAGCCAGAGGGAAATGATGCCAGAGAGATATATGAATCTACACAAAGGAACGAAGAATGTTAGAAATGTTACATACACAAGTAAACATATAAGAATTTTTTTCTTATCACCCAAATCTCTTTGAAAAGTTAACTGACTGGTTACACAATGTAAGGTGGAGTTTATAACAGATGAAAAAGTAAAACGTGTAACAACAAGAGCACAAAAGTCAGGAGGAGAGAGATGGAAATGTATTATTGTAGGGTTCTTATATGTAAAGTGGTATAATATTACTTGAGGGTGAATTGTGATAAATTGAAGATGTATGCTACAGGGGCACCTGGGTGGCCCAGTTGGTTGACTTGAGCTCAGGTCATGATCTCTCAGTTCATGAATTCAAGTCCTGCATCAGGTTCTGTGCTGTCACCGCAGAGCCTGCTTCAGATTCTCTCTCTCTCTCTCTCTCTCTCTCTCTCTCTCTCTGCCCCTCCCCAACTCCCATTCTCTCTCCCTCAAAAATAAACATTAAAAAAAACCCAATGTATGCTACAAAACCTAAAAAAATCATTCAACTAACATAACAAAGGCTTATGGCTAATAAGTCATCAAAGGAAGAAAGCCAACAATGGAATAATAAAAAATTTTCAATTAATTCAAAAGAAAGCAGAAGGATAGGAAAAGGGGAACAAAGAACTGATAAGACAAATAGGAAACAAAAAGCAAGATAATTTTATTTAAACTTAACTGTATGAATAATTGCTTTAAATGTAAATAGTCTAAATGTCCCAAATAAATGGCAGAGATTGTCAGATTGGCTTCAAAATAAAAACAAGGTTCAGCTACATGTTGCTTAAAAGAAATGCACTTTAAATATCAACACATGAAAAGGAAATCCTGCCTTTTGAGATTACATGAATAGACCTCGAAGACATTACATTTTCAGAGACAGAATAACAAATACTGATTGTTCTCATATATGGAATCTAAAAAAGCCAAATTTGGAGTGCCTGGCTGGCTCAGTCAGAAGAGCATGTGACTCTTGATCTTGGAGTTGTGAGTTCGACCCCCACGTTGGGTGTAGAGATTACTAAAACAACAAACAAACTTAAAATAAAAATTAAAAAGCCAAATCTGTGGAATTAAAGGGTAGAATGGTGGTTGCCAAAGATCTGGGGATGGAGGAAATGAAACGGTTTAAAATGAAAGTTAATGGGGAATAGAGCTCTCCAGTCCTTCACCTTTCAAATCTCTGGCCTGTAGTCTACACATCCATAAGTCAGGCACCGAGGAAGGCACCTGATTACCCGAAGGGCAAAGAAATAAAGATCATAAACACCTCAGCCTAATAAGTCCATAAGTCAACCCAAGACTTGTTGAGTAGGAAAGGAAAATAAGGGAAGACAGAACTTAGTAGCTGATATGGACAGTTACTGCTCAGAGTTGGAAGCATGGCAGAAAAAAAGAGAGAGAAGAGGGAGAGACAGAAAGACCGAGAGAAAGAGAATTTTTGCCCAGCTCAAGCCCCACCTCCCTATCTTTATGCTACTGCTCTTTCCCAATAAACCAAGCCAATGTTTAACTGCAGTAGGTTCCATGGTCAGCTCTATGCCTCCCCTCCTCTGCCTCTTTGAGCACGTGGGCAGCTGGCCACAAGGGGCAAGGTTCACACTCAATAAGCAGAGCCACTAGTCCTACAAAGGGAAGGGGTAGGAGAGAGATGGGACCCAGAGGGAGCCAGGTGCAGATTGGGAAGTCCTTTGGGGGCACTCTGCCTCTTTCCCCACAGCCCCAGTCACCACCATTAAAAGATGGAGCTAGTCCTAGAGGTGGAGGATGGAGTTCAGTTACCTGCTCCCTATTCCTGTGGGTTAGTCTCCTTCTCCAAATTCTAAAAGGTCCTGGCCTGTTCTCCCATGAGATGGAGAGGCCACATGCCCAACCTAGAGGGGAATCATTCTATAGGCCACCCTTCACAAAAGCAGCACACTCTGTGGTGTCATCTGTAACGTTCCAGCTAATATTTTAAAACATAAACAGATGAGATTCCACATGAGCAACACAGCAGTGAGCATACATGAACAGTTATGTGCTGCAGTCACCACTAATCTGACCACTCCTGGGGGGTGAGTAATTAACTGAAAATGGTAACAAATCATCACACACTACTAAAATAGCTATTACTGTTACATGGAGGAAAAAAGTGTTCTTCTCTTCTCTCTGTTCTTACGTACTGACAAGCAACAGCAAGGTGACCAGTTCTCCCTGAGGCCAGGTACCATTTAATCCTCTTTGCCTTCATCTCCCTATGGTCTAGAGCTGCCCTTCCCCCACAGCCTGCTCCTCTAAGATCCCCATTCCTAGAGATCCAGTTGCGGGACATTCTGCTGTAGCCTCACATGCAGTCTCCAGGCGTCCCAGGTGTTGAGAAACTCAGTCTGCTGGCAGCCAGGTCTAGGGAGCTGGAGAGATCCTAGCGGAAGGCCCATGTTCTGAAGCCACCAGGATCTGGGTGTCTGGGGACTGAAGATCAGAAGCAGAGAGGGCTTGGGGGGAGGCGGGGTACAAGGAAGAAGGAAGCACCTGTCCTCGCACAAGGTAACTGATCTCCAGCTGCTGTTCTATGACTAGCAAAAACCAACGATTCTTAGCACAAGTGACCTCTGCCCCTGGTTTTCAGCAACCTGGACTCAGAAATTAAGTGTGGGGGGTGAGGGTGCCTGGGTGGCTCAGTAGGTTAAGTGTCTGACTCTTGATCTCAGCTCAGGTCTTGATCTCAGGGTTGTGAGTTCAGCCCCGTGTTGGGTTCCACAGCCGGTGTGGAGCCTACTTTAAAAAAATGAAATTAAGTATAGGGACGCCTGGCTGGCTCAGTCAGAGGAGCATGACACCCTTGATCTTGGGGTTGTGAGTTTGAGCCTCATGTTGAATGTAGAGATTACTTAAAAATAAAATCTTTAAAAAGAAAAGGAATTAAGCATAAAATGTTTGGCAGATGGTCTTTTTGTCTGGGCTGAGATTGGCAGGCAAGTAACTTAAATTCCCTTGTGGTAGAGTTGAATTCTCTTGCCAAAACCCTCTCCTACCACCTTTCCCCAACATCATGCCTTTTGAGTTATCCAGAGACTTTTCATCTGCATGGCTAGAACTTTAAGGGATAGGCCCTGGTGGAAGGTCATGTTTGCTTTTCCCTCCAGGGAACTGAGGGTGGAGAGCTTGAGAAATAGTTCTTGGGCCACTTCTCCAGTCAGGAGACCCATCCCCACCACCGCCAGACATACGGGCACACTGTCACTACTACACGGCACTCATATTGGCTTATCCCTCCCCAGGAGGGAGAACACAGACAGCAGAAATGTACTTTGCCCACTCCCAAGTTTTGCCCAAATCACCCATATTTCCTATTTCTAATCATTTTCTTTCCCCATTATCTTGAACCCACTGCAAGCGGTCTTTGCCCTGCCATACCACTGGGACTGCTCCTACAAGGTCACCAAAGGCCTCCATGCCACCAAAGCCAACACTTCATTCTCACTCCGTATCTTTCTTAACCTATCTGCGGCATTTGATGCTTGCCTCCCAAAACACTTCATCACCCTGGTATCATCTTTCTTCACTGGTTTCTCCTTCTCTGTCTCCTGATGGTCCCTCCCCTTCCCCCCAGTCCTTGTTCTCTTTTATCACCATCAAAATTCTAATCACTCTCAAATTTATATCTCTCATCCACATCTCTCTCACAGACTCCAGACTCATATGTTTTACTGCTTAGTCGACATCTCCACTTGATACCTGACAGATATCTCCACTCAGTGTTCCCCAAAGCCAATTCCTTATTTTCTTCTTAAAACCCGCTCCTCTTATGGCCTTCCACATCACAGTAAATGGCAACTCCTTCCTTCGCAGTGCTCAGTCTGCAATCCTTGGACCGCTAAGCCCAGGCAGCAGCAGTGGAAGTGACAAGAGGTGTCAGATTCTGCATACATCATGTGGGGTCTCCAGTCCCAGGCACTCTGGGTTCCTCAAGTCTGTTGGCAGCCAGAGTCCAGGGAGCTGGAGAGGTTCCAGCTGAAGACTCATGCTCTGAAGCCCCCAGAATCTGGGTAATTAGGTAGATCTAACAGTCTGGGAGTGGGAGGGAAGGACTCAAGGATGACTCCGAAATATTTAGCCTCGTAACTGGTCTGCTTCTGCCCCGACTCGTGTACAATCAGTTCTCGACGGCAGCCAAAGAGATTATTTTAAAATGTAAGATCATGCCGCTCCTGCTCAAAACCCTGCCCTGTCTCCCCATGTCACTAGAGCAAAAGCCAAAGTCTTACAATAGCTGACAAGGACCTACATGATCTGCCACCCTCGTCCTATTTACTTCTCTGACCTCAGCTTCTATTTACTCCCCTCCTTGCAACTCCTCAAATAAGCCAGTCAGCCTCTTGCTTTACTACTATTAAATCTTTTGTGTCCTCTGCTTGGAGCACTTTTAGCCTCGATATCCACGTGACCAGCCCTCTCACTCCTGGCAAACCTTGCTCAAATGTTCTCGATGTGCCCCCTCCACACACACACACTCCTGATCCTCTTTTCCCAGCTCTACTTGGTCATTTTCCACAGCACCCATTAACTTCCGATATGCTATATATAATTTTCTTATTTACTACATTTATTGTTTATTGTCTGGCTCCCTCTTCAAGAATGTAAGCCCCACGAGGACAGGGAATTGTTCTGTTCTGTTTGTAGATGTAGCCCAACAGCTTAGAATAATTCTAGGCAGATAGTTTGTACCCTGTAACTGCTGTTGAATGACTCAGGCAGGGTCGGAGCTTGGTGGGCTGTGTGCTGGGGCAACTGGCTGAGACTGGAGACTCCAAAAAGATATCTGGGGGTGGATTGGCCACAGGTCCCGGACAGCAGGGATTGTGCTCAGCTAGGAGATGATTGAGGCAGGCATCTCGCTCATCCATCTCTCTGAAAAGCCTACCAGTTTCTTCTGATTTTAGATGCGCTTCTTTAAATCACTGTCTCAGCTTCTCTGGTTTTCAACTCTAGTGTTTAACTAGTTTACCTGCTTTTCTATCATCTTCTTGCTTCAGCCCTTTCTCTGCTCTGGAACTCACTTCAAATTGGATCTACCAAATGTTAAAGCTAGAAGGAACCCAAGAAGACATCATTTGTATTTCTTAAGTTTGGAACTAAAATTATATTTTAGGGACTTTTTTAATCTCTGACCTCACCACTAGACAAATATTGATAATAATAAAGGGCCAAGCTTATCTTCCCCTCCTGCCCCAAGCACAAAAGTGGCTGTTTAAAGCTAGGAAGTTGAAGAAAGGGCCCAGAAGCCCAGAAGCAGGCCGATAGGGTCCATTACCTGAGCATGATACACCCCAGAGGACCCCAGCATCCTTCTCCAGAACTTGCTCAGAACATTCCTCTCATCCCCTGAGAGTCCAGGTCCCAGTTGGAGGACCATGGGTTTAAATAAAATCACTAAAGCAGGAGGAAAAGGGTCAAATCAATGTAAGTGGTCTCCATTCTCCTCACCTTCCTTCCCCATACTGGTAGCAAAGGGTCAGAAAGAGGCATCAGTTTGTTCCTTGACAGACAAGGGGGTGAGAAGAGGAAGCATGGGGACTCATTCTCTGTGGAGAATGTGTTTTGCTGGGAGATGAAGGGGGCTGAGTGGTGACAGAAAGGTTAAGCTGCTGGGAACCCCAAAACCCAGGCATATCTAGGTCCCTCTCACGAGCACACATCTCCTCAGTTAGTCCCCCTTACCTTGGCAAAGGAGGCTTTCCATTAATTCCCCCGGTGGCCCTGGGTGACTCATGCCCTTCAGAGCAAACCTGGGCATCAGTCTCTAGCTCCAAAGCCCCTCAGAACACTTCCCTCCAGCTGCTGTCGTCCATCAAGGAAAAGAGGAGTCCTAAGACCCTGCACTTGATCAAGGGAAGAGATTGTGGGTGGCAGTGTTAGGGATTAAACCGAGAGTTTGACTGGATCCAGGACCCCTGAAAATGTCTCCACTCTCAATCGGAATCAGCATGCTGGAAGGCAGGCTCTCTCCAGGGAGGAAGCAGCCACGGCCATCATATCCACCCTCTTCCCTCACAAGCCCATAGCAAGAACCAAGGGCCCCCGATTCTTTTCTCCTCTTGGGCCTGCATTTCCCCTGGAGACAATGTCACACACTCCCAGGCCTACACAGACTCACCACAGAGTCCCAAGGCAGAGCTCAGATCCAAACAC
The DNA here is from genome assembly GCF_022079265.1 of Lynx rufus. Classification (NCBI taxonomy): domain Eukaryota; kingdom Metazoa; phylum Chordata; class Mammalia; order Carnivora; family Felidae; genus Lynx; species Lynx rufus. The sequence continues at coordinate 37,406,309 of NW_025814889.1, read as the reverse complement.
TGCCAGACAAGCTCCCTCAACAGGGTGAGCCCACACCCCCCACTGCTCCCATTACGGTTCCCTTCACTTCACCTTTCTCAGCCCAGCGGTTTTGCGCCAGACCTGGATATCACTCCCTCCCACCTCTTCGTGCCACTCCTGCTAATTCCCAGGCCAACCTTTACCCAATTCCAGAGAGGCTTGGGGAAAGCCGCTCACCTCCTAATCTTCCTGCCATGTGAGGAGCTAAGCTGGTTACTAGGCTCCAGATATAGAGTCCCAGTGGCCAGCTTTAGCCCCCAGATTCCTCCTCCTCCCTGGACCAGCCTCGTCCCTCCACCCAGTTCTCTGAAGGGAAGCGTGTGGAGTGTCCAGGACTAGGTTCAAAGTGGGAAGACCTCCTTCCTTCCCTCACAGGGCACACGGAACAAAGTCCTGTGATTTGAGGCTGCTGGCCAGAAATCCCTGGGGAGAAAGGACGCATCAGCCCATACCCACCCCTCTGGAAACATACAAATTAACTTCCAACTCCACGGCCAATCCTCCACAATCCTGAGAATAGGCTCCATGGGCTCAGAGGACCTCTGTACCCTCCTCCCCGGCCCTCCCACCTCCACTGTCCGAAACCACCGGGAGACTGAGCTCAATGCATTTGGAGGCTCCGACTCCCTTGCACAAGGCTGGGTGTCACATTAGGGTACCCTCCAATCCTCATGGCCCCAGAATAACCACTGCCCTCAGCATTTCCCCGCGTTACCTACCTCTGCACTGCCCCTTCCCGCAGCCCAGGCTGCAACCTCACTTCCAAACCAGATCTGGGAGCCCCAACACCTATAAGCTTTACCCATCAACAAGGAGATATTCGTAACCTACTGCTCAGCCAGAACACTTCAGTACCTGAGAAATCCCTCCAGGGCGTCCCACAGAGGTCTGGGATTCCCTGAAAGTGAGTTACTGGTTGGAAAATTACCACCACTGCTGTGGGGTAGCAAAGTTATTCTAGGAGGCTGGAAGGGATAGGAGGAATGAGAAGCCAAAAAAGCCCTAGGAAAGAGTTAGAGTTAATACTGCATACACACAAACTTTCAGTGGGAAGTTTTGAAGGCAGAGCCACTAGTATCAAAGGTTATGACACTGGTAGGGGTTGGGTAATGACTGGCTTAGAGAATGTCACAATGCCAGCAGAGAAAGGGAAAACACAAAGACTAAGGAGTCTCAAGACCACAGGACAGTTCAGTATCAACATCATCTTCAACACAGCTGCCATTTATTAAGCACTTTACACACATTACCTCTCATCCTTACAGCAACTTAAAGGCAGGTACTACTATCTGAATTTACAGGAACAGCAGCTGAGGCTCTGAGGGCTTCAATAACTTGCCCAAGACTACACAGAGAGTAAGTAGCAGAGCCAGAATCCAAATTCTGATACATCTGGTTCCAAACCTATGTTAATATGTCTATGATGCCATAGCATTCTAGAAAGACCCCTGGGAGAGTTACATAATCTCTCTAGGTCTCAGTCTCCTGCAGTGTCCTTACTGACTTGTAAGGGGCTGTCCAACTCCAGCATTCTATGCACCCATGGGAGTCCCCAGAGGGGCAATAATTACAGGAGATGGAGACATCCTCCTTCCAGGGACGGGTGGGGTGGCGCAGTAGCTCTCACCTCCCCCATTTTTGTAGCAGAGATAGGGAAACCTCCAGACGTTGCCTAGGCCAATGATCTCCCCGGCTACTGACAGCACAAACTCCATCTTGTTGTTCCAGTGCCCCCGTTCCAGGGTACCATCTTCCTTCGTCTTTTCCACGACAGGGTATACTGGTTTTGTCTCCCCATTGCTGGCTGTGCTCGAGATCCTGCTATCCATCCCACCTGAAAAACAAGCAGAGTGTTCTATTACCGCTGGGAACCTTGGGAAGAAAGCCTTCCCCTTCCTTCACCAGCAAACTCCCGAGGGAATAAGTGCACCAGGAGAAAGTAAATTCCTACCCCCTTGCCTATAGGCCCACGTCCTCCTTAGCATCTCGTATTGGTAAAGCCTGGGTAACACCTGCTAAGAATGTATATTCCTTTACTGTTCAGGAAGAAAGCATTGATGCTGAAGTATCGATACTCTTTCCACTAGGGAGGGCCTCTTGGGTTGGGGCTTGTGGACATGGAAGAGTTCACATGGCCCCTGGGCTAAGTTCTCCACGCCATCCTACAACCAGCTTTGTCTGTGTTAGCACGTGCTCCAGCGTCTGTATTCTGTATGGGGACAGCGGAAAAGATCCTCAAACCCACCAATCTCCCATGCAGGAATTTACTCTAGGGAAATAATTGTGACTATGGATAAAGATTTGGCACTGAGGATGTTCATTGTTTACAGCAGCAAAAAATTAGAAAACACGCACAGGTTAAGAAATTATGGCCCATACATACAACGGACTAATATATAATCATGAAAAATTGTGTTGCAGAAGAAAGTGTAATGAAATGAAAGTGTTCACGATATGTGGAGTGAAAAATTATAAAATAGCACATATGATATGATCATGCTTGGAAAACACTTTATAAAGTGTATGCATCAAAAGACTAGGATAGGGGCGCCTGAATGGCTCAGTCGGTTAAGCGTCCGACTTTGGCTCAGGTCATGATCTCGCGGTCCGTGAGTTCGAGCCCCGCATCGGGCTCTGTGCTGACAGCTCGGAGCCTGGAGCCTGTTTCGGATTCTGTCTCTCCCTCTCGCTCTCTGACCCTCCCCCATTCATGCTCTGTCTGTCTCTGTCTCAAAAATAAATAAACGTTAAAAAAAAAAAAAAAGACTAGGATATCCACCAAAATGTTTCTCGCTCAGTGATTGGATTATAGGAATATTTTCCTTATTTCTATTTTCTATGTTTTCATCAAAGAACATGATTTATTTTGTAACATTAAAATAAAAGCAAGTTTTTAAAAACTCCTTCCAGGGGCTCCTGGCGGCTCAGTCAGTTAAGTGTCCAACTCTTAATTTCAGCTCAGGTCATGATCGCACAGTTTGTGAGTTTGAGCCCTGAGTCGGGCTCTTTATTGTCAGCAAGGAGCCTGCGTGGGATTCTCTCTCTCTCTCTGTCTCTGCCCCCGCCTCAAGCGCACTCTTGCTCTCTTTCAAAAAAAAAAAAAAAAAGAAAGAAAGAAAAGAAATCCTTCCAAAGGAATGGGAGAAGCTGAGTGGGCCCTGGAATTCTGAATTAAGATGGACTGACCTTCCCAGCTATCTTTCTACCTCTCTCTGAAGTCAACATAAGAGAAAGATGAACTATGGGCTCTTTTTCTTTGTTGGTGATGAAACATGTGGGAATCTATTTCAGTAGAGAAGACAACATGAAATGAATAAAGGGCCACAGTTCCAAATGTTCCCCTGCCCTATTCTAGACTCTTACTGAGATTGAAGATAAGATCTGCTATGGCTCACACGTAAAGAGTAACTACTACAAAGTACTTTACATATACTTATTTCACTTAATCCACACAACCACCCTGAAATGTAAGCAGTATTAGTTCTGCTTTGTAAATAAAGAAGGTGCAGCTCAGAGAGGTTAAATGACATATCTGTGGTCATATAGCGAGTAAATTGCACAAGTGGGACTTGAACCCACTCTGTCCCTGCTCTTTCAATTAAATCTCTTGATTTAATTGGCTGCCCAGGTTTATCAGCATGTCTTTTTTTTTTTTTAATTATTTTAGAGAGACAGAGAAAACATGAGCAGGGAAGAGGGGCAGAGGGAGGGAGAGAGAGAGAGAGAATGAGAATCGCAAGCAGGCTCCACAATCAGTGCAAAGCCTTACATGGGGCTGGATCCCATGACCCTGGGATCATGACCTGAGGTGAAATCAAGTCAGACGCTCAACTAGCTGAGCCACCCAGGCATCTCTCAGCATGTCTAAATAAGCATCTTCTAATGACTCTCCTTGATTTTTCACAGTGGCCCCTTTTCCGGAGAAGTAAGCAGATGGACATTTTTGTACCCCTCAAGAAAAATTCATGTTAACAGAACTTTCTCATTGGGAGCCCCATCTGGCCAGACTCTCCTATGGTTCAGTTTCCCCAGCAGGGGCTACCTTCAGGATTCAAAAAGTTAGAGAGAAAGTCAAGGAACAGTAGGGATCTTTGCTTATTTGATAAATTAGGGAATAGGCTCCAAAGAGTGTGCACTGAGAAGGAGAAATCCAAGCAGCTGGTCCCAAGAAGCAAGCTTCCTCAGTCCTTTTGAGAAGGTTGTCTAACGTCTTGTGCCGGTTCTCAGCCTCCCTTTACCATCCGATGGGTGTCTTCCGATGATGGCACGCCATCTCCCTCCACTCCTTCATCTTCTCAGACCCTAGAAGAAACAGTAGCCCTATCCTGGGTCCCTCGCCTCATTAGGGTACTGTTTCTCAGAGGTTGTGTGGTGCAACAAAAAGGTCATGAGTTGTAGAGTCAGACAAGCCGGGTACAAATCTTAGGTCTGTGCTGTACCACTCGCTGCCCAACTTCAGAGAAGTTAATTAATTACTCTGAGCCTTCGTTCACTCATCTGTGAAAGTGGGGAGGATTAGATGAGGTTATGCATATAAAGTAAAGGACTTAGCAGAATAACAGGCACTCAAATTTGTAGTTTCTTTCAATCTTGTCAAAGAGTTGCTCATTGTCCCATTTCACAGAGAAAAAAGCTTTCCTTTCTGCTCAATCTAGGGCTCTCTTTCTCTAAATCGCATTGTCCCTTAAGTCAACAGCCACTGCAGTTTCAGAAAGCCAAGAATATAGCATCTAGGCTTTGCATGTACACACATGAAACATATATTCTAGGAGGATCAAAAAATCCTTTAGTTGTAAGTCCTATGATCCCATCCTATAGTCTGAGACCCAGAAACAGAAAAATGAGAGAGGGAGGGAGGGAGAGAGAGAGAGAGAGAGAGAACATATTACGAACCTTAGTGCAGCTGCTGCCAGAGGTCCAGTCAGGGGGAGAAGAATTATCTAAGGGGGAAGGGGAAGGTGCTGGCTATTTAAAGTGTGGTTCCAACTCCTCTGCGGCACTTGCACTTGTAATTCTAAACTTGGCCCTGCCCACATTCCTCCTCTTGCCTCCCCACCCCACTTTCCCTCCCCCTGAGCAGCAGACTTACACACCGGAGTCATTTCACAGCCTGGGGAGTGCGAGTACACCCTGGCAGGTCAGGCCAGTTGCTTGTGAGGCTGGGCAGCTAGTCTTCTCCCCCAGAGCTCATGTGCTCTTGCCCGCCCCCCCCTCCCCCCACCGGCAACCTCAGGGTCACCCTAGAGGGATCCCACCTTCCACCCTTTTTCCAGCCCCAGTGCTCCTGTACTCCTATACACACATCAGGAATAGGTGTCCCTTGGGTTGGGTGCTGTGCAGATTAAATGTACATTTCTCAGGGCGCCTGGGTGGCTCAGTTGGTTAAGCATCCGCTTTCGGCTCAGGTCATGATCTCATGGTTCGTGAGTTCAAGCCCCACATCGGGCTCTGTGCTGACAGCACAGAGCCTGGAGCCTGCTTGGAATTCTGTCTCCCTCTCTCTCTGTCCCTTCCCCATTGGCACTCTGTTTCTCTCTCTCTCTCTCAAAAAAAAAAAAAAAAAAACATTGAAAAAAATTTTAGTGTACATTTCTCTTATGCCTCTGTAGGTTCTGATTTGGTGTAGACCGTGATTAGAATAAAGATACATATGTACACCTGAAACTAATGTAATACTGTGAATCACCTACACCTCAATTAAAAAAAATACATTGATAGAATGAAAAAACTATCGATCATTGAAAGTTGTACCATATTATCTATTTTTTATTTTGTACTTTTTGTTTTACTGGCAAAATTATATGCATAAAGTTCAATAAAAGAAAACTTTCATTAGAAAACAAATAAGTAAAGATATATAGATTACAGACAACTGAGAAGCCAGGAAAACTTCCTCAACACACATACATGCACACACACACATTTATATACATATAGAAAAGCTGGGAGTGTCTGGGTGGCTCAGTCGGTTCAGCGTCTGACTCTTGGTTTCAGGTGAGGTCATGATCTCCTGGTTCGTGAGTTCGAGCCCCGCATCGAGCTCTGCGCCAGTGGTGTGGTGGCCTGCTTGGGATTCTGTCTCTCCTTCTCTCTGCTCCTCCCCCACTTGTTCTCTCTCTCTCTCTCTCAAAGTAAGTAATCTTAAAAAAAAAAAAGAAAAAAGAGAAGTCAGAAAAAGCATTCACTAAACAATTAATAGTAGCTCTATCTGGAGAGAAGGGGTTGGGGTCAGGAAACGAAAAATGAAGTAAGGGACATTTTCCACTTCTGCTTAAATTTTTAAGCTTTGGGGTCGGTTTGAATGTTCAAATAACGTGCTAGAATTGATTTTTTGAAATAACTCTTTAAACCAATAAGAAAAGAAAGTGCCAAACTTTCCAACAAAGCAAAGCCCTAAAGTCCTCCTAAGTGAAAGAGCCGGCTGTGAAGAGGGGGCGGGCGCTGTCCCGGGCACTCAGTGTCGGGGCAGGAGCAGCCCAGGGCCCGGCTGTGGTGAAGGCAGGCTGAGCCCCCCCAGAGCCACCGGCTGGGGCGCAGTGCAGTGCCAGGACACCGCCTCGGCGCCGAGACCAGACGGTCCAGGGCTGAGTCCTGCCTCCATCACTTTCCAGTTTGTGGTCTTGTTGCTCAAACCTTATTTTCAAGAAATCTATGAAAAGGTGCTTACATTGCAGGGTTGAGTTGAGGTTTCGGGAGAAAATGGGCATATGTAAAGGGCCTAATACAGAGCAAGCCTTGAATGTCAGGCCAGACAGTAAGAAATAGTCATGTGGTGGAGGTGGATGACTGAATGGGATTAAAAACAAAAAAAAAATGTGCCTGAAAGGACACAGAGGAGTAGAAAAGAAGGTAAATCCGAGATTCTAACACAGTTTCTATTTCTCTTCTGTCTCATCTGCGACATCCCCTCCAGGGATGGCAGCAAGGGGCACGGCAGCGTGTTATGATAATACCCAAGGAGCCTCACAGAGATTATTATTCCTGTATTTCAGCAGCTCCGTCTCCTCTCCCCTTCTAACCATCCCTCCATCTTACTTAACTGTAAAACAAGAGACCAAATATCTTCTCTGAGAGAGGTTGCAAAAAAGTCTGTCTTCAAAGCCAACACTGTTAACTTCTATTTTTATTTACCATTGAGTGGTACTTACTAATGACCTTGTAACTGAACTGTTAAGTTGGAAACTCTGGTATTTGTATTCAAAAATGACCAGATAGGGGCGCCTGGGTGGCTCAGTGGGTTGAGCGTCTGACTCTTGGTTTCAGCTCAGGTCATGGTCCCAGAGGGTCCAACCCCACATGGGCTCCGTGCTGGGCGTGGAGCCTGCTGAAGATGCTCTCTCTCCCTCTGCCCCTCTCCCTCACTCACACTCTCTCTAAATTAAAAGAAAAAAAAAGACCAGATAACTTGAGTTTACTGAGGCCTCAGATATATATATATATATATATATATATATATATATATATACACACACATATCACATATATAAAGATACCATACAGCCTTTAGCAATGTTGCACAGCCCCTCCTATGTCCTCTATGTGCACAAATTGGCGTTCCCAGTTTCCAGGAAAGACTGTCAGGGATCAGGGCATCATTAAGATCAGGCTGAGCTAGTTTTGAGTTGCTGCTCTCATGTTAAGGAATGTTTTGTTTTGCTAGTTGATCCTATTGTTTTTACATAACCACTTGCATATTACCATTTTTTTCAATTTTATTTTTAAATAATCTCTACACTCAATGTGGGGCTTGAACTTACAACCCTGAGATCAAAAGTCGCATGCTCCACTGACTAAGCCAGCCAGGCGCCCCACATATTACCATTTTGATTGCTCTTTTGCTATTTTATTCCTCTCCAAATCTTTGTTACCCTCAATTTCTTTTTTTTTCCCATAAAGTAGGAATTGATGTGGTAGGTCTTTTTTTTTTTTTTAAGAGAGAGAAAGAGAGAATACACTCAAGGGAGAGGGACAGATGGAGAGGGAGAGAGAGAATCTTAAGCAAACCCCACACTCCATGCAGAGCCCCACGCAGGGCTCAATCCCATAACCCTGGGATCACAATCTGAGCTGAAATCAAGAGTCAGACACTCAACCAACTGAGTCACCAGGTGCCCCAATGCTGTAGGTCATTTGCCTTGTTTAGGTTGACCAAAGTTTTAAAAAGTTTGAAAACCACTGGAAAATGAGTGTTCATGACAATTCTTCATAACTCCCTGTTTGGGGTTAAGCACAAATCAGGCAGGACTAGCTTTGCATCTCCTTCACATTGCCATTATCCTTTTGTCTCCTGGGTCAGGGAATCTGGGAAAAGGTAACACTAGAACCAGTACTCCAGAATTCTCACTCAAGAGTCTGCATAAGTTCTAAGACTCACTCAGGCCTGTTAGTGAGGATAATGGGAAGATGTGCTCCCCAAACAGGATGCATGAAACAAAGCGAACGATGGAGAAAGTGGGCCTGGGAGGTCTTGGCTTCTATCCAATTGACCCTGGGCATATTTAAATGCCAATATGCCATGATATACTCCCCCAGCAATTTTTTGTCTCTACTAGGAGTGACACAAGGGCAAACAAATTTTAGAAGGAGAATGATTCATTTCAGAAAGAATATTTCTGAGCAACTCCAGTGTCAACACTGGAATTGGTTGGTGAGGGAAGTGGTGGGTTCCTCTGGAAATCTTTAAATTAATAGTCATAGTTAGTTCTGTTTAACCACAGGGGTGAGGAACTGTTTGACCTCTTTGATCTCTTCAAATATCACCCTGAAAGGGAAGAAAGGAAGTAGTGAACAAACTAGACAACAAATTATGTTTTTTTAAAACTGGAACAATTCAAGCAACAATATGAATAAGGATAATAATGGGTTTTAACCCAAAGGAAAAAATATAATCACAAGTCCATGCTAATATAAGTATATAATCAATGAAGTAAATAAATGGGGGAGAAAGGAGAGCTCTCCTATACAGTAGAATTCCAATTAATAAAAGTAGAAGGAAAGCAAGAAATAGAAACTCACCATTAGGCAAATACCACTGTAATAATTGTTGGAGAAAAGATCCACCAATGAATGCTAAAATTAGTGGGTGAGAATTTGAGGAGGAACAGAGTTTACACAGTCTCAAAGTATCTCCTCCAAGATATTTATCAACTACTAAGAGGCAGTAACTTCATGGTGGAGAAATCAGACAGAAACCACCATAACCAAGTGACCAAGGTCAACATCTCCCATAATAAGACCTATCAATAAGCACATCACGAACCACAGGAGATGATGTACTAAGAAAAACACAACATTTCTGTGGTATCCTCACCAAAGATTGAGTCTGGTCACGAGAAAACATAAGACAACCCCAGAGTGGGGGACACTGGACAAAATAACTGACTACTACTCTTTAAAAGCATCGAAGTCGCGAAAGACAAGGAAACTGAGGAACTGTCTTAGGCCGCAGGAGACTGAAGGAAATAATAACTAAATGTAACCTGGGATCCTACATAGGATCCTAGGTAGGATGCTAGAACAGAAAAGGGACATTAGTGTAAACACTGGTGGCATATGAAGAAGGACTTAGTTTTGAATGTGCTCTGCCGATGTTACGTCCCCGATTCTGGCAACCGTACTACGGTTTGGTAAGATGTTAACATTAGGGAAAGCTGGGTGAAGGGAAACCGGACTATTTTTGCAATGTTTCTTTAAGTCTAAAACTAATTTATATAAAAAGCTTGTTTTGTTTTGTTTTTTTCCCAAAGACTATCATTTGCTCCCTGACTACTGCTTTTCAAGTACTTGATTGACCCTGTTGTGAAAAGCCCTGGTAACACAGGTGATACTGAAAATGTTGATGACTCTTCACTATGCTGTGTTCGATTCCACATGGGATAGCCTAACTTCTGTCAGCCCAAGGTCTTAAAGAAATAAAACTAATGACAAAGAATATTAATGTCAATCATCACCATTACTAGTTGTATCAGGCACTTCCAGTGTGCCAGGTACCATGTAAGTGCTATTCGTGCACCATCTCATTTTACCCTCAGAGAAAGCCTATGAAACAGATGTAGAGGCCGCTTTTGGGCAACAGGCTTGACCGATGGAAGCCTGAGTGAGGTGACCCCAGCCTCTTGGCTGAATACAGACAGGGCCATCAGGTGACCCACCTCAAAGTATCCATAATCCCTAGCTGACCAATGGGTTACATAAACCCGGACACAGGTAACAAAAAAGGAAAATTACATATATTCCCACACCTCCTCCTCCTCCCCTTTAAATACAGCCCACACCCCTGCCTCATAACAGTGTCTGCTCTGCTGTCCTGCATGCAGCTCCCTTCCAGTGCATTCAACAAACTTCTATCTCCCTTGTTCTGCCTCGGGTGAATTCTTTCACCTCCTGTGCTGCAAGCTTCCACCCATCGGGTTGCCCCACATTTGGGGGAGAGACACCACGACAGAAACAGCTATTACGACTTCTTAAAAATGAGAACACATAGGCTTAGGGAGAAGTAAATAACTTACTCAAGGTCACGTACCTAGAAAATGGTGGGGCAGAATTTGAACTCAGGCTTGCAAGATTTCAAAGTCCACTACTTATAAATACCATGCTACACTTTAACTCCAGGAGGGGTGGAAAAAAAAAGACAAGAAAAAGGCTACCAAGCACAGCTGTAGCACTGTGTTTATTTGGGCTGTTGCTAGCCCATGGGATTAAACATAGCTTTCTTAGGAAAGAGGTGAATAATGAAATGACAAGAAAAATTGTTGCTTTCACTGAAAATTTCATCAGACCTGAAGAATATTTTAACAATCTAATTAGAGGCTGTCTCCTATCCCGACGTGTTGACAATCCTGCCCCACTACTCTACCTTCCCTACCAAGGAAGGAAAATCATAACTTTTCTCTTTAACTCCAGAAAATTAATTGTAGTCCTTCTCTACTTGTATGCAGTTTCTTCTGATCTCTGTTCCCCTGATTTTCTTGTCTCATTCTCAGAATAGAGAGGAGAGTTTGCAACATTTATGTAACTAACTAGTCTCAGCAGGAAACTCTTGGCTGATTAACCGTGAGCGATAAGGGGCTCTGAGTGAATGGAGAAATTCTCAACATAGATTCCACACACTGACACTACAGCCCAGAGCTACGGTGAGAGAGGGCAGAGTGGCAACGTGTTAAAACGACAGTTTCAACCTTTGAACAGTCTTTTAGGCTAACCATTTTTAAATACCACCACAGGAGTTTATTTACGATAGGCAAGAACATATATTGATGCACTGATCACTTAGCTGGAGGATATGGAACTCAAGGTACTGCCTATAATCTCATGTGTCACTGCTGATGACCCTTTCCTTAGTCCAGAGAGGGAGAAGGGGCCCCAAAAAGGAGTGTGACTATATGGGTCTCCTCCATCCTTATTCCCCCAAACTAGAAAAGAATAGGGCCCACACCCAAACTATGTTGTAGCAATGCCAACCAGCCAAAGACACCAGGCACACACCAGTAGTGAAACAGGTTGATTACTCATTGCAACAAGGGAGAATGTGCTCCATCAGGACTGTGGGAGATCTCAGTAAGAGGGTGTTAGAGAGGATTGATTATAAAATGAATTTGTGTTAGGTGATTTTGAGGATGGTTCGGGAAGCAGAGCTTTGCTGTGGATTGGTTGCTATTAGGAAGCAGAGATCATTTTCTGACCGGATTTCTTGCTAAATTTTATCTAGAAAGCAGGAAGAACGAAGCGAAGCTAAAAATGGGAATTTGTAGGGAAGCAGTGGTCATTCGTGTTAGCCAGCATAGGGAGACGTTTGGCCATTTTTTGTGATTTGGATAACGTTCATGTTTTTGTCTCTTTTCAGAGATGATCACAGAGTGGTCTTATTTTTGTCTTTTCCATCGTGATCACAAAGTGGCCTTGTCTGATGATGATGTGGGAAATGCCTTATGTTCAACAGGAGAACACGGGGCCCAACTGTGGGTGTCAAGGCCTAGCCACGTCAAGGTTCTGGCAGTGCTAATGCAGGTCTTAGCTGTCACGGGGCTTCTTTTCTCACTGGTAGCCACACGCAGAGCCTTGCAGAGCTGAAATGACACAGCGGGAGCTGGTAACTCTGCGGAGAGGAGGAAACCCACCTTCCTCTCAAAGGCCTTGGCCACAGCTTCTCCCTTGCCATTTCCTGGAATTCTCTGGCCTTCGAAGGAAGCCCTACCCCAACATTCTTCACTCTTGTTGCATCTTTCTCCTCTTCCTTCCATTAAAAAAAGGAAAGAAAAATTTCCTAGAATACATAGACATCATCTGGCCGTTCTCCTCTCAACTCTTCTATCAGATTAATACGTAAATTTTTCTGAATATGAAATCACAATGCGTGAACATGGAGTCTGGAGAAAACCTTGCTTCCATGGGCCTTGGAGCAACTAGGAAAGCAAGGATTATGAGAGCATGACCTCCTTGAGGTGTCGCTAACCCTTGTTTTTTACACTAAGATCTCAGCAGCTCAGGAGGCTGCCTGCTCTGTTAGAGTGTTTAAAACTAAGGTGGATGGCTGTGCACGTGATAATCTGGCCATGAACCCCTGCCAACTCTGCTCCCTTCTCCCTTCCAACATGCTCCTCCTCTCCAGTTAAACACTTTTCCTCAAAGAGCACCTGGGTGGCTCAGTCGGTTGAATGTCTGACTTTCAACTTCAGTTCAGGTCATGTTCTCACAGTTCGTGGGTTTGAGCCCTGCTTTGGGCTCTGTGCTGACAGTGCAGAGCCTGCTTGGGATTCTCTCTCTCTCTCTGCCCCTCCCCGCTCACCCTGTCTCAAAAATAAATAAAGAAACATTTTTTTAAAAAAAGAAAGTGGGGGCGCCTGGGTGGCGCAGTCGGTTAAGCGTCCGACTTCAGCCAGGTCACGATCTCGCGGTCCGTGAGTTCGAGCCCCGCGTCAGGCTCTGGGCTGATGGCTCAGAGCCTGGAGCCTGTTTCCGATTCTGTGTCTCCCTCTCTCTCTGCCCCTCGCCCGTTCATGCTCTGTCTCTCTCTGTCCCAAAAATAAATAAACGTTGAAAAAAAAATTAAAAAAAATAAATAAATAAAATAAAAAAAGAAAGTGATTCCCAACACTGTACATCAGAATTACCCATAGAGCTATGCTACATAAATTTATAGATAGCTGTATATAACTACATTATGTATATGTAGTTATATGTATTAACTATATATATACACATATATACATATATATAACTCCATATATATAATGTAGTTATATGTAATAACCACATATATATAGTTAGCTAGATTTATATATCTATATATAACTACATCTATATGTAGTTAGTCTAGCTAACTATATATAAATCTAGCTAACTATATATATAACATATATAAGTTTATAGTCTGGGTCCTGCCTAAGAGATTTTGATTCCCTATTCTGGGGTGGAACCTAGATATCTCTGGTTTTGGGGGGCAGTTGTTTTTAAGACAGAAAGAGTGTGAACAGGGGAGAGGGATAGAGGGAGGGAGAAAGCGAGAGAATCTTAAGCAGGTTTCACGCTCAGCTCAGAGCCTGATGTGGGGCTCGATCCCATGACTCTGGGATAATGACCTGAGCCAAAATCAAGAGTCAGACACTCAACTGACTGAGCCATTCAGGTGCCCTGATATCTCTGTGTTTTTAAAGCTCCACAATTTGATCTTAATGCATACTGACCCTGATTCTCACAAATATGATCTTGATTCTAACAAAGATTAAACTTGATGCACAACCAGGATTGAGAACTAGTGCATCTGAAAAAGGCTACCATATCAAAACCTATCTCTAAGGGGTATAGAGATAGACAGACAGATAGATGTAGATACAGACAGCTATATTTACAGATGTGTTTATCTATATCTATCTACACTCCAAGAAGCTAAGGGTCTATTATATACTTAAACCATTTCCAAATAGGAAGATCACACACTCCACTCAGGGCCTCTCCAAAATCACATAACCCTTAGCAGGTAAGGGGCTTTTGTCTTCACTCTTAGCCCAGGTTCTTGTTTGCCCATTGAAATCACCTGGAAAGCATTTTAAAAATCACTGACACTTGGCTCCCGACACTAAAGCTTCTGATTTTATTGTTGTGAAGTGCAGCTTGGACACTGACTGTTTTCAAAAGCTCCTTGGATGACTCTAATGAGCAGCTGAAGTTGAAAACCTCTGTAGCCTAAATGCTCTTGTGGCAGTTATCTTAGCTCTCATTCCATCCTCGGGAAAGATGCCTTATATTTGAAATTCTTTTGGAAAGCCACCCTCAGCCTTTTCTTCTCCAAGATAAATAATCACAAATCCCTTTTATCTCTTCTAAGAATCCTCCTTTCTTACTCCACCCACTGTTTTCAGTGCTGTCCCTGGATGCTCTCCAGGTTCTTAACATCTCTGTCAAGCTGGAGTGCTCAAAACTTCCGGACCCTGCCGTGCCGTATTGTTGTTGACTGTTCCATGTTGTGATTGCTTCAACGGTGGCTCCACACTGCTGATTCAGTTCTTGGTTTCCACCAATCAAGAAATCCACCAATTGGCGAACTCCACATACACACTCGCAGACTTAGAAGCAGAAGCCTAAATAAGTCAGTACGGGAATTGTGTGGCAAGTCCTCCAAGGTGACCAATGGGGGTGGCGCATGGAGGAGGCAGAAAGAAAGGGCATAAGTGCAGAATGAGGCAAGAGCAAATTTCAGTGTGGTGGGAAAAAACAAAAAACAAAAAACAAAAACGGATAACGTGGGAGGCAGAACTCCACGATCCCAGTCCTGGAAATGACTCTAATCAGCCCCATAACCTTGGGCAGTGAACTTCACCTTTCTAGGCCCCAGTTGCTCATGTGTAAAATCAGAGAGTAAGCCCAGATCATGTCTAGGCTTCACTTCAGCTCTGCATCTTTCACAGCTGACCTCAGGCCATAACAGAAAAAAGTGGCTCTCATGGTTCCCCTTCTACTTGATCTGCCCACAGTTCTTTCTCTCAGCAGCTCCAGTCATTCCAAGAGTTATTATTTTCCCAATCCTGACATCAAGGATTACAGTGCAGACCTAGCATCCCTAGAATGGAAGCTTCTTTAAGATGATACAGTGCCGTCTTCTAAATAAAGAAAACAGTCTCAAAGTATTCAGTCCACTCAGCTGATCCTTGAAACATCGAAATGAGTTAAAGACACATTCCTCCATGTTTAAGAATTAGAGCTCTAAACAAGAATGACCAGAATAATCAGTGTTCACTTCTTCATCAACAACTATACCTACCAAAATGTAGCACCCTATAGAGTCATCAATATTAGCAGTTGTGGCACTGTGCCAGGCGCTTTAACATACATTCTCCTGGTTTGCATTGACAAACCAGAAAGATTGGCATGATCCCTACTTTATAGGTAAGCCTCAGAGAGCTTCAGAGAGAAGTAAATGCCCGAGATTCCAAAGCTACTAAGTAACAGAATTGGGATTTGAATCCAGGGCTCCCCCAGATCCCTCTGTTTCACCCAGCAGAGATAGGTACACCTTGAAGCTAGTGATGTCTTGGGGTCCCTCACTTGCACGGGTGCGTTTCTTTTTTTTTTTTTTTAACATTTTTTTAATGTTTTTATTTATTTTTGAGACAGAGAGAGACAGAGCATGAGTAGGGGGGGCAGAGAGAGAGGGAGACACAGAATCCAAAGCAGGCTCCAGGCTCCAAGCTGTCGGCACAGAGCCCGACGCGGGGCTCGAACTCACAGACTGTGAGATCATGACCTGAGCCAAAGTCGTACGCTTAACCGACTGAGCCACCCCGGTGCCCCTGAGAATATGTTTTAGACATGAATTCAAGAGGAATGCTTGCTGGCTTTCTGCTCTAGGAACCTATCCTGCTACTTTAAAGAAATGAGGGACTGTGGTTTCACCTTGTGCCGTGTGAACATGGGTCACTCACTCTTCATTCTTCCTCCACTTTATTTTGTACCCGTGGTATCCTTCTCCCGTGACAGGCTGTGGATTTCCTCTGTCCCTTATGGCAGGCCTGATGGCATGAGTCTCATCCTGTGACATACCACTCCATTCTGATTTTCACAGATCTCCATTCTGCACCTGATCTGTGGTAATGACTCTGCCCTTCCCCTCCTGCCACCTTCTTCTCAGTCTGCTTTCCAGACCAGAGCCTGCAGTTGCTTTGGCATTGGGC
Organism: Lynx rufus; assembly: GCF_022079265.1. Taxonomy (NCBI): domain Eukaryota; kingdom Metazoa; phylum Chordata; class Mammalia; order Carnivora; family Felidae; genus Lynx; species Lynx rufus. The sequence goes on along the minus strand of NW_025814889.1, from coordinate 37,390,122 downwards.
TTCAGCTCTACTTTTTTAGCCAGAAAAGTAGTGCTTCTTGATCACTTGGAAAGGAGTACCTTGAAAAGGAGGGGGGGGGCAGAAGAGGGAGCACCTTATACCTCAATTTCTATTAGAAAGGCCCTAATGCCAGGGTTTTTCACATTTCATTCTAGCTTCTTCTATAACCACATCAAAATACTCTAACACTGTATTTTTCATCTACTGTTCTTCCCTTCATCATGATCTTAGTTATCAAAAACCTGTTCTCCTTGAGATTAATGCAAATGTTTTTCTCTTTCCTCCCTTTCTGCAAACCAGAGAGAGTGCAGATAACAACTATTGACATACACAGCTTGGGGCACCTGGGTGGCTCAGTGGGTTGAGAGGCTGATTTCAGCTCAGGTCATGATCATGAGTTTGAGCCTCACATCGTGCTCTGTGCTGACAGTTCAAAGCCTGGAGCCTGCTTCAGATTCTGTGTCTCCCTCTCTTTCTGCCCCTCCCTCACTCGTGCTCCGTCTCTCTGTCTCAAAAATAAATACATTAAAAAAAAATTAAAGAAAAGAAAAATATAGCTTAACAGAGAAACACCTTCAAAACTGGGAATTTCATGTGAAGTCAGCACAGTATCTCCTTCTCCCTCCACCTGTCCACTCATCATCTGCCATAGCCTCAACACATCCCACAAATCAGACAAACCTTTGCTTGGTAAACAAATATTTATTATGCAATGGTAGCCTAATTAGTACTACTAGAAAAAACAAGGTAGAACTAGACTACTTATATATAATATTTCCCAGACACATTTTTCATGCAAGCGTTAGCCATGTTTTAGAAACAATTTAGTCTATTGGCAGAAGAAGCATGGAAAAGTTGACATTTGAAAAGCTGGAAATCTTAGGGCTATGTCATTCTAAGACATGATAGGATATATGCATATATATGTGCATGTATACATAGAACTTAAAGCAGAACTTAAAGCAGAATATTAAATATATCCCTGAAAAGAACTGTAAAACAACACACAAAGCCAGCACCCCTTGCTGAGATGTAAACAGGTCTATAGGCAAGTGGATATATAGGACTCATCTATCAGTAATCCTTATTCTTCTTCTTTTATTTATTTATTTATTTTTTTAAATCTTTTTTTACGTTTTTATTTTATTTTTGAGAGAGAGAGAGAGAGAATGAGCAGGGGAGGGGCAGAGAGAGAGGGAGATACAGGACCTGAAGCAGGCTCCAGGCTCTGAGCTGTCAGCACAGAGCCTGACGCGGGGCTCGAACTCACAAACTAGGAGATCATGACCTGAGCTGAAGTTGGACACTCAATTGACTGAGCCACCCAGGCACCCCATTCTTCTTTTGTTTCTTTTAAAGAGAGTGTGCACAAGCAGGATAGGGGCCGAGGAAGGGAGGGGGGAGAGAGAGAGAGAGAGAGAGAGAGAGAGAGAGAGAATTCCAAGAAGACTCTGCTCTGAGTGTGGGGCTCAATCCTACAACCCTGGGACCATGATCTGAACGGAAATCAAGAGTCAGATGCTCAACTGACTGAGTCCCTCAGGTGCTCTGGATAGAAATTATTATTAGCTTGGAAACCAATTTGACAATAAACTTCATATATTGAAAATAAATAAATAAATAAATAAATAAATAAATAAATAAATAAAAATTATTATTAGTTTACAAACTTGGGATGAAACTTTAAAACTCTAAATTCTGCTTCTGGTCTCTTGCCTCCTATCTTTTATTACCACATATCAAGAAATCAGCTTACTAAATCCCCAACTAATCCATCCCTAGAAACAAAATAGAAACTCTCAGGATACATGGGAAAGATAAGAGCATAATTTCAATGATGAGGAAATCCTCACATTTCCATATTTGTGAATGAAAATTAGGAATGGAAAATACAGCAATTTTTGCTGACAGCTTCCAAAAGCATGAGGCTACAAAGATAAGAAAATGAATGAAGAGGAAGCAAATTTGCAAAGACTCTTCGCTATGCATACTGTGAATCTCATGAATTAAAAAATTCAAGGAGATTTGATTCCTTCCTCCAGAGTTTAGCTTAAAGACTAAAAGAATGCTTTGCATACACAATAAAAAAGATGGGAACAATTTGGAATGTTTTCAGAGGAGAACTACCAGTAGGGCCAAGTAACTCAGAACACACTGTAGTAGATGTGAGGAGATTTGGAGGTTTCTCTTTCTCTAAGAAGCAGAAAAGATCACTTCCATTGAATGTAAGAGGGGGATTGGCCAAAGGACAATTATAATTACCCCAAATTGGAGTAGTTTTATAGAAGTTTAGCTCAAGTGAAAAAAAAAAAAGTTACTGATTTTCTTCTCATGAACACTAGAAAAAAACCATTACACTTTTTTTTTTTTTCAATCTGATTTGAATGGGAAAGTATGGAAATTGTGAATGTTGTTAAGCCTAAGGAAGTTAGCTAATTTTCTCAGGCACTTCGGTCTTAGGCTGATACAGCATATTACTCATGCTGACTGTGTGTAGGAAGGAAGGTCTCACCCCACAATCATTGCCTCTTGGCATTCATACCCTCTGTGACCTTCTCCCCATGAGTGTAAGCAGGACCTGTTACTTCTAACCAACAGAATACAGCAAAGGTGACAGGATATATGTGATTATGTACACATGATTATATAAGATTGTAACATGTGTCTTGCTAGTAAACTCTTCCCCTGGCTGGCTTTGAGGAAACAATTGGCCATGCTAGAAAAATCCATGCACCAAGGAACTTAGGATGACCCCTTGTCAGCAGCCAACAAAAACGGAGGCCTTGAGTCCAACAACCCACAGGAACTAAATGCTACAACAACGACATGAGCTTGAGAGGGATTCTTCCCCAGCTAAGCTTCAAATGAGACCACAACCTCAACCACCACTTTTGATTATAGCCTTAGTGAGACCCAGAAGCAGAGGACCCAGCAACGTTGTGCCCTGTCTCCTGCCCAACAGAAATGGTGAGGTGATAAATGTGTGCCGTGCCAAATGGCTAAAACTGTGATATTATGGATACACAGCAATAGAAAATTATTACAGCCAGTACATGAGATATATCCTCATAAGTAATTATGGTTGCATAGTAGAGGTTTTGGAATGACTATATTTACATATGCATAGATGCTCAGATACTTTGAAGAATGAATGAGTATGCTATAAGAAATTTAAGAAATGTAGTCAACAGAGGAATAATCTAAAGAAACGTGACACTCCTCACACCAATTGATTCAGGATAGAACAAAAATTTAGTATAGAGAATAAAACTAGACAAGTATTAAGCAAGGGGTGCCTGGGTGGCTCAGTCGGTTAAGCATCAGACTCTTGGTTTCAGCTCAGGTCATGATTTCACAGCTTCATGGGTTCAAGCCCCACACCGGGCTCTATGCTGGCAGCATGGATCCTGCTTGGGATTCTCTCTCTCCTCCTCTCTCTGCCCTCTCCCACTTGCGCTGTCTCTCTCTTAAAATAAATTAATAAACTACAAAAAAAAAGTATTAAGCAGGTAAGGAGGTATTTTTATTATCTTGTAGAGGAAGTCATTGTAAGCATGTCAGGAAAACCAGGAATTATAAAATTAAAGAAGTTGACATCTTAATAAAATAATAACTTTTATAAAGAAAAAAATAATAAGCAAGAATAAAAGACTAATAACAAGGTGATCAAAAATTTGCAACACAAGACAAAGAAATAATGTCTTCAATACACACAATTCTTAAAAATCTTTAAGATTCCATTTAATGCAAGCTATACATGCATTAAAAAGAATACAACTCTGTATTTTTGTCTTATACAAATGTTATTACTAAGTAAAAGAATCAAGTTACCAAACAGTAGAGTGTGACATCATTTATGTAAAAGTGTACATATTTGCATATATGCATACATAAATATGCACAGATAGCTGTGTGAAAGTAAATTTGGTTAAATCTTAACAGTGGTTTTTTTTTTTTAATTTTTTTAAATGTTTATTTTTGAGAGAGAGACAGCATGAGCAGGGAAGGGGCAGAGAGAAAGGGAGACACAGAATCCAAAGCAGGCTCCAGGCTCTGAGCTGTAAGCACAAAGCCTGACATGGGGCTCGAAACCACAAACTGCAAGATCATGACCCAAGCCTAAGTCAGACACTCAACTGACTGAGTCACCCAGGTGCCCCAGCAGTGGTCTTTTTTTGGTGGAGGGTCATTTTTCACTTATTCTTAGTATTTTTTTAAAGTTTTATTTATTTTTATTTATTTTATTTATTTTTTAATTTACATCCAAATTAGTTAGCATATAGTGCAACAATGATTTCAGGAGTAGATTCCTTAATGCCCTTTACCCATTTAGCCCATCCCCTCTCCCACAACCCCTCCAGTAACCCTCTGTTTGTTCTCCATATTTAAGAGTCTCTTCTGTTTTGTCCCCCTCCCTGTTTTTATATTATTTTTGTTTCCCTTCCCTTATGGTCATCTGTTTTGTCTCTTAAAGTCCTCATATGAGTGAAGTCATATGATTTTTGTCTTGCTCTAATTTCCCTTAGCGTAATAATACCCTGAGTTCCACCCACGTAGTTGCAAATGGCAAGATTTCACTCTTTTTGATTGTCGAGTAATATTCCATTGTATGTATATACCACATCTTCTTTATCCATTCATCCCTCGATGGACATTTGGGGTCTTTCCATACTTTGACTATTGTTGATAGTGCTGCTATAAACATGGAGGTGCATATGTCCCTTTGAAATAGCATACCTGTATCCCTTGGATAAATACCTAGTAGTGCAATTGCTGGGTCGTAGGGTAGTTCTATTTTTAATTTTTGAGGAACCTCCATACTGTTTTCCAGAGTGGCTGCACCACCTTGCATTCCCACCAACAATCCAAAAGAGATCCTCTTTCTCCGCATCCTTGCCAACATCTGTTGTTGCCTGAGTTGTTAATGTTAGCCATTCGGACAGGTGTGAGGTGTATCTCATTGTGGTTTTGATTTGTATTTCCCTGATGATGAGTGATGTTGAGCATTTTTTCAGTGTCAGTTGGCCATCTGGATGTCTTCTTTGGAGAAGTGTCTATTCATGTCTTTTGCCCATTTCTTTACTGGATTATTTGTTTTTTGGGTTTAACTTTTATTTTTATTTAAGTAATCTCTACAAACTTGGGGCTCAAACTCATGACCCCGAAGTCAAATCACATGGTCTTCCACCTGAGCCAGGCAGGCGCCCCTTCTTAGTACTTTTTTTAAACAAATGTTCATGTGCTATTAAACAAACAAACAAAAAACAATAAATATATTTCCCCCAAAAACTTTTAGAAATATTAGTGCAAAAATCGTTATATTTGTCAGATAAGTTAAACAGAAAACATTTAAAGAAGAAATACCAATGTGAAAGACACTGAAAGGAAAACAATTTCTTGGATGGGAACAACACCAGTATGTTGCAGTCATTTCTGCAGACTATATTATCTCAGGGAGAATGCTCTGGAGATAACTTCTATTGCTGGTAATTTGTAAGAAAAAAGGAAAAAAGACTAGAGATGTTTTGAAATAGGTTGGGGAAAGCATGGGAGGCAATTAATATGATTCTAAAAGGTATACAGGGGAAATAATAGAATAGCCTACTAAGTGCCATTATCAAATTAATGATCTTGTCACACTAGTGGTGGCTGAATGCACAGGCATAGGTGGAAGGCACTGCATAAAAATATGCGAATACCCTTATTATACACAGCTCTTAACAATCATTAAGATTCCCTATAATGCATTTAGAATGGTGGTTCTCAACCCTTGGCTGCATAACTAAAATCACCTGGAAACTTTTTTTTTTTTTTAATCCTAATGCTTGAGTTTAGAAAAGGCAAATCTACAGAGACATAAGTAGACTCATGGCTGCCTAGAGCTGGGAGTGGAAACGGGATGACTTTGAAGGGGCATGAAGTTTCTTTTTGGGGTAATGGAAACATTCCAAAGTTAGATTGTGATGATAGTTGCACTATTCTGTAAATCTACTAAGAATCTTTGACTCATAAAATAAAAACAAGTGAATTTTATGGTATTGTATCTCAAAAAAGCTCTTAAAAAAAAAAATACTGGTGCTTGCATGCTACTCCAAGATACTCTAATTCAATTGGTCTGGGATGGGAGTGGCAGGGATGGTTTTATAAAGCTCTCCAGATGATTCCAATGTGCTACCAGGGCTGAGAACCACCAATTCAGTTGTAGGAGAATACAGAATTACTTCATGTTACCAAGGCCAGATTCTTTGAGAGAATACACAGAGCTTCAGACCACCTTTGATTTCCACTGTACATCTCCAACTATGCAAATGGAATGTTGGTCAAATTCGTTGCGAACTCCATTGTGTTGGGGTGACACTACACATAGAGTTCCACCTTTAGAATTTTAGCTTGAAAGCTAAAGGATGTTCTGAGTATGTATTTAAGATGGAAATGAAGTTGGAATTTTTTCAGATAAATTCAATGTGTTTGAATTTTAAGAGACTCAAAGTCATAACACATAAGAAAAAATTAATATTAAGCCAGAAGATTGAAGTTGAAGGATGGGGAGGTTAAAAAAAAAAGTTATTGTCAAATATTGAAAGGATGCCAAATAGAGGCAGTTGAACTCGTTTTTCATATCCTCAAAAGAATCTGGATTGATGTATGAAGCTACAGGAAGATGGACTTTAGTTCTTTCAAAGGAAGATCTTTACAATAAACTTGTTCTAGGCATTGTGTTAGAAGCTAGTGATATAAATGCTGTGACTATAATACAGTCTAGCGGTTCTCTAACTTCATCAAGTATCACAACCACCTGGAGGGCTTATTAAAATGCAGGTTGTTGGCCCTGCCCCCGAGTTTCTGATTCAAGATGTCTGGGGTAGGGCCCAAGAATTTGTGTTTCTAACAAACTCCCAGGTGTTGCTGATACTGCTGATCTAGAGACCACAACTTTGTGAACCACTGTATAATCTAAATATTACTAGAGTTCCATGAAAGGACATCCACATCACATTAGGAGGAAAGGATTAACCTGTAAGACTTCTCAGAAGAGTTTTGGGGATGGGCTGAATTTTGAAAAATGGGCAGTGTTCAAACGACAACCATGGGCTCAATATGAAGTCACTTATGTCAGGCCAAGTCACCAAACTGGGGCTTAATATCTAACCTAATTGCAGTTTCAACCTCCCCCAGAAACATAGTCTTAACTGATCATTGAGGTAATCTGTCACAGGAACCCTCTCTATCCACCTTCCCCACCTCAAAGAAAATATGGTAATCTGCCTGAGACCTCCTGATCATTCCCTAAAGGGAAAGTGACCTTGTTTGAAACAATCCTTTCTTCTCCTTTGCTAATAACTTCATTGCCCCACCCTCCCTCCTACAAAAATCTTCTATTTTGTACAAGTCCTCAGAGCCCCCCCTCTAACTTGCTAGATAGGATGCCGTCCTCATGAATCACTTAATAAAACCAATTAGATCTTCAAATTTACTCAGTTGAGTTTTTGTTCTTTAACAGGAGATAGTAAGGAAAAGTGTGGATGAGGGCATGGCAGCCCAAACAGAGCACAATAAATTGAGAGACAACAATATACAGGAAGGGACAAAGGCATGAAACAATATTTATTCAAGTCATTGATTGAATGTTTACCATATGCAGGGTATTCTTCTAGTTGCTGGGTATAAAGAGATGAAATAAAAAAAAGCTCCTGCTCTCATAGAACTTATAAACAAATACAATACATATTGCAAAGTCCCATTAGGGGGTAGAATAAGCTGTTAGGAGAGAATAAGGGGCCTCTGAAGAGGTATCATTTAAACTGACATCTTGAGAATGACAGAACTAGGAGAGCATTCCAGAAAAAGCCTAGGAAATGAACATCTGTGTCTGAAGCAGTGAATGGGGGTGTATGTGGAAACAGGACAAGCTTAGAAAGGTAAATGGGGCAGATTCCATAGGACAATGTGTTAAACAGGCTGGCTGTTTGGATAGTTCATTCTAGTAGTAATTTGCAAGATAAACTTGATTGACCAGACTAAAGAGTAGTGCAGAAATCCAGGGGAAAACGGAGGAGGGCTTGAGCTAATACATCACAATGAGAACAGAGGAGATAATTGCATACAGGAAGGGAGTGGTCAGAAAGAATATACGATGGTTCACAGAATTTTGGCTTGTGCAACACGCTATTCTTTTGAAGGGAATAAAGAGGAACTGGTTTGGGGCAGGAAGAAGAGTTTGGTTTTGACACAATGAGTTTGGAGTGATTAAAATCATACAAATAGAAATGCTTACCAGTTGATTAAAGAGCAAGCAAGCAAGCATGAACTGGTGAGAATGATTTGGGAAACATCAGAGAATAAAAGTGGCAAGTGGTGGCGCCTGGGTGGCGCAGTCGGTTAAGCGACCGACTTCAGCCAGGTCACGATCTCACAGTCCGTGAGTTCGAGCCCCGCGTCGGGCTCTGGGCTGATGGCTCAGAGCCTGGAGCCTGTTTCCGATTCTGTGTCTCCCTCTCTCTCTGCCCCTCCCCCGTTCATGCTCTGTCTCTCTCTGTCCCAAAAATAAATAAACGTGGAAAAAAAAATTAAAAAAAAAAAGTGGCAAGTGGTAACTGGAAGTGAACAAGACCTTATATACCCCTAACAGGGTATATAAGAGAAGAGTCTTTGATGACACCACTTTAAAATGCTGATAGTGGTGACTAGGGAAACTTAGAGCTCTCCTGTTAGCTTCAATTTGCTCAAGTCAGTGTTAGGAGGGTACCTCTGCTGAGGGAAGAGAGGTGGTGGGTGAGGATTTGACAACAATGAAAGTGGTAAGTCTTTAAAAATGGAAGAGGTTGCTGGACCATTGGGACTTTGAGAACCCACCCACCTGAGTCAGTTTTTGGTACTACCAATCAGTGGTTTGTACTCAGTAATATTCAGCAGCCCATGAGAGCAAAGAGGTCAGATGGCTAAAATGATCCAGAAATAAGGTTCTGCAGGGCCAGAGTGATGGGGAAACACCATGAATGAGTGACAGACCATGCAGTCTATGCTAAATGGAGAAGAAATGAGCTGGAGCCAGAGTGAACTGAAGATTCAAAGAAAAAAGTGATTAACTGGAGATTTTTGAGATCATAAATACACTAGGAGGCAAAGATCAAAGATACGACATTAAAAATCAGAATTGTATGGGGGCACTTGGATGGTTCAGTCAGTTAAGCATCTGGCTCTTAATTTTGGCTCAGATCATGGGCTTGAGCCCCGCATTGGGCTCCATGTGGAGCCTGCTTGGGATTCTCTCTCCTTCCCTCTCCCCCTCTCATGCTGTAAGTAAATAAATAAACATTAAAAAAAAAATCACAATAGTATGAGTATAGGCCTAGACCTTAACATTTAGAAATAAGTTCTTGACACAATCCAAGCTATGGCCTTGGAATTGGTTTGCTAAATGAAAAGGAGTATTGGGAAAAAAAGGAAAGAAAATGATTATTGGAGGTGAAGGTACAGAAACAGTAAAGTCAACCATTATCAATGATATTGCCCAGAATAATGGTAGGGTTGGAGGTAGAGATGCTCTTGAACCATCCAAGTCCTGAATGAATGTAAAAGAGTAACCAGAGATGACAGTAATGAGGATAGATGATGGTACAGCTGAATGTCAGAGGCCTCAATGTGTGGCAGTGGAAATCAGTAACATAAAGGCAACAGCCCCTATAATGTACTGGTTCATACCTTACAGTAGTAAAGTGAGAAAAAGGGCACCCTCAACTTGAAATAGTCCTAAGGTAAGTGCGGCTGAGAGCCAGGTTCCAGTTAATGAAAAAGTAGAAGTTCACAAAGGAATAGGGAAGCAAGTCTCTATAATGTATACTTATTTATTTAAAGTAATCTCGGCCCAACACGGGGTTCAAACTTAACAACCCTGAGATCAAGAGCCGCATGGTCTACTGACTGAGCCAGCCAGACGCCCCTCTGTAATGCCAAAAAAAAAAAAAAAAAAAAAAAAGGGCAGGAAGGGGCACAATAGGAACATGAATTGGAGATAGTAGGTGGTAACACTGGAATACAAAGAGAGAGGAAGGATGACTGGATGGGCTTTGATCTATTATTTATTCTTTATTGTAAGTAGGCTCCACATGAGGCTTGAACTCATGACCCTGAGATCAAGAGTCACATGGTTTACTGAGCCAGCCAGGTGTCCCTGGACTTCTATTTTAGATGGCAGCAGTGAATTACAGGGATGAGAAGCAAAGTGAATTAAACCAGCCTTAAATGTTCCAACTGGAATTCTGAAGTCACGTGTCTATGACAAAACAAACAGAAGTGCTGAGCATTGACCAAGCCTAGATATGCCTGAACTCTTCTAGGTTCCAAAAAGTTTTAACGATAAAACTCCATTTTGTGTCTCAGCAAAGCTTAGCCCCAAGTAGAGAGGATGGCAAGGTTAGGCCAGAGAGGACTAAAGTAGCCTACTAAGACTGAAGACCTGTGAGTGGCCTACTGGTCTCAGTGGGAAGGGGTCTTTGCTTTGAGTGGTGGAAAAATATTACTAAGATCAAATGCCAATTCAGGAGGAGGGAGTCTAATAGGTCTGTTGAAATGTGTCTTCTACTCACCTTACCTCCACACAGTTGGGCACTGGACAGAACGAGATGCTAGTCTTGGGGCATACATAAAAGTGCTTGATGAACTCTGCAAAATCCAGACCCAAGTGAAGGGAAGACTACGGGTAAGCTCTAATATGTAAGTTAGTGACCAATACTTACATTTTCTAAAAACAGAATATTCAATACAGTCTGTACAGTCCCTCCTCGGAAGTAATGAGTAGACTTTTTCTAACATTAAACAGGGATTTGGACTACATGTCCAAAATCCTTGTACTACTTCCTCTAGAAATTCTATAAAAGTTTTAATAGGAAACTCTTAAAAATCATCATCTAGGTCTTACCTCTCTAGAGGGGAGAGAGCTATAACTTTGTATCCACACAAACTAACCCACACAAGGTAGGAAACTTAGTCTCAAAAACACTAGTATAGGTAATATAGAGCTAAAAACCCATTAGTTATTTGATTCCTAAATCCATGTTCTTTACCTTATTGTAATCCTAAAGTCCTCATCTGGGCTTTAAGTTTTTGTTCATTTGCTTGTTTTTGTGAACTACAGACAATTCTGTCTTCATCCCTATATTCCTGGCAACTCATCAGGGTTCCTTAATACAAGGGTTACCACCTGGACCTACCAAGCCATTTTCAAGACTTCCTGTGTTGCCTTTTTTCCCATTAACAAGACATAAACCTAGCTCCAAAGTCAAGGTTAGTGAAAATCTATGGTAAAGAAATTTCATGGAACTTCACTATATGGAAATGCTAATTAAATCTTTCTTCCTACTAAAACGGAGTAGAAATAGTCTTTAAAGAAGAGCTGAAAAGAATCCAGAAATTCCAAAATCCCTCTAAGTTTATTTACGTAACATTTTTGTGTTCTTTTGTATTTTCTCTCCTTGTGTATGTGACTTCCCGATTCATGGCTAATGGCTAAGATTCTGGATCTTCAATTTATTAATGTCAACTACAATGCCAAGGGTCCAAGAAATATTTGATCTAAACTGGGAGGACCCCACACAATTTTTAAAGAATCTGTCACTGTATGAAATTGCAGGTGTCTTTTTTTCGCTGGCAAGATTATTTTCCAAGTTAAGAGACAACCAGATTTCCCCCCTCCTCCTTCCCACCAATCTTCCATACCAACACATATATACACAGTCACATACTTCATATTTGAGGCCAATTTCATCGAAAGCAGAATCTTAACATTTCCAGGAATGCCCACATGATCTGGTAACCTTGGCAATGAGTAAAAAACGCTACTTACTTCTCTGAAGTAAGCTGCAGTTTGAACTAGTTGTAAGCATGAGGCCAAAATAAAGTATTTCCTCATTTTCCCTGCTATGGTTTGCTGCAAGGATCGAAGTGCTCAAGAATCAAAGGTGGGGAAATGGCTGTAGATCATTGCTGGATTCTTGCTGAAGGCAGGACAGGTGAAATCTTCAGGGATCACTTCTTCCACTTCACACTTTCTGAAAACAGTATTCTCAGTAATAGGCTAATCACACCAGTGATCAAATTACTTGAGGCCAGTATTTGATTTTATAGAGAGCAACTGCAGTATCAGAAACAGCTTTGACCCCAGGTGAAAAGCTCTCATGCACCTGCCAGTTTTCCTCAGGATCATCAATACTCAATGCCAACATTTACCTTTACTTGGTTACCATTTACAGTTGACACCAATGTAAATGAGAGAGTAGGGGGGAACCTGAGCACACACACACAAATTTTTTTATTTTTTAGATGTAATGCAAATAACCATATCTAATATTCTTTTAGAAAACAAAAGAAATGGAAAACATGCTCAAAAAACAAGAAAACAAGTTATACTTTTCATAAGGCACCACCAAAATCCTTGGTAAATCAGAGTCCGTATTATATTTAAGTGTCTCACTAACAAGTAAATAAATATGTAAGAGAATAATCAATAGAGGGTCTTGAGGTTTACAAAAGACATTCCTGTTTAGACATCTTGGAGTATTGCAAAAGTAAGAATAAGCTGGATACATCTACACCCGTCACATCCTTTCCCAGTGCACATCAGCCATTGCATAGTGGTGAGTGGATTATGATCCAGGCCAAGAGAAGACTGCAATTCCAAAATAGATTTACATCCAATTGTTTCCTTCTCATGCTGTAAATATCATTCGGCACATCCATATCCAAAGAAGTAATGATATGCTTTAATTTAAAAAGGGGGGGGGCAGGAGTTTCAAAAGGTGAAAGACAAATCAATTGCCTGCTTTTTAAAATTTATACTTAACAGACCTACTGCAAAAGCAACTTTCTACACACATATGAAGCTAGTTCCGTATGTAAACCTTTATTGAACCTGGTTATATGTGGGACTTTAACAGCTTAATTTTCCACAATTTACAATTTTTAAATCCCACTCCAAATTGTCACTTTCTCCTTTAAAAAAGATATAGTCTCATCCTTTGAAAGAAAGGCTTTCTCAGTTTTTCCTTTCATCCTACTTTAAGTTCTGGCTCATATTCATACAAATGTACTACAGAATTAAAATACTGACAAGCAGGGAGTTTCTTTTACGTGCACTCAACTGCATCCAGAATGTTAAAATTAAGAAAAACAAATAAACACACATTTCTTGGACACCAAAGACAAAAGCAGAGAAGAACAGAAGTGAAGCACAGGTAAAAACTGTTCTAATCTTACAGGTCTGCTAGCTTTGCTAGGATTTTGATTATTAAAGTACATAGTAGACAATCACAGATTTAATGCTTATCTTTTCAATTATTCAAAGTATGACATACAGTAATTTGTAATTTTATTGAGGCACAAATTTGAATCATGCAGTGCAAAGGTGGTCTGCAGCAACTTAGGAAGGGAGTGTAACATCTAACTCTCAACATGGCTTTGTTGCAATAACTATCAGGAACTAAAATAGACATTTGTGGGAAAAAAATGTCCCCTCTTCTGCCAATAAGAAAGCTAACTACTACTAATGCTATAGTTGCATTTGTAAACTTGGGAATTTGCATAGTTCCACTGACCTACCCCTTTGAGAATATTAAAGACTTATGTAGCATTTTTTAAATTTTTCTTTCTATAACCTTCCCCAACATAGTTACAATGAAGATAGTAAGAAGTATCTTTGAGAGAACTATCACAGAATTAGTTAAAACACCAATGGTGAAAATTTGCAACTCTGAAAAGTAAAGGAACATTTTAAATCAAATTTTAATATAAAATGTTACAACAATGAAGAATGGAGTAAGTTGTAAATAGGTAATTTCCTCTAACTGAAAACAATATTTTATATTAGAACACCAGCATGTCTTTAAATAGATGAATCTTAGCTCATTAATTCCAAAATTATAGACTTGTATATGTTCGTTTTTCTCTCTCTCTTTTTTAAACTAATGTCTCTCATCTGTTCTTCTCAGCCTTTGGTCAAGAGTCAGACCAAATCCTCTGTGACTTTCAAATAAATACAGAAAATCCCACCAAATCAACTGAATGATATATTTAAGTTTCAAAACAGAAGATAAACAGGGGGCTACTCATAGTTGAAGACTGTCTTGCATTTTTCTCTCAGATCTCCAGCTGGTAAATACTCTATTAAGGACATAAATTATTTCCTCAACAGCCACCTGCATCCACCCACCATACTCCAAGAAGCAGAGCACCAACTTAACTATCTTTCTCAGCATCCTCATGCCCTTCCACTGATGGCTGAGTAAAGTTAATGGGTGAGTAGGAAGAAAAGATAAACTATTTTTAAATGTTTTCCACCAAGGCAGCCATCACTTAAAACGGCATTCAATTTTTAACCCAAAAGTATTTGAAGATCTTTGCAGAGAAGACGAAAGGCAAAAAATATTGTGCTTTCTTTTATAACATCAACCAGATAAAATTCTTAGGTAATAATATCTTTATAGACTGGCAAAATTAAAATTTATGAAATTGGTTAAAAGTTACCTTGTAATATCCCTTGAAATCTTAAATCATATACACACTTGAGATCATGCAGAGTGACGCTTATGACCCTTGTAACAGGTCAAAACACTAAAAATGTTATGCAATATTAAGGGAAGACTAAAAATTAGGTAGTTTGAACCACAGAGAAAGCATTTACAGAAACTGGGTTTTACAGGAAAAGTTTTTTTTTTTGTTTTGTTTTGTTTTGTTTTTTTTTTTTAGCAAGATGCCTTTTGAGTTAAATCTCATACCCACTCAAACTGTAACTGGACAGTACATTTCACTTCTAGTTACTAGAAGACATTTCTTTAAAAGAGACTGCGGCAAAAAGGGAAAAGGAGATTATAAGCTGTTCTCTAGGCCCACCCTGCTCCCCCCTTTTAAAAAGAAAACTGATAAATTAAGCCAAACCACAGATTTTTAAACAAAATAAAGGGACACAGCATAGTGAAGACAAAACACTATTTTTAGTTTTTTGGGGTTCTTTGTCCTTTAAAAAAAATTAGTCCCCTTCTAATAAAAGTTTCCATACAGCTTACCTAACACCTTAACAATAGAGAACACAACAGGAGGGAAGAGGGCACAGCACCATAGTTTCAAACATTCACATACAAAAACAAAACAAACCAGCCATCACAGAAATAGTAAGACCAAGTTTCCCAATAGACAGGGACAAGTTCCAACAACACAAAGGAAATACAATGATCTATGAACAAAAACAAGATGGAAGATGTGGTCAGGCTAGGATGGAGAAGGAAGTGCTAACTCCTTGTACTACAAGGAAGGAATGGGGTTTCTTTATTAAAAAGCAAAAAGAGAAAGCAAGCCCCCAAATGGATTTTTGATGCTGAAAACTCTGTCATATGCTGCTGGTAACAGTAAATATATATATTTATATATCCATATATGTATATTAAAAAAGGAAAAATAATCTATTTATAGAACAGTCAGTAGTCAGAGACATTTAGAAAAAAGTAAAAACAAGTCCTTTTTTCTTTTTTTAAAAATGGATTTACTAAAACAACTTTATCACCCGGAGGTGCTACAACCCCATATCCTCTGATGAAGCCAGGGTGTTATTCAACAGCATCTGCTGTGGGCCAGTATCAGAAATTGCCAGTGTTGGAAACAGCAGACATCGGGGTCAGGGCTGCAAGGCAAAAAGCTGTTATTTGCTGGTCTTGCTCATGGCCATGCCTGAAGCCTGGTGGTCTGGTATACTTGTAAATGAAGGTTTCCCCGAAAAGCATGCATCACTGGGTCTCAGTAAAACATTCTGACTTGTCTTCTTTTCTTTTGCAGGAGCCTGGATCCATGTACCTGCTCGTCTCTAAAATGCAGACCCAAGACAGCAAGACTTCTCAAAGCCAAAAAAAAAAAAAGGCTCCTTGCCTTGAAATAAGAAAAGCTCTTCTTCCCAGAATCCAATCTAGTCAGACTTCTGAACTAGATGACATACTCCTCCTTAGGAAGATAAGGTGATCTGCCTCTCATTTGGGGTTTTCTTCTTGGTACAAACACACACAAGTAGCTGGGGTCTAGACTGTGCTACTATCCCATGACTACTAACAGGAGTAACTTTGGCCCTGTTGCTCCCATGGCTATATCCGTAGGGCATTACATGCCAGGTAACAGTGGAAGGAGAGTGGTACTCTCACTCCTGTCCAACTGTCCTAAGGAGAGCCAAGTAGTCAGCACCTCCAGACAGTACTGCCTCTAGGTTGTAAACCTCTAACTAGTATCAACTGGCCATAAGCCACATCCTACATGCCCTGCTAACATACCAATGTATTAATGCCAACCAGCCACTCTAGAGCTCAATCAAATGTCTGGCTGTAAAGTAACATACCGTACTCAGAGGAGACATAAACTGAAATACTGGCTGCTGTACCAAAGACAACCTCTGCATAGATGTGTTGAAGAGAATGTAGGTCACACAGTCCATGCAAAGAGGAAGTCCGCTAAGAGGACTTTCTCTGAAGGCCATTTATCTTTGGAAGCAACATTCTGAGTGGATCTAAACCACTCTACTTGATGACTAAGGTCTCAATGTGGTCCATTTCCCCCCATGTCCCAAACTAACCCAGCAACTGCTAACTGGTCTCCTTAAGATCCTCCATTGGTAGTTTGTAGCTCATTATGAAGGAAGGAGGTGGTGCTTGACCTGGGCTATCTGGCCCTTGCTTCTTTGCACAGTTTATACAGATGTAATCTTCATTTTCAGCCATTTCTGGAGATACACCCACACAAACTTGATGAAACCACTCATCACAGCCACCATCACATTGTACCCAGTCTACCTGTAGGAGACAAGATTGAGGAATGTTTAGGTTACATAAACATTAAGCCTAGAAAAAAAAAAGCAAACCAAAGAGCTTTCTTGGCTTAAATGATAGCAAATAACTGGGATGTCCAGAGACAGACAATGACTTTTTATGGGGTTACTTTTTAAAGAAAGAAGCTGGGAAGTTAATATCCCCAAATTATATTTTACCACAGTATGTCCACAAAATTAGGCCTCTTAGGTACTCCATTACCTCATAAATACCCAGGGATCCTTTTGAGGCAGAAACATGTTTGAGAAAAACTTGACAAAAAAGGAACTTCTAATAGAGCAGCCAAGTAGTTTTAGCTAATATTAACAATTTCTAGACGCTAAGACAATGCAATTATCAATCAAGAAAGGAAGAGTACAACAATGTGAAGGCAATCCTGTGTATTAGCTTTATTTCAAAGAGATAAGCCAAAGTACTAAGAGCATTAAATACCTTTTTAGAAAAGCAGTCACATAGGCCACTTTTAAAACTAATATTTTTTATTCTTCTCTTCTTCCGTTACAAATACAACTCCCTATAAAAAGTTAGCAAATATCAGAGGTCAAATCTTACAAATTAACCAATTAAAACAGTCAAAGTCACAGGTCAATAGATCACTCTGGGGTTTAAAATTCAAGTCTGTATAACTGATAGGTCAGTGGCAGATGCCAGGCAAACTTTGACCCTTCAGAGGATATTGTAATCATAGAAGGCTAGAAAGAGACTGTAGTTTGGTGACTTTATTAAGCCTTGGGCCTGGAGTTAACAATAAGATGATTTGGGTTTTTGTATCTGGAGGGTGAATGTGGTAGTTTTTATAACTGATGTCATGGCAGATGAGAACCTTTAAGATTAAAAGAGCTACTCTTCCTCTCCCCAGTACAAAGTGGATCATCTCACTGGCAACTTACAAAGCCACTTACAATGAGCTTTGCCAGTTTTCAGAGCAAAGTAAGGAGTATGAAGGGATCAAAGAGGTACCTCAGTGAAGTTTATGAGAAAAGAACAGAGGAGGAAGGTTTGGGCTAGGTAAATGAGTTTCAGGGAAAGTGAGTAGTTTCTAAATTAGTTTCCGAGTACTCAAAGAGTTATCAAAATGATGATGCTCATGTTAGTGGTTTTAGGGTTGTAATAAAGCATGGGAAAAATCACTTGTCAAAAGAATCTTTCTGCTTCCATTGTTCCTATTCTAGAGTTCTAGTTATTAGGAGACAGTGCTGTGTACAGTAAAGATTACTGAATTCAGTCACAAGTTCTGAATTCTGATGTGTACAATTTGAGGCAAAGAATTTAATCTCAGTAAGGCTCAATTTCCTCATCTGTAAAATGGAGATAATATTCTGTTTACAGGATTATTTAGAGGATTAAATGAAATAATGCATGGCAAAACAGCTAGCTCACCGTGTGGCATCTTTCAAGATCACAATTTCATGCCTCTACTCATTATACTATCTTACACAAGATCCATTTTGCACTTTGAAATAACTGCCTGTAGCACTGCTTCTCAAAAACGTGTAGACCACTTACATAGAATTGCCTGTTGTGTTCATTAAAAGTACGGCTGAGACCCATCCCAAACCCAAACCTACAGACTCAGAATATCTTGGGGGTACAAACCAGAGCTTAGATTTTCAGTCAGATTCTAGGTAACCTTTATATTTTCTAAATTTGATCATTCCTAGTACTTTGTGATACTGCTTGCTGGTAAATTCAGAGCAATTTAACAATTCCTTCCTAAAACAAATTCTGTTTTTGTTCTGTAATTATTTATGTAATATTTAGTTTCTGAAGTCAGTGCAGTAAAGAAAATTGAACTGTTCCTATTGCAGCAAACTACTATATGAAAGACAAAAGAGGGAGATAAATGACTTCTTTGCAACAAACTAAACATATAGGTACTATAGCAATGAAGATTTACAAAGTGCTAATGTGATGGTAAGTAACTTGGGGTTAAGTGTTTTGGCTATTTGGCACTGGTAATGAGAACTGGGAAGATGATCTGTGTTTCTTTGGGCTGCCCAAATTGGAGATATTACCCTGTTTATGATGCCACCCTGAACCAGTAGATAACTCTAGTCCTACTTTCAACCTTCTTAATCTAGTCCAGTCCCCATTCATGCTAACCCATAGGATAAGAAAGTTCCCAATTTATCAATATATCCTGCCAAGAAAAAGTGGCCCTATCTTTTTAAAAATCTAATTCTGCACTGCATTCCAGGTTTCCCCAAATTAAATCTATCAGTCTCAAGTAAGGATGAGAACACATTCTCTTTTGTGATTTTGGCTAGAGGTCCACTCCTAGAGCCTAGCTCTCCCACCATTCCAAAACAGTATAAAACTTTTTTTTTGAGACATTTATCAGTACAAAGATTGTATCTCAGCCTACAGGTTATATATCAATTTACCCTAATAATCTAGCAGGGAAAAAACAATCCTTCCCTTACCAGTATCTTTTTGTCATGTTCATGTACTAATAACAATCCAATTCCAGTGCTACTTCTGTTTGAAAAGGCCCATAGGGTCATAAAGCAAACCAAAGTTTGGAATTTCAACTGAATTAACTGAAGATTTGACACAGGGGCAAAAGATTGTGTACTAGGCTGAAAACTCAAGAACACAGAACTTGGTTATCTGCACATTAGGCTCTAATAGTCACTTCCCCTTTCATTGGTTTTAAGAGATTTACTTATCAAATCACAAAAATAATTTAAAAAACTTCACAGCTGTGAGTTGTTCAAATATTAACTGATAAAAGATTTGAAAGTATAGTACAAATACATTACCAGTTGGATTGGGGGAAATTTTTAAAGAGAAATACATTAAATACAGGAAATAATGTTAATTTAGTATTTCCTGTGTTGCTATACGGTTTCATATTTACACTTAAAAATATTTACCATATTTCATTTTGTTCACTTCACGGGGCATTATTACTGCACTGGGAAAAAAGAAAGCCTGGTGATTTAGTGATAGTCTTAGCTTAGTTACCCGACCAAGCTTTTGTTATTTTGGCATTCAATCTCTACTGCACCAAGGTTCCCTGCAAAAACCAGATTCGAAAATTAAAACAATTCACTTAATGAAGTACAAGAGAACAATGTTCAGAATCCTTGTGTATATTTTTTTGATGCTCTTAACATTAAGTGGCCAGCTCTCTTAGCCCAAGATTGATGTGTTTCCCAAGATAGGAATTTCAACGCTAAAACTGGAAAGTCCAGGCAAACTGGGACAGTTCGTTACCCAATCTCCACATCACCACTTGTTGAGGGTAATCCAACCTTTGATTATCTGTGCTTTTAAAAAGAGATATGAACTAATAATGGAAATGCAAATACTTTGGCTGAGATAGCACCCTATGAAAATCTTTTAGTACATCAGAGTGGCTGACAAAGAGTAAAAGTGAGACATAAGTTTATCAACTTCATCTCTATTTAACCATCCAAAACTTATGGAAATAGTAATGGGTAAGGAAAAGGCCCACAGGAAAAAGGTAAAAAAAGGTAAGGGAAAAAAGTCTATTTTCATAAGATGATTAAATATTTATTCTAATACAGAAAAAAAAGGTTACTTAAATGTTAGCTTAAAGAATGTGCTCCTTTTCAAGTTAACTTCTTTTACTTTTGGTATCAGGAAGACTGAATGAAAAGTGGCAGACTTCAGGGAGAAGATTCCGAACCTTAAAACTAATTTTTTGAAAATAGTTATTTTTTTTCATTATTTTTAAAATTAATTACACCTTGAAATTAATTTGATAATGGTGGAAAAGAGACTTTTTTTTAAACCCTTTCCCATTATTCTGGTAATATTTTTCTTTTCTCTTTCTAAAACATCTTGAAATTGAGGCTAGGTATGTTTAGGTAGCCCTTCAAAGTTTTCTCAATCTGCACATTGTGGGGGAAAAGTAATAGTAATTATTGGTTAGAAATATGGTAAATGTACATTTACCTAAATATGAACGAACCCTAGAAGTTATTTTTTGCTTCGTGATATTTAAAGAACACAGACTTCTCTAAAAACATTCTTCTTTTTTAACCATCATTTTATGCCATGCATTAATTTGGTTTTCTTAGAAAAATACTATACTTCAAATGGAGAAAGTTGTAAAATTCTTTACAAAGCAGTTGAAGAAATACACCTCTTATTTAGTAAAACTAGTTTCAAGAACAAACTTGGAGAACCATAAATATTGCAAAACAGCAATGATGAGCAAAATGTTTACAATCTGAAATAATTTCTGTTTAAAATTAAACACATTAGGGGCACCTGGGTGGTTCAGTCAGTTAAGCATCTGACTTTGGCTCAGTTCATGAGTTAGAGCCCTGCAATTGGGCCCAGTGCTGATGCCTCAGAGCCTGAAGCCTGCTTCAGATTCTGTGTCTCCCTCTCTCTCTACCCCTCCCTTGCTTGTGCTCTCTCTCTCTCTCAAAAATAAACATATAAGAAATTTTATTAAAAAATTTATTTAAAAAGTTAAAAAAAACACACTATAAAAATGCAACATTTAGGGGTGCCTGGGTGACCCAGTCAGTTATGTGTCCAACTTTGGCTCAGGTCATGATCTCCCTGTTCATGAGTTCGAGCCCTACATCGGGCTCTCTGCTGTCAACACAAAGCCTGCTTTGGATCCTCTGTCTCCCTCTCTCTCGGGCCGTACTTCCCCGCCCCCACCCCTCTCTCAAAAAAAAAAAAAAAAAATTAAAAAAAATTACAACATTTACTGTTTCTTTTATGTAAACTAATGACAGGTTAAGACACATCTTCCTCACCTTTGTATGTGTTTTAACAGTTTGAAATAGACATTTTCTCTGAATGTGCAGCTAAATCTCCCTCAGTTCTATTAAGACAACTTTCCAGATTAAAAAAAAAAAAATACCTTTAACATTAGGAGCAAATCTCAGAGCTCACTTAAAAATAACCATTACATCTTAACATTTATACTGCATTTTGGTTAACAAGTGTTTTCATATAAATGATCTCCTCTTAATTCTCATAACCCTGAGAGTAAGCAGGGCATGTGTTAAATTATTTAACAATTTTATAGCAGATGATAAAAAAAACTGCTTGTAACGTTTATATGCTACAGGAAGATAATGGATGACCTGAGCCATATTTACGATGCTTAGCAGAAGAGGGGAAAGATTATTAGGTGGAAAGGTGAAAAAACAGAAAGCAAAAAGTTTGTGATGGATATAAACATTGTAGGAATGATGATAGGAAAGCTTAAAAAAGAAACACCATCTTGCTGCCAGTCCTGAAACTGCCATAAAATTAGTTTAAAAAAGGGAGAAGGTTCTGCCAACATGAGCTGCCAATAGTTCTTCAGTACCCAAAGAAAAAGTTAACCTTTCATCAGCTTAATAAACAAATTCGGATGAGAAGAAATTCAAAATGAAAGAAAAATAATATACACACATATATAATGTAACTACTAAAATGTTTTAAAATGTTCATAAAATAGAAACATTTATATAATAAAGATACAAAAGTGAACAGGTTTTATGACATAATATAAAATAAGCCATATAGGAAAAAAGACTAGAAGGAAACACAGTAAAATATTTGTAGATATTGTCCTTGGAAGGTTAGACTATGGGATATGTGTCTTACCATATATATATATTCATTTTCTAAAAATGAGTGGAAAACATTTAATAAGTGTAATTTAAATATAAGTGTCATTCAGTTTTGGAATGTGCTTTTGTACTTACATCTTAATTATTGGTGGGGTGGGGGATATTAGTGGAGAAAACCTGGTCTGGGAGCCAGGAAACCACGGTTCTACGTTTGGCTTTGCACTAATTAGCTCTATGACTTTGGTCACATCATTTATCTTCACTGAGTCCTGGTTTCATCATTTGTAAAATGAAGAGCCTGGACAAGGTGACCTCTTCAAGCTCTAACAAGAATCTGACTGAGGAGGGAAGTAAGGGAATAATGGTGCAGTTATATTCTCTGTTCATATATTCAAATTGAAGAGGTATTACAATTTTAAGTACCAAGTGGTATAATAAACATTATCAAATAAAAACTATGAATTTACTAATAATCTTGATGGGAACCATAACAGATGCCTCCAGTCATTGAATGAACTGGGATTTTTCATAAAGTCCATCCATCTTACTCAGAAGTTCGTAACATCAATATTACTTAAAGAATGGCCATCACATAATTAATATACTGAAACTTTTAAAATAATACCTTTAAAGATCTTAATTATTTCTTCACAAGGTATTTGAAAAACTCTTACTCCATTTAGAAGAATGCACACAGGCCTGAGTGTTGGTAAGACACAGACCAAACGGGAAGATTTAACCCCTTAGTTTAGGTCTTTAGAACAAATCTTAATGCAGTTTTCCAGAGCTCTTAAAATACTGGCCCAGAATGTTTTCAGGCCACTGTGACTAATCGACAGGGTATTTAGTTCTCTGAGTCACCCTACAGGGAAGGCAAAAGACTATACCAAAACTGCTATGCCAGCTGCACATGAAATGCACTGCTACCCAGGGTTATCACATAGCTTCTCTCTGCTCTCGTCTCTTTATGTTCACTAAGTACCTGATTTTTAAAGCACAATATCTCTTCTATTAAGCACACTGACCTAACAGCCTCATAATTCACAACAGTTTATAGAAACTGTAGAAAACATATTAAGTTGGAAGCCCAAATTCTAGAATCAAAACCAGATTCTCATTTCATCAAACTTCTGTCTGGAGACTGCTGCTCCTTGTCCTCTCTCCCACGTGACCGTATAGTTAAGAGCTCACCTTGTCCTTGCAGGGCCTCTGGCAGTTCTGTGCTGCACACACAGCATTTTCGTCATCGGACTCTTCCGCTCCTGACCAGTCGTACTTTGAGGGGATGTCCAGCACTTTTTTCTCTCTCTTCTTCTCAGTAGTCTCTTTCACAAGGTCAACTTTGGCTGCAGCAGCCTTCTCCTTCTTCTTCTTTCTCTCTTCCTCTTTTGCCAGTTTCTTGGCCAGTTTATTCAGCTCCTTTGATTTTTCTGCACTTAGTTTTAATTTCTTCTTTTTAGGTTTATCCATTTTCTTTAACTCCTTGGACTTCTGTTTTCCTTCTCCAAAAAGCTGTTCTACTTTTTCTAGCTTCCGTTTCCGTTTCTTCTCTGAAGAGTCTTTTCCTTTTATTTTTAATGGCTTCTCTTCCATGCTGTCATCCTTCATCAATATAAAATTAGAAACAATTTTAAAGCAAGACATTTATTTTATTTTAAATAATAATCTTTCTTACTATTTTTTCATTCATTTTAAGTAGGCTCCACTTCTGGCACGAAGCCCAACGTGGAGCTTGAAATCACAACCCTAAGATCAAGACATCAGCTGAGATCAAGAGTAGGACACTTAACTGACTGAGCCACCCAGGTACCTCTAAAGCAAGACATTTATAAAGTTTTATTCTCTTATATGAAGTATCTTGAGTAGACAACCTTAACAAAAACAAAAACAACAGAAACAGAAAATAGAACAGAGGTTACCGGGAGCTGAGGAGAGAGGGAAATGGTATTTATTGTTTAATGTGTACAGAAGTTCTGTTTGGGATGATTATGGAAATTGACAGTGGCAACAGTTGCAGAACACTGTAAATGCAATTAACACAACTGAACTGTATACTTAGAAGGATTAAAATGGTAAATTTTATGTTGTGTACATTATATATAATAAATGTTCTAAAGATATTTAAAAGACATTTTAAGAAAGCAAATATAGGGGCACCTGGGTGGCTCAGTCAGTTAAGCGTCTGACTTCAGCTCAGGTCATGATCTCACAGTTTGTGAGTTCGAGCCCCGCGTCAGGCTCTGTGCTGACAGCTCAAAGCCTGGAACCTGCTTCGGATTGTGTCTCCCTCTGCCCCTCCCCCTTTCACGCTCTGTCTCTGTCTCTCAAAAATAAATAAATGTTAAAAAAGAAAAAGAAAAAAAAAAGAAAGAAAGAAAGAAAGCACCTGGGTGGCTCAGTCGGTTAAGCTTCCAACTTCAGCTCAGGTCATGATTTTATGGGTTCATGAGTTTGAGCTCCACATCAGGCTCTCTGCTGTCAGCGCAGAGCCCACTTCAGATACTCTGTTCACCTGCCTCTCTCTCTGTCCCTCCCCCACTTGCACAAACACATGCACATACTCTCTCTCAAAAATAAACATTAAAAAACGAGAAATCAAATGTTAATATTCAATGAAAATAATGGCAAGCCTATATAAAACATCTGACTTTAGATTACTAGGGAAAAAAGATCGTTGTTAGCATATATTAGTATAGTGTGTAGTACCTCTGTTTAACTGAGATAAAACATACACATAAAGCTAAAAGCACTAAATGTACACTGAATTATGTAACAAGTTTTTTGGTCTTCATTTACTACTACTACAGTTCTTTACTAACTCACAATTAATAAATTCCTGAAGGCCAAGAAGTTATCAAAATGGTTGGCAAAACATAAAACTATATCCATGATCTCATTACAAAAGATACGTAGTAACTTTGGCAAGGGCTAGAACAAAAAACTCTTATTTTTTTTTCAATTTTCTAATATTTTTCTGATTTCTATTATATGCCAATGTAATAAACATTAAAAATTTTAACAGTAAAAGTATGTCTAGCAACAGGAAGTACAAGGAGGAGGTAAAGAAAGAAATACTGAAAAACATTAAGCTTGATAGTTACTTAAGAAACACCACTTGAGAACTCATTTTGTGACATATCTGAAACTGGAAAATCTTTGACAGGAACCTAAGAAACCGCAGAATGCAGAACACTGCATTATAAACGTCTGAAGTCTATCACATCTTGCACTATAAATTTACCCTCTCAATACTTTGTGTTTCCTTATGTGTAAAATAAAGAGGATCAGATGAGATAATGGATGAGAAGTAAACCCTTTGTATTTTGGAAAACACTATCTAAATGAGACTACCTTTGATCTGAATTCCAAACCAAAAACTATCATATGCCATGTATATCTGTATCAATTGTCAGTGACATCGTACCATTCCATTACATGGAAATAAGTAATGGAAAAGAATAATGAAAAGAATATTAAAAGTCCAGTGCCAGAGCTGGAATCCAGGTCTCTTTGTTTTTACTAAATGTGTGATCTAAGCAAGTTTCTACCTCTCTGACCCTTAATTTCTTCATGTGTAGAATGGGCTCGATACTTGCCCATCTATCCTTTCCTCTCCCCTTCAGGATTATGGTGAGGATCAAATGAGATCACAGATAGAAAAACATCATATAAACTGCAACCTGCTATGAGGTATTAATATATGAACATGGACTCTCTTGCCTACCCCAGTCTGCTTCTATTTAACCTTTCCCTTTTATTCTCCCCTCCTCCCCTATTTAACCCTTCCCGTGCTTCTTTTTTCAACCACTATATTTTCTTCTGCCTTCTCTTTTGGGCCTTTCAACAGTGGGAGTCTGGGATAAGGAAGTTGTTCCTTCCTTAGAAGAACTGGTAGTTTTCAGTGCCCTCTTTTCTTTTTAGCAGAAATGGTGTTTACTTCCCCCCCCCCACAGATATTATATAAAATCTTAATAAAGAAAACCAAAAAGCAGAACTACTTTTGGCTTAATGGAAAAAAAGTAGGATAGCCACAGTACTACCCACTCAGCCATCCCCATCCTGGCATTTGTGGTACCTCCAAAGAACCAAGGCATTCTAAAAATGTTAAAGCCACGGTTTAAGCTTTAAATTCTTGCCTCCATGATATGCAGGAATCTGTCTTCAGAGGGTGGGTGTGTGGCCTGCAAAATCCGCCAAATGTGTTGAGTCTCATCCAGAGATACTTCTAGGAGATCCCCAACCATCATAAGTTCTTCCAGCTGGGCTTTAGCGCCGGGTGACAACTCTAACACTGGAGGTTCCAAACTCCGGGGCACCAAAGGGCTCTTCCGAGGTTGTTTCCTGGGGGTACTAGAACCTTTCCAATAAAACAAAAGACAAAGCAAAAAAATGAAAACTATCAACAAACTGTAATGTTTCCAAAGTAAATATTTAGGGGAATGGTTCCTCCTCCTCTAATACTTTAGACATCTGAATTCACTGCATCCATATTAAAGTTAGAATAAAATCTTCAAAAAATACAAAACAAAAAAGATCTCGAATTCTAATGCCCACTCTCAAAAATTAGCTAAGAATAAAAATCTGGATCCTTACTGATTCTTTACTCTGTGACTGAAGTGGAAAGGGAATGTGAAAGAATCTCTTAATCCATTCTCTCTCTGTTTTAGAGGGGACCAAAAGATTAGTAAGCACATGAGCTGCCCTATATAAATAAGGTGCTATCCTCCTAATAAACCAACGATAATATGCTGTTCCATAAAATCCTAAACGAAGAAACACCCTTTACTTCCCAGACGTGTGACCTAATGATATATTTTCAATGGGGGAAAGGAAAGTGGACATACAAGAGCAATTATCTACCAAAGAAAGGAAGAACTTTCTAACAAAGCTTTCCAAAACAAGAATGAATACTCTTAAAAAGCAACAAGTTCCTCAACAACTGGTAATGAACAAATAGAGGCCTATTAGAGATTTTATATTAATGAAAGATGGAACTAGAGAGCCTCTAAAGTTCTTCTTATTAGGACTCAATAATTCAGTGCAAGTTTTTTCAGGTTACCACCTAGTAACATAAAATGCAAACAGGGCGTAGCTTTTCCTAACCAAAATTGCATTTTCAGGTTTTACTAGCATTTCATGGCTAGGATATACATTTAAGAGAGATTCACAGTCTTGATTAATACAATTTTTTTTCTCATTGGTTTCAGGCCTATCTTCTCCACATTGCTTTAAAGGTAATACCTTGAGAACAACTCTTAGAAGCAGAAGAATAAGCATGTTCTGCACAGAACGAAGGTGCTGTCCACATGTGAGTGACCACCTCTTCAGACTTAATGGGAATTTCTTCATCACAAAAAAGATTGGGTTCTAGACTACTGGAGGACTTCACACTGGCTGTGTCCTGAGGAAGAAACAAAGAGGGGTATTCAGAATTAGAACCACTTAACTTACCCTGTGACAAAGATCTAAATGCAGGCTTTGTAATATACTAAAAATACAATTGTAAAATTAGATACATAGTATTAAATAGGACAGAAAATGCCCACTGGGAGGAAAAACAGTAATGATTACAGTTTCAAGCCAAAAGGGAATGAGTAAAGCTCAAAA
Source organism: Lynx rufus (assembly GCF_022079265.1). Lineage (NCBI taxonomy): Eukaryota > Metazoa > Chordata > Mammalia > Carnivora > Felidae > Lynx > Lynx rufus. The sequence goes on along the minus strand of NW_025814889.1, from coordinate 37,362,110 downwards.
ATAATCCACAGAGATAATAAACCTCAAGAAAATTACTATTAGGGGAGCCTGGGTGGCTCAATCAGGTAAGTATCCAACTTCGGCTCAGGTCATGATCTCACAGTTCATGGGTTCAATCCCACGTTGGGCCCTGTGCTGACAGCTCAGAGCCTGGAGCCTGCTTCGAATTCTGTTTCTCCCTCTCTCTCTGCCCCTCCCCTGCTCGTGCTCCATGTCTCTCTCTCAAACATAAAAAAAAAAAAAAAAAAAAAAAAAAAAAAAAAAAAAGGTACTATTAAATAATCTACCTTCTACAGTCTACAAGTCATAAAAACTCCTATACCAAGTTAGACAATCTTGACACTTAAAATGGACTTAGGAGGGGAAGAAAGGTTTAGACATGTGTCTTAAGGACACAAATCATTTAATCCAGGAGGCACCTGGGTGGCTCAGTCAGGGGTCCAACTTGATTTTGGCTCAGGCCATGATCTCATGGTTTGTGGGATCGAGCCTCACATTGACTTATAGCATGGAGCCTGCTTGGGATTCTCTCTCTTGCTCTCTCTCTCTGCCCCTCCCCTGCTGGTGATCACTCACGTACTCTCTCTCTCTCTCTCTCAAAATAAATAAATAAACTTAAAAAAACATTTAATCCTCTCTAAAGGTTTTCAAACCTAGAAGCTTATCAATTGCTCTTACAACAAAAAGCCTCACTGACAACATTCAAATTATATACTTCTGACAGCTCTAGTTGGTTCTCAGATTCCCCTGTAGTTTGTTTCCAGAAGCTCATGTGTACAGCTTTAATGAACAATCAGGAAGACAGAAATCACAGGTATTTCAGTAAGGATAATTTAATAAAGTGAACTGGTTAGATGTATATTAAAGGCTGAAAAGGCAAAATGGAAACACCAAGCTAACACCAAGAGAGAGTTGCCAACCCTACAGCTTGAGGTAACAAAGCTCAGAGAAGGAGCCCTGTGGAGTTGGGATCCATACCTCTGAGAAGGAAGTGCTGGCCAGTTAGTTCTGCTATCTCTAATGGAACATGATGTGGTTGGTTTCAGGGATGTGAAAAAAAACAACCACAAATTGGAACCAGTTCCCGATGCCAGAGTAAAAAAAGAAGGGGAAAAAAAGCATGCAATTCAGATGACACAAATGGAGGCTAAAACAGGGGAAAGATCATGTCCCTTCTTACTGTCCAGGCCTTTTAATATTCTCTAATGTCCTCTTATTGGCAGAAGGAAGGCAGTAGGCAGAAAACAAATGTGTAGAGCAGGAGTTGGTTGGCATATTGCAACCCAGTTGGCAGCTCACTTTTTGTATGGAGTAAGAACTAAGAATAGTCTATATTTTTAAAGAGTTGTGGGGGGAAAAAAAGAATATGCAATAAAGACCACATGTGGCTTACAAAGCCTAAAATATTTACTAAGCTTTATGTGTGTTATTTATCTAGTTGTATATCAATGTGTGTTAATATATACACATTACAGAAAAAGTTTAGCAACCCCTAGTGTAGAGTCCCATCCCCAGCATCACAAAGCAGAGTACAGAAGAGTGAGTTAGGAGATGAGAGACCAAAAGGGTGCCTGGGGGGCTCAGTCTGTTAAGCATCCGACTCTTGATTTCAACTCAGGTCATGATCTCATAGGTTCGTGGGTTCGAGCTCCACACTGGGCTCTGTGCTGACAGTGCAGACCCTGCTTGGGATTCTCTCTCTTCCTCTCTCTCTGCCCCTCCTTCTCTCTCTCAAAATAAATAAATAAATTTAAAAACAAAAAGGAGATGAGAGACCACAGCTTAAAGACTAGCACAACACCTGCCTGATTCTCTTTGTACAGTGGACAAGAGGAAGATCATGAGACTATCCTTAATTAAATAGGACACTTAAAAGGTTTTATAAGAGAATTCTAAAAGACAAGGTCACTCACTGAGAATTTAGGAATAGCAGTTTACAGTCATCTTCCCTAGTCAAAAATTTAATTTCTAAAAACCATCAGATGAAAGAATACTTTAGTGCACCCCTGCTTTAGTTCCCAGATGCTTCTTCTCACTGACTAGAATTGTCTTTCCTGACTTTGATTCTACTCATTTCATTATAACTCATACACGGAACTTTCTGTTAAGATTTCAAAATGGAAAGGACAGTGATCAGAAAATAATGATGGAGGGGCACCTGGGTAGCTCAGTCAGTTAGGCATCTGACTTCAGCTCAGGTCATGATATTGTGGTTCATGAGTTTGAGCCCACATCAGGCTCTGTGCTGACGGCTTGGAGCCTGGAGCCTGCTTCTGATTCTGTGTCTCCCTCTCTCTCTGCCCCTCCCCCGCTCATGGTCTATCTGTGTGTGTGTCTCTCTCAAAAACTAAACACTAAAACAATGTTTTTAATTTAAAAAAAAAAGAAAAAGAAAACAATGATGGAAAATAATTATAGCTAAAAAGAGGTTTTTAAAAAAATTACTTCCCCAAGGTGATGCATGAAATGTGAATATATACAATACTGACTTAGGTAAGATAAAGACACATTGTTAGCCCTCGAACAATCACTGAAAACAAACAAAAAGAGGTGTAAGGCAAGAAGTCAATAATGGAAATGAAATGAAACATTAAATTTGTTTTTAATTAACCCAAAGAAGGCATGAAAAGTGGAACACAGGAACAAAAACAAGAGATTAATAAAAAGTCAGCAAGATGATCAACTTAAACACAATCATGTCAACAACTATGTTAAATGAAAAATGGACTAAAAAAAAAAAGAAAATAGACTAAACACTACCAATGAAAAGACAGAGATTGTAATATTACTTTAAAAACAAAACACAAAAAACAAGACTTAACTCTGTATTTTATGAATGCATATATATGTAGAATTACAGTCCAGAAAGGACCCTCTATATATATGCTATCTACAAGAGACATATTTTAAATACAAAAAAATTGAGTCTTTCCACCAAAGCTCAAGCCATCCAAGGATTAAAAAGGAGCACCTGCGTGGCTCAGTCGGTTAAGCGTCCAACTTCAGCTCAGGTTACAATCTCGCGGTTTGTGAGTTCGAGCCCTACATTGCACTCTGTGCTGACAGCTCAGAGCCTGGAGCCTGCTTTGGATTGTGTTCTCTCTCTGCCCCTTCCCCACTCACGGTCTCTCTCTCTTTCTCAAAAATAAATAGATAAACGTTAAAAAAAAAAAAGGTGGGGGCGGCTGGGTGGCTCAGTCGGTTAGGTGCCCCACTTCAGCTCAGGTCATGATCTCATGGTTTGTGGGTTCGAGCTCCACGTCGGGCTCTGTGCTGACAGCTCAAAGCCTGGAGCCTGTTTCAGATTCTGTGTCTCCCTCTCTCTCTGCCTCTCCCCTGTTCATGTGCTATCTCTGTCTCAAAAATAAATAAACATTAAAAAAATTATTTAAAAAAAAAGGGGAGAGTTAGAAAAGAGGGGCACTTGGGTGGCTCAGTCAGTTAAGCATCCAACTCTTGATTTCGCCTCAGGTCATGATCTCACAGTCATGAGATCGAGCCCATGTCGGGTTCTGTGCTGATAGCACTGAGCCTGCTTGGGATTCTCTCTACCACCTCCCATGCTTGCGTACTCTCTCTTAAAGTAAATAAACTTAAGGGGGAAAAAAAAAAGGAATTAATCTCGTGAATATGCAAAGGTTATGCCAGACACAAACACAAAAGATCCATGACAAATTTTCCTTCATTAAATATATATTTTCCTAAGTAATGATTTTCTTAAATTGCTACTCAGTGATTCAGTGGTGATTACAGGATATTACATGCAAATGAAGTAATCCAATAATGCAAAGCACAAATAAGATGCTATGATAACTAAGATAACTAAACTGATTTTAGTTTTCTTTTTTTTTTTTTTAAATTTTTTTTTTTTTAACGTTTATTTATTTTTGGGACAGAGAGAGATAGAGCATGAACGGGGGAGGGGCAGAGAGAGAGGGAGACACAGAATCGGAAGCAGGCTCCAGGCTCTGCTGAGCCATCAGCCCAGAGCCTGACGTGGGGCTCGAACTCACGGACCGCGAGATCGTGACCTGAGCTGAAGTCGGACGCTTAACCGACTGAGCCACCCAGGCGCCCCAATTTTAGTTTTCTATGTAATTACCTACTCTTCTTCCTCAACCAGTAAGAGGCTCTCCCTCAAGCAAAGATACTAAATTTAAATTATTTTAAAGATGAATTCATAGTCACAAATCACCAAGCTAATTGTAAATAAATTGGCAAATAAAATTTTAATTCCACAGGAAGTGTTTGTTCCATGAGAAAATACTCGAGTTTAATTTTTTTTTAATGCAGAGATACCTACATCAAGGTGAATGTGACCTTGAAAATTACCCCAAATCTTGCCACCTACCATTCTTCTATTTTTCTACATTGTCAAATATATCGCCAACACTATAAATTCATGATTCATATTGTAAGTCTTCCCTACCAAAGAAGAGCCCATAAGCTAACACCACTGTAGAAATTTTGCAAAGAAGACTAGTCTGTACAACCATATCAAACCACAGGTTTGATCCCTAGCCTTAAAATCATCTAATACTTTTGATGTTTTGTTTTCATAGGTTACCAATCTGCTTCCAAACAAAGTCCACCCCATTCAGCAATTCTAGAGCACTGGTTGATACTTAATGTGCTAGAAAGATAACAACCCAGTTATCAAAGGCCTCCAAGCTATGGTAAACTGGCAATTCTAGTACTAACTTCTTTGTGGCATGGGCCACATTCCCTTTCATCTGCTCCTAGTCAACCTATACAACTTCATAAGCAAAGAATGTCATTAACTTCAGAGTAACGAGGTGCTCAGAACCTTAACAAGCTAATTCAAGTTTCAACTTTGCTCGTCTTTAATTCCCAAAACTAAAAATTCTCTCATTAAAATGTCCCCAAGATGCATTTTTATCTTGAGAAAAATATTTTCCAACAGATCATTTATAAGCATCTATGATGGATAGTTTTAATTTTATATCCTATGATTTTTTTTTTAATTTTCTTTTAATGTTTTTATTTATTTTTGAGAGAGAGAGAGACAGAGAGAAACAGAGCATGAGCAGAGGAGGGTCAAAGAGTGGGAGACACAGAACCCAAAGCAGGATCCAGGCTCCGAGCTGTCAGCACAGAGCCCGCCACGGGGCTTGAACTCACAAGCTGTGAGCTGAAGTCAGATGCTTAACCGACTGAGCCACCTAGGTGCCCCTATCCTATGACTTTAAAGTTGATGATATTAATGCTCTAAGAATGAAGTGACCTACCTGATTTACACACTGAAAGGACAAACAAAAGATAGCTATGGCGTAGGGGGAAAAAAGGCACCCTCACCTTTTCACACATCAGAGTATGAACTCCCTGGTTACAGACATAAATTCTAAACAGTTCAACAAGGCTAATACAAAACAGATCAATGGGTTAACTGTAACCTGGCAGAGTTTCTGCCTAGATCATGATGTTATTACTTGGTAAAAGACAAAGGACTTGGGCCTGACACAAAATAGTAAAAATCCAACACAAAACAAACTTGCCAAAACCAGTGTGGTGTCATTATCAAAATAATCACACTGAGGGCAAATAATTTATTCTAGCTGCAGCTGTGACTCTGCAAATCTGAACCATGGGCCCAAGTATAACTCATCTTTAAATAGGACATTTTGGGGCGCCTGGGTGGCTTGGTCGGTTAAGCGTCTGACTTCGGCTCAGGTCATGATCTCACAGTCTGTGAGTTCGAGCCCCGTGTCAGGCTCTGTCCTGACAGCTCAGAGCCTGGAGCCTGTTTCAGATTCTGTGTCTCCCTCTCTCTCTGCTCCTCCCCTGTTCATGCTCTGTCTCTGTCTCAAAAATAAATAAACATCAGGGGCGCCTGGGTGGCTCAGTTGGTTAAGCGTCCGACTTCGGCTCAGGTCATGATCTCACGGTTCCTGAATTCAAGCCCCGCGTCAGGCTCTGTGCTGATGCCTCAGAGCCTGGAGCCTGTTCCAGATTCTGTGTCTCCCTCTCTCTCTGACCCTCCCCCGTTCATGCTCTGTCTCTCTGTCTCAAAAATAAATAAACGTTAAAAAAAAATTAAAAAAAAAATAGGACATTTTATCTAGCATCACCAGATGAGAGATCAGAGCAAAAAGACTCAAAGCACAGTTAGAATGGGATTCTTAAAACATACCTACACAGACTTTAACAACCCAAAGGGAACGAAATACTGAAATAAACCATAAAAGCTTTTAGTAATCTATATGTATAATGTTTCTAGTCCTTCTAAGCCATAAGGAGTTATAAGGTGAGGAAAATACAGATCTTTCAAAAATTCCATCCTTAAAAAAAAAAAAAACTGTTTCCAAAAATAGAAAGAAGAAAGAGAAAGGGAAAGAAAGAAAAAGAAAAGAGAAAAGAGAAAGAAAATTATTTCATCAACCTATATTTTTGAGGGCTTTGAAAAAATGGTAACACTATAAATCCAGTATAAATAGATGACTACTTTCTCTTCCACTTTCAGTGGAAACATCAGTGTTCAACAACTTTTTTTAATAAGCCCAGTGATCGGGTATGCACTCAGAGAGCCTGTCCATTAGTTACCTTCATGTCATAGCCATAGGTCTCCCGAATGTCTTCATCAGAATCTGTTTCTTCATCATCATAGTCCATTGTTTGTCGAGGAGAAGAAGATACACTGCTCACCACCCGGTTAAAAGCAGACTGCTGGAAACTAGGTAGGTGTCCCTAAACAACAAAAAATTCCAAGATGAACAGAGCAACATACTAAATAAACATTGGTAATTAATATGCACCAAAATGTAGGGCTCCTGGGTGGTTTAGTTGGTTAAGTGTCTCTTAGTTCCAGCCTCAGGTCATGATCTCACAGTTTGTGGGACTGAGCCCTGCATCAGGCTCCGGGCTGACAGGGCAAAATCTGCTTAGGATTCTCTATCTCCTCTCTACCCATCCCCTGCTTGCTCACTCTCTCTCTCAAAATAAATAAACGTTAATGGGGCGCCTGGGTAGGCCAGTTGGTTAAGAATCCGACTTCAGCTCAGATCATGATCTCATGATTTCTGAATTGAAGCCCTGCACCAGGTTCCATAGTGACAGCTCAGAGCCTAGAACCTGCTTCAGATTCTGTGTCTCTCTCCCTGCCCCTCCCCTGGCTCACCTCTCTCTCTCTCTCTCTCAAAAATAAACATCTAAAAAATAATAAATTAAAAATAAAATAAAAAATTAAAAAATATCAACAAAATGTAATGAACTTGCTAAGTGGTCAATAAAGTTCAACAGTTAGTACAGATTAAATTATTTGGTTATGATGCCAAGGTCCATCTCAATGATATTTCCAGGTACTAGTTCACTAAAATTACCTAGATATATATCTGAAGAAAATTCTACAGTTATATATAGAAAGGTGTTATTGATAACATGGCTACTGGCAACTTACTGTTATTTTCCTCATCAGCCAGTAACATATATTTGATTTACTATTTATACAGTGACAAATATAATCCCATGAAATAAAAAAAGAAAGTAAATCCTAAACTTGCCTGTAAGTCTGGATTGGCAGCTGCTTTCTGGAGTTCTGCACTGATGATCTTTTCGGTTTTTTCTCGAGCTGCCTGTTCCACCATACGCTGGCTCAACACGGACAGTTTGGCTAGGGCAGAGGACAGTTCATCTGTGGCTAGAGCCTGCCGTGCTCTATCTTGCCAACTCATAGCACGTTCTGTCAAACACTGCAGGGCCTCTCCTTCTGGCAAACGTACAGGTAACTTCTGAAGGGATACCAGGAGTGACAGAATAGTCTCTAGCCTTGGCCTTCGAGACCGCATACAAAGAGGGCAAAGGAATTTTACTTCTTTAGCCTGCCAGCTAGATCCTTTTTTTTGGGAACCTGATTTAGGAAGGGGAACACAGCTGTTATGGAACCAGTCTTTGCAGAGCTCACACTGTAGCATAAACCCACTGGCTGTCTTGCGACAAATACAAAATTTTACTTCTTCTATGCGGTCCACCATTGTCATCTTGGCTAGGTTGGCTGCTCTGAGGGAATGCATGGCTTCGATCTCTTTTTGCTCCCGTTCTTTGAAAACCGCCACCTGTATACAACGAACATTTAATTAAAAGGAGTCATGGCAAAATACTCCAAAAATGACAAATCCTCAAAGCTGAGGGATCATCTCCACATTGTGCCCTCATTGTAACAAACCACTGTCCTTTAAAAAAAAAAAAAAATCAGTTGTCAATCATTTCCCATAATTTGGGTACATTCTTCATTTGTGAAACGAGCAGAGTGCTACCATATTTGACAGTGTATATCAGTAGAGTACTTTGAATTTTTCTATAGGGTGCAATAGGAAAGATAATATGCCCTGGAGTCAGGCAACGTGGGCATGAAGCCTGGCTCTTGGACATCTAGACTAATGATCTGGGCACAACTTTTATGAATCTCAGTTTTCTGAAAAATGAGAATACCAACCAATCTTGTTTTGTTGTTTTGAGGATTAAGTAAGATAATACATGAAAGTGCCTAATTTGGTATCTTGCACAAGGTAAGCAGTCAATAAATATTCCTTCCCTGGGGGATTTCTATACAAATCAACTTTTCTTTCTTTCTAAACAGCTTCTCCAACTAATGTAGAAGTAGAATAACAAAGCGTGATGACCAATTATAACAAGATTTTATGTAACTCACTTTTAAAAAGTAAGTAAAAGCAAACAAAATTTAATTATCATGAACACTGTCAGTACATTTTCTTTTTTAAACTATGGTAGTTTTGAAACAATTCTTTTTTTTTTAATTTTTTTTTTTTAACGTTTATTTATTTTTGAGACAGAGAGAGACACAGCATGAACGGGGGAGGGGCAGAGAGAGAGGGAGACACAGAATCGGAAACAGGCTCCAGGCTCTGAGCCATCAGCCCAGAGCCTGACGCGGGGCTCGAACTCGCGGACCGCAAGATCGTGACCTGAGCTGAAGTCGGACGCTTAACCGACTGAGCCACCCAGGCGCCCCGAAACAATTCTGAAATAATTTCCAGTCCTATCAATCTGGCAGGACGGACTTGTTAGGCAGATTTGCTAATAAATCATTTCCACTGGCCTCAAACCAAGATCATTTGTAGGCAGAAACAGCCATATCAAGTGACTTAATGTATGTAATTCCCTGCTGTTACATATTGCCCAAACTCATTTTTTATTTCTCTTTACAACCTCAGGCTCCTAGTCATCTTCACACTTTCCTCCTCCTCTCCAAAAATATCTATCATTCTTGGGGTGTCTGGGTGGCTCAGTAGGTTAAGCATCTGACTTCGGAGCAGGTCATGATCTCACAGTTCTTGAGTTTGAGCCCTGCTTCAGGTAAGCTCGAGCCCTACTTCGGGTGAGCACAAGCCCCACTTTGAGTGAGCCCCACTTCTCTCTCCCTCTCCCTCTCTCTTTCTTTCGACCCCTTGTGGGATTCTCTCTCTCTCCTTCTCTCTCTGCTCTTCCCTCACTTGTACCCCCCTCTCAAAAAACAAAAACAAAAACACCCATCATTCTAATTAGCTACAAATATTTTCAGCACTCACTATACTATGAATGCTACAAAGAGAAGGGAGATATTTTAAATAGTAGCTGGAATCATTAAATGGATAAAGGGACACCTGGGTGGCACAGTCTGTTAAGCGTCTGATGCTTAATCTCCGCTCAAGTCATGATCTCACTGTTTGTGGGTTCAAGCCCCACATCGGGCCCTGCACTGATGTTGCAGAGCCTGCTTGGGATTCTGTCTCTCCTTCTCTCTGACCCTCTCCTGTTTGTGCATGTGCTCTCTCTCTCTCTCTCAAAATAAATGAACTTAAAAAAATTAAATAGATACAATTCCTTTTAAAAGCACAGTACTAAATGCTATTAAACTCTAACCCAGTAATCCTATTCCTAAGAGTCAAGTATAGGAAAATAATCTGAAAAAAGGAAAAGGCTTTACAAAGAAGTTCACTTTATATTATCCATAATAGTAAATACTTAGAACAATCAAAATATTTGATGTATCAGAGAACTGTTCAGCAAATCATGGACAATTTGAAGGAATATTAGACAACTATTAAAACAATAATAACGAACAGAGATATGGAAAAGACAATTTTAGGGAGGGAGCAAAATGATAAACTTTGATTACAAATACAAAAAATGATCCCAGAATGCAAGCTATATTACAAAGCTGTAATCATCAAGACAGTATGGTACTGGCACAAGAACAGACACTCAGATCAACGGAACAGAACAGAGAACCCACAAATGGACCTACAAACGTATGGCCAACTAATCTTTGACAAAGCAGGAAAGAATATTCAATGGAGTAAAGACAGTCTCTTCAGCAAGTGGTACTGGGAAAACTGGACAGCGACATGCAGAAAAACGAACCTGGACCACTTTCTTATACCATACACAAAAATAAACTCAAAATGGATGAAAGACCTAAATGCAAGACAGAAAGCCATCAAAATCCTAGAGGAGAAAGCAGACGAAAACCTCTTTGACCTTGGCCAAAGCAACTTCTTACTCAATACGTCTCTGGAGACAAGGGGAAAAAAAGTAAAAATGAACTATTGGGACCTCATCAAAATAAAAAGCTTCTGGGGTGCCTGGGTGGCTCAGTTGGTTAAGCGTCTGACTTCGGCTCAGGTCATGATCTTGCAGTTTGTGGGTTCGAGCCCCGTGTCGGGCTCTATGATGATGGCTTGGAGCCTGGAGCCTGCTTCAGATTCTGTGTCTCTCTCTGTCTCTGACCCGTCCCCTGCTCATGCTCTGTATGTATCTCTCTCTCTCAAAAATAAATAAACATTAAAAAAATTTTTTTAATAAAAAAATAAAAATAAAAAATAAAGAGCTTCTGCACAGCGAAGGAAACAATCAGCAAAACTAAAAGGCAACCAAGGGAATAGAAGATATTTGCAAATGACACATCAGATAAAGGGTTAGTAGCCAAAATCTATGAAGAACTTATCAAACTCAACACCCAAAAAGCAAATAGTCCAATGAAGAAATGGGCAAAAGACATGAATAGACACTTCTCCACTTCTCCAAAGACATACAAATGGCCATCCGACACATGAAAAAATGCTCAACATCACTCATCATCAGGGAAATACAAATCAAAACCACAATGAGATACCACCTCACACCTGTCAGAATGGCTAAAATTAACAACTCAGGCAACATGTTGGTGAGGATGCAGAGAGAGGCTCTCTTTTGTGCTGCTGGTGGGAAGGCAAACTGTGCAGCCACTCTGGGAAACAGTATGGAGGTTCCTCAAAAATTAAAAATAGAACTACCCTACGACCCAGCAATTGCACTACTAGGTATTTATCCAAGGGACACAGGTGTGCTGTTTCAAAGGGGAACATGCACCCCAATGTTTATAGCAGCACTATCAACAATAGCCAAAGTATGGAAAGAGCCTAAATGTCCATCGATGGATGAATGGATAAAGAAGATGTGGTATATATGTATGTAATGTAATATTACTCGGCAATCAAAAAGAATGAAATCTTGCCATTTGCAACTTCATGGATAGAACTAGAGGGTATCACGCTAAGTGAAATTAGTCAGAGAAAGACAAATATCATAGGACTTCACTCATTATGAGGACTTTAAGATATAAAACAGATGAACGTAAGGGAAGGGAAGCAAAAATAATATAAAAACGGGGGGTGGGGGGCACAAAACGCAAGAGACTCTTAAATATGGAGAACAAACAGAGGGTTACTGGAGGAATGGTGGGAGGGGAGATGGGCTAAATGGGTAAGGGGAATTAAGGAATCTACTCTTGGAATCACTGTTGCACTATATGCTAACTACTAATTTGAAAGTAAATTAAAAAAATAAATAAAAACTTAAAAAATAAAAAATAAACAAATATAAAAAATGAAATACATATATATATATAAAGCCAAACATAATGTTTACAAAACAAAAATAGTTAAGAACATAAAACCAGTGAATCTGCTAATATCTTCACAGAATTTTGTATTCACAAGCAGATTCAAGATGCATTACATAATTTCTTACCACCATGGCTGTATCTCTGGTTTCCTCCAATCCTTCCTCAAGATCACTCAGAGGCTCAAGGTCCAGATCCTTTTCTTTTTCTTTTTCTATCAGTTCTTTTACTTTTTTCCTTCTGTTTTTACCACTCCCATATATACCAATGTCAGTCCGGGGACTCAGCACCTACAAACATAAAACCAAACACTGAGCTCCAGTTTTTAAAAAATCTTAAAACTGAAAATAATAAAAGGAATCATTTACTGACCATTCATCATGTCCTACGCACTTTTTTACATACTTTATACACATTACCTAATTCAGTCCTCACAACAACCCTCCGTAGTAGGTAGTATTATCTGTATTTTACAAACCAGGGAAACTGAGGCTAAGAAAGGAAACAACTTGCCCAAGGACACAGGGTTAGCAATTAGGGAGCAGTCCTCAAACGTGAAACTATCTTACTCCAACTATGCTCTTTACGATGTTCAAATGCTCAAGATAAAAAAGATAACGACTATTTAAATTTGTACTTCTGAGAAATAAATCTTTCAATGACAGAATCTATTAGTAACAGAGATAAGATCCAGGCTGATACTGTATTCTGGACGCAGCAGAAGATGAACTGGAAATAAGTCTGCCTAAAGCTCCACATTTCTAGTCAACATTTGATATCACTTAATAGGAATCACTTATATAACCATGACCAGATAAACTGAAAACAACCCTCACCAATGAAACTCCTACCTACGGGTGTTAAATTACCAACTATTCTTTACCTGCAACAACGTATGGCTAGAATTCTTCTTAAGAAAGGTCCGCCCCGTCCGTTCTCTCCATGCCCGTGCAGCTGCTACTTGTGACTCTACTTGGGGCAGTGCGTCCAGACGCACAGGGATAGGGCGCCCTTTAGCAGACAAGCTCTCCAACTGCTCCAAGTAAGCATAGTTGCTGCCACTCTGAAAAACAAAAGTACACTCTCACACAGCTGCACTTTCTTATGGAGTCTAGCAATACTGGTTGGAAGATCTTACAAAGAGTTTAGTGTTAAGCTTTTTATTAAATATTATTCTTTAAACCTAATCGTATCTCTTGAACTAACAGAGCCAATGTCGTTTTTAAAAAGTCTGTAAATTCATGTTGTCAAAGTTTTTTTATTTTATTAATTGAGAACAAGTTAAAATGTAAAAACCAGTTCAACAGATAATCTAAAGAACATGTATATAAATACGATCAGGAATGAGGCAAGGAATTTGCTAATAGATGGAAACAGATGTTTAATATCATACCAGACAATGCAATCATCTTTTCTACCATGTGGAAATCAATTGTTCCATTACAGATAAGCTTAATTGCTTTTCTATGGACATAATTCATTTGTATTACTATCGTTTTTAGTAATCGACAGAGTTGTAAGATAGCCTGGTCAAACAAAATCTAAGGCGCACACTCCTTCAATGAGATAATCTTGGAGGGTTCACCAGACAATATCCAGTATTCCACTGAAAGGACATCAGTAATCTCTTTTGCCTATTTCAGTCTTTCAACTTTTCCAAATACTACAAAGCAGTATTTTAGTTCTGATAACCACCTCCATTTTATGTTCTATAAATACAGATGAGAATGGATATTTGCCTAAGTCACATGGTTCAGTATTTATGTGTAATGAAGTCATTATTGTTTTTAGAACTATTACTGCTTTACATTTACTAACTAAATGAATCATTACAAGAGGGGAGAGGGTTAACAAGTAATCCATTACAGTAATTCTGAGTGATAAGATTGGATGAATCTCCAAGCAGACAGGACACGTAACCATTCCTACAAGAACCTGTATATATACCCTTAACATTTATTGTTATTCAGAGGCTCTGAATGAAGGAAAGGCATAGTTACGTGCTAAACAGACATTCTAATAAAAAGTTAGTTCCTATCTATTAAATGACTCATTTGCCTAAAAATTCATTTGGAAAGTTACACTGAAACATGTGGAAAAATAAATAAGCAAGAAACTTCAGTGAATTTTTTTTTCTTTAAAGTAGGCTCCAGCTCCCAACAGGGGTCTTGAACTCACAAACCCCAAGATCAAAAGTCCCATGCTCCACCAACTGAGCCAACCAGGTGCATCAACTTAAGACAATTTTTACAAAGAATATGGGAAGGTTCTAGCCCTAAGAGATATTAAAATGGTATAATTAAAATCACTGTGGACTAGGATTAAAGAATAGCAAACTGGAAAAGAAAAGAAAGCTCAAATACAGATATGGTTGACAAATACCATGTTTACTAGTACTCCTTGTGCCCAGCTATAGCTGTTTGACTATAGAATATCTCCTGGCTAAGGCTTGACAGAGCCTGCTCCCAAACTATGTATCTTAAAGAAGAGTCTGCCTGTCAACAGAAGTTGTCCACTTACTTAGAATCTACAAGTCCATCTCCCCACTGAAGGGAGGGCTTAGTGGAGGAAAAGTCCTCTAAATGACAGAGGAAACACATGGCAGCCACCTACACTTGGAGACTTGGTCCAGCAGTCATGAATAAACAGCCAACTAAGGGTTATCAGACATTCGAGGACAACCAACTTCCTGAAATAGGTTAAAGATGAAACAGAGGAGCTGCCCTAATGAAAACACAGGTAATTTTTAAAATAGCATAGAAAAAGTGCGGCTAACCAGCTCCCAGAAAAAATCAACTTAAAACAAAGTAAAACAGAAGTCATTAGAACTTGACAACTACAGTATGTTCTCTCCTAAGTTTAGTAGAGTTGGTTTCCTTTTATTTGGATATAGTTCTACAATAAAGAGTAGGTATACTCTCAATACTAAAAATGCTGCCAGGTTTTTATAATTCAGGAGGAATTTTATATATTCAAATACAGTTTCATCTCTAGCCCTTATTTCATTGTTTTAATTTTCTTTTTTCTTTTAGAGAGAGAGAGTGTGTAAGTAGGGTGAAGGAGGCAGAGGGAAAGAGAGAATCTTCAGCAGGCTTCACGCTCAGCATGGAGCCTGACATAGGGCTTGATCCCGCAACACTGGATCATGACCTGAGCCAAAATCAAGAGTCGAATGCTCAACTCACTGAGGCACCTCATTATAGTTTGTTTTAAATTAAAATGTATATGTCTTTCTTTCTAATTACAGAATATGCTATTTTGAGGGCCTGGGTACTACCTTTACACCCTTCCCTCACATTTCTGCTCCCAAACAACTAGAATAGTACCATGAGTGTTATGGGGTTCAGTAAATATTAATTTCATTTTCTTTTTGCTGCCTCTTATTTTAAAGTAATTTGTGCACATGGCAAAGATTCAAAGAATACAGCAGGGAATAAACTCCCTATTGCTAAGAGTTAAATAAATAGCTAATTCTGTCATCTTTCACAGCAGGGAGTCAACAAAACAAGTTAACGTTTAAATAGGTAATATTTACTTTGAATGATAGAATCAGATGGAAGAACAATTGAATTTTAAGTACTATCATTATTTTATTCTGGTTATTCTATTCTAAAAAATTATAGGCTTAAAGAATTCATCTGTGAGACAGCATTACCCGAATGGTAGGATAACTCAAGAGGCTCCTTACCTGAATAGCTTCTACTTTCGCTGTCCATTCTCGAGCCTTTTGTAAGGCCTCTTTCAGGGACAACACATTGGGTAGAAAGGCTGGAATGTTCTTGGCTTCATTCACTATGCTTTCTAAACTTGCCACACTGTGCCTTGGTCTAAAAAAATACAAAAATAGGGTAGATGCATGAGGAAAAGTCAAACTGCTACCAACATTTAAATCACATTTTAGAATGTGCAGAGAACTTTCATATACATGATTTTACTTACTTCTTACCACAATTCTATAAGGAAGGCAAAGCAGCTATTATCTTTATTTCCAATTTACAAATAAGAAAACCGTAGCTCAAAAATCAATTATTTACCCCCAAAGTCATTTAATACAGTGAATGGCACAGCCGAAATACTGATTCAGAATGAGTCTCAGATCCCATGCTCTTTTCACTATAGTAAATTGCATCTATTTTAGTACTCCACAATATCTGAAATTGTCAGAGATGCATATTAGACAGCAATGTAAAAAGCAATAGTCTAGAAGTCCATTAATATTGACCATATACATTTAATTCAACTGCATTCAAGAATACCTAGTTACAAAAAAGATGAATAAAATAGACCTTATCCTCAACTAATCAGAATACAAGATAAAAAACCTGTACTGGGGACTAAGAACAAATTAGTATAGGCTCATCAAAATGGGATGTCGTGTTTAATTCTGCTTAGGGGAGCTGAGAAGGGCCTTGAGGGGCACTTAAAGAATTGATTTTATCAAGTAGAATGTTAAAGAAGAAAAACCAGGAATATAATGAACAAACACAGGAAGAAACATTTAAAAATAAGTTAGTGGTCCAGGGCAGCCTAATTGGCTCGATGAGTAGAGCATGCAACTCTTGATCTCAGGGCCATGAGTTGAAGCCCCACGTTGGAGGTAGAGATTATTTTAAAAATAATCATAAAATATTTAAAAAATTAAGTTAGTAGCCCAGTTTAAGATGGGGGCTGGCATGAGGATGGAGGTAAAACAGGAATAGGAGTAAGAGCAGGAAGTAGGAGAACATGACCGGAAAGATAGATACAAACTGATATAAGTGGTCTTGACAGCCATGAATTTCACTATGAAAGCAACAGGAAGCTACTGAGGGTGGGAATAGTTTCATCATATAGAAATCCTACTATATGCTCATGAAACTTTTCAATCTTGTGGTGGAGGGGGATTATTAATACACAGTTATGATGCACTGTAAGATGCTATCAGAATATATAGTCGGAGGACCTAAACTGACTTGGCAGGTGAAGGAAGGCTTCCCAGAAGTGACCTCTAAAGTTTCTTATCCTTTTTTAATAGGAGTGAGTCAGGAAAGCTGGGACCAGAGGCAGGGTAGGGGTATACCACAGGGGCTGGGCAGAAGGGAAGAATGTTCCAGAGGAAAACAAAATAAGCATGTGCAAAGGTCCAGAGACAAGAAAGAACATGGCATGTCTGAAGAAAGCAAGTGGGGATCACTATGTTTGGAACACAGAATGCAAAGAAGATAGGCAAGGGATGAGGCTAGATCCTAAAGCAAGAGGCTAAATTACAGATGGCCTTATGAATCAGGTTAAGGAGTCTAAATTTCATCCCAAGGAGAATGGGAAACACTGAAGGGCTTTAAACAAGACAGTCAAAAAGCCATACCTATATTTTAGGAAAATATGAGTTGCAATGTAGAGAATGGGTTAGAGAAGAGTGAGGTCACTGAGGTCACAGAACCTGTTGCTATGATTTAGGCCAGCTATGACAGCACCCAAAAGAAGAATGAAAGTGAGAAACATTGAGGAAATATTATCAACATGACTTGGTAGTTAACTGAGTTTGAGGGTAAGGAAATGGAAAGGAAAGGTTAAAGTTAATTTCCAAAGTACTGGCTTATGTATGAATGAACCCAATTTTGGATTTGGGGAATCTGAGGTACCAATAGGACATCCAATGGAATTATCTAATAAGTAGATGATATCTATGAAATATATCTGTTATACATGAGATTTTGGAGTTAATCAGTATAAAGAGGACAAATGGAGCCAAGAAATTAGATGAAATTTCCAGGGAGATGTACACAGTGAAAAACAGAAGTGGTCTACACCAGAATCTTGAGGAAAGCTTTTATTTAAGAGGCAGGGGAAAAAAGGCCAAAAGCGAAGAAGGGTATTGAGAAAATAATGGTCAGTAATCAATCAATGCTAAGACGTGAAGAATATTATAGATGTGTTTCAAAAAGATAACTTTATCCATTCAGAAGATGTGGTTTACATATACAATGGAATACTACTTGGCAATGAGGAAGAATGAAATCATGCCATTTACAACAATGTAGATGGAACTGGAGGATATTATGCTAAATGAAATAAGTCATTCAGAGAAAGATTTCATATGTTTTCACTCATATGTGGAACTTGGGAAACTTAAGACCATGGGGGAAGGGAGGGGAAAAAATAGTTTCAAACAGAGAGGGAGGGAGGCAAACCATAAGAGACTCTTAAATACAGAAAACAAACTGAGGATTGATGGCAGAGATTGGGGGAGAAGGGAAATGGGTGATGGGCATTGAGAAAGGCACTTGTTGGGATGAGCCCTGGGTGTCGTATCTAAGCAATGAATCATAGGGAATCTACCCCCGAAGCCAAGAGCACACTGCAAACACTGTATATTAGCTAACTTGACAATAAATTATATTTAAAAACAAACAAACAACTACAACAAAACCCCAAAAAGATAATCTTGACAGGAGTAAAAAAACAAAAGATTCTTCTTCCCACTATCCCCAAACTCCATCACCCTCTATTTTCTAATTTTATTTTCTTCATGACACTAATTATCTGAAATTTACTCATCCATTCATACACTCACTTATTCACCTGTCTCTTGGCTCTCCCCACTAGAATGTTGGCTCTATTTTAGAGCAGGGACTCTGTGTGCTTTTCCCTACTGTCTCTATAGCACTGAGAAACAGTGCCTGGCATGTAGCAGCTACTCCACGAATACTTACTGAATTGCAAAGATTAAGGGAAAATACAAGAGTACTGTAACTAGGTCAGTGACAGTGAAGACAGATTCGAAAGACATTTTGGAGGCAAACTCACTAAAACTTGGTGACTGATTAAATGTAGAAAAATGAGAGAAAAAGTTTTCACATATTACTACTGCCAAATTTTCATTCTGTAGACTACGGTAAGTTGCATCAGGTATACCAAATTATAGTTTTGCATTCCACAGTTATTTAGTTTTTCCCATTTAATATGCTCCTGGAATTGTCATGAATCTGAAG
Organism: Lynx rufus; assembly: GCF_022079265.1. Taxonomy (NCBI): domain Eukaryota; kingdom Metazoa; phylum Chordata; class Mammalia; order Carnivora; family Felidae; genus Lynx; species Lynx rufus. Next base: position 37,343,243 of record NW_025814889.1, on the reverse strand, counting down.
ACACTGAATAGTTTCAAAGGAAAAAAAGCTATGGATACATTTTAGTATGTATTCTCCATGGCATCTGGAGAGCAAAATATCCAGCAAAAATACATGCAGCCTTTTCTTGGCAAAACAAAACTGTGGTCATTATTCATTAAATCATCTAAGGCTTTTCCTATCATCTGCATTCAAAATAAGTAGCTGGCAAAGTAGTTAAGTACATGAAGACTTTGGAATGAAGTGGAAAAGGCTTCAAATTTGAGCTGTGTTAAGAACTATGTGATCTAAGTATCCCAGGTTCCTCATCCTCACACGAGAAATTGTGTATCAACTTTAGCTGAAGAAATACTTTAATAAAGGACATTAGTTCTTACATAATTATGAAATTAGTTGATACACAAATATGATGAATGCTTTACTGAAATCTCACAAATCCAATGGGGTGCCAATGCTAATGCAACTTAACGTTTTCTTCCCCTTCTTTCTCTTTCCCACTACTTTCCTGCATAAATCCTCTACTCCAGGGAAGCCCATTTAACTTTTGTCACCAAAACACAATTTAGCTTATGACATTTCTCCTACCTCCCTTCCGCTTCAATCGCACTCATGCTTCAAGTCTCTACCTAAGTTCTTTCTTTTCTCTCCAGCTTCTCTTCTGAGCACCCAAGCTAACACTGACCTCTCCTCTAAACTCCTGTTGCATTTTTCTGTACCTCTCAGTTAACAGTAACATATGGTGGTGAGCTTTACATTTCTTAGCTCTGAAATACAGCATAGGTAATGGAAAGTTCTAAACAAAATACTACTTTGTATCACCTAAAGTACCTAGCAAAGTACTCTGCACTAGAGCGCACACAATATTTGAAAACTGTTTATGTGCAGACCTATTCGATAACTTAGTGATTGATCAGGGAAGGCACAAAACATCTAATTAAATATTTAATGAAATAGAACCTTATGTTCCTCCTTCGGTTCTACTCTGACTTCATTATTAAAGAGGCAACAGTCATCAATATATGTGTTCACCTTGCCTGCAGGCAGACCTTAGCCTTTTCTTCCCACCGCTCAGAGACTGTAAGGAGCTCCTGTAGTTCAGCCATTGCCTTCTCCACAGCATGGTGGGGTGCCAACCCCACCCCAGAGTCTATCAGTTTCTTCATGACATCCAAAGTGACCTGCTGTGGATCTGACAGGGTCAGTCTTACTTCATCCAACCATCGAGCCTGCTGTAGCTCTTGCTTTAGTCGGGCTAATTCAGGTAGCTCCACATAGAGACTAGAACCCATGTCTATCAACATTTGGAGTTTGGAAGAATCTGGGGTTTCATCCATCATGGCCTCTTGAGCACGTTCATGAAACTCTTCCACATCATCCAGGAGATTCTGAAAAAGTAAAAAAAAAAAAAAAAAAAAACACAACCAAATTTAAAAGATACAAAATGAGGGGCGCCTGGGTGGCTCAGTCAGTTGAGCGTCCGACTTCGGCTCAGGTCATGATTTCACAGTCTGTGGGTTCAAGCCCCATGTCAGGCTCTGCACTGACAGCTCAGAGCTTGGAGCCTGCTTCCGATCCTGTGTCTCCCTCTCTCTCTACCCCTCCCCCACTTTCATTTTGTCTCACTCTGTCACTCAAAAACTCAATAAATGGAAAAAAAATTTTTTTAAAGAAATAAAAAATAAAAGATACAAAATGAGTATGGAATATAGCTCAGGCAAACTAACAAACTCTAGATTATCTAATAATCTCACCATTATAGCACCAAATAGATAGTAAAAAACGTAAATATCATAAATATGCTTCTCTGTAATTACTTACCTTCTTCCTTTTAAAATACGACTCATTCAAAAAAATTTTTAAATTTTTTTTAAATGTGTATTCTTGAAAGAGAGAGAGAGAGAGCGAGCATGAGCGGGGGAGGGGCAGAGCGAGAGGGAGACACAGACTCTGAAGCTGGCAGCACAGAACCTGATGTGGGGCTCAAACTCACAAGTCGCAAGATCATGACCTGAGCCGAAGTCGGACACTTAACCCTGAGCCACGGAGGCACTCCAATTCAAAAAATATTTAAAGACTACAGACTTAGATATAGCCACTGTTTTAACTGCACAATATTAAAACATACAGTCCTTTGTCTTCAAGGAACGCATTTTAATCTAAATAGCCATACACTGAATACGTGAATGAAATGTTTCAGTTAGTTTTAAATGCTATGAGAACAAAATAGAACACAATAGAGAATGACCAGAGGAGGAGGGCATACTACATTGCAATGGTGGTCACAGAAAACAGATAAACTGAAACTAAAATAAGGAGACAGAAGTGGGAACTATAAGAAGATCTGGAAGAAGAGCAGTTCAGGCAGGGCAAGTAATAACTGCAAAAGCTCTTAAAGAGAAATGAGCTTGCTGTCTTGCTCATCTGGATGAGTGGGTGATGAGAAGCAAAGTGGAGAATGTAGTTTAAAAATAAGCAGAGGTCAGATTACACAGTGCCCTGTAGATTATGAATTTAGATTTCATTCTAATGGCTTTGAGGAAGCACTGGAGAATTTTACCACAAATAAATGATATGATTTGATTTATATTTTACACAATCATTCTGGCTACCAAATAAAAAATCAACTATCAAGGACAAGAGAAGAAGAAAGGAGGTGAGTTAAGAGGCTATTCCAGTAACCTAAGGCCTAGAATCTAGTGGTTCAGAGCAGTTTAAGCAATGGTCATGATGATAAATGGTTCACTCTGGGATACATTTTGAAGATAAAAACAGCACTTGTTTAGAGACTGGTTGTAGGGTAATAAGGGAAATAAAGGAATCAAGGATTTTGACTCATTAAAAGGCTTTTAAGATTACTTCAGTCTGCCAAAGGGATATGGAGAGTATGCCACTGGATGTACAAGCCTGTAGAAAAGAACAAAGGCACTAAGAACTGGTGATCTGGGAATCAGATCAGATTTGTTTAATGTCACTAAACAAGTAAGACTAAAGAAAGGGCTGAGGCTCCGAACATACTCCACAATTAGAAGTCAAGCCAAGGAGAAAACAAACAGCAAAGAAGACTAAAGAGAAGGAACTGTGAATAACCTAGAAAACCAGAGAGTGTGATGTCACAGATGTTTAGAGAAGAAAGTCTCTCAGATAGGAAAGTGTGGTCAACTATCAAAATGCTCCCACAACAAGGAATAAAGCAAAAACACAATTGATACTAGATTTCACAAGCTGATAACCTTGATAAAAACCATTTCAGATATCCTGCCCATGGCCAAATCACAAACCACCACCATGAACTATCAAAGGAATACTAACTACACAAATTAATGTATTTGATATATACTTTTTAGATTTTACAAATTCAAGAAACCATCAGGACTCTAGTAATTTCAGAGCTCATATTTTTAAAAGCTCATGAACTAATAACTTACTGAAACATTTAGATTCTTTTAATGATTTTCTTGCATTTCAATTTTATCTATGCCAGATAGGGATTCTGATCTAAAATTAAAACAGAAAAAAATTCTAAACTAATTACTCTTGGTTCCAGAATCTTAAAGGGAGTATTAAAGACTAAGAACTAAACCAAGGAATTCTTTTTTTTTTTTAAGTTTATTTATTTATTTTGAGAGAGAGAGAGAGAAAGCAGGGGAGGGCAGAGAAAGAGGGAGAGAGAGAATCCCAAGCAGGGTCTGAACTGTCAGCACAGAGCCCGATGTGGGGCTCAAACCCATCGACCGTGAGATCATGACCTGAGCAGAAATCAAGAGTTGAATGCCTAACTGACTGAGCCACCCAGGCGCCCCTAAACCAAAGGATTCTTACTGTCAGCAGTAAGAGAAACAGAACAAAAAACTAGTCTAGACACAGTATTTTATCTGCCCAAAACAGAAACCCATACTACAAAGGTTATTACCCAAGAAAAGAAACGTAATACTCCACCTTTACTTGTCGAGCTTGGCTGATGACACATGGAAGACTAAAAAGTTGTTGGACAAAGGCCTTCAATTCTTCCACTGTCAGTTTGGTCCGAGTCCTCCCACTATCTGGGCTCTGCCTGATGTGAAATAATATTGAGACATAAGTAAGAAAAATTCATAGTCATCTGATACCAAAGGGGCTTCTAGTCTCTCTAGAATTCTAACCCAAGCAACCCCAGAATATGAGTGTTTGAGAGGTTCCACTGTAATGCTGATCACCTCCAAATCAGGTATTTACCTCTTTAGTTAATGGCTCAAAGATTCAATACTCCAAGTTGTAGTTCCTCCACTCTTATAAGTGTTAAACATTTCAAACAGTTAATCAATTCCTCAGATCAAAATATTATGTTCATTAATAAAACTAAATCTTCTACCTCAAAAAGCTTAAAATGTGGAACAAGGGCACCTTTAACTTAGGAGACAATAAACCCTCTGAAACATATTCAGAACTGTATGTGTATGTGCATTTTTCTAAGAAAAGGGTCTCTAAGCTTTTGCCAGATTCTCCGAGAGGGTTAGTGACCCAATGACAGCTGAAGATTCACTGACCAACATCTTTAAGAAAGATTCTCTAATAAAATGATAAATAAAAAATATACAAAGTAATTTTAAAACCCAATGTGAAGTGCTACAGAAGAACCTGTTCAGATACCAGGAATGTGTTGGAATGAATACAAAACAATACCACAGAAAATTTAACACATACAAATGACATTCAATCAAGGGCGCATACTTCTACACTCCTTAATAGCAGCCTCTCCTGTATCCATCAAGGTTACTCTTTGCTGCCACCTGCCTTCAGCATGTAGTATCATTTATTTATTTACAAATATTTATTGCACACCTATTATGTGCCAGGCATTGTGCTAAGCACAAGAAATAAAGCAATGAAAAAAAGAATAAAAAATCTCCAACATCCCAGTCTCACACATGTTCTAGTGGGCCTGGGAAACAGTAGAAGAGATAATGAATTAGTATATCAGGAGGTGACTGGGCTAGGAGAAAAACAAAACAGGAAAAAAGAATAAAAAGGTTGCAATTTTATAAAGGTTGTCAGAGCAAGTTTCTTCAAGAATGTGTCATCTGAAAAAGACCTGAAAGAAGTGAGGGACAAGCCACCTGGATAGCAGGGAAGGCCTGTGAAGGCCCTAAGGAGAACCATGCCCAGTGTGTAGGAAAAGCAGAAAAGGGAAGAAGACTGCAGAGTGAAGCAAGAAAGAAGGGAGAGTAGTAGGAGTTTAAGACTGGGACATGACTGGAGGAGAAAGGGAAATGGCCACAAGAGATCAAAGATTAAATAGAGGGCCTTGTGAGCCAGTTAAAATTCTGGTTCTACTCTGAAAAAAAAACAAACAAGACCAAAAAACCCACAAGAAACCACTGGGGAACCCAACTCTTCTTCATAGTCTTACCTGTGCTTCTGCTTTTTGCTGAGAAGCAGCTGAGCCACAGAGGCACAGGTCTCCGCTTCTTTTACAGCATCCCTGAGCTTTCTAAAGAGATCATTCTCTGGGTATTTCCTATCCTCAGCATCTTCCAGCATTACTCGTAATTCAATCAAATCTGTAAGAATAAAACCGTATGCTATAACCACAGACATAAAAAGCCATTTAAAAATGTTAACCAACCCCTCTCAAGTTAGTCCTCAACCTATCAGAAGAATCATCGCAGCTGGGAAAATCTCACCAATGCAATTAAAAGCTTATGAGCAGATGCTCATTCCTAATCCTTATGGATGATTTCTCTCAGGTAAGGTTAATTCCTCGTTCTTTTTTTTTTTAATGTTTTATTTATCTTGAGAGAGACAGAGAGAGAGAGAGAGAGAGCGAGCACACATGCAAGCAGGGGAGGGGCAAAGAGAGAGGGAGAGACAGAGAATCCCAAGCAATGTCTAGACACTTAACTGACTGAGCCACCCAGCTGCCCCTGCGATTCCTTGTTCTTAATTAGCCTTCAGTGTTAGTCCACTGGTCACAATGGCTCCCCAAAATACATATCTATTGCCAGTTAGCCATCTGTCCCATTTTATATTAACTTTTGATGTAAGAGAAGATTCTCAAATAGAAAACTAAATCTTAAGTCAGTCAACCAATCCATTAGTCTCAAATCTTAAATGAAGCCTAAGATTTTTCCTTAATAGAAAAACACATAAAACAAAACAAGGCCTCTTTCTTTTTTTTTTTTTTAATTTTTTTTTTTAATGTTTATTTATTTTTGAGACAGAGAGAGACAGAGCATGAGCAGGGGAGGAGCAGAGACAGAGGGAGACACAGAATCCCAAACAGGCTCCAGGCTCTGAGCTGTCAGCACAGAGCCCAACGTAGGGCTCGAACTCACGGACCGTGAGATCATGACCTGAGCCGAAGTCGGACGCTTAACCAACCAAGCCACCCAGGCGCCCCACAAAGCCTCTTTCAATGTGACAGTAATTTCAGTGTATGCATACAAAAGGAGGATACTTAACCTTTCTTGTGGTTGAAGTTGGCAGATAATGCTTCTGTAACACGGCTGACCCAAGTGTCATAAGATTGTGCCCTGACTTTCACACCATATAGCAGAGAAGGGAGGTCCTCTAATGGATAGCGGTATCTAAAAACAAAGAGAAGCAAACAAAACACAGAAATAAAAACTTGAAAATCCAAAAATAACTTGAAAATAAATTTTAAACATAATCAGTTTAATACAATGATGAGGTGAATGGGGTCTTAAAAAAATCAAAGTTGTCCATAGAGGTTTAATGCAGGGAGAGACAGGGAACATATGAAATCAACTGATAAAAAAAAATAACTTCAGTTGCCAAGTTTAGAGCCAACTTTAAAGGACTGGTCCACAGCAGGGAGGCAGAGAGGCAAGGAAAAGTCACCAGTCTACACATGGGGAAGGGAAACTACAAAGAACAATGCCCTTCGTTTTCAAAGAATTAACAAGTTTTACAAGAAACTTATGGATACCTAAGACACTTCTTCTGCATGGGGCAGGGGCACAGATCAGCTGGATGGTAGAGACACACAAGCCGCTCAGGATTACAGGAGCATGTCAGAGCAGAGAGAAAACATGTGGTTCTGCACGCTGAACACTGTCGCTCATCATCAGGAACAAGTTCAAACACCTCTTCTTCCGACATCAGGACACCCTGAAATACAATTCATGTCACTACATCAAATCTTTCTAGTCTCTCAAGCATCAAAGACCTTCAAGTTATTAAATTTTTTTCTTACAGGTAAATCTCTGACTTAAGATATAAACATGGGAGGTACAATGACACATCATCAAAATACTTTCCAAAATTAATCATTCCTAATTATTCAAAAATGAATCTTTCCTAATTATTCAAAAGTTCATAGGAAAAGAGCCTTAGAGAAATCTGATCAAAGGATAAGATGATCAAGAGTTGTGATATTCAAATTATTGCAGAACAAGGAAAAATGATGCCCCATTAATGACACAGGTTAAACCTGAAATGGGACCATACCACAAGAACTTACTTCATGAGTCTCCACCAATGTATAAGCACACTTCAGAGATACTGTGGGTTTGGTTCCAGACCATGGCAATAAAACAACTATCACAACAGAACAAGTCAAATAAATTTTCTGGTTTCTCAGCATATATATAAGTTACATTTACACCATACTGTAGTCCATTAAGCGTGCAATAGTATTGTGTCTGAAAAAGCAATGTACACACCTTAATTAAAAAATCCTTTGCTGCTAAAAAATGCTCAACATCATCTAAGCTTTCAGGAGGTTATAATCTTTTTGCTGATGGAGGGTCTTGCCTCGATGTTCATCAGACTGTTAACTGATCAGGGTGGTGGTTGCTTAAGACTGGAGTGGCTGTTATAATTTCTTAAAACAATGGAGTCACATCAATTGTCTCTTTCACGTGTGACTTCTCTTAGCATATGATGCTATTTGACAGCATGTTATTCACAATTAGGACGTCTTTCAAAATATGAGTCCATCCTCTCAAACACTGCCACTGCTTTATCCACTAAGTTTACATAATATTCTAAATCCTTTGTCGTCATTTCAATAATTTTCACAGCATCTTCACCAGGAGTAGATTCCATCTCCAGAAAACAATTTCTTTGCTCATCCATCAGAAGCAACTCCTCATCTGCTAAAGCCGTATCACAAGATTGCAGCAATTCAGTCACATCCTCAGGCTCCACTTCTGTGATTGTAGTTCTCTTGCTCTTTCCAACACGTCTACACTTTCTTCTCCACTGAGATCTTGAAGCCCTAAAAGTCACTCCTGCCACAGCTGGAATCAACTTCTTCCAAACTTCTGTTCATGTTGATATTTGGACCTTGTTCCATGTATCACAGATGTTCTTAATAGTATCTAGAATGGTGAATCTTTTCCAGAAGATTTTCAATTTATTCTGCTTAGATCTATCAGAAGACTATTTATGGCAGCTGTAGCCTTACAAAATTTATTTCTTAAATATTAAGACCTGAAAGTTGAATTACTCCTTGATCCACAGGCTGCAGAATGGATGTTCTGTTAGCAAGCATGAAAACAACATCAATCTTGTTGGACATCTCCATCACAGTTTTCGGGTGGCCAGGCACATTGTCCATGAGCAGTCATATTTTGAAAGGAATCTTTTTTTTTCTCTGCACAGCAGGTCCAACAGTGGGCTTAAAATTTCAGTAAACTGTTTGTAAACACATGTGCTGTCATCTGGATTTTGTTGTTCCAGTTATACAACACAGAGTAGATTTAGCACAATTCTTAAAGATTTATTTATTTTTTAATGTTTATTTTATTTCTCTTGAAAGAGAGAGAGAGAGAGAGAGAGAGCGAGCGTGTGAGCAGGGGAGGGACAGAGAAAGGAGAGAGAGAATCCCAGGCAGGCTCCACATTGTCTGCACAGGAGCCCGATGCAGGGCTCAATCTCACCAGCTATAGGTGAAAACCAAGAGTCAGATGCTTAACTGACTGAGCCAGCCAGATGCCCCTAGCTGGACCCTGAGATTTTAGGATTGGTAAATGAGCAATGGCTTCAACTTAATGTCATCAGCTGTATTAGCCCCTAACAAGAGAGTCAGCCTGCCCTTTGAATCCAGGCATTGACTTCTCTCTAGCCATGAAAGTCCTAGATGGCATCTCCTTCCAATAGAAGGCAGTTTTGTCTACACCGAAAATCTATACTTAGTGTAGCCGCCTTCACTGATGACCTTGGCTACATCTTCTGGATAACTTGCTGCAGCTCTGTATCAGCACTTGCTGCTTCACCTTCCATTTTTGTGGTGTGTAGATGATTTCTTTCCTCAAACATCATGAACCAACCTCTGCTAGCTTCAAACTTCTGCAGCTTCCTCACAGCTCTCAGCATACATAAAACTTAGGAGTTAGGGCCTTGCTCTGGATTAGGCCTTGGCATAAGGAAATGTTGTGGCTGGTTCCATCTTCTATCCAGATCACTAAAACTTTCACCGTATCCTCAAAAAAGGCTATTTTGCTTTCTTACTGTTCATGTGTTCACTAGAGTAGCACTCTTAATTTACTTCAAGAACTTTTCCTTTGCATTCACAACCTGGCTAGCTGGCACAAGAAGCCTAGCTTTTGACCTACATAGGATTCCCACATGCCTTCCTCACTAGCTTAATAATTTCTAGCTTCTGATCCAAAGTGAGAGATGTGTAACTCTTCCTTCCACTTGAGCACTTAAAAGGCCGCTGTAATAGGGCTATTACTTGGCTTAACTTCAGTATTGTTGTAGCTCAAAGAATAAAGAGGAACAGAGAAATAGCTAGTTGGTAGAGCAGGCTCAACATTCACATTTATCGATTAAGTTCACCATTATGAGGGCACAGGTTGTGGCACCCCAAAACAATTACAGTTGTAACATCAAAGATCACTCATAAAATGACCATAAAGAATATAATAATAATAATTTAAAAAAGCGTGACCAATTAAAATATGGGCAGAAGGGGTGACTGGGTGGATCAGCATCTGACTCTTGATCTGAGCTCAGGTCATGATCCCATAGTTGTGGGATCAAGCCCTGTGTGAAGCTCCACACTGAGCACAGAAGCCTGTTTAAGATTTTCTCTCTCCCTCTGTCCCTCTCCCCCAGTTGCACTCTCTCTAAAATACAAAAATAAAAAATAAAAAAACAAAAATCAACAAAAATGGGCAAAAGACATTAACAGACATCTCTCCAAAGACATATATGATCGCTAACAGACACATGAAAAGATGCTCAACATCACTCTTCATCATAGAAATGCAAATCAAAACCACAATATAGTCTCATGCCTCTCAGAATGGCTAAAATCAAAACTATAAGAAACAACAAGTGTTGGCATGGATGTAGAGAAAGAGAAACCCTCATGCACTATTGGTAAGAATGCAAATTGGTGCAGCCACTGTGGAAAACAGTATGGAGGTTCCTCAAAAAATTAAAGTTAGAATTACCATATGATTCAGCAATTGCACTACTGGGTATTTACCCAAAGAATATGAAAACACTAATTTGAAAAGATATATGCACCACTACGTTTATTACAGCATTCTTTACAATAGCCAAATTATGGATAAAAAAACGTGGTATATATACACAATGGAATATTATTCAGCCATTAAAAAGAACAAAAACCTGCCATTTGCAACAACATGGATGGATCTAGAGAATATGCTAGTGAAATAAATCAGTCAGAAAAAGACAAATACCATCTGATTTCATTCATATGTGGAACTGAAGAAACAAAACAAAGAAAAAAAAGACAAAAAAAAAAAAACCACAAAAAACAAAAAACCTCAGACTCTATTAAGGGAATTTCATTCTTTTTTTAAGTAAGCTCTACACCCAATGTGGGGATCAAACTCATGACCCTGAGTTCAAAAGTCATCCACTGTGCCAGCTAGATGCCCCAGACTCTATTAAATATAGAGAATAAACTGTTGGTTACAGAGGGGAGGTGGGTGGGGGGGATCAGTGAAATAGGTGAAGGGGATGAAGAGTACGTTTATGATGAGCCCTGACTAATGTATAGAATTTTTGAATCACTATATTGTACACCTAAAACTAATATAACATTGTATATTAATTATACCATAATTAAAAATGAAAAAATGAAATAAAATAGAATGAAAAAATTTGAAATATTTTGAGAATTACCAAATGTGACAGAGAGACATGAAGTGAGCAAATGCTGTTGGAAAAATGAGGCCAATAAATTTGATCAATGCAAGGTTGCCACAAACCTTCAATTTGTAAAAAACACAGTACCTGTGAAACTTCAAAAGATAGACACCAGGCAATGGGAAAGAAATCATTCTTTGTGGAAGGTGAGTTGACTGTATTTATGTGAGTCTGTTTCTGGGTTCTCTGTTATGTTCCATTGGTTGATTTGTCTGTTCTTTTGTAAATACCACATAGTCTTTATTACTACTCTAGCTTTATAGTAAGTATTTAATATTTCTATTTATTTTTTATGAGTATAGTTGACACATAGTGTACTTTAGTTTCAGGTGTACAATTTATAGTAAGTCTTGAAATCAGGTAGTGTTAGTCTTCTGAGTTTGTTCTTCTGCAAGATTGACTTGGGTATTATGAGTCTTTTATCTCTCCAAATAAATTTTAGAACCAATTTGTCAATATCCATAAAATAACTTGCTGGGATTTTGATAAGGATTTCACTGGATTTATAGGTAAGTTGGGAAGAACTGACATCTTGACAACACTGAGTCTTCCTATCCATGAACATGGAATATCTCTCCATTTACTAAACTCTTCTTTGATTTTGTTCGTCAGAGTTTTGTAGTTTTCCTCCCTGTACATGTTCGGGGTACCTGGGTGGCTCAGTTGGTTAAGTATCTGGCTGTTGGTTTCAGCTCAGGTCATGATCTCCCTGTTTCATGAATTCAAGCTCAGCTTCAAGCTCTCCACTGGGAGCTCTCTTAGGATTCTCTCTCTCTGCCCCTCCCTACTTGTACTCACTTGCTCTCAAAATAAACTTCCAAAAAAAAAAAAAGAAAGAAACTGGGGCGCCTGGGTGGCTCAGTCAGTTAAGCATCTGACTTTGGCTCAAGTCACGATTTTGCGGTTCATGAGTTCAAGCACCATGTCAGGCTCTGTGCTGACAGCTCAAAGCCTGGAGCCCACTTCAAGTTCTGTGTCTCCCTCTCTCTCTACCCCTCCCCTGCTTGCACTCTGTCTCTCTCTCAAAAATAAACATTAAAAAAAAAAAAAGAAACCTAAGTATTTCATTCTTGGAGGGTGCTAATATAAATGGTTAACTTAAAAAAAATGTTTTTTAATGTTTATTTGAGAGACAGTGTGCATGTGAGCACAGGGAAGGGCAGAGAGAGAAAGAGAGACAGAGAATCCTGTCAGCGCAAAGCCAGGTGAGGGGTTTGATCCCACAAACCATGATATCATGACCTGAGTCGAAAACAAGGGTTGGAGGCCTCACCAACTTAGACACCCAGGTGCCCCAGTGGTAATTTGTTTTTAATTTCAAATTAAAACGTTAGTTGAATTTTTAAAAAATAGAGTTAGGAGCACCTGGGTGGCTCAGTCAATTAAGTGTCTAACTTTGGCTCAGGTCATGATCTAATGGTTCATGAGTTCAAGCCCTGCACTGGGCTCTGTGCTAACAGTGCAGAGCCTGCTTGGGATTCTCTCTCTCTTCCCCTTCCCCATTTGCTCTCTCTCTCTCAAAATAAATAAATAAACTAAAAAATTAAATTAAATTTTAAAAAAAGGTTTGGGGTGCCTGGGTGGCTCAGGCAGTTAAGCGTTTGACTCTTGATTTCAGCTCGGGTCACAATCTCATGGTTTGTGAGTTTAAGCTCCCATGCTGGGCTCTGTGCTGACAGCACAGAGCCTACTTAGGATTCTCTTTCCCTCTCTCTACCCCTCCCCTGCTCCCACTCTCTCAAAAATAAATAAATAAATTCTAAAAAACAAAAGATTTAATTTACTACAAGCATTCAAAATCCTAACACTTGTTGGGGGTGGAGGGGGGTGGCGGTGGGAGGTGGATCTGGTCACCCTCTGCCCAGCCACCTCCATTATAAGGAAACTCCATCAAAAATTCAACTGGCTTCCGGGGCGCCTGGGTGGCGCAGTCGGTTAAGCGTCCGACTTCAGCCAGGTCACGATCTCGCGGTCCGTGAGTTCAAGCCCCGCGTCGGGCTCTGGGCTGATGGCTCAGAGCCTGGAGCCTGTTTCCGATTCTGTGTCTCCCTCTCTCTCTGTCCCTCCCCCGTTCATGCTCTGTCTCTCTCTGTCCCAAAAATAAATAAACGTTGAAAAAAAAAAATTAAAAAAAAAAAAAAAATTCAACTGGCTTCCAAACCAGGAAAAAAAAAATCCCAGCACTTGGTCATTCAGTACTTCCTACTCATTAAGTTGCTTAGAAAGAGGAAAGAAATAAAAACAAATCAATTTAGTCTGACAGCTGGAATCACCAGAAACATAACTTTTATTCAATTTCAAACCTCAAAGGATTTGAACTTTCTTATTTAAAGAAATACTATATGTAGAAGATTCTTATTTATTTTTTTTAATTTTTTTTTTTTTAACATTTATTTATTTTTGAGACAGAGAGAGACAGAGCATGAGCAGAGGAGGGTCAGAGAGAGAGGGAGACACAGAATCTAAAGCAGGCTCCAGGCTCTGAGCTGTCAGCCCAGAGCCCGATGCGGGGCTCGAACTCACGGACCGCGAGGTCATGACCTGAGCCGAAGTCGGACGCCCAACCGACTGAGCCACCCAGGTGCCCCGAAGATTCTTATTTAAAGAAATAAATATATACCTAAGAAATTCTAGCTGATAGGATTCTATTTTTTTAATCTAGAAATGACATAAAGATTCCTAAAATTTTTCAATTTGAAGAACGCAAAATGGCAAGTATAAAAACATACCTTCTCTAAACTTATGATTTTTGTGTTCAACTTCTAAAGGAATCAAAGATGAAAATGGATTCTTTCTACACATTCCATTTTTAGTATATTCCATGAGCAGTATTGAATACAGGGAATGTGTCAAGCAAACTCACCATTTGTACAACAGACTCCCTTAATCTTGTCTCTTCTTCAGTCATGAGAGTCAATTCTTTGCACACCATGGCAGCCAGGCCCACGTCTAAGCATTCTGGATCTGCTGCCATCTTGAAAATGAGTTCTTCATGTGAAAAGACACAATGGCGCCTTAACCGTCTGTAATGATTGACACACTGACGTCCAATGGGTAACTGTAAAACGACAAGTTTCTCAAATTAACTTACTTGCTTATAACATTTTCCAGAACAAAACCACTATTTAGCCTACAGATCCTCTCTTTTACTGTAAAGAAGGCAAAATAACCAACTCCATTTGAAAATAAGAGGTAATTTAAATATTAAATCTTTATGGCCCAGCAGGAATTTCAAAGGTGTTCCCACAGAAAATTTCCATAATTTGAGATGCTAAGCCTCTACCCTAAGCTATTGACTTTCTACTCATTATGTACCAGAAGTACAAGTTCCTTGATATTTAAATAAGGTAGCAAACTTTTAGACCAGTCTAACATAAACTGCCTTTAAAGAAAAAAGAAAAGACATTCAGATTATAAAGGGTTCAGTGGACATATTCAGCACAGAAGTTTCCATAGAACAAAAAGCAGAGATGTTATTAGAAGTTTGAAAAAGAAAAGCGGAGAAAAAAAGCACTACTTTAGCAATTCACATGGACTCATCACTCAATTTTTGTAAGAACCAAAGTAAAAGATGATTTACATTTTAGCATCTAGAAATTATTTTAAAAACAATCAGTCTAGGGCACCTGGGTGGCTCAGTTAGTTAAGTGTCCAACTCCTGATTTCAGCTAGGTCATGATCTCACGGTTTGTGGGATCAAGACCCAGGTCGGGCTCTGTTGACAGTGTGGAGCCTGCTTGGGATTCTCTCTCTCTCTCTCTCTCTCTCTCTCTCTCTCTCTGCCCCTCCCCTGCTCACACACACACTCTCTCTCTCAAAATAAACAACTTAGGGATGCCTGCGTGGCTCAGTTGGTTAAATGTCCAACTTCAGCTCAGGTCATGAGTTCATGGGCTCATGAGTTCAAGCCCCACGTTAAGCTCTGTGCTGACAGCTCAGAAAGCCTGGAGGCTGCTTTGGATTCTTCATCTCTCTCTCTGCCCCTCCCCCACTCACGCTCTTTCTCTCTCAAAAATAAACATTAAAAAAAATTTTTAATAAATAACGTAAAAATAAATAAATAAATACATACATACATACATACATACATACAATCAGTCTAACCCAAAGAGAATTCAAAGTGAAGTGCTGAGATTATATACTTTATTCTCCCTATGTGAAATGATCACTTTTCATAAATCATCAGATTCCTTCTTTAAGATAAATACTGAAAATTTCTTTAACCATCAAGCTTTAAGCCAAATTGTGATACTAGTTATACTATACAGGCACTCCTTAGAGATATTGTGGGTTCAGTTCCTGACCACCATAATATGTGAATACCACAATAAAGTGAGTCAAGTGAATTTTTTGGTTTTCCAGTGCATATGAAAGTTAGGTTTACACCATACAATATATATTTAGTGTGCAACAGCATTATGTCTAAAAAAAACAATGTACACACTTTACTTCAAAAATACTTTCTTGGGGGGGATGAAAAAAAAAATACTTTCTTGCTAAAAAATGCTAACCATCACCAGAACTTTCAACAAATCCTAATTACTAATCATAGATCCCTGTAACATATAATGAAAAAGTTTGAAATATTGCCAGAATTACCAAAATGTGACATAGAGACATGAACAAATGCCATTGGAAAACTGGCACCAAGAGACTTGCTTGACACAGGGTTGCCACAAGCCCTCAATTTGTATTTAAAAAAAAAAATGCAGTTGTGGAGTGCAATAAAGTGTGATGAAACACGTATGCCTGTACACACAAACACACACACTCCTCCCATTCCTTTTCTCTCTCTTTTCTCTCTTTCTCTCCTTTCTCTCTCTCTTTCCCTCTCCCCCCACCCCACACTTGTATCCTCCTGTACAGTGTTTGAAAAACTTGGGTGATTTAAATAGGGTTTTAGTTTATATTTGAAAACTAAGATATAAAGGAGAAAAAATTAAAAAATGGACCTTTAAGAACCTTTTAGAAATCACCTCCAGTTTAAGACAGGCAGAAGACAACGATAGGAATCATAGTTTAAGAATATAAGACTATCAAAAAAAAAAAAAAAAGAATATAAGACTATCTCTGAATCAAGTAATATTTCCATACTCTTCTAAAGAAACCATCTTTCCCAAGAAAACAATTATACTGAACTTATGATTAGCAATTATTTTGTCTATTAACAATCTACAAGTCTTTCATTTCATAATTCATAAATATTTACTTTTTAAACATTTCTGATACAACTTATTAACAATGGCAAGAAGATATGCAGATCTTAATTATTACAATCTGTAAAGAAGCCACATAAAATACAACTGATTATCTATTGTGGCTTATAAAACTTAATACCATCACTTTATTCCAAATCTAAAGCTGCTAAAACATTTCATTTCTATGGGCAGAAGACACGAATAGACACTTTTCCAAAGAAGACATGCAGATGGTAGACACATTAAAAGATGATCAACATTGCTCATCATCATGGAAATACAAATCAAAACCACAATGAGATACCACCTCACACCAGTCAGAGTGGCTAAAATTAACTCAGGAAACAACAGACGTTGGCAAGGATGTGGAGAAAGAGGAATCCTCTAGCACTGTTAGTGAGAATGCAAACTGGTGCAGCCGCTCTGGAAAACAGTGTGGAGGTTCCTCAAAAGAGTAAAAATAGAACTACCCTATGACCCACCAATAGCACTAATAGGAATTTATTCAAAGGATACAGGAGTGCTGATTCAAAGGAGCACATGCACCCCAATGTTTATAGCAGCGCTTTCAACAATAGTCAAATTATGGAAGGAGCCCAAATGTCCATCAAATGATGAATGGATAAAGACAATGTGGTATATATATACAATGGAGTATTACTCAGTCATCAAAAAGAATGAAATCTTGCCATTTGCACCTACGTGGATGGAACTGGAGCGTATTATGCTCAGTGAAATAAGTCAGTCAGAGACAGACAGAGACACAGACAAACCATAAGAGACTCTTAAATACAGAGAACAAACTAAGGGTTGATGGGGGTAGGGAAAATGGGTGATGGGCATTGAGGAGGGCACTTGCTGGGATGAGCATTGAGTGTTGTATATAAGTGATGAATCACGGGGATCTATTCCTGAAGCCAGGACTACACTGTATGTTGGCTAACGTGACAATAAAAAAAAAAATTTCCCATTTCTATCACACCCTTCTTCTACAGAGTTTCAAGGACTTTTACATATATCATCTCACTTATTTGAAGTTATTAAGCAAATCTTAGCATCTTTATATACCATGTGAAAAACTTAGGCCCAGTGAAATTAAAAGAGCTGCTCAAGGCCAAACATCAATAACAGTGAAAACATTAAAGGCAGAAACCATCTTTAATTTGTTTCTGAATTACCTCTATTTCCTATCCTACATCTAGCCAAGAAACAAGTAAATCATAAAGTTAATAAATGTTAGTTAAATTAAAAAAAAAATAGAGCTTGGGGAGCCTGATTGGCTCAGTTGATTAAGTGTCCAACTTCGGCTCAGGTCATGATTTCATGGTTCATGAGTTCAAGCCCTGTATCGGGCTCTATGCAGACAGTGCAAAAAGCCTGCTTGGGATTCTTTCTCTCTTCCTCTCTCTCTACCCCTTCCCCACTTGCTCTATGTCTCTCTCAAAATAAATCAACTTAAAAACAAAAACAGAGTTCAAACCCAAGGAAAAGTCCTAAGCTCGAACTTGCTCATACTGCTCCTTAAGCCTAATAACGTTCAAAATTACTAGATCAAATAAGATTACTCATGTCATCCGTTAACCAAGGAAACAAAAATGATTCACTATGAAATTTAATAAATTAAGGTGGCTACAGAAAAAAGACCCAGTATTACAAAAAAACACCTCCCCAAGGGGCGCCTGGGTGGCTCAGTCAGTTAAGCATCCTACTCATCTTACGACTGTTAAGATTGAGCCCCGTGATGGGCTCTGCACTGACAGCACAGAGCCTGCTTGAGATTCTCTCTCTCCCTGCACCTCCCCAGCTAGCACACATGCATGCACTCCCTCTCTTTCTCAAAATAAATAAACATTAAAAAAAAGATACTTAAAAAAATATATCTATATATCTCCCCAAATGTTGAGAGACAGAAAAGCGTCACTAAAGGAAAAACAAAGTCAAAGAGTGTATCATAAATTTGCAGTCTTTTCCCAACCAACATGACATAATCATATCTAATTACTTTTTGGTATCTACCTCATACAAAAAAGCAAAAGAGAAATCACTGGCATTATCATTTAAACAAAAGTATATCAAGAGAGATCCCAATATCATAGTAACTTTTAAAATAAATTTTTTAAAAGGAATAAAAAAACAAAATGGCAGGAAGAGTAAAATCAACTAATTGTCTATAAAAAGGAAAATAATAAAGGGATATTTTAAAAATCTAAGCTAAATATTGGAAAATATGGGTAAAATTCTTTTATTTTTAATTTTTTAATGTTTATTTATTTTTGAGAAAGAGAGAGTATAGTGGTGGGGGGAGGGGGGACAGACAGAGAGGGAGACACAGAATTTCAAGCGGGCTCCAGGCTCTGAGCTGTCAGCACAGAGCCTGACACGGGGCTCAAACTCACGGGCTTCAAGACCACGATCTGAGCCGACAGTTGGACGCTTAACCGACTGAGCCACCCAGATGCCCCGGTAAAATTAATTCTTAAAAAGATCTGGTTGTAGGGGCACCTACATGGCTCAGACGGTTAAGCCTCCAACTCAGTTCGTGATCTTGCAGTTCGTGAGTTCAAGCCCCACATTGGGCTCCCTGCTGTTGGCACAGAGCCCAGAGCCTGCTTAGGATCCTCTGTCTCCCTCTCTCTCTACCCCTCCCTGGCTCTAGTGCACATGTACTCTCCCTAAAATAAATAAACGTTTAAAAAAAAAAAAAAAAGATCTGGTTGTCATTATAAAATCCATAAGTTGCTCAGATAAAGCAAAGACTAGAGGAACCATATTCTCTCAGAAAAGAAAGATTCAAAAAATATCAACTGTTCATTTAAAATTCAAACAGAATGGGGAAAATAATGGATAAGAACTATAAAATCTTCCAAATAAAAAGTGTAATGGAAACTGAACTTTCTAAATTATAACAGCCACTCTACTCTCGACTGAAATATTCATGAATCCTCCCCTCCCCAGCTAAGCAAATATGGCAACTAAGATGCATTTTCCAGGGGTGTTAGTAGACGTACAACAGCTACTTGCTATAGAACAGACCCAGTCAGCAGTACAGAAGTTCACAGCTTCAGCAAAGTTGTAGCCCTGGTTAAATCCAGAATGATAGGCACGAGGAAACGTCACAACAAACTCTCCAGCACACTGATTGGTCCTGTACACCTAAATGCAAAGTGGGAACAGGGATATAAAACAAAACAAAATAAAAACAACAAAAAAGGGGAACAGATTTTATCAGTCACTTTCAGCAGCACTTTCTAAAATTAAAAACAGTAAAGCATTCATTTACACCTATCAGAAGACAATATCAGGGTTTAAAAAGGAGCCCGAGGGGTACCTGGGTGGCTCAGTCGGTTAAGTGTCTGACTTCAGCTCAGGTCATGATCTCACGATTCGTGGGTTCGAGCCCCACATCAGGTTCTGTGCTGACAGCTCAGAGCCTGTAGCCTAATTCAGATTCTGTGTCTCCTTCTCTGCCCCTTCCCCGCCCATGCTCTGTTTCTCTCTCTCTCTCTACCAAAAATAATTTAAAAAAAAAAAAAAAAAAAAAGCAGCAGCCAGAACTCTACCTTCTTAAAATAGTCCCTGATAACAAATTATAATAATTCATAAAAAGAAAGTATGAGACAAATTTTCAAAGAGAAATGTTACTCACTGAACTACTAGTTTCTGAAACTTGACAAAATTTTTACAATTAAGAGATTTTTTCTTTTACTCCTTTTATCCTTGTGTTGTCAATCATGGTAAAAGGATGGAATTTCCTCCTACTCTTGGACAATTTTTTGGAAATTAACTAATTAGTTCATACGTAATATTGAAATATCCCCAAAATCAGTTTTCCTGAATCCCACTTAGTTTTGTAATAATACTATATGTCTTTAGAAAAGTCCCAGATTTGTGGCACCTGGGTGGCTCAGCTCAGTTAAGCATCTGACCTCGGCTCAAGTCATGATCTCACAGCTCATGAGTTCAAGCCCCATGTCGGGCTCTGTGCTGATAGCTCAGAGACTGGAGCCTGCTTTAGATTCTCCGTCTCCCTTTCTCTCTGCCCCTTCCCTGCTTGCGCTCTTATCTCTCTCTCTCAAAAATAAACCTTAAAAAAAAAAAAAAGTCTCAGATTCTAGTACACATTCACTCTTCAAAGACAAACTAACACTACTATTACTCAAACTACTTTCTCATTAAGGGTGTGATGAATATTTGAATATATACAGCAAATCTGTATATATTTATACTTTATCAGGTATTAGTGGCTTAAATTTAATAATCATTATCAAAACCAAGTTGAAAAGTAAAAAAAGTATCCATAGTATATTTCATTATTGCATATAAAAAGAGGCTGTGAAATCTTTACATGAAAAATGATCTCCAAAGGATAGATATTAGTTATTACAACTATCACTTAAAATACTTACACTTTGACTAAACAAGGTTAATAAGGAATACAAGATTTTTGTTAAGACCAGGACATAATGGTTTACTGAAAACAGAAGACTATTTTCATAGGTAGTTATACATAAAATATGATGAATACTTTAAAACACCTCTTAACCAAAAAAATGTTCTTCCCTTCAGAATATAAATTCTAATTTGGCTAGAAAATGACATGATCTTTTGCTTCCAGTTACAAAACAAAGCATATGTTGTGATTCTGATAAAAAGCGAACATAAATTTAAAGTAAAAATACTAAAAGGAGACCCGAAAAGACTCACAGGCACACCATGCTCCATCAGTACATTGGGATTCATGATGGTGACTAACTGATGCAGGAGATCAGGCTGGGATTCAAATAACTCAGGGGCCAGCTCCCTCATCACCTCCTCCAGTTGTTCTGCAGCATGAGATGGCACACCATACCAGGTCTTTGGTTCCCCCCTAGCAAAAGAAACAACTGTTTAACTAGGTGAGCATGGTACCAATGAGGCCAGGGTCTCTCATGCAAATCCACTAATTTATAATTAATTTTGTTTGTCCCATGGTCATAAATTATATACCCTGAATCCTGGCAAACCAACTCATAAATCTATTGTTTGATGAGCTATTGTTCATAAAGAAGGTAAGGCAAGAGTATATAAACAGGCAGGCACATACTTATCACTACTATCAGAAAAGCAATTCAAAGCACATGAACTCTTTAAGGTAGATCAACAAATAGTATTTCAAACAGGAAAGATCCTATCTGAAAAACCAACATCATTCTAAAGGATACTGACATGGTACCTTGATTTCAAGTCCACTGGACATTCCAATTATCCCCACAACGACCAAAGTCAAAGTCAGTACTCTCTAGACTACTTTTACATAACTTCATTAAGTTGATTTACTATCCAACAAAATAAGGCAAGGCTGGAAATTGTTGAAAACGTAAAGAATTCTATCTATAAATCTTAAGGACCAAACTGGCCCCATTAATGTACCAGACTTTAGCGGACTAGAGTTCATTTATAATACTAAATTGTACTCCTAGGAAATGGATTTAATGAGTCATACTATATTTATAAAATAGCTGCATTTCCTAATCCTAATACAATCCACAGTGCTGTCTCTAACAGAACTTACTATAATCATGAGAATGTTCTATAGCTGTGCTAACCAATACATACAGCCCTAGTCACCTGTGACCATAAAGCACTTGAAATATGTTTCCTATAACTGAGGAATTACATTTTTAATTGTATCTTAATTAAAAAAAGATTGTTTTTAATGTTTATTTATTTCTGGGAGAGAGACAGAGGATGAGTCAAGGAGGGGCAGAGAGAGGAGACACAGAATCTGAAGCAGGCTCCTGGCTCTGAGCTGTCAGCACAGAGCCTGATGCGGGGCTCAAACTCACAAACCAAACTGCAAGATCGTGACCTGAGCTGAAGTCAGATGCTTACCCAACTGAGCCACCCAGGTGCCCCATTCTTAACAAATTTAAATAGCCACATTTAGCTAGCAATTATCATATTAAACAGCACTGTGATAAAGCAGAGAAATACAATCACTATAGTTTTCCACTGCAAAGAGTGATTTGAGTAGTATCTTCCAAATGGAAAAAAAAACATCATATAGTTGATATCATAATAATGGACAAGGAACTGGGCAAGTAAATAAAAGCTATGGGGGAGATACAAAAAAATTCAGCCAACAAATTTAATGAATACACATGTAACAGGCATTTTTAGGGAAAATGTTATCAAAAAGAAAAAAAAATCATTTGATAATTTCCAATACTGAAGGTTTAGTCAGATCTTAATTATATACACGCTTTGAACATTCTACCTTGAATATCAAAAGATACACCAAGTAATTTTCATGTACACCAAATAAGTATCATTTGGTCTAAAACTCTAGGCTCTGAGGGCACCTGGGTGGCTCAGCTGGTTAAGCGTCCTACTTCAGCTCATGTCATGATCTCACAGTTAATGAGTTCAAGCCCCGAATCAGGCTCTGCGCTGACAGTGTGGAGCCTGCCTGGGATTTTCTCTCCCTCTGCCCCTCCCCTGCTCACGCACATGCTTGCTCTCTCTCTCTCCTCTCCCTCTCTCTCTCAAAAATAGTTTAAAAATAAAAATAAAAAAATAAAACTCTAGGCTCTGCTGCATGCACATATTTTAAAAGGGAAGGTATCTGAGATATACATATCCTTAGACCTCTACACTTCTCAATATGTTACCCTACTTTGGATAGGAAATACTTTTAAATTAAGCTCTTACTAACATATCACCTAATACTATATCACACCTTTAAAACGGTTACTAAACATATAACAAAGATCATATATACCAGTGTAAATAGTTGATGGAATAACTCCAGTGATCTTCAATGTGCCAGCAGAAAGAAGAAAAACACATTCCCACATAGAGCCATGGCACTTTCATACCAGAGATGTCTACATTAATGTGTGCAAGAACAGACTGCTCTAGGACAGGCATATTATTCAAATTCCAACCAGAAAGTGCATACTCCTATAAAGAAAAAAAAAAAAAAGATGTAAATGAAAGATCAGAAATGACACGTGCCCAATAGAAATTTCAAGGGAGTCTTTTAAAATAAGGTAAAAATTGTATATAATATTTATAATAATCTAGTCCATAGAATCGTGCTCTTTGCTCTCTGCAACATGTAACTCATATACCTATTCAATTCTGTCTCCTGTCTAGCTGGCATTTAGATTTCCCTTTAGTTATTTCAGATACCTCTGGTTTATTCTGAAGCATATAAGCAATTTTTTTTACTACTCCTCCCTCAAATACACTACTATAAAATTATGTGAGACTCATTTTAATAGGACAGTATTATATTTCTATTTTATCCCTAGTAGTATAACTTCCCCAAATATTTATAGCATGGTGCCAGATATTGTGAAAACAGAATACTACGATATGTAATCCTGCATTTATGCCAACAGCAAAGACTAAGATGACACAGAAAGTCACCATTACCACCCCCACTAGCAACTCACCTAGAAATACTGGATAAATTATAATAATGAAAACATTTGTTTCATAGATGAACTCAAAAGAAAAAAGAATTTCCAGTTTCCAGAAACAAAGAAAAAGGAAAGAAAGGCAGAATGAAAAAGGAAAGCTACTGACTGAGTTTTCATAGAGGCTTCTCTGGATATAAGGGCTGGACACTGAGTTTCAAAAGCCTACCCTGAAACCATTACGAAGCCTTAAAGTGCTTATCATCCTTGCTGGGAGCAGTTCTCAAAGTGGGGTCCAGGGAACCCAGAACTATTTCCGGGACTATGCAAAGTCAAACTATGCTCATAGGAACTGTTAAGATGTTATTTGCCTTTTTACACTCATTCTTACAGGGATGTAGTGTGAATTTTCCAGAGGATACATGATATGTAACATCACAACAGACTGAATGCACAAAGAAGAAAGTGAACCCAGCTGCCTTCTATCAGGTAGTAGAAAACTGCTAAACGTGGATGCCAGGGAAGGAGGAAAGTTCATTATTATTTGCACTTTCCACAATACAGAGTTGAAAAAATAAAACCCTCAAAGTAAGAGCTTTAACAGCCTATGACAAAGCTGAAGACAGAATGTGTCAACTAGAAGTCAGATTTGAGGATATCATCCACATTGTAGCACAAAAAAATGGAAACTATAAATATGTAGTTAAGAGTCGCAGAGGACAAAATAAGAAAGTCCATCATAGGTTTAAGTAGGAATTCCATGCAAACTGGTGCAGCCACTCGGGAAAACAGTGTGGAGGTTCCTCAAAAAATTAAAAATAGATCTACCCTATGATCCAGCAATAGCACTGCTAGGAATTTACCCAGGGAATACAGGAGTGCTGATGTATAGGGGCACTTGTACCCCAATGTTTATTTATAACAGCACTTTCAACAATAGCCAAATTATGGAAAAAGCCTAAATGTCCATCAACTGATGAATGGATAAAGATGTGGTTTATATACACAATGGAATACTACTTGGCAATGAGAAAGAATGAAATCTGGCCATTTGTAGCAACGTGGATGGAACAGGAGAGTATTATGCTAAGTGAAATAAGTCAGGCAGAGAAAGACAGATACCATTATGTTTTCACTCATATGTGGATCCCGAGAAACTTAACAGAAGACCATGGGGGAGGGGAAGAAAAAAAAAAAAAGGTTAGAGAGGGAGGGAGCCAAAACATAAGAGACTCTTAAATACTGGGAACAAACTGAAGGTTGATGGGGTGTGGGAGAGACGGGAAAGGGGGTGATGGGCATTGAGGAGGGCACCTGTTGGGATGAGCACTGGGTGTTGTATGGAAACCAACTTGACAATAAATTATATTTAATATTAAAAAAATAAGTAGGAATGCCATTAAGAAATAGTAAAGAAATAGGGGCGCCTGGGTGGCTCAGTCAGTTAAGCATCCAACTTTGGCTCAGGTCATAATCTCGCAGTTTGTGAGTTCAAGTCCCATGTCAGGCTCTGTGCTGATAGCTTGGAGCCTGGAGCCTGCTTCAGATTCTGTGTCTCCTCCTCTCTGCCCCTCCCATTCTCATGCTCTGTCTCTCCCTGTCTTTCAATAATAAATAAACATTTAAAAAAATTAAAAACAAAGAAATAGTAATGAAATACGATTCATACCCTCAATATGCTTTTTAAAAAAGGTTTTCAAAAAATACTATTCAATATGTTTTTTAGTTGGTTGGTCAGCTGGTTGTGTGAAAACATAATCAATCTAGTTGAAGAGGTAAGACCTACATACAAAAAGTTTCAAGACAACAATATACACATGAAACCCCAAACACAGATAAAAGAGTAAATTCTTTAGTTCTTCAGAGGACAATAGTAATTAGTGTGGGCTTGCATCATTAAGAAAACTTTTTTTTTTAATATTAATGTTTATTTATTTTTGAGACAGACACAGACAGAGAGAGACAGAGTGTGAGCAGGGGAGGGGCAGAGAGAGAGGGAGACACAGAATCTGAAGCAGGCTCCAGGCTCCAAACTGTCAGCACAGAGCCTCATGCAGGGCTCAAACTCGTGAACCGCGAGATCATGAGCTGAGCCGAAGTCAGAGGCTCAATTGACTGAGCCACCTAGGCACCCCAGGAAAACTTTATAGAAAAGAAGAACCTGAGTAAAGCTTAGAAAAATAGATAAGATGTGACAATGAATGACAGAAAGACAGAATATATACTGTCCTGGCTGGTGAAGGGGAAGACTGAAATTAGTCATACTCAGAAACACAGGAAATAAGACTAGAAAAGAAGAATGGACCTTTAACCTTAAATTAAGAAGCTTGGGTTTTATCCTATATTCAGAAAAGAAATAAAACAGAATCTGAAAAATGAAACAGTATAAACATAGTATCTTAAATATTCTTAAACTTTTGTTTACGGAAAGTTTGAAACATAAACAAAAGTAGACAGAACTGCATAATGAACTCCAGAAGACCTCTCAACCTTAACATGTTAAGTAAAAGCAATATATTTAAATTTTTTTAACGTTTATTTATTTTTGAAACAGAGAGACAGAGCATGAACAGGGGAGGGTCAGAGAGAGAGAGGGAGACACAGAATCTGAAACAGGCTCCAGGCTCTGAGCTGTCAGCACAGAGCCCGACGCGGGGCTTGAACTCACGGACCGCAAGATCATGACCTGAGCCGAAGTCGGACGCTTAACCGACTGAGCCACCCAGGCGCCCCAAAGCAATATATTTAAAATGACTGCAGAGACAAGCAGTAAGCAGAAAATCTGGTTAACATAACAGGCCTAAGACTACTATTCTTCAAAAAGCCTACTTAAAGTTCTCTTGGCTGGTATGTGGAAACTTACATGGCAGACAGCTCCCTACACTAATAAAAAGAGTGATTTATGATGCCTAGACCATACAATGTAGTTTATGTACACTTGCTTCCCTTCTGGGAGTTTGGGATTTTAAAGTATGTGTTAAGCAGAGGATGCCCAGGTCACCAGCCTCCAATAAAAACCTTGAGTTGGGTCACTAATGAACTTCCCTGGTAGGCAATACTTCCTACACATTGTCAATTTGATACTAGTGCCTTCTATGTAACTCCATTAGGAGGACTCTTGGATGCTTCTACCTGGTTTTCTCTGGATTTGGGCCATGCATCTTTTCCCTTTGCTGATTTTGCTTTGTATTCTTTCACTATAGTAATCATAGCCATGAGTCCTCCCAGAAAATCACCGAACCTGGAGATGGTCTTGGGGACTCCAAACACAAGTGGTCATTATTTAAGATTATGACAATCATCCCAACATGATGTGACAGGACCTAGACAAAGATGGTAGTAGCGGGTATGAAAAGAGGCCAGTCCTACAGAAAATAATGAAAAATGAACTAACAGGATTTAGTCAATGACTTAATATGGAGCCAAGGACAAGAAGAAAAAAATGTTCGCAAGGTTTCAAGTTCTGTGCCTATTTTTATTCCTTAGAAGCCCTGTTGGTAGAGCACATTGTATTCATAAGACAATATATTAACTTCAGAAATACTTCTCCAGTAAACTATGACTCCAGAGAAATATGCTATCAGATACCAAGAGCTATCTCATGCAGAAGTTCAACACAAATGTACAACGCCTAGTGAAATGTTGGTAGTTATCTGCTATTCTAGTACAGTAACTTTACCGTAACTGATATTAAGTATAAAAAGTCTGAAGGTTTTACACAAACTCTAATTAGTCCTTAAAATCCTTTTGTAATAAAGAAGTCCTCTCATTCTATCTTTAAACACAACAAAAGTATCCTGTGAAAAACATTACTGCTTAGAAAACAAAGAGCAAATCCATGATCCAGTCTAGAAAAAAAGTTGTATCATCTGTCTCTTTATACTATGGTTGGTTACAGCCCAGCATTTCTCCACATTCATGAAGGTGAATAGAGCAAAAGCAGAAATAGATAAATATTCATTTAAAACTCAAACATGGAGAAAGACTAATATCTGTATTATTAATATTAGGTGCTTAGGTTTGACACTTAAAATAATCTTTAAAATCTCTGTGACCTTGTTTTTAAGATCAGAAGATATAAATATCTGTTTAAGAACAACTTAAAAATTCAGAACAGGGGCGCCTGGGTGGCTCAGTCGGTTGAGTGTCCAACTTTGGCTAAGGTCATGATCTCGCGGCTCACGAGTCTGAGCCCTGCATAAGGCTCTGTGCTGACAGTTTGAAGCCTGGAGCCTGCTTCAGATCCTATGTCTCTTTCTCTCTCTATCCCTCCCCTGCTCACACTCTGTCTCTTTCTCTGTCAAAAATAAACATTAAAAAAAAGTTTTTTTAATAAAAAAAATTCAGAACAGAAACAAAATTCAGAGAAAGGCAGAAAAAGTCTCTTCCCAATAATTCAGTAATTGCCCACCACTTGGCAAAGGAAGGGTATAAAGAAACTCTGATGTGTTTCCTTATACCTATAAAAACCAGATTAAATTCAGTGATACTGAACAAACCATCTGTATATTATCTATGTTCTCCATCTATTGTAATCATTCTCTTTCTCCCTTGGTAAAACCCAATGTGTATTCTCTAATCTATATTATCCTAACCTGATTATTCCAACCTGTACTCTACCTACGCAGAAGGAAAAATATAATAACAAGCCTAAAATAATAAGAAAGCCAAAAGATGTAACTTTTGATCATAAAGAAATGAAACAAAATGAAAACTTAATTCAGCACACATTAAGTGCTCAGATACTGGTTGGCATAATATCCAATGAGATGGTACCATGAATAAACTGGGTAAGTAATGCTATAAGGAATTAGGATCGACTGAACAGGGCCTGAAGGGACTCAAAAACAAAAAACAAAAAGGGTAAGACCACGTAAGTAGTATACTCCATTTCTTTTTAAAAAGAATATGCAGGGGCGCCTGGGTGGCTCAGTCGGTTAAGCGTCCGACTTCAGCTCAGGTCATGATCTCACGGTCCGTGAGTTCGAGCCCCGCGTCGGGCTCTGGGCTGATGGCTCAGAGCCTGGAGCCTGCTTCCGATTCTGTGTCTCCCTCTCTCTCTGCCCCTCCCCCGTTCATGCTCTGTCTCTTTCTGTCTCAAAAATAAATAAACATTAAAAAAAATTAAAAAAAAAAAAAAGAATATACAATTCTGCATGTGTGATGTATAAATGCTTGCATAGAGGGGCGCCTGGGTGGCTCAGTCAGTTGAGCGTCCGACTTCGGCTCAGGTCATGATCTCGCGGTTTGGTTCGTGAGTTCGAGCCCTGCATCAGGCTCTGTGCTGACAGCTCAGAGCCTGAAGCCTGCTTCGGATTCTGTTTCCCTCTCTCTGCCCCCTCTGCCCCTCCCTGACTCATGCTCTGTCTCTCTCTCTCTCTGTCAAAAATAAACTTTATAAATAAATAAATAAATAAATAAAATGCTTGCATAGATCACTGTATCTGAAGAACAGCTAGAAGATGAAATAGTGTCTTCCTCTGTTACATTGGTGATCTGGGTAGGAGGGAGACTTTTAATTGTAAAGAATTTCCAGCAGTGGTAATATGGAGAGGTTGGGCAATTCCCCTCCACAAAAAACAAAGATAAATCTGGACAAAATTATCAAAACAGCCATTTCTAAGGCACTATAAATCAACTAAAGGCAAACAACAGAACAAGACAAAAAACTGAGAAGCATTTACAACTGAAAGACTAAAAGCCTGAATAAAAACATTCCCAGATAAGCAAAGACTGAAAAAATTCATTCCTTAGCAGACCCATACTACAAATAAAAGCAGTCTTCCAGCCTGAAAGAAAATGATCTGAAAAAGTAAGTTGG
Organism: Lynx rufus; assembly: GCF_022079265.1. Classification (NCBI taxonomy): domain Eukaryota; kingdom Metazoa; phylum Chordata; class Mammalia; order Carnivora; family Felidae; genus Lynx; species Lynx rufus. The sequence continues at coordinate 37,313,712 of NW_025814889.1, read as the reverse complement.
ATCCCACAGGAATAAATCAAGAGCATCAGAAATGGTGTATTTGTGAGTAAATAGGTAAAAGAGTATATGTGTATTTTTTACCTTCTCTTAACTTTTTAAAAAAGATGGTTTAAAGTAATAATTTTATTGCTGTGTTGTCGTGTTTATACAATATGTAGACATAATGTATAACAATACAGTGGGAAATGAAGAAAAAAGTTGCTATATTCACCAGAATTAAGTCAATATTAACATAAAGTAGGCTGTGTAAAGACCATTTAAAAAGTTAAAAAGGGGCAAAAGGGGCACCTGGGTGGCTCTGTCAATTAAGTTCCTGACTCTTCATCTTGGCTCAAGTCATGACCTCACAGTTCATGAAATCAAGCCCCGAGTCAGGCTATGCACTCAGCGTGGAACTTGCTCGGGATTCTCTCTCTCCCTCTCTTTCTGCCCTTCCCATGCACACACGTGTACTCCCTCCCTCTCTCTCTCTCTCTCTCTCAAAAATAAACTTTTATAAATAAATAAGATGCATATTATAATTCCTAGAACCACTAAATAACTAAAAAGCATATATGCAAAACAAAAAAATCTAGAGGAATTAAAATGGTATTATGAAAAATATCTGTTTAACACCAAAAAAAGGCCACAGAGACAGAGGAACAAAAAAAACCACAAGACACAAAATCACAAAATGAACAGACATGAATCAACCGTGTCAGTAATTATATTAAGTGTAAATACACTAATACTCCAATCAAAAGGCAACCCTCAGACTAGGTTTTTTAAAAAAGCAAGATCCTGGGGCACCTGGGTGGCTCAGTTGGTTAAGTGGCCGACTCTTGATTTTGGCTCAGGTCGTGACCTCACAGTTCAAACCCCCTGTTGGGCTTTATGCTAAGAGCACGGAGCCTACTTGGGACTCTCTCCCTCCCTCTCTCTGCCCCTCCCCTGTTGGCATGCACGCACATGTACAACGCTCTCAAAAATAAATAAAAATAAGCATTTTTTGTTTTAAGGTGGCAAGATCCAATCATATCCTCCTACAAAAAACACACTTTAGATTCTAAGATACAAACAGATTCAAAGTAAAAGAATGTTAAAAGATATACCTTGCAAATACTAACCTTAAGAGAACTGGGATAGTTATTCTTTTTTATTTTTTTTTTAATCTCTATTTATTATCAAGAGACAGAGCATGAGCATGGGAGGGGCAGAGAGAGGGGGAGACACAGAATCCCAAGCAGGCTCCAGGCTGAGCTGTCAGCACAGAGCTTGACATGGGGCTTGAACACACAAACTTCAAGAAGCATGATCTGAGCTGAAGTCGGACACAACCGACTGAGCCACCCAGGCGCCCCAGGATATTCTTTTAACTATATATCCTTCTGCACTATATAACTTTTTTTTTTTAACCATGTGTAACTCTTTTCATAGGAAATAAAATTCTTAATCACTGCCAATATAGAAGGAAAGGAAAAGTGAAAAGGACCAAAATAATGAGAAAAAGAAGTGAATGATCATCTTAATTCAGCTTTATACATAAGGGTCATCTCCTATTTGACAGAACTTCAATATATATTACAGTTTAAATGCATTATTTGAAAACCTACCTGCTCAGGTGTTAAAGGAAACTTAATTTTGAACCTATCAAGAAATGTAACTCTTTTTAAAAAAATCTTAAATCACTACAAACACAAAGAGGCAAAATTTTTTTAACTGGAATCAAAGTTTTAAACTAATTAAAATGGTTGGGGCACCTGGGTGGCTCAGTCGGTTGGGTGTCCAACTTCAGCTTAGGTCATGATCTCACAGTTGGTGGGTTCAAGCCCCACACTGGGCTCTGTGCTGACAGCTCAGAGCCTGGAGCCTGCTTCAGATTCTGTGTCTTCCTCTCTCTCTCTCTCTTTGCCCCTCCCCCACTCATGCTCTGTCTGTCTCTCAAGAATAAATAAACATAAAAAAAAAAATTAAACTAATTAAAATGGTTTTGGGGCACCTGGGTAGCTCAGTCAGTTAAGCATCCGTCCGACTTTGGCTGTCATGATCTCACAGTGTGTGGGTCTGAGCTGTGCTAACAGCTCAGAGCCTAGAGTCTGCTTCAGATTCTGTGTCTCCCTCTCTCTCTGCTCCACCCCTGCTGTGCTCTGTTTCTCAAAAGGCACAAATGTTAAAAAAAGATTTTAATAAAAATAAAAATAAACTAAAATTGTTTTAAAATGCAAAGTTAATGGGAGGGTGGGGAGAAAAAATTATAACAGTAATAATAAAATGCAAAGTTAAGGGGTGCCTGGGTGGCTGAGTCGGTTAAGTGTTCCAACTTCATATCAGGTCATGATCTCGCAGTTCGTGAGTTCAAGCCCTGCGTTGGGCTCTGTGTTAACAGCTCAGAGTCTGAAGCCTGCTTCAGATTCTGTCTCCCTGTCTCTACTCCTCCCTCCCTCACTGTCTTTCTCTCTCTCAAAAATAAACATTAAAAAAAAAAAAAGGTTTTTTTTAATGCAAAGTTAAATTTTTAAGGGTACTTTGAATGTATTGTTTTTAATTTTTTTTTAATGTTTATTTATTTTTTGAGAGAGAAAGACACAGCATGAGCAGGGGAGGGGCAGAGAGAGAGTGAGAGAGAATCCGAAGCAGGCTCCAGGCTCTGAGTCGTCAGCACAGAGCCCGTCACGGACTGTGAGATCATGACCTGAGCCGGAAGTCGGACACTTAACTGAATGAGCCACCCAGGTGCCCCTGGATGTATTGTTTTTAAAACTGAAGATAATATATAATGTCCAAATCCTACAGATTGAATATTTTAAATGAATGCAATCCCTTAAAATTAGAGAAAGGCAGTTTTCTACTATGCAAAGGCTAAATCAGCTTGGGCTAAGTTTGAATTACTACTATCTGCTCTGCACCTCTTCTTCTGGCAGCATCTTTCTCCGACCATCCTTCACAGGAAATCCACTTCCAAAGTCTTTTGAGGAGATATCAGCTCCATACTCTACAATAACATCTTCTTCAATGCTGCTCACCAGCCGCCAGAATTCCTTTTCTACTAGTTCTGTAGGAACCATCTATACAGGGAAAACAAAGATTACAGATTACTAACTCACTATAACCATAACCTTCTAAAACATAAAATGCAGATCAAGTGAACACAAACCCATGATAAAATGAAAAGTCTTGGGGCGCCTGGGTGGCGCAGTCGGTTAAGCCTCCGACTTCAGCCAGGTCACGATCTCGCGGTCCGTGAGTTCGAGCCCCGCGTCAGGCTCTGGGCTGATGGCTCAGAGCCTGGAGCCTGTTTCCGATTCTGTGTCTCCCTCTCTCTCTGCCCCTCCCCCGTTCATGCTCTGTCTCTCTCTGTCCCAAAAATAAATAAACGTTGAAAAAAAATGAAAAGTCTTATTTCCAGAGCTGAAAAGACCAGGTTCTTAGCTTTTTCCAATGAGGATAGCGAAATGCTAAAGGCAACCTAAATGTTCAGAAAAACATAATAAACTTGAACTGCCTTTTTCTGTAAACTGTTTTCCAACTAAGAAATATAAAAATGACCCAGGACATCAAGAAAGAAAAAAGGAAATGGAAAAATCAAGGCTGAATTTTAATAGCTTTGGCAAATTTTTTGGATAAGGATATTAAAAAGCCCAATATCCCGTAGGAGAAGAACAAACTTCATATTACAAGTAACAACAAAAGGAGCAACTGCCACATACTTCATGGTTTTCTATAAAAGATTTCCTACAGAAGGCTAATAAACAATTCCAAGATCAAAGCAGATTTCTCAACAGGAGAGTACACACTGCCACATTAGCAAATGAAAAAAATAGAAACAGATGCCAGGCCCCTGATCTTTAGATTTAATATTCTATCATCTTTCTCATGCTGTCCCGATTTTCCACAAAATGATGAAAGTAAAAAGCAAACCAAAAGCTTTGGACACAGATAAATCTTCAGACTTCCCCAAACCGACCTAAAAGAAAGATACTCACATGAACTGGCATATTGAAATAATCAGACTTAAAATTATCTGCCATCTCTCCAAAGCTCTGAAGTGTATACTCTCGTACAGCTTGTTCAAATCCAAAGGCCTCTCGAGGTTTATTGCATTCCTAGGAAGAAGAAATACCTAAGATTAACTCACTGAAAATGAACAAAATATTAAGGCTCTCAGGCATTACCTTCTTTGATCATTTCCCTAGGGGAAGCAAATCCAATCAACCTTAGCAAAACAAGTATTAATTACTTGCAATATGAAATCAGTAAATAATGTTCTAAAACCTTAACTGCATTTTCACAGCCTTCCAGTAGGAAGGTGGCAATGAGACAGTTTCAGACTCTGGAGTTGGCATTAAGCTCAGCACCAAGACAAGGTGAGAGGGGCGCCTGGGTGGCTCAGTCGGTTAAGCTCAGCACCAAGACAAACACCTGGAGGACTACTGACATGCAATCAAGCCCAGGGATGCTACTCATTCTCAGTTTACCAGTGGATTTAGCAATGGAGAAAATAAATGTTCACAGACAAAGGAAAGATAATGGATAAAGGGATATCCACTTGACTGCTAGAATGTCTAGCTATAGGAATGGTTGTTTCACATCACCAATCACCCTAACCAGTATCTTAACACAAATTCTCAGAGTATAACTGCTTTGGAATCATCTAACCATGAGAATAACAAATAATAATTCAAAGCTCTGAATACACCTAGATACAACCCAGCCACCTCCTTCCCTTCCATATCCTACCACAACATTCTGTTAAGCAAACGGATTAGGTATTTCAGGACAATAATGTCAATGTAATCTTTGAATAAGAATAATTTAGAATAATCAAGTAAAAATTTAAATAAGCTAATAGATACTATCCATTATCTGTTAACATGAGAACTGGAGGCATAAATCCTAAGTTCTAGAGCTTTATGTCTGATTTCTACTTTGGTTTTGTTTTTTTTTTTTGAAGTTCATTTATTTAAGTGATCTCTACACCCAACACGGGTCTTGAACCCATGACCCCAAGATCAAGAATTACATGCTACAGGGAGCCTGGCTGGGTGGCTCAGTCAGTTGAACGTCTGACTTTGGGTCAGGTCATGATCTCACGGTTGTAAGTTCGAGCCCCGCACTGGGCTCGCTGCTGTCAGCACAGAGCCTGCTTTGGATCCTCTGTTCACCCTCTCTATCACTCCCCTGCACTTTCTCTCTCTCTCTCTCTCAAAAATAAAACATTTAGGGGTGCCTGGGTGTCTCAGTCAGCTGAGTGTCCGACTTTGACTCAGGTCATGATCTCGCAGTTTGTGAGTTCGAGCCCCGCGTCGGAGCTGTCAGCACAGAGCCTGGAGCCTGTTTCAGATTCTGTCCCCCCCTCTCTCTACCCAACCCCACTTGTGCTCTGTTTCTCTGTCTCTAAAATAAACATTAAAAAAAATTTTTTTTAATTTAAAAAATTTAGGGGCACCTGGGTGGCTCAGTCAGTTAAGCATCTGATTTCAGCTCAGGTCATGATGTCACAGTCCGTGAGTTCGAGCCCCGCATCAGGCTCTGTGCTGACAGCTCAGAGCCTGGAGCCTGCTTGGGATTCTGTGTCTGTCTCTCTCTGCCCCTCCCCCACTCATGCTCTGCATCTCTCTCTCTCTCTCTTAAAAGTAAATAAACACTAAAAAAATAATAATAATAATTAAAAAAAATAAAACATTTAAAAAAAGAGTTACATGCTCTTCCGACTGAGCCAGCCAGGTTTCCAGGAATATGAATGTTCTGAGCAAGAGTATTATTCACCTACAGCAATAAACAGAATTATCTAACCGATAGTCAGAAAAAGAGTTTTTGAAAGGCAAACTGCCATAGTACAACTGTTACATTTTCATTCAATATTGCTCTTAAAAAATCCTAGATATTTTAGGGCACCTGGGTGGCTCAGTTGTTAAGCATCTGACTTCAGCTTAGGTCATGACCTCACAGCTTACGAGTTCGAGTCTCACACTGGGTGAGCTCGAGCCCTGCTTCAGGAGAGATAGTGCTCTGCCGATTCGGGTAAGCACAAGCCCTGTTTCAGGTAAAACATGAACCCTGGATGAGCTCCACCTCTCTCTCTCTCTCTCTCTCTCTCCCTCTCTTTCTGCCTCTCGCTTACCTGTGCCCTCTCTCTCTCTCTCTCTCTCTCAAAAAAAAAAAAAAAAAAAATCTTAGAGATTTTAAACATTGAAGAACAAAGCAAGCACTTTTGGAAATTGGATTTACTGTATGTGTGTATGTGTATATTATTGTTATTAATTAAAAAAGAATCTATAAAGTTTAGGCTTGTACCTCAGCAACACATTTAGGACACCTCCAGTCTCCTTTGGGCACATCAGGTAGTGGGGGAATTAAACAAAATGTATGATAGCTGTCATCACATCCATCACACAAAAGCAATTTATCTTCATTATTTCCCCGACCACAAAACATACAAACATAGAGATCAACCTGTTAGAAAACAAACAAAATAAAAGTCTATTTTCTACAATAAGTAATACTGAATTTTTACCAGGAATTCCTTAATTGAAACAAAATAATGTATACTAAAAAGTACACATAACTTAAATCCTGAATATTTTTTAAATGACTGTATTTAAACAGGTTTTCATAAAATTTCAATTTCCTCAGCACTTCTACTTAATAAAAGCATATCAAGGTATCAGAATAAAGAAAGACTTTCTAGACCACTTGAAAGTCAATTTCTATAAATAAAATACACCATGTCATCCTTCCTATACACAAACACTCTTTGTAGAGAATGAATACTGAGCACTGTCCACAATACAGCTCAAGAATTTAGATTCTTATTCTCTCATTCACAAGGTATACGTGAGTATAACTTAGGGGAAGAGTCAATGTAAATGGACAAAGCAAGGTTAACATTACATAAACGAAAGCTGCAACTTTAAATTTACCATCTAGTCTTCTAACCAAATGAACTAACCAAATGGCATACTAATACATAACGAGATAAAAAAGTGCAAAACTAAAAATAAATCCTTTCCCTCCTGACACATCTCAGAACACTTACAAAGTTAACAGAGAGAGTTCCTTTCCGTTGTCTCATTTGCATGTTAAATGCGTCTGACCTGTTGGTAACTTTTCGTCTTCGGGAGACCTCATCTTGAAATAAAAATAGTTATATAATAATAGTAAAAACTAATGTTGAGAGCTTACTCTGGACCAGACACTACTTAAAATTATTTAAATTAAAACTCACAACACTATGAGGTAGATATGCTACTATCCCCATTGAAGATAAAGAATCTAAAGTATAGAGAAGTAACTTGCCCAAAATCATAAAGCCAGTCAGAGGCAGATTTGGGAATCCATTCCAGGCAATCAAGCTCTAGAGAGCTTAACTACTAATTCTATACTGCCTGTATGTAGTACTTATCAGGGACTAACTTGAGACTAGTTTTCAGATCACTGCCAGCCAATGCATTAAGTACAAGAATGAAAAAGACAATTAAGTGCTTAATTCTTAAAAGGGTGATAATAAATATCATAATGTATTTGGTAAGTCCTATCACACTGAATGTTTTTAGAGTGATGGGACAATATTATCTGATCCTCCAGAGTTCTCGTCCACAATCTGAATTGTGATTTATATCATGAAATGGATAACTAATGTGACTTGTGATTATAGCACTTCATTAAATTCATATATACTAAAAACAAATCCAACACAACCTTTGTTAAACTGAGTTTTCAAACTGACATGTACATAGAACAGCAAAACTTGACCTTTACATTAGAAATTTTACTCACAAGAAGTTTCAAACATACTAAGCTGAGAGTAACTAGGCTTTCTTCACAGTTTTTTTTAAATGAAGTGTCATAATGTATCAAGATAATTATGGAAAAACAACAAAACTGGAATTAGAATGTAAGTCATGAACTCCCCGCAGTACATGTCAATAGTAAAGGTCACGGAACCCTGTCTCTGAATTTAAAAGCTTTAGATCACCAAGTAAGAACCATTTATTTCACCACTCTCTCATAAACTAAAGCATTCAGAAACTATAAATTTCTGTGTCACATATCAGACATAAAAATGAAAATTTATCTCTTTCAAATATAAAAATTCAATAAAATATGGTTCCTCAAGCCTTAAATTCAAGATTATCTGCCATAAAGGGTGATCTAAAAACCATACTGCAAGTTTACACTCAAGAAAATCCCAAGGGAGACCGCAATTCAAATATTATTTTTATTACCTTATTTCTTTTCATGACCAAATAACAGATTTTACCTTCTTTATCTTTTGCTCCCATTGCTAGGCCCACAACCTTAGGGCCAGCCCCAAAAATTCGAAGTTTCTTCAGTTCCGTGTTTCTATTCACCTCTCCAGATTCTGACTAAAACAATAAACAAAACTTGTATTATCTAATTATTCTGATTCATATATTTATTTTCCTAACCAAGAAAAATTTCAAGATCCTCTTCAAAATGAGAAAAAAATTAACTGATTTCTTCTAAATCCACTCACTGCCTCATTACAACAGTTGAACAGTCATCCAAGCACTATGCAACACCCAGCTTCCTTTCAACAAAAGAAAATCTATCTCTAAGAAAAGCACAGTTGTCAATTAAGTTCTGTCCAGAGACAAATAATACTGGTAATAACCAATATAATACTGGTAATAACTCAACAGAGATCCTCACTTCTAACTTGCTAATGGACATCCTTCTTTGAACAGAAGGCAGTATGCCTAGTCCATGAGATGAATGATTATCCTAAGCCAGTCATGCCATTTCTCATTATTAGTGATGACCTAGCCAGAGGTAGAAATGTTACCCTGGTCTAGCCAATGAGACACAAAGAATGTCTACTCGAAGTCTCTTGGGAAGATGTTCATCTTCTAGTAAGAAAAAGCTTCTTGAAGAGTAAGCCTTTTGTCCCAACTTCCTTCCATACTGCTAGGAGATTCACCTGGTGTAAGTATGGTGCTGGACTATGCAGCAACCACAATGCAATTAGGAAGAAATATATTACCCACACACTGAAGAAAGCAAGGCAGAAAGATGGAAAGAGCCTGGCGCTTCATGGCAATGTGCAGTTGCTGCATCAATCCTAGAACTACCTATACCTGTAAATCTTATGTGAAAAACGTGTCCTTATGTGAAAACTGTGTTGATGTTTAAACTGATGTCATTTGGCATTCTAGTACTTGAAGACGAGAGCATCCTGGTAGACACAAGTGTTACATCATGAATTCAGATGGCCCATACGCTCTGAATGTACACTAAATAAATAACCAAAATTTACTAAAAATATAGTCAGTAAGAATAAAAATAAACCACGACAAAATACAGACTACCTTATGATCATATAAGAACCAAACTACCTATGATCATATAAGAGCCAAACCAACCAAAATGGCATTTTAATACACATAAACTTTGATTTGATTATACTAATTTAAGTATAACGGAGAAATTGGCTCAAACTTAGTGTCACTAATAATGAGACATATTGGCATTATGGGCTTCATTCTAAAGTATAAATATGCTAAGGATTTGATAACCCTTTACAAACTGTTTTCTATTTTTTTCTTGTAAATTATGCTTTAATTTCTGCAATCAGATATGATGCAGTGAGATACAAGTATAAACTTTCATTGTACCTCCAGAAAATAAAAAGCACATTTATACAGATACAGCCCAACAGCTTATTCCCTTAAAAAAAAAAGTTTTGAATGTAATTAAAGGTAATTTATCTTCAGTGTAAAACCTTGAATGTATAAACGAGCTTTCAAAAAGCTCACTAATGAGGCTGCAGATGAAAAACAACTCTAGCAGAGAAAAGCAAGTGATGTGATAGAAGGGGGAGTGGGATATCTTTCATAACTTGTTTCTTGTTTAAGAGACTGATGGAAGGCTTGTCAAAGACACTGAGCTAGAAAATAACAAACGAAAAATGGATTTAGAAAAGGTAATAATGTTTGAGGTGTACTGAATTCAGCACACCTGCCGTGGCCACCAAGAAGTACACGTGTATACGTATATTCTACACACACACACATCCCAGGTAAACAGAAAAGAAACATGGTGTCAAGATATATTTAGGAGAGTTAGGCGCCTGGGTGGCTCAGTCAGTTAAGCTTCTGACTTCGGTTCAGGTCATGATCTCGTGGTTGATGGGTTCAAGCCCCACTCTGGGCTCAGTACTAACAGCTCAGAGCCTGGAGCCTGCTTCAGATTCTCCGTCTCCCTCTCTCTCTGTCCCTCCCCTTCTTGTGTTCTGTCTCTCTCTCCCTCTCAAAAATAAATAACCATGGTGTCAAAACATTTAGGAGTCTTGGGGCGCCTGGATGTCTCAGTCAGTTAAGCATCCAACTCTTGATTTCAGCTCAGGTAGAGATTTCACAGTTCATGCGTTCAAGCCCCACAGCAGGCTCTGTGCTGACAATGTGGAGCCTGCTTAGGATTGTCTCTCTCTCTCTCCCTATCTGCCCTTTCCCTGCTCGCTCTCTCTCTCAAAATAAACTTAAGAAAAAATTTTAAAAAATAAAATGAAATAGAATAAAATAAAATTAAATAAATAAATAAATATTGAGAATTTAAAATACAACAGGGCACCTGGGTGACTCAGTCAGTGAAGTGTCCAACTTCAGTTCAGGTCATGATCTCAAAGTTCATGAGTTCAAGCCCCACGTTGAGCTCTGTGCTAACAGCTCAGAGCCTGGAGCCTGCGTCAGATTCTGTGTCTGCCTCTCTCTCTCTCTCTACCCCTCCCCCATTCATACTCTGTCTCTCTCTCTCTCTCTTTGTCTCTCTTTCTCTCTGTGAAAAATAAACATTTAAAAAAATTATTTAAAAAACATTAAAAAAAGAATTTAAGATATAAAACAGATGAACATAAGGGAAGGGAAGCAAAAATAATATAAAAACAGGAAGGGGAACAAAACATAAGAAACCCTTAAACAGAGAGAACAAACTCAGGGTTGCTGGAGGGGTTGTGGGTGGGGGCATGGACTAAATGGGTAAGGGGCATTAAGGAGGACACTTGTTGGGATAAGCACTAGGTGTTATATGTAGGGGGTGAATCACCAGACTCTACTCCTGAAATCATTATTGCACTATACGCTAACTTGGATGTTAATTTTAAAATAAATAAATAATAGGGGCACCTGGGCGGCTCAGTCGGTTAAGCATCCGACTTCGGCTCAGGTCATGATCTCGCGGTCTGTGAGTTCGAACCCCGCACCAGGCTCTGTGCTGACAGCTCAGAGCCTGAGGCCTGCTTCAGATTCTATGTCTCCCTCTTTCTCTGTCCCTGACTCGCTTGTGCTCTGTCTTTCTCTCTCTCTCTCTCTCTCAAAAAAAAGTAAACATTGGGGCGCCTGGGTGGTTCAGTCGGTTAAGCGTCTGACTTAAGCTCAGGTCATGGTCTCGCGGTCCGTGGGTTCAAGCCCCGTGTCGGGCTCTGTGCTGACAGCTCAGAGTCTGGAGCCTGTTTCAGATTCTGTGTCTCCCTCTTTCTCTGACCCTCCCGTGTTCATGCTCTCCGTCTCAAAAATAAATAAATGTTAAAAAAAATTTTTTTAAAAAGTAAACATTAAAAAATAAATAAATAAATAATGAAGTAAATAAATTAATGTTAAAAAAAATTTTTTTAAAGACATATTTAGGATTCTTGAGTGCATAGGTAGTAACTGAAATCACAGGGTAGATACACAACTAGGGAGAGTAAAGATAGGAAACGACTAAAAACACCAAGTAAAAGGCAATGAGAAAAGAGAACAAAGATGACTAAGAAAGGTCAGAGAGTGAAGACAATAACCAGGAGAGAGGCATCATGAAAGCCAAAGAAAAATCAAGATAACTGAATTTCAAGGAGAGGAGTCAACAACCATATTAAATGTATATGTGACCAGAGATGAAGATAAGAAATTTAAAAAAAATGTACTCAGCTTCCGACAATTATTAACTCAGTGGTAACTTAGGTAGTGCAGTTTCAATAAAATGATTTTACTCAATGTCAGATTACAGAGTATGAAAGCTAAGCAAAGAGGCACCTGGGTGGCTCAGTCGGCTGAATGTCCAACTTTGGCTCAGGTCATGATCTCGCAGTCTGAGTTCCAGCCCCTCACTGGGCTCTGTGCTGACAGCTCAGAGCCTGGAACCTGCATTGCATTCTGTGTCTCCTCTTTCTCTGCACCCCCCCCCCAACCCACTTATGCTCCTTCTCTCTCAAAAATAAAAAAATAAAAAAGTAAAAAAGCTACGCAGATACTGAGGAAACAAGACAACACAGACTATTTTTCAAGAAACTTCACTTAGAGGGGCACCTGGGTGGCTGTCAGTTGGGCATCCGACTTCGGCTCAGGTCATAATCTTGCGGTTTGTGAATTTAAGCCCCATGTCGGGCTCTGTGCTGACATCTCAGAGCCTGGAGCCTGCTTCAGATTCTCTCCCTCTCTCTCTCTGCCCCTCCCCTACATGTGCTCTGTCTCTCAGAAATAAATATTAAAAAAAAATTTTTTTTTTTTTAAATTTTTTTTTTCAACGTTTATTTATTTTTGGGACAGAGAGAGACAGAGCATGAACGGGGGAGGGGCAGAGAGAGAGGGAGACACAGAATCGGAAACAGGCTCCAGGCTCCGAGCCATCAGCCCAGAGCCCGATGCGGGGCTCGAACTCACGGACCGCAAGATCGTGACCTGGCTGAAGTCGGACGCTTAACCGACTGCGCCACCCAGGCGCCCCTAAAAAAAAATTTTTTTAATATAAAAAAAATGAAGTTCATTTAGAGAGGCAAGGAGTAAGGCACTATCTAGGAAGAGAGTTTTTGTTTTAAGATGATACATAAACATGTTTACACTGGGGGTAAAAGAAGATCCAAGCAGACAGAGAAGGTAGGAGAGAAAGATTTCACAACTGGTAATATTGAAATCACTAAAGAAGCCAGAAAGGATGGATGTGGAAGGATTATCCTTAGAGACAAAGGTACCCTTTGCCCACTGAGATTGGCAGAAATTAAGAATGAATACTAACAATTCTGTGTATGGAGCAAGAAGTTGAAGGAGTTCTACCAGAAAGCCTTTATTTTCTTTCTGAAACTGAAGACTAGGAATGAGGCAGACTTGGCAATACAGTAATTAGGGATAAATTGAGAGTTGAAGAAATTCTTTTCTTTTTTTAATGTTTGTTTATTTTAAGAAAAAAAAAAAAAAAAAAGAGAGGGAGCACACATACCCAAGACAGGGAGGGACAGAAAGAGAATCCCATGCAGGCTCTGCACTCTCAGCTCATATCTCACCAAGTGTGAGATCCTGAGCCAAAATCAAGAGTTAGATGCCTAACTGACTGAGCCACCCAGGGGCCCAAGAGTTATAGAAAAAATTTTTTTAATGTTTGTTTATTTTTAAGAGAGACAGAGACAGAGTGTGAGTGGGGTGGGGCAGAAAGGGAGACACAGAATCTGAAGCAGGCTCCAGGCTCTGAGCTGTCAGCACAGAGCCTGACACAGAGCTCGAACTCACAAGCTGTGAGATCATGACCTGAGCCAAAGTCGGACACTTAACCAACTTAGCCACAAAGGCGCCCCAAGAAATTCTTAACTGAAAATCCTAAGGACACCTGGCTGGCTCAGTCAGAAGAGAATGTGATTCTTGATCTCGGTTGTTGAGTTCAAGCCCCACAGTGGGTGTAGAGATTAAATAAATACATACACATACACACACACACACACACACACACACACACACGAACGAACGAACGAACGAATGAATGAATAAAATGAATGAGGGAATGAATGAATAGATCTTTGGAGAAAAAAAATTCTAAAATAGTTCTACTTTCTACCTGATTATCAACCAATCTGACTACAGTGACAATTATTACAATAGGTAAAACATTCTATGTTGTCCTTTTCTTATAGTATGTACAGGCAACCAGCAGCAGGACTTTTTCTGGTTTCAGAAGGAACATCAAAAAATTTCATCACAAGCTGGCCAATGATTAGATGCGCAGGGCCACTTGGGGCAACTCTTCAAAAGTGAATCATCATGTCAGAGACTAGTCTTCAACCGTTTGTCTTAAAATAGAATCATCACTATATATCCAAAGATGATCAGAACTTCTGAGATCAACCACAGTAATAAAAATCTAAGCCAGAGTTTACCAATTTATAATGGTTTATAATTAGGAATTTCTACTGATATGGGCGCCTGGGTGACTCAGGCAGTTAAGCATCCAACTCTTGATTTCAGCTCAGTTCATGATCATACGATCTGAGTCCTGTGTCAGGCTCTGCCCTGACAGTGCAAAGCCTGCTTGGGATTCTCTCTCCCCGCTCTCTGCTCCTCCCCTACTTGTTCTCTGTCTCAAAATAAATAAACATTAAATAAAAATTTTTAAAGAAAGAATTCCTACTATGATAAATATAAGTTATAAATACTATGTAATTATAATAAAATATAACTAAATTATGAATTACTGATTTATATTATATATTGATAACTCACTAATTAATGAATATGTTATAACTTATAATTCACTTTCCATTGAATTTCTATTAAATTCACACTCCTCATTCAAGACACTTACTTTCTGTTATCAAAGTACTTAAGAAGCTAAATTATTATTAAGGAGATTATTTAGGGGCGCCTGGGTGGCGCAGTCGGTTAAGCGTCCGACTTCAGCCAGGTCACGATCTCGCGGTCCGTGAGTTCGAGCCCCGCGTCGGGCTCTGGGCTGATGGCTCGGAGCCTGGAGCCTGTTTCCGATTCTGTGTCTCCCTCTCTCTCTGCCCCTCCCCCGTTCATGCTCTGTCTCTCTCTGTCCCAAAAATAAATAAAAAACGTTGAAAAAAAAAAAATTTAAGGAGCATAAATTCAGGGGCGCCTGGGTGCCTCAGTCAGTTAAGTGTCCAATTTTGGCTTGGGTCATGATCTCACAGTTCATGAGTTCAAGCCCCACATTGGGCCATTGGGCTCTGTGCTGACAGCTCGGAGCCTAGAGCCTGCTTCAGATTCTGGGTCTCCCTCTCTCTCTATCCCTCCCCAACTCGTTCTCTCTCTTTCTCTCTCTCAAAAATAAATAAACATAAAAAAAAAAAAAAAGAGGGGCGCCTGGGTGGCTCAGTCAGTTAAGTGTCTGACTTCAGCTCAGGTCATGATCTCGCAGTTTGTGAGCTCGAGCCCCACGTCAGGCTCTGTGCTGACAGCTCAGAGCCTGGAGCCTGCTTCCGATTCTCTGTCTCCTCATCTCTCTGCCTCTCCCATGTTCATCCTCTGTCTTTCTCTGTCTCTCAATAATAAACATTAAAGGGGCGCCTGGGTGGCTCAGTCGGTTAAGCGTCCGACTTCAGCTCAGGTCACGATCTCGCGGTCCGTGAGTTCGAGCCCCGCGTCGGGCTCTGTGCTGACTGCTCAGAGCCTGGAGCCTGTTTCACATTCTGTGTCTCCCTCTCTCTCTGACCCTCCCCCATTCATGCTCTGTCTCTGTCTCAAAAATAAAAAAAACCTTAAAAAAAAATTAAAAAAAAATAATAAACATTAAAAAAAGTTTTAATAAATAAAATAATATAAAATAAAGAACATGAATTCAGAGCAAAGAAAGCTGCCATGGCATGAAAGACAGATATCCCCTGAGCTCTAGAAAAGCAAGATGAAATATCACTACCTTCCTTTCTACTAACAGAACTCCTCACAACCCTAGATCCAATAAGTCTTATTAATAATGAATAGACCAAGTCCCTTCTCTGATTCCCACTTTCTTTTGTTTTTTTAGTGTTGATTTATTGACTGAGAGAGAGAGCGCGCATGAGCAGGGTAGGAGCAGAGAGAGGAGAAAGAGAATCTGCTGCTTGATTCCACAAACTGTGAGATCATGACATGAGTGGAAATTCAAGAGTCAGATGCTTAGCCTACTGAGCAACCCAGCCCACCCAGCCACCCCCCCTCCCTCCATTCCTACTTTCAGTGGGAACCATTTCCATTCTTATAACACAATGTTTCTTTAGATATATTAAAATCAATGATTAGGATCAAGTTAAGCTGCTCTTCTGATCCAACCACAGGTTAAATGAAACATATCTAAAAGTTATAAGGGCATCTCACTGTCAACCTACAGACCTGTCTTTACCAGCAACTTTAAATAATGTAACTTTGAGGGCCACAAATGGGAATGGGAAAAGGAGGACAAGGAAACACAAAAAGGAAATTAAGGCATTTTTTTTCTGAAAAAAAATATTTTAGGCTACAGGAACACTCTAGAAGTTAACAATGGAATGGTTCAGACACAAGCTCATACTCTAGCTTTTAAAGGAATGAGTGAAAAATAAAACCATCCTCTCCTACTCCTCTCACTTCTAACCATGAAAATATAATATACTACAGATCATCAGCATGTCTATAACGCTGGCCCTACAATACCCAGTCACCCTCTGATTTGTCATCCCTCTCAAAAACTGTTCAAAATTAACAAAAAGCTTGCTAAATCAAATCAAACTGAATTTTATCATTTCTTCCTTGTTTATTGTAAAAGTAAATGAAAAATAGGTCTCTTCAAGTTCTAAAGAACAATAGTATGTGACTGCCTCCAATAACCACATAACTGTTCTGCAGTCAATGCACTTAAAACGCATGTTAAAAATGATCCATGGAAGCTGATACCTGAGACTTGACACGTCTTGTTCTTTTCGGCAGAATGTTCACTCTTGTGCCTGGCTCTGGGGAAGTTTGGACATCAGTGCCAAGAACCTCAGGCTCTACTTTTTCCTTTAGATCTAAATTAGGCATTTGTACACCCTAAAGAATCAGAGCACACAAAGAGAGCAGATTCATTGATAAGAAGTCAGATTTGAGAATCAGGAGAAAAATAATAAATTTCCAATAAATCCCCAAAATTACATGAAAGCAGGTGATAGTTCTACCTACCAATCGATCTACAGATTCAAGACAATCCCTATCAAAATCCTAGCAGGCTTTTGTTGTAGAAATTGAGAAGTCAGTCCTAAAATTTATGTGGAAATGCAAATTGTTTGGAAATTCTGAAAAAAGTAGAACCAAGTTGGAAGACTTATACTACTGGATATCAAAACTTACTATAAAGCTATAGTACTCAAGACAGCACAGTATTAGTATCAGGGTAAATATATGGATCAAAGAACAAAACGGAGACCAGAAATAAACCTACATTTATAGTCAACTGATTTTCAACAAAGGTGTCAAGATAAATGGGAAAATTTAAACAAATGATACTGGTACAACTGGATATTCCTAACAACCCCCCACAAACGAACTTACACTTTTACCTCATACTACACACACACACACTCACACACACACCCTGAAAATGGATCTCATACCTAAATATAGAAGTTAAAACTATAAAACTTCTAGATGAAAACAAAAAGTAGTTTTGGGGCCTTGGGTTAGGAAAAGATTTCTTAGGACAATAAAAGCACAATCCATAGAAGCAGGGAGGAGGGAAATCAATAAACTACTCTTCAAACAGACACCATTATAAAAATGAAAAGGCAAACCACAGACTAGCAGAATATATTTGTAAAATCATATATCTGATAAATGACTTGTATCCAGATTATATAGCAAACTCTTAAAAGAAGTGTAAGATGACAAACAACCCAATAAAAAAAAGATCGGAACAGACACTTCATCAAGGAAGATATGCAAATGCTAATATGCACATGAAAAGATGCACACCATTGATCATTAAGGAAATGAAAATTAAAACCACAATGAGATACCACTACACACCCACTAGAATGGCTATAAGCAAAAAAACTGACAATATCAAGTGTTGGCAAAGACGAAGAAACTGGAGGCCTCTACATTACTGGTGGGAATGTAAAATGGTTCAGCCACTTTGAAAAACAGTTTGGCAGTTTCTTAAAAAGTTAAACATAAACTTACCATATAACCCAGCAATTCCACTCCTAGGTATCTACCCAAGAGAAATGAAAACATATGTCCACACAAAGACTTATACATGAATATTCATAGCATTTATTCATAATAGCCATAAACTGGAAACAATCTAACTGTCCACCAACTGGTAGATGGATAAACAAATATGGTATATCCATACAATGGAATATTGTCAGCCATAAAAAAGAATGAAGTACTAATACAGGCTAAAACATAGATGAACCTTCAACATTAGGCTAAGTGAAAGAAGCCAGACACAAAATTATATTGTATGATTCCATCTTTATGAAATTTCTACAAAGGCAAAAAACTACAGAGCCAGAAAGCAGATCAGGTGTTATCTGGGTTTGAGGGTAGGAATAGGAACCAACTACAATTAAACACAAAGGAACTTTCTGGGCTGATGGAAATATTCTAAAACTGAATTGTGGTGATTACTGCATAAATATGTAATTTATTAAATTTATTCAGTATCTACAATGACTGAATTCTATGGTATGCAAATTATACCTCGATAAAGCTGTTAAAAAAAATACATGAAACCAAGAGGAATTTTTCAAAAAGCTTAAGTCATGAGGATTTATTTTAAATAAATAAGAAAATAGCCTTCATTCCCATTAGCCTTTATCTTGTAAACCACCAAAAACAGCCACAATTTTTAAACTACACCTTGCTATCCCAAATTTTGGTACCAGGAGAAATTTAACTTCCTATACTTAGTAAACTGCTAACTTGTTATGGTGAACACAGTCTAACATTCAAATTTGGCCCAATGGATTTATCCACTCCTAAAAAAAAAAAAAAATGATGCATCTCACCATAAGGCTGACACCAGATTGGAAAAGCTCATATGGGTAGAGAATTCTTTCATAGTGTGACTTCAAAAGAGACCCAGTTCCTTTTCCTGGCAGATATCCCAAGCGACTACCCACTTTAGACCATTTCTTCTCCTTGGTGACCATTTCAAAACCTCCTTTGCTGGCAACAATCTGAAAACGAAGTAAACATTATTTAAGAAAAAAACACAGATTCATGTATTCTGACTCTATATCTGTCTGCTAAATACAAAAATTATTCTGAGCTTACACTTCTAATTTCCTTTCCACAAATACCCATAAAATTGTAACTTGTCAACACTTAAAGTATGAAATAAAGACAATGATTTTTTGAAGTTTTAATGTTGTGTCTATTTTCCATGAACTAGGCACTCAAAAACATTTAATGATTTACACTTTGTATGTTACATACCTTGAGAAAACTAAACAGGTTTATGTACTCAATATCCACAAGGAACTCAATATAAAATATGAATTAAAAACAGACCAAAAATGAACGTAAGAATAAATGTTAAGTTAAAGGGCGCCTGGGTGGCTCAGTTGGTTAAGTGTCTGACTTGGGCTCACATCATGATCTCACGGTTCATGGGTTCGAGCCCCACCTCAGGCTCTGTGCTGACAGTTCAGAGCTTGGAGCCTGATTCAGTTGTGTGTGTCTCTCTCTCTTTGCCCCTCCCCTGCTTGCGCTCTGACTCTCCCTCTCTCTCTCCTCTCTAAAAAATAAACATTAAAAACAAAATTTTTTTAAAGAATAAATTAAGGGGCGACTGGGTGGTTCAGTCAGTTAGGCCACTGACTTTGGCTCAGGTCATGATCTCGCACTCCGTGAGTTCAAGCCCCACATCGGGCTCTGTGCTGACAGCCTGCTTCGGATTCTGTGTCTCCTTCTCTCTCTTCCCCTCTGCCTCTTATGCTCTCTCTCTGTCTCTCTCAAAAGTAAATAAATATTTAAAAAAGAATAAATTAAGTTAGGGGCGCCTGGGTGGCTCAGACAGTTGAGCATCTGACTTTGGCTCAGGTCATGATCTTGCTGTCTGTGAGTTTGAGCCCCGCGTCAGGCTCTGTGTTGACAGCTTGGAGCCTGGAGCCTGCTTCAGATTCTGTGTCTCCCTCTCTCTCTGCCTCTCCCCTGCTCATACTCTGTGTCTCTCAAAAATAAATAAATGTTAAGGAAAAAAAGGATAAATTAAGTTATAAATTAAGTTATATAGGACACAAAATGAACGTAAATCGTGAATTAGAAAATGTACTAAATACCTTACAGAATTTAACAAAAACGTCACGCAAACAGGGGCACCTGAATGGCTTAGTCAGTTGAGCATCCAACTCTTGATTTTGGCTCAGGTCATGATCTCAAGGTCATGAGATCAAGCCCCACGTGGGACATGGAGCCTGTTTGGGATTCTCCCTCTCCCTCTGTCCCTCCTACCCCAAAAGAGAGGAAAGAAAGAAAGAGGAAACAAAAGAAAAATGTCAAGCAAACAATGGATTCAGAGGATATTTTGGAAAAGGCTATACTTTTTCAAAAGGAGAAGTTTTACATGGAAGTTTATGAAGGAATGGAGAAAAATCAGATTACAGTAGCAGACTTACTAAAGAACATACCATAGAATGTATTAATGTAGGAAAAGATGAGATACACTGGCCAATGTGGCTGAATGCTCCCATCAAATGAGGCACCAAATAGGGGCACTGGGGTGGCTCAGTCAGTTGAGCATCCAACTTCAGCTCAGGTCATGATCTTGTGGCTCGTGAGTTGGAGCCCCACATCAGGCTCGCTGCTGTCAGCACAGAGCCCACTTCAGACAGTTGTCCAACCTCTCTCTGTGCCCCTCCCCTCTTCACACTCTCTCTCTCTCAAAAATGAATAAACATTTTTTCAAAAAGACACTATATAGAATACACATGTATCAAGGTTCCCTGTCTTCCAGAAGTTGATACTGTATGTCTCAGACAGTCTTCAGTTGACTAACAACACAATAAAAAGGACTGTGACATAATCATTTAACTCAAAAAAAAAATTTTCCTCTTTGAGTATATACTACTGTATTTCTCTGTATCAAAAAAAAAGTTAAGAGAGGGGTGCCTGGCTGGCTCAGTCGGTGGAGCAGGAGACTCTTGATCTCAGGGCCATGAGTTTGAGCCCCACATTGACCACAGAGCTTACTTAAAAAAAAAAAAAAAAAAAAAGTTAAGAAACAAGTTAAACATAGAATTACCATATGATCCAACAATTGTACCCAAAAGAACTGAAAACAGGGATTTAAACAGATACCTGCAAACCAATGTTCACAGCAACATTATTCACAATAGTCAAAAGGTAGAAACAATCCAAAGGTCCATCAGGAGATGAATAAACCAAATGTGATATACATACAATGGAATATTATTCAGCCTTAAAAAGGAGTAAAATTAATACACGTGACATGATGAACCCTGAAAACATTATGCTAAGTAAAATAAGCCAAACACAAAAAAATGAATATTTTATGATTCCACT
This sequence comes from Lynx rufus, assembly GCF_022079265.1. Taxonomy (NCBI): domain Eukaryota; kingdom Metazoa; phylum Chordata; class Mammalia; order Carnivora; family Felidae; genus Lynx; species Lynx rufus. The sequence goes on along the minus strand of NW_025814889.1, from coordinate 37,292,488 downwards.
TATATGAAACACCTAGAATAAGCAAATTTATAGAGAGGGGAAGTAGAATAGAGGTCTGAAGGAAGAGTGGAAGTTCTGGAAACGAAGAACAGTGATGGTTGTATATTGTGAATGTACTTAATGCCACTGTACACTTAAAAAATGGTAACTTTTATGTTACACAGATTTTACCACAACTTTTTGTAAAAGGCTAAGAACATGGACTCTGGAGCCAGATTTCCAAAGTTCAAATCCCAGCTCTACTACTTAATAATTGTATGACCTTGGGCAACTTATATAATGTGTCTTGGAGTATTCACTATTATTAAAATATTAATAATTTAACAGCACCCACACTTTATTATGAGGCAGTTGTGAAGACAAACTAAATAAAACATGAAAAACCAGGACAAAATAAGCACTGTATCAATGTGAGCAGTATTATAATATCTACGTGTGTGGGCAGGAAGTGTGCGTGCTATAAATAAGCAAATGTTTTCAGCGCTTGTGCTCTACAACGCTATTATAGACAAAGATGAACTTACACCAAAGCAAAATTTCCCTCTACAGAAGTATGTGAAAGCTTGGTAGAAAACACATAAGTTCACATGCACAAGAGCTGAACACATCTCTAATTCTTTAGCTGTTTTTATCACACCCTCAGAGAAGCCCCCTCTGAGGCTAACCAGGGGAAAATTATAAAGAGAAGAAAGTTTATTTTTCCAATTTTGTAGTGTAGAGGAAGACACAATGAAGGTGTTTTAGAGGGCTGTCTGGAAGTAAGCAGATGAAGTAGAATGCCTTTCATTCATATTTTCCAGTGCTTCTATACTGTCAGCTACTGTTCTAGGTGCTTGAGACACATCTGTGAATAAAACAAAGATCTTTACCTTCATGGTGCTTACATTTTAGGGTGAAAAACAGGCAATACACATAATATGTAAATTTGAAAGTAATAAATCCTGTGGAAGAAATTTTAAAAACCAGTTAAAAAGCCTCACATGTAGCAGAGTGAAGGTTAACTGAAGTATTAAACAGTCACAAAAAACTTCATTATAAAGGTGAAATGTGAGGAAAGACTCCTTCAAGGTGAGGCAGTTACCCAAACAGATACACAGGGAATAGTAAGAGGAAGGGCCCCATGTTAGAATCATGCCTCAAGTGTTTGAGGAGCAATAAGGAAGCCACTGTGGCTGAAGCAAGTGGGGAGAAGTTAGAAAGGAAACAGCAGCTCTCTTAGTAATCTTTATTATACAATTATCACCATTACATTACACAATACTCTATATTCAAAGCACTTCAAGCTCAATTTCCATTAGTAATGATATATCTTCATGGATCCCACCCAGTTTTTTTTTTTTTTAATTTTTTTTCAACGTTTTTTATTTATTTTTGGGACAGAGAGAGACAGAGCATGAACGGGGGAGGGGCAGAGAGAGAGGGAGACACAGAATCGGAAACAGGCTCCAGGCTCCGAGCCATCAGCCCAGAGCCTGACGCGGGGCTCGAACTCACAGACCGCGAGATCGTGACCTGGCTGAAGTCGGACGCTTAACCGACTGCGCCACCCAGGCGCCCCGTTTTTTTTTTTTTTTTTTTTTTTTTTTAATTTTTTTTCCCCACCCAGTTTTAAGATGATTACCGGCATGCAGCTGTGAAAATAACAGCCAGCACAGTCAGAGTATAGCCAAGAAATAAGATGAAACTATCTCACAAAGAAATCAAAACTATGACTTTGGCATCATGCATACAACACTCTAACAATCTAACAAGGCCCGATACTATCAAAACACACAAAACTTTACACTTGGTTTTCTTCAGCTGACAGATTCAAGAATTATCATGTATAATTTCAAAATATAAACCATTTACTCCAAACATTTTGCCATGAAATATATCACACCACTATCACTAGAAAAATATCACTTATGAGCCATGCCCTACAAAAGATGCCATGCACTTAAACTGAACAAAGTGGAGACAAGCCCTTAATCAAAATTTAACCAAAGAGTCATGTTAATCAAGGCCAAAATTAAAACGAAGTCTGGTTAGCAAGAGAATTTTAACAGACATGAAGTAGTAGTGTTCTACTTAAAAGCTCTCTCTCAAGCATCCATTAAAAAGACAGTAAAGGAACAAAAAGGCAAAGGACCAAGAAAAAAGCAGATGTAGAAGTGAAAACCTAGCAGGCAGAACCAAAAACCAACCAAGTACCTTCAACAGAAGAAAGTCAAGGAGAAGCTTTCCAATACAGAACCTGGAAAGGCTTAAGAAATGGAAGCAGCAGTACCTTTAAAATCAGAGATGGCAGTAAAACAGAGAACAGGACTGGCTGAAAACCTGTATAAAAGCAATTAGACCTCCCCCAGTCAGCACAGCCGGGCAACTATTGCTCTCTAACCCTAGCAGAAAACTAGAGATTTACTTTCAGAGAGTTTGAAAAGAAGGGACTCTACCCTAAGAGAAATATGTAAGCCAAGTATAGGATCAGTCTAATAGTCTAATAATCTAGCATCAGGTTATTAGTCTCACATTCAACTAATAAAAGTTCAAAAAGAGAGAAAAGTGGAAGAAATTATCAAATACAAAAAACACAAGAAAAGTTACAAAAACTCAAAGACACGAGTTCAGATTAGAAAAGTTATCAAGTGCAATAAAAAATATTAAATGAGGAGGGTCACCTGGGTGGCTCAGTTAGTTGAGTGTCGGACTCTTGATTTCGGCTCAGGTCATGATCTCACTGTCTGTGGGTTCAAGCCCTGAGGGGAGGGAGCTCCACACTGACAGTGCAGGGCCTGCTTACGACTCCCCCCCCCCCGCCGCTCCCCCCAACACTGGCGCACACTTTCTCTCCCTCAAAGTAAATAAACTTAAAAAAACTAAAATTAAAAAAACAGGTATTAAATGAGGAAGTGGACATTCTCTCTTCAGAAGAGGTTTCCTGGAGGAGGGTTTCAGAAAGGCTATGAAGAAGGCAATAGTGTAGGTATAAATGAAGGAAGACAATATGGCACATTACATGGAGTTAAAAATCAGCTCTGAGATGGAGTGCTACCAAAGTGTTGCTTTTGCTTGGCAATGTCTCCTCCACAGTTATGCCACTGAGAAAGACAGCAAAAGGATGAAAGTCTTAGAATCATTGACTGGAATGATTCACAAATTCCCTTATGATGATCCTACTTACAATAAACTTAATAAAGACTTAGACAAAAATAAAAGGTAAATGTGAACAGCTTTGTTCACTATTGAATGTTTAGCGGGACTTTACAATTAGTGTGAAAGGTTCTGGACTTTCACTGTTAAGAATGATAGATGAACAAAGACCAAAAATCAAGGAATGGATGTCCATCTTTTAAGTGTTTAAAAAGGTGATTAAAAGCAAAACTTTAAAGGAAACAAACACGTATGTATATAATGAAGATAAACACATACTAATACATATACCACTGTGAAATCTCAAGACACTGGGAATAAAGATTACGTTCTATGTCTTCAAGAAAAAGAAAGCCACATAGGAAGGAACAAGAACTAATACAGCATCATTCTTCTCAAAAGCAACACTGGAAGCTGAAAGATCATGGAATAAAGTTTCAAAACGCTAAAGGAAAACAATTTACAATCTAGACTTTTAAACCCCACCAAACTACTACTAAAGCGTAAGAGTAGACCATTTTTAGACAGGCAAAAAATTTACATTCCATTTACCTTCTTGTTCATGAAACTAACAGAAGAAATGCTTCATCAAAATAGGAGTGAACCAAGTAATAGGAAGATTTGAAACAAGGAGAGAGGCAAAGGGAATTCCCAGAATGATAACAGTGAAAGGAAGTTCCAAGCTGACAGCTAACCTTAAAAAACAAGCAGTCTGGATTGAAGCAGAAAATAGAACTCCAGAGGACTGGCTCCAAGAACAAAGTGAAACTGATAGATTACCTGACAGGTGAAGCATAGAGAGAGAGTTAAACTGCTGCTGGAAAATCTGAAAACAAATTTTTGATGGTTACAAAGAAATATTACAAAATGAAAACAAGGAGGATTATTAACCCCAAGGAAAATAAAAATTGGTATAAGGAAACAATCATGGCACACTATAAGGCTCAGGTACAAATAATATTTGTATTTACAGTTAGAGTAAAAATGTTTGATTAATAAAAAACTGATCTAACTACACTAGAATGGAAGAGGGGAATTATGTAAGGATTTAGGTTTCCTACACCCTTTCTCCATCTTTAATGGTAGAAATACAGTGTATAATACTTAAAACTGAAAAATGAACTAGCATGAGTATATTACTTGAAATACAAAAATCAAAATCAGAAATGGCTAGGGGTGGCTCAGTCAGTTAAGCGTTCGACTTCAGCTCAGATCATAATCTCGTGGTCTGTGAGTTCAAGCCCCACATCGGGCTCTGTGCTGACAGCTCAGAGCCTGGATCCTGCTTCGGATTCTGTGTCTCCCTCTTTCTTTGCCCCTCCCCACTCACACTATCTCTCAAAAATGAATAAATGTTAAAAAAATAAATATAAAAATAAATGGCTAAAAGAATTGAACATGATTAGCTCTGAGGAGTGGGAATGGGAGTGGAGAGGTGGAGAAGGAAGAATGTTGGTTTTCATTTTAAGCCTTATATTTTAAAAAGTATTACATTGACAAAAAAATTTTAAGGGCTAGAATGAATGTTCCTTGCTGCACTGATTATAAACAGTAATTGTTAATGTCAAACTCCTTTAAATTATAGACATTCCAAGCAATACTTCTTATAATAAAAAATAGCCAGGAAGACAAATGATTTAATCAACACGGGAAACCATCAAATTGACAATTTAATGACTGAGACTGAAAATTTGCTTCCCATTATAAAGTAGTGGGAATTAAAGTGTTTCAAAATCATGTCTGTAATAACACAAATTCCAGAGATGCTCACCAGCTGTCAGCCAATTATAATCTTTTCTCTTTTTAAGTAAAGGGCATACCCAACAACCTAAACGTATCAGAACTCTCATATATATAAACTCTCACATATTTTCTGTAGTTTTCACCCTGAGCTCCTTGCTACAAAGTAAAATGTCATGGTAATGAAATATTCACCCAATGACAGAGGTCAGAATAGTGATTACCTCTGGGGAGAAGTACTGACCACAAGGGAGACGAAGGAGCCTGCTAGAGCCTGTAAATGTTCTACATCCTGATCTGGGTGGTGGTTACCTGAGTGTATACATATATAAAGATTGATCCAAAAAAAAAGAAAAAAAGATTGATCCAGCTGTCCATTTAAGATTTGTGCATTGCACTCTAAGTTTCCCCCAACGTAAAGAAAAAAAGTTCATGTAGTGAGAAGCAGCAAGCTCACCATTTAGGTGACATTTAGGAAACAAAGTATTATACCGGAAACAAAGTATTATACCATGCAAACAAAACAACTACAAATCAAAACTTAGATCTACCTCTTAGTTTTACATCTTAGGTTTATAAGCACTCCCAAAGATTAGGGGAAACAGATGTCCATGGGTACTTAAAAGACGAGACTCCAATAAACACCAGGACAATCAAACTTAACCTTTCATCACAATATATTTTCAACATACTCTCTTAAGTATTTAAATGAGATATATTTTACTAGTAGTTTTTCTCTTTGCACAAAAAGAAACTGGGTTTCTCAAGATGGAGTTAAACTGGCAAGATGACAAATACAATACAGAACTGTGAACAACTAGGTATTCAGGTTACCTCTAAAGCCCCTTTTTACTTTTGAAATGCTACAATTCAGTAAAACCAAGAATGCAATCTAATTTACCATCAGAGTAATGTTAATTTTTTTTCTTAATTGAGCAAGAGCACACTTGCATGCGCAAGCGGGGGGGGGGGGCGGGGGGGAGGGAGAAAGAGAGAGGGAGAAAGGAAAGGAAGGAGACAGGAGAAAGAGAGAGAGACAGAGAGAGACAGCGAGAATCCCAAGGAGGCTCCTTGCTGTCAGCATGGGAGCCCAATGCAGAGCTCAAACCCATGAACCATGAGATCATGACCTGAGCTGAAATCAAGAGTCAGCCACTTAACCAACTGAGACACCCAAGTATCCTCCAAGTGTTTTTTTATCTACTCTTTTTTTTTTAATGTTTATTTATTTTAGGTATTTACCTTTTAATTGGAAAATTACTGAAACAGGAACAACTTCAATTTGATAGATTATCTACTTATATAAAATACTTATTCTAGCAAATTCCATAAAACCAAGGTACATGGAGTTTTAGCCAAAAATTATCATAACCCTATTGTTATTAATGATTAATTTTTGAAAATTTCTTTAAACTATCTAAAGGGGGGCCTGGGTGGCTTGGTCGGTTAAGCGTCCGACTTCAGCTCAGGTCATGATCTCACGGTCCGTGAGTTCAAGCCCCGCGTCGGGCTCTGTGCTGACAGCTCAGAGCCTGGAGCCTGTTTCAGAGTCTGTGTCTCCCTCTCTCTCTGCCCCTCCCCTGTTCATGCTCTGTCTCTCTCTGTCTCAAAAATAAATAAACGTTAAAAAAAAAAAATTAAAAAAAAATAAACTATCTAAACTGAACCAAACATATTCAGAACTTTAAACAGCATCACATAGCAAAACTTAATAATTAAGCTTTCACTGAATAAAAATGTAAAAAAGAAAAAAATTCTTAAAATTTTTTAATAAAGACTTTTGTTTATTTATTTTCGAGAGAGAGTGAGAGAGACAGAGCAGGAGCAGGAGAGGTAGAGAGAAAGGAAGACACAGAATCCAAAGGAAGTTCCAGGCTCCGAGCTATCAGCACAGAGCCTGACACGGGGCTTGAACTCACAAACCATGAGATCATGACCTGAGCCGAAGTCAGATGCTTAACTGACTGAGCCACCCAGGCGCACCCTTAAAACTAAATTTTTATCCTAATGGTTCCCTACAAGACACAAACTCATCCCTCATATTCACATATACTTTGCTCTTTGGTATCATCAATTTTCATACAACTATACTAGATAATTCTCAGGATGGTGTTCAATTATTGATATCAGTACTAAACTTTATCAGATGAAAGAAGCCTATAACCATATTTTAGCATAAGACTACACATCCCAGAATTTTTAGAGCATTCTAACCTGACACTAAATTTAAAATGCATTACGGGGTGCCTGGGTGGCTCAGTTGGTTGAATGTCCAACTCCTGATTTAGGCTCGGGTAGTGATCCTGAGGTCCTGGGATCAAGACCTGTGTCAGGCTCTGCAGTAAGAGTGGAACCCACTTAAGATTCTCTTTCTCTCACTCTCCCCTTCTCCCTCTCCCTCCGCCCCTCCCTCAAGTGTGTGCATGGGCACTCTCTCTCTCTCTCTCTCTCTCTCAAAAAATCATAAATTTGTTGCCTTAAAAAAAATGTGTTACAAAAAATATTTTTTTTTGATGTTTCTTTATTGTGAGAGAAAAGAGTGAGCATGAGCAGGGGAAGAACACAGAGAGAAAGAATCCCAAGCAGGCTCCATGCTGCTGTCAGTGCAGAGCCTGACCCAGGGCTGCATCTCATGAACCTTGAGATCGTGACCTGAGCTGAAATCAAGAGTCAGACACTTAACTGACTGAACCACCCAGATGCCCACAAAAAATAATTTAAGTATGTTTGTCTCATTTTTCCTTGATAGTGAAATCTCCAAAATTAACTCTGTAACTTGAATAACTTTTTATTTCAACACAGTACATCAAAGACATGAAAGACCACTCAAAAATAGATGTTTTGCAAAATTTCTCAGATAATCAAGCTGTCTTTACTCACAAGTCAGAACAATCATACATTTTATTATATTAACAAAACAGGTTTTCAAGGTAATTCAAATGCTCTTGCAGGTCAGTTAGTTCTTTTCACATTAGGAAATATAATGTTACAAAATTAACATAAATTTAGGTAAAAATCAGTCTAAACTCTTCACTCTTAAGTTTTCAAGCTCTTATTCATTCTGGATAATGCTGGCTTCAGTTAACACTACTTATAGGTATTAATACAACTGATATGTACCACACTCAAGAATGGTGAGCAAATGAATCTCTTTAACAAATTTTCAATTCAGAAGTAGAATAAAAATGGCAAGCTCAACATAAGACATCATACCCTCAACACAAGATACTATTAATAGATTGGCATCATTTCTTTTGTATAATGTTTATCAGAGTCTACTAGTATGAATCATTAAATATGTTAAATCTCATAACAAATTATGAAATAATTTTAAAGGTAACTTCAGAATCTGTCATTTACATTTATTCATGCTTGCATTTCATTGTCAAACAAATCCCACATAGGAAACAATGTTTTCCATAAAGTTTATTGGAAATTTCTAATTTCACAGATTCACTAGGCTCTGCTCCAATTTCTAAACCAAGTACAAGCCTCACCTTGCTCAAAGCATACAGATCCAGGATTTTTCTCTCCACCACTGGAATCTTCAAGGTAGATCCTTGGAGCTCCCAAAATTTTGCTAATTGATCCAAGAAGTCCAGTCTCACTCTGGTCATTGCCTAAGATTATTAAAAAACAGAAACCAGAAATAGGAATTAAGTTATGGTTGAAAATAAATGAGCTTTACTTAACAGAGGTACTCATCTCTCTAAAGAAATTCGTATCGCTTAGTCCAACCCTGTAAAATAAGACAATAATAGAGAAAATACTACTAATAAACTTTATTCACTAAGGCAAAAAAGTCACTCTAATTATGAGAAATGCTCTCATATTTTATCAACCAAAGAAATTTCTTTCTAAGAGTTGGCTTAACTAAGCTAAGCAGAAAATGTAGTAAATCGGATTATTCTAAGCATTCTATCATTTCATCTGTATAAACTATATATACCTCAGGTACACTAACTTTCTACCCCACTGATATTAAGATCCTTCATCAAGTATCTAATTACAAGAAACTTAAAGGGAAAAAAAGTATTAAAATCTCAGAAAATAAATGTTTCAGAAACATCAAGGGAAAAAAAACACCTTACTATGACATATTAAACCTCAGCTAAGAATTCTCTTTTGTACTCTGAAACAGTTTTCTACCACACCGAAGTATCTTCTGATAATCCAGCAGACTGGAAAAGCAATAATATTTAAATAGACTTCAATTTAGAAAACATAAAAGAGACAAATAATATTTAAAGGGAAATCTTAATAAATCAGATTACGAGTCCTGGAAAAGTTCTGTTAAAGCCAAATATAACCTCTGAAAACCTTTGATAAAATTTTAAAACCTACTTTCCAAAGACCTCAAGAAACAGAATCTTCCAACATTAACATAAAATTTTTATAGAATAGTAAGTGCCAAAGGAAACAGAACTTGAGAATTCCAGGTCTCTGCAGGTAAGTACTGGATATTTCCACTATGAAAAACACAGTTTCCTGTAATAAAAAAAAAAAAAAATAGCTTCCCATAATCCCATTTAAGTGGAAAAACTATAACAACTACTTTTTATGATGTGTTTTTATCAGAAACTTCCTTCCATTCAATCTCAATTAACATTAATTCTGAGCCCTGGTACATAAGCTTCTCAAAGTTCTCTACTGGAGCCCTGACATAAACAATGAATCAGGAGGCAGAAATGGTGACACAACACCCACCTCAAGTTCATTCAGGCGCTGGACTCTGGGAGTGAAACGAAAGCTTTTTACTTCACATGCAAATGGAGGTTGCCAATCCTAAAGAGAAAGATTTTTTTTTTAAACATACTGATATATAAAGAAAGAATCTATTATTTATTCCCTTAATTTAAAGGATGAGTAGCCACAAATCATGATGACAGCAGGTCAACTTTAAGTCTTTTTCACTGTAGAAACAGAAAGAGTAACATTCTTTAGGTGATATAATTTAATATTACTTACCTCCAATCACTTATCTATCATATTCTAATTTTAAAATTACTTTATCTATAAACCCTCCTCAAATTTCAACAATCCCACTCTATAACCCAATATTATGCTTTCCCCAATTACTCAAGTGGAATGCAGTGAGCTCATGTATCACAACACAGTGTCTAATAAACATCTAAATTTACCAAATTAAAAAGAAAACAGAATTTGAAAGAAACTAAAAAGGGTAAAAGATTAAAAAATCATTTTTAAAGTACTTATATAATTGGATATCTTTTTTTTATTCATGTGTAATGTGACACAGCACTTTACAGTCTATGTTATGTTACATAAATGTTTTGTTCAAAGCCTGGTTTCTCGGCACCCAAATATTAAAAAAAAAAAAAAAAAAAAGTAAGCAAATCCACAGAACAAGCACAATTCCTGATTGGAGTTGTGGTGTAACTGAAATGAGATAGCACAATTTGAGCAGGGTTCTAGAAAAAATACTTTGATTTGGCCTAAATAAGAGTAAATCTACTTAAAAATATGAGAAGTAGTCAAGTATTTTTTTCTTACCTTGGAAACTAAAGAAATCCACCAATATAGAAATTAAATTCTGCTTGCAAACAAGATTTTATTTTTAGTAATAATACGACATACAAAGAGATGATATATTATTTCTTTTTTTTTAGTAATAAAAAACATGTATTTTTTTTTTTTACCTAAAGGAACCCTGAATACAATTTCTAATTCATAAATGGCAACAAAGTAGATGAAAATGTGGTTGTTTGAGAAAAATTTCAGTGCTTAAAGTTTTGCTAGTATTAGGTAATTTTGATAGGTAAACAGTTAAATGAAGTTTTTGGAGGATGGTAATGCCCATCATTGATCATAGCAATAGCTTTTAATCCTTTGCTTGTGATTGATAGTCTATAAACCTTAATCAAATTCATTAAGCATAAACAGGTTTAGTAGCATGTCTGGGTTTCAGAATCAGACTGATCTAGGTTCAAAATCTATTTTGCCACACGCCCAAGATCATATATTTAATAAGTTATGTAACTTATTCAGACCTGTCTCACCTATAAAACAAGACGTTATTTACCTCCTAGGGCTTCAAAGAATATTAAGTGAAATAATCTGTAGGTTTATTATCTAAATCCCTCCTCCTCCTCCCCCCCCCCATCTTAAACTCTTTATTCTCTATGGTGCACACACTACTGTGGTAGTCTGTGGTGAGAACACTTTTCAAATGCAACACGCATAAAAGTACTTCATCTTTTATTCTTATAACTAGTAGACAAAACATAAAGTGTCCCTTTAAGAAGCACCGAAGGCAACAGTTCAAATTTAAATGTGCATTAAGTTGCTAGAGGACTTGCTAGAAAAACACGTTCTAGAACTTCCACATCCAGAAACTGATTCTAGTCTGGGAATGAGGCCTAGAGATGTGCATTTTAACAAGCATCTGGTTGAGCCTGGCGCAGGTGGACCAAGAACATTATTTGGAAAACGTTGGTCTTATGGGTAAAGAAAAAAAAGCTTTTGACCTTGAGCAAATCACTCAACCTCTTGGGGCACTAATTCCCCCCAAAGGGGAGTACCTGCTTTCCTTACTTTAAAGATTGAGAATTATAAAAAAAACTATAGGCAGTTATTTGCAGTAACTGCAATTGATAAATCTTTGAACCTTGGTTCCTATGTCAAAAGATCCAACGTTTTCTTCCACATCTATTACTGACCAATTCCTCTTAAACCTCAAAATTCTGTAATAAATGCTGCTCCTTCTCCTCCCCTGGGAAGACTTTTTCAGTGCGGCAACAGAGTCTAGGGCTCTTGTTTGGTAATATCATCCTAGGGGACAACTACATCTCAGATTACCATTTAAGAAACCTTAGCCTTGAGATGAGGCCTCCAAATATTTAATAAGTTAAGCATTAATAGGACTTGGTTAAAGAAATAACCAATTCAAGGGCAATTTTTACTATAGCACCATAAGAAGAGAGTACAGTACATGAGGATAAGACATGCCATGTCATAAACTTCAAACACCTTCCTGACCAACGAAAGGCCTGAAGTCTTTTGTTACCCCTGCCTACAGTCAAACAAGAAAAGTACCAGTTCCCAAGTTCTAGGCGGAAAGGCCCCTGGGACACCACTCGCAGGCTCAGACCTTCCTACGTTAAGACTGCAAAAGAAACCAAGGCAAGAACATCTACAAACTTAGCTTCTAGCTGTTGAGAAATGAGAGACAGTAAGTATGAAAGGACAGAAGGACTGAAAAAGTAAAGCTAAAGCACTCTCCCTTCCCTTTCTCCTCGGACTCCGGTACCTTGGGCGGTCGGATTTTGCAGATGCCGGTTTTCTCCGCCAGAGGCCGGATGCGGCCGATAAAGCTGAGCGGGTCTGTGAACTCCTCCCAGCTGGGCTCAAAGACTGGGCACTCCGGTGGGGGCACGAACTCCGCCGCGTAGCCCCCCGGCCCCACGCCTGCCATGGCAATACCGGGGGGGGGGTCCCCGTGGGGGAACAGGTGGAGAAAGGCTCAGTGAAGCCCACCGAACTCTCTCACGTCTCCTGACAGGGGCCGAAGCTCATCTTCTCGGGCAAGAACCGCTCAACACAGGAACCCCACAGTCGCTTCCTCTTCTCGTTTGTTATTGTTTCCTTCGGGGTTTTTCCTCTCTGGGTCAGGACTTTTCCGGAAGTTAATGTACTGTCAAATCCCTCCGCCACCACAGAAACAGAATCCCTCCGCAGCAACGCGACGCCTCGTCGTTTCGCCCTTCTTCTTCCTCCCTTTGCCGGCAATCCGGTGTCGTTCCTTGTCTGCGGAAGTTCCGCGCTGTCCGACGACTTTCAGCGGCACACCCCTGAGGTCGCACGAGCTCACCTCAGGAAAGATACCGGCGGGGAGAAAGCAGTCAGGGCTCAGGAGGGGCGCACTCTTCCGGCGCGGAGGAATGTGTAATGCCCCAGAGGGCAGAGGTTCTGCTTCCGGTGAGGAGGGTTCTGTTCCCCTTTGTGTATAAATGACACGGAAACAAACTCGACCTGCTTTCCGCGAGCCTATCTGGCAGTCCTGGCATCGCGGCTTGTTTTAACGTACCTGTCTTTTCCCACATAATCAGCTTTTTCAGCATCTGGCTCTTTCTTTAGTATTTTGACTGTTAGTATCTCTTCCAAATAATCTCCCTTGGCCACTCCATAGCCGCCTCATCTCCGTGACAACAGGTTCGGATCGAATCTGTCCCCCAAATCCTGCCAGCCGGCCTTAGTCCCCGTCTAGGAATTGCTTTTCGTGGAAGACACCGCTCTTGACCTTACTTTTCCAGCAATTGACAACCCCAAGTCATCTCAACAGCAAGCACTTTACTACCACACGCTTCGTAAACTTTTCTCAATACGCTGTAAAGACTATGGCAAACCTTCTGATCCCGCTTGTTAAAAGTTTCTGTGCCAGTGTACATCTCCACTTACTCCAAATTGTGGAAAATAACGTAGAAAGAACTAAAGAAGAAACTGAAAAGGTAGTTCGAGTATTAAATATTTATTGTAAGGAGACTTCCTTTCCAGAGCTTTTTTTCATACTCCCTGTGCAATCTCGGCTACCCCAGGACCTGAATTACCAACTGTGGTTGATAACTCCCAAAACTGTATTTTCAGACAAGGTTTTTCTCTTGATTTCGAAACCAATACATCTAGCTACCTGCGAGACAACCCCACGTCGTCAATTCAAGTACCTACTGTTTTTTCGGTGTTTCCTGTTTCCGTGAATGACTTCACCTACTCAGTTGCCTGAGCCAGAAATCTAGAGCTAATCCTTAACTCCTCCCTTACTATGTACTATTGGGTGTCAAGTCTGTCTAGAGATTCACCTAAAAATCTTAAACCCACCCATGTAACTTCATCCTCACGTATCACTATCTTAATTTAAGTTCTCTCTCACCTGAACTATGATAGCTCAGTTCTTACCCCCCTCTCAAATCCCATTCCATTCAGTTGTCAGATTGCTTTGTCTAAAATCCAGAATACACCTTGTCCCCTCATCTCCAAACTCAACGATTCCAAACTCCTTTCTTATTTGCCACCTTACTCCCAAGCTTTGTGGTGGCTTTAATGCACTGTGCCTTCTCTCATCTCTGAGCCTCCACAGATAATGTTTCCTCTGTCTGGAACACGTTTGTACTCTCCTGACCCCACCCCACGGTTTCATATATCCCCTTTCTAACCTACTCATCTTTCATATATCAGTTTAAATATGACTTCCTCTGGAAAGCTTTCCTTAACTCTCTAGCGTCATTTACCCAACAGCAACCTGTACTTCCTTATCAAACTTTTTGGAATTTCTTCATTGCCATTGGTGTATAGAAGGTATGCAATAAACATCTGTTAAATAAGTATCTGTTGAATGAGTGGGTGGATTCACCCAATAAATTTACTTTGTGTTTCATTGCCTCATCTACATTTACATATAACAAATTTTAAGACTCTACTAAGGTGTGGCATATATGATATCCCATCATTTGTTTATAGTATCCGTAAAAGTTAATGCCCAGTTACTACACCCACCAGCCTCAAACCCATACACAAACATTTGTTTCAGTTAGCCTTTGTTATGTAACAAACTACCCCAAAACTTAATGGCTAAAAAAACTTAGTGGCTAAAAATGAAAACTATTACTGCAATTCTGTGGGTTGGCAATCCGGTGTTTTCATGGTTCCCCTGGGATCACTTCTGCAGCTACAGGCATCTGACAGCTTAACTGGAGTTGGAGGATCCACTATGGCCTCATCACATATCTGGCAGTTGGTGCTGGATGTTGGCTGGGAAGCCTCAGTTCTCCACATGACTTCTCATCCTGGATAGGATAGACTGTGTTTCTTCATAACATGGTCTTAACATTCCAGGAGTGTGAGAATGGAAGCCTAGGCCTAAGTCTTAGGATCCAAAATGTACAAGATCACTTCTGTCATATTCTGTTGGCCAAGGCAGATCATAAGGCCAGTTCAGATTCGAGAAGGTGGTGAAATGGACTACATATCTTGATGGGAAGAACAATAATATCACATTGCAAAGGGATGTAGAGAAAAGTGTGATTTGTCACACACAATTATAATGAGTCACAATAAAATCTGATTTAAAAATCAAATTTTTACTATTTAAATCTGAAAATCCACATTACTCACAACAGAAATAATGAAATTCTAAGTAAACCAAGTAACACTGAAATAATCATTAAATATGTAAATTAAAGTATAATTGTTTTGCTTTTATATTACTAACAGAGCAGCAAAGCCTTGATTGATCCTCAGAATAAACACAAACTCCTAAAAGCTTTGTTTCTCTTACTTTCCTTTTGATCTTTCAAGGTATACTTACCTAGTACTTTAAACTGTCTCCCTAGTATTTAAATTCATTCAGTGATTATCCTCAATCATTTATTTGCCTTAATATGCCTGAAAAATCTGTAGCAGTCAATTTAGCAGTGAGTCTATAAGAGAAACACAGTGAATATCTCTACTGGGGATGGAAAAAACTTATCCAGTTTTACCCACATGAGATTCTAATCCTCCCCTCCAGGAGTATCACCCACCCTCACCCCTCATACCCATCCCTTTGAGAATCACTATTGTAAAAGTTTCTTATGGTTTGTTTCCCTCTCTGTTTCTATCTTATTTTTGCTTCCCTTTCCCTATATTCATCTGTTTTGTTTCTTAAATTCCACATGAGTGAAATTGTATATTTGTCTTTCTCTGACTTATTTTGCTTAACATAATACACTCTAGTTCCATCCACATTGTTGCAAATGTCAAGATTTCATTCCATTCTTTTTGATCATCAAGTAATATTCCATCGTGTGTGTGTGTGTGTGTGTGTGTGTGTGTGTGTGTGTGTGTGTGTGTCTTCTTTATCCATTCATCAGTCGATGTTACATAACAAAGGCTCTTTCCATACTTTGGCTACAGTCGATAGTGCTGCCATAAACATTGGAGTACATGTGTCCCTTCAAATCAGCATTTTTGTATTCTTTGGATAAATACCTAGTAGTGCAATTGCTGGGTCGTAGGGTAGTTCTGTTTTTAATTTTTTGAGGCACCTCCATACTATTTTCCAGAGTGACTGCACCAGTTTGCATTCCCACCAACAGTGCAAAAGGGTTCCTCTTTCTCTGCATCCTCACCAATATCGGTTGTTTCCTGAGTTGTTAATTTTAGCCATTCTGACAGGTGTGAGGCGGTATCTCATTCTGGTTTTCATTTGTATTTCCCTGATGATAAGATGTTGAGCATTTTTTCATGTGTCTGTTAGCCATCTGGATGTCTTCTTTGAAAAAATGTCTATTCATGGTTTTTGCCCATTTCTTCACTGGACTATTTGTTTTCTGGGTGTTGAGTTTGACAATTCTTTATAGATTTTGGATACTCACCCTTTATCTGATATCTCATTTGCAAATATCTTTTCCCATTCTCTCAGTTGCCTTTTAGTTTTGCTAAACTAAAACTTTAGTTTTGCTGATTGTTTCCTTCACTATGCAGAAGCTATTTCTCTTGATGAGGTCCCAGAAGTTCATTTTTGCTTTTGTTTCCCTTGCCTCTGGAGACATGTCAAGCAAGAAGTTGCTGCGGCCAAGCTGCAAGAGGTTGTTGCCTGTTTTCTCCTATAGGATTTTGATGGCTTCCTGTTTTACGTTTTAGCTCTTTCATCCACTTTGAGTTTATTTTTGTGTATGGTGTAACAAAGTGGTCCAGGTTCATTTTTCTGCATGTCGCTGTCCAGTTCTCCCAACACCATTTGGTGAAGACACTGTCTTTATTCCATTGGATATTCTTTCCTGCTTTGTCAAAGATTAGTTGCCCATATGTTTGTGGATCCATTTCTGTGTTCTCTATTCTGTTCCATTGATCTATTTGTCTGTTTTTTTGTGCCAGTACCATACTGTCTTGATGATTACAGCTTTATAATATAGCTTGAATTCTGGAATTGTGATGCCTCCATCTTTGGTTTTCTTTTTCAACATTACTTTGCCCGTGGTTAATCAGCTCTAATGAGGGCTTTCTGCACGTAGTATGTTAATATTGACTGTCAATAGTGCTTGGGTCTCAGGGAAGAACAGTTAGGTATAGCTGTAGTTTACAGGTGCTGTTTTCAGTAGTTAAGCTATTCTTAAAAACTTTTGAGAAAAAATTAAATAATATTTAAAAATTATGTTTTATACAAAATTTGCTGTCCTTGGTGCTAGAATAGGATAAAATGAATATCCAACTCTGATAATCATCTAGCTAGGCTGTGATCTCTGAATTTATTAAAAAACGTAATAAAACTTCATAAATTCAGACTAATTGAAGGAAGGCAAGTTGCTGAGAGCCAAAATTAAAAATTACTAAATTTGTAAGGAAAGGCTATTTCGTTTCAAATATACTTTCTACCAGTGGTTCTCAAACTTTTTGGTCTCGGGACCATTTTGTACTCTTAAAAATTATTGAGAACCAGGCACCTAGGTAGCTCAGTTAGTTAAGCATCTGACTCTTGATCTCAGGTTAGGTCATGATCTCGCAGTTTGTGGGATCGAGCCCTGTGTCAGGCTCTGCACTGACAGTATGGAGCCTGCTTAGGATTCCCTCTTTCTCCTTCTCTCCCCCATCTCACATGTGAGCACTCTCTCTCTAAGTAAGTAGACTATTAAAAATAATAATAATAATAAATAATAAACCCCTTACATGTTGTATTAATCAGCTTTCTCCAGAGAAACAAGACCAATAGAATGGAGAGAGATAGAGAGAGAGAAAATGAGGAATTAGCTCACACAATTATGGAGGCCGGCAAGTCCAAAATCTGCAGTGTCGGCTAGCAGGCTGGAGTCTTAGGAAAGTTGATGTTCCACTCCAATGACTAGCAGGCTGGAAACCCAAGAAAGAAGATGGTTCAGATAAATTCTGAAGGCGCTTTGCAGGAGAATTCCATCTAGCTTGGGGAGGCTGGATTTGTGTTCTATTCAAGCTTTCAGCTGATTAAATGAGACCCACCCACTATGAAGAAAAATCTGCTTGACTCAGAGTTTATTGATTAAATGTTAACCTCATCCAAAAAAAACCCCTCCAAGGTGACACATAAAATTAACCATTACACATGTTAATATATATATATATATATATATAATATTTTTTTTCTAAAAGGAATTTAGTGATAAAAGTAGCTTGAGTTTACATTTTTTGAAAAACTTTTTAATGTTTGGCTTAGTAAGACCAAGCTGGATTCTTATACCTGTTTCTGTATTAAATCTTTTGGGATATATTGTTTGGGTTGAAATATATGGGAAAAAATCCAGCATCACACAGATATGTAGTTGGAAAGGAAATAGTATTTTTTCAATATTTAGCCCTTTCAGATAATTGTAATTACTTTTTCCATTTTTTTTTTTTTCATTTTAGAGAGAGCACGCAAGCAGGGGAGAGGGGTGGGGGGGTGGGGAGAGAGAGAGTGGGAATCCCAAGCAGGGTCCACACTCAGTGCAGACCCAATGCAGGGCTCAATTCCACAAACTGTGAGATCATGACCTGAGCCAAAATCAAGAGTCAACCAACTGAGCCACCCAGGCACCCTGATAATTGTAATTTCTTAAAGGTTAGCAATATGGAATCTAAAACTTTATCAATGAACTTTTTGTACTCTGTTACGTTAAAATGGTAGTCAACATTGTCCTTGAATGGATTTTTTACTCAGTCATGATTTTGTAACATCATGCATTGGTCATTTTGATAATATTATTTCAATATTATAACTGAGTTATATAGATCTTCCTAATGTTGATGCACATAATTATATAATATAAAAAAATCATAGCAATATTACCATTGATGTTCTCAGAAAATTGAGAGGCTGTCAAACTCAGAGTAACAGAAACAAGTTTTCCAAAATAATGATTTTCACTTATAGCTCAGATTTTCATTGTCAACAAATACCATCAGTTGTTTCCACTGAATAAATGGGCTCACATTGTTCATTTTCAAGAAAATGTCTGTCAACTACCTAGATCTAAATAGCCATGGTTTATCTGTTTGGCCTTCTGGTGTTACATGAAAAATGTGACTAATTAAGCTCATAAGTGCTTCTCCTTGAGAAAACCTTCCTGCTTCTGTACGTAGTAGAACTGCTTTCTTTATGTGTACTTCCTACTTCATCACATAGACTATTAAAAAAACATGTTCAAGAGTCACGGTTTACTAAAACTAATCATTTTTACTGCTTCATCATGGGCATTCTTTCTTTTTTTTTAAGTTTATTTAGAGAGAGAGAGAGAGAGCATGGGGGAGAGGAAGGGAGAGAGAGGGAGAGAGAGAATCCCAGCAGGCTCCACGCCGTCAGCACAGAGCCTGATGTAGGGCTGGAACTGATAAACCTGAGCCAAAATCAAGAGTCGGGCATTCATCCGACTGAGCCACCCCCACACCCCCATCATGGGCATATTTAAATGAAACTGGCTTTTTTTCTTCTTAAACCATTAGTGTGTGTGTCATGAAAACAATGACTACAAGTACAGTTTGGTGTTACTGCCATGATTCATGCTGAGGAACCAGTAGTTTTAGCCACCACTGCTTTTGCAGTGCAAATGGCAATGGCAAAAACAAAACAAAACAAAACAAACAAAAACAGGGTGCCTGGGTGGCTCAGTCGGTTGAGAATCCAACTTCAGCCCAGGTAATGATTTCACAGTTCATGAGTTTGGGCCCTGCATCGGGCTCAGTGCTGATAAGTGTGGAGTCTGGTTGGAATTCTCTTTCTCTCCCTCTCTCTCTCCCCCTCCCCTGCTGTCTGTCTGTCTGTCTGTCTCTCTCTCAAAAATAAATAAAACATTAAAAATTTTTTTAATAAAAAAAGAAGGCAAATAGCATTTTAATGTTAATATGAAAATAATTTTGACTTCAAGACCTTCAGAAGATACTTCAGGGACCAACATTAGCCTGAGGACAAATAAGGATCTGTTGACCACACTTTGGGGACTGATGATGTCACAGTCCATGAGTTCGAGCTCGGCATCAAGCTCTGTGCTGATAACTCAGAACCTGGAGCCTGCTTCAGATTCTGTGTCTCCCTCTCTCTGCCCCTCCCTCATTCAGGCTCGCGCACTCTCTCTGTCTCTCTCTCTCTGTCTGTCTCTCAAAAATAAACATTTGTTAAAAAGACACATTTTTACATGGGTTTTGAGCAGACAGACTCTAAGTAGTCCACAGGGACAAATCAGTATAGGAGGAAGAGATTCAATTTTAATGAACTCTAAAGGTTGAAAAGCTATGATTTAAAATGTTTCTTTTAAATTTTTTTTAAATGTTTATTTGCTTTTGAGAGAGAGAGAGAGAGAGAAGTGGGGAAGAACGAGTGTACCCCCCAACATGGGGGCTCAAACTCACAACCCTGAGATCAAGAGTTGTGTGCTCTACCAACTAAGTCAGTCAGGTGCCACAAATTATATTATTTTAGAAGTAATTACAAGGTGTTTTTTGAAGGATATACATGGTTTTACTGCTGAACAGAACAATTTACAGTGCACCTAAATTTATTGATAATCTTGTGCCTTGCCTTACAACAATCCATTATCTGCTGAGTACAAAAGAATAGATGATTAAGAATCCATTAAAGGTCATATAAATATAAGTCATATTCAAATAAATAATGCTAATATCTCGGGCAAACAGCTGTGGGTACTTTGAGGGAAGATAGACATAGACTATGAATGTTCAAATAATCTGATTGGAAAGTAGTTGTTGATACCTTAATTAAGGGAGGAAAATAGTGATAATTTACAAGTAATTTCTGTAGGCCTGCATTTTAGGTGCACATATTTTCACTAGTCTTGAAGAAGAGATAAAATAAAAATCATCAATTACATATGAAGAATACGTCAAAGTTTAAAATTTTTTCAAAAGCTGTGGAACTCTAAGGCAGTAGTGAAGCCAATAATAAAATTTAATTAGTATGTAGTCTAGGAGAAGAAATTATATTCTAGGAGAAGAAAAAGAAATCACATATAGAAGAACTTTGATTAAGAGGCTACATGTAGGGGCACATCGGTGGCTCAGTCAGTTAGGCATCCAACTCTTGGTTTCAGCTCAGGTCATAATCTCACAGTTTGTGAGTTTGAGCCCCACATGGGGCTCCGTGCTGACAGCATGGAACCTTCTTGGGATTCTGTCTTCCTCTCTCTGCTCCTCCCCTGTTTGCTCTCTGCCTCTCTCTCTCTCAAGAATAAACATTTAAAAAAAAGAAAAGAAAATCCTTTAAAAATAAAATAGAGGCTACATTTATACCAGAATTTTGAACATAGAGACTAAAAGATATTTCATTTAAACATTAAGATATATAAAAGGAAGTTATAAAGGAAAGGATTAATTCAATAATGCATGGCAGCATTTCATAAGAATTGGAAATAACATACAAGGCTCTGTTTTATATCACTTTCAATGGCTCTGGTAGGCAAAGTGATCTAAAAGATTTTTAAATGCAATATTTCAAATGATTATCTCCTTATTAATGTTATGGTAAAGGAAGAAGAAACATTTTAGGGGCCCCTGGGTGGCTCAGTCGGTTAAACATCCAGCTTCTGCTCAGGTCATGATCTCACGGCTTGTGAGTTCGAGTCCCATGTCGGGCTCTGGCCTGGAGCCCGCTTCGGATTCTGTGTCTCCCTCTCTCTCTCTGCCTCTCCCCAACTTGTGCGCTCTCTCTCTCTCTCTCTCTCTCAAAATTAAACAAACATTAAAGTTTTTTTTTTAAACTTTAATCATTTGAATCTCATTTGAATCTCTAAATCTGTGTTTGCCAAAATATTTGCATAATTTGTAAAGTAACGTATCAAGAGCTTCTACCTTAACAAACTGGGTGAATTCAAGAACAGAGTCAAATGCCATATTCCAAACAAACAAACAAACCAAACAAAAAAAACTAGGTGAGGTATTTTCTCATATTTGGTTTGGATTCACTCAAATTTATGTCAAGGACTTTATCAATAATTTTCTATGTCGCAGATGCCTTCATAGAGGACAGATAACACAGACCTTTTTCACTACTGTGTACCAACCTACACATGACAATAAAAATACAAATAATAAACTGGGAAGGAAATGATAAATGTCAGTCTTCTATCTTCTCTCTGCCCTGTGATTTTTCAAAATTAAAACATGGGTACTAGTTATTTATTTGTTTTCCTGGTGTAGGCTCCCTCACAGGTACATAGTTTTTAAGTACTCCTATTTCCTTTAGTGTGTTTGTATGTGCATTGTCTATTTTTCTGTGATTTCTCAGAGGGCAAAAGCTATTATTTCTTAAATTTAGCATTAAATGAGGATGGGAAGCATACCAAAGGCATGCTTCAGTTCTATTTATTCTTACTTTGATATGTATTATTGTTATGAAGTCCATGGTTCTTACACAAATAAGAGAAACCAGAAGTTTACTTTTCAGTTATCTGTGTTGAGCTAATAAAAGTTAATTTTTCCAGGAAGGTAATAGTTCTTTCACCATAAAAAGAAAAACCAGCATGTGATGCTAAGAATGAATGGTGAGAGTGATTTGAGAGGGTTTTCATAGTTGTCAAGAAAGTAAAATTTGGGGGCGCCTGGGTGGCGCAGTCGGTTAAGCGTCCGACTTCAGCCAGGTCACGATCTCGCGGTCCGTGAGTTCGAGCCCCGCGTCAGGCTCTGGGCTGATGGCTCGGAGCCTGGAGCCTGTTTCCGATTCTGTGTCTCCCTCTCTCTCTGCCCCTCCCCCGTTCATGCTCTGTCTCTCTCTGTCCCAAAATAAATAAACGTTAAAAAAAAAAAAAAAAAAAAAAAAAAAAAAAGAAAGTAAAATTTGAAGAAAAGGTGAAAATTTGCAACAGTATAAAATGCCAGAAAGAATGAGATATGACAAGATGTGATCATTCAGTTTAGCGATTAATAGATCATAGAGAAATTTCAATAAAGTTATGGAGTCAAAATCCAGTTTTGAGTGAGTTGGGAAGTGAATGGGAGATGAAGAAAAGGAGCCAAGCATAGACTCAATGTCCTTGGCTGTGGAGGAAAGGTTGGGTATGGAAACATGGAAGTTACTGAAGGAGAACCAAAGAATATCTTCACAAGCTAGTATACATGAGTGGGCCTCAGTGCTGAGAAGGAAGAACTAATGGAGAATTGGAGGCTGAAGATAGTAAGAGAAAAACCAAAGTCCCTAAAGAAGCAAAAGAAATGAGCATAAGAGCAGGGACACCCGTTCCTCTGAAGCAGAGGAAAAGAGGTAAATACAAGTACAGTGATGGTAAGTAAGCGGGTGAGAAGGCACGAAGTTAAGGCAGTTGATTACCTTGGGAAAGAAAGACAAAGATACTGGGAGGGCTCCCTTAAGGGTTTAAAGCAAATTGTGAATACCCAAAATGGCTCCTGTGGAAATAAGGAGAAAGAGCAAATATTTCTTGAGAAGTGTTGTTCTTCACGTCTGAGGGTTTCACTAAGGTTAGAGACCATAACTTTATGGTGATATCATTTCCCATAAATGGGAGACTGTTCCCCAGGAGCACACATAGAAGGCAAAAGCTAAGAATAATCTAAAGTACAGGGATTGGGGCACCTGGGTGGAACCTTGGTGGTGGGTTAAACATCTGACTCTTGGTCTCAGCTCCTGTGTTGATCTCAGTGTCAGTGAGTTCAAGCCCCACATTAGCCTACATAAATAAATAAATAAATAAAATAAAGTGTAGTGCCATTACAACAGAAAGACAAAGAGATGAGATTGCCGGCAGTAACAATGTTATGCACCACAGAATTAAACTGAGTAGGAAAGTAAAGTCCCAGGGCGGGAGAATATACCAAGTAAGCGTTTCTCAGGTTTGCCTTTCTCATAGCCTCCATATATACTCATATATACTCTTCCTCTTGTATTTCCCATTCTTTTTTAAGATTTTATTTTTAACTAATCTCTGCATCCAACGTGGGGCTCAATCTCACAACTCTGAGAACAAGAGTCACACTGTCTACCGACTGAGCCAGCTAGGTCCCTTGTATTTCCCACTCTGATTAATGTCACCTACTCCAGCTAATCTCCCTGTCCTGGATCCAGTTGATTGGAACTTTTTAAAAAATGTTTATTTATTTTCTTGAGAGAGAGACAGAGTGCGAGCAGGGGAGGGGCAGAAAGAGAGAGGGAGACAGACTCCGGAGCAGGGTCTAGGCTCTGAGCTCTCAGCACAGAGCCTGACGCGGGGCTCAAACTCAAACTGGGAGATCATGACCTGACCCGAAGTCAGACGCTTAACCAACTGAGCCACCCAGGCGCCCTGGAACTTTTTTTAAAAATATTTATTTATTTTTGAGAGAGAGAGAGAGAGAGAAACAGAGAGAGAGGGAGACACAGAATCTAAAGCAGGCTCCAGGTTCTGAGCTGTTAGCACAGAGCCTGACATGGGGCTCGAACCCACAAACTGTGAGTTCACAACCTGAGCTGAAGTCAGATGCTTAACCTACTGAGCCACCCAGTCAATTGGAACTTTTAAATATTTCCCATTTTCCTCTTCATATTTCCATTTTTGCCTCCCTTGTTTAGTTAGGCATTTCCATGAATTACCACGGCAGCCTCACAGATCTTCAAGCATTGTCCTTAATTGATCCTCTGCAACCAGAGTGTTTTTTTTAAAAATCAATCTGACACTGGGTGGTTGTGAGACAGGGAGGGTTGAGAATAACCCTTTGACATGTGAATGAATGATGACACTTCAACCTTGATATAGAATGGAAGAAGAGCAATCTAATAAAGAGAGGAAACACACCTGTGGGGAAGAATGTTATATATGCATTCATTCATTTGGCAACAACTTTTGAGCATCTGCTATGTGCCAGGCACTCTCCTAGATTCATTCTGCATATATAACATGAACAACAATAAAAAGACAGAGCTTACATTCTACTGGCAAGGGGAGACAAAATAATGAGCACAAGCAAATATACATTATTTTAGGTGCTGATAAGATCTTTTTAAAAAGTACAGAAGGTAGGGAGCGGAAGGGTGGTAAGGGGGGTAGTGTAGTCAGAGAAGGGCTCAAGACTGATGACATTTGAACAGAAGCTATGCTATCAAAATACAATGACAAATTGCTAAATGAATATCAAAGCACAAGGGATTACTTCTAATAAAGGAGATGGTATTTGTATTGGCCTTGGTAGGGATTTTATAGGTTAAGATTCATGGAAAAGATCAATCCACATAAAAGGAAGGGTATGAGCCAAACCTGGGAAGTCCATGCTACATTCAGAAAATTATTTATTATATAATGAGATAAGTAGGATCAGGTTATGTCAGTATTTGAATGCCATATCACTCTCTGGACTTATTCTCTACTCTTTGGGGAGTCACCAAAAGTTTATGAACAGGAATGTGACATGTCCAGAAATGTGCTTTAAAAAAAATAATCACCTTTTGTAGAATGGATTGGAGAAGGGAAAAACACCAGTTGGAAACCTATTGTAGTAATCCAAGTGAAAGGTGACGAGACACAGAGTAGCAATTAATAGGATGATATGTATTTAAGAACCAGTCTGAAGATAAGATCACCATGATTTTGCTTAAAATATATATATAAGGGAGGGCACCTGGGTGGCTCAGTCAATTGAGCACCCAACTCTTGATTTTGGCTCAGGTCATCATCTCACGGTTTGTGGGAGCCCCTCATCCAGTTCTGTGCTGACTGTGCAGAGCTTACTTGGGATTCTCTCCCTCTCTCCCAAAATAAAAAAATAAACTTTAAAATTAAATAAAATAATAAAAAAATGTAAGGGCCAAAAGAGACACAAAAATACTGATTTTTGGTGTAACTAATAGAGAAAAATCACAAGACAGCAAAAAGTAAATTTAGGAGATGTCAAATTCCTTCTGGACATCCTTAAGTCTTATACAGCAAAGAGTCCCAGCTTTTTCATAGCAGTAGAGCCAGCTCAGAGGCTGAAGTGCCTTTCCCCCTACTCCTACCGTTTGTTCTTCTGCAAAGATGAGACTGCAATTGAGTTTTGAATTAGCTTACATTATTAAAGCCAGTTTCTCACATCTTTCAGGAAAAGGAAGCAGTGTCTGCTGATAAAAATAGTAGTATTTATATACATAACTCTCTGACGGTAGAGACTGAACCACAGGTCCTATCTTGACCCTAGGCCACCAGGTCATTGAAGGAGAAATTATCTTCTTAGAATCTTCACCTTGATATAAGCTTGTAAATTGCAACACATAATAATCCTGTATCCGTTGCATGATTATGCATCGCGTTTCTGCATGATTTTTTATGAAAACAAAGTAGTTGAACAAGTTTAAACTGGGGGTGCCCAGAATTAGTGCGTTCTGACCCCAAACACCACACTACCAGTACTGGGATGAACTGGGTTGCAATCCATTAACATCCTCAACCAGGGAAGCTGCGTGCTGAAGTAAAACTACATTTCCCGGCTATCTCTGCGCGGTTAGACGCGCAGCGAGGAAGGGCAGGAATGGGGCGTGAATAGCCCCAATAGAGTGTGAATAGCCTTCCTATTGGCGCACAATCCAAAGGGCCGTGTAAACTTGTGGGCGATTGGACCGATTTCGTGCACGCTCAGTGGCGCTGCAAAGCTACCGGATTTAAGTTTTGTTTTTCGGTTGCGGGTTTCTGACTCGGAGGTTTAGTGTGGCGTGAGTACAGAGTTTTGGGTTTGGGATGCAGGAGTGGGAGAACGGGCCTTGGGCTAGAAAAAATCTGGTGAGGGAGAAGTAAGTGCGGGTCCCGGAAGAAGGAAGTTAGGATGTGCAAAGTGAAATATTTTGAGGGTGCTGGAGGATTGGGGAGCCATAAACATGAGGGAGTCAACAGCAGGATGAAATATAAAAAAGAGTGTAGAATTTGGTGTCCTGGAAATGCGCTCCGGTATTCCCTCATCCCACAATAGTCTAACCCTCAATTTCCTCATTTGTAGATTAAAATATAATAAAAGTACTTAACCGAGTTGTTATGGGGGTAAATAAAATAAATGTCAAAGTACTAATCAAGATTTAATTTTAAGTAAACAGACTGTATTAAAAAACAAAAAAACCACTTAAATGAGGATATCACAGAGAGAGGAGTAGAAGCTAACTGAAACCCATTAATTTATCTATATTGATCTTTTGGGAGGTACTATAGTGAGTAATGCCCATTTTCTATCTGCAAGGAACATACCCTGCCATGAGAGAAATTATAGCAACAAAGAACTCTATTATGTTAACTTTTAGAGAATTACAGATGGTGTTCTTTTGCAGCTACATCATTTTGATAGATCAATTTGGATCGAGAGACTCTGGAAAGAGATGGAGGTAGTTAGTTTTCAGGTACTAACTGGATTTCATTAAGTGAATGGGGGAAGGGTGGGGATGGATTGATGTATGTTCCAGCTGGAGGGAAGCTCACCAACAAAGGCATGGAAGCAAGAAAGTTATCTGCAACGGGAGTATTTTAGGGGAAGAGAGGGAAATTAGGGGAGATAGGTTTGGTCCTTAGATAGAGAGCCATGACATCTAGGCTGAGTTTCATTTAATGCATTAGGCTATGAGGAGCCACTGATGAATATTATGACTTTTAAGAATATGGTGCAAAAGGGTGCCTGGTTAGCTCAGTCACTTAAGCATCCAACTCTCGACTTCTGCTTGTGTCACGATTTCACAAGTCATGATCTCACATTCGTGAGATCGGCCCCATGTTGGGCTCTGTGCTGACAGCATGGAGCCTGCATGGGATGCTCTCTCTCTCCCTCCTCCGTCCCTCCCTGGTTCTCTTTCTCTCTCAAAATAAATAAACTTAAAAAACAAAAGAATATGGTCCAAGGGAGACAAGGGTGGGTAGAACAGTTAAGCCATTATAGTAGAGCTGGGAAGAAGATATGGAGATCCTGAATAAACATGGTGATTGCCCAGAGAGACTATATGGGATTTTCATATGGTTGGATGAAGGTCAAGAGAAGGAGTAATGAAATAATGAATGTTAATTTTAAAGTCCAGGTTGCTTATGAGATGCTGAATTCGCTTTGAGGTGCTAAAACATATGTGACTTGAGTGATTTTTTTTTAAGTTAAACTTTTTTAAGTTAGACATTTCAAACTCCAGTGGGACATATAGGTGAAAATGTCCATTACATATTGGACATTCAAACCAGGATATTGAAAGATGTCATTTGTTCATTCAGTAAGTAATTGTTAGTTACTCTGTGCCAGGTAGTGTTTTAAATAATAGAGGTAATCATAAATGCAGTGGGGATAATGATGTTCCCACAGAAATGGATAGAGGAAATAGCAAAGAAAGTTGAAGACAGAACCTTTTGAACCAAGAAAGGAAAATTTTCAGTAAAAAATAATAATCTCCACTTATTGAGCACTTATGTGTCACTGTTCATCCTTTTTATTCATTATTTCATTTAATTCTCACACCAACCTATGATATATGCTATTTTCCCCATCTTCCTTTTTTAAGTGTTTATTATTTTTTGAGAGAGAGGCAGGAGCAGAGAGGAATGGGGACAGAGGATCCGAAGCAGGCTCTGTGCTTACAGTTGTGAGCTTGACACGGGGCTCAAACTCAAGAACCATGAGATCATGAACTGAGCTGAAGTTGGACCCTCAACCAACTGAGCCACCCAGGCTCCCCTATTATCCCCCCCCTTTTTTTTTTTAAGTTTATTTTATTTTGAGAGAAAAAGAGCAAGTGGGGTAGGGGCAGAGAGAGGGAGAAAAAGAATCCCAGGCAGGCTGCACACTGTCAACTCAGAGCCCAGTGTGGGGCTCAAACTCAAGAACTGTGAGATTATGACCTGAGCTGAAGTTGGATGCTCAACTGACTGGGCCACTAAGGCACCCCTAATTTCCCCCTCTTTAATAAGTAACTGAAATGTAGTGAGGTTAAATAACAGGTCTTGTTACACAGCTAATAAAGGGACAGAGCTTATACTTAAACCCAAGTCTGTTTAACTTTAGAGCCCAAGCTCCCAACTCCCAATATTTTTTGAAAAGGTGGTCAACACTGTCAAATTAAGTATGCAAAGCAAGGAGTGACTTGTTGGATGGAGGGTGGGAAACCAAGAAAGCAGTTAAATTTATTCGTTTGGATGTCTTGTGACCAAGAAGAATAACCAGTTCAGATGTAGTAGAAGTCAGATTGTGAGAGAATAAAACTAAATGAGATGTGAATATAGATAACTTTTTATAGATGTGCAGTAGTCATAGGAAACAGGAGTGAGGACAGTCGCTGACTCGGAGGGGGAAGAGAGGTTACGGGTTGTGGGAGGACTCTCTTAAAGTTCCAGGTTACTTGGGGGCGGGGTGGGGGGTGCAGTGCGGCAGGGCCTGGCTGGCTCATTTGGTAGAGCATGCAGCTCTTGATCTTGGGGTTTGGGTTTGAACCCATGTTGGGCTTTACTTTTACTTTATAAAACAAATAAAATGACTCAAGATTATTTAAAAAAAAAAAAGCGTTCCAAGTTACTCTTAAGTAGTTTTAGAACAGTGGCATTCATCTTTAAGATGTCACCTGGATTCATAAAATGGGATATTCTTTGGCTATATAAAAGAATGAAGTACTAATACACGCTACAGCACAGATGAACCTTGAAAACATTATGTTAAGTGAGAGAGAACAGTACTAGCCAACTGCAAAGGACCACATACTATATGATCTCATTCCTATGGAAGTCCAAAATAGGGAGATCTATAGAAGCACAAAGTAGATCAGTGGTTGCTTAGAGTTTAAGGGGAGGGGGGCACAGGGGTGATGGCTAAAGGGTAGAGGACTTCTTGAAGTGATGAAAATGTTCTGTAATTGTGATGGTTACACATATCTGAACATACTGAAAGCATTGAATTATATACTTTAAAGATTTTTTTTAACTATTTATTTTTGAGAGAGAGAGAGTACAAGCAGGGGAGGGGCAGAGAGAGAAGGAGACACAGAATCTGAAGCAGGCTCCAGGCTTTGAGCTGTCAGCACAGAGCCCGACGTGGGGCTTGAACTCACAAACTGTGAGATCATGACCCGAGCCGAAGTCAGACGCTTAACTGACTGACCAACCCTGACACCCCTGAATTATATACTTTAAATGAATGACTTTTGGAATGTGAGTTACTCTATCTCAATAAAGCTGTTTAAAAAAAAAAATGTTACCCATAATCCTACTATACCAACCCAATTACCATTTCTATTTTCTAGGTTATTTTTTACAAAAGACAAATTGGCCCGACTTGGAGAAGTTTTGTGGAAGGAGGTGAGTAGTCATTTTAAAGGAGAGAGTGAGAGGGGTGCCTGGGTGGCTCAGTCGATTAAGCCTCCGATTCCTGGTTTTGGCTCAGGTCATGATCTCACAGTTTCTGAGTTCGAGCCCTGCATTGGACTCTGCAGACAGTGCGGAGCCTGCTTGGGATTCTCTCTTTCTCTGCTCCTCCCCTACTCACACTGTCTCTGTCTCTCTCAAAATAAATAAATAAACTTAAAAAATGTTTTTAAAGGAGAGAGTGAGAAAAAGAGATGGTATATTTGAAGGGTTGGTTGGTAGAAGAAAGCTAATGGAATGACAGACAGAAACCAGTATTCTAGCTAAACTGGGTAGACTACTGACCAGTAGAAGAAGATGTTGAACAGAGTCTTTCAAATTCATATTGAGGATTTTTAAAAAAATTTACTGAGCATCTACTGAACCAGGCACTGTTTTTAATGACTGGGGATTTAGCAGTGAAAACAAGAGATAAAAAATCCCTGCCCTTAGTGAGTTTCCACGATCCAGTGTGGGGAGTCAATAAGTAAAATATATCAGATGGTGATGAAGTAAAGCAGAGAAGGTCAGTAAGGGGATGCCAGAGTGGTCAGAGGAGACTCACCAAGAAGGTGACATCAGGACCCTCAAGCAGCGGGAACAAGCCGTATAAATGAATGGGAGAAGAACATCATAAATACAGTAGAAATGTGAAGTCTGAAGTAAAAATTTGGCACGTTTGAGGAACAGCAGAGCCCGGTGTTGTTGGAGCAGTGAGCAGGGGGAGAGTAGTAGGTGGGGTCACAGAAGTACTGGGGTAGTCGGACCATGTAGGACTTTGTAAACCATTTTAAAGATGTTGGTTCTCTGACTAAAACAAAACAGCTTGGAGGCTTTTGAGAAGAGGAGCTTTGTGGTTTGAATTATATTTTAAATAATCACTCTAACTGCTATGTTGAGAATAGACTGTGGGGGGCTGCTCTAAAAGCAGAAGCAAAGACACCAGTTGAAGAGGCTGTTGTAGTCATCCAAGCAAGAGGTTGTAGTGCATTGGACCAGGGCAGTAGTGGCATGAGTGATCGTCAGATTCTAGATATTTGGATGGTAAAGCCAACAGGATTTGCTCACAGGGATCAAGTGTAGCATATAAGACAAGGAGAGGAGTAAAGTTTCTCCAACCGAGTTTTTTGTCATAAACAACTGGCAAGATGGAGGTAGTAATTACTGGAAGGTAGAATTCTGAGAGAAGAGCAGCTTTGGGTGGTAGGTATTTATTTAGCAGGAGCTTGGTTTTGGACCTGTTAAGCCTGAGAGACCTGTACGACATCTAAATGGAGATATGGAATAGGCAGTCAGATAGGCATGATCAGAGTCGAGGGCAGAGCCAGCGCTGGAGGGAGAAATTTGAAAACCATTAATGTGTAGATGGTATTTGAAAACTGACACTTTCTGTGGTCACCAAGGCAATAAGTATAGAGAAAGATGAGGAAGAACCCTAAAAGTACATGAGCAGAATATTACATCATCTTGCTCAAAATCAAATGGGTTGACAAAGCATGCTCAATAAGACAGTTTTCTCTAAAGTTAATAAAATAAATTCTCCTCTCCCCTCCTTCCTTCCCTCTTCCCCTTCCTCCTCTTGGTCTCTTTCCCTTTTTCTCTCCCCCTTTCTCCTTCTCTCCTCCCTCTTTCAGAGAACATGACTGTGAGGTTATCTTCATGAAAATTTCTATGATAAGGTTGTTCAAATAGAGGAACCCAAGGTCTGTATTAGCAATGGGAATGGAGATTGTAAATGAACTTTTGTAAGTAGTTTTTTCTTTCTCTAAGATAAAACAATGGGTAAAGAACACAAAATAAGGATAAAATGTCAGTGGCTTTGTATTTATTTTAAATTTAGCATAACTAGTCCTCTACCTTAATTCCCATACTGTCCCTTACTTGTCAAAAACTTTTCTGAATCTCTCTTCTATATCAGCAAAAGGATTGTAAATTTGTTTTGCATTGTTGCAGACAGCCTTCATATAAAGGAGGCTTTTCTTTTGTGTGTGCTTGTCCATTCTGATTTTATTTGAAAACAAGAACAATGAATGCCTTATGAAAATTCAAAGTCAGATTTTCGGGATTTGGAACAACTTTAAAGAGTGCTATATTTTATTTATTTTTTATTTATTTTTAAGCTGGTTTTTGTTGTTATTGTTGTTTTGTTTGTTTTTAGTAATCAGAACACCCAAGATGGGACTCAAACTCACAACCCTGAGATCAAGGGTCACATGCTCTTCTGTCTAAGCCAGCCAGGCACCCCAAGAGTCCTACATTTTAGGACAGCACGTTCTCACCAGCAGGTGCATCTGATGATGGTGGAGAGGGAATGAGTCTGTGCATCCCATCTTATACTGTTTTTTTCTGTTCCTGACCCCTCATTCTGAATTTTTGTGTGTTTGACAGGTGTGAAAAGGACAGAATGAACTTTACCCCAACACGAACCCCTGTCTCCAGAAAGTAAGCCATTTGTTTATTTTTGACTTGTTAAAGAATCAAGACTTCTGTAGCCTTAAGTGCAAGTTAACTTGGGAACTAGAAGGGTTTTAGAAGTGTATTTCCAAACTCTGGATTTAAACTATGTTAGACCTCATTTCTCTATTCTTACTATGTATTTTTTGGATTAAAAACTAGGACATATTAGGGGTGCCTGGCTCAGTTGGTTAAGCGTCTGACTCTTAATTTTAACTCAGGGCATGATCTCACGACCCACATCAGGCTCCATGCTGGCAGCGCAACGTCTGCTTGGGGTTCTCTCCTTCTCTCTCTGCCCCTTCCCCGCTTGCACTTTCTCTCTCTCCCTCTCTCTCTCTCTCTTTCTCTCTTTCTCTCTTAAAATAAATAAATAAACATTAAAAACTAGGACATATTAAATGTTCATACCAGAATGCAGGCAGTTTGAGTGAGGCTGGTATAGTACCTGTGGATGCTGGACGACAGAGGGAACAATCAGCATACAAACAGGGGACTTTTAATTCCGGTTCTGCTATTGCTACACAATAGATACATCTCATCCTTGTGGCCATCACTCCCCACTGCAGAATCTCAGAAGTACCTCTTAGTTCATCTACTAGCCTATTTCCCAGAGTTGTTATAAATAAAACTTCCTTTGAAAACATGAAACATGAAGTAAAAGAGTATTTCTGTCATGAGCTTTTAGTGATTGAGAAAATACTAAGTTTTTTTTTCCTTCCTGATAGCTGAAAGTAAATTTTAATATCTCTTCTGTATATGCTCACTTATTAAAGGTGTTGACCATGACCTTCGTTAGCTACAACTCTGGGCTTCTGGTATAAAGTTTCTCCACACTGCTGTGTATTTTGTTATGTTGTAAATTGTAGAGAGTTAGCCAAACTGGATTAATTTTCACAGGGTTTCTCCACTTCTGGGCTATTTGTTTTCCAACTTTCATTCTTTTAGCTGAAGGCTCTTACTTGCTAAACTTCTTGTCTTGCCTTTGATTAACCTTTGATCTGGTCTAGTCTTGGTCTGTGTAATTCAGATGTCTCTGATGCTAATATGATTGTGTGCTCACTAACTAGCCTATTTTCTAATCCTGAATCTTATATTTGTCATTTCCTTTCTTAATAAGTTTGCCACTTATATACTTGTTCCTAAGAACAGTTTCATTTTGCAAATTATAATCTTAAACAAATGGCAGTACCTTCTATATATGCATCTCCATACATTTTTCCATTTAATACTGTTTGGGTGATTCAGTAATATTTGAGTATCTCTAATTCACAGTTTCTAATAACTTTGAATAATGTTCCATTTATATGAATATACCACAATTTATCCATTATCCTATTGAATGGATGGAAGGCTTACCATTTTTATTGTTACAAACAATGTCATTATAAACATTTTCTTACATGTCAGCTTGTATATATGTGCATGAGTTTCTCTAGGACAAGAGGAGTAGCAGTTTTACTACAGTGTATAGTGTTCCGTTGCTATGCATCTGAAGAGCATTACATTTTCTGTTACTACCTGGTCTTACTTGGGTGATGTTTCATTTTTCTAAATGATCTTTTTATCCCTCTAACATGTATTTTGAATCTATCTTTAAGCCTTTAATACTTGGAAACCAGTTCACAAGATTTGTCACTAACCTGAAACATCAAACTTTGAAGGTTTATGAGCACCTTACTTCTAGCACTTTAAGAACATAAACCCCTTTTTTATTTAAGAAATTATAATGTCTCATAAACGTCCCCACAGTTTAATGAACATGCCCTTTGTAATGTCACATAGGCTGACAACTGCCTCCAAACATGATGTTGCCTGTGGCTTCAGTGGTCCCACCAACTGGAAGGGAAAGTCTTTCTTGGATTCGGTGGAGTCAACTCCCTTGCCTTCCACACAAGATCGTCTGGCTGTCCTCTGCCCTTCTCAGGAGCTTCTGGAATATTACCAAAAGAAGATGGCTGAGTGTGAGGCAGAAAATGAAGACCTGTTGAAGAAACTGGAACTCTACAAAGGAGCTTGTGAAGGACAGGTGAAAGAGATGGCGCATTGTGCCCTTTCAGGACTCTGATGGAGTCCATTCGTTACTGAGAGAAGTGCCAGCTTGTATCATAATCAGATATTTTATTTAAAGTTTATTTATTTATTTTGAGAGAGAGAGCACATGCACTTATGTGAGCCAGGGAGGGGCAGAGGGAGAGAGAA
This sequence comes from Lynx rufus, assembly GCF_022079265.1. Taxonomy (NCBI): domain Eukaryota; kingdom Metazoa; phylum Chordata; class Mammalia; order Carnivora; family Felidae; genus Lynx; species Lynx rufus. The sequence goes on along the minus strand of NW_025814889.1, from coordinate 37,257,704 downwards.
TCCCACACAGGTTCCATGCTGACTCGGGGCTTGATCTTACTCGTGAGATCATAACCTGAGCTGAAATCGAGAGTCAGATGCTTAACTGACTGAGCCACCTGTTCACCCCCCCCCCCCTTTTTTTTTTAAGTTTATTTATTTTGAGAGGGAGTGAGAGCAAGTGGGGGAGGAGCAGAGAGAGAGAGAGAGAGAGAGAGAGAGAATCCCAAGTATTTCCACTGTCAGGACAGAGCCCGTTACAGGGCTCAATCTCGTGAACCATGAGATCGTGATCTGAGCTGAAATAAAGAGTCAGATGCTTAACCAACTGAGCCCCCTGGGCATCCCGACTTTTCAGGTTTTCTAAGTGTTGCCTGTCAGTTTTCTGACATCATGTCCTTCCTTCTAACCCAAATCCCATTGTGCTTCACTTCAGTGGCTGTACTGCCTGTACATGACCCCTTGCTTATTCTTCTGCTCTGCTTGCATAGCACAAATCCTAGCTATAACTTCATCTGGTTCTCCACCACCTCCTCTCCTGGAGCAGGATTTCTCAGTCTTGGCATTATTGACATTTGGGGCTGGGTAATTCTTTGTTGTGAAGACTGTCCTGTGCATTGTACGATGTTTAGCAGCATCCTTGGCCTCTACTCACTAGATACCAGTAGCACACCTCTGCCCCCATCCTCCCTGTCCCCAATTGTGACCATCAAAAATGCCTGTAGACACTGCCCAATTTCTCCTGGGGGCATAGGCAAAATTACCCCCCAGTTAAGAACCGTTCTCCTAGAACGGTCACAAATCATTACACAATAAAGTCACGGTAAACATATCCATCCGTATCGTCAGTCACTGTACAACAATTTTCTCACCTGTGCCATACCCTCACTCTCCTCCAGCCTGCCACCCCTTCTTAGCCCACTTCTCTCAGGCAATCTTGCTTCCTAGTTCACAAAGGAAATGCCAGCCACCTCGCATGCACTTCCTTCCTGCCCATCCACACACAGATACCTACACCTCTGTCCATCTCTCTTCTTCTTTACTGCTGCAGAGGCAAGATGTCTCTGCCTGTTCAAGGTGAATTGATCCAGAACTCTCCCTGGCCCCCAATCCTCCTTCCTCCTAAGAAACCCTGTTTCATCCGCTCTCTTCTCTCCATGTTCTGTTTTTAACTTCTTGCATGACATTGGCTTTTTCTCCTCAGTATATAAACATACTCCAGTCTTTCCCAACTTAAAGGAAGAAAATGCCGTTCTGTAGTTATGCTTTTCCCTGTCGACCCTCTTTTCTCAACCACACTTCTAGAATAGTTTGACTTTATCACTCTCTCAGCGACTTCTTGACTGCAGTTTGGTCTCTGTCCTCATTGCTCCATGAAAACTGTACCTCCTGTGGTCTCTAGAACCTACTTGTCAAAATGATCTCTTCTCTTTGTAGCCTTTGCAGTATTTGTCACCATTGACCTTTTTCTGCAAACTCATCCTTTCTTGATTTCTGTCATTTTTCTTTCCTAGGTTCTGTCTTCACTTCTCTGCCCAGTTCTTCTCAGTCTCCATTCACAACTCCCTTTCCTTAGTCTTAACTGTCTAAGTTCTAGATTCCACCGTATGCGGTCTCATCGTATTTGTTTGTTCTACTGCTACATCTGCGATGATGACACCAAGTAACTGATGGGGACTCCCTTTTCTCCCTGAGCTCCATGCTAACATGCCCACGTCTGAGCTCCTTTCCCCTTTGCTCCCCTACCCACACATTCATATATGCCACTAACACTTCCCCTTATCTCTTCACTTGTCTTTATTCTTTGTCCAGTAAATGGTATCGTTGCCTGCCGCACTCCCCAGCCCCTACTTCCTTCATTTGGTAGGTGCTATTGCTTCTGCTTCCTTAATGTCACTAGATCCATTCTTACAGCTTAATCGCTCTTGCCACAACACTAGTTCAGACTCTTGTTACGCCTCCCCTGAGCTACTCCTTACCAGTATCCAGCCTCCGGCCCCATAAGTCCCCAGTCTGCCTCTCACTATCCACTCCAGTAACACTGAAGTACTTGGAGTTTTCCAGACACTTACAGCTCTTTGATGGTTGTGTATTTATGTCTCTTTCCTGAGAGTACGCCTCCCTCCGCTTGTCTCCAACAGTTTTCATCTTTCAAGTTCCAACTTTTTGGTTGCATTCCCTGACTTCCCAAAACCTTAGAGGTTTTACCCCTGCCGTGCTTTCCCCTCTGCCGTTTTATTCTGTATGCTCTTTCATGAAATAATTATTTCACTTTAATTGTTGGCATGTCTCTTTCCCCACAAAATTCTTCAGCTCTGTAGCCAAAAATCATACCTTTTTATCTTTGTCTTTCCAAAATTTTATAATCCTTATTACATAGAAAGCATTAAAAAAAAAAAAAAAAGGTGTGACTAGAACAGGTAGATCATTTGGCATTACAGGGTTTTGTAATCTGTAAAAGATACGAGAGCTTTGATGTTACATGCAAACGTCACACTCACCCTGTAGCTTTTAAACCCTAGTCTATACACACCTGTTGTCATTTGAATTCTGTGTTGGTGAAACCATTCACTTTGTGATATATCTACCTGAACTGAGCCACCATACCCAATAAGAGATGCTCCTATGAAGTCAGATATCTTTTCAACTACCTTTTTTTTTTCCCTCAGCATAAACTAGAATGGGATTTGCAGCAGAGGGAGGAAGAGATTGCTGAATTGCAGAAAGCCCTAAGTGATATGCAGGTCTGCCTCTTCCAGGAACGGGAACATGCTTTACGCCTCTACTCTGAAAACGACCGACTGAGAATCAGGTGCCAACTAGCAGAAGGGAAATATTGGAGTTCTGTTTCTAAATTAAATGAAACAAGATAAATATCTCTATGGCCCTTCTCTTAGGTTGTGTTCCCCAGGAAGCAGACTCTGAGATGGATACGAATGCCCGTAGGATGGTTAGTAGGTAGACTTTCAGGAATACCATCTATGAGCAGATTTGGACAGAGGAAGAATTTGAACTGTGATTCGATGGTAACAGTTAGCTTCAGCTGAGCTCTGAGGCCAGGACAGCCATTCAGAGGCAAAGGGGTTGAACATTTGTACCCCACTCATTGGATGTAGGCTGCCACCAGGGAGGGGATATAGACTTGGGAAAGGCTGCTGCCTTCAGCCTAGGGCAGTTGCTGGAGAAGCTCTTGGGTGAGAAGTGTCTTGATCCTGAAGGTAGCATCTGAGCAGTGGTCCACGATGTGGAACCATCCACTACTAAATTTTTTTTAAATTGTGGTAAAATATATTTAACATGAAATTTACCATTTTAGTCATTTTTAAGTGCATAGTGCAGTGGCATTAGGTATATTCACATTATTGTGCAGCCATACCACTATCCATGTCTAGAATACTTTTTCATCATCCCATATAGAAACTCTAAACAATATCTCCCCATCTCCCCTCCTCCTAGCCCCCAGTAACCACTGTTCTACCTTCTATCTATGTATTTGACTTCATATAAGCAGAATCAGATAGTATTTGTCCCTTTGCATCTGGCTTATTTCATTTAGCACAATGTTTTCAAGGTTCACCAATGTTGTAGCACACATCAAACTTTCATCCCTTGTTAAGGCCAAATAATATTCCATTATATGTATATACCACATTGTGTTTATCCCTTGGTCCATTGATGGACATTTGAATTATTTCCATCTTCTAGCTATTGTGAATAACACTGCTGTGAACATTGATGTACACATACCTGTTCAGGTCTCTGCTTTCAGTTGTTTTGTATATATACCCAGAAGTGTGATTGCTGAATCAAATGTTAATTCTATGTTTAATAATTTTGAGGAACTGCCATACTGTTTCCCATAGTGACTGTACCACTTTATATTCCCACCCACAGTGCACATAGGTTTCAGTCTCTTACTGAATGTGCATACCAACATTTGTTCTTTATTTTTTTTAATACTAGCTATCTTAATGGGTGTGAAGTAGTATCTCATTGTTTTGGTTTACATTGCCCTAATGATTAGTGATGTTGACATTTTCTGACATGTTTATTGGTCATTTGTGTATCTTTTTCAGAGAAATGTCTATTCAAGTCCTTTGCCCATTTTTGAATTGGGTTCTTTGATTTTTACTGTTGTTTAGTTTTAAGAGTTCTTTGTATATTCTAGATTGAATCCCTTATTAGGTAAGTGATTTCCAAGTGTTTTCTCCCATTCTGAGTGTTGCCATTTTACTCTGTTGATAGTCCTTTGATGCACAAAATTTTTTTATTTTTGTAAGGTCCAGTTGGTATATTTTTCTTTTTGTTCCTTCTGCTTTTGATGTCATGTTTAAAAAATCATTGCCAAATCCAATATCACTTTGTTTTCTTCTAAGAGTTTTATAGTTTTAAGTCTTATATGTAGGTCTTTGATCCATTCTTTCTGAATTAGTATAAACACCTGATGTTTTAAAAATTAGAGCTAAGGTCTAAATATATCTTACTCAATTTTAATTTGATGTTGCCATTGTCGTAAAAGTAAATCAGAAAGGAGGTCTTTTAAATAGGAAAATTTACTTCCTCTGAACACAATATGTGCTTACTCTATGAGAATTGCAGGGAGCTAGAAGACAAGAAAAAGATTCAGAACCTCTTGACCCTTGTGGGCACAGACACTGGAGAAGTGACCTATTTTTATAAGGAGCCTCCAAACAAAGTAAGTAATCTTTGGTACAGCATGGTAAGCATGGCTTTTATAAAATACAGGATGGGGTCCACAATAAGAGCAATTTTGGTACTTATTAAAGAAGATAGAAGGAGAATTAAATGTCATAGCCCCTAAGTTTTCAGAGCACTTGCTGTAATTACAGACAGTTTTATGATTTTATTTATTTTTCTCCGAAAAAACCTTGGGAAGTAGTATTGTTTACCCCATTTTATTGTTTGGAAATCTAATTTTTTTTAAATGTTTATTTATATTTAAGAGAGATAGAGACAGAGTGTGAGCTGGGGAGGGGCAGAGAGAGGGGGAGAGACAGAATTTGAAGCAGGCTTCAGGCTCTGCAGAGCCCAATGTGGGGCTCAAACTCACGAACCCTGAGATCGTGACCTGAGCTGAAGTCAGATGCCTAACCAGCTGAGCCACCCAGGTGCCCCTATTGTTTGGAAATCTAAAGCATAGAGGAGTAGATGTTTTGGGGGGAGATTAGAGAGGAAAGCAGGAGCAGAGTTAGTGTGGGAGCAAGTTGCAATACTCAGGTTTCTTTTTTTTTTTTAATTTTTTTTATTTTTGAGAGAGAAAGAGATACACAGAGCATGAGTGGGGGAAGGGCAGAAAGAGAGGGAGACACAGAATCCCAAGCAGGCTCCAGGCTCCAAGCTGTCAGCACAGAGCCCGACACAGGGCTTGAACTCATGAACTGTGAGATCATGACGTGAGCTGAAGTCGGTCGCTTAACCAACTGAGCCACCCAGGCACCCCTCAGGTTTCTTTTTTAATCTGAAGTTTCTGCTGATAATAAAAGTAATGCATGGTCTTTATTAAAAACAGATAGATTTGAGAAATCGATCATATAAGAGTGGCAGTGTCGCATAATTCTATATCCCAGAGAAAAAACTCTTTTTCCATTCATATAGAAATATTTGTGTATGTATAGTATTTCCATTTTTATACTTGTATAAACAGTGCCTCAATGAGCATCTTTATGTGTATCTACATATACATTCTTTGGTGTTACCGTTATTTTCCTAAAGGCCTTTGTCAAGGATCCCCTCCCCCTTTCTTTCAGCAGATATTACTAGATAACTCTGAAATTTAATTTTTTTAGTTTGTATTACCAGCACTGAGTTTTATCCAATTTGTTACTTTGTCCACTTTGGTATCTCACATACATGACATCCTTATATGATTATGGCAATTTTGACAAATTTGATATATGAATAGTGTTTGACCTACAGAAATAAAGCTAAAAAGTGAAATATGACATCTTATAGGGAGGCTAATTCTATACTTTTTTTTTTTTTTGCCTTTTCAGGTCAGCATTTTCCAAAAGACTATCCAGCCTGTAGGTATATGTGAACAGAATGAATTTTCCTCAGCTTTCAGAGCAGGTACTAGCCACATTATTACAAATTCTCATTGATGCAGAATTCAAAAACATAGTGCACATGATTAGAAATTTTTTCTACTATGTAGTGATAATGAATATTCATAGTGATGTCTTTGGTGGTTTCAGATTTCACTGAGCTTTCTTTCCTTTAACCTTCCTTGATGTTTTAATAAAGTAAAATAAAAAATACATAATTAACATGATGATAAATCATAAAACAGACTTGGACAACTTCTGGGATCACAGAATATTAATTCGATTCTAAGCCTCAGTCTCTTCTCTTTCTTTTTTTTTTTTTTAAATGGAAATCTTAGTTTTATATCTTTGCCTCTTTTTAGAAAATTAAGATGTAACTGACATATTACACTTGTTTTAAATGTACAACATAAGGATTCAATATTTGTCTGTGTTACGAAATGATCACCACAGTAAGTCTGGATAGCATTCATCATCCCACATGGTCATGCATTTGTTTTTCCTGTGATGAGAACTCTTAAGATCTGTTCTCTTAGCATGAGGTTCTTAAATCATTCTAGGAATTTTGTTCAGTGTAATTTTAGTGTTGCTTGTTTTTTTTAATATAATTTATTGTCAAATTGGCTAACATACAGTGTGTGCAGGGTGCTTTTGGTTTTGGGGGTAGATTCCTGTGATTCATCACTTACATACAACACTCAGTGCTCATCCCAACAAGTGCTCTCCTCAATGCCCATCACCCATTTTCCCCTCTACCCCACCTGACCCATCAACCCTCAGTTTGTTCTCTGTATTTAAGAGTTTCTTACAGTTTGTCTCCCTCCCTCTCTGTTTGTAACTATTTTTCCACTTCCCTTCCCCCATGGTCTTCTGTTAAGTTTCTCAAGTTCCACATGTGAATGAAAACATATGATATCTGTTTTTCTCTGACTGACTTATTTCACTTAGCATAATACCCTCCAGTTCCATCTACATTGCTGCAAATGGCAAGGTTTCATTCTTTCTCATTGCCAAGTAGTATTCCATTGTATATATAAATCAAATTTTCTTTATTCATCAGTTGATGGACATTTGGGCTCTTTCCATAATTTGGCTATTGTTGAAAACACTGCTATAAACATTGGGGTATATGTGCCCCTATGAATCAGCACTCCTATATCCTTTGGATAAATTCATAGCAGTGCTATTGCTGGGTCCTAGGGTAGTTCTATTTTTGATTTTTTGAGGAACCTCCACACTTTTCTAGAGCAGGTGTGCCAGTTTGCATTCCCACCAACAGTGCAAGAGGGTTCCCATTTCTCCACATACTCGCCAGCATCTGTTGTTTCCTGAGTTGTTAATTTTAGCCACTCTGACTGGTGTGAGGTGGTATCTCAGTGTGGTTTTGATTTGAATTTCCCTGATGATGAGTGACGTTGAGCATCTTTTCATGTGTCTGTTAACCATCTGGATGTCTTCTTTGGAAAAGTGTCTGTTCATGTCTTCTGCCCATTTCTTCACTGGATTATTTGTTTTTCAGGTGTTGAGTTTGGTAAGCTCTTTATAGATTTTGGATACTAACCCTTTATCCGCTATGTCATTTGCAAATATCTTTTCCCATTCTGTCAGTTGCCTTTTAGTTTTGTTGATTGTTTCCTTTGTAGTGCAGAAGCTTTTTATCTTGATGAGGTCCCAATAGTTCATTTTTGCTTTTAATTCCCTTGCCTTTGGAGATGTGTCAAGCAAGAAATTGCTGCAACTGAGGTCAAAGAGGTTGTTGCCTGTTTTCTCCTCTAGGGTTTTTATGGTTTTCTGTCTCACATTTAGATCTTTCATCCATTTTGAATTTATTTTTGTGTATGGTATAAGTGGTCTAGTTGCATGTTGCTGTCCAGTTTTCCCAGCACCATTTGCTAAAGAGACTGTCTTTTTTCCATTGGATGCCCCTTCCTGCTTTGTCAAAGATCAGCTGGCCATACACTTGTGGGTCCAATTCTGGGTTCTCTATTCTATTCCATTGGTCTATGTGTCTGTTTTTGTGCCAATACCACACTGTCTTGATGATTATAGCTTTGTAGTAAAGACTAAAGTCTGGGATTGTGATGCTTCCCGTTTTGGTTTTCTTTTTCAACATTACTTTGGCTATTTGGGGTCTTTTGTGGTTCCATACAAATTTTAGGATTGTTTGTTCTAGCTTTGAGAAGAATGATGGTGCAATTTTGACTGGGATTGCATTGAAGTGTAGATTGCTTTGTGTAGTATTGACATTTTAACATTTATTCTTCGAATCCATGGAATGTTTTTCCATTTCTTTGTGTCTCCTTCAGTTTCCTTCATAAGTTTTCTATAGTTTTCAGCATACGGATCTTTTACATCTTTGGTTAGGTTTATTCCTAGGTATTTTATGATTCTTGGTGCAATTGTGAATGGGATCAGTTTCTTTATTTGTCTTTCTATGGCTTCATTATTGGTGTATAGAAATGCAACTGATTTCTGTACATTGATTTTTGTATCCTGTGACTTTGCTAAATTCATGTATCAGTTCTAGCAGCTTTTTGGTGGAGTCTTTCGGGTTTTCATGTAGAGTATCATGTCTGTGAAAAGTGAAAGTTTGCCTTCTTCTTTGCCAGTTTTGATGCCTTTTATTTCATTTTGTTGTCTGATTACTGATGCTAGGACTTCTAACACTGTGTTAAACAACAGTGATGAGAGTGGACATCCCTGTTGTGTTCCTGATCTCAGGGGAAAGCTCTGTTTTTCCCCATTGAGGATAATATTAGCTGTGGGCTTTTCATATATGGCTTTTATAATATTTCAGTATGTTCCTTCTATCCCAACTTACTTGAGGGTTTTTATTAAGGAACGATGCTGTATTTTGTTTTGCATCTATTGACAGGATCATATGGTTCTTATCCTTTCTTTTATTAATGTGATGTATCACATTGATTGATTTATGAATATTGAACCAGCCCTGCAGCCCAGGAATAAATCCCACTTGATCCTGGTGAAGAATTCTTTTTATATGCTATGGAATTCGATTTGCTAGTATCTTGTTGAGAATTTTTGCATCCATGTTCATCAGGGATATTGGCCTGTAATTCTCCTTTCTTTGTGGGGTCTCTGTGTGGTTTGGGAATCAAGGTAATACTGGCTTCATAGAATGAGTCCAGAAGCTTTCTTTCCATTTCTAATTTTTGGAACAGCTTGAGAAGGATAGGTATTAACTCTGCTTTAAATGCCTGGTAGAATTCCCCTGGGAAGTCTGGTCCAGGACTCTTATTTGTTGGGGATTTTTGATAACTGATTCAATTTCTTCACTAGTTATGGGTCTGTTCAAATTTTCTATTTCTTCCCATTTGAGTTTTAGTAGTGTGTGGGTATCTAGGAATTTGTGCATTTCTTCCAAGTTGTCCGGTTTGTTGGCATATAATTTTTCATAGTATTCTCTGATAATTATTTCTAGTTCTGAGGGGTTGGTTGTGATAAGTCCATTTTCATTCATGGTTTTATCTGTTTGGGTCCTCTCTTTTTGAGGATTCTGGCTAGGGTTTTATCAATTTTGTTTATTTTTTCAAAAAAAACAGCTCTTAGTTTCATAGATCTACTGTTTTTTTGGATTTTGTATTGTTTATTTCTGTTCTAATCTTTATTATTTCTCTTCTTCTGTCTTGGGGTTTCTTTTCTGTTCTGCTTCTATATCCTTTAGGTGTGCTGTTAGATTTTGTATTTGGGATTTTTCTTGTTTCTTGAGATAGGCCTGGATTGCAGTGTATTTTCCTCTTAGGACTGCCTTTGATGCATCCCAAAGGGTTTGGACTGTCATGTTTTCATTTTCATTTGTTTCCATATATTTTTTAATTTCTTCTTTAATTGCCTGATTGATCCATTCATTCTTTAGTAAGATGTCCTTTAACGTCCATGCATTTGGAGGTTTTCCAGACTTTTTCCTATGGTTGATTTGAAGTTTCATAGCATTGTGATCTGAAAATGTGTATGGTATGATCTCAGTTCTTTTATATTTTTTTGAGGGCTGTTTTGTGACCAGTATGTGATCTATCTTGGAGAATGTTCCATGTGCACTCGAGAAGAATGTGTATTCTGCTGCTTTTGGATAAAAAATTCTGAATATATGTGTCAGGTCCATCTGGTCCAGTGTATCATTCAGGGCCATTGTTTCTGTATTGATTTTCTGCCTAGATGATGTGTCCATTGTTGTAAGTAGAGTACTAAAGTCCCCTGCAATTACCATGTTCTTATCAGTAAGATTACTTATGTTTGTGATTCATTGTTTTATATATTTGGGTGCTACCAAATTGGGTTCATAAAACTTTATAATTGTTAGCTCTTCTTAATGGATAGACCCCGTAATTATGATATAATGCCCTTCTTCATCTCTTGTTACAGCCTTTAGTTTAAAATCTAGTTTGTCTGATAGAAGTATGGCTACTCCAGCTTTCTTTTGACTTCCAATAGCATGATAGATGGTTCTCCATCCCCTCACTTTCAATCTGAAGGTGTCCTCAGGTCTAAAATGGGTCTCTTGTAGACAGCAAATAGATGGATCTTGTTTTTTTATCCATTCTGATACCCTGTATCTTTTGATTGGAGCATTTAGTCCCATTTATATTCAGTGTTATTATTGAAAGATATGGATTTAGTGTCATTGTGTTATTTGTAGGTTTCATGCTTGTGATGTCTCTGGTCCTTTGTAGTCTTTGCAACATTCCCCTCACAGAGTTCCCCTTAGAATCTCTTGCAGGGCTGGTTTAGTAGTGATGAATTCCTTCAGTTTTTGTTTGTCTGGGAAAACCTTTATCTCTCCTGTTCTGAATGACAGGCTTGCTGAATAAAGGATTCTTGGCTGCATATTTTTCCTATTCAGTACATTGAATATTTCCTGCCACTCCCTTCTGGCCTGCCAAGTTTCAGTAGATAGGTCTGCTACTACCCTTATGTGTCTACCCTTGTAGATTAAGGCCTGTTTGTCCCTAGCTGCTTTCAGAATTCTCTTTATCTTTGTATTTTTCCAATTTCACCATGATATGTCGTGCAGAAGATTGATTCACGTTACATCTGAAGAGAGTTCTCTGTGCCTCCTGTATTTCAATGTCTGTTTCCTTACCCAGATTGCGGAAGTTCTCAGCTATAATTTGTTCAAGTAAACCTTCCATCCCTTTCTCTCTTCTTGTTCTGGAACTCCTGTGATACAGATATTATTCTGTTTCATTGAATCACAGTTCTCTAATTCCCTCCTCGTGGTCTAGAATTTTTTTATCTTTTTTCTTGGCTAGATCTTTTTCCATCATTTTATCTTCTATTTCACTTATACTCTGCTCTGCCTCTTCAATCCTCGCTGTCACTGCATCTAGTTTATTTTGTACCTCATTTACAGCATTTCTTAATTCATCCTGACTACTTTTTATTTCCTTGGTCTCTGCAGCAATCGATTCTCTGCTGTCTTTTATGTTTTTTTTCAAGCCCAGCGATTAATCTTATGACTATTATTCTAAATTCTTGATCAGATACAGTGTTTATATCTGTTTTTATCAACTCTTCAGCTGTCAGAATTTCTTCTGAGGAAAATTCTTCCATTTTGTCATTTTGGCTAGTTTTCTGTCCCTTATGTGTTTTAAAAGCTTGTTATGTGTCCTGCACCTGGGAGCACTACTATATTAAAGAGGGGTCATATACTGTCCAGGGTCTGGCCCTTCAGGAGGTGTTTTTTGCAGTGTGTTATGTGCTCTCTGTTGTTGTGACTCTGGTTGCTTTATCTCCCTACTCATAATGATGTTTTGGACCCTCCACCAGGTGTGCTTTGATTTGTTCATTGAAGTAGTCCTGGAAAAAAAAATTTTTTAAAAAAGGGGGTTGGGGGGCAGTGGTGGTGGAAAAGGCCCTGTCCTGTACAAAGAGAGAAATGACAGGGGCGGGGAAAAGGAAAAAAAGAAAATTAACTGGGCAGAGAAACTATATGGCTTAATCCAGAGAGAGAAGAAAATAAAGAAAGAGATATAGAACAGGTATAAAGAGAATAGGTTAAATATGTCTGCTTAAATAAACTAACAACCAGAATACAGAATAACCAGACTAGAGAAGGGAAGAAATAAGAGGGAGAAAAGGAAGAAAACATATGTATATATATATATGTGTATATACATATGTGTATATATATATATGTATATATACACACACATATACACACACATATATATATACACACACACACATATATATGTGTGTATACATGTGTATGGGTGTAAATACACACACACACACACATATATATGCATATAATAAGAATGATCCAAGAATTAAATCAGAAAATGCAAAAATGCTGGACTGATATCTGATGGTGCCTTGGAACTGGTGGCAGCACTGGTCTGGAGGAGAGGCTGTCTGGTCTGGTTAGTGTCAATCTTGCTCAGGTAGACACCCAGTTACCAGGTGCAGAGGGGTGTGGTTTGGTGTAGGCAGGTTCCGCCTCCACTGTGGGCCCTCTGTCGGTTCCCTGAGGCCCCACCTTGTTGGTGATGGGAAGAAAAATGGTGACATCCCAGTCTCTCCTCCCCAGACCCCCAGTGTCCCAAACCACTCTGTTCAGGCCATCCTCACAGTACTGCACAGTGGGAGTGGGGCTATTTTTTTCCCCCTCTCTCTTGCTCCACAGTCTCCCATGCCTGGGCTCATCTGGGGTTCAAACCCAGATGTCTTAAAGGGTCCCGCTCTGGGCACCCCACCAAAGGGCCTCCTCTCAGTGCCACATGGGTCCGAACGAGGCGGTTTGTCCTGCTCTACTGACTCTGATGCCTCCCTGGTGCTAGGCTGGGATTTAAACCCTGATGCCTTAAAGGGTCCTGCTCTGTGCACCCCCCTTCCTGGGAAGTGCTGCTCCACCCCACCGATAGATGGCCTCTGGCTGGCAGGTGCAGGCAGGGTCCTAGCATTGCTTATTTTTAAAATCCCCATCTTTAGAAAATTGGGTGATAAATCACAACCAAATGTTTAGACTTAGTTTTCCTTATTCCTTACCTTTTCTGATTAAATAATATTTTATGAAGAGAATAGATACAACTCCAAAGGAAAATTTAGTGTTTATTCTTTAGAAAGGTAAATATTATTATCCAGAAGACATCCTGGCATAGTTCCTTTAGAGAGATTCCCATTTGAAAAACTATTACTATAGCCATTGGGTGTTTTCATTCTTCTTCCTTTTCTTCTCTTACAGGTAAACCCAACCAGACTCCTCTGCAGAGCTAATGTTGATGCTCAAATAGCTAAGAAAAACTAGGTAAGGGTCTTGATTAATTTTTGTTTTCTGTTTTAGATTCTAAAGTAAGCAAAAGAAAACCAGCAATGAGAGAGAAAGAAGAAAGTTCTGAGCAATACCAGGGAGACATACAAACACTTACCCTGCAGGTAAAGAATTTATTTTGGCAGACCAGAACAGTTTCTGTCCACAACTTTAGCTTTGTGTAGCATACCTTTGTTATCATGTAAATATCTTCTTACATACATGTTACATCTATTCATCAAGTGATAAAGAAAATATAGGTTGTTCCTAATTTCCAAGGAAATTATTTTATATCTTAAAACCATTGTTCTCTTTTGAGCCATTCTAGAAGCGCTATTCTGAACCTTCTATTCCTTCAGCTTATATACAAAGCCTTACCCAACAAAACTATCATACAGTAAGAATTCCCTTTGTGATTGGCCTAGGGGATCTGTGCTGATAGATTGACCTCTGGGGGGGTAAATCGGTTTATTTAAGTGCATGTATTCTACGGGTGCCTGGGTGGCTCAGTTGGTTGAGCGTCTGACATCGGCTCAGGTCATGATCTCATGGCTCATGAGTTCGAGCCCTGCATCAAGCTCTGTGCTGTGACCTTCAGATCTTCTGTCCCTCTCTCCCTCTGTCCCTCGCCCTGCTTGCACTCTCTCACAAAAAATAAATAATTTTTTTTTAAAAGGTACTTTGGCCTAGGAAAGTCATGAATCATCCTATTACCATCTGGTAATTGTGTATCATTTGCAACCAGGATTTTTCATCTAGTTGCACTCAAGTTCCTGTCCTTACTGGGGAGGAGTAACAACAGAGCAGTCTGTTGCTTTAAATGACAGTTTCTGCCTTTGGCTAGTATCTCCATTTGGAGTCATGACAGCCAGAATCAGAGAAGGAAATTACATTATACTGATTTTGCCCCACCTTTTAAAGTGAAAAATGAAGAAGAGTCATTCTATTTCTGTGCAACGAGGGGTTCTTAAGAGGAAGACAGTCCTAAAATTCCAAAATAGGAGATAGTGAAAAGATGAGAATCTTAGGGTAGAGGAAACTGTATTTTCTAGCTTTTTGTGTGTGATGTAAATGCTTTGTTTAGTGTGGACAGAGCTTGCTCTTTTGTAGCCTAACCCCATTTATAAGACATTAAATAAAAAGGAGAACACTTAAGATTTTTCTTCTATTTGTTTTGCTGCTGTGCTTTTGTTTGTGGGTTTTTGTTTGGCTTTTTACACTTTTCTGGAGCAAGGCTGGCTTTTAGAGGTAATAAATAAATGGAAGCAAAGCAGGAGTGGATACGCCACACCCCATTTGGCCTACCTAGGTGGAAGCGCTGCAGGCTCAGCTGGAGGAACAGACCAGGCTTTCTCGAGAGCAAGTTGAAGGGCTCATAGAGGATAGACGGATTCGCATTGAGGAAATACAAGTGCATCAACAGAGAAATCAGGACAAAATCAAAGAGCTTACCAAAAGGTGAGTGTTCAAGAAAGCTGTACCTGACAGATTTTTGCATTTTTCTGAGTGGCTTAAAAGTGGACTGTCCTGGGGCGTCTGGGTGGCTCAGTTGGTTAAGTGTCCAACTCTTGTCCTGCCCTGTATGCACAATAGGCACGCAATAAACATTGAGTACTTGATGATCCTTATCAAACTGCACCTTACTGCTGCTTTTCTGTGTTAAACATTCTACATTTAAAAATTTTTTTCATGTTACGTTTTTCATCGCTTTATTTTTTTTTTTTTTATTGTCATCTTAAACTTCTCTAGTGCCTCTTCCTCCACTTGAAAGTATGGGGATTAAAATTGGATGTGATACTTAAATTAAGATTTCTGGCCACTGCAGAGTAGGAACTGCCTTCTGGCTCTTGCCGGCTCTGTTTCTTTGAACACAGCAGTGTGTTTGCATTTGGCCAGCACTCCTCCACCTTCGTTTTTATTTTTGGTATTTTGGCCTTACGCATAGCATTTTCAGTTTTCATTGGATTTTAATTGTTTTTAAGGGAACAGTGTTTTCGTTATTTATTTATTTATTTAAAAAAATTTTTTTTTAACGTTTATTCATTTTAGAGACAGAGAGAGACAGAGCATGAATGGGGGATGGTCAGAGAGAGAGGGAGACACAGAATCTGAAACAGGCTCCAGGCTCTGAGCCGTCAGCACAGAGTCCGATGCGGGGCTCGAACTCACGGACCGCGAGATCATGACCTGAGCCGAAGTCGGTCGCCCAACCGACTGAGCCACCCAGGCGCCCCTAGGGAACGGTGTTTTTAAATTTTCATAGTAATTTGTAATTTTACAATTGTCTTCTAGAATATTAATAACCATCCTGGTTAACATCATCTACATATCTGAGCACATGATCAATCCCTTACATTAGATAGATCATCCTAAGAGTATTGAATGGCATGAAATCCAAGGCCATTAGTGACTGTCTTTTGGGTCTCTTTCAAACCACTTACACATTAACAAGATCCTACTCGCCCACTTTGTAATTGAGAACATAATGTAAGATAGAATAAAATAACTCGTTGAAAGCAAGAGAGATCCTTGTGGTAACTGAATCAGTCTCTTTCTTTATACACATACATGTATACCTGAACATATATACATTCATCTGGTGACAGTTATCCTGCTTTGTGCCTGCATTATGCTATTATTTCCCCTTCTCTGCATATCCTATTACTCATGAAAAGAACTGAGTGTGTCTGACATTATTTGGTCAGTGGAAAATTACAGTGATTGCCTCATGGTATTTCATATTCTTTGCAAGCAGTTTGATCATTTGATACAGTATTTTTCTAGGTGTTGATGTTAAACTGATGAACTGCTAACTTCTAGATAGATTTTTTTTTTTTTTGAAGATAGAACATCATTCATCTATTCCAAAATCTCAGTACTCGGCGAGAATCTATTCAGTACTTGGTGTCTGTTTAGTAGCTGGTACTGTCCTTGAAAATCTGATGGTAGCAGTGCAAAAGTAAATGATAAATAAGGTATAAGCTTTCACTCAGGTTAGAAAATACGCACGGTGGGACACCTGGCCGGCTTAGTTGGTGGAGCATGTGGTGCTTGATCTTGGGGTTGTGAGTTTGGGCCCCACGTTGGGTATAGAGATTACTTAAAAATAAAATCTTTTGAAAAGAAAAAGAAAAATAGGGCATCTGGGTGGCTCAGTTGGTTAAGTGTCTAACTCTTGATTTCGGCTCAGGTCACAATCTCCTTGTTAGTGAGTTCAAGCTCCATGTCAGGCTCTGCACTGATAGCATGGAACCTGCTTAAGATTCTCTCTCTGTCTCTCTCAAAATAAACTTTAAGGACACCTGGGTGGCTCAGTCGAGTGTCTGACTTCAGCTCAGGTCATGATCTCACAGTTCTTGAGTTCTAGCCCCACATTGGGCTTGCTACTATCAGTACAGATCCTCTGGCCCCCCCATCTCTCTCTGCCCCTCCTCCACTCATACTCTCTCCCTTAAAAATAAATAAAGATCTAAAAATAAATAAACTTAGAAAAAAAAGGAAAATATGCCTTTTGATAGTTAAAACAGCATCATATATAAGCAAGTGTCGGATTGTAGCACAGGCATAGAGATTTAAACTGACATGGAATTTTGGAGAATAGAGAAACTAAATGCGCTTAAAGTTGCCACGATGCCTCCATGGAGGAAGTTGATCTTGAGAAAAGGATAAGATTTGATACCAGGCAGTTTACGTGTGGAGCACAGCATAAACAAAAGCAAAACTCTTTGACATTTTAGAACTTGTGTTCACCCTCAGTCAGGGAATAGTCCACATTTGTGCAGGCTATGTGCGAATATTTCTATAGGTCTTTTAATTATATAACCTGAAATTTAGGAAAATATCTATAAAGCCCAGTCTGTTAGCCAGTGAGCAAGGGTAAGTACAGTACATTTTGTCTTGTAAAACATGTAAGATTGCCAGTGACCAGGTTAAGTGTGTTTTTAAAAGCGTTAATGATATTTTACAGAATTCACGGATTTCACAATTTTTAAAGAACCTATATCTTCCCTTTGTCTGAATAACTATGTGTCATAGGTGCCATGTAAGCTTCTTCATGTCCACATTTGTATTTTCTTTCAGTCTCCATCACACCCAAGAACTTCTCTATGAGAGCACCAAAGACTTTTTGCAACTCAGATTTGAAAACCAAAATAAAGAGAAGTCATGGATGCTTGAAAAGGATCATTTGATGTCAAAGATTAAGCAATACAGCATGCAATGTAAGAAGAAAGAAGATAAAATTAGAAACGTTTGGCCAGTCATTCATGAGAATCATCACCACCAAAATGAATATGTTAAGGTAGTTTTCTTATGTCTTATAGAAATTGTTAATTTTTCTGGAAAAGTTGAAAGAATTCAGAGAATTTCAAAGAACCTGAGAATTGTCATACAAGATTCATTCAGTTCCCAAAGCTGTTATAGCAGCAGCCTCAAGAAATAGGTTTTTTGGGACACCTGAGTGGTTCAGTCAGTTAAGCATCCAACTTTGGTTCAGGTCATGATCTCATGGTTCTCAAGTTTGAACCCCACATTGGAGTCTCTGCTGTCGGCGTGGACCCGCTTGGGATCTTCTATCTCCGTCTCTCTCTGCCCCTCCCTGGTTCGTGCGTGAACTCTCTCTCTCTCAAAAAGAAGTAAACATTAAAAAATAATGTAAAAAGGAATATATTTTTTTTAAGTTTATGTATTTGAGAGAGAGAGAGAGAGAGAGAGAAAGAACATGAGTGGGGGAGGGGCAGAGAGAGAGGGAGACGGAATCCCAAGCAGGCTCCACACTGTCAGCACAGAGCCCGATGTGATGCTCGGGCCCACGAACCGTGAGATGATGACCTGAGCTGAAACCAAGAGTCGGACGCTCAACTGACTGAGCCACCCAGGCACTGCAAGAAATAGTTTTCAAAGAGTAGTGTTATCATTACAGTGTTTGCATATTTAGAAAATTAAACTACTGATTGATTCGTTTATTCATTGATCAAATACTTATAACACTCCTACTACGGGCTAGGTTCTGGAGCTACAACAGTAGATAAGTTAGACCAGGCCTGCCTTCATGGCATTTACATTTTCATGGGTGAGAATGGGGACATCTGGCTGGCTCAGTTGGAAGAGCATGTGGCTCTTGATCTTGGGGTCATGAATTCGAGCCCCACATGGATGTAGAGACTACTTAAATAGATAAAAAAAACTTTAATGGGTAAGAAGGAAACATTAACAAAGAAAATGATTGGGGCGTCTGGGTGGCTCAATTAATTAAGCGTCCAACTTCGGCTCAGGTCATGATCTTGTAGTTCGTGAATTTGAGCCCCATGTCATGCTCTGTGCTGACAACTTGGAGCCTGGAGCCTGTTTCGGATTCTGTGTCTCCCTCTCTCTGTGCCCCTCCCCCTCCCGAGCTCTTGCTCGCTGTCTCTCTCTCTCTCAAAATTAAATAAACATTTTTTAAAAATGATAGATTATTAAAAAGTAAGTGGTATTAAGGAATTAAAAAGATTATATGAAGGTTGTATGTAGTTGCTAAAAGTCTACTTTCGGGGGCGCCTGGGTGGCGCAGTCGGTTAAGCGTCCGACTTCAGCCAGGTCACGATCTCGCGGTCCGTGAGTTCGAGCCCCGCGTCAGACTCTGGGCTGATGGCTCAGAGCCTGGAGCCTGTTTCCGATTCTGTGTCTCCCTCTCTCTCTGCCCCTTGCCCGTTCATGCTCTGTCTCTCTCTGTCCCAAAAATAAATAAACGTTGAAAAAAAAAAATTTTAAAGTCTACTTTCGTAGGGAAGCACGGGGACCCTCTGTTAATGTCTGATGTTTTTGCTGAGACCTAAAATGGTACAGAGCCTGTTGTACAGACCTAGGGGATGAGCATTTCAAGCAGAGGGAAAAGCAAATTTAAAGTATGTTCAGGGAGGGGCAGCTGGCTGGCTCAGTCGGTAGAGCAAGTTCATGAGCTCGAGCCCCACATTGGGCGTGGACCCTACTTTACAAGAATTTTAATTTAAAAAGAAAAGTATGTTCAGGGAAGAGGGAGAATATCATTGTGGTCATAGAGGAATAAGCAAGAAGGAAGTGGAAAGCAAAGAGGTTGATGGGTTGGGGGGTGGGGGCAGCAGCCAATTGTGGAGGATGCCTTCTAGGGCCTTTACATTCCTGGTGAGAATAATTTAGCTGTAAACATTGTACCTCTTTGAAGGATTGTGTGTAAGGAAGAAACATCTGATTTAGGTTTTTGTAGATCTTCTGGCTGCTTGATGGAACATATATAATATTTGTTGTTGTTTCTATTTAAAGGAAACTTCAGGGGCACCTGGGTGGCTCTGTCTGATGAGACTCTTGGTTTCAGCTCAGGTCATGATCTCACGGTTCGTGAGATCAAGCCCGCATCAGGCTCTGCATTATTAGTGCAGAGCCTGCTTGGGATTCTCTCTCTCTGCCCCTCTCCTGTTTGTGCTTTCACTCTTTCTCAAAAATAAACTTAAAAAAAAATTGAAAGTAAAATAAAGAAAAACTTCAGAAATGTGTCCCAAAACATATATTGTAATGTCTTACTTGAGATAGTTCTGAGCTCCATTATCTGATTCTTTTCAGATCCAAGGTATTTGTTTTATTTTAAAGAATTTCTACTATGTACACTTCAGAAAAAGGTTGAGAGAGTCCTCTAGAAATAAGAGGCTTTCACTTTCTCTCCAAAGTTCCTTGCTGTCTTATTCCTTAACTCGTTTTAGACTTAGGGAAATCCTTTCTTTCCTTGCCTAAGTGCTGTTTGAATTACCAAAATTGTAATTTTTTCTCCTTCTGACCTGCAGTCCCTAAAAGATAAGTTAGTACAAGAGAAAAAATTGTCCAACATGTATCAAGAGCAGTGCATTTCCCTAGAAGAAGAACTTGCCCGAATTCGTGAGGAAGAGAGAGTGAGGAGAGAGATCTTCAAGGTACAAAATTCTCTGCCACCTCTGATGGAGTGGGAAGTGCAGATGGTTTGGAGAATGCTTCCCTCATCTTCAAAAATGCCTTGCCCTGTCCCTATATTTAGGATCGCACTAACAAGATGGGGAGGCGCTTACAGGTGATGACAAAACGCTATGAGGCCTTGGAGAATCGGCGTATCTTGGAAGTAGAAGGCTTTAAGACAGATATTAAGATTCTCCGGCAGAGGCTGAAAGACTTGGAGCAAATACTCTATAAGGTAATTGCTAATTCTGAATGACCAAGAGGGAGAAAAGGGGTGCAGGTGAGGAGACGTGGCCTTGAGGCCTCCTCAGAAGAGAAATGTGTAGACACACCTCACTAAAATCAGTTTAGCGAGTACACACCAGAGGGAAGACTAAGTAGACTGAAATCATTGATTGCATCAGTGTACTTCTGTCTTAGCTAAACTTAGCAGAAAGCTTCATCCTTCCCCATTCAAGAAGTAGAGTACAAGAACTGTGTCTATTTTACCAGTGGAGAAAGTGAGTAATTGAGTAGTAAAGTAATTTCTCCCTATCAAACACAGCTTTATTTAGAATCCAGGTTGCCTCAGGATCCTTCTTAAGGAGATTTAACCAGTCATCCACATATCTTCAATGATTGCTATGTGCCAAACAAGGTCAATTGTGGAAAAGAAGAGATGCTTTCTTTGATTCTTTGGCAAATTTACCAGTAATGTTCATATCAGTGTCTTTTTTTACTCATTATTTATGATCTCTGTCCCATGGCTTCTTTACTGCTATGTGGGAAAGCCAAGAGTCTCACGCCTTTTCTGCTTTAACTGTACTCTACATTTTCCTTCTTTTAGTTAGTCGTTAAGCAAACTAAGGACTGGATTTCTCTTATGTACTACAAGTCTCACAAAAAGGAGCCAGAGAGCCTAGCCTTTCTGACCGATTTCTTCACCTGGCGTGTGCTATAATCATTTCTTCTTTTTTTTTTTTTTTTTCCAATCTCTAGGCAACACTTAATGCCCAGGCAAACCAGGATCTTGCCATTCTGTGTGAGGTGCGTGACAGCAATAGACGGGCACATAAGCTACAAGGAGAACTGAAGAACCTTAAGTCCAAAGTATTTGGTCTGGAGAATGAACTTAGACTCTGTTGATGTTTACATTTAGAAATGGCCCTCGTCTGGAATAGGTCTGCTTCCTGAAATCTGAGGAAAAGGTCATTTTCTCCCAGAATCTGTACACATAGAGTCGGCTAGGACAGTGATATCCGTCATTATGAAGACCGGGCTAAGAGTTAGGGACCACTAAAGGAGCTCTTCTTGCTAAGTTTTAGCTATAATTTTTGCTGTCCTATTAGCTTTTTTTTTTTTTTTTTTTTGGTCTGGATTGTAACCTTTCCCACATTTTTTCTCCCACTTAAAATATGACAGTTTTTTGTTTTTTTAAGAAGGCAATGACAATGAAAATTTAGGAAGAAAGTATTTTCTTCACTCAGCTGGGCTGAGTGTCAGTAGTTGGAACACTTTCCCTGAGATCAAGGCATCCTCTGAGGTTGCCCAAGGCAGCAAATCACATTCTGTCAAATGTGAACAGGTAGTAATTCTGCTATTTAACTTTCTTCCCTCATGAGCGGAATTACTTTTTTTGGATACCCAGTCTCAGGAAGTTTCACCAGAGGGCACTAAAGACCTCTTCCTTTCTTTCTCCCTTTATTTCTCTCCTTTTCTTTCTAGAGACTCCATTTTTAAACAAAATGTTCACCTAGGAAAATAAAAGTGCCACTTTGCTAAGAGTGAGTGAAACTTCAGTGATCCTTGTATGAAAGCTCATCATTTCACCAATAACATGTTTTTTAAAAAATAATGTATATATTGTATTTTACACATTAACTATTTTTCAATAAAAATGTAATTGAGGATATTCTAGTTTTCTATAATTTGTTAAAAACCACATTTATAACTTTGTTAATGACTTTACTTGTTCCAAGTCTCTGCAGTTTTGTACCAGTATTAAAGTTTTGCTCTGAAATTCTATGATTTAATAAGCCTTTTTGTTTTGCCTAGTGCCAAAATAGCAACTGTAATGAAAAAGTAGTTCTTTAAGTGTTAGAACAAAAAGAAGAACCATCCACATATGTAAGTCCCTCTAAAGTCCAAGACTAATCCCTCTGGGAATTTCTGGCTGAACTTGTTAGTTGAAAAAAACCTGATCTGTTATCATAGACATTAAAGAAGAAAGTAGCATCTCCTACTGGCAGTTCAAGCACCATTTTCTTAATACAAATATGGAAACCTGAGTTCTTTCCTTTGTCCTGGATGAATCAGAATGAGGCTATACTAAGCTAAGATCAACTGACTGTCCAGAGGCTGTCCAGGTACATATGCAATTATTTTGGTCCAGAGGCAGAACAATTTGCTTTATAGAGGATGTAGATGGAAAAATGGATAAAGTTTTAGTGCCACTACCTTTGGTTCTATCACATATAAACAAAGAGATGTTCGTGAAATAAGAGGAAGAGGAGAATGAGAGCCAGTTCGATGGAGGCAGCAAGAGCAGAGGAGTAGATAATCCTAAGGGCTGATTGCCTCATTTTTCACAGAGGGAATAAAATCAAGGCCTTCCACTGAGAGTGAGATGGGGCACTGCTGTCGTGCGGAGCTTGAGAAGAGTGAATGTTTGGAAAGAGGAGAGGGCACTGGCGAGGGGCAACGGATAGAACCATTAGGAGTAGGTTTTGATGAAGGATTTGGTGAGTTGAATTGGCTGCCAATGAAAAAAAGTCTAAGATTCCAGCAAATCACTGCATCATGTGTCCTAACTTACCAAGTAGGTAAAGGCAGAGAACCAAATGGATCTAGAATAGGCAGACAGGAGAAAGGGCCAAAGGGAGGCACTGCAAAGAAAATGTTTCAAAAGGTGGTGTTTGTTTTTAAAGTAAGCTCTAGGCCCAAGGTGGGACTTGAACTCAGGACCCTGAGATAAAGAGTTACGTGTTCTACCAACTGAGCCAGCTAAGTTCCTCCAAAAGGTTTTTTTGGGGTTTGTTGTTTGTAAATCTGTTAATGGGTGTAAGCTGTGAAGTATTCTACTCCTGGACTGATTGGTAGCTTAATTTCAAGTCAGTCCTACAAAAAGAAGTGTGAACACAAGCTGAACTTGTGGAACAGTTATGTACTTGATTACTTGGTGTCTAAGGTAGCATCATAGTATACCCATATTATTGTGGATGGGATAGCTCTCTTTTTGGAAACGATGTAATTTTTTTCTGAACTACCAGATGATAATATTCACATCTTAAGCGGTACATAAGTGTGTGGAGTGAGATTGTTACTAAGAAACCCACTGCCCTTGCCATAGGAGCTTTCTGGGAGCTTGGCTGTCAAATAGAAGCTATTATTGCTTTTGTTTGCAGATCTTGGCATCTCTTCTTTGCTTTTTGGGCTGCGTGGCTTCTTTCTGAAAACTGAGCCAGCCGTGCTTTTTTTTTTTTTTTTTTTTAATTGTGTTGTATTGACACATTAACAGACCAACAAGTGCCATAGAATACAAAGTTGAGAAATAGACCCAATTAAATATTGGAATTTAGGTTACTGTAATAGAGTCAATTCAAATTGGTGTGGTAAATATATATTTGTTTTAGTTAAATATTTATTATAAAATCATATGCTTGAAAAGTTAATTCATTTACCTCCATCTCAATCTATCTTCTTAGATAATTGTGGGTTCACATGTGGTTGGAAGAAATACAGAGTAAGATGTTATTTGTCCAGTTTCTCCCAGCCATTCCATTTTGACATGGCTAGTCTGCTGTTTTTTGCATCCCAACAAACTCCAAATTGGACCACGGTGTTTCTGATGGACCTCCTGTTGGTTTTGTGGCATTTTCTTTCCTCTTTTGGCTCACGATTGTCCAATCCACTAAACATCTTCGTATTTAACCATATCGGTGCTAATTTTAAATTAGTACAATCTCGATACTACTTTGTTGACTGTTCTCTGTCTTGACATTTAGAAAGGGATAATGAAATATTAAATGGAGGGATCCAAAATCTGAATGAGTCTGATGTATTGTCATGCATATTTCTGTAAGATTTCATTTGGCCACAAGCTCGATAATTGGTCAAGATTGGACTGGTCTGTCTGGGGTTCTTTTACTTAACTAGAGTGATTCTCCACTCTGCCCTACACTCTTGTATCACTTCCTAGGCCAGGGCACCACCTGATAAGCTTCTACAGAAGAGCTATGCTCTCTATGTGCCAAAAGCTATGCTTTCTTGCTTTATGTCAAAGCAATGAATTCCTTCCCCCCAAAAATGACTTTATTAAACTCTTCTTTATATGTTCTTTGTTCAAATCCTCTATAATGTCTTCAGGATTCTGTATTTCACCTCTACTCAGTCTGACCGTAACCTTGAATTCATCCTGCCCCTTCTTGTGTCATGCCTGGCCTCCACCTTCACCTCCTGAGCACTCGCATTTGAGGGTGCCACCCCATCCTCACGTGTTCTCCTTGCTTCGTAGATCTCTCTGTCCTCTCTGACTCCTCTGTCGGCTGGGTTTGCTTACTCCTTGTCTGACTCCCTTCTGCTTATCATGTCAATGTCAATATTCCCAGGACTCTCTCACCCACAGGATCCTCCCTAGGTGATCTGCTTTTCCATGATTCCAGCAACTAATGGTGAGAATGTTAGGGGATTTCTTTGCCTAGAGGTATCGAAAAGCAGGAGTAATCTCCCTTGAGAATAGTATGAAATTAAAAAAAAAACCACACAACTTTTATTATTTTTAATTTTTTATTTATTTTTTATATACCCAACATGGGGACCGAAAGCACAACCTTGAGATTCAAAGTTGTATGCTCTGCTGACAGCCAGGAACAGCATGGAATTTAAGGGAAAACCTACCTGAAAGCAAAGTATCCACCTAGTAAACAAGGTAGCACTGGGATGGGAAACTGTATAGCAAAGGGTGACTGAATCCAGATGAGAGAAATAAATCAGAGACTGATTTAAAGTCCCCAAGTTCACTTGCTAATGACTTAAAGGAAAACAGAACATGAAATGTCCCCTAAAATGAGCTGGGATGATGGAATGCAGGGGTTTTCCATGTGTATCTCTCAGTGACTTGCATTGACAGGCCTCTTTTTAGGGTAAGATGTCAGGTTGAAGAGCAGAATCTTTGTTAAGGCAGAAGAATTTTTTTGAAGCTCTAGGGAATATAAATACTTAGGAAGAACTCAGCATTTCACTTTCTCCCAAAGTGATTTCTTACACCCAACACCCACCCTGACCACCCTACACTACACCACACCCACACCACGTATGCAGTGAATATATGAAGGGCCAGGAAAACAAAACAAAAAAATCTCACCATGTGACTAGTTGCGCTGTCCTTGTCCCAAATCACTAGACTGGGTTTCTCTCCTTTCTTCATAGCTTAGCCCGATGAGAACGTTCTGTCTCAATTGATTCTTGGAAACTGACTTCATTATTTTTTTTTTTATGGTGAAAAAATTTATATTTAGATTTAGCCAGCTGGACTCAGTTTAGATGATCCCAATTTTGTTGGCAACATCCAAAGCGTCATAGTCAGGGGCCAGTGGAACATATGTCTTCTTCCCTCCATTGGGCCTGACCAGGGTGTTGACCTTGGCCACGTCAATGTCATAGAGATTCCTCACAGCCTGTTGGATCTGGTGCTTGTTGACCTTGACATCCACAATGAAGACAAGTGTGTGGTTGTCTTCTATTTTCTTCACGGCTGACTCAGTGGTCAGCGAGAACTTGATGATGGCATAATGGTCAAGGTTGTTTCCCCTGGGGGTGCCCTTTCCTGGATATTTGGGCTGCCTTTGAAGACACAGTGTCTTGAGCCATCAAAAGGTAGGTGACATGCGGATCTTTTTTTTCCTGTGACCGTGGACACTTTTAGCACCGCTTTCTTGGCCTTCAAAGCCTTTGCTTTGGCTTCAGCTTTGGGAGGGTCAGGGGCTTCCTTCTCTGCCTTCAGTGCCATCTTTGTGAAAGGGCTGGTTCTTGTAAAGGGACTTTAAATCAGACTTCCCTACTCAACACCTTAGTGTTGGCCTAGGGAGGAGATGGGAGAGAAATTGACCTTGTCCTTACCCCAATGCCTTCCCAGTCCTGACAAGCCTCAGTGCTAATGGGCTTTGCTGCCTGCAGAGGGCGTTGAGAGTGGATGAGCAGTGTTGCTCTTTAATTTTCCCTTTCCAGAGCCAAGTTAAATTCCGGAGAACCACATACAGTGAGGATTTTTGTTTTCTTTCTTCCATCCCCAGCCCGGGTGGCGGCAGAGCTCAAAGGGTAGTCTGTTCTGGGGAAAAGACGGCGTCTGCCTCTCTCCCAAACCAGCCCTGATCAAATCCCAAGCAGCCGGTCCTTAGATAACATGGCTGAGAAACCCGAAACCAACAGTTCTGACTCTCATCAGTGCCCAGCATCGCCGTCTGGAAACGGAGACATGCTGCTGAGATGCCACAGTGATTGAGTGTTAAGTGGCATGCCTGGGGTTCTCTCACCAGAGTTTATAGCCTGGACCTATGAACTTAGACAAAGAAGTTTTTCAGAAAGTCTGTCTGGGGTTTGAGCACTGGAGCTGTTTTGTAGCACTCTGCACATGTACTGGCCATTAGGATCATTGTTCTTCCCTAGCAAAGCCATAAGGGAGGTTCATCCAACTGTGCCATGCACTTGCCTGGGTTGCCTGCAGCATTCCCAGCAGGTGAGTGGATTCACTTGTGTTTGAGGCATGGGAAGGAACATCTGTGTTCTTGCTTTTGCTTTAATAGAGGAAGACATCCTTAAATGAGTGGGCTGAAGAGGAGGCAGGGGAGTAAGAACATTTTCCGTTGTTACAGAGTGTTTATTGAATGACTTCTGGGCAGGATGCTATAGGAGGAGTACAGGTTGTAGAGTCGTAGAACAGATGTGGTCACTGACAAGCCCTGTTAGGGATTTGAGAAGCTGGGAAGTTTGGAGTGATAGCTGTATATGGAAGAGTTTCTTCAGGATGAAAGAATAGAGGTAGGAAATCCAGTCTCTCCCAGAGGCTTAGAGACCTACAGCATGTTCTGAAAATGCTGAGAACACCCTCCATGCTGCAGAAGGTGGTGCCAGAGAGCTAAGTCATGCCAGAAAGCTGCCTCTGAGTCTACCATCTGTACAGCCCCCCAAAGGGGAGCGTGTGTACACCTGTGTGTGTTCATGCTTGTGGGGACCAACCGTGTGGGTTGTGTCTTGGGAGAAGAGAAGAAAGCACCAAGAGTTCACTGAGAGGTACTAAAGCACCAAGCACCATGGTGAGCCACAGAGCTCTTAGACATCAAACATTCCCAGGACGTGGGAATGAGGCAGAAGCTACCCAGAGCTGGGGGTCACTCTGCCTTAACTTCAGCTACAAAGTTCCTGACCATTATCTGTAGTAGCAGATTGCAGGATGCAGACAGGAGAGACTGTCATTCTAGTGGGAATTAGTTGTCAAAGAGACTGGAGGTGGAGCTTCAGGGAAGGCTCATTTAGCCTCTGCTTCAGCACCAACTAATGAGCAATGAAGAGCACTGTTCACCCTTTCTCCTTGTGGGTCTCCCAGCCAACAAAGCAAATCTGAGTGGAGGGAAATATTGCTACTACTCTGTGGAAAAGCGTGAGCAAGTCAAAGTTAATTTTTTGACTTGGGTAATTGTCCGTTGACTTGCTAGAGAATCCTTTTCCCTGGGGGAAGACGGAAGGAAGACAAGTGGTAGTAATTTGGAGGCATTTACACTGCACACTGGAAAGAGAAGCAAAACCTAGCAATAGATGCCAAATTTAAGCTTTGAAGCATATAGTTCTGGTCTGGGTCATGCCTTGCATTTGCGACAGATAGAATGAAGAACTCATTTGCTTGGGAGGGAGATGAAGTCATAGCTCTCAGTATGTGAATCGCCCGGGATCTTTCCTGAAAGCCAAGGAGCTTTGTTCTGGTACTTCAGCATAACATCTCTGCCCTCTGTTCATCTTTTCTTTGACTCTCTTCATCTAGTTCATTTGACTCTCTATGATGCGATCTTGTACATATTCTTCTATAAAGATGGTATAAATGTTCATCTGTTTCCCAATCCAGTATGCAAAATTATTTAGGACCACAAGTGTAGAGAAACTAAGGCTTGGGGCTTAGTTCATACAATTCTTTCTATCATCCAGAGAGAAGGGCCCAACTGCACTGGAAATCCAGAGGAATATCCAATAAGAAGCATTCAGTGAGGGTTTCCACTTTCTCCCGGGACTAGCCTCCAAAGCAGCAAACTGCAGAAAGTCTTGTAAAAGATGGGACTCATGGAAGGAAGAGAGAGGAAAAAGTGACTTCTTCTGTAAAGAGAAGAGCAGGAAGCATTGGTGAGGGTTGGGAAGGGGGAGAATGAGAAGAATTATCATGTGGCTCGGTGAGTTATGGATGTGCTGAGAGTGAGCTCAGAGTTTCCAGGGTGAATATATTGCTCCAGGGGAACTTCCAGGGAAATATGTGCAAAGGGAAGAAAAAAAAAAAAAGGCATTGGCTCTGAAGTTAGAAAGCCTGAGTTTGAGTCCCATTTAAGACACAGGTCACCTACATCACCTTGAACCAGATATTAAACATCTCTGAGCCCATTTCCTTATCTGTAAAATGGAACTAGTGAAACCTATAAACACAGATGTTTTACATGAGTTGAAAGAAATAAATAAATGCTTGCCGAGAGGGCCATGGCACTGGGAGATAGCTTCAGCACTGTTCTCTCTTAGGAATTCTCTCAAAGTGAAGGAACTCATTCCTCCCCACTTCACAGCCTAAGACATTGACTTAGTGATGGTCCAGAAACCCTCACTAATTTATCATCAGAATTTCCACTACCAAGATATCTCCATGAAATACTTTTGAATAGCAGAGAAGCTCCGGAAGTGAAAAACAAGAGTGAGGGTCTGTATGGGCAGAAGGAAGTATGGAAGGTCAGGCCAGAGAAGGAGTGCTCTGGATACAAGGGAGAGAGAACCAGAGGCTAACAATCTGGTTCTAGTTCTGATTCCATCACTTACTGTTTATGTGAACTTGGTGCAGATCACCTTGAAGAAACTGAGGCTTGTGCAGTTCATAAATAGAGGAAAATACTTTTCCTACTACTCTAATGTGGTTGTGAGAAATAAAACACATATGATAAAGACATAAAATTGTTCTCTAAGCTCAAGTTGCCACATTATCCTGTAGGTGTCAGGTTTGAGGAAATGGAAAGGGTGGCCCCAGGATCATGGGATTCACTCAGTATATGCTACCTCCCTATGACTAGAATAAGAATTGCTTCGGACACAAGAGTTCTGCCACTACACCTACTCGTCACTGCACACAATTCCCTTTTGAGTTCTCTACAAACCAGAATTTTCTGGTCCCTGTGCTAACCTTGGCCTATTTTAGAAAGCTTAGACTGACCTCTCTCACAAAGCTTCTGTAATTTGGGAGAAGAAATTTGGGGTTTGACCTGATGCTGACATCCTAGCCAAGCTGGAGACCAGAGCCCACCCCATCAGAGGGTGAGCATGATGGAAATGATTTTCCTTTTCAGGTGTGGTTTTGCAATGTGACCCTGAGGCATTCTAGACAGGTGCCAGGGCTGAAGTGAGAGAGCAAAAGGACAGTGAAAACCATCAGAAGAACGAGTGAGCATCCAGTTAAATTGACATGACAATGAACAGACATTGGCGGCAATATTGTGCCACTAAAATTATACCTCAACCTATATACTTAGCTCTGGACCTCAGGGAGAATGACAGCCAGCTCAATTGATCGAAAAAAGAATTTGGGTCTCAAAGTCTGGCTGCTGCCTTGCTGTGATATCATTAGGAGTCAAAAGGGATTTGGAGCAAGCAGTCTGAAAGCAGACTCAGGGGGTGAGGGATATCTCTGTGCCGGGGAGGTAACCACAGCAGGAAAGAGAGAGAAGAGGGAGAGAGAGCCACAAGGTTTCCCACCCTCCTTATCCCTGCCTACCCCTGCACCTTCTCACCATAAGTAGAGAAAGAAATGATCTATTCATTTTTTTGTAAGTAATCTCTACACCCAATGTGGGTCTTGAACTCATGACCCCAAGATCAAGAGCTGCATGCTCTTCCAACTGAGCCAGCCAGATGCCCCAGAAATGATCTCTTTAAGGTATAAGAACATAGAGTGGGAAGAGGAGGGCAAAGAACTGAGGTACGCAAAGTGATCTCTTTCCTTTTCTGAATTTCTTTGGAATTCACTGTTTGGACCAGAAAATCAGCCTTTATGTTGTTAGATCTCTTTTTCTATGGAATATCTTTTCTCCTAGACTAAATGGCATGCTCTCTGTGTTATATCTCTCCCAGTTCCCACATAATAGATAGTTCAATGGTTTGGTTGATGGAAGTGGTTGTATGTGTTCTCCCAGGAGGGCTAGTCTTGAAGAGAAGATTGTGGCAGGGATGCCACCTGTTTCCATCACAAAGTCCTGAAAGTGACTCAGCCTAACAGCCAGTCTGGTTGCTCCCAATAAGAGAGAAAAAAAGAGAGAGAGAAACAGAGAGAGAAAAGCTCTATTTACCGAGACCCTGATCACCTCCCACCTGCCTCAGCCAAGCTTGTCCACACTGGCTGCTCCTGTCTCTCAGTCTTTTGGAGAGAGAAAAGAGCACGGGAAATGTCACATCTATGGTTTGGAACTTTGCAGACATTTTCTTGGGGCTACTGTGAGAGAATTGTTCTTCAGATCCACCTTTTTTTTTTTTTCAACGTTTTTTATTTATTTTTGGGACAGAGAGAGACAGAGCATGAACGGGGGAGGGGCAGAGAGAGAGGGAGACACAGAATCGGAAACAGGCTCCAGGCTCTTAGCCATCAGCCCAGAGCCTGACGCGGGGCTCGAACGCGCAGACTGCAAGATCGTGACCTGGCTGAAGTCGGATGCTTAACCGACTGCGCCACCCAGGCGCCCCAGATCCACCTTTTTTAAACGAAGTATACCGAAAGTTCTGAGGGATGTTTGTTCCTCAAACATTAATGAATGCTAAAATGGATTTTGTGGTCCATATTGAGAAGGCAAATTTCCCACTTTTGGAGCCTCACAGTGAGGTTGGGGAATCTGTACATATCAGTGGGTGGGGCAGGCTGTCAGTTCTACTAAAGCTCCAAGCAGGATGGGGTTGTTCAAGACTGGGCTGGTCCAAGAAAACTTCATAGAGCCTGAAATGGACCTTGAAGCAAAGGCCAAACTTGACCAGCTAAAAAACAAAATGTATTGGAGCGTGGTGAATGAATTCATTTTAGCCAAAGCATGTTTCATTGGTCATATAAAGTTGGAAAAGGTTTTGGAAAGCCTTGAATTCCAGGTTTACAGTTTGCATTTTAATCAGTAAGCACTAAGAAGCCATTAAATATTTTTGAGCAACAGTATGAATATGTAAAAGAATTTTATAAAGACTATCTGGTGGTAGTGGAGAGTATGTTGGGGGCTGGGGGCTAATTGGGAAAAGTACAACAGTCCCTAAAGATTAGTGGACTATTGAGCGTCCAACTAAAGTGTTAGCAGTG
The DNA here is from genome assembly GCF_022079265.1 of Lynx rufus. Classification (NCBI taxonomy): domain Eukaryota; kingdom Metazoa; phylum Chordata; class Mammalia; order Carnivora; family Felidae; genus Lynx; species Lynx rufus. The sequence continues at coordinate 37,225,909 of NW_025814889.1, read as the reverse complement.
AGAAGGGGAAACACAGTACTCAATTCTGTGAACTTCTGTCTTGGAACACTATTTGCATGTTGTCGGTCTGATTTAAAAATATCTGGGAAAAGGGGCACCTGGGTGGCTCCGTTGGTTAAGCATCTGACTCTTGAATTCAGCTCAGGTCATGATCTCATGGTCCGAGTCCCTCTCTCTACCCCATCCCACCTCCCTCCCCCTCCTCTATCTCTCTCTCTCAAAATAAATAAATAAATAAATAAATAAATAAATAAACAAACAAACAAACAAACTTTAAAAATATCCGGGAATGCTTCTGATCCTTCATTTCTTTCATAGTCTCCTGACCATTTCCCCCAGGAGAGTGGAAAAGAAAACTGCACTGTTGTTACCTGTTGACTGTCCTTAGGCAACTCTGCTCCCCTGGACCTCAATTATCTACCTTAAATCAGATAATAATTATTTTACCTGCTGGAAGGCAGAGAACTGGAACACAGAATATCTTGATGATCTTTTCAATTCTGAGTCCCTTTCTGTTTTATTTTTAATTCTTCTTTAGAACGCTCCATCTACTCTCCCCTAACAGCTATTTCATCCCAGTCTGGGAGAAACCATTTGGGGGTTCAGTCTGGGATACATACAACTTCCCCAGCATCTCTTGTTGATGTGGTTGAGTCTGGGACAGAAGGGTGTTCAGATCCAACCTGGAGGAAGAAACTGATGGAGTTCAGTGGTCATTGCCTTCCAACTAATATCATGCCTACTCTTGATACCTAAAGTAGGAAGTAGGGTCGTCACGGGCCACGAAAGGCCCTGGAGCCAAGCCTCAGGCGGTACCCCCAACTCTTCCCCAGCATGACCTCTCCCCCACTCCCCCACCCCGCTTCTACCCAGTTTCTACTTCACTTCGGCTTGGGGCGCACCACCACCAAATGCCTGGGCGGTACCTCAGTTGCCCTCGATCACACTAGTTTCGGATCAGAACTGGCCCCCTCCTACACCCCAAACGTCCCGAGTTGGCGGTGGCGCCAATCTCTGGCCGCATCTCTCGCCACCCAGAGGGGCTCTCCCCTCTTCCTGGGGCTTCTCAGGGGCGGAGTCCACCTGTGCCCCGGGGGCGGGGCCTGGGCGGGGGCGGGACAGGTGGGAGTGCGGTCGCGCCCAGAGCTGGGAGAAAGAGCCGGAGCGGGAGGCGGCGGAGGAGAGGCGGGCCGGCGCGCACCTAGGGGAAGCCTGCCTGTGGGCAGAGTGTGAGAGCCGGCGAGCGGGCGAGGAGGCGGGAGGGAGGGAGGGAGGGCGGGCGGCTGCGAGCCTGCGACGAGGAGAGGAGTGGAGAGGAGAGCCGGGCGCGGAGGACACTCGGGGGAGGAGGCGCCGGCTCGGCTCGCCGAGAGAGACCTGAGAGGCGGCGCGAGGCGCCCGCGCAGCCTGAGGGATTCCTCGCGCGCGGAGCATGAGCCGGCGCCCGGCTGGAGAGCGGCCGGGGGACACGGCCTCCGCGCAGCCCTGAGACGCTGGGCAGGGGCTGGGGCTGGGCCGCCGTGCGCCGGGGGCGCTGGGCCCGGCCGGGGGGCGGGGGCTGGGTGCGGAGCAGCCCGCGCTGGCGGCGGCCGCCGGGGCGCCGCGCCATGGGGAGCCCCCGGGCCGCGCTTCTCCTGCTGCTCCTGCGCCCGGTCAAGCTGCTGCGGAGGCGCTTCCGGCTGCTCCTGGCGCTCGCCCTGGTGTCCGTGGGGCTCTGGACTCTCTATCTGGAGCTGGTGGCGTCGGCCCAGGTCGGCGGGAACCCCCTGAATCGGAGTAAGTAGCGCCGGGGGGAACGGGGAGGGCGCGGAGGTGGGGGGAGACACGAACGGTGGCCCCCGCTTTGGGGAGACCCGCCTCTCATGCTCAGACCTGGTTTCCAACTCATTTTCGTGTCCAGGTGCCCGGCGCCGCCCGGCTGCCTACTCCGGGAGAGAAGGGGGGCGTGGGGGGGCCGGTCGCCGAGTTCCGAGCCCGGGCCTGCCCGCCGGGGACATCCTTGGGGCTGCTCGCTGCTCCCCTAGGAGGACGGCGGGGAGAGAGGCTCCCGCCCGCCCCGCGGGGATGCCGGCCGAGACGCCGGGCACCTCCAACCAGAGCGCTCGGCTTGCAGCCCCCCAGCGAGACAAACGCGCGGTCCACGCGCGGGCTGGGGATTTGTGCCCTGGGTGCCCTCGGCCGGTGTCCGCCGAGGCGGCGCGCTCCGGTTAGCGCGGCCCAAACTTTGCTCAGCGCCTTCTCTGTGGCTTGCTCCGTTTCCAGTCCTGCTGCGCTTTCTGGGGTTCTTTATTTTAACCATACCTCCGAGACCCCCCTCACCTCCCCCTTCCCCTATGCCGCCCCCCTCCCAGGCCCTTCCTCTTCCTTACTGAGCCGACCCCTCTCCTCGTTCTGGCAATCCCTCCAACTAGTTATGAGAAGCTCTCCTTGGAACGCTGCGGAACCTACTAAACTCACCAGACCCTGCTCTTGGAGACAATGCACGACACGGTGGACCAGGCAGTAGTTAGATTCCTACTCCTCTTTTTTAACTTAGACAAAGCCAGTTAATTTTTCTGTGCCTCAGTTTCCTCCTAGGGAAATGGGAGGGAAAGACCTCTTCCTCGTTTTAATTCAACAGCCTGGCCATCCGAAGTTATTTTCAATGTACTGTTGATGGAGCTAACAAAGTAAAACTCTGAAAGTGTCAGGGACTGTAAAAGGACAGTAATGGCAGGAAAAAGGAGTGGAGAAACTCCCAGATGAGGCGGTTCCCTGCCCAAGCCTGAGGAGTTCTAGCACATTGTCTTCCATACCTTCACTTCCCACTTTCAGGAAGTTGTGAAGGTGTGGTGATGACATTGCGGTGAGAAGGTGCTTGGACAGTTCCTTGTGTCAACTGCTCTGCAAGAGTTGGGTGTGGTGCTTTGCCTCCTCCAGTGGCCAAAGAGAGGGAATTACTGAGGTCAGTAATTGAGCTGGTTCAGGGTAGAGACATATATTTACGGCAGAACCTCTCTGTTGAAGTAATTCTGGCTGTGAGTTAAGAGACTGGGGTTCCAATCCTGGTTCTGCCACTAGCTAGTTGGAGGATCATGGGGAAAATGACAGCTTCTCAGGTAGGAGAAAGTTGAACTAAAATGATCTCCAGGGTCCCTTGGAGTCTGGATGCTTAGATTGTGTGATCTTTCCTGCTTGAGCCTTGTGCTTCAGCACATCATGAAGACAGCTCTGCTTAGCCTTAGCCCCACAGCTCCAAATTGGAGAGTTCTTCTGATGGCCCAAATTTGCTTTCCCATAGCTTGTTCTTCCCTCCCCTGAGCCTTGTTCTTTCCTCTGAAACACAGAGTGAGCCTATTCTTCTATACTGTGGCCACTGAGTCCCAAGTGGGCATGCCCAGTTGTAGTGTGTGCAGGTGGGAGGCCCTGGGAAAGGATCTCCCTTCTCTCCTTGGGACACCTCTTCTCAATGTGGCTACCATTTTGTTAATGTGGTAACCAGGGGGATCCTCTGCACAGATTAAAAACAGAGGAAAGCAGTTGCTTTGTGACCCTGAAGTTAATGATGTCCCTTCTTCCCTCCCACCCCCCAATACACTTTTCCCTTACCTCAAGTGTGCTTTCTCCTTGGAGACCAGAACTAGTTTGCCATCATCGTAATCTCACATGCTGGCTCCTGATTTCTAACTCCTGTTGTCTTTCTCATCCTTGGCTATCAATTCTTTGGGTCTGTTTGGTTTCCCTTCTAGATGAATCTTAACTCTCTGACTGAGTTTCCTTTTTTTTTTTTTTTTTTTTAAATTTTATTTTTAAGTAAGCTCTACACCCAGTGTGGGGCTCAAACTCACAACCCTGAAAGCAAGAATCATGTGCTCTACAGACTGAGCTAGCCAGGCACCCCCCCCCCCCCCAACTGGGTTTCCTTAATCTTTGTTTCCTTTTCCAAACTGACCCTTCCCCAGAAAAATGTTCCTAGCTTCCAATTCAGCAATGTCTTTATTTCTCTAACCATCATTTAAAAAAATATATATTTATTTATTTTTGGGAGCGCACAAGCAGGGGAGGGGCACAGACAGGGGGACAAAGGATCCGAAGCGGGCTCTGCACTGACAGTCTGACAGCAGTGAGCCCGATATGGGGCTCCAACTCACCACGAGATCATGATCTGAGCTGAAGTCAGACATTCAACCGACTGAGCCAACCAGGTACCACCCCAACTATCATTTTTAAAGAGAGCCCAAGCCTGGGTACTGATGGGTCATTTGTTTCCTCTTCTCAGCCTCTTAGAACCCCGAAACCTATCTGCTGTGCAGGGTGTTTTCATGCTGGGCTGTCCCATTGTATTCTACTTTTTCCTGGATTTCCTTTTGGAATGAGATTTAAACAGTGGCTGTGGTTTCTGGCTCCTTGTTTCCCATCCTTCTTTGTTTTAAAGAAGCCCAGACATCTTTCATCAAAGTCCTCTCTTGTCCTATAGGTCTTACTCCCAGCTCAGAACTCTTCCCCTGGAGGGAGAGCAGGGGAGGAGGAATTTAAAAATAGAGGTAAGGAAAGTCTTGCTAGCATTCCCTCCTTTACACCCTGGCATACCAACAGCAACCAGGGCAATAAAACTTCCCTCCTAGGACTGTATCCGTGGCCTTGACCACAGCAACCAGAGTCCCATCTTGGCTCTGCTTCCCAATAAGCCACCCTGCCTCCTTTCTCTAGCAGTCCCTGCCAACTCACTCTACCATCAGCCTTCCTGTCATCTGTTAAGGCCAGCCTCCTTTACCAAGAACCTTTCATTTGCCTGTCCCTGTGTGACGGGTACATTGATCTGATGCTGGAAGAAGTGTATGGAGAAATGGCAGTCACAAACTCCAGGGTGGCAAAGTAATGACAGGGGAGCATGCTTCCTGCTTCATCTTCATGGAATAACCCAGTAGTTTAAGATATGGATGATGTGCAATTTGGGCTCCATATGTAGAAAGAGATACAACCACAATTGGAGTAACTTTAGAGAAAAACAACCCAAATCTTTAACAGATAGAAAATGGGTCCCTTGGACAAAAGAATTAGAGCTGTTCACTCACTCATTTAAACAAATATTTATTTAGCACATACCTCGAGCAAGGCATTGTGCTAGGTCGCTTAGATATAATGATGACTAGATTATGGTTTCTGCCCTCTCAACAGCTGTCTCTCTAGGGAGAGTTCAGGTGCATATATAAAAATAATCGTAATATGAAACAATCATTAAGTTTTACAAATATAGAATCTAGATGTTGCTGTGACACTTCTGGAAATGGGATGTGGCGCTTTCAGCTAATACTTCATGCAAGTGGTGACATTGCAGGAGATCTTGAGGAGTTGGTAAGATTTTAATGGATATGGAAAGAGAAGGCCATTCCAGGCAGAAAGCAAGGTAAACAAAGACCAAGGAAAAGTTAATGTTCGGGAATGTTGAGCATCTGGGTTTGATGAAGCAGAGAGTAGGAGGGAGAATATAGGATGGTGCTATATTATGAAAGACTTTGAATAACAACCTCAAAGACTGGTATTTTTTCAGTAGATAAGAAAAAGCAGTTGAAAGTTTTAGAATAGGGTAGGTAGCATTATAGGATGGAACCGGCAAGGGTAAAACAGTGTTATGATACTTTAGTATGGATGATGCGTGAACAAACAGGGTACTGAAGGCCCCTTGCTGTGGCTGGCATTAACCCTTTAGCTGCTGAGTCATGAAGCTCTCCTGGGGACAGGTTAGGGTGGTAGTGGGACATTCAGAGGGCTTGGGGCACTCACTGTATACCAACATGTTCATAAGTATTTCTGAATTTTGGGGCACCTGGGTGGCTCAGTGGGTTGGGTGTCTGACGTCAGCTCAGGTCATGATCTCACCGCTCGTGGGTTTGAGCCCCGCGTCGGGGTCTGTGCTGATAGCTCGGAGCCTGGAGCCTGCTTCGGATTCCATGTCTCCCCCTCTCTCTGCCCGTCCCATGCTTGTGCTCTGTCTCTGTCTCTCAATAATGAATAAATGTTAAAAAATTTTTTTTAAAAAGTATTTCTGAATTTTAATAACTGGTACAGCTGTACTGGTGTGTACCAGCCAGCTGAAAAGCAGCCCTGGGAACAGACTATTATTGGAAGTTAAAGACTCTCCATTCTGGCAGGTTTTAACAAGTTATACCCATTTGTTCAGATTGGATTAGCTAAATCCTGCCTGAGGGCAGAGGTCTGGACTAAAATGGTTTCTAGGTTCTTTGCTCTATAATTGACCTACTGCTGGGACTAACTTGTTGCTGGAGCCAAGAGATTGCATTTGGGCACAGAGCCAGGGCAGAATGATAGCATGCACCAGCCTCTTTCTAGATCTCACAAGGCCGGGTCTGGTATGTCTCCGTTTTAGTGCCAGGTTTACCTGCTGAACCCCAAAGTATTCTCAAGCCCAGGAATTAATCGGCTTTTGCTGCCTTAAATCTGCAACACATCTCTCTGGTTGGCCCTTGTGATTTCTGATTGACTTTGAATGGGCTGAAGCAGGCACACCCACAGATGTCAGCTCCTGGGGTCAGGGTTACCACAGCCATTCTGACCTGGAAAGGATACAGACCCTCTAGTAGCAGAGGTAACTCAGGGCTGAACAGTAACCTGAGATGCAGGCAGACAGAGAAGGAGAAGCAAATGAGACCGATGTGTGGGCACAGCGGGGATGGTGTGGCTGAGGGTTGACACTCAGGCAGAGGTAAGTGTTGAAGGGAAGCACAACTGCTTCCTGTCCTACGGGTGGCCTGGGACTGTGTTTCATGCTGCGCTGGCCGGACTGCCCTTCATTCCCACAGCACCTCTGATTCCTATTCCTGCGTCCTACTTATGTCTCTTTATGCTGCCATCCTGGCCACCTGGCTGTTGTGTGCATCTTGAAATCACTATCCAATTCTGGGCACACACTAGGCACTTGAATAAATACCTCCTGGTTATGGATGGTAAGCTCTGAATTTCCAAGCACCTGATATTTTCCACTGGCAGATACTTTGTTTATCAGTGACCAGTCCAAGAATAGAACCTAGGAATTCTTGTTCCTTGTACCATAATACATATAAACAACAATAGCCTTTCAACACATATGCAAAGGGTAAGAATTAAGCCATCGATGCTTTTTTACATAAGTGTGTTTTCTTTGGATCCAGTGCGGTCTGTACTTGGAACACCGTATGTGGCAGTAGGAGACCTTACCCAGACTTGGCCTCTCCTTTCCCTGGTCTCTTCCATTCTCCTTCTGACATGACCAGGCGAATTGCAGCAAAACACCTGGCCACCTCTCCTGCCCACGGCAGCCAGGGACCCTCAGTCCAAGTTGAGGCGCCATTCACCTGCTCAGGGGTGCTAAGGCTACTTACCACTCCCTGTCCTGGGAGTTGTTCAGATGCCCTGCATGGTTATAACTGCTTTGCAGCATGAGGTCTTCTGAAGCAACCACTTCTGTGCTGGTTTTAGGAGCTGCTGGTACTTGCACTGCAGTAATTTTCCAGGCCACAGAGCCTGGTCTTGCCCTCTAGTGCTGAGCTTTATGGAGCACAGCGGAGCAGCCGCCATAGCAGAGTTTGCTTTGGAAGGGGGCCTAGAGGCTGTTCTTGGAGTCTCGTTCTGTACCAAGTTCCACCAGTCTCAAAACCTACCCTTTTATTTTCCACGAACACTTTTACTTATATCCAAGGATGGTGAGGTCTAAACCAGGCCAACTGTATAGCTGAGCTTTCAGACCCCTTTAATCGTGTGATCCACAATTAATAGATTTATATGTTACCCAATATAAAAAAAATACTACTGGAAGAGGTGAGAACAGTTTGGATGGTGTATATAAAGGGCGTTGGGCTGAACATGTTATATATTCTGAGCAAACCATGATGGATAGCTCTTGAAATTTTTGCAGACTTTTAGGTTCTAACAAGTGCTGCTTTCAATGTTAGAAGTATCCATGAGACAAGCAAGAATGAATATTATTTTTATCCTTGTGATATTTTTGTATGTAATTTATTTTTTATGCTAAATTTTTAAAAATTTCTTAACTACTAACCAACTTAAAAAAATTTTTTTAAGTTTGAGAGAGAGAGCATGCATGTGAGCACGTGCGGGTGGGGCAGGAGCAGAGAGAGAGAGGGAGGAAGAGAATCCCAAGCAGGCTTTGTCCACACTGTTAGCACAGAGCCTGATTTGGGGCTCAATCTCATGAACAGCGAGATCACAACCTGAGCCGAAATCAAGAGTTGGACGCTTAACAGACTGAGCCACCCAGGTGCCCTTAAACCAATTTTTTTTTTTTAATTTTTTTTTTTCAACGTTTATTTATTTTTGGGACAGAGAGAGACAGAGCATGAACGGGGGAGGGGCAGAGAGAGAGGGAGACACAGAATCGGAAACAGGCTCCAGGCTCTGAGCCATCAGCCCAGAGCCTGACGCGGGGCTCGAACTCACGGACCGCGAGATCGTGACCTGGCTGAAGTCGGACGCTTAACCGACTGCGCCACCCAGGCGCCCAACCAATTTTTTTTAGACAATAAGGATACAAATCGTCCTTGTGGTCCCTGGCTCTGTGTGTGTGTGGGTGTGTGTGTTTTGTTTTGTTTTGTTTTGTTTGTAACTTTTCACTGAAGTGTCTTATATATTCAGGAAAGTGCACATATAAAGAAAGTACACATATAAGTGTACAGCTTGAATTTTCACAAACTGAACATACCTGTGTAATGAGCACCCTGATGAAGAAATGGAATATTACCAGTACTTCAGAAGCACTCCTTGAATTCCCTTTCAGTCACTATCACAAGGACAGACTGATTAACTTAGCTTATTTTTATGCTTTGTGTAGAAAAATATGTGCTTTATTTTAAAGTTAATATTTATGATTACAAAAATAATGCATGTTCATCATACCAGATGACAGCTGTGTATCTAGAACACATTAACTCCTGTAAAATTACTTTCTTGTGCTGTAGGTACCCCAGTACAACTGATATAATAACTTAAGGAGTGGCCAATGAAGACCAAGAGCCTAAATGCTATGCGATCTAGCCCTATGAAACTGTCCATTAGGGGGCAGCCGGGTGGCTCAGTCAGTGGAGTATGTGACCCTTGATCTAGGGGTTGTGGGTTCGAGCCCCAGGTTGGGTGGAGAAATTACTTAAAAATAAAAAATATACATTTTTAAGTTTATTTATTTATTTATTTTGAGAACGAGAGAAAGGGTGTCAGTGGGGGAGGGATATAGAGAGAGGGAGAGAGAGAGTATCCCAAGCAGGCTCTGCACTGTCAGTGTAGAGGCTGATGCAGGGCTTGAACTCACGAAACATGAGATTATGACCTGAGCTAAAGTCGGACGCTTAACTGACTGAGCACTCAGTCTCCCCAACTCTTTTTTTTTTTTTTTAATGTTTATTTACCTTTGAGAGAGAGAGCGTGCATGCACTGGTAGGGCAGGAGCAGAGAGCAGAGACAGAGGGTCTGAAGCAGGCTCTGCCACTAACAATAGAGAGCCCCACGTGGGGCTCAAACTTGAGAACCGCGGCCAGATCATGACCTGAGCTGAAGTCAGGTGCTGAACTGACTGAGCCACCCAGATGCCCAAAAAATAAAATCTTAAAAAAAGAGAGAGAGAAATAGCTATGTTTCTTTTGAGCAATTTTTTTTATTGTCCATATAAATTGTATAACCACCAGGTATTTTCCTTTGTGTTGGTTACTAGAAGACTTTAGAATTCAATTTTTAGTTCGCCTGAAAAAAGTGTAAAAGGCTTTGTGACCTGCCTTTTAGTATCAATTTTATGCCTATACCTTTATTTTTTCTTTTCACCCCACAATGACTTCTAGTTTATGTCATCTTATATTCTATGATCCTTGTAAACCACTTTAACTTTTTCTGAAGCAAAGGCATAAAAGAAATCAATATAAGTGCTGTGGTATATATAAAAACATGAAGAAGAAATTAAAAATCACCTGTAATCCCACTACTTTGATCTAGAGATTGTTGAAAAGAAAAAAATAAAGTATAATAAGCTGTGATAACCAGATGCTGGATTCTGGAATACCTTAAACAAGAATTCTAGATAAAAAAGCCAAAAAATAATTTTCCTGATCTTTTTTTTTATTTTTGTCTTTAGCTTATTTAGGTGCTGAAAAGTTGAATGACATTCAGAAATAAATTCTCACCTCTTTATGAGTATCGTTAAAAGCTTAGAATATACTGACAGATGTTGGGGCCTTAGCCAGTGTCAGTGAAAAATAGTGACAGAAATACAAGGAAAATTCAATAAAGCTTGGGGCACCCTATCACTGCTGATAAAGCAACTGAGGAGACTGGTCAACAAGGCCAGGAACCTCAAGCTTGTATGCCCACCCTGCTGGACCAATGGTGAGACCATACACATGAAGACCTGTGGCCACTGCCCAGACAGGTGGCTTATGGATGCATAAAGTCACAACCATCAGAGATCCAGCCCCTTTACTAACAGATGAGAAAGAGATGTTATCTGCCTCCTCTACCAGTTTCATTCATTCATTCATTCATTCATTCATTTATGTTTATTTTTGAGAAAGAGTGCATGCATGCGTGAGCAGGGAAGGGGCAGAGAGAGAGGGAAACACAGAATCTGAAGCAGGCTCCAGGCTCTGTGCTGTCAGCACAAAGCCTGACATGGGGCTCAAACACGAACTGTGAGATCATGACATGAGCCAAAGTCGGATGCTCAACCAACTGAGCCACCCAGGCGCCCCTAATTTCTTCTTTTAAACTGTGTTCTTGTGGTGCTTAGCAGAGGCTATACATGCCTCCTACTCCATAGCAGGTTGAATTGTGCTTTGTGGTATCAAGACCTGGGAAGAGGGCCCAAGGAAGGGAAAAAAGAGACAGAAAGGTGGGGTGGTTACAGAGAAATGACATTCCAAACAGACCAAGGATTTGATACGTAAATAACCAGAAATCGAGTGATGTGTATTTTTCAATTTTTTGTGTATTTTTCAATTTTTATTTATTTTCCCAATGTTGAATGGCTGCAGCGGTGATTCATTTTAAAACCTAAAATGTTTATGGAGCATTTACTTTCTTGTAGGGGACTGAGTGGGGTAGAAAGCATTGATAGTTCCTGGAAAAAATTATGGACTTTGAAGACGAGGCAGGGCTCAAATCCAAGCTCTGTTACTCACTAATTGCAGGACTTTGCATAAGGTACTTAGTCCTTTTCAAGCCCCAGATGCTTCATCTGGGCAACGGGGGCAATAATGCCTTCCCTGTAGAGATTTTCTTATGACTAAATAAGATTTAGTGAGCCCAGCACATATTAGGTGCCCAGTTGGAATTAACATAAGCCTTGTACATATTAAGAGCTCAATGAATGTTTGGTCCCATCACTTCCCCTGAGTGTTTACAGTCAGGTAGGAATTAGAAAATGGCTGGGCAGGCAGGAATGGATAGATACATTCCTCAACTAGCCCTTTGCCAGTGTTTCTTCAGCATCTCAGTCCGTGTCCCAGCTGTGCCCAGTCCTCATCAGTCCCCAGGCCATCCCTGTTCAGCACCTGCCAGCAAATACATATTTTTTAGTCACCCTTATTTTTCTTCGGCACTGCCTCCATCTTTCTATCCCCATCCCTGGCAAAGATTTGCATTAGGGGGTGGGAGGGGTGGGCTAGAAGTCCAGGATTTTGCTGAGAATGAGAGATCTGTCGGGGATGGTCAGGGTACACAAGCTCTGCAGTTGGCAGTAGTAGCCTGTCACTCTGCTGCATGCCCCTGAGTAGCACTCAGGATTTCTAGGACTGGAAGGCAGGAACATTGGGCAGTTATCATAGTTTAAATCCTGGCTCTGTAACTGACTTATCGAGGGTCCTTGGCCAAGTGCCTTTTCTTTTAGAGGACTTCAGTTTCATAATCTTTGGAAGGAGATGCCTCTTTCAGGAGTAGGTTTGGAACTTCTCTGGTGTCACCAAGGGGTCAAAGGGACATTCTGGCCCTGACCTTCCATGACTCAGTTGCCTGAACTAAGAGGTGGCAGCTATCCCAGTGCTATTGGCTACTTGGTCTCCAAGGTCATTTCTGACAACATGGTCTCCACACAAGCAGTTGCCTCAAAGATTAAAGGCCTCTCTGCTGAGATCTTCTTACAAATCCTCTGATCCACTCCTTTCCACCCTGCCTGCCAACCCTGGGTTCAAATGGATGCATGCAGGCATGTGCACATGCACACCCTCCCCTCACCAAACAGCTGGTCTCCTAACTCCGCTCACCACCACCTCTGAGTCAAAGATTGGCAGGAAGAATGAGGACATTGAGGATTCCCTCATGAACCAGGGACAAAGTGTTAATGGAGTGTCTCAATTTTTGGTTGTCTTTTTTTGTTTTGGCTGAGTTGAGGGGCTGGAGAAAGGGAGAGGATGATGGGGAGATCTCAGGTGAACAACTTCCAGGGGAAGGCAGGGGAAACTACACAGGCCCAATGAAGGGTAGAAAATTTGGAAGAGAAATCGAGAGGGAGGCATTACCCCATTTTCTCAGTTGATTCAATGACTATATTTTTCAAAGCTGTAAGTTTTATTTGGTTCTATTTCAAGTTCCTTTTAAAATGCTATTTAAATACTATATTCTTCCAGTTTTAATAACTTAAAACAAAATTTTTTTTAATGTTTATTTATTCTTGACAGAGAGAGAGAGAGAGAGCAGAGCATGTGCTGGGGAGGGGCAGAGAGAGAGGGAGACACAGAATCAGAAGCAGACTCCAGGCTCTGAGCTGTCAGCACAGAGCCCGACGCGGGGCTCGAACTCACAGACTGCGAGATCATGACCTGAGCCGAAGTCAGACACTCAACTGACTGAGCCACCCAGGCGCCCCAAAACAAATTTATTTTTTATAATGTATTATCTAAAGTTGTTGGTTGCCCCAAACTAAGAAGCTGCCAGAGTGTTAGTATCTGCTTGCTGCTCTGATGTTGAGTTCTTTTTTTTTTTTTTTTTTTTTTTTAAGTAAACTCTATGCCCAACATGGGGCTTGAACTCACGACCCCAAGATCAAGAGTCAGATGCTCTACTGACCGGACAAGCCAGGCACCCCTCAGTTCTTCATTTTTTGGCCCCTGGAGATTTCTCTTACTTTATGGGATGCTTCACTATGTAAATAAAAAGAAGTTTGTCATATTTTGTCCACCATTTCTTAGTATTTTACTGTATTTCCCAAAGAGGAGTCCTTTGGCTTGAATTTTTAAGACCATTTCCAGCCCCAATGGCCTGTAATTATTGGGAGTTGTATGTACAAGCAAAGGTAATCCTGTAGCACAGAGGCTCACACGGTAAAAGGAGATGAGGTGGGTACAGCGGTTGTGACATGACTGGAGTCTCATGTGCCAGGCTGCTGAGTTTGGACTTGATGGGGAGCAACATAGATTTTTTTAATTTAATTTTTTTAATGTTTATTTTGAGAGACAGAGCACGAGTAGGGGAAGGGCAGAGAGAAAGAGAGAGATACAGAATCCGAAGCAGGCTCCAGGCTCTGAGCTGTCAGCACAGGGCATAACGCAGGGCTTGAACTCACAAACTGTGAGATCAAGACCTGAGCTGAAGTCGGACGCTCAACTGACTGAGCCACCCAAGCGCCCCTAGATTTTTTAAAGCAGGGATTTGATGTGATGAACACAGTGTTTTATTATTTTCATCCACTGATTTTACTTTGATCCTTCAGACATTTGTTGAATACCTTTTATGTCCTAGGAACTATGATTATAGGTAGATTAAACTGTTGGAAGTTTGCAGGATGCCTTAGAAATAGAGGGACCACTCAGGAAGTTATCACAGCGACCTAAAGTATGGGCAGTGAGTGTCTAGCTGAGAAGGGTGACCTCAAATAGTTGAGACCTGTCAAAGAAGTGACGGAATTTGGTGGTAAAATTGATGTAGAAGGTGACAGAATGTTGGGTTGTAGGTTTCACATGAGGTTCTCTGGCTACACTGCCTTGATCATTTTAAGGGTGGCCCTGCACAATCAGCACCTCAAAAGATGTTCTCATGAGTAAAAAGTACTTTCATTTCTCCGTACATTCTCCTCTCTGGGGCTATGATATTGTGCTGGTCCTGCAGGAGAATACAGTGGAACAGGAGACATTCATTCCACAGATATTTATTGCACCCTTCATATGTGCCAGACAATGTTCTAGGTATTAGAATATTGAAGGGAACCAGAAATTCAAAGCCTTTGCTGTCATTGAGCTTACATTTCATGAAAAAAGGACAGATAATAAACACATAAATCAACAAAAGAATTTCAGATGGTGATTAGTTCTTGGAAGAAAATGAAACATGGTAATGGCACAAAATTTCTGGGCACAGAGGTGAGAGAAAAGACGAGCTTGGAGAATGAGGGAGTGCTCTGAGAAATGACTTACCTAAAATAGACAACTAGGGGTAGAGGACATGCTTGAGCACAAAATGAGTGAGTACCTCAGGAATTTAGAGAATGGGAACTGGGTTAAAGAGGGAAAAATGTAGAAGGGAGTCATTGCTCATTCTCAGGTTGAGCATCTTCTTCCTACTGCCTCCCATTGTCCTGAAAACAATGTCCTTCTTTCACCTCCCTGGCAGGAATAGAGTTAGCCTTAGACTCAGTTTTCCACTGGGAGTACCTGAGAAAGAGGGGCTAGTCAAAGGCTCTGTCTGGGCCTGAGGAGAAGTAGTAGTGGTTGGTTTTCCTCAGGACAAACTTGGATCCCAAAACCACGATCTGGGAGAGGATGTCCTATCCACAGTGCAATTGGAATCAACCTCTGTTCCCCTCCTGTTCCCCTTCCCTCATGGCTTTTTTTTTTTTTTTAACCTCCATTAGTGCACTTATCAAAGTCTGCCTTGCATCAGAGTTATTTATGTCTGTGTTTGTCTTCCCCCATGGGATAGTGAATTTCTAGAGTGCTGGACCTGGGCATTTTCTCCCCGTTGTCTCCCTAGTGCAGAGTTTTTTAACCTTTTGTGGCTCACATACTTTGTAGAATCTGATGAAGAAAGTGTGGATCCTCTCCCCAGAAATTTGCCTGCCCCCTCGTATGTTTTGCATGCTATTTTGGGGAGGTACACAGGCCCCTGACACCTATCCGTGGGTCCCTAGCCAAGAATTCTGTTTGAGTGCTTTGTCCACTACCTGGTACATGGTTACTTCCCAGAGTTTGATTGATTTGGGGATGTCCTTCCAATTAAATCCCTTTACTGTAGTTACAGGGGACGGATGTTAGGTGGGAGAAAGAGAGTCAGGAAGCAGTCCCACTGGTAAGAGATAGAGAACAGCGTGTATAAACTCTGGAAGTAACCGTCCAGAGAGCAATAGCTTCACTGTCACTTCTTGTCCTTGGAGAACCAGAGTTGGTGTCTCCTCCGTCTTGAGCTGGTCTTCTTCCAGACTCTTGAATGCTGCTGTCCAGTCTCATGATATTCCTTATGCTTGCTTTTTCAAAGCTCTACCCGTGCTTTTAACCCCATCTATTCCCTGAAGGCTTTCTTACTTCCGTGCCAGTCGACCTTAACCATTTTTGGAAATTCTCTTGCACTTAAGTTGTCTGAAACTCAAAGTTGATATTTTCTTTGGTTATTTTAAATATTTTCTTTTATTTCTACTTTATCTGGGTTGGTCTTATGTACTCCCACTAGGGTTGTTAGAGAAGCCAATGATGGCTCCAAAGAATCTGGTCATGGCAATCTGCTTCATCCTGCTCACAAGCATTAGTAGAGTGCTTGGAAGAGGCAGGTAGTGAACTTGGATTGACTTGGCACAGGCTTCATTGTGCCCATGTTTCCTCCATATGGACACAGCCATCCTTTCTACCTTAACTTTTGAGGTTGCTGTTGTGTCTTCCATGCATCTGCCAGGGTCTTTATTCCTCCTTTTCTTCCTTCATCGTAGCATAGTGGTGAAGAGCAACTCTCTGAAGTCAGTCTACTGGAATTTGAATGCTAGCTCCAATTCTCAGTAAGCTGTGCTTTAGTAAACAGGTTACTGAGCCTCAATATGCCCCAGTTAATTATCTGTAAAATGGGAATATTAATTGTTCTACCTCATTGGGATTTTGTTGTGGCAGTTTAGTGAAATAATACATAGAAAGTACTTAGAACAGTTCTGGATACATAATGTTTAATAAATGTTAGCTTCTAGTGGCACCTAGGTGGCTTACTCTGTTAAGCTTCCAACTCTTGATTTCTGCCCAGGTCGTGATCTCACAGTTCAAGGGTTTGAGCCCTGTGTTGGGCTCTGCGCTGACAGTGTGGAGCCTGCATGGGATTCTCTGTGTTCCTCTCTCTCTGCCCCTCCCCAGCTCATGCTCTCTCTCTCTCTCTCTCTCTCTCTAAATACATACATAAATTTAAAATAATTTTTTATTGTCACTATTTTTTAAATTATTACTTTTAAATCATTTTGTTGTCATTATTTTTTAAATTACTATTTTTAAATCATTTTTTATTGTCATTTTTTAAATTACTTTTTAAATCATTTCGTCAGTTTTAAAGCCCCTTTGTTTCTCATTTGATTGGTTTTTAGGAGCTGTCTTTCATATATCCTAGAGGATTCCAGGACAGGAATGGATCTTGGAGATTTTTAAATTCTGAGATGAAAAATACCTGCATTTCTTTCTTTCTTTTTTTTTTTTTTAATGTTTTTATTTATCTTTGAGACAGAGAGAGACAGAGCATGAGCAGGGGAGGGGCAGAGAGAGAGGGAGACATAGAATCTGAAGCAGGCTCTGGGATCTGAACTGTCAGCACAGAGCCTGACGCGGGGCTTGAACTCACGGAGTGTGAGATCATGACCTGAGCTGAAGTCAGACACTCAACCCACTGAGCCACCCAGGCACCCCCTGCATTTCTTATTCCAGGCCAATGGCAGACATTTTGAAGAGAGCATGTAATTCTTCCACTGAGCCAAAATAAGGTCTCAAGATCTTTCTCAACACAGCTCAGCAGACAGTGACTATAAAGTGATTTGAGTTGCCTCTTAAAGTGTAACCTGTTTGCCCGACCTCCTTATTTCACCGATGCAGAATTTAAGGCCTGGAGAGTTTTAAGCAACCTGCCTGGAGAGTAGTGCCGGGCCCAGAACCCCTGATGCCCGAGCAGTGCTCTTTACAGCACACCACGCCTTTACTCATTCCCTTTTTGTTTAAGGAAAGTGCTTTTTGTAATGTTTGAGTTTCATGAGGTCTTTTTTCCTACCTATCCAACTGATCTGACAGTGTACAAAGCAGGCATATAACTCATTCTCAAGTCTGCTTTAGCTTTTCTTGCCGGTGAATGAGCTGAAGTTATTGTCACCTGGCTGGGGGTGGAGCATGTGCCCAACTCAGCTGCTGTTGGGGGTGACTTGTGGGCTTTCTGAAATTTCTCCAGTGACACCCTGCATCAAGATTGATACCTGAGCGAAGCCTGCAAAGAAGTTCTTGTTGGTGTTGAATTCTCATATTGCAAAGGGCAGGCCAAGATGCAACATTTCTTAGTCCAGCAGGTTCCTTTGTTCCCCATACCCTCTCATCCTCAGATCAGCCCATTCTAGTAAAGAAGTGGAAAGCCTCTTTAAAAAAAAAAAAAAAAAAAAAAGCAAGCAGGTGGAGGCACCTGGGTGGCTCAGTCGGTTAAGTGCCTGACTCTGGCTCAGGTCGTGATCTCATGGTTCCTGAGTTTGAGCCCCACATCAGCTCTTTGCTGTTGGTGCAGAACCCACTTCAAATCCTCTGTCCCTCTCTCTCTCTGCCCCTCTGTTGCTCACATGCTCTTTCTCAAAAGTAAATAAACATTAAAATAAATTTAAAAAAAGCAAGTGGAGTTATGATTTCCTATCTTACCCCCTGGAGTTGAGAAGGGATGGAGAATAGGAATAGATGAAGTTGATTTTAAATCAGAAGAGTCTTGAAACACATAAATCGTGAGATCCTTTGTTAGCAAAGTACATATTTTTTAAAAATGTCATCTCCTTTATTCTCATCTCTGGAGAAAGATACAAGCTGATGAGGGCTGATGTTTTCATAATCCTAGTTTTAGTTAGCAGATGGAAGTCCACTACTGCAATTCTATGTGGGGGTAAAAGATGAAATGGATGACAAATTGAAGAAAAATTGCAGAGGTAGTAATAAGTGGGTTCAGAACATGTTTGGAAGCCTACAGAGAGGAGGTGAAAAATTAATATTCAAGCTTGATTTAACATGTTGTTTAAGAATTCCATCTTTGATGCCTGAAAGTTAGAAAAATATTTGCATAAGGGACATTCTACAATAGTGAAGCTTTAATTACATTTCTCAGGAAATACCACCTGTCTGTCATGGGAAAACACTTGTCAAAGTAAGAGGTATTAAGGTGGAAGTCGGTATTTACCACTTTGAGAGATAGAAATGAGCATAAAGTGCCTAAGGGACTTGATACAAAAAATAGGGAGGTTCAATTTCTGGGAAATGGCAATATATTGTAATATTTTTAGGGAAACAATGATAAAAAATTGTAGTTCCCCTTACAAATCTGAAGTCGTTTTCTGTTAGTTTAATGAGATAAACATATATTGCCCATAACTTGGTTTGCTCAAAATGATTATGCTTGGTATATTTAGAAATTGGAAAGTCTGAGAGGCAGGAGAAAAAAACTCCAAAGTAGTTTCTTCTAAAACCAAAAAAAAAAAGTCCTCAAGAAAGGGTTGTTTTTTTCTATATTTTTCTGCCCCTTTATATCTCTAATAAGGTTTGGAAAGTTCCAGAGTAGTGAACACTTTCCCCAGCTGGCAGGGTTTTCGTGATCCAGTCATGTAAGGGAAGGAGCAGAAGGCGAAGGGAGAACAATAGTACCTTGTTTTCACAAGGAACTTTTCGCCTGAGAACTTGGAGAAACTTTGGTCGCAGCCATATTTTAGATCAGAGGTTGTTTGCTTCTCCTTGAAGGAAGATTGCTCTCTTTCCAAACTGTCTGGGAAGGTGTCCTCTGCCACAGCCTAAGGATGCATATATGGAGCGACGGGGGTGGCAAACTGACACACACCCAGCATGATGAGTCCTCGAGTTCACTCAGAACACAGAAGGTAGAGCCTGCTACCTACTTTGTATGGGGAGAAACAAAGGCAAGAGGTGGCAAGAAGTACATACAAACCTACTAAGTCCACTGAGGAAGGAAGCTCACTCAGGTGTGCGGGCTCTTGGTTCTAAGTCATGGCTTCGGGATGGCCCAGAAGCTCAGCAGGCCTCGGTATGCAGTCTAGAATCTCTCTTTGAGTAACTTAACTCTTGCAGGGGGTATTTTGTTTCATGGCTATGGCTTTGCCGGTGTCACTGTTCTACCTTGCCTAAGAGCCCTCCCCTGGACCAGCAAGCTGATGTTCCTTGCACTGCCAAAGCTGGGGTAGGGAGAGCAGCCCTGGGAATCTGGTCATTAGCAGTGCAAGGAGAGGGGGACAGTTGGCTGCCTACAACTAGTGAGTGAGGGAGAGAAAATGAACAATTAGGGAAATGTGGAGGAGGGGCTCTTTCTTCTAAGGAGTCTTGATAAGGAAAAAGGTGAGCAAATGTGTCAGGTGTAGATAAAAAGTCCAGAAGAATGAAACCTGAGAGGAAACCAGCATGTTTGGCTAAGGAGCAGGGATAGTCACTGGTGAGTTGCACGATCAGTTGAGGTCTGTTATAACAGAAGGGGGAAAGTAGAAGCCAGGTTATAGAATCATAGAGTATTTGGGCCAGAAGAGAACTTGGAGGTCTTTTTCTTTTAGGCATATGGTTAGGGCTAAGAGCCCTGGGCTGGGAGTCTGGGGATCTGGATTTCCATCTTGGTTCTGATATGAACTGGTTCTGTGACTTTGAACAAGTCAATTCTGCCCTCTGGGCCATGGTTTTCTTATTTGTAAATGAGAAGGCTTGGTCACTTTGTGCTTGAGGTCCCCTCCGGCTCCAACATTATTCCCAAAGAAAGGTATTTGCACCAGTACTGAGGATTCTGTGCTGGAAGTGGCTAGAGAAAGATTGGAAAAAAGAGATTCAGAGAGATGCCTGGATTCAAATCCTGGCTCCAGTCTCTTACTAGCTGTGGGACCTTGCCTTCTCATTCAAACAGGACTGGGAGTTGGGCCCTGGGCCCAGCTCTTATCCCAGAGACTGCTGCCCTCTGCCACTTTCCCCCTCCAGCATTCTCTCCTCCCCCCTCACTTGAGAAGGACAGGTTCCATCAATGGGGACAGTGAAGGACAAGTTGAGGTATGAGCCCTGAGTAATGATCATTCTGGGATAATGATCGTTAGGGTCTCAGGGACGCCTTTGATTGGAGAGGCTTAGTGACTTTGGGGGGCATTTCCACAGGCCCTATTGACCATGGACCAATTCCACAGGCCCTATTGACCTATCCTTCCCATAACCCTCCTACCCACTCTTCCTGTGTACTTCTGAGCTGCCGACCCCCTGCCTCCCCACCTCAGCCCAGGGGTGGGAGGAACTTGTGCCCAGGAATTGGCCAAAGAGTTGGCTGCTTATTTTGGCAGCTCCAACCACAGGTTTCCTGACCAGACCATCAGAAGCTGAGGAACTACAGATGGGGGTCAGTGAGTCATGGGCTCAGGCTCTGCCTCAGGGAGGCAGCTCTCCCTGGAGGTGCCCCTCTAGGAAGCAGACTTCCCCTCTAAAAGAAGAGGGCTGATACTTCTAGATTCTTCCTCACAGGGTCACTGACTTAGGTCAACTAATTTGATGAGCATCCTTGTGTTCCATATAGTGGGAATAATGATCCTGACCTTACAAGGTTGTTGTGGCAAATTGAAAACCTGACATATCTTAAACTCTCAGGAAGTTTGCTTTCCTTTCCTTGGTGCACCTTGAGTTAAGAGTGTACCCCTTAGGTCCAGACATGGAAGAAAAGCAGAAGCAAAGCAAAAAGTCAAGTCCCACATACACAGATGCCCTTGCTTCCCCCATTTTCCCAATTCTAGCCAGAGGCTGACCATGATGGGAAAGCTGGACTTTGCTCTGTGCTGCCTTCCCCTAACCCCTCGTTGTCCTGGGGCAGACAGGCTCCCAGTCATTACCTCACCGCAGGGCCTCGTCTGCCAGAGTGAGTGGTGGAACTGCCTGGGTGGAGAGCTGGAGGCTAATTTTAGACCTGGAGACTCCCTGCCAGCAGCTGTGGCTGGGCAGAGGCAGCTGGGCCTGGCCGCCTGCGGGGAGTTCTAAGTCTCCTTGCAGGGAGCCGTGGGCACAGCCCTCCAGGTCTGCTCCCGGGTACATTCCTGCCTCTGCCTCAGCTGCTGGGAAGGCCTAGGACGAGGCTTTCTCTGCACAGAGGGCGGGGCCTTGAGGCTGCCACTTTCTCCAAGGCCTGTTGTGTTAAGATATTTCTATCTTTTATCCCTTTCCAGATGGCTTTGTAGGCCAGAAACTACTGAGAAAGCACCAAGCCAGTGGGTCCGTGGTGTCTGAAAGGGGGCAGCTGGAGGCAACAAGAAGAGAGTATCCCCAACCTCTCCTGGGTGTAGGGACTAAATCCAGCCTCCCACTCAACACCAAATGAGTAATTGGGTTTAGTGCTTCTCAGCCTTTTTCCTATTGACACATGTAGAAAATGACAGGAAAAGATATTTGTATCCCATATGGGGATAGAGAGATAAAGGTATTTGTGGTTGAATGCAGCCAGCCCTGGAGTTCTATTGCCCCAGGAACCCAAGGGGTTGATATTCAGCACATCTGTTACCCATCTGAAGCCCACTAGTGGGCCATGGGACATCAGTTGAGAAGCTGACATTCTTCAGCACCGTGCTATAGAATGCCAAGTCCCAGGACACATCTCCTGGGTTAATCGTAGACTTATACTGAAAGGAAACCCAGAAAGCATGGAATCTAACCCTCTTTTTGCAGATAAGGAAACTGAAATTCAGAGGTTCCCTACTCTGTTGCAGATTTTGTGGTGAATAATCTTTGCAGTCAAGTTTGAGCACTCACATCTTAGCCATTACATGCTATGATGCAGTGAGTTGACTTGCACAGAAAGCTGGCCTGTGGGGGTGGGGTAGGGGATGGAAAGGCAGGGAAGTTATGTAATCTCTCTAAACTGCTATTTCCCATCTTTAAAATGGAACTAATTTTACTGCTCCTTCTTGTGTAAATAGTTTAAATAAAAACACTATATCACCATAAAAACTGACATTTATTGAGAGTTAATCCTATGCCAGCTACTTTTCAGGTACTGCCTCTTCTCCTCTTCCCTTGGCCCCATCAAGACAACATGATTCCTGTTTTACAGGGCAGTCTGCCTCCTTGCTCTGAGCATTCATCTATTAACAAATTTCTCTTCTCCCTGTCTTCCCTAGGGTGCTGGCTTAACTTTGTCAGTGGCAGTCATTCCGGAGCTGAGATGCTAGAGATATGAAGCATCTGTCCTTACCCCACCCCTAGTGCAAGCAGTGCCACTGTTGGCACATGCCAAGTTCCATGGTTATCTCCGGGGGCCATCACCTTCATCTGAGAAGGTGGAGGCTTTGAAATCCTTAATCTGTCCTGGTGGTTCTCAGTCTGGCTGCACATTTGAATCACCTGGGGAGCTTTAAGACCTAGTCATACCAAGACCTCACCTCAAGTCAATCAACTAGATATGAGAAGAGGGGGAACTAAACATCAGCTTTTCAGGTGATTCTCATGGGTAGCCAAGGTAAAAACCCTTAGGTCTCCACTTTCTCTCCAGATGGGATGAGCTAAGAAATAAAGGGTGATGAAAAGATAAGGGAGTACATAGCTAAGCAATGACCAGAATACCCTGGGCCCCAGGCTGGTCCAGGGTTAGGCCAGCAAAGACTGGAAATGAGACAAGTAACAGAGAAGGAAGGAGACAATGAAGTGGAAAGGAAAGAGGAGAAAATGGAGAAAAAAAAATGCGTGGTGTTGGAGGATGCTAAATTGCCCCCTGTAATGACCCCATACCTTCCCAATGGTACCTGTCTCATGAGTTTGGTTGCATCCAGTAAATATTTGATCATATGGTATATGTGAACTGCAGGAGATACTCAGAAGTGTGAACTCCCCCCAGCTGGTATTCCAAAAGCTATGGTGTTCTTGCAGAGATGGATGTGTATATCAGAAATAACTAATTCCCTTGACAGTGTTTTCCCCAACAACCAGAAGCCCTGTTACCTTGAGTGGAGCTTATTACACTTGTTTAGAGTGTGTTATATAAAGGCAAGAAACATATCTGTTTTGTGTCTTAGTTACCACTCTATTGCCCAGAACCTAGCATTATGTCCACTTCAAAGAAAGCTGTCAACTGATTCCATATTTAAGTGAATTTGATTATTTAAAACAACTAAAGCAAGGTGAGCTCTGAGGGTATTGGGAGCATGACTATGTCCTCAAGTGCCTGGTAGAAGTAAGAGAAATAAAATCTAGCTAGGGGAGGAAGGCTTTGTGGTGGAGGTAGGATTTGAATTAGGACTTAAATGGTGCAAAGGGCCTTTAGATGGAGATAAGGGAGCTTGAAGACAGAGAACAAGCACGGATGTGCCAAGGGCATGATAAAGAGCCTGGCCTGATAGGAGAAGAGGCTACTACCTTCCTTACAGAGAGAGGAAAGAGGTCCTTACAGTCCAAGGGCAGCTAAAGTTGAGAGAAAGGGAGGAACCAGCTATGGGAAATGATACAGGCTCAATAGATATATGAAGGATAGATAAATTACTTGATTAATTAAATAAAGTTTCTATCTCCATTTTGAGCCTGATTTTATGACATGAGCAGTCAGCAAATTGAGACCCCTGTGGTAGAGTGGTGTTTACAGGTATTCCATTTAGGAACAAAAGATGTGAAGAAACTATGACACAGAAATAATGGAATAAACTAATTGAGGCAAGGGGTGCCTGGGTGGCTCAGTCAGTGAAGTGTCCAGCTCTTGATTTTGGCTCAGGTCATGATCTTGCGGTTGTGAGATTGAGCCCCGTGTCACACTCTGTGCTGAGCATGCAGCCTGCTTAAGATTCTCTCTCTCTCTCTCTCTCTCTCTCTCTCTCTCTCTCTCTCTCTCTCCCTCTCTCTCTTTCTCTCTCACTCTCTCAAATAAGCAAAACAAAACAAAACAATAATAACTGAGGCAAAATGGTGGAGGTTATACCAGTGTATATATTTGTCAACACTCATGGGACTGTTCACTTAAAATGGGTACATTATGTTGTATACGAATTATACTTAAGTATGGTTAATTTTAAAACAAAACATACTGGAGCAGAAACTTCCATAGGAACCAGTGCCAGCATAGGATAACCTAAACTGTAATTGAGGCTCAATGTGAACAAGTCTGAGACTTAAAAACTTCAGTGGGAGACATAATGCACGATGTAGTGATTATAGCTAACAATACTGTATTATAAACTTCAAAGTTGCTAAGAAGACTAGATCTTAATTGTTATCACCACACACACAAAAAATGATAATTATGTGACATAATAGAGGTGTTAGCTAACTCTATGGTGGTAATCAGATTGCAGCATATAAATATATCAAATCGACAATATTGTAAGTCAATTATATCTCAATAAAACAAAACAAAAACTTCAGGGGACTCACTTATAAAGGAGCCCTCCCACATTTGTGTTTTACCTCTAGGAGCCCTACCAAGTCCTCACAGTGAATACTGGAGGAAAATCTCCTTGTGCTTTCTTCGAGGGGAAGAGAAGGGAACCACTGTGAAAAATTCCAGAGCAGTCTATTCTTCTTAACAAGGCCTGCCCTAAGGAGAAACTATTTTACCAGGGCCTAACCTCCCTGGAGGAAGGAAGATACCCAACTCCAGCCAGCTGTAGTCATACTGCCCTACCTAAGGGCAGGGAATGGGAATTGAGAAGCACCAGTGAGGGTCATAGACCAGATAGACAAGCTCACCAAAAGATTGAGACCTAATCATAGGACTGTGGAATACTTCCCCCACACCTTACTGTCACATCCCCAAAGACCTATTTACTGCAGTCCCCCTAACCCAGTATATTGTGTCTACCTTTCAATTAAAAATAACAAGGCATACTAAATGGCAAAAACACAGTTTGAAGAGATTAAACAAACATCAAAACCAGAGTCAGATATGTGGAGATGTCAAAAGTATCAGATCAGGACTTTTAAAAATCTATGTTTGGGGTACCTGGGTGGCTGTCAGCACAGAGCCCAATGTGGGGCTTGAACCCACAAACCATGAGATCATGACCTGAAGTTGGTTGCTTGACTGAGCAACCCAGGCACCTGAAAAGAAATTTTTTTAAATAAATAAAAAATCTATAATTAATATGCTAAGGGCTTTAGTGGAAAAAGTAGACAACATGCAAAAACAGATGGATAATGTAGGCAAAGAAATGGAAATTCTAAGACAAAATGAAAAAGAAATTATAGAGGTCAAAAACACCATAGCAGAAATGAAGAGTGCCTTTGATGGGCCAATTAGTTGACTGGACATGGCCAAAGAAAGAATCTCTGAACTTGTGGACATGACGAAAGAAACTTACAAAACTGAAAAGCAAACAAACAAAAAGAGTGAAAAAAAAAATAGAACAGATTGTCAAGAACTGAGACAACTATAGAAGGTGCAACATATGCATGATGTTCACCATATGTTCTTCATAACAAATGAGAGAAAGGAACAGAAGAGATATTTCAAATAATAATGAGTGATAATTTCCCCAAATTAATCAAACTACAGATGCAGGAAGCTCAGAGAATCATACTCAAACTTCAGAAAATCAAAGATAAAGAAAAAAAAAAACAAAAACAAAAACACCATGAAAGAAGCGAGAGGAAAGAAGTTTCACCTATAGAGGAGCAAAGATAAAAATGATATTCGTCATCTTGGAAACCATGCAAGCAAGAAGAGAGTGAAGTATTTAAATTATTAAGGGAAAAAACCTACCAACCCAAAATTCTGTACCCTGTGAAATCATCCTTCAAAAAGTGAAGGAGACATGCTTTTTCAGACAAACAAAAATTGAGGGAATTTATTGCCAGTAGACCTGCCTTGCAAGAAATGTTTTTAAAAAGTTCTCCAGACAGGGTCTCCTAGCTGGCTCAGTCGGTATAGCATGCGACTCTTGATCTTGGAGTTGTAGGTTTGAGCCCCACATTGGGTGTAGAGATTATTTAAAAATAAAATCTTTAAAAAAAAAGTTCTCAAGAGAGAAGGAAAATGATATAGGTCAGAAACTCAGATTTATATAAAGAAAGGAAGAGCACTGAAGAATGAGTATGTGAAGGTAAAATTACTTTTATCTTATTTTTCATATTCATTAATTTAACAACAGTTCAAAATAATAGCAGCAATGTATTTGATTATGTATGCTTATCTATTTCTTATGTATGCTTTATGGTCTATGTATGTCAATGGTCTAAGTACATCAATTAGAAGACAGATTATCAGATGGACTGAAAAACAAGACCCAACTATATGTTGCCTATAGAAAACCCACTTTAAGTATAAAGATACATATAGATTAAAAGTAGGGGTGCCTGAGTAGCTCAGTCAGTTAAGCATCCGACTCTTGATTTTGCTTCAGGTCATGATCTCATGGTTGTGCTAGGCATGGAGCCTTCTTAAGATTCTCTCTCTCCCTCTCCTTCTGACCCACCTCCCACCCACTAGCCCACATACTCTCTCTCAAAAAAACAAAACAAAACAAAACAAAAGTAAAGGAATGAAGGACAATACACCATGCTAACATTAATCAAAAGAAAGGAGGAGTAGCTCTGTTAATTTCAGACAGAGTGGATTTCAGAGCAAAGAAAGTTATCAGGGATAAAGAGGGGGCATTATGCACTGATAAAATACACTAAGAGGATATAACAATCCTTAATGTGTAATAGAGCATCAAATATTTGAGGCAAAAAATGATGGAATTGCAAGAAGAAATAGATGAATCCACTATGATAGTTGAAGACTATAATACCCCTCTATCAGAAATAGATCCAGCAGGCAGAAAATCAGTAAGGACATAGTTAAACTTAACAGCACCATTAATCAACTGGATGTAATTGACATTTATAGATTATTTCACTCAACAACAGCATATTACACATTCTTCTCAAGCTCACATGGAACATTCACCAAGATAGAGCACATTCTCGGCCATAAAGCACCCTTTGGCTAATTTAAAAGAGTAGAAATCATACAGTGTCTGTTTTCAGAACACAATATAATTGAACTACAAATTAATAACAAAGATAGCTGGGAAAATCTCAAAATATGTGAGAGGTTAAACAACACACTTATAAATAACACAGGAATCAAAGAAATTTCAAGAGAAATTTAAAAATGTTTTGAACTAAATGAAAATGAAAAAACAACTTACCAAAACTTGTGGGATGCAGTGAAAGCAGTCCTTAGAGGGAAATTTATTGCATTAATTGAGTGCATTTATTAGAAAAGAAGAGAGATATGAAATCATTAAGCTTCCACCTTAGTATACTAGAAAAAGAGCAAATTAAGTCCAAAGTAAGCAAGAAAAGAAATAATAAAAATTTCATTAGAAATCAATGCCATTGAATGGGGCACCTGGGTGGCTCAGTTGGTTAAGTGTCCGACTTCAGCTCAGGTCATAATGTCACGGTTCATGAGTTCAAGCCCAGCATTGGGCTCTGTGCTGACAGTTCAGAGCTTGGAGCCGCTTTAGATTCTGTGTCTCCCTCTGTCTCTGCCCCTGCCCTGCTCACACTGTCTCTCTCTCTCTCAAAATAAATAAACATTAAAAAAAATTTTTAAAAAGAAGAAATCAATGTCATTGAAAATAAGAAATCAGTAGAGAAAATGCAGTAAACCAAAAGCTAGTTGATCTTTGGAAAGATCAATAAAGTTGATAAGCCTCTAGTCAGACTAAGAAAAAAAAACAGAAGACACAAATTACTATTGTCAAATGTAAGGGAATATCACTATGAAATCACTAGATTTCATAGACATTAAGAAGATATTAAGGAACAGCATAATTCTGCCTGCAAATTTGATAATCTAGGTGAAATAAACCAATTCTTTGAGAGATACAATCCGATAGAATTTATATAAGAAGAAATGAACAATCTGAATAAGTCTACATCTATTAAAGAAATTGAATCAATAATTAATAACCTTCCAAAACAGAAAGCACCAGACCCAGATGGCTTTACTGGCAAATTCTACTAAATATTTAAGGACGAAAGCATACCAATTTTCAACAGTCTCTTTTAGAGGATAGAAGCAAGGAGACTACTTCTAATTCATTCTATAAGGCCAGCGTTACCCTAATACCAAAACCAGACAAAAAAAAATTTACAAGAAAACTGCAGATCATTGTCTCATGAACATAGGTACATACAAAAATCCTTAACAAAATATTAGCAAATCAAATCCAACAATGAATAAAAATAATTACATAACAGCCATTGGGATTTATTTCAAGTCTGCAAGGCTGGTTCAACATTAAAAAATCAATTAATTGGGGTGCCTGGGTGACTCGGTTAAGCATCTGACTTTGGCTCAGGTCATGATCTTGCAGTTTGTGAGTTTGAGCCCCATGTCGGGCTCTATGCTGACAGCCCAGAGCCTGGAGCCTGCTTCAGATTCTGTGTCTCCCTCTCTCTCTGCACCTCCCTGCTCATGCTCTGTCTCTCCCTGTCTTTCAAAAATGAATAAACATTAAACAAAATTTTTTAAATCAATTAATTTAATCTACTGTGTCAACTGACTAATGAAGAAAAATCACATGATTATATCAATACATACAGGAAAAGCATTTGATAAAATCCAACATCTATTCATGATAAAAACTCAGCAAACTAGGAATAGTGGTGAACTTCCTCAACTTGATAAAGGACATCTACAAACACTTATAGCTAACATTTTTTTTTTTTAGTCTATTTATTTTCAGAGAGAGAGAGAGAGGGAAGGAGGGAGGGGTAGAGAGAGGGAGAGAGAGAGAGAATTCCAAGTGCTCTGCACTGTCAGCACAGAGCCTGATGTGGAGCTCAAACCCATGAACCATGAATCATGACCTGAGCCAAAGTCTGATGCTTAACCATTGCCCCATCTGTAGGTAACATTCTATTTAATGGTGAGAAGCTGAAAGGTTTTTTTTGCCAAGTTCAGGAAGAAGGCAAGGATGTCTCACCATTACTAAGTCCTAGCTAATGCAATAAGACAAGAAAGGGAAATAAAAGGTATACAGATTGTAAAGGAAAGAACATCTTTTTATATACTACACCAAAGACACAATCCATGAAAGAAACAATTGATAAAACAGACTCTATTACAATTAAAAACTTCTGCTCTGAAAAAATCAATGTCAAGACAATGGGAAGACAAGCCACAGACTGGAAGACAATATTCCCAAGAGACACATCTGATACTGGATTGTTACCCAGAATATTCAAGAACTCTTAAATTCAACATGAAAAAGAATGGCCTGATTAAAAAATATACAAAAGTCATGAATAGATAACTCACTAAAGATATCCAGATGACAAGCATCTGAAAAACATTTTCAACATCATATGCTATTAGGGAATTGCAAGTTAAAACAGCAATGAGATATCATTGCACACTTGTAAGAATACCCCAAATCCAAAATGTGGAGAACACCAAGTGCTGACAAGGATATGGAGCAGCAGAAACTCATTCATTGCTGGTGGAAACGCAAAATGGTATAGTCACTTTGGAAGACAGTTTGGCTGTTCCTTTCAAACCTAGACATACTCTTACCATATGATCCAGCAATCATGCCCCTTGGTATTTACTCAAAAGAGTTTAAGAATTATGCCCCCACAAAAACCTGCACACAGATGTTTATAGCAGCTTTATTCATAGTTACCAACACTTGGAAGCAATCAAGATGTCCTTCCATAGGTGAATGGCTCAATAAACTGGTACATTCAGACAATATACTAAAAAGAAATGAGCCATCAAGCTCTATAAAGACATGGAAAAACCTTAAATGCACATTACTAAGTGAAAGAAGCCAATCTGAAAAGGCCACATGTTGTATGATAACAACATTCTCGGGAAAAGAATGGAGACAGTAAAACTATGGAGACAGTAAAAAACTATGTAAAAAAAAAAAAAAGTCAGTGATTGCCAGGGGGTGGGGCTGCATGAATAGGCAGAGCAAAGAAGAGTTTTAGAGCAATAATACTATTCTGTATGATACTACGGTGGATACATGTGATTAAATGTTTGTCAAAACTCATAGAATGTATAACTCCGAGAGTGACACTAGTAACGCTAACAAACTATGGGCTTTGAGTGACAGTGATGTGTCAATGTTAAGTTCATTGATTGCAACTAATGTACCGTTCTGATCAGAAGGTTGATAGTTGGGAAGTTGGTGGGTTTTTTGGACAGGGTGTATATAGGAACTCTGTACTTTTTGCTCAGTTTTGCTGTGAACCTAAAATTGCTCTTAAAAAGTAAGTTTATTGGGGCGCCTGGGTGGCGCAGTCGGTTGAGCGTCCGACTTCAGCCAGGTCACAATCTCGTGGTCCGTGAGTTCGAGCCCCGCGTCAGGCTCTGGGCTGATGGCTCAGAGCCTGGAGCCTGTTTCCGATTCTGTGTCTCCCTCTCTCTCTGCCCCTCCCCCGTTCATGCTCTGTCTCTCTCTGTCCCAAAAATAAATAAACGTTGAAAAAAAAAAAAAAGTAAGTTTATTAATTTAAAAAACTGTGGGAGGGGTCTGTGGGGCATGTGTCCCTGGGTCTAGTTATGAGCAAACAACAAAAGGGGCTCCTGGGTGGCTCCGTTGGTTGAGCATCCAACTTCGGCTCAGGTCACGATCTCACGGTTTGTGAGTTCAAGCCCCGAGTTGAGCTCTGTGCTGACAGCTCAGAGCCTGGAGCCTGCTTCAGATTCTGTGTCTCCTTCTCTCTCTGCCCCTTCCCCACTCGCCCTCTGTCTCTTTCTTTCTCTCTCAAAAATAAATAAACATTAAAAAAATTTTTTTTAATTTTTTTTTTAACGTTTATTTATTTTGAGACAGAGAGAGACAGAGCATGAACGGGGGAGGGTCAGAGAGAGGGAGACACAGCTGAAACAGGCTCCAGGCTCTGAGCTGTCAGCACAGAAGCCCCACACGGGGCTCGAACTCACGGACTGCGAAATCATGACCTGAGCCGAAGTTGGATGCTTAACCGACTGAGCCACCCAGGCGCCCCAAAAAAATTTTTTTAAAAAGAAACAAAAAATTGATGCTTACCACTCCTCATCCTCCAGATACTTTGATTTATTTAGTCTGGGCAGGACCTGGGCATTGGCATTTTCCAAAAGTTTCCTGGATAATTGTTATCTGCAGACAGGGTTTCCAGTTGTAGGTTAAAAATTTTGGAGCAGAAAGAATCTGAAAGATAATCTGGCCGAGTGTACTCATTTTACAAATGTGTAAATGAACTGGAAATGAAGCTTCCTCATGACCAGACCTAATGAGCCATTATCCTCAGCCTCCTTAACTTATTCTCTTATAGGTTTCCTAGGCTGCACCATACCTGAGTTCTCAGATTCTTAGACTAACCTCATCTAAATTCTATTCTCTAAATATGGTAGCTCTTTCTGAAAAAGAGAAGACAAATTCAGTGGTAAGGAATTCAGTCCCATCATGATTTGAAGATTCATGGTACCCTGATCTGATTTATGTATATCTTAACGGCCTCATTTTCTTCACAAGGCCTCCACAAAGGTTGTGTGTGTGTTTGTATCTTGTGTTTCCAATAAATTCCTACCCATCAAAAGACCCACTTGTATTTGGTCTCTTGACTCTTCCTGTATATATTTTATGTTTTTTCTTTATTGAGGAATAATTTAAGTGCAGCAATGTGCATATAAATTGCATCTTAATTGCATGCACAGTTCAGTGTATATACCCATGCTACCATTACCCAAATCATAGAGTATTATCAGCCACCTCAGAATATTCCTCAAAGCCCCTTTTTAATCAATTCCTTCCTGAGGCAACACTGTTCTGATTTTGTAATAGGTTTGCTTTGCCTGTTTTTGAACTTCATATATGAATGGAGTCATACAGTATGTACTTTTTCATCTAGGACTTTCATTAGAAGTGGTTTTGAGATTTATCTATGTTGTTGTTTATATCAGTAGTTCTTTTTTTTTAATTTTTTTTTTTTACATTTATTTATTTTTGAGAGACAGAGAGAGACAGAGCTTAAGTAGGGGAGGGGCAGAGAGAGAAGGAGACACAGAATCTGAAGCAGGCTCCAGGCCCCGAGCTGACAGCACAGACCCTGACGCGGGGCTCAAACTCATAGACCTTGAGATCATGACCTGAGCCGAAGTCGGATGCTTAACCGACTGAGCCACCCAGGAGCCCCTATTCTTTTTTTTTTTCTTTTAATTGATGAATAGTACTCCATATTTTGGCTAAATCACAATTTGTTTATCCATTGTTCTCTTAATAGGAATTTGAGTTTTTTTCCAGTATGGCTATTATGAATAAAACTGCTGTAAACTTTCTTATACAAGGTTTGTGTAGACATATGCTTTGTTTTTTTTTTTAATTTTTTTTTTAACATTTATTTATTTTTGAGACAGAGAGAAAGCATGAACAGGGGAGGGTCAGAGAAAGAGGGAGACACAGAATCTGAGACAGGCTCCAGGCTCTGAGCTGTCAGCACAGAGCCCGACGTGGGGCTCAAACCCACGGACCGTGAGATCATGACCTGAGCCGAAGTCGGACGCTTAACCGACTGAGCCACCCAGGCACCCCAGACATATGTTTTTTAAAGTAGCCTGTATTAGGGGTGGCTGGCTGGCTCAGTTGGTGGAGCATGTGACTCTTGGTCTCAGGGTTGTGAGTTTGATCCCCACGTTGAGTGTGAAGATTACTTACAGAAAAATAGTCGGTTTTAATTTATTAAAATTTATCATGCATACAAAGAATTTATAAAATATGTACACTGTAAAGAACAATAAGATAATTACCAAAATATTCACCAACCAGGTTAAGAATTACATCAATATTAGACTTTAGAAGCTGTCTGTGGGCCACTTTTTTGATTGTATCTCCTCCCTTGACCCCACAGATAATCGGCATCATTAGTTGTGTCAATGATGCCCTTGTCTTTCTGTATTGTTATACTATTTATATGTGCATTCCTAAAAAATATATACAGCTTGGTTGTGCCTGATTTTGAATTTAATATAATGGAATATTGTACGCTTTCTTTTTTTTTTTTTTTTTAATTTTTTTTCAACGTTTATTTATTTTTGGGACAGAGAGAGACAGAGCATGAACAGGGGAGGTGCAGAGAGAGAGGGAGACACAGAATCGGAAGCAGGCTCCAGGCTCTGAGCCATCAGCCCAGAGCCCGACGCGGGGCTCGAACTCACGGACCGCGAGATCGTGACCTGGCTGAGGTCGGACGCTTAACCGACTGCGCCACCCAGGCGCCCCGTACGCTTTCTTTTTTGACTAAATACTGTGCTTTTGAGATTCATTTATGTTGATGCCTTTAGTTATGGTTTATTTTCAGTGCTCTGTGGTATATACTTGTATGAAGCTACCAGTTTATCCATTTTATTGTTTCCAGTTTTTAAAAATTATATAAAATGCTGCTATAAGCATATTTTTAACACGTCTCCTGTTGCATATGTAAAAGAGTTTCTCTATTAAACATAGGAAAGTGGAATTGTTGGAGCACATGGGTATGTGCTTGGTAAATTTTATAAATACTATAAACTGTACTCAGGAGTTGTGCCAATTTAAATCTTAACCAGCAGTGGATGACAGAGAACTTTGTACTATAACCTATCCAGTCTTTATTTTTAAAATTTATTTATTTTTAGTATTTGCTAGTAGACATACGCCTTTATTTCCCTTGGATATATGAGTAGAATTGCTGAGTCATAGGGTAGGTATATGTTTAATTTTTGTAAGAAACTGCCAAACTTTTTTTTTTTTTTACAGTATTTATATTATTTTATACTCTCACTACCAAGGTATAAGCATTCCAGTTGGTCCACATCCTTGGCAACGTTCGGCATTATCAGTCTTTTAAATTTAGTAATTCAGGGCACCTGGGTGGCTCAGTGGGTTAAGTGTCCAACTTCGGCTCAGATCATGATCTCGAGGTTCATGAGTTCGAGCCCTGCGTCGGAACAGCTCAGAGCCTAGACCCTGCTTCAAGTTTCTGTGTCTCCCTTTCTCTCTGCCCGTCCTTCACTCTCTTTGTCTCTCTCTGTCTCTCAAGAATAAATAAACGTTGGAAAATTAAAAAAAAAATAAACAAATGTTAGTAATTCAAGTGGGTGTGAAGTGGTATCTCGGTATGGTTTTACTTCGCATTTCCTAAACGGCCAATAAGGTTGAGGACCTTGCCATTTGTTTGTTTGTTGGCCATTACTGTATCTTTCATGAAGTATTAAATCTTTAGCTCATGTCTTTTTATTGGATTGTCTTCTTATTGATTTGTAGGAGTTCTTTTTATATTCCGATATAACTCTTTCATCAGATATGTTTTATACATTTTCCCCACTTTGAAGCCTTTTCATTTTCTTCGTCTTTTAGTGAGCAGTTTTTAGTTTTGATGTGCTCCAATTACTTTTTTGCTTTTATCATTAGTGCCTTTTATAGCCTGTCTAATATTCATTACCTATACCAAGATTACTAACATATTCTTTTCCCGAAATATTTTCTTTGAGAAACATTATAGTTTTACCTTTTGTGTTTAGGTTTGTGATCTATTTTGAATTGAATTTTGTGTGGGGTGTGAGGTATGGATCAAGGTTAATTTTTTCCATACAAATATTGAGATGTTCCAACTCTGTTAGAAAGATTTTCCTATTTTCCTTTTTACATTTAATTGTATTGAAATTCTTTCTTTTTAATTTATTTTTTAAATTTACATCCAAGTTAGTTAGCATATAGTGCAACAATGATTTCAGGAGTAGATTCCTTAGTGCCCCTTACCCATTTAGCCCATCCCCCCCTCCCACAACCCCTCCAGTAACCCTCTGTTTGTTCTCCATATTTAAGAGTCTCTTATGTTTTGTCCCCCTCCCTGTTTTTATATTATTTTTGCTTCCCTTCCCTTATGGTCATCTGTTTTGTATCTTAAAGTCCTCATATGAGTGAAGTCCTATGATATTTGTCTTTCTCTGACTAATTTTGCTTAGCATAATACCCTGTAGTTCCATCCACGTAATTGCAAATGGCAAGATTTCATTCTTTTTGATTGCCAAGTAATACTCCATTGTATGTATATACCACATCTTCTTTATCCATTCATCCACCAATGGACATTTGGGCTCTTTGTGTACTTTGGCTATTGTTGATAGTACTACTATCAACATTGAGGTCCATGTGTGCCTTTGAAACAGCACACCTGTATCCCTTGGATAAAAACCTAGTAGTGCAGTTGCTGGGTTGTAGGGTAGTTGTATTTTTAATTTTTTGAGGAACCTCCATACTGTTTTCCAGAGTGGCTGCACCATCTTGCATTGCCTCCAACAATGCAAAAGAGATCCTCTTTCTCTGCATCCTCACCAACATTTGTTGTTGTCTGAGTTGTTAATGTTAGCCATTCTGACAGGTGTGAGGTGGTATCTCATTGTGGTTTTGATTTGTATTTCCCTGGTGATGAGTGATGTTGAGCATTTTTTCATGTGTCGGTTGGCCATCTGGATGTCTTCTTTGGAGAAGTGTCTATTCATGTCTTTTTCCCATTTCTTCACTGGGTTATTTGTTTTTTGGGTGTTGTGTTTGATAAGTTCTTTATAGATTTTGGACACTAACCCTTTATCTGCTATGTTGTTTGCAAATATCTTCTCCCATTCCGTTGGTTGCCTCTTAGTTTTGCTGATTGTTTCCTTTGCTGTGCAGAAGCTTTTTATTTTGATGAGGTCCCAATAGTTCATTTCTGCTTTTGTTTCCCTTGCCTCTGGAGATGTGTTGAATAAGATGTTGCTGCGGCCAAGATCAAAGAGGTTTTTCCCTGTTTTCTTCTTGAGGATTTTGATGGCTTCCTGTCTTACATTTAGGTCTTTCATCCATTTTTAGTTTATTTTTGTGTATGGTGTAAGAAAGTGGCCCAGGTTCATTTTTCTGCATGTTGCTGTCCAGTTTTCCCAGCACCACTTACTGAAGAGACTGTCTTTATTCCACTGAATATTCTTTCCTGCTTTGTCAAAGATTAGTTGGCCATGTGTTTGTAGGTAATTGTATTGAAATTCTTATTGAAAATCATTTGTGTGTGTGTGTGTGTGTGTGTATTTGGACTCTCTATTGGGCTATTGAAACAGTCCAGATTTGGCACCAGTATCACACTGTCTTAATCGCTATTGCTTAATTGTAAGTTATGAAATCTTGTAGTGTAAGTCTTCAAACTTTATTCTTTTTCTTTATGATTGTCAGGGTTATTTATGGACCTTTAGCTTTCCGTTACATTTTATAAGTTCTAGAAAAAGTCTGCTGGGATTTTGAATGGAATGAAATTGGGGGAGAATGAATATCTTTGTAAAACTGAGTCTTCCAATCCATAAAAATGGAATATTTCTCTACTTATGTAGGTTTTCTTTCTTTCTTTCTTTTTCATGTTTATTTAGTTTTGAGAGAGAGAGAGACAGAGAGACAGAGCACGAGTTTGGGAGGGGCAGAGAGGGAGGGAGACATGGAATCCAAAGCAGACTCTAGGCTGTCAGCATAGAGCCCGATGTGGGACTCAAACTCACGAGATGTGAGACCATGACCTGAGCTGAAGTCAGATGTGCAACCCACTGAGCCACCCAGGTGCCTCATGTAGATTTTCTTTAATTTCTCTCAGCAGTAGTTTATAGTTTTCAATATCAAGGTTTTATACATCTTCCACTAAATGTATCCCAATATATTTAATGCTTTATGATACTACTATAAATTATATTATTTTAAATGCATTTTCAGTTGTTTATAAAAAATATAATTTTTTATATTTTTTCAGTAGCATATAAAAAATATAATTGAATTTTGTGTATTGATTCTGTATCTTGCAATCCTCCTAAGTAACTCATTAATTCAAATAGTTTCTCAATTTCTTTAGGTTTTCAAGGTACATAATCTTTAAATCAAGAATAAATGAGTTTTATTCTTTCTTTTCCAGTCATTGTGCCTTTTATTTTTCTTGTCTTATTGTGATGGCTAAGACCTTCAGTACAATGTTGAAACACTATATTGTTTGATCTTAAACAGGGAAA
The DNA here is from genome assembly GCF_022079265.1 of Lynx rufus. NCBI lineage: Eukaryota > Metazoa > Chordata > Mammalia > Carnivora > Felidae > Lynx > Lynx rufus. Next base: position 37,188,781 of record NW_025814889.1, on the reverse strand, counting down.
GCATTCAATAGTTCACCATTATTTCTAGTAAGACTTTAAAAGCTATTTCAGTATCTCAGCCACTTTCCTTAGCAGTTCCCGCCTTTACCCACTTGCTTTTTACTTAGTCTTGGGTATATTTTCCATCTGATTTAAACATGAATCATCAAATAATAGTTTAGAAAAATAATAGTTTAAAAAATAATACAAAGTAACAGTAATCATTGAGGGTGGTAGGTTGTCTGTATATCCTGGAACTGATGGCTCAACATCAGTTGAGTCCTCATAGGTCATAGGTCACTCATCTGGAGGCCTTTGAGTTTCCTCATTCTATCCTGAATTCTTGGGACTTTCTCTCTCCCCTTAGTCACTTTGACTTTCATTGTAAACCTTAATTAAGTTGATCAATGCACCCTTCCCCAGATACATTATCTGAAATAAGAAGCTAAAGAGTCACATAGACCTGAAAAATGCCATAGATGAGAAGTGATTACCTCCAAGATTGCTTCCTATTTTTAGCACTTGGGAGTACCTACTGCTATTTCCAGGCCTGTGCTCAGGGCTATTGTGTACAGTTGTGCAGGTTGTATGCTGCATAGGTATTCCTCTACCAGGGTGTGAGTGGGGACCAAAATCTAGCATGAGCTGCATTTACGAAGCTGCATGCTTGGGGGAAAGACACAAAGGCACTAAACAGGCTAATGGTGGCTGTGCTAGAGTGGTTCAGAATTAAGTCTTGCCCTTGGATAGCTATCTTATCTTTACTTAGAATTTTATCCCCATGAAATAATGGAAGCAGGTGCCACTTGGTTTTTAAGAATTACAAGAATATCAATGTTCATGAATGATTTAAAATTTAAAAGTATGCATTTATTATTTAGCATCAGTAAAATGCTAATAGTATATATTTTGTGTTTGTATGTGTATCTATAAATGTAAAAGCAGTTTTACATCCTTGTCTCTCATATGTATTCCAATACCCTCTCTTGAGGGGTAGAGAAAAGGTTGGAATTTGTTAAGTTCTTGAGAGTTGGGAAGAACTCTAAATATGCACATCGATATGTCATGCCATGTCACCTGTCAAGGATCATGGCAGGAAAAGGATTGAGAGCTGTGGAGCCAGAGAACAAATGGTAGTATCTCTGTCCCTTGCCCATCTCTAGTTCCTACTTTTCTATTTTTATGTCTTTAAACCTTGTTCCCTAGAACTCCCTTGCTGCCTTCATTCATTCATTCATCCACTCATTTGTTCATTCATTTTTAAAAAATTTAGGTGAGGGTTGTCTGGGTGGCTTAGTTGGCTAAGCAGCTGACTCTTGGTTTTGGCTCAGATCATGATTTCACATTCATGGGATGGAGCTGTGCATCAGGCTCTGCACTAACAGCACAGAGCCTTCTTGGGATTCTCTGTCTCCCTTTCTCTGCCCCTGCCCCTGTCAGGCTGTCTGTCACTCTCAAAAATAAATAAATAAACACTTAAAAATTGAGGTGAAAGTATACAACTCAGTGACATTTATTACATTGACAGTTTTGTGCAACCGTCACTTCTATTTATTTATTTATTTATTTATTTATTTATTTATTTATTAATGTTTATTTATTATTTAGAGACAGGGGGAGACAGAGCATGAGCAGGGGAGGAAGACACAGAATGTGAAGCAGGCTCCAGGCTCCGAGCTGTCAGCACAGAGCCCGACTCAGGGCCAGAACTCACAAACCACGAGATCATGACCTGAGCCGAAGTCGGAGGCTCAACTGACTGAGGCAGCCAGGCGCGCCCCCCCCCCCCCACTGCCGTCACTTCTATTTAGTTCCAACACATTTTCATCATCCCCAAAGGAGACTCTGTACCCATGAAGCAGTCATTCTGCATTCCTTTATCCCCAGCCCCTGACAACCTCTAATCTGCTTTCTGTTTCTATGGATTTACTTATTCTGGATATTTTGTATAAATGAGTTCGTATAATATGTGACTTTTGTGTCTGGCTTCTTTCACTTAACATAATGTTTTCAAGATTCATCCATATCATAGCATGTTATTAGTACTTCATTCCTTTCTATGGATGAATAATATTCCATCGTTTGGGATATATCACATTTTGTTTATCCATCCATCTGTTGATGGACATCTGGGTTGTTTCCACCTTGGCTATTGCAAGTAGTGCTGCTATGAACATTGATGTGCAAATATTTGTTTGAATACACATTTTCAAACATCTAGTCCAGATGATTAGATGATAAATCTATGTTTGGCTTTCTGAGGAACTGCCTTCATTCACTCTTGTTGCACGAACCAGGTAGTAGCTTCTTCCCTGTCATGCTTGTTCTCCCCCTCTCCATTCTTAAACCTCACCTCATCTTCAAGTCAGGATGTAGGCATTTTATTTTTCTTGTTTTTGTCACCAACAGCCCCAAACCCAGCGTTCCTAAGCTGTTCTTGCCATCTTCTTGTTGTGCCTCTTGTTCAGTAGCACAGCCATCTTCAGAGTGTTTTGATTTGCTACCCTAAGTGCCTCCTAGCTTGTTTCCAGCCACTGTGATCCTTCAATCCTTGCCTGGGTGCAATGCACAGTGGGTTTCTTAGTCTCTTCCCATCCTCACTCCTCCTCTTCCACACCCACCCTAGATTTCCTGTGCAGTGGCTAAACAATAAACAGACCTGTCTCTACTCTTCTAGCTTTATGCCCTCCTCACCCCCACTGCCCTGGCCATTTGCCAAGTCCTCTGTGCTTTCTCCTGGGCTTATTAATAAATACCTTAGCAATGCCCTACAGTTGACCTGAAGAGAGATTGTTTTTCCCTCTTCCTATTTGATGCTGCTTCTGATTGGGTATCATGAAGCCAGCCTTTATGTTTCTTAGAGCTGAGAAGTGGTTTTGAATGAGATGCTAAACTCCCCAGCTCTCACACCACAATTTCCACCCAGGTCCAACTGCCACCCGAAGAATAGACACTTCAGACCGCAGGTCACTACAAGGCTAACCTATGCTGGCTTTGGATGCTCCAAACCATTGCTTCCTACCACACATCAGAATGATGCTCTCTGACCCATGTTGAATTTGAATAGCTATATCCATGGCCCCATTTAATGTTGACTTCCTGATTTTATTTTGTTCTTTATATGTTCCTTGTATGTTTATATATACCAATGTAGTTAATTTCAGTTAGTTCTCAGGAAGCAAGGATTCTTACATGTATAAGATAATAGGCTTGGGGTAGGTGAGAGAAGCAGGTATGGAGGATGGTAGCTACAGAAAAAGAAAAATTTCAGATTGGAATAACAAGCTGAGGAAAGCAGATATGTGGGGCTAGGTTAGAAGACCCAGAACGGCAAAGTAGAGGAATTTATACTGATAAGGCAGCATTTATAACTTTGTCTTCGTGGATATTCTCAAGTCCATCCTTGAAGAGGCTTCCTCAGCAAGCTAGACAGCAAGCTTCCTAGCCAAGCTAGAGCATTGCCCTGCCCTGAAAAGAATCTTAGTGATGGTGTCACCTGGATAGTGGAATTAGAAAATCCAATGATAAATGGCAAGTTGGTGAACTAAGGGCACAGCAATGGAGCTTTGGTGTGAAGAGAAGACCCAAAATCTAGTAGCGGTCTGGGTCAGAGCCCGGAGCCCCCAACAATGTAAAACCTGAGGACAGGACTCTTTTAGGGGACTGGAGAGGCTTCTAGGGACTGATAGTCTCCCTTCAGGAAGCCTGAGCTGGTGCAGGGATAACATCATGAGAGTTGCCTTCCTGGCTTTGGCCATTTTGACCTTTGTATGTTTAGCTCAGAGGGACAGGGGTCAAAAACTTAAGGTATAAGCAGATGACTTAAGTAAATGAAGCAGGCCATATGTAAGTATAAACACACACTTTGTGTGAATTATATGCACCATAGTGCAATGGAGAACCTATGCTCTCAATACCTAGAATAGGGCCTTGCCTGTGGCAGGCACTCAAAAATTCATTTGTTAAATGGATGAAAAAAGGGATGGCCACTTCTTGGCTCCAACCCTTTATTTCCATTTGGTTATGGGCCCTGTTTTGGCAGTTACCCTACTTTTCAAGAGAAATTAGAAATGTGGAGTTTTTGTGAAATCTCCCAAGTTTTAAGTGTTGACTCAAATTTATTTAAAGCACCCGAAGGAGTGAACCCGAAGGAGTTTGTAACTCCTAACTTACGGCTTTGATCTCTAGCAAATGCACAGGTTATAAGAAGTAAGTCTTTAAAATGTTATCTTGCACCTATCAAGCTGAATCAAGGTTCTTAGAGCAAGTTTCCATGAGGAGACTCATGGGAGGAGGCAAATCTAAGATTCTGACTAAGTTGTACTTGTAGCTTAATTCCTATCATGTCTAAAACTCCAATGGTAGGTGGAGGGGGACAGGATAACTGAACTGGGCAGAATGGTGTAGTGGAAGAAGCCTGGGATTTGGAGCCTGTCTAGCTGGTATACACCAATCCACTTGTGCTGAAATATTGAAATAATTCTGTATTGGGAGGTGAACACATGCTGCCCTGAATCTTCTGGGTGTCCCTCCCCCCCCAAACCCCCACTGCAACCCTCCAGACCTCCATACCATCTAGCAGCCAAAGAGGCAGTGCCTGGCCATTATTAAGTCCTCAGTACTGTGCTCTGTTGCCAGGGCTGACATCTATTCTCAGTAGTCAGTGCTGGTGCTGTAGCACTGGTCAAGTATTTTGAACTCACCCCTGGGTAAACCTGAGTTTGAATCCTAGCTCCACTTCTTACTTAGCTGAGTATTCCTTGACAAATTACTTAACCTCTTTCGGCTTAAACTTTCTTTATCCTTAAAATGCGGATACTACTACTACTACTGCCCTATTGGTAGGATTGTTGTAAAAATTAACAGAGATCAGGCTACTAATATTATTGTTTTCCATGTTCTAAGCAGGAAACATCATCCTTTCTAACCTTATCTTTACACACAACTTGGAGAAGAAGAGGTCAGAGACGGGCTGGGGTTTGCAAAGTGGAGTGACCAGTCGGGTCTCCAAAGTTGGTGATGCTAATAAATCACCAAGAGGTTGTTAAATATGGATCCCTCATGAAATTCTAATTCTGTAGGTATGGGCGGCAAAGGGGGGGGGTCCAGGAATCATTATTTTTATCAAGTATCCTTAGATCCTGATTGACAGCCAAATCCAGGAATTATCTTATTCTCTCATCTAGGTGAGGAACAGTGTCGTCTCCTGCCTCTCCATCTTCACACAGAACCCAGTGCATCACTCTACCTGCATCAGGTGCTCAGTGTACAGGATGGACTGATGAGCCAATGTGAACTGACTAGTGCTCCTTAACCAGTTGGGTTGCAGGCCTTTTCCCCACCCTTTGTTGCTGCATCTGTCATAGACCTTGTCCCATCCCCCAGGTGTCCTTAGGTGTCCCCTAAGGCAAAGAACAAGGGGAGAAGAAGCCTAGGCATCTTGTTGGGCTTTAAGACTAACTAGACATGCAGGGTGAGGATCGGATTTCCTTCCCAGGAGGGGAGATCCGGTCTAGGCAGATTAGCTTGTTTATGAGTGTTTTCTCCATCACATCCCCTTAGGGCATGGACCCAGTTGGCTGACCTTGGTCAAGCCACCTGTTAACAGGCTTCCTGTGCCCTGAACTGGGCCTCCAGCACCCTCCTGCCCCCTTGTCTTGTCAGACACTCTGACTTGTAGCAGCTGTCATTGTTGAGTGCCTCTTCTTCTGGCAGCTGCACTCAGTGCCTCATAATTATATCCCTGGGGGGCCTTCCTTGGAGGTAGAATATTATAGCACCGCCTTGAGGGTTCTGCTCCCAGTGTTGTATTAGTTCCAAATGATAAGGACATGGAAAGCAGCATAGGGATAGAAGGCTGAGAGACAGATGCAATGAGATCAGAAGGAGAAACCAGAGACAGGAAAAAGAGGAGGTGACCGGGGAAAAAAATCTCAGGAAGAGAGGCCAAGAAAGACCTGAGGAAAGAGAGGTTAAAATCTGGGAAGCCAGGGGGCACCTGGGTGGCTCAGTCAGTTAAGTGTGGACTCTTGATTTTGGCTCAGGTCATGATCTCACAGTTCCTGGGTTTGAGGCCCATATCGGGCTCTGTCACAGTGTAGAGCCTCTTTGGGATTTTCTCTCTCCCTCTCTCTTTGTTCCTCCTCCACTTGTAATCTCTCTCTCTCTCTCAAAAACCTGGGATTTGCAAAGTAGAGTGACCTGTTGGGTCTCCAAAGTTGGTGGTGCTAACCCTTCACCAGTGAAGAGGTGAGTGGTATTCTTAGCACACATGTGGAGAGTGTGAAAATCGTTGCCATTATTTCAGGAGGAGTGACATCCACAGGCACTATTTTCTTTTTGTTTAAACAAGTTCCTAAGTAGGAACACCTAGACAGATGCAGTGACAGCAGAGGCAATAGGTAGCATGTTTTGGGTTTGCAACCACTGACTAATGTTTCCCAGCATGAGATCCTGGCAATTGTAGGGAGTGTGTGCCGTGACTCATGTGACCACAGGGCCCCCCTGTTTTGGCCTTTGCTCTCTCACCTACACACCTACCACCACCGACTCAGTGGCCACACCCCTCTATCTCAGATGTCTTCGGCCATGCTTCCTCCACCAACAGGGCCATGACTGCACTCACAACACTGTCCTCTTCCCTCCAGCTGCCATCTCCTGCAAAGTCAGGAAACTCAGGGCACCTGGGTGGCTCAGTGGGTCAAACAAGATCATGACCATGGCTCAGGTCATGATCTTAAGGTTCATGAGTTCAAGCCCCACATGGGGTGGGGGTTCTTCTGTCAGCACAGAGCTGGCCTCGGATCCTGTCCCCCTTTTTCCCCCTCCCCCGCTTGTGCGCTCACGCTCTCTCTCTCTCAAAAATAAACAAACATTAAAAAAAAAAAAGGCAAGAAACTTTGAGTTTCCTGGGAGCTATGACTTCTCTTCTGTCAGCTGTCAAATCCTTTGCAGGCTCTTGCACCAGCATTCTTCCTGTCTGTGTCTCAGATTTCTGACCCGTGAAATGAGCCTCAGGCTCACTGCTAACTCCTCCTTGCTGTGTGGAGCAGTGACTTAATGTCTTTAAGGAGCTTGGAGCTTGTCTGATGAAAGATGCTACAGTCAGCTTCTACTCCTCTCCCTCCCCCACCCCATCTGCACCCCCTGACAACCAAATCCCGCTCTTCCCTTTCTTAGTGTTTACCATGCAGGTGAGCTCTTGATTACCAAAGCAAGTCACCTGAGGTCTGTGAACCTTGGTAGACCCCAATTCTCCAACCTCATCCCACTCACCTCCACAGCACTTGACACTGTTGACCACCTACTTCCTTTTTTTAAGATTACAAAAATAATGCATGCTCGTCATTTAAAAAAGAGAGAAAAAGAAAATCCAACCCTTACAGACTTGAATTTGAGTAAAATGTAAAAACTCCTAGTCCTCTCACCTGCCCCATATTGTCATAAAATGTGTCTCCAATTCAGCCCCCTCTCTTCATGCCCTCCTTTTTTTATGTACTTTATTTTTTTAATTTAATTTTTTATTTTTTTAAATTTATGTCCAAATTAGTTAGCATATAGTGCAACAATGATTTCAGGAGTAGATTCCTTAATGTCCCTTACCCATTTAGCCCATCCCCCCTCCCACAACCCCTCCAGTAACCCTCAGTTTGTTCTCCATATTTATGAGTCTCTTCCATTTTGTCCCCCTCCCTGTTTTTATATTATTTTTGTTTCCCTTCCCTTATGGTCATCTGTTTTGTCTCTTAAAGTCCTCATATGAGTGAAGTCATATGATATTTGTCTTTCTCTGACTAATTTCACTTAGCATAATACCCTCCAGTTCCACCCACGTAGTTGCAAATGGCAAGATTTCATTCTTTTTGATTGCCGAGTAATACTCCATTGTATGTATATACCACATCTTCTTTATCCATTCATCCCTCGATGGACATTTGGGCTCTTTCCATACTTTGGCTATTGTTGATAGTGCTGCTATAAACATGGGGGTGCGTGTGTCCCTTCGAAACAGCACACCTGTATCCCGTGGATAAATGCCTAGTACTGCAATTGCTAGGTCGTAGGGTAGTTCTATTTTTAGTTTTTTGAGGAAACTCCAACTCTGAGTTTTCCAGAGTGGCTGCACCAGCTTGCATTCCCACCATCCTTTTTTTTTTTAATGTTTATTTATTTTTGAGAGAGAGCGAGCGGGGGAGGGGCAAGTTGGGGACCGAAGATCAGAAGTGAGGTCTGTGTGCTGATAGCAGTAAGCTTGATGCAGGGCTCGAACTCATGAATCGGAACTATGATATCATAACCTGAACCGAAATCAGATGCTGAACTGACTGAGCCACCCAGGTGCCCCCCTTCATCCCCCTTTTTAAGCATTTACCAAATTCACGTGTTAAATGTCTGTTACCTCTTACTTGAGGTCAGTGACTATTGATCGGTATGTCTTCATTGTTGGGCACAATGCCTACCACATAGTAGGCATTCATTAAGTGTCTGTTGAAAGAATAAATGAAGGAATGAATGAGTTAATAATAAGAAAATTGGACTAGCATTCAAATCTCTGCTGTTTCCTTGTTGGGTGGACCTCAGTTTCTTCACCCTTAAAACTGGAATAACCCCATGGTTCTTTTGAAATTAAATATGATGTCAGAAATAGCACCAGCACAGTGCCTGTTGAGTCAGATTCTGAAGGGCCCCAGTTGCCCTTCTCCCTGAGTGAAGCTGGGCCCACCCCCTGGCTATTGAACACTCCCACTGTGTCGAGCCTGTACTGCCAGCTATTGAGAAAGGATGAGAAGAGCCATGCCCCACCCAGTGGAACTGCGGTACAGCTGCGGAGCCAAAGTCCTAGTGTTTGGGGAGGGAAAGGGAGGAAGACACAGGAAGAGACCTTCTGGGAGTACGTATGGGGATGGGAGCTGGGTCGTTAGTTGGAGAAGAATGAAGGTTCAGACAGGTCACCGGCTACCTCTTGCCCGGATCTCTGCTGATCCTTCCATGTCGGGAACTCAAACTTTTTTACCATGATCCACTGAAAAAGTACACTTTACATTGCCAGTACAAACATACACACTTACACATTATAGTTATAACTGGAACAAAAATTTAATAATACTCCAACTATGGGTGATACTGTGATATTTTTCATTTTATTTTTATTTATTTACTTTTTTAAAAGTAGGCTTCACGCCCAGCCATGGAGCCCAATGCAAGGCTTGAACTCACAATCCTGAGATCAAGACCTGAGCTGGGGATTGAGAGTCTGACACTTAACTGACTGAGCCACTCAGGTGCCCTGTGTTTTTCATTTTTTAAAGATACTGTTTGCGACCCAGTAAACTGATTTCATGGACCACTGATGGGTTGTGATCTTCAATTAAAAAAAAAAAAAACTTTCTGGGGGCACCTGGATGGCTCACTCGGTTGAGTGTTCAATTTTGGCTCAGGTCATGATCTCGTGGTTCAGTTCGTGAGTTCGAACCCCGCATTCGGCTCCCTATTGTCAGCGTGAGCAGCTTCAGATTCTCTGTCCCCTTCTCTGTCTGCCCCTCCCCTGCTTGTGTGCTCACTCTCTCTCAAAAATAAATGAAATATCTAAAAAACTAGTGTCTGGTTCAATGATTCCACTTGAGGTTTTCTTTCAGTTCCATTCTGCTGTATCTTAACTCCAGTTTTCAGTTGAACAAACGAAAGCTTCTTGAGGTAAGAATCTGTCTGAGGATGTATACCTGTAAGTGGCAAAGCCGAGAGTCAAATGCAGATCTGTATGACTCTGAAGCCCATTCACTGAGTCCTGTCCCTTTCTCTGGCACTTTCCTGGAGGGTCTATCTGCCCATCACTGGGTCACTAATCAAGGATCGTTGAATGTGGCCCATTTCTTTGTACCCCAGGATTTTGGCCAAGGTGACCAAAGCTAAGCCTGCCTTGCATTATCAAGTGCTACTAGCCTAAAGCCAAGCAGGCAGCCCTTAGACAAGGAGATTTTATTGCCCTCCTACCAAGCTGCAGAGTTAGTCATATAGAAAAGATACAGTAAGATTAACTTGTTGCATAGCGGCTAAAGATAAGAAGACAAAACCATGTCTCTGCTGCTAACAGCACTGTCCTCTTCCCCCTCCTTCTCTCCTTTGGGCCTCTTTAGTCAGAAATTGGGGGAGTCTCTTATACCACCCCAGGGAAAGAAGGAAGCTGAGGAAAATCAGGAGTACAGACAGAAAAGGATTTCCAGAGAGGGCTGTTCCTACAGCCAAAGGACTCTAATATCTTTGAAATTCAAAAGCTGCCGGAAGGCAATAGGTTTTATGGGAAGGAGGCAATTAAAAGGTTTACCCAGACGCAGTTGTAAAATTATTGGCAACGATTGAGTGGGAGAGGGGAGGGTTTTCAGGTGTTCTGTTGAGATAAGGGAGAAGCTAGTTGAGACAGCAGAACTGGTGTCTTGCCAAGCTGGTCTTTCCCCATCTTTGTACCAAGTGGTAGGTCATTGGTAGTTCACTATTTTTGTTTTAAGTTTATTTATTTTGAGAGAGAGAGTGAGCACAAGCAGGAGAGATAGAATCCCAAGCAGGCTCTGCAACATAAGAGCAGAGCCCGATGTGGGGCTTGAACCCACAAACAGTGAGATCATGACCTGAGCTGAGATTAAGAGTTGGACGCTTAACCGACTGCACCACCCAGGTGCCTCGATAGATAATTACTGTATTTGCTGACGTGTGTATGCCGTATGCACAGGCTAGAGTGCAGCATAGGCTGCATAACACAGACCACCGTTCAGTTTGGTTTGCTCTTGAAATCTCTTTTACTTTATATTGGAAACGAATAAGCAGAACTGGTTTGAATTGATCTTAGCACTTTCTTCCCTCCGTGGACCTCCGCACAAATTCTATATAATAGTTTGGGGTTTTATGGTGGTTGTTGTCAGGTTTTTTTTTGTTTTTTGTTTTTTTGTTTGTTTCATTGATTCTTGTAGCCTCCTGGAAAGGGCAATAGTTGTTATTTTACGACATGAAACCAAAGCAGAAAATGGGCCACCACTCACCAGAGGTGGCAGCATGGGTGAGTGGCAGAACCAGGAAGAAAGTGTAGGTCTGATTTACAGACTCCAAGTTCTGTCTGCCTTGAATGCCAGAATTCCCATTGACCTCAGGGAGGACGCCTGTAAAAATTTGCAACTTTCAAGTCGCCTCAAACTAACTCAGTTCAACACTAATCACTCCATTATTCCATGCATAACGTTTACTTACTAGTCTGCACTATATTAACTTATATTTGTTGGTGCTTTTGTAAAAAATTGGTTTCTTTTCCTTTTTAATAGTCTAATATTCTCAAATTTGAGGATAAAAACTCTTTAAAGTTAGGATAAATTCCTAAATCTTCTATTTCTTTCTTTACGCATCTGCCCACCCCACACCTCCTCTGCCACTTGCATATATGCACATCCCACTGGTCTTACGAAGACTTCGTCATAGGTTTGAACAGATATTCTATATTTTGTCACCAGTGAGTTCACTAGTCATTTGGTAGCTGTACTTTGAGACAACGCACGGTTTGTTGTCTTTGTAGAATAAATTAATACCAAGTAAAAGAATAGAGGGACGGGTGACCACCATGCTGACTTCACCCAAAGAGACGGCAGCAGTGCCAATGGCTCTCACAATAGCTTTCTTCTCTGTTGATTCCCACGGTAGCCTCTAACCTTGGACTCCTAAGAGTCCAGTCAGGGAAAGGAGGGCACATCCACACTGCCCCCTGCACCCCCTTCCTTCTTGGATTGGAGAATTGCTTTGGATAAACCCCAAATCAGGAGTTGGCTCTTGCTGAAATTTGCCTGGGGGAGAAATTTGCCCCCATCCTTAGGTTTGGCTTTTGTGATTCCTGGCCTTTCTCATGCTTTCTCGTCCCGTTTTCAGAATGTTCCCACTGGATGAGATATTGTCTCCCTGGCACACTTCCTTGTCATGGGGGATGGTGTCCTGAAGACCCTTGTTTCACATCACCAGGTCCAGGATTGCTATCTTCAGAGAGAGAGGGGTCTGAATAGGTCTGCTTCTCACATTGTCCTGCATCTGGAGTGATAGGAGTTGGGGGAGGTGAATGGGGAGCTGGAAACAAAGCTCTGTGGAACCCGCCAAGGATTTTCAACCCTCTCCCATGATGAGCCCCAGATCGGTGACAAGTGGGAGCATTGCCATTTGCAACTCCATCCATCTTTTTTTGTCTTTCTTCATTTGCATAGATTCGAGCCAGTTAAGCATCAGCCAATACTCTTCTTAAAAATCAGTCTGTAACCCAATTTGTCTCTCTCATTTTTTTTAACTTCTGAAACTACAGCGTACCTACAGATATATCCCTGAAAAATTCTATGTGGTTCAGATTTTTTTAGGGGCTGAAATGTTTTGAATGCATGAGGGGAGGCTTATTATTTAAAGGAGAAACCATGATGGCTCTGCTAGCAACTTGAGGCTCTTATTTATGCTTATCATCAAATCACAGAAGGTAACATTTGGAGTGCCCCTGAATATCATCATTTTAGAGGTAAGAAAATGGAGGGTCTGAGAGGGTCACTGGGATCACAAAGCTAGCAGGAGAACGAGGACCCACATCCTGGGCTCCTGACACCTAGCCCAGTGCTCTTCCTGTCATAGGAACAATGGAGTAGGGCAGAATTTTCCAATTTTGATTCTCCTATATTTTCATTCCTATCTCTACTATTTAAATACATTTTTTAAAAATCCAAAAGCGTGTAATATGAACAGTGTCTTCCCAGAGGTAACCACCATAAAAAATTTAACATACCTTCCTCTAAGTTTCCTCTATGCCTATATGATACATGTACACATATAAACCCCTGTATTTGTAGGCATAAGTACATTTTTAAATAAACCTTTTATTTTAGAATAGCTTTATATTCACAAAAAGTTGCAAAAATAGTACGGGGAGTTCTTATTTACCTTATACCTGGTTTCCTCTATTTTTTTTAAATATTTTTAATGTTTATTTATTATTGAGAGACAGAGAGACACAGAGCGTGAGCAGGGGAGGGGTAGAGAGAGGGGAAGACATAGAATTTGAAGTAGGCTCCAGGCTCTGAGCTGTCAGCACAGAGCCTGATGCGGGGCTCGAACTCACAAACTGCGAGATCATGACCTGAGCCGAAGTCGGTCGCTCAACCAACTGAGCCACCCAGGCGCCCCACGGTTTCCTCTATTATTAATGCCTTACATTAGTATGGTACATTTGTTACAATTAATAAACTACTATTGATGCATTATTATTAACAAATGTACATACTTTATTCTGATTCCCTTTCAGATGCCCTTTTCCTGTTCCAGGATCCACATCACCACATTATACTCACTTGTCATGTCTCCTTAAGCTCTTGGCTGTGGCAGTTTTAAAAACCTTTTTTTTTTTTTTAGATCACTTCACTTTTGTAACATTATATAGCAACTTTTTTTCCCATAGCTATGTTTTTGAACATGTTTCAGGGTGAGTGAGCGAGGCCTTGCCCACCTTTTAATATTGCCGTGGAATGGCTCCCCCGCATCGTTGTCCACTGCCCATGGCAGAGAACACCTGTCTGACAGTGTCACTGAGCCTAGGTGCTGTCTAGAGAATTAGACAGACCCTTCTGCTGTCTCTGAGTTCTGACACTATCAGAGGCAGAGACCTCAGGTGTAAATGGACTGACAGAGCTCGACAACAAACCATGTTACCTGCCCTGTGGTCCTGCTGGCACCCCTCCCCCCCCCCCACCTCTGCCTCTCCCTCCACACGTGTCTCTGCAGGTGTGAGAGCTGATGCTTCTGGTTGAAGCACTTTCCCATGAGGGTCTTGTTCTCGGAGGCCCTGCACAAAACAAGAATTTGGTTAACAGTGTGAACCAACAGTGGGGCAGAGCATTCCCTGTCACTAGCTATTTCTAGCAGTTTCTGCCTTTTCTCTCCCCCTGCAGTGCAGGCTGGACATCCCATTAATATTAGCTGATGAAGACAGAGCTTACAGATCCTTCACAGATTGTTTCTGTCACCTCAGAAGGGCTAATATATATTTTGAAACAACTTTTTTTTATGTTAACATTTTGCCTCAGGTTTAGTTTTCTGCAGACGCCCCTGCGAACATCATCCTCTGATCTGCCTTAAACCTTCCAACTCACAATTAAGCGTCAGGCCTCGGCTCAGGTCACGATCTAGCGGTTTGTGTGCTCGAGCTCCACATCTGGCTCTGTGCTGCCCCCACAGAGCCCACTTTGGATCCTCCGTCTCCCTCTCTTTGCCCCTCTCCTGCTTCCTGTCTGTCTCTCTGTCTCTCTCAAAAAGCAAAACAAGAACAAAAACAGAAAAGACCCCTCTGACTTAAACATTCATCCCCGCCCAGGCCCTGTGCTCTCCACCTCAGCCCTGGCCTCCTCCATTTTGACCCCTCGTTTACAGGAGAGCTCCAGGGCTGTCCTGCCCTGCCCCAGCCTTACAAACGCACTCCTAGGACTGGCCTTCTCTGACTTGAGACTTAAACCAGAGGAAGGGAAGAAACAGACACTCCCCTTTGTCTTGTTCCGAAAAGCCCCCCAGCGGGCTTCCCACACTGCAAAATAGAATAAATCCTTCCTCAGAAAGGAGCCTGGGAGCCAGAGTTCTTTCCTCCCATGCAGCCTGGGGAGGCCGACAGGAGAGTGTGTGACCCAAGCTTGGGCAGAGGTGCCAGGCTCTGAATGCCTCGTAAGGGAGTCGTTCCACTTGGGAAAGTCGTTCCACACACACTCGGCTGGTTTTTCTCACCCAGCACAGAATCTCTGCCAGGTCCCAGCAGGTATTTGAGACACAGACTTCAAAGGCCCTGCTTTCTCCGTCGCTGCCTCCTTTCCAACACCTCAGAGATGATGGGCAACTTGTCCTGAGGTCGATGGTCTGGGACACCTGCACTTGCAGACCTTCGGCTGTCCCTTCTTGCCCCCTCCTTAATGGAGCTCAGAGCCCATTTAGGAGTGGGTGGATGGGCTTGCTGAGCAAAAGGGCTGACAGCTGACAAGTACTTTGCAAAATGTAATTGCCTAATAATAAGTGAGCATTAGAAGGAGGCCTGGGGCCACAGTGTTTTTAGGAAACTCATCTGCACTTGGAGGACAGGAGACATGGAGGTTTCCAGGGCAGGAGAAACTCGGGAAGCCACTGGATGGGAGGACCGGGAGGCTTCTCGGGGGATTTGGATGATACTGAAACCCGGATATGGGATAGGAGAAAAAATAGCAACTTTGCTCTCAGGAGGGCGTCTTTACTCTCCCAAATGCTGATTTCATCGACCCAAATCAGGTCTCTGCTCCTGTTTGCTGGGACCTATTTTAAGAGAGTCTTATAAATATACAAAGGCGGAAATGCCTGGGTGGGGGGTGGCAAGAGGATGTGGTTCCACTCTGGGACAGGATCTGACTCAAATCACACCTCTTGCCTGGATTCCAGGCTGTCAGGAGGGAAGCCTCCAAAGTGGTGTTTTGGAAGGAGGTATGAGAGCAGAACTGGATTGTTCTAACTGTGGCCTAGAGAAGCCCTTGACGGGCTGGATAGCTGGGGTGTCCCGCCAGTGCCCGAGGGTGCAGGGCAGAGGGGGCGCTGGGGGTGGGGTGGTGAGAGCAGGGAGGAAAGGACACCAGGAAACCTTTCCTCCACACTCCTGGTGAGACTCATACTCGGCCCTATTTCATCCCTTGCTGCAGGATACCTGCAAAATGACTACTTATGTGTCAGTCCTCCCTTATCTGCTAGGTCCCCGAGTCTTCTCTGAAGATAAGACACCTTGTTGGAACATACCTTTGTTTCCCTCAGGGACCTAAAGAGTTAATCTGTTTGTTGGACTGAAAAGTCACACATCTTAGAGCTTGGGGGAAATAGCTTAGGCCCTTACCCGGATTTTTCACCCAAGATGACTGAGGAGTCCAGGGTACTTCAGGCCCTTACCCTGACTTTTCACCCAAGATGACTGAGGGGTCCAGGGTACTTCAGGAGTTTGCTGTATGTCATCTCCAAGGCATTCAACGCAAGCAAGTTTGGGCAGGGATGGAGCACCCAAAGTGGGGCGCCACTGTTTGAGGCTGAGACGAGGCAGCAAAGGGCAGGGCTCCAGATACCTTCCTGGCAAGTCTCTGAAGAACCAGGAGCTCTACAAACATGCGCCCAGATGCTGACCTGGTTGCCTGCTGGCCTTGTAAGCAATGGAAATGAGAGGACTATTGTGTCAGCTCTTTGAGAGCTTGGTGTGGCCTTTCTGGGGGCTGGGGGAGGTGAGAGGTGGGGGGGTAGCAACCACCCCTGATCCTCCTCAGGTTTCTTCCAGCAGTCAGGAAAGCCGCCTGGTCCTAGGTGGTGGGCAGAGGGTGGGACAGGGAAAGAGAGATAAGCAGGCCCTTTCAAGTGCAAGGCAGACTCTTTTGTGAGCCATTTATCCCGCCTCCTGCCCTAGGGCGCAACGTGAGTCATTTAATCTAATTGGTTTAATAAGTAAACGATCTGGGTACAAAGAACAGGGGGTTGGGTCTGCGAGGGAGGGGCAGTGCTAGCTACAAACCCTACCTAGCCAGCTTTGAAAAGAAACCTGTTGCCTGCTCTCTAGGGATCAAGATAATTAAACGGGGTGGAGATGCTTGGGGGGAAAAGGGAGACTAGAGAGACCCAGGTGTTGGGGTAGAAGAAGTCTGAGGCCTTGAGGGTGTTATTCATTAAAGTATAAAACTCCGTGGTTTTGCAACTGTCCTCATCCTCTAATCTAGAACACTTTTATCATTCCCAAAAGGAACCCAGGACCGATTTAACAGTCACTCCCTATTTCCCTCACCCCCAGCATTGGCAATCTCTAATCTGCTCTGTGGATTTGCCTAGGGTGAACATTTCCTAGAAATAGGATCACACAATATGTGACCGTTTGTGTCTGGCTTCTTTTACTTAGCACAGGTGCTTTCGAGGCTCACCCATGTATTGGAACTTCAGTTTTTAAAGTCGCTGAATAGGATTCCATAGTGTGAATAGACTACGTTTTGTTTATCCATTCATCAACTGATGGATGTTTGGGTTGTTTTCACTTTTTGACTATTATGAATAATGCTGCTATGATATTTTCATTTCTCTTGTGCATATACCAAGGGGTAGAAATATGGTTAAGTCTATGTTTAACATTCTGAGGAACTGCCAGACCGCTTTCCAAAGAGGTCACGCTATTTACATTCTCACCATCAGTGTCCAGTTTCTTTCACATCCTTGCCACTTGTTATTGTCTGTCTTTTTGATGATAGCTCTCCTGGTGGGTATGAAGTGATTCTGTATTTGTTTTGAAATAATTTCTACCTTCTCTTGCCAATTCAGGAAGGTCAGCATTGTCATCCCCATTTCATTTAAAGATCAACTGTTCCAGGGAGGAAAGAAATGTGCTCCAGGTCACAGAGGTGAATTATAAGACATAAACAGCATACTTTTAAAACTATTGAAGAGATGTCCATGATATTATTGTTGAGGGGAAAAAAGCAAGTTACAGGATAAGATGTGTAGTATAAGCGCATCTATGTTTTAAAAAGACAGGGGTGCCTGGGTGGCTCAGTCGGTTATTTGGCTCAGGTCATGATCTCATGGTTTGTGAGTTCCAGCCCCACGTCCGGCTCTGTGCTGACAGCTCAGAGCCTGGAACCTGCTTCTGATTCTGTGCCTCCCTTTCTCTCTGCCCCTCCCCCGCTCACGCTCTGTCTTTCTCTCAAAACTAAGTAAGCATAAAAAAATTATTTAAAAATGTACATGCCCATCAGATTGGCAAAAATTTTTAAAGATTAATTGTGTTGCTAATGAAGTTGCTCGGAAACAAAGTTTTAAATAATGTTGGTGACCATGTGAAATTGTTTTCAAACCTTTTTAGAAAGTAATACTCAATTACTGACATTTTAAAAATGCACATTACTGGGGTGCCTGGGTGGCTCAGTCGGTTAAGTGTCCAGCTTCAGCTCAGATCACGATCTCGCGGTTCATGGGTTAGAGCCCCACTTTGGGCCCTGTGCTGACAGCAGCCCTGCAGCCTGCTTCAGATTTTATCTCTCTCTCTCTCTCTCTCTCTCTCTCTCTCTTTCTCTGCCCCCCCCTCAAAAATAAATAAACGTTAAAAAATGTAAAAATATGCACTTTACTTTGCCATCTCACTTTGGAACTTGATCTGTAGAAATCAGAGCAGCCATACATGCTTAAAACATTGTTTGGTAACAGTTGGATGTCTAGCAGGAGGAAACTAGTTTGCTAAATTATGCTATAGCCACACTGTGGAATACTTTTGCAGCTGTTTAAAAAAAAAAATGAATTATGTTTTGACCCAGAGAAATGTCCATGGTACCAGTGAGAAGAGCAGTTCCAGGGTAATATGTATGTAATAAGAACCTATTTTTTAAAACAAAAAACTAATAAATTCTATTTGTGTGAGCTAGTAGAGAGATATGGAAGTTTACTTAACTGTTAACATTAGTTATGGTGGGAAGGGGTAGAAGGAGATGAGATACTTTTTAAACAATATGCTTCTATAGTTCACTTGTGTGAACACTTGGAATTTGTAGGAAACAAAAGGAACTCTGCAATAGAGTTTGTAATCAAAGCAGAATAGTGAATAGTAACTGACACTGGAACCAGAGACCTTGGGTTCAGATCCTGGCTCTGCCACTTTCAGCTATGTGTCCTTGGGCAAATTACTTAACCTCTCTGAATTTCAATTTCCTCAACTGTAAAAGGGAGATAAAAGATAAAAGATACCTATCTCAAAGGGTTTTTATAAGAATTAAGAGAGATAATATTTGTAAAATGTTTAACATGTGCTAACATAGTGTTATTTAGACACATAGTGCTAAATATATTCACTCTTTGTATTGTTATCTCCAGTATTGATTAAGCGTTATTATCTCCAGTATTTATTAAGGAGATATGCTATTCTCCTTTGATCTTTAGAATAACCCCAATAAGGTAAATCCTACTAATATCACTGTTATAGAGAAGGAAACCAAGGTTTAGAGATTAAGGTTACATAGCTAGATACCATTGCATCTGCCTGTAGAGGTCGTGCTTTTTAACCTTTGTGTGCAAGTATATGGATACTATTAACAGTGACAGCATTTATTCTACAAGTGTCTACCCTGTGCTCGGCATAATGGACAAAATACATGTGGGAAGAAGATAGATTTTATACATATGCAGGCATAATATGTCAAGTGGTAGTAAATGCTATTAAGAAAGATAATGCAGGGTAAGAGAGAAAGACTAATGGGCTTGGAGTACACAGCATCTGTTGTAGGTAGGATGATCAGGAAGGCCTGATATTTGAGCAGAGACTGGAGTGAAGAGAGCTAGCAGGCTATGTAAATACCTGAGGGAGTGTATTTCAGGTAGAGGAAGTGCAAAGACCCTGAGGTACAATGTACCTGGCATGTGGGACAAGCGTTTGGAGCAGAATGGTGGTAAAGAGATAGATGAGACCAGGGCAAGGATTTAATCTGTAAGGCATCCTTAGCCAGGTGGCTGTGTCATTTGTTGTCCAAACTGGGACACTTTTGATAGGAAAAGTGGGTGCTGTTAAGAACACTGCGAGGACAACCAGTGTGAACTTGGTCTGTCCCCAGCAAACTTTACTCATAGGTGATCCAAAGGATCTTGGATTATAATGTGAGTGAGTTGGGAAGACACTGCAGGATTTTAAGCAGGGAATTGACATGGCCTGACTTAACATTTTAGTGGGGTCACTCCTGCTCTAGACTGTAGGGTATGAGGGTGTGAGCTCAGACACTAGACGAGACCCAATGGTAGGACAGGGGCAGTACAAGTAGAGGAGTCAGAAGTAGGCAGATTTGGGGTTGTTTTTGAAGGTTTGCTGTTTGATTGGGATACGGGGAGAGGAATTGAGAATGGTTCAGATTTCCGATCTGGGCAGTTGGAAGGCTGGAGATGCCATTCACTAAGATGAGAACGATAGGGAGGAGCAGGTTTGGCAGAAAAAGTCAAGACCTGTTAAATTTGAAATGCCTCTCAGATCTCCAAGTGGGGAATGGGAGGAAGTAAATCATATACACAAATGTAGAGTTCAGGGAGGGTCGGAGCTAAAGCTAAGGTGTGGTCCAGTTTAGATGGTATTCAAAAGGACCTGAGGAGATTAGCAAGGGTGGGAATGTAGACAGAAAAAAAGAAGTAGTCCACAGACTGAGCCCTGAGGTAAGTTCTGCCCTGTGTGGACGTAGGGCAAATGAGAATGCATCTAGCAAAAGGATGGAGGGGTGGCCTGTAGGGAGGGGAGTGGGGAGCACTGGGGGTCATAACTTTCTGCTCCATAAATGTCTGTACTGTGATATTGGGGGAGGGTGGTGTTCATATGCTACTTTTATTTCAGTAAAAAGCTGCTGGGTTCCAGTCAGGGAACCGGGTGGGGCTTGGAGAGGGCAAATGGAGACAATCCAGGTTGCCCTGTAAAATCGAGGTCTCCTAGGGGCAATGACTTACTTCCATTCCCAGACCCAGCAACTCCACCTGCTTCCCAGAACACTTACTCTGGACCTGACCGCCAGGGTCCTCTTCTCTAAATTCTGGGAGCCTTATTTGGTGCTTCATTTTGGACCATGTCATGTTACCAAACCCACCCTGCATGTGTCAAGCAGAGTTGTGTCACAGAAAAGGTGCAGGAGGGATACAGGCCTGGGTGTGTGAAAGTCCTGCTCAGCCTGCATTAGCAGCAATGGCAGTGCTGTTGGCCGGGACTCCTTGCTCCTGACCTGGGTTCGCTCCTTTGTTTCCATTTCCTTACTGTAAATGGGTCTCCATAACATTCGTTTTTGTAGAGTTGCAGTGAGGATTAACTGGGACTAAGACTGTGGACTAAGGAACCAAAAAGAACCAATTTGAATCCCAGTCCAGCCATTTACAGAATCTTGAGCAAATCATGTAAACTATTAAATAATTTTTTTAACATTTTATTGATTTTTGAGAGAGAGAGAGAGTGCAAGTGGGGGAAGGGAAGAGAGAGAGAGGGGGACAGAGGATCCTAAGTGGGCTCTGTGCTGACAGCAGTGAGCCCGATGTGAGGCTCGAACTCCCGAACCGTGAGATTATGACCTGAGCCGGAGTCAGACACTCAACCGACTGAGCCACCCAGGCACCCCTCATGTACTCTTTAAACATCAGTTTTATTATTAGGAGAATGGGGAACGTAATACCTTACAGGCTATTGTCCCTTGGAAATGAACCCATATAAAATGCCTGGCAGAGTCAGTAGTTAGTCCATCGATAACTACTGAGTACCACAAATACTAAAGTTGCCATCTGTTACCCCATCTACATGGAGCAAATGTTTAATTCATTCATGCACTGAAGTAATCTTTCTAACTGAATGATGGGGGGCAGGGAGATGAGACAACTGAACCTCTGAGAGATTAAGGAACTTGCCCAAGGTCACACAGATAGAAGGTGGCAGGGCTGGGATCCAGTTCTAGATCGTTCTGACTCTGAAAATGGTTATTTTTAATTTATTTAGAGAGGGCACAAGGGGTGGGTGGTGGTGCAGAGAGGGAGAGAATCTCAAGCAGGCTTTACACTGCCAGCTAAATCTCATGAACCACAGGATCGTGACCTGAGCTGAAATCAAGAGTCAGATGCTTAACTGAGCCACCCAGGCACCCCAACTCTGAAAATGGTTATTAATGCAATACTCGATCACCCTCCCAGAGTCAGGCAAAGCAGCGATGTCAGCATACTAGCTGCTCAGTAAATCTAGTTAACTGGCTTCTCATGCAGCTTCCTCTTTCATTTCCCAGGTCTCTCTTTAAAAAAAAAAAAAAAAAAAAATTTTTTTTTTTAATCTTTATTTGTGAGAGAGAGAGAGAGGTAGAGTGTGAGCAGGGGAGGAACAGAGAGAGAGGGAGACACAATCCAAAGCAGGCTGCATGCTGTGGGCTGTCAGCACAACAGCCTGTTGCGGGGCTGTAACTCGTGAACCAGGAGTTCGTGACCTGAGTCGAAGTCAGATGCTTAACTGACTGAGCCACCCAGGTGCCCCTCCCAGGTGTCTCTTTTAAAGCTTCCTTCCCAATATGAGCTATTTAGTGCACCCATCACAACTCTGATAAAGTGATCCAAGAAGCCAATTCAAAATAAATAGCAGACTGTGCAGTCTTTGTGCAAAGCCTGTATCTGTTTTTGTGTGGTGGTGAACTCCAGGGAAACCTAGCTCTTGCCTCAGCCCACTCAAGGGAATATTTGCATCTTACTCTACAACAGACTCTTTGAAAGATGGAAAACATATTCCCCTAAGACCTGGGAATGCTAAACAGTTAATAGATTCCCAAGGGTTTTATGTATTACCGGGATACTGACTGCTATCACAGGTCATTAAATATCAAAGTTTATGCTCAGGAAGCCAAAAAATAATCTAAGTTCTCTGTGTCTCACGTGTCTTGGCCAGTACTCCAAGTAAGCAAAAGTTCCTGAAACCATTTGGTATCACACAGGTAAAATGAGAGTCACACAGATCCGAAAGGTTGAAATATTAAACTGTTAGCGGCACGCGGCTCAGTGGTAATAAGTCTCCCACTTGCTTTTCATCTTTGTAGCTTTCTTATAGCATTGGCTTCTTTTCCAAAGTGCTCTGTTACTTTCTCCTTTATTTGGTAAAGGATTGGAGTAGACTGTCCAATTCCTGGGCAGTTTTAATCAGTTGTCTCTTTAGCTATCCTTGAGTGCCTCTTTGGTTCCCACTAGACCTTGTTGATTTGTTTTTTCATCGAGGGACTTTGAGCCAAATCAGGCACACAAATTCAGGTTGAGTGACTGTTGCTTCTCAGCATAGTCTACTCAGCAAAAAGTGGGTAAGTTGAGCTGCTCACTCAACTTTCAGTAGTGCTCGTGATAATTCTAGGAATGTTTACCCTGTGAGTATTCTTTGATTTTCAAATTCTTGGCTTCCTCCCGCATCTCCATATGTCCTCTGTGGGTGGGGGGGGGGGGGGGATTTCAAAATATTTGGCCTAGCAGTGATTCCGTCCCCACTTCTAGGTATGGTTTGGGCAGTCACTTCTGTCCAGACATGGTGGTAGGCCTGGATTGGCCTGCTGGCTCAGGCAATGAGTGGTGGAAGAAATTGTTGGGGAGTAGGGGCTGAAGGCAGGCAGGGCGTGAGACAGAGGTCCTTGGAATGAATTTTTATCCTCTGTGCATCTTTAGCCAGCCCTCTTGTTAATCTGTCTACAAATGGGCTAGATAGCATTGTATAGATTACTCATGTTTGGCCATTTCACTAGTGAATGTAGCAAAGTTGGTGAGGTTAAGGACAATAGAGATCTGTGAAATTGATAATTTAGTGTCGAATAAACAATGTGACTATTTGGCCTGAGCTTCCAGGAAAGATTAACTGTTTCAAATATTCTGTTGCCTTGGTTACACCACATAGCCTGATTGGGGGTTCAGGAAATTTGGTCACTGACACATCAAATAACCAGTTGACTTAATCAAGTGTTCACTTTCTTATTTATTACACTTTTACCTTTAGACATAGAGCTGGTGCTTTGATTGTGTGGGATATAAAAACCGTATACTGAATAGTTTAATCAGCCATCCTAAGACTCAATGTTTTCTTGCATTTGTGAAGTTACGAGCAGACTGGTAGAGATTGTATGGTATTGATGGTATGATCATATGGTGTTATGACCAATAGTGTCTAAGCTAAAGTATATATTTTAGTAATTACACTGCAGTCCAGGGAGCAGATTCTTATTTTGAAGGTAGAAAACAAATATCAACTCAGCTATTGGTGCTCCTAATTAGCCTTTTTTTTTTTTTTTACCAAGTCTAAATTTCTTTCTATTCCCAAATATACTTGTACTTGTCCATTTACTTTAATTTTTTAAGTTTATTTATTTTGAGAGAGAGAGAACGTGCACAAGTGCACGTACACGGGTGGAGGAGGGGCAGAGAAAGCGGGAGAGAGACAATCCCAGGCAGGCTTCTTGCTGTCAGTGCACAGAGCCCAATGTGGGGCTCGATCTCATGAACCATGAGATCATGACCGGAGCTGAAACCAAGTATAGGACACTTAACTGACTGAGCCACCCAGGCTCCCGTTGTCCATTTATTTAAAAAAATTTTTTTAATGTTTATTTACCTTTGAGAGAGAGAGAGAGACAGAGTGTGAGTGGGTGAGGGGCAGAGAAAGGGAGACCTAGAATCCGAAGCAGGCTCTAGGCTCTGAGCTGTCAGCACAGATCCTGACGTGGGGCTCAAACTCACAAACTGCAATATCATAACCTGAGCCAGAGTCAGACACCCAACTGACTGAGCCATCTAGGCGCCCCTCCATTATTTTAAAAAGTAGTTGGTAATCTAGAGAAAAGAGAATTTTTTCCTTCTATGTAGAGTGTTAATAGCATGGCAAAGTAGTAGTTAATGTGCTTGTGGATATATCTACATATTTAGGTTAAGTATTTTTCGTAATTAGAGAACAAAATATAATAAAAACAATAAAAAATATTTCATTAAGGGGCACCTGGGTGGCTCAGTTGGTTAAGCGTCCAACTTTAGCTCAGGTCATGATCTCATGGTCCATGAGTTTGAGCCCCGCATCAGGCTCTGCACTGGTGGTGATAACCTGCTTGGGATTCTGTCTCTCTCTCCCTCTCTCTGTCTGTCCCTTCCCCACTTGTGTGCTCTCTCTCTCTCTCTCTCTCTCTCTCGGAAAAAAAAAAGATATTTCAATGAAATCCATTAGTCATTTATTGAACATCTTCCATGTTTAAGCCTGTGCCTACAGGACGGTCAAAGGTGTGACACAGCCTCTGCTTCTGAAGAGCTCAGAAAGCCTTCTTTATACAATCAGATTCTAGATTTAGAACAGCCTGGACCCAAACTAAACTAGCAGGCTCTCAGATACTCAGAGAAACTTGTTCCCCAGGTTGTCTCTTTAGACCACAACCCTGTTTCCACAAGAGGGGCTATGCTCAGTCCTAGGATTCCAAATGACAAAATGCTACATTCCACCTCCTTCCCCCACCCAGTACTGCTCGTGTGTCCGTTCATCAGGTTCATAGCCTGGGGACAGTCTCACACTTTAGCAGGTTAGTTATGTGGTCTGAACTGAAGACTCCTGATCCAGAAGAGAGGAGACCTGGGTTCCAGTCCTGGTTCTGTCTCTAGCTTGGTTTGCGACCTCTGGCAGTGAACCCAGTCTTCAAGCCTTCAATGCTCTAAAATGCAGAATGTTGGGACACCTGGGTGGCTCAGTAGGTTAAGTGTCCGATTCTTGATTTCAGCTCGGGTCATGATCTCACAGTTTGTGGCTTTGAGCCCTTCATCAGGCTCTGTGCTGACAGTGCAGAGCCTGCTTGGGATTCTGTCTCTCCGTCTCTCTCTGCCCCTCCGTCTCTCTCTGTCTTTCCTCTCTCTCTCTGCTCCTCCCCCTCCCCTGCTCCTGCAAGCCCACACACTCTCTCTCTTTCTCTCAAAATAAATAAACTTAAAAAAAATGTAGAATGTTGGGGCTCGCAGTGATGATTTATAAGCTTCCCCACACTATAACACTTCTTACATTCATTCTCTCTTTTTTTTTAAACTGAGGTTAAAATGAATTTGATGGAGTATTGCTTTCAAAGGCTCTGACGAATGATTGCTTTACCTCTCATTCCAAGAAATGTGTTTTCAACATTGTCTCTCTGTATGAGTCTGGAACTTTTCCTGAGGATATTCTAAATAATCAACTCTCCCATCTTTTACATATTCTGTAAAGTCTCTTAAGTATTGGAACTAACTCCATGTGTCTGTGTCTCAAATACTTTCAGCTATATCTGCATTTTATGTGCCCCTCCTTTAAAAATATAATGACTCTCAGACAAGTTCCATTTTTGTTTTAGGAATAACAGAGGCGTCTGGCTGGCTCCATCCATATAGAGCATGCGGCTCTTGATCTCAGGGTAGTGAGTTCAAGCCCCACGTTGGGCATGGAGCCAACTTAAAAAAAAATTTTTTTTAAAGGAATAATAGTCAATTGTTCAGAGTTCAGCTCTTTTCACATGGAAAGTTTGTAAAATCCCCATTATAAGTCTGCCCCCTTCGTCCCACCCTTCCACCACCACGACACCCCTGCCCAAGCTAAAACCACTCAGATTCTCTTTCCTGGGAATTTGAATTCTGAGCAGAGACACAGAGAACTGTTTGGAGCAGTCATGGGTTGGTTACTGAGATTCCAGTCACTACCCTGGTTCTTGGCCTTTCTGGGGGCTGGTGGTGTAGTTTTCTCTTTGATTCTGTGAGCTATTCTCCAGTTATTTCCAGAATTACTTTTGGCCTAAGTTAGGAAAGAAGAGAGGCAAGGAAGGAAGATAGGCAGGTCCATGATGCTAACTAGAACAAGGTATAGTGAAGGACCAGTTTTTCCAGTTTTTGTTTTTAGTCCCCAGTCTGTCACTGACTGACGTGGTCATACTACATATTGCCAGGATGCAGCATTCAGAACACCCAAAAATGATCTATACCATGTTCAGTGAGATGACTCCACTATCCTATATTGATGTTCCAGCAATGTCAGATTGCACTAAAAGGTTCTAACTGCTTACTCAAAGTTTCTGTACCTATCTCATCGAGGACTAGCATTGGTACTGAACTGGAGTTTCTAGGAGACCAGGGAACTTAACCTCTGTCTGAAGCCAGGAGGTGTTGAAATTGCCCATTTCCACATAGGCAAGTGAACTAGGACAGTTGCTGGGTAAAGCCCTACTGTGGGCCCACTCAGAAGTTCTGCTTTTGACCCTAACTTGTTGGCTGGGATTGCTCCAACCTGATTCCACCCACCCACCCACCCACCCTTCCTCCTCCTTCCACTCACTGTCCCCAGACTTCTTGTATTCTCTGTCAAACAAGAAGTTTGCCACCATGTTTCTACTGAGAGGATAGCAGCCTGCCCCCCCCCCCCCCCCCACCGGCCTGTCTCTGGAAGAATGGACAAAGGTTTTAGCAGTTTAAAAGAGAGTGCCCTGGAGTGCCTGGGTGGCTCAGTCAAACGTCTGACTTCAACTCAGGTCGTGATTTCACGGTTTGAGCCCTGCGTTAGGCTCTGTACTGATAGCTCAGCCCAGAGCATGCTTCAGATTCTATGTCTCTCTCTCTCTCTCTCTCTCTCTCTCTCTCTCTCTGCCCCTCCCCCACTCACACTCTGTCTCTCAAAAATGAATACATGTTAAAAAAAATAAAAAATAAATAAAAGAGAGTGCCATATGAAAAGAAAAGAAAAGAAAGCAGGGACTCAGATACGTGTACATCCATTTTCATTGCAGTGTTAGTCACAATAGCCAAAAGGTGGAAACAACCCAAATGTCCATTGACAAATGAATGGAAAAACAAAATGTCTGTACATTCAATGGAATATGGTTCACCTGTAAAAAGGCCGGAAATTCTGTCATGTGTTGCAACATGGATGAACCTTGAAAACATTATGCTAAGTAAGCCAGACACAAAAGGCCAAATATATGATTCACTTACGTGAGGTATCTAGCATAGTCAAATTCACAGAGACAGAAAGTAGAATGATGGTTGCCAGAGACTTGGGGGAGAGAGGAATGGGGAGTTAGTGTTTAAGGGGTACAGAGTTTCAGTCTGGAAAGAGCAAAAAATTTTGGAGTTGATGGTAGTGGTGGTGGTGGTGGTTGCATAACAATGTGAATGCACTTAATGCCCCTAAGCTATACACTTGAACATGGTTAAGATGGTAAATTTTATGTTAATTATGTTTTACCATACACACATGGAGATTTGGAAATTACATTTTTGAAAGAGAGAAAGAGGGCCTAGGAGAGAGCTTTCTTAGAGGTAGCTTTGGGTTCTTGACACATACGACGTTGTGAGTGCCCACAGGTGTTGAGACAGCCTTCGGCTGGTTCGCTTCTTGGAACATCAGGGCCAGTGTCTGTCAGTTCATTCAAGTCCTAGTCCAGAGTTGTGGCCAGAAGACACCTAATTAGTTCTGTGATGATCAACAGGCCAGGCCCCTCCTGTAGCCCTCCTTGTCATTCATTCATTCATTCATTCGTTCGTTCATTCCACAGGCATCAAGTGCCTGATCTCTACAATGGGAATATAAAATCAGGCCCAGGTAGTGTAACCCCTCTCTGAAGCTGGGAAACAGCTAATTTCAACTGATTTATATGGAGGGAGTATAATAATGAACAAGACCTAGTTCCTGCCAGCACAGTGCTAATTTTCAGCCCTTTCCTCAACTGGGCTCAGTCGGAGTGCTCCCTGTAGGCCACTGAATGCCAAGCAGCCACAGATGAGCACTGTGCTGTGATGCACAGCCTTGAACAAGAATCAGAGGCCTAGGCTCTAGCCTGGCCTTAGCACTGGCTTCTGTTTGACATTAAACAAATCTGTTAATCTGTCTGTGGTCTCTGTGGCCCCTCAGCAACATGGAGATGCCTCACGGGGTTGGGGTAAAAGTAAGAACGAGACCAAGAGTGTGAAAGAGCTCTGATATATAACATTAGATGGGTTGGTTGGGGGTGGGGGGTGGGGATGGGGGGAATGAATAGCTGACGCAGGGGTGGGGCAAACACACAACTCAGGCCTCTGCCGTTGGTCGGTCTAACCTGTGAGGTTCCTTGACAATGATGTTTTGTAGAAAGGAGGAAAGTAGGGTCCCCACATTCTTTTCTGGGAGAGCAGAGTTACTGTCACCCATGCCCTCTGTGTCCTATTCTTTGCCTCTTTTTCCCCCAAACAGGTTACAACCAACCTCAGCTTGGCTTTAGTAAGTCACCTTCATCAGCCCTCCCAAATCCAGCAGCTGGCAGCCCTTCAGATCAGATAATGTATCTGATGCATTTTCAGGCCTGGTGCAGAAAAGAGAAGGGGCTCAACAAGGTACATAAAAGAGTGTTATTATTATTATTATTATTATTTTAGGTTTATTTATTTATTTGAGAAAGACAGAGACAGTGCAAGTGGGGGAAGGGCAGAGAGAGAGGGAGACAGAGAATCCCAAGCAGGCTCCAAGCTGCCAGCACAGAGCCTGATGCGGGGCTCAAATTCACGAAAACTGTGATATCATGACCTGAGCCGAAACCAAGAGTCAGACGCTTAACCCACTGAGCCTCCTAACTGCCCACGGCCTCAACCTTCTTATCTGTAAAATGGGAATAATTAATACCTACCTCAAAGGATTGTTACGAAGGTGAAATAATGCATTTCAAGTGCTTAGCACACAGACTGGCCTGAACAAATGCATGGATGTTAGCTATTGTGGTTATCTTCTGTTAAATGCACAGGGTGTACTAACCTGTTCAGTGGGTTGAGTGGGTTAAGGCATGGAGGAGGGCTCTGTAAACAGTGTTATTCCCCTCCCAGCTCCCTTTTGGCATTTATGCAGCAATCTTCATAATTAACATCATTATTATCAAATATTCCCACTTCTCCCCTCTTGTCTCATTAGCTGGCTGGATGGGGCTTGCTCTTCTCTTTTTCAAAGCTCTTCTTCCCTCCCAGTCTTTCTTCCAGGCTTTGTTTTTTTCCTTCTGGTTTCTACTTTTTCTTTCTATAACACTTTCTGTGTGCCGGAAGGTCCTCCAAGACCTTTAACTATGGAAACCACCCCTCCCCTCAAGTAGGGATTGGGGCCACCTCCACCCATTCAGGAAAGAGATCTTGGGATCTGGGATCTTGGGCCTCAACTGCTCCCTCCTCCCACCTGAAAAGAAGTAGAAGGAAGAGCTCGGCCTTTTGACTAGCTCCTGGGCTGTTGTCCTCACTGTTGGGGCTTCCATAGGCAATATCAGATCTTCAGGTGCATCGTGGGGATATTTCTGCTGAAACTACTCCATTGTCTTTTTACAGAACCGGGGTTTTCCTATACCTGTTCTGCTTCTCTTGAACTATTTGGGACCCTGACGGCCATTTCCCTTATCCCAGAATAGTTTGCAGAGCGTTTCGCCTGAGGTTTCTACAAGTCTGGAAAATCATCAAGCAACGTCATCTCATTCACATCCAGTTAGCCTAGCTGTCTAGTGTGGGTCTGTTTGCATAAAGCAAAACTGGCTTGTGCACGCCCTGCCTGTGCACACAGGTGTGAGTGCCAGGACACAGACATGTTGGTCCTCATGTCTCAGTTTGTATCTTTCTTTTTTTTTCTCTCTTTTTTAAAAAAATATTTTATTTATTTTTTCCCCAGCCCCTAAAGATTTTATTAAAATTTTTTTTAAGTTTATTTATTTATTTAGAGAGAGAGCAGGGGAGGGGTAGAGAGAAAGAGAATCCAAAGCAGGTTTGTGCTGTCATTGTGGAGCTCAACACCGAGCTCAGTCTCACAAACTGAGATCATGACCTGAGCTGAAATCAAGAATCAGAGGCTTAACCCACTGAGCCACCCAGGTGCTCCTATAGATTTTATTTTTAAGTAATCTCTACACCCATCATGGGGCTGAAACTTACAACCCCAAGATCAAGAGTCACACGCTCCACCAACCAAGCCAGCCAGGTGCCCCTCAGTTTGTACCTCTCTATGTATTGCAGTAGTTAGCAGAGGTCTGAGTATATAACAAGTGCTCAATACATGCCTGGTGATTTGTTTGTTCACTGATTCATTTATTCACTCTTTCCCAGCCTGCTAATTGCTTACTCTTGAGCACTGCGAACTTCTGTGAAATGCAAGCTGGTGCAGCCACTCTGGAAAACAGTATGGAGGTTCCTCAAAAAACTAAAAATAGAACTACCCTATGACCCAGCAATTGTACTACTAGGCATTTATCCACGGGATACAGGTGTGCTGTTTCGAAGGAACACATGCACCCCCATGTTTATAGCAGCACTATCAACAATAGCCAAAATATGGAAAGAGCCCAAATATCCATCGATGAATGAATGGATAAAGAAGATGTGGTATATAGATATACAATGGAGTATTACTCGACAATCAAAAAGAATGAAATCTTGCCATTTGCAACTGCGTGGATGGAACTGGAGGGTATTATGCTAAATGAAATTAGAGCAAGACAAAAATCATATGACTTCACTCATATGAGGACTTTAAGAGACAAAACAGATGACCATAAGGGAAGGGAAACAAAAATAATATAAAAACAGGGAGGGGGACAAAACAGAAGAGACTCATAAATATGGAGAACAAACTGAGGGTTACTGGAGGGGTTGTGGGAGGGGGGATGGGCTAAATGGGTAAGGGGCACTAAGGAAATCATTGTTGCACTATATGCTAATTTAGATGTAAATTTTAAAAAATAAAAAATAAAATTAAAAAAACATAAAGTACAGAATCAGAAAAAAAAATTAAAAGTTAAAAAAACAAAAATATAACATCAAAATTTTAAAAAATAAATAAATTGAAAAGAAAGGTTAAAAAGAAAGAAAGAAAGAAAGAAAGAAAGAAAGAAAGAAAGAAAGAAAGAAAAGAAAAGAAAGAATCCAGGAAGGGAAAGGATTGTCCCACATTTTCCTCCACGTTCAGAAGCTTGTCTGTGTCCTCATCCAGAAAGACTGGAAATGAGAAGCCTAGTGGCTTCTGTTGTGATCTGAGGGATCCTAAGACTACCTAAGTGGCCCTTGTGTAGGTACACCAGAGGGTGAAAACACCTCTTGAGTTGGCTTGGGCCAGTCTTAGAAGTCCTGGACCCTGTTACCTCTAGGTTTTCCTGAAACCATCCCATTTCATCAAGGGTCTTCAGTCAAAATTCCTCCTGGACAGAAATGTGTTTGTGGCTGTAATTGTCCTGTCGACACTGACTAGCAAATGAGGGCTTAAATGTTGTGGGGGTTTTTGTTTTGTAATAATGATGATGACAATATCCTAGAGGTGCCTTGGGACCTGGCCAAACCTTCTGGGGCCTCTACTGATCAAACCCGTAGCTTGGGGAACGGAAAGTTACGGGCTGGGCTGTGTACAGACAGACTCTACATTCCCAGAGCAGCAGCAGCATAATAGAAAGGGCATTTGCCCTCTCTATCTCCTCTCCTCATCTACCCCCTTAGAGTTTTATGCCTGAATCTGGATGTTTGAGTGAACAGGAAGTACTGGCAGCAGAGCTGAAATATACAAGTACATATTTGGCACAGCTCTGATGCCTTCTTTTGCCCCCCCACTTTAGGTGGCACCCAACAGGGCAGTAGGTACAGTCCCTTGCATCTTGCTGGCAAGCCTCGACCTGCCAGCAGCCAAAACCATTACAGCAGCTCAGGTGCTAGCTTGGCAGGAAGCTTGGGAGCAGCTGGCTGTTCTGGTTCCTGAGCTCGGCTCTAAGCAGCAGCAGCTTGGCAGTGGGGGTACAGGGCAGTGGGGGAAGAGGCTCATCAGGCCCTACCTGTATCTATCTGCTCACCAAAGAGGAGCTAGGGAGACACTGGGACCCCACCTCTCTCCTCTCCTCATTACCTGCCCCTCCCCAGCCCCACCACACACCTGTGCTGTGAGGGAGACTGAGACAGACTGAGCAAACCACTTGTAATCTTCCTCTGGGCCAACCCCTGCTTGCCGACACAAAGCTGGATTGTTTTTCCTCATGTTGGGAAGGAAGAAGCTCAGAAAACAGGAAGAGGGGAGCAGGCTTATGTACAGATACATCTATGTCCAATTCTCAGCTGTTTGGGGATATTTGGGTCTCCACACTCCCTCTTGCTTTTCTTTGGCTTATATGGAGAGGTGTTAGTGGCCAGGTTAGAAAGAGAAAGGAAATAGTCTGGGGAGTGGGGCTTGGCAGGTGGGGGTGGTGAGGCAGAGATAATTAGGGAGGGGATAGTTTGGTGATTAAATGAGTGTCTGACACCAGGTGATAATGATGGTGGTGGAGGTGGATGGAAATTCTCAAGTGTATTCAATAGAGACTAGTGGAATTAAGGACACAGCCTTTTGTCCTCAGTTCAAATACTGGTCTCTTTCACTACCTCTGACTTTCAGCAAGATTTTTAACCTCTAAGCCTTGTTTTCCTATAGGCTTGTATTAAATGCAATTTTCTATATTTCACTTAATATAAGTATATATATGTACATATGCCTCCCACACAAATGTTGACTGATAAGGTTACATTAATAATAAGTTCTCTTGCATCATGGTGTCATGGGCTGGAAAGGAAAGATTAAGCCTCACAGCTCTGTCTCTGCCACTGGAGCTTTGTGTTGGCCTTAGAGACTCCCTCCCAGGTGACAGTCCCTGGTTTCATCCCTGATTGTGCCACTGCAAGTTTCTGGTAGGGTCCAAGCCCTGCTGGCTTCTAGCCATAGCAGCTTTGTTCTGCTGAGGACATGTGACTGGCTCCCAAGTGCACTCCAAGGTCAGAGCTACAGTCTTGCTTTTTTTGTCCTAGGACTCAGTGCTGGTTGCTGGCATTTATGGAACTGTGCCCTGGGTGTCATGACCTCTTATTCCCTTGGCAACCTCTTGTTCTCTGGATTTCATCACCTTTTCTCTGCACAGACGCTGGGCATGTAAGCAAAGTTGCTGCACTCACCCTGGACCTTTGGGCCCTTTACATCTGGTGGAGCCTGTGGGACCAGCCCTCCTGGCTCTTCCTTCAGCCCCACCTTCCCACTGGCCTAGAGGGGGGTCAGTCTTCCCCTCTTAAAAAAGTGTTTTAGGGGCACCTGAGTGGCTCAGTCAGTTAAGCGTCCGACTTCGCTCAGGTCATGGTCTCACGGTTTATGGATTCGAACCCCGCGTCGGGCTCTGTGCTGACAGCTCAGAGCCTGGAGCCTGCTTCGGATTCTGTGTCTCCCTTTTTCTCTACCCTCCTCCACTCACACTCTGTCTCTCTCTCTCAAAAATAAATAAACAAAAAAAAAGTGTTTTAGTTCAGCAAACATGCTAGCCCTTTTCGGCGGAGCCCTGCCCAAGGCTGGAAATGGAGCTTCAGAAATCCTATTTCCATTGGCCCTGCCTCTTTTAGACATTTACTCTCAGCTCCACCTCTCCTGTTGACACCCAGCCGACGCTCTCCATCTTAGTAAACAGCAACTCCGGCCTTCTAACTGTCCAGGTCCAAAAGCTTCAAGTCATTCTTGATTCCTCACCTCATATCCAATCCATGAGCAAGGCCTGTCAGCTAGACTTTCAAAATCTATCCAAAATCTGCCTGAGCAGCGAGGGACTTCCTTTCTTCCTGGCGTAAATGTCCCTGTTGACCATATGACATATTGCCAAGAGAGGCCAGAGGTCAGGAGAAATGAATGCAAGTTTCAGATCTGCAACATCGTGATGGGTAGTAAAATAATAGGCTGCAACCTGTTCATTGCTTATTATGTTCCAAGTACTAAGTCCTTAAGGTGGATTATCTTATTCACTGTGTGACCATGGACTGATGACTTCACCTCTGTTTCTGTTGTTTCATCTCTAAAATGGAGAGGACAGCAGTCCATGGGGAGGCTGTGAGGATGCAGTGAAATAATACACGTGACAGTCTTTGAAAAAAGCAGCAAGGGATATATGTATCCCATATTTTTCTCAAAGAGCCAACATGATCATCTTCAGGCCTTTGAAGAGTTCACATTGCATAGAAGAGGGATGTTGGCAAAATTCCAGCTGATGGTGAATTTGATAGCCCAGCTTTGTGAGGGCAGAATGTGAGGCCCATGGTGGTGCTTTATCTGTCACCTGAGATCGGGGTGTCTGTCTCCTGGCACAAATGTGACACCTGCTGCAGGGGAAACAGGTCCTGGCAGCTGGCACTCTGGGAGGAGAGGTCTGGCCAGGAGCAGGAGGAGTTCACTTATCAGAAGGCAAGTGACAAGTGTCAATAGTTAAATCAGCACATTCTTTAGATCCAAGTTCCCCCCCAGGGGGCAAATCAATGCCTGGGTATCCACTAGCAGGGTTAATACAGAGGCAGAGGCACGGGAAAAGGGATTGCCAAATGGCCAGCACACAGCCCAATGCCTGCTATGCCCTTGGTGGATATTAATGGAGGGAAGGATGGGCAGTGGGCGGGGAACAGAAGGTAATACCCAGGAAACAGATGCAGTATTATCCGTTGTTCCACTGCCACTGAGTTCCTGCTGGCCCACAGCCTGCTTGCTTCTCTTACAAAATTGTCCAAGGCCTTGAACTTGTATCTGACTTCCAGGTCCCAAACCCCAAACTCATTGAGGAAGGAATGCTTGTTGAGTACTTACAGTGTGTCAGATTACTTGCTCAAGCAGTCAGTCACCATTTATAAGCAGTAGATAGACAATTGGGTCTGACCCCGAAGACTTGCTTCTCTTTCTCCTATACTCTGAAGTCAGCAAAGGGAATTTTCTATTCCTGAGCTTACTAAAGCTTGGGCTGTTGACTGCCCCATCTCTAAGTATCTCAAAGCCATCCCAACACCTGTGACCAGGGGCAGGGCCTGGTTGGGTTTAACCTTACTGATCCATCCCCTTTCCCACAGTGGATTTGTCCTTGCTCACTGAGAGAACCACCTCTTACCTTCTTTTACAGAGACCTAGAGCCAGACACTAAAGGTGATAAAGGCAGATTTTATTCAGTACATCACGATATAGGAAAGAGACCTCAGGAGAGAACTGAACTCAATTCCCAATACAGCAAAGGCAGCGGGGGGTTTATAGCCAGCATGCAGAGTGAGGGCGGCAGGAGATGGAAAATTACTAAGGGGGAGACATCAGGGTAGGGGGGTTCTTGCTAAAGGCAGGCTGAGAACTTATATATCAGGGATCGGAGATGAGGAATTGATTAGTTATCAAGGATAATCAGATATCAAAGGTGGGGGAACTCCCGATAAAAAGACTTAATGGGATTCTTGGGGCGCCTGGGTGGCTCAGTCGGTTAAGCCTCTGACTCGATTTCGGCTCAGGTCATGATCTCACGGTCATGAGAGTGAGCCCCAAGTTCAGCTCTGAGCTGGGCATGGAGCCTGCTTGGGATTCTCTCTGTCTCTCTGCCCCTCCCCCGCTCTTGTGTACCCTCTCTTTCTCTCTCTCTCTCTCTCAAAAACAACAACAAAAGACTTCACAGGATTCTTCCTAAACACTGGACTGGGCCAGCAAGGACAGGGCCCAAGGAAGAGGCCTACTCAAAAGGAGGGCTCAGAGGAGCCTGTCCAAAATTTGGTCAAGGAATCTTCATTGCTTCCCAGCAAATGCCAGGACAGGGCATTCTGAAGACCCACAATGATAGTTCACTGATTTCAGGTTAAGTTGTCTCACCTTTGGTGTGACTTCCAAGAGTCAGAGAATTTTCTGGAACTGAAAACTAGTCTGAGAAAGGATGTGCATTTGAGACATACTGTAACTCACATCACTAGGGGAAGTACTGTTTTTATTAGTATTTCCTCACAACTTTGTCCAGAGGTAGATGGCTTTTCATTCTAAGAACAAAGTCAAGGAAGAGATGACCCAGTCATTCAAAGGCAGAAGCAAGGACTGCCCACCCCTCCCCACAGTGTGACTCACTCCCCACCCAGGCACTGAAGCTCCCCAGCCACCAGCCAGCCACTCCTTGGGCTTGGCAAGGGATCGGGCTCTTAGATTAGTTGTGTCTGAGTTGGGATTAACAGATGAACAAACAGCTCTCTCCTGAGCTCATCCAGAAATCTAGGGTGTAGGTCTGGGAGCATTCTTTCTCTTCCTCCCTCCCATAGCCTCACCTCACTTCACTGGCCCCAGAATCCTGCTTCCTCAGAACATCCCCCTGCAACTGAACTAGTCTGACCTGTTCCTGACTGCCAGCTGGCCAACCATGGAAACAGGAGAGACCTTGATGGCAGAGGGATAAACCTGCAGAAGTCCCCATAAACATAACATGAGCAGAGGTTTAACGTCTGTGCAGAAACCCCGAGACACAGATCCCCAGCTGAGGCCTCTGCCCCTGGGACTCTTTCAATGTCTGTGCCAAAAATGCCCACAGGAGAAAATGCTGGCTTTTGAGACAGGGAGGCTCTGTGTTCTGATCCTGGCTTCAAAACAACTAATTCTGGGGGCCTCCCAGGTGGCTCAGTCGGTTAAGCGTCTGACTTTAGTTAAGGTCATGTCATGATCTCATGGTTTTGTGGGTTTGAGCCCCGCATTAGGCTCTGCACTGACAGTACAAAGTCTGCTTGGGATTCTCTCTCTCTCTCTGCCGGTTCCCAACTCTTGGTGTCTGTCTTCTTCAAAATTAACTAATTAAAAACAAAAACTAACTCTGTGACTTTAAGCTCTGAGCTGCTCTTCCCCATCTGTAAAATGGAGGTAATCAGACCTGGCATATCTCACAAGATCCCAAAGGGCCACACCAAACATAACTATAAGAAAAGCATCCCCCCACCCACCGCAATCTCCCTGCTAGAGTCAATTACATAAACACTTATGCAAAATGTTGATGTCCACCTTCTGCCGGCGCCACATTCATAGACTCTGCTCTTTTCTCTCTGTCTGGTTTGCTGTATCTCTACTGGTGCTCACATAGGGGTTCCTATGACACTCTGCTTTGGGCCAGCTATTGGCTCCCAGTGGTCAGTGACCGTGAGTCTAACTTCTTTTGTGCAGCACCCACTGCAGTGTCTGGGAGCATCTTTATAGAGCTGTTAGAGAGAGAGTAGTAGCCCACTGGGAATCTGAACGCTTGAGTTCCAGGCTTAGCCTTGTTGCTGTTTGGTGAGTGAGCCTAGAGAAGTCATTTGAACAGCTGGGGTCCCATTTTCCTCATCTGAAATGATGATCAGATGATCTTGAAAGCCTCTGCTAGCTCTTAATAGTCTATGATTTGGGTTCATGGCCAGCAGTGATTTGGTTTCACATATTCAGAGTCTGATAGTCATGCTCAAGTGGTCTCTGTGTCACATGGGGAGGCTCTGACCCCCCCAGTGCTGATCCATTGAACCCTGATTCTTCTACACCCTCTCCCTCAGCACAGCTCTTTGCCCTTGACTCCTTGCTTGCACCCCCAAAAGTGTCCTGTTCCCCCTCATTCTCACCCAGTTTGGCTTTTAGCCTTCCCAGATGTGTGTTAGCCAACCCGTTGCAGATTCTTCGGGGTGTAGACATCAGCTTCCAGATAAACACAGGAGTAGTGAGGCCTCTAATCTTCTCTCTCCAGCATTTTATAAATTTGTTTGACATGTACCAAGTCCTGGCCCAGCCTTTCCTGCCTTCCCACCTCTGGTTCCATCTAGCAGCTCATTGATAATGATGGGCCAGGGGGAGGGCCTCCCCACCAACTAGACAGCACTGCTGTCTCCCTGGGCTTAGAGGAAAGAAAGGGACTGAGCTAGAAAGGGAACCCATGCAGGAGCAAGCTTATTTCCACTACCTTTCACAACCATTTTCCCACAGCAGCCTTTGGGAGAAATCAGCCTCAAGAGGCAACTGGGGAAGAGGCAACCTGTAGCGCTGGACAAACTGCATGGACAAATGGACAGTGTTCCATTTTCACCTGGCCTGGCTCCTTCTCTGATTATGGAAGACAGCAAATTTTAATGCAATAGGAGCTCATTTCCTCTCCCTCTGCCCTATTGACCTTGGCCAAGGTTGTAACTATTTCCTGACCCCTGACCCCCATCCCCTGCCGCAGCCTCCACTTCATGCCCACCACGTGAAGAGGTGTGAGGACCAGCAGAAGGGAAGAAGCTTACCTCTTTTATTCCCCCAAATCTTACAGACCTATGAGGTCTTCAAGTTATGTTGACCTTGCTTCTCTCTTCTTTCCCTTCCATAGGATACGGCAGCTGGAGAGAACTGGCTAAGGCTCTGGCCAACAGGAACATTCCAGCTGTGGATCCAAATCTCCAGTTTTATCATCCCCAGAGGCTGGGCTTCAAGGTATGTGGTGGGGCAGCCCATTTTCCCCGCTAGTACATTAACATGAGTTCTCAGCTGTCCCTGCCCTTATAGCCTTAAGGGAAACCTCCACTTTTTGGTGATAAGAGGCCAAGGAGAGGAGTTCCTGGAATTGTAGTCTCACATCACAGGATCGTGTTAGCTGGGTGGGTAGAGATGTCCATCCTACCCTCCTCAGAGCCTTCCTCTCCCGGCTCAAGATACCCAGAATTGAACCGCTCCAGGCATGTGGCCTTTGTCTCCAATAGTGGCAGAGGGCTTAAGGCAGAACCAGCATGTCCTGCCACTCACTGGCATGAGGACTAGGCTGGGGCCTTAGTGACGGTCCCAGACACTCACTGCTAAGAGTCAGAGATGGTGAGGTAGACATATACAGCTGCAAATGGCCAGGGGACAGATGTGTAATGGAGCATTTTTTCTGTAGTGTTTCTCAGGGCAGTAATCCTTAGGGAGTCAGGAGTAGCTCTGGGTGGAATTAGGGAAACTGGGGTCTAATTCAGTCTGGAATTCTAAGGTTAGACCTCTGAGCCTAGAAAAGACATGGATCTCCAAGGCTGGACCAGTACCAGACTGAAACCGTGCACCTGCACAGTGGGTAGGGAAGGGCTGGGTTACCCCCAACAGACTTCTACTTGTTAGGACAAATGAGTGACAGACCTGGGCAGAGTCCTGGGGGTGTGGAGAGGAAGACAGAGGTAAGTTCCTGCCCTCAAGAGACTGATCTAGTTAGAAATTTTTTATTCCATATGGGAAGACAGAACATTCAAGAAAATAAAAGAACCTTAGGAGACCAAAGAAGTCTATTTCTGAGAGATATAGTGTGAATAATAAATGGGAGTGTCCCTTATGTTGATAAGCTTCCTAGGAACAGAGACTGTGTCTCCTGGCCCTCTGTTTCCCCCTATGCACTTTCAAGGGGCCCCAAATCCCGTTCTTGCCCTACTATTCCCACCAAATTCATTCTTCACTCTTCTGCTAGGACCAAGACTCTGAGCGAGGTGGGAGCGCTAACAGCAGCTACCTGAAGTGGAATAAGCCCGTCCCCTGGCTCTCAGAGGTAAGGGACTCTTTACTGTTCCTGCTCTTGGAGATGGTCAAAAAGTAGTTTTCAATAGGTAATTCCAGCAGAGACCATAGAAAATTTTCTTCTAGTGGTTATTATGAACAATTTTCCTCTAATTTGGACAAAAAAGGGGGGGAAGCTCCAGTCTCTTTAGTGTTCTTCCTTTAGAGAAGAACATTTGCTTTGAGCCTACTACGTGCTGGTTTTTGCATATCATCGCACATCAGCTTTATAACCCTGTAAGTAGTATCGCTATCCTCACTTTACAGGTGAGAAAAACAAGCCTCAGGAAAGCTACATGGCTTTCACACCCACATCAGTCTTAAAGATAGGCTCTCAAACTGTCTTTCTTAGACTAGTAAGTCCTATTAGATATTCCAGGAAGGAAGGAGTCCATTGTTAAATAAGGCTCAAAAACTATATGCTACATCCACTTCTTGGAAATCACATTAGCACATGAAAGGTTCTGAGAAGTTCCCAGTGATCTGTTTAACTTGGTTTAGCTCAGCAGGTACCAAACTTATTTGTCTCCTGACTTGTTTTTTCCCATGAAGCATGTCTTAATATTCTATGAAACTAGTGTTCTAAGGATCATACTCTAGAAAACTCTGCTTCAGAAAACTTTTTTTTTTTATTGAGAGAGAGAGAGAGAAAGCACGAGAGGGAGAGGGGCAGAGAGAGAATCTTAAGGAGGTAGGGTTCAATCTCAACACTGAGATCATGAGCTGAGCTGAATCCAAGAGTTGGACGCTTAACCAACTGAGGCACCCAGGTGCCCCTAGAAAACTTCTAGGAAGCAGTTAAATGTGTAAATGAGTTGTCAGGATACCTTACACTTATATAGGATCTGACAGGGTTGTTTTTTTTTTTTTTTGTAAATAAACTGAGGCTCAGTGAAGTTAATTAACATGCTCAAGACTACCTTAAGAAAATGCTTATGCCAAGACTCCATGGTAACATGGTGCTTTGGGGCTTCGTATTTTGCAACTTGCCCATAACCCAGTGCCTTTTAGTCCTGAGACCCACGGACATGGGTTACTTTTCTTGGCTGGGTGGTATTGGCCAGCCCATTGTCTTTATCCATACCTATCACAGATTGAACTCTTCAGTCTGGGTGATTTTATTTACAATCCACCTATTTGCTGTGGGGCAGGAGTGAAGGAGGCAGTATCATGCTAAATGTGATGTTAGGTTTTCCATGCCGTGAAATCACCTCTGTTTAAAGCCCTGAGAGAGGGAAGCCTGGGTGGCTCAGTCCGTTAAGCGTCCGACTTCAGCTCAGGTCATGATCTCAGAGCTTGTGAGTTTGAGCCCCGCGTCGGGCTGTGTGCTGACAGCTCAGAGCTTGGAGCCTGCTTCCGATTCTGTGTCTCCCTCCCTCTCTGCTACTCTCCCGCTCACACTCTGTCTCTCTCTCTCTCAAAAATAAATAAACATTAAAGCCCTGAGAGAGGATGGATTACAAAACTGGCACACCTATACTGGGTGACGTCATCAGGTGATTATGCCCTGCCCCACTTGGAGATAGTACTTTGAAAAGAGAGGCCCTTAAAGAGCATTGATCCAATGATCCAGCCTTCAATCCTTTGAGGATCGTTAGGATCATTTTTCTTAATGAACCAATTATTTTTTTTAAATTTTTTAAAAGTGTTTATTTATTTTTTGAGAGAGAGAGAAAGAGAGAGCACGAGTGGGAGAGGAGCAGAGAGAGAAGGAGACACAGAAACTGAAGCAGACTCCAGGCTCTGAGCTGTCAGCACAGAGCCTGACACGGGGCTCAAACTCATGAACCATGAGACCATGACCTGAGCCAAAGTTGGACACTTAACTGACTGAGCCACCCAGGCACCCCAATGAACCAATTATTTTGAAAGATTATGACTATATAACATTCTGCATTTTGTTTTACATGTTTGTTTGTTTGTTTGTTTATTTGAGAGAGACAGAGCAGGCAAGTGGGGGGAGGGGCAGAGAGAGAGAACCCCAAGCAGGCTCCATGCTGTCAGTGCAGAGCCTGACTTGGGTTTGATCCCACAAACCATGAGACCATGACCTGAGCCAAAATCAAGAGTCAGAGGCTTAACCGACTGAGCCACCCAAGCACCCCAACATAGATTCTGCATATTTTTTAATTTTCTTTTTTTTATGCTTTCTTTTTTTTTTTTATTTATTTATTTTGAGAGCGACAAAAAAGCAGGGAGGGGTAGAGAGAGAGGTAGAGAGAACCCCAAGCAGGCTCCTTGCTGCCAACAGCTCAACACAGGCTTGAACCCATGAAGCCATGAGATCATGATCTGCACTGAAACCAAGAGTTGGACACTTAACCAAGTGAGCCATCCAGGTGCCCCACATTCTGCATTTATGAATTATTAATGTCCCCAGTTTTTTTGGCCAATCAAGGATGGAGATATACATATATATATGTGTGTATATATATATATATATACACACATATATATATATGTGAAATTAAAACAGTGAACAAATAGTAAATAGTGATTAAAATAGGATTAACTTTTTATTTAATTTTTAAAATTTATTTATTTATTCTTATTTTATTTTTTCAACGTTTATTTTTATTTTTGGGACAGAGAGAGACAGAGCATGAACGGGGGAGGGGCAGAGAGAGAGGGAGACACAGAATCGGAAACAGCCTCCAGGCTCCGAGCCATCAGCCCAGAGCCTGATGCGGGGCTCGAACTCCCGGACCGCGAGATCGTGACCTGGCTGAAGTCGGACGCTTAACCGACTGCGCCACCCAGGCGCCCCATATTCTTATTTTAAAGAGAGATTGAGCATGAGCAGGAAAGAGGGGCACAGAGAGAGACAGTGAATCTCAAGCAGGCTCCACACTCAGTGCAGAGCCTGATGTGGGGCTTGATCCCATGACCCTGGGACCATGACCTGAGCCAAAATCAAAAGCTAGACGCCCAACTGACTAAGCCACCCAGGTGCCCCTAGGATTAACTTTTTAAAGAAACAGTTGATCTTTTACTAAGTGTATGGCCTTTTGGTGGTAAATGCCAGAGGTCCATGAACTTTTTTTTTTTTTTTTATATTAAAAGTAGCTTTACCAAAACAAAAAATTACCTTGTAAAATCCTCATTACAGTTTTCATGAATTTTCAGGGAATCACTAATCCAATCATCTTATTTTACCAACGAGGAAAACAAGGCCTTTGTTAAAAGGTTAAACAACTAGGACGCCTGGGTAGCTCAGTTAGTTAAGCATCCAACTCTTGATTTGCACTTAGGCCATGATCTTACGGTTCATGGGTTCGAGCCCCACTTTGGGCTCTGTGCTGGCAGCGTGGAGCCTGCTGGGGATTCTCTCTCTCCCTCTCTCTCTGCCCCTCCCCCGCTCACACTCACATGCGTGCTTGTGTGTTCTCTCTCTCTGTCAAAATAAATAAACTTTAAAAAGAATCCTCAAAAAAAAAAAGGGGTTAAGTAACTGGGGCACCTGGGTAAATCAGTTGGTTAAGCCATCCAACTCTTGATTTCTGCTCAGGGCATGATCTCACAGTTGTGGGATCGAGCCCCACATCAGGTTCCATGCTGAGCTTGGAGCATGCTTAATATTCCCTCTCATTCTCCCTCTGCCCCTACCCCCAGCTCACACTTGCTCTTGCTTTCTCTCAAAAAAAGAAAAGGTTCAACAACTAACATCTGCAGTTAGTCACACAGCTGCACGGTGGTTCCAGCTCTTTTCCAGTTCACCACAGGGACTTCTTTGTTACCATCTCCTTTCCTGTCACCTGCCTTTTGACATACGGTTTCAGCAGGAAATGCTCAGGTTAATGATAATATATGTCATAGCTGTCATGAGCTGTCAGGTTGTACTATTATCCGCCTTTTGCAAGTAATGACTCAGAGAGGGGTTAACTCACTCACTCATCGTGGCATCGCTAGGACACAGCCCTGCTCGGAAGGTGAGCAAGGACAGAGTGTAACAAGGCTGACGGTGGTCTCTTTGTCTCCCCACCCCAGTCTTTAGCCAGCAGCACAGGGTCTCTGAGGCCAGAAGTCACTTTTGAAAGCAAAGCAGCCTTAGACATTCTATTTGGTGTGTGTCAGAGAGAACGTCAGAGTGGCCGGTGTGGGGCTGGGCTTCACGGGGTAACTGCCCTCAAAAACTTATTCATGTCAACCTGAATCCTAAGACTAGTTAACAAACCCCGCTAATGAACAAACCTCAATGCCAATTTATTCATTTACATCAGTAGATGGTTCCATTGATCAAAACACTGTCTGATACTTAAGATGCTCCATCTGGTAAACCAAAATAGTTACAAGAAAGAAATTTGGTGAATACAAAATAAGATCAAAGGAAGTCAGTGTTTTTCCTGGGGTCATGCCATGCTGGCTTTGGTGAGGTGGTGTCTCTTGAGGAGAGGGCAGAGACCCAGAATCCTCTTCTCAGGCTTACTTTTATTGTTTTTGTAAGTTTTATTGACATACAAATTAAATACCATGTAATTCACCCATTTGAAGTGTGTAATTCA
Source organism: Lynx rufus (assembly GCF_022079265.1). NCBI lineage: Eukaryota > Metazoa > Chordata > Mammalia > Carnivora > Felidae > Lynx > Lynx rufus. Next base: position 37,144,471 of record NW_025814889.1, on the reverse strand, counting down.
ATAGATTTTAGTATATTCATAGAGTGCATCACTATGCATCGCCCATCACTATCAATTTAGAGCATTTTCATTACCACAGAAAGAAACTCCATACCCGTTAACCATCACCCCTCACCACCCTCACCCCATCCAGAACTAGGTGAACAAGAATTTACTTTCTGTCTCTCTACATTTGCCTGTTCTGGACATTTCATATACATGGAATCATGTGATGTGACCATTTATGTCTGGCTTCTTTTACTTGGCGTGACGTTTTCAAGCTCATCTGTGCTGTAGCATGTATCAGTACTTCGTTTCTTTTTATTGCTGAATATTATTGCATTGTGTCTGTATCACATTTTATTTCTCCATTTCGAGTGTACATCCATGATCAGCTCCTGCCTCGCCTGGCGGTAGAGGTGACCACTCCTGCCTTCGTGCCATGTGCCTCTGACACCTCTGTAATAGCCCCTGACACAGGTGACACCATTTGTTAACACATCTCTCTCCTTGGAGGACCACATCTCTTTTCATCTCTAACTGCTGCAAAGCAGCCATTCACTGCTTACAGAATAAATGAGGGAGCATATGGTTCTGGGCTTAGCTTCTCCAAGCAGTTGTTCATTCAAATAGTTAAGATGTTCTGGGAACACTCAGGAGGGAAGCTATTAACTCTGCCTCAAAAAGTCAGAGAAGGATGAGCCAGAGTTTGCCAGGTGGGGGAGATAGGAAAAGGCCTTCCAACCAGGAAATAGTATTTGTAAAGACGTGGAGAGGTGAAGGGGCATGGCAGAGACGGGGAGTTGGGTGTGGGTGGAAGTAGGTGTGTGACAGGGAGTGGCATGAGGTGAGGCTGGGAAGATAGGTCAGTGGGAAAGATCTCGCATGCCAGGGTGAGGTTCTGTTCTGGAACCTTTTGGGAGCCTTCTGAGGTTTGAAGCACTGGAATGACATGATCAGATCTGTGCTCTAGAAAGACAGTCATGCAGGCAGTGTGCAGAATCAGAGGGAGAGAAGCTTCCATCCCATTAGGAGGCTCTGCTGCAGGCCTGGCAAGCCCAGTGAGGCCTGGCAGAGGCAGTGTTGTGAGAACGGAAGACAGCAGACGTGTCTGTGGGAGGGCCCAGCAGGCTGGTCTTACCCTCCTGCATCCATACCCCCAGACGCCCTCTCTGCTTCCACAGGGCTAATTGCTGTGTGTTTGGGGGGAGTCAGTTTACCTCGTGTGGCCTCAATATTCTCACCTCTAAAACAAGAAGGTTCCAACAAATATTTTCTTCAACTGCTTGTAACTGGAAGTTCTGAATCCGTCATTAGCTGTGGACACACTGTGGTGATCGAGGGTAACCAGTGTCCTTCCCTGGGCCTAAGCCCCTGCTGGACAGTGGAAAGAGTGGGCAAAGGGCGGTGCTGATGAGCTGGAGTCCCTCATCCCTGCCAGATACAAAGTCTCCAAAACTCGGAGAGACACAAATCCTGGTGGGGTTGCCAGGTTGGGCCCGGGGAGAAAGATGGTGCCCATTGGTCCCTCAGAGGCCCCCACCTACAGCCTGAGAGTGGGTGAAGCAGAGGTCCAGTCCTCTTCCTACACCCCCACCTGCCCCACCTTCCATTGCCTGCAGCATCCCAGGCTACTTTGCCGTACTGCCAGCCAAGGCCCTGGGGGAGGGTGGCGGTGGCCAGCCCAAATCCTTCCTTTTCCCCTCCTTCCCTCCTTCCCCTGCCCAATCCCCCTGTGGCCTCTGGCCCCTGGCTGAGCACAACAGATTACTCTGGTGGCATGCCCTCCCTCTGCAGTTTGCTGTGGGTCTGAGCACGCTGCCCTGAAAGTCTCCCAGGGAGGGGCCGAGAGGAGGTCATTGGTAGGAGACAACTGAGTCTTGTAAACTGGACTTAAGGAATTTCCCCAGAAGTAGCACAATGTCCTCATTCTTTCCTTCCAAGAAGCCTTAACCCGCCCCCCACCTACCCAGCCCACATTCTCTCTCCCACCCATCCCAGCCCCCCACTCCTATTCCCCAGAGTGATGGCTGCTTCCCAAGGCCCTGCACTCCTAGCTTTGACCAGGCCAGTGTGCCCGGGAAGGGCCAGGCTGCTGACCGGACAGGGAGCTCTCTTGGGTCCCTTCTGGGTCTGGCTGTGGAGTAGCGTTTCCTCAGAGCCCGCACCTCAGATCTTTGGCATTGGCATGCAGGAGTTCTCCCCCCACCATCCCTCCCTCCAGATCGCTTGGCGAAGACCTTGTGCCACTTCCTTTTATCTGGCTTCCAGTCTGGGTGTCCCTTCCTCCTCTGTTTTCCTAAGGGCAGCTCAGATTTTGATATCTGATGGGCCACAGTAGGGAGGGAAGGGCAGGGCCTGTTTGTGTAGAGTAATTGAGGCCCCACCTCCCACAACCTGGAGATTAAGCTCTGGGGGAGGGGGAGGAGAAAATTGCTGAGATGGGGTAATCTGAAACTCTTTGTCAGGATAAATTGGGACATGATCCCCATGCTTCCCCTCCCCACTCAAACTCCCAGCCCTTCTTCCACCCACTCAGAGCACTGGCTCTAAGGCCCTCTCTTCTGAAGGGGGCCCTCTGCTGCTGGCCTCCAGGCCCAATCTCTACCCCTCCACCGATGCCACTGCCAAGGAGGAGAGAGCATACATCCTCTGCTCCTACCTTTCCAGGGCTGCCCAGGTCCGGGCACCCGGGTAGTTATGCCAGGAGAGGCTGGGCAGGGCGAGAGGCTTCCAGCTCCTGAGGGAGCAGTTGGAGGCAGAGGCGTCCTGCCGGATGGGGCCCACAAAGACCTCCTGCAGCGTTTTCCCAGCTGCTTCCCCACAAGGGGAGCCAGAAGCGTGAAGACTACTGGGTAGATAAGGTTTCACCGGCAGACAGCTGTGGAGCTTACTATTAGGCAGAAGGGAAAGGGGAGGGGAGGAGAGCAAGTCTTTAGCTGAAACCCCAGCTTGGCGCCTCCTTCCAGTTCTTTCTGTCATCTATGCCTTTCTGTCATGGCTATTACTCCCCCTTGCCTGGGGAATGCAAACCAGCCCCCTTCCTGCATGGAAAGAGCTGGGACTGTGTGTGTGTGTGTGTGTGTGTGTGGCCACAAGCATGGCCAGAAAAACAGACCCAGGCCTCAGGGCTAGGCAATGGGGATGGAGGTTCGAGAAAGAAGCTGCAGGGTCGAGGATGGGATGGAACTGAAGTGGACCGTGACCTTCAGTAGTGAGAGGAAAACAGGCTGGGGCTGTGGTGGCTAGTGCCTCCTCAAGCTGCAGAGCCGGATGGGTTTGGGGGTGCTCACACTCACCCGCTTGCTTCTCTGCCCTATACAGTTCCAGGGCCGCGCCAACCTGCATGTGTTTGAAGACTGGTGTGGCAGTTCTATTCAGCAGCTCAGGAGGAACCTTCACTTCCCACTGTACCCCCATGTGAGTGTTTGCTGGATGTGCCTCTTTTCCCTCCCTCCACACCCTTCTCCTCTCCCCTCCCTCTGCCCCGCTTCTGTCTCTCATCTCCCCCTACCTTCTGTCTCCATCTTTCCTGGCTTCTTTTCTGGTTCACTTTCTTTCCTTTATATCTTGGGTCCTCTTTTCTCCTGTCCAGTTATTACCCTTGCTCTCATCCCACGGATTCCTTTGATTTCTCTCTGCCATCTTCTGCATCTTTTCAGCTTTAGGCTCTCGTTATGGCTGTGATGTGGTTTAGCCAGAGCTACCGCATACTGTTGGGCTGGTTGTGCACTGTACAAGGTCACATGCTCAAAGAAGCAAGTAGGAGTGGAAATCTTGCCTATACTCTACTCACCAAGTCACATTCCAGTCCCTCCTGTCTGCTTCCCTTCTGGTCTTCCCACCAGCCCTGAGTGGCCCGATTTCTTCAGTTTCCTCTTCTCTCATCTAAGTAACAGTTTCCCTCCCCTTTCTTGGTATAGATTCGCACAACCCTGAGGAAGCTGGCCGTGTCCCCCAAATGGACCAACTATGGCCTTCGCATCTTTGGCTACCTGCACCCCTTCACCGATGGTGAGGCCAGCCCCAAAGTCCCCTCCTCCTGCTCCCTGCCCTAGGTTCTTTATGGTACCCAGAGAACATAAGCCTGTAGCTGAGAAGTAAGTCCACACTAGGCTGCCTGGACCCTGTTAGTCTATCACTGGGGAGAGGGGGGGAATTTAGTCCCCATGAGGTATCATCCAGTTGCCACTTGTCTCCCTAATTTGCAGAGTCTGGAATAGCTTGTCTCTCCCTGTGAGTCTTCTCCATCCTCATGGGGTCTCCTAGGATGAGGAACCCCCACTTCAAGTCCCCTGAAGAGAATGTAATCGCTAAGACATAAAATAGGCTTTCAGGCCTTTATGCCAATGCCCTTCTTGCTCTCATCTGGAACTCTCTCCCCCACTGCCCAGGGAAGATCCAGTTTGCCATTGCTGCAGATGACAACGCAGAGTTCTGGCTCAGCCGTGATGACCAGGTGTCAGGCCTTCAGCTGCTGGCCAGTGTGGGCAAGGTAGGGTCAGCCCAGCCCCAGAGCTCTCCCATTGGGCCCAGGAGCCAGGTCATGGAAGAGACACCTGCCTGCATCAGGAAACCCTCATTACCATTAGTCTTTCTGGTGTGACAGCCAGGGAAGAAGGTGTGGGAAGGAATCCTCTTCCCTCTCACCGCTGCCCCATTTTACAAAGGAATAAACTGAGGTGTAAACTGGGGAGGAGTAAGGAGTTAGTCTGGGGCCACAGAAAGTCCTCAGGAAGATTCATCTCTGGGCAGGGACTAGGCCACCCCCTGCTGGGTTCCAGCATCCTTAGCATGGTGACAAGGAGGCACACCTGGGGCCTGATTGCTCTGGACCCTCTAGGAAAGGTGGAGGTGCTTTTGCCCGTGTCATCTGTCACTTCCCTTACCTCTCCTGTTTTCTCTCCCCTCGCCCCCCTTCTTTCCTCTCCTGTCTACTTTCTCCCCATTCCTTCCTTGTCTCTTCACTCACTGCCTCCCTTTCTTCATATTTTTTGTCTTCTTCCTTCCTTCTCTTTCCACTCTCCCCACACCTCTAGACTGGAAAAGAGTGGACTGCCCCTGGAGAGTTTGGGAAATTTCGGAGTCAAATTTCCAAGCCAGTGAGGTGAGTAGGGAGTCTCATGAAGTTCCTGTGAGCAGGAGAAAAAAAACCCAGCCTACCTCAAGCGCTGAGGCCAAATCAGAGTCAAGGAGCCCAGTCATCCCCTCCCACTATCCAGCCTTCCTTATTCCAGAGTTCAGTGTGCCCAGGCACTCCTGCATTCTGATAGATGAAGTCTTTGACTGAGAAGCCGTTTGGTCCATCCTTCCTTATTTTAAGATGGGGAAACTGAAGCTCTGAGAGGTGTGTCACTTAATGAAAGTCACACAGCTATCTAGTGACACTCAGGACTAGAAAACAAAATAGGTCTCTCTTCTCCCAGTCCTTGACCTTCCCATTTGCTCCATCCCTGGGAATGTCCGCAGCGGTACAGCCTGGACACCGGCTGCTCTGCCTGTGCTGCAGAAAGTTCCTCGTCACAGTGATCCCTTGGTAGACTGGAGGGAAACAAGGCCTTTCCCAGCCGTAGTGGCTGGAATTGCTTTAACATGCCGGCAGGGAGACTTAGCCCAACTTCACAGTGCCACCTGGTGGCCTGCACACACAGGCGAGAACACGTATGGGCTTGATGGTGATAATAGCGAGGCTGATAACAGTAAGACAGTCTAGCTTGCCAAGAGCGCTTGCTATGTGCCAGTCTCTGTGGTGAGCACTTTACATGTAACTGAGTGAAGCAGCTAGCGTCATGGACCCCAAAGCAAGACTGCCTGGGTCCAAATCCCAGCTCCACCACTTACCACCTCAGTGACTTTTGGCAATTACCCAACATTTCTGTGCCTCAGTGTTCTCATCTGTAAACAAGAATTAAGCGAGTTAGTATACATGAAGCACTTAGAACATGTCTAGCACACAGTATCAACTCTATTATTACAGATGGCCAGACCTACATTTGTTCAACTTTACGATGTTGCAGAAGTGATATGTGTTCAGTGGACACGGTACTACAGATTTTGAATTTGGGTCTTTATTCGGGCTAGTGATACAGGGCACAGCAGTGTCTTGTGATGCTGGGCAGTGGCTGTGAGCCTCAGCTCCCAGTCAGTCATGTGTTCGCAGGGTCAACAACAAATACACGCATAACCTGAACCCTTACAGCCATGCTGTTTTTTGCTTCCATTCAGTAACTTACATGGGATATTCAACACTTCATTATAAATAGGCTTTGTGTCAGATGATCTTGCCCAACTGTAGGCTAATGCAAGTGTTCTGAGTGCGTTCAAGGTGGGCTATATTGTTCGGTAGGTTAGGTGTATTAAATTCATTTTTGACTTCCAATATTTTCAACTTACAATGGGTTTATTAGGATGTAACCCTATCATAAGTTGAGGGAGATGTCTATGTCCTTTGATTCTCATGATTATCCTGTGAAGTATGTACTGTTATTACCGCCATCTTAGAGAAGAGAAAAGTAAGGTCACACTGTGGGTAAGCAGTAGCGTGGGGACTCCAGGCCAGCATTAAAAGCAAAGCTCCTGGGATTCTGTGAACAAAGAGAAGACAAGGAGAAGATATGGGAGGGGGGGGGGGCGGGGGTGGGAGCAAGGTGGGAGCTGGTGTTGGTACGGCAGAAGAGTGGGTCAGAGGGGTGACAACACGGCCCGAGAAGATAGCCTTTTGTTTCTTTGCTCTCTCCTGCCAGCCTGGCAGCCTCCCAGAGGTACTACTTCGAGGTGCTGCACAAGCAGAATGACGAGGGCACCGATCATGTGGAAGTCGCGGTGAGGGCTCCGCCGCTCCTGCCCTCCTAGCTCAGCTCTGAGCCACTCCTCGCCCCTTGTCCCTTGAACCCTTTCCGAAATCCAGCTACCTCCAGCCCTCTGCATCTGCCCTCTCTCCTCTTCCAGTGGCGACGGAATGACCCTGGAGCCAAGTTCAGCATTATTGACTCCCCTTCCCTGTCCCTCTTCACAAGTGAGTAGGCTCTGCTCCTCGCCTGGGCACAGAGGCAAGCTGGCACCAACACGTGGGGCTCAGTCCACAGGGGGCTTCGGTCAGGGGAGGGGTGCAGACTAAAGCTCAAGATGCTTGGAATGTGGGTGTGAAGGGGGCTCAGAACAAGGAACAGAGCTTAAAGGGACCCTAAGGTCAGAGGTCCTTAACTCTCAGGGGTCAGGGACTCTGAGAACCTGCTGGAAGCTCGCTGCGACCTCACCCCAGAAAAATGCCCTTACCCATCCATGCACAATATTTTGTGTATGATTTCAAGGGCATCCAGAGACCATGAGGCTCACTCCAGATGAGAAACCTCTGAGACAGTTTCCTATTTCACAGATGAGGGAACCATGGTTCTTTGCAAAGCCATGACCAGAGCTAAAGAAACTTTCTCACCTGCTTTAAATTCACAGTAAATGAACTCTTCAGTTGTACTGTGAATTGTTCATGATTTCCTCAGCAAGACTCCTATCTGCAGGCCCCACTGAGAAATCACTGGGCCTGGGTGTAGGAAGAGCAGGCAGGGCCAGAACCCTAAGGGGAGAAGGACAAGCCAAGTGCTGGGAGGAGACTGGGAAGGCAGTGGGAAGTGTGTGAGAGAGAAGGAGGGCAGGATGGGGACAGGCCGGGGAGGCCTGGGTTCCCAGACAGTGATGGGCGGGGGAGGGGAGGCAGTATGGAATGGGCAAGGCAGGTGGGAGGAGGTTGCTGGTGAGTGAAGCAGGAGGCCACAAGGTCAAGGCAGAGGGGCAGGTTGTGAGCTGCTGAATTGGTGCAAGAGGAAGAAGGGAGAGCTAGAATCCATAGATGCAATGTGAAATGAGAAGAAAGAGGCCCATACCAAAGTTTAGGGGAGAAACTAGTGAGATGAGCCAGAGGCACCCAGCCTTGGGTATGGAAGGAGAGCTCTACCTGGGGCTGTAGACAAATGAGTCCAGGAGGCAGGGAGCAAGGACAAGCAACCCGTCCCCAGGGCAGTGAGAAAAGGGAAGGAGTAAGCCTGGCCCACTTGGAGATGAGAATACCAGGAGGATGGACCGCCTGGGTGGCTCAGTCGTTTAAGCGTCCGACTCTTGGTTTCGGCTCAGGTCGTGATCTCATGGTTTTGTGAGTTCAAGCCCCTAGTCGGGCTCTGTGCTGACAGCATGGAACCTCCTTGGGATTGTCTCTCTCTCCCTCATTTTCTGCCCCTCCTGTGTGTATTCTCTGTCTGTCTCTTTCTCTCAAAATTAAAACAAAAGAGAGAAAATACCAGGAGATGATGAGCGAGCTGTGCAGAATGCCGGGGGCGGGGGTGGGGGGGGCGCCCTGCCCGTGGGGGGCATGGCTGACCTGTCTGCGGCAGGGACGACATAGCCTACGTTCAAATTCAGCTTTGCCACTTAATCAGTTGTGTGATCTCTGGCAAATGCTTTAGATTCTCTTTCCCAAAGTTCTTTGTCTATAAAATAGGAATAATTAAGAAGTACATAAGTCTTATGGTGCTTATAAAGATTGAATGGTTTGATATTTATAAGATGCTTAGAACGGTGCCTGTTTTGTTATTTAGTAAATGCTATAGATGCATTTGTTAAATAAATGAGGCATACTTATAGTGACAAATTTCCAGCAGAAAGCTGTCTTTTTCCCAAATACACTGTGGTATGTGCTAGCCATGGGGCTGGTGGGGTGGCTCTAAGGGAGATCAGTAGCTGAACCCACAACTTGTGAGGGAGCAGGGCTAACAAGGGAGAGGGATCGCGCACACCCCATACTATCCCTGGGGGATACAGAAGCCTGCACTCAGCCCCTCAGAGGGGCAGGGGCCTGGCTTTGGTTTGCCCCAGGACTCACAGCTGCTTTCTGTTCTTTTCTCCCTGGGCCCAGACGAGACAGTCCTAAGGATGGATGACGTGGGCCACATCCCTCAGACAGCAGCCAGCCATGTAGGGTCCCCAGACTCTCTTCCTAGAGATGAGCAGCCCCTTGCAGACATGCTGCGACCGGACCCTCGGGACACCCTCTATCGAGGTAAGGCCTCAGCCGCATTCTTGTCATCCAGTCTGGGGACAGTACTCTGCCAGGTTTAGTGGGAGGCAACTTGGGAGACTTGTCACTTCTAGCACAGTATCCCAAAAGTCAAAGAGTCATTTTTTCCCCTTATGTAGTGTAAAATATAACATGGGTACAGAGAAGCACAAAAAATATATATGTACAATTTTATAATTATACAAATCATTATAGAACCGACATTGTGTAACTACCTCCCAGGACAGGAAATAGAACCAGAGCCCAGAAATCCCCTGTGCATGCCTCCACAATTCCATACGTCATAGTTTCTTAGGGGATCACAGCTCTTTGAATCCAGTGAGAGAAATCTGTTCCCACCGAGGTGCTGGAGTTGTCAACTCTTGGGAGAATTTACATTTTTAAAGATGACCAAGTCCCATAACAACTGGGAGGAAATTCAGTTATTGGCACTACACTAGGGTGAGACTTTGTGGCCTCTTGGATGTTTCTAAACCTTTAGTGAGGTTAGCCCAGTATAGAAGTCCCAGTACTGTGCTGTACCTTGAACCAGGGACCGTGTCTGAATCCTTGGCCTCCAAGGTGCTCCTTGAATGCACCCACCCCAGAAAGTGGTGCCAGCCTTGGTTTGGCAACCTCAGCTGATGGACGTGGTCTCTGCCCACTGCTGCCACGAGCAAATACAAAAAGGTGTTTTCTCAGAGCAGAGAGAGGCCTTCGGCCCTCCTCCTCAACCGAGTGCCTTCCTGGCTCTAAGCCAGCCCATTCCAGGCTCCCGTCCCCACCCTCACCCCTCTTCCCTTACTGTCCTCAGTGCCTCTGATTCCCAAGGCTCATCTCCGCCATGTCCTGCCTGATTGTCCCTACAAACCCAGCTACCTGGTGGATGGGCTCCCCCTGCAGCGCTACCAGGGACTCCGCTTTGTAAGTCTTGGGGCTGGCCAGTGGGGGCAGGATCCAGAGGGCTTGCTGCCTGTGGCTGAGATGGAGGGGTGCCGGGGCTGACTCTTCCTCCTCCCTATGCCACATAGCAGCAGACGGGATGTCCTCACAGGTCCCTGGGCTGGGAGCGCTTGCGTTCCCGGTTGCCTCTCTCACCCACAGGACCACCCTGTAAGGCTCTGCCTTGGGAAGCCCCCACACCAACTCGGCAACAGTGATGATGACATGAGGTGGGGTGGCCCGATGCCTCCTATATTCTCTGCTCCTTGGGCCATACAGTCCTGCCCGGGTCTGACCTACTGGGCTATGAGCCAGCAGTAGTTAATAAACTCATAGACAAGGCACTGGGGGAAAGTGAACTGGATGGGAGGTTAGCTCTAGAGAGCCTGTAGCCCTAGTAGAAACTGTAGAGGCAGAATGCACACTACTTATCCAGATCTAGAGATGGTTAGAAGTCCTCCCCAAGGTCAGAGAATGAATGGGGTTGAACTGAGATGTTTGTGGGTGACATTGCCTTAAGCTATTTAAGAGGGCCGAAAGCAATGGAATGAATGACAAAAGGGGACTGTGGGACGTTGCAGGTAAAGGTTAGAGGTTGTAGGAGAGGATAAGATGGCAGAAGGAGGAGAGGATGGTCCTGGCTGTAGCTGGTGAGAAGGAGCTGAGATAGGAGATGAGGTATGTATGCACCAGGAAGCTTGAATTGGGGCTTATGCTTGGTCCAGAGAGCCCAGGAGAGGAGGCCTAAAGAGTGGAATGGAATCCCGGTCTGCATAACAAATTCAGAGCTCAGAGCAGCCCGTCTTCCCCTCGCCAGTCCCTAGGAGCCCTAGGTGGTCCTGGCCAGGGGCAGGCTTAACCCTGGTTAGCTGATTTCTTACCAGGATCCTGGGCTCTTATTCCTGCTGCTTCTTTCTCTGCCTCCAGGTTCATCTGTCCTTCGTTTACCCCAATGACTACACCCGCTTGAGCCACATGGAGACCCACAATAAATGCTTCTACCAGGAAAACTCATACTACCAGGACAGGTGAGTGACACTGAATGGAGTAAGGAAATGACCTTATGGATGGATTCTGCAAAAGCCAGTAGAGCTTCATGGACCAGAGGGGACACAAATGTTCTTCCAGGCCAAGGAGACTTGGCCCTTCCTGGGCGCACCACACACTCACACACACACACACACTCTCTTGCCCAGCCTCCTTCCTGCACCCTAGTCCCTGGCATGACTCCATATTGCTGCGGGGGCTTCAGGCAGAGCCTCACTCACGAGCCTGCAGGGCACCGGGGGCCAGTCTACCTCTGCCTTCCTCCTACAGGTTCAGCTTTCAGGAGTACATCAAGATGGACCAGCCTGAGAAGCAGAAGCCGGAGCAGCCAGGTACAGAGTGACAGCTGAGGCTTCCAGGTCAGGTCGGGAGGGGTGACCATGGTCTGTTTCTAGGGGAAGTTCAGACCATGCCAGCCCTGCCCCTGAGGAGCTTAAAATCCAAACCACACAGCCCCTCCTCCAACCCAAAGGAGTAGAGAGTGGTACTCCTACCTTCTCCATACCGGTAGAAAAGGACACTGTTTTTAACAGCATGCTGCAGTCAGCTGGAGGAGATTTAGAGCCCTGGAGGAGATTCCTTGGACTGCTTGAGGGCATCGCTGTCCCTGGCACCTCACTGGAGAAGTCTGCTATAGAGAAGCACTGTCTCTCTGTGGCCCTCCTTCCTGAGGGATTAGGGCACGTCCAGGGCCATTTGTTGGGTCCTACAAGTGTCAGGCACCTGCTAGGCACTTTGTGTATTTTATGTCACTCCATCTTCATAACAACCCTATGGAAGATGGGCTATTATTCCCTTTACACGAAGGAAGAAATGAGTTAGTTGAGGTTAGTAACTCACCCCAGGTCACACAATAAATAAGTGAGTGAATAGCAGAGCCCAGATGCCGTCCCCATCTGAAACTCCTTGGTGTGTTATACAGATGATCAATAGCTATCTTGTATATCTCGTTTGGGAAAGGTTAGCAACTCCAATGTGAGGAACGGTTGTTATTAACGACAGGTTCCAAGGAAGGCCTTCTAGAAGAATCCCAATATGGAGAAGCAGTGGAGGAGACCCTTGACTCCAATGACCAGAATGCCAGGATGCCAGAGGGAAAACCAGTGCCCACCTTTACCCCTGGGCAGGATGTCACTGACTACCGCCTCCGAAGCCTGCGGAAACTCCTGGCTCAGCCCTGGGAGGGTCCACTGACACCCTTTTCCAAGAGGAACTCCACAGCTCCCTTCCCTGTGAGGACCAGTGATGTCCCAGTCCAGCCCCCAGAGAAGCAGGGGAGAAGACCCAGCCCTGGGCCCAGCCAAGATCCCCCTCCCTCTGAGAAGTGGCCTCCGGGGCATCTGGCAGGGAACCTGCCTCAAGTCAAGGGGCCCAGGCCCACTGGTGACAGCCCCAGGAAGACGCTAGGGCAATCCCAGTGGCTGAATCAAGTTGATACATACATTGCAGAGCAGAGAAGGGGGGACAGGATGGAGCTTCCAGCCCCCAGGAGGGGTTGGCCCGGGGAGGGAGAGGTGGTGGTAGCTGCAGGCCAGGAAGGACAGGCAGAGGGAGAAGAAGAGGGGGAGGAAGAGGAAGAGGAAGAGGATGTGAGTGAGGTGTTCGAATACATGCCCATGTTTGACCCCGTGGTAAGCTGGGACCAGACCTTCAGTGCTCGGAACCTGGACTTCCAAGCCCTGCGGACTGACTGGATCGATCTGAACTGTAACACATCTGGCAACTTGCTGCTTCCAGAGCAGGAGGCTCTCGAGGTCACACGCGTCTTCCTGAAGAAGCTCAACCAGAGGAGCCGGGGGTAAGGTAAAGGGCTCTTCTGGGACCGGGGCTGGGGCTCGCGCAGCCAGCTGGCCTGGGGGCAGGGACCTGGGGGCTGTAGCACGGTCCCCTGCGGCAGGCTCCATGGAAGATCAAGCACCTGGGACCCCCCGCCCCTGAGAATGAGGTGTACCCATCAGGTCTTTGTCCCACCATCAGGTAAAACTGAGGCTAAAAGAGACAAGACCCCAGGTATGGGCTACAAGGGCTAGGGCAGCAAGCATGGCCTTACTTCTTTGTTTGTTCATTCGTTCATTTCACCAATCAGCATTCTTTTAATTGAGATAGAATTCACGTACTATTTAATGTACCGTTTTACAGTGTAGTTTTAGAGTGTACAATTTGGTGGTTTTTAGGTATGTTCATAATACTATGCAACCATCACCACTATGATTCCTATCATTTTCATCCCTTGTAAAAGACACTCTGTACCTGTTAGCATGACTTCTGTTTCTCCCTCCTCTCAGTCCCTGGCAACCACTACTCGACTCTCTTCTGCTACAGATTTACCTATAATAGTCATTTCATGTAAATGGAACTGTGTAATATGTGGCCTTTTGTTTCTGGTTTCTTGCACTTAGCTTATTCATATTGTAGAATGTATCGAGTACTTCATTCTTTTGTACAGCTGCATAATATTCCGCTGCGTAACTATGCCATGGATTGTGTGTCCATTTGTCAGTTGATTGACATTTGGGTTGCTTCCACTGTGGGACTATTATGAATACATTGGTGGGCAAGTTTTTGTGTCAGCATGTTTTCAGTTCTCTTGGGGATATACCTAGGAGTAGAACTGCTGACTTTTACAGTAACTCTGTTTAACATTTTGAGAAACTGCCAATCTCTTTTCCAAATCAGCTGCACCATTTTTCATTCCCATCAGTGGTTTCAATTTCTCTACATCTTTGTCAACGCTTGTTATCTTCCTTTCTTTAAAATAGCCATTGAGGTGGGGGGCGCCTGGGTAGCTCAGTCGGTTGAGTCACCGACTCTTGATCTTGGCTCATGTGTTGGTCTCACGGTTTGTGGGATTGAGCCACGCATTAGGCTTTGCCATTCTCTCTCTCTCTCTCTCCCTCTCTCTCTGTCCCTCCCCTGCTTGTGTGCTCTGTCTCTCTCAAAATAAATAAATAGGGGCGACTGTGTGGCTCAGTCGGTTAAGTATCCAACTTTGGCCCAGGTCATAATCTCACACCTTGTGAGTTTGAGCCCCGCCTCAGGCTCTATGCTGACAGCTCAGAGCCTGTAGCCTGATTTGGATTCTGTGTCTCCGTCTCTCTCTGCCCCTCCCCTGCTCACTCTCTGTCTCTCTCACTCTCTTTCAAAACTAAACATTTTAATTAAGAAATTAATTCATTAACAATCCTAAAGTGTGTGAAATGGTATCGCTTTATGGTTTGGATTTGCATTTCCCTAGTGACTAATGATATTGAGCCAACCAATCAAAATTTATCTGATAATCCATGTGTCTTATGTACTCTGAGCAGAGTATTTTATTAATGAGGGTCAGTTTCTGAAGGACACACATTCACCTTACATACTTAGGATCTTAGAGCTATAACAGACTTTAGAGATCATCCAAGGTCAATTAGGTACATTTTTAAAGACGGAGGCAGTGAACACTAGAGATTAAGCATCTGGTGTAAGTTTGTTCTTTCTTTCTCTCTGTCCCTCTCTTTCTTTCTTTTCTTATTTCTTAAGTTCTACACCCAACCTGGGCCTTGAACTCATGACCCTGAGATCAAGTTGCATGCTCTACTGGCACCCCCTGGTATAAGCATCTTAGCCAAAGGCATCGCCAGGACAAAAACCAGGGTCTCCTGACCTCCTTACACACCATGTTACCCCCACAGTAGGGGAAGGAATTACTCAAGCTGCCTGCCCTTTCTGCCACAGGAAGTACCAGCTGCAGCGAATTGTGAACGTGGAGAAGCGCCAGGACCAGCTACGTGGAGGTCGCTACCTCCTGGAGCTTGAGCTGCTGGAACAAGGCCAGCGCCCAGTGCGGCTCTCCGAGTATGTGTCTACACGAGGCTGGCAGGGCATCGATCCAGCTGGTGGGGAAGAGGTCGAGGCCCGGAACCTGCAGGGCCTGGTTTGGGGCTCACACAACCGCCGGAGACATGTCTTGAATGTCCGGGCCCCAGAGCCCAAGCTGTGTTGGCCCCAGGGCTTCTCCTGGAATCACCGAGCCGTGGTCCACTTCGTTGTGCCTGGTGAGCCTCAAGCTGAGCCCGGCCATTATCAGCAGAGTGGGGATCCTAAAAGTAACCGTGAGCCACCCAGGTCTCTGCTCACTGATTTGATCTCATAAGAACCTGTGGGAGAGGCCACCTTACAGTTGAGGACCCAAGATCACGTGACTGAGTGTTGGTGTTGGAAAAGATGCTGACTCTCGGGCCAGTTGCTCTCCTATTATAACAGGTTTCGGGGTTGGGTGCAGTCATGGCCAGATTGTTGTACTGGGGTTTGCAACTACTCTGGGGAATAAGACATAGAGGGGGTTACCTGGTTTTTATAGTGGAAAAGGGGAGCACGTAACAGACATGTGTAACTGTGGGCTAGGGTGATAATAGGATGGGCAGATAACAGTGAGACAGCATGATCGGGTGACTAGGAGAGCTGAGGACAAGCCCCGTCCAAGGCTTTCCCATGGGGCCCTGCCTGGAGGCTCTGTAGGCAGCAGGGTATAGAGCCCCCTTTCACCGGTGAGCTCTCCCTCCGCCTTCCGCCTCCCTGCAGCATTGCTGGTGGTTTCCATAGTTGTATTACCCCTAAGCGGAGGTCTGATAGGGTCCTGACTCATGTAGGAGCCTGGCAGTGGGGATGCCTTTCTTTGCATTATCACTTCTTTCTCTCTGTTGCCCACCATGGCAGTAAAGAACCAGGCACGCTGGGTACAGCAATTCATTGGAGACATGGAAAAGCTGTTCCAGGTCACCGGTGACCCACACTTCAATATCATCATCACGGACTATAGCAGTGAGGACATGGACGTCGAGATGGCCCTAAAGAGGTCCAAGCTGCGGAGGTGAGGAGGTTCCCTGGCCAGCACACGGCCTTAGCCACCTGCTTTCTGAAGTCTCAGGACTGCTGGGTCCTAGGCAGAGCCCAAAGTCCCACCTGGCTTTCCTGAGTCCCAGTCTCTGGCTTTCTCCAGAGGACTCACCTGCCCATAATCCCATCCCAGGAGCACGCATCATCCCTCCTCCATGCCTGCTGGCTTCCTCCAGGGACCATCGCTGCTGAGCCCTGATACTCTGCCCTTCCCTCCTCTCTTCTCCCTGCAGCTACCAGTACATGAAGCTAAGTGGAAACTTTGAGCGTTCAGCTGGGCTTCAGGCTGGCATAGACCTGGTGAAGGTAATAACCTGGGAGGGGCTCTGGAGACGTGGTTACAGATTGGTTAAGAGGAGGAGACATTTGGGATATGTGCGGTGGTCAGCTCCTCACAGCGGGAGGGAATGAGGACACGGACGTTCCACTCTGCTATGGGGCAGGGCCAGTGCCAGGGTGGGACTGAACAAATGACACTGGAGCATTTGTCCTGAGTCCTTGCAGTTCATACATTGTGGAGGGAAGGCATCAGAACTCATTCTCTGACTCTGAGAACTGCACTCTGGTGCCCAGGACTATGGAAATCTGCCCAACAGTTTGTATTATGGAAGTTTGTCCATTATTCAAATGGGAAGGACCTAAGGATCATTCTAGGGAGTGGCCTGACCTCTGAGCCCTGGTCCGCAGGGTCTACTCACCCTCCCCAATTTGTCCCCAGGACCCACACAGCATCATCTTCCTATGTGACCTCCACATCCACTTCCCAGCTGGAATCATCGATACCATCCGGAAGCACTGTGTAGAGGGCAAGATGGCCTTTGCCCCCATGGTGATGAGGCTGCACTGCGGGGCCACCCCCCAGTGGCCTGAGGGTGAGCTCTGCCCTGGGCTGGGGAGGGTAGGAAAGTCCTCTCTGGCCTTGGTTCTTCATCCCAGAGCTGGAAACAACCACGTCTGCCATGACAGCATCCCCACCCCCTGCCTGCTGCTTCTGCCCATTGGATGGTCCACCAGAGAGGTGCCTGAGGGCTGTGCTCATGGCCACAGCAGCGGCAATGATGAACATTTCCTCCCCATCTTCCTTTCTCCCTTCACCAGACGTTTACTGTGTGCCAGACTCTATGCCCTGTGCAGATGAAAAAAAATGGAAAGACAGGCTCCCTGCCTCTGGAGAGGGAAACAAATAAGGAAGGTGCACTGGGCTGTGCCTCCAGTGACTGCTGCTGTCAGATCCTGTTGTAGAGCCCATGGTCCTTCCCTTTTAGGACCGCTGCTTCCATTGGCCCCTGAACGTTAGCGTCGGGGGGCTTCCCCCCAGAACAGGCAAGGGACTTGTTCAAACGAGACAGCTTTCAGCCTCAGGCACCCCATCCTCTGTCTTTCAGAGAAGGCTCTGGGAATGCAGCCCAGAAGCCTTCATTGCTTCCTCCTGGCCCCTGGCTCATCTCACCGGGGGATTCTCGTCTGTCCACAGGCTACTGGGAGGTGAATGGGTTTGGACTGCTCGGCATCTACAAGTCAGACCTGGACAGAATTGGGGGCATGAACACCAAGGAGTTCCGAGATCGCTGGGGTGGGGAAGACTGGGAGCTGCTGGACAGGTGACTGGGAAAGGAGGGCATCTGAGGGACCTGCTGGGATCCCATCCCATCAGGTGCTCTGGGGAGGGAACAGGGCTAGACGGATGGTGTCCCGGCCCCCTGGGCTGCAGACTCCTGATATGCAGGTAAAGAGCACTGTACTCAAAGGAAGCCCCACCACTTACTGGGGGTCACATTACCTGCCTGGCCGAGACTCAGTTCTGTATGTATTAGAAGGGGGATGATACCGCCTCTGCCTGTGTCACAGGGTTGGCATGGAAATTAAAGCACATGGTATGCTGTCAGGGTAAAGCACAGCAAGGTGCTGTGGGAGAATATGGCTGCATTGTCCCGAATTGGAGCTCTCTTCCCCTCTGCCATTGCCTGGCTGGGAAGGCTGAGTCTGTGGGAATCGATAAGAGAGACAGGTGAAGGGGCAGGAAAGACTTGGGGGCTGACAAAAGAGGCAGTGTGGATCATTAAAGGGCAGCAAGATATCCAGGAGGTCCTGGTCCCTGGAAGCCCTGGGAGAAGGGAGTTTCAGGGAGGAGGAAAGAGTGGAAAGAAGGAGAAAGAAGAACCCCAGACAAGCTGCAGCCTTGGCAAGCAGGTGAGAAGAGGGTGCTGAAGCAGGAGCAGGCAGGCCGGGACCCCAAGTTGCAGGGGATCGTGGAGCGTGCTGGTGGTGAGGGAGTGGAGGCTGTATCAGTATGAGATTCCTCTGTCAAGAAATTTGCTTTAAAAAGAAAGAAAGAAAGAAAGAAAGAAAGAAAGAAAGAAAGAAAGAAAAATTTGTTGCCAAGAGAGGCTACTAGCCCAGTAGCTTAGTAGAGCATGCGGCTCTCGATCTCAGGGTTGTGAGTTCAGTCCCCATGTTGGGGGTAGAGATTATTTAATAAGTAAAAGTTTAAAAAGGAAAGAAAGAAATTTGTTGCCAAGGGAAGGGGAGGGAAAGAGGATGATACCTTGAGGTTTGGGCTGAAGGGGCAGGGGGCAGAGGAGGGAAAGGGCAGACAGCAAAGAAAGAAGGGACCAGTGTCTAGAGGATGTCACAGACAAAGTCAGGAGCCCTGGAAGGGTGGGGACACTTCTAAGAGACAGCCAGCCATCACTGGAGGCCTGTATTTGGCAGGTGATTTACATCAGTCCCTTGTTTGTTTGTCCCCAAACTTCTGTGAGGGGGTGTGGTTATCTCCATTTTCCAAACAAGAAAACAGCTTGAGGAGAAGTTAGTACCTGTCCTAAATCCCACAGCTAGGGAGTGTCTGAGGCTTAAAACTGGGTCTGTGTATGTTTTTTTTCCCTCGAGGGAGAAAAGAAAAGGGAGATATGCTGTATATACAGAAGTTGCAAAGGAGATAGTTTGAGGGAGCTCATATTAGATAACCCAGCTCTCACAAAACTAGGCCAAAGCAGATCCCAAAGTGGATGGAAGCCTAGTCTAGCGGTTACCTCCACCCTTGATCTCCCTGCCGGGCTGGGCAGATGCAGACTTCAGTACAGCCTTGCTGGAAGGACAGTCTCTCTGTGAGAGGGACCCCATGGGCTAAGCATATAGAAAAGCAATGGGGGAATCTGCTCCCTCTGCCTCCATCACATACATAATGTGTCCCCTGTAGGCTGAGCTCCTGGTGGTGGGCACGGGGTGTGTGCCAGGAGCTGTACTGAGCCCTTCTTCCCATCAGCTCTAGCCTTTACCACCAGCCTCCAATATGTGTGTGTGTGTGTGTGTGTGTGTGTGTGTGTGTATATGTATTGTATTTATCAGAAAATAACTTGCACAATATGAAATTGTGTTGTTCAAGAGTTGAGTGTATATTCTCCTCTTTTTTTTTTCTCTAATGTTTATTAATTTATTTTTGAGAGAGAGAAAGAGCGCAAGCAGGGGAGGGGCAGAGAGAAAGAGAGAGAGAGAGGGAGACAGAATCCAAAGCAGGCTCCAGGCTCTGAGTTGTCAGCTCAGAGCCCAACGTGGGGCTCGAACTCACAAACCATGAGATCATGACCTGAGCCGAGGTCGGAAGCTAACGGATTGAGCCACCTAGGTGCCTCATCATCCTCCTCTTTCTAGAGATTGGCAAACTGGGACTCTGGAAGGTGACGGGTTCACGGGCTTTCCATAGTAAGGAGCTGGAATTCAAACCCAGGCTGTCTGGCTCCAAAGCCCATGCTGTGTGCATGCCCTGTGGGGAGTAAACAGAGGGAGACAGAGACAGGGTCTGACATAGATGTATAGATGCGGGAGGGCGGGATCTTCAGGGGCCTGGGCCTCTCCCCAGCTGCCTCTTGCGCTTCTGTTGCTCACCCTGCCCCTCCCCTACTCAGGATCCTCCAAGCAGGCCTGGAAGTGGAACGTCTCTCCCTCAGGAATTTCTTCCATCACTTCCATTCCAAGCGAGGCATGTGGAACCGCCGCCAGATGAAGATGCCGTGATCCCGAAGGGTGGCCCACTGGACTGACTGCTTCCTGCTCCTTGACTTGTGCTCGCTCCCCAATGCCCCTACTCACTGTTGAGAAGGAGAGGGAAGGGGAGCAGAAGCCATGGCCGGGCCCCAAGAGGCCTCAGAGCTAACACCCTCATTCCCCTGAGAGCTGTCGCCTCACACAGACAGCTGCTGAGGCCCGTCTCTCTACCCTTGGGGCCTCTGAAGGGAGGACCTTGAGAGAGGGACCAGGAGGGGCCGTGCACTCAGTTGACAGAGATGGACCGGCTCCCAGGGAAGGCAGCACAGTTAAGGAAGGAAAGACCTGTTGGAGCAATGCCAACCTATCTGTGAGGTGCATTCCAGCATCCACCCACGCTCCTCCCAGGGAGTAGTGACCGTGCCCTGGAAACTCTTCTCTTGGACATACTTCATTGGGGTTTTTATTTTTCTAACAGAAAACCAAAACTAACTGTCCAGACCCAGCACTGACTGTGAGAGAGGGATGGAGTCGTGCATTTAGGGTACATTCCCCACTTGCATACCTCAGACCCACTCCTGTGTAGCGATGTGTCCCTTGGTCCTTGACCCGGCAGCTGATTTATAACCAGAGGAGTTCTCAGCTCTACCCCAGGCTCGTGCCTTCCAGAGACACGCACATCTCTCCCAGGTAGCCACTGAACAGCTGGCCACTGATTAGGGCATTAACCTTACCCCCCAGGCGGTGCTAACTTCAGACTGACAAGAACACAGAAGTGGCATCATCCTCGCGGTGCCCCAGTGGGGTTGGGATTCTGAGAACGGGTGGACAGCGGGCTTTCATTCCTCGGCATCTGGCATACAGGCCGTGCAGGACGGGCAAGGTGGGTGGAGAAGGCAGGAAGAGAAGCCCCTATCCCGACCCGCCTATAAGCATAAGCCTTGGGGAGACCATGAGCAGAGAGGAAAGAGGATGGGAATGTAAGCCGTGGACTCAGATGCGAAGAGGAGGTGGGCATCCAGCAGGACGGGAGGAAAAGGAAGTGGAAATCCTGAGTCCCCACGGCTCTGCTCCCCCACAGCCTTGCCCTCCTGCAGGGGGATCCCCAGCCCTGGCCTTGCTTGGAAGAAGAGGAAGGGGTGTGGGCAAGACAGAGGAACAGGGATCAGGGTAGTAAGGGGCAAGGCCACGGGTTGGGGGAGGTAAGGGCATCGCCCTGTGATCTCTTCCCCAGTTGGAGGGGAGTGGGGCCCAGAGGAACCGAAAAGTGAAGCGACCCTTTCTGGCACCTGATGATCACACACTTCTCTTGCACTAAAAATCCCCTGGGGCCTTTGGGGCTGGGTTTTTTTTTTTTTTGCAGCCGCTGCTGCCTCTGCCGCCGCTGCTGAATTGATGAACGGTGTGTGGGTGTGTCGGACACTTGCTGTGGAACTTCAGTGTCTGCTTAGGGAGGGGAACGCAGAGCTTGCCGCTGCTGGGAGGAAGCACTCCTAGCTGGTGCAACAGGGCCCAGGATGCCAGTCAGCGGAGCCCCACAGAGCTGTGCTGTGATAGAGTCCAAGTCACAGCATTTGGAGTTGCAGGGTCTACCCGGTGGGCCTTGCATTCACCAAGGGCACATGCTTGGCATCTAGGAGATTGGGGCCCGTTGAGAACCTCTGGAGGTTGAAGAGAATTCCCTGCCCCTCTCTAAGAAATCAGGAAGAACAAAGAGTTTCCAATTAATAGCCTGTGGCTGTTGGATGCCATAGCTGCCCCCTGGGCTATGGGTTTTCTCAGAGCCCGCTCAGGCTTACTGCCTTTGGGAAAGGACTTCAGGGAGTCGGTAAGAGCTATGGTTGGCTGGCTGGGGTGCCAGCTTTCTCTCTGGGGCCAGGGTCACCCTTGGGCATGGCACTGGAAGGCCTGATCCAACCCAAAGAGCTCTCCAACTTCCATTCTTTTGATGACGGGAGCAAGCCTAGCCTCCTAGGCCCTGCTCGCACACCTCTGACCCTGGCCAGTGCCTTGTGTTTGACTTTGTTACCTCCACACCATCTGCCTTAAGGGGGAGGGCCTGGTAGGCCCCTGCTCTGTAGGGAAATGTGTCGGGTGGGGGGAGGGAGTGGGATGGGGGGAAGGAAATTGTTAAATACAGCATCTTCTT
The DNA here is from genome assembly GCF_022079265.1 of Lynx rufus. Lineage (NCBI taxonomy): Eukaryota > Metazoa > Chordata > Mammalia > Carnivora > Felidae > Lynx > Lynx rufus. Next base: position 37,122,452 of record NW_025814889.1, on the reverse strand, counting down.
AGAAAACGAAGTGGCTCGTGTGTTTTTCCCCTTGCCCATCAAGATGGGAGAGGGGTGGGCTAAGAGGCCCGGGGTTCACATCTCTGTCCCTTAGTAGTCAGGCCTCTGATGGATGTGCCAAGGACCCTCCACACCACCCTCCATCCTTTACCATTAGTTGGGTGCCTGCTGTGTGGGGAACTGCATGGTTTACTCTGGAAGGGGCCGGCACTCTTCCTGCCTGCAGAGTTCACGGTCTGATAGCAGACTGGGCATTTTCTGCTCAGCAGATTTGTGGAGATTGTGGTTTCAGTGGGGAAATGCTGATGGACACCCTGGGTGAAGAAGGCTAGACATAGGGCCAGAATGGTTTGGTCAGCAGCAGAGAGAAGCCAAGATGTGACTTATTTTAAAGTAGCAGACAATCTAAAAATCATTTCTGTTTGAGCTACGGATGCCCTGTTGACATTTTATAGGTGCAAATTTACCTTTCTAGTTCTGTTTTGCATAGGCAAAGATCAAAATGAGTTTGTATGCCTTAAGTACATGCCTAAGAGAAAGTGCTAATTTGAAAGCTATGATAGGTTTATAACAAGTTCCCAAAAAAGGATTGCGCATACATGGATCAATCCAGAATTGACTAATCTGCCACTGATGTAGCAGGTGGTAATTAGCCCAAGGCAGGCGGGGCCAGGAAGGTTGACTCAGCAGAACCCAGAGGAGAGGGAGTGATTTAAAAGATTTTTCTCCCTCCGGACTTAGGTTTGCTCCTTCAAGCTCTTTCCAGTTGCTGGAGAGGGCATCCAGAGACCAGCCCAATGCATAAAGACTGACTCATAGTGGATTTGCAGAAAACTTTATAGATAGAAATCATTCCATTTTACAGAAAGGGAAAACTGAGGCCTGGAGCAGAGGAAATGGATGGGGCAGAGGGGAAGGAATGAGGTGGAGTAAGAACCAGAGTCCTGAAGCTGGGCGGGCTTGACCTTAGATAGACATGTCTTAGATTCTGGAGATGCTACTAGAAAGACTGGCAGTACCCCAGTCTGAGTTCAGGACTCCAGACCAAGATGGGATTCACTTAGACCAGTAAAATAGTACATCTTATTTCAGATGCTGTGGGTAGGGATCAAGGGCATCTACACAGCCCTTTTTGGAGCTCTCCCAGGGGCTGTGGAAAGTGCCCATCAGCCTAACAGATCAGGGAGGAAAGGTGGAAGCAGTTCCAGACTCAGGACCTGTAGGGGAAGCAGAGAAGAGGCAGTGAGGAGGGCAGGCAGTGAGGAGGGCAATGGCCCTCAGACTTTAATGCACACACAATTCCCCTGGCAGCCTTTTGAAAATGCAGATGCCCATTCGGTAGATCTGGAGTGGGGCCGGACAGTCTACATTTCCTGCAAGCTTCGGTGTTTTTGCTGCTGGTCCAGGGACTACAGTTTGAGTAGCAAGGACTGCTGGGCAGCGCCAAGGAGGAATCCCTACTGCATCTTCCCTCTTGCCAGAGGGGCAGAGCCAAGCACTAACCACACTGGCTATAGAAAAACCCATCCCAGGCTATAGAAAAGCTCAAGCTTAATTGCCGAGGAAGAGTCACCTGTTAACAGCACGTGGGGACTTTCTGGGCCCAGATCCAAGCTCTTCTCTAAGATCCCCTCCTTGCCTCAGATCTCTTTCCCCTTTTGCTTGCAAAGATGTCACTTTACCCCAAACGCCCAGAGCTGAGAAAAGGGTCATTTGGCGACTTTCCATCCTCCCTCACCTGGGTCCCAGGCTGTGTTCAGAGGGGATTCCTTGAGGTCCTGGAGGCCAGGAAGCCTGTCTTCTGTGCCCCGAAGGCTGTAATGAAGACGTTGATGATGACAGTGATGAAGACCAGGGTGGTGGCGGCGTTGTTGAGCTGGTTGAGCTGCCATTGCTTTTCTACTTCATTGAGGTTCAGCCGCGCTGTGGACAAGGGTGGGAGGAGTGGGAAGGGAGGGTCAGGGTGGGGCCACAGCCTCAAACTTCCCTCACCGCATCCACTAGAGGTCAGAGAAAGTCTGGCACCTCAGAGACCTGCGTGGCAGAAAGCAAGGGAGGTGGTAGTCATTGCATTAAGCTGCCTTCTCCCTCACTGCCCAGTGCATGGGGCATCCACACGGTACTTAATGGAATAGGGATTTGGGAAATTATCCTGGGTCATAAGAGTGGGGATGGGTGCTCACACAAAAGGCAGTAGGGACCTCTGCTACAAGTAAGTGAAGGTATTGTGGAGTGACCCCTATGTGTGATACCAGGAGGTAGGATAGGGAGCCTGCTCTCACTGTGGAGGAGTTGTTACTTGGGCGGTTGTCATGCGGAGGGCTACCACCAGGTTAGTGTAAGGCTGAGAAACTGGCATGTGCAAATGCGGGGTGGCGCCGGGAAGCCGGTGGGGCTTTTCTTTCCACTAGGGGGCGCCAAGGCCGAGTCCAGGCCTGGGCTCCTCACCGATGACCACAAGCAGGATGCCAATGACCACGAGCAGGAGCAGAGAGATGCTGATGAGGGTGACAAGGGTGGTGTAGTAGTGGGCGGACGGCCCCTGCTCCAGCACCGCTTTCAGTCGCGTGGCGTTGGACACGAAGAGGGCCACGTCCAGCATGCTCTCGGCCACGCTCTTCTTGGTGGCGTAGTGGTTCAGGTTGATGGGCTGGCTGCCCCTGGGGTTGGGGTTCCCAGGCTGTAAGGGAGAAAGCACAGGCTTACCTTGAAGGCTCCCGAAAGGGAAGCAGTTGAGAGACTGCAAAGAGGTTTTAAAGCTCTCCTGTAACCTGGTGGTAAACCGAGAGCAAGCAGTACCCTTCTCAGTTTTATGGCCTGAAAGAATAAAGAGTTGGACTAGAAAGCCCTTACAGACTTTTGAACTTGGAAATGATGGAATGTTGTCATTTATGTTTCCCCAGGGTCACCGTTCCCTCACACGGCAGGGGGAGGGGAGGGCCTCAGCCCCTTGTGAGATGCACCAACCTCATTTCATTCTCTGTGTTGCCTGGGCCCAGCCTGGCCTTGGGCCGCTCTCTTTTCCTCTGAAAGGAGAGCATCTCAGAACACAATAGGAGGAGCTCTGAGACTTGGGGGGAATAGGAAGGGCACCTCATCTCCCAGAATGATGTGGCCCTGAGGCGGGGTGCACAGCTTAGCAAATGTGTCAGGAGCCGTATTTGGATCCCACTCAACAGAGTGGCCAAGAGCCCTGAGGCCACAGCCATGCACATCAGAATGCATGCCTGTATGCACACAGCGATACATGCTAGTGTTTTGGGTTTTTTGGCTAGGATTTATTGACATATAATTTACATTTGATTTGATTTTGAAATATAAAACAAAGCTCTTATTCTCAGGAAGTCACTAACTCCGAAAGATGGAGTGACAACATAGGGCTTAGGGAGCAGGCCTCTGGTTTGGGCCCAGAAATTCAGACTGGATGCTGCAGGCAGAGTCCGCAATCAGGAGAACTTGGGTGTGTTTTAGGGAGATAAATTTAGGAGTGGTGTTTGGAATGCATGGGCCCAGGTGGGTCCAGAAGCAGGGAGATCCACTGAAAGACTATGGTCTGATTTAGGATCAGGGTGACAAGGAACTGTAGGAGAGTAAGTGAGAAAGGAGAGGAAGGCAGAACTTTGAAAGATGTGACAGCCTGGAAGGAGGGTGGACCTAACCCTGCAGATGACCACAGAGGTTTTCTATTGAGTGGGTGGGTGGGCGGATGGAAGGATGGATGGGGCAGGTCTCAGAGGGTTCTGGATGCTCCTTCTGGATGTTGGGCTTATCCAGAGCCAGCTGGCCTGGTTGGTTGGGGCTAGGGATGCCAAGGCCAGTGCCCCACAAAGGCCTCAAAGCTACAGCCCATGGTTCTAGCCCATTTGGTAAAGGTTTGTCCCGGGTACAATGGACACTTATTAAATGACAGAGTCTATGGAGCAGCCCCCAGGCCTCTCCACGGTTGGAAGGGCTCTGACTAGGGAACAACTGTGAGCAGGGCTTCCCTGCCCATGGAGTCTCCTGTTGGTCATCCCCACTCCTCCTGTCCTTGTCCCTCCCTCCAGTTTCCCCCATAGCTTGACACTTTCTACTCCCTCCAAACCCAGCTCTCAGTTCAAGATCTGATAAACCCTGAAATTACTGTGAAAGCATCTAAGGAGACCCCTCTCTTAAAATTTGCATATTAACAGTGGACAAAACCTTAAACCCAAAGCTCTAGTGTTGTGTTCAGAGCATTGCCCAAATACTGTGTGAGGGGCTGGGGGACAGAAGGGGCTGTTTGCTTGGGGACACAAAGATCTTCCCAAGCTTTAACAAAAAATATTGCTATCTATAAGTTTTAATAGAGCCAGCTGGCTTCTGTTGTTCAATGGCTCTACGAAAGCCATTGTTGGGGCACCTGGGTGGCTCAGCTGGTTAAGTGTCCGACTTTGTCTCAGGTCATAATCTCAAAGTTCGTGGGTTTGAGCCCCTACACTGGGCTCTGTAATGACAGCTCAGAGCCTGGAGCCTGCTTCAGATTCTGTGTCTCCTTCTCTCTCTGCCCTTCCCCTGCTCACGCTCTGTCTCTGTCTCTCTTTTTCTTTCTCAAAAATGAACATTAAAAAATATATATTTACAAAAAAAGGAAGAAAAAAGCCATTGTTTCACAGAGGGTACAGTCCTATCTTTCCCTCTTTGATTTAGGGCCTGCTTCTATTTTGGTTTGTGCTGATTCAGGGCTACTTTCTAGCTAAGGATGTTTTTTCAGTGTCTGGTTTGGTGGCTGTGGGCATGTCTGCAGAGTGCCCCCTCTGAGCCCCAGAAGGCTCCAGATCTCCAGAATGTCCACATGGTGGCACACAAGGTCCAAAGAAATGACTGGGACGGGCGCCAGGATGGTGTTTCTCCCCCGAGGGATCCATGGGCAGGACAGGATAGGACTGGCCTGAAACCTGGACCCCTCAGAGGCCCAGCACAGGGAGCCGGGTTCACAAGCCAACCTAAAACCCACCAAACACGTGTCAAATGAGAGCCAAGAAAAAAACAATACTGACGGGGCCCAGGGTGGGGTGGGGAGAAAATAGAGGGAGGGGCCCTGGGAGAGGGGCCTCCAGCCCAGCCTGCAGCCTGGGGGATGGTGTTAGAAGGGAGATGATTTGAGACTCTGCAAGAAGTTGCTTTGAAAGGGGTCCCCTCACGGAAGCATCTTTCAAAAGCAGGGCAAAGGTTTTCTTAATCCTTCTTGGACAGTTTAGGTGCAGAGGCAGAGGGATGGATGAAACGACCTGAGAGCCCTCCCTTACAGCTTGAAGACTCAATCGGATGGACCCCTAAATCCCGCAGGATGCCACCCTTTTTACCCACAGCCCAGAGACTAGGAGCAACCCAAGGAAGGGCCAGGATTAAAGAGGAGGTTGGGGGTGGGGTGGAGCGGCCCACGCTCAGGCCCTAGGAGCTGGCCCTTTAAGGCCAGGCCCAGGCTGGCTGGGAACAAAGGCCCGGGAATGTGGGCTGGGCTGGCGTGCACAGCCACCCAGCATGAGTCATTTATATTTCTTGGGACTTGGGAATCGCTGGATCTGGTCGGCTCCCTCCGCTGGCCTTGGCGCTAGCCCCCTCCCAGGGCTGCCCCTGCCCCCTGCTGCAGCCTGCAAGGCCAGTCTGCCAGAGCCTCCCCTCTCCTCAAACCCACATGCTCTCACTCCAGCTCCTGGCCCCTTTCATCTGGCTCCTCAGAGCAGGGGCTGCAGGGTTAGGACTCTCAGCCTTTGGGCCCACCTCTGTCTCTGGGCTTGGCACTTTAGGCCTCAGTTTCCAAATCTATGCAAGAGAAGGAAAATCCCATCTCTGGAGGGGTGGAGGCTATGGAGAGACAGAATGAGACTTTGTTTCTCCCCAGAGAAAGAGAACTACTCCAAGCTCTTCTCCTGTTTCCCCTCAGTCAGATCTTTCAGTGACACTGTCTCCCAGTGGCATCTGTCTTATTCCATCCTACCCCCCTCAACCCCTCCACTTTTACTTGAAGAAAGCAGGAAGCCGAACCAGAGATTCCAGAATCCCTATTTAAAATGCATATACCCTGAGCGCCTGGGTGGCTCAGTTTGTTAAAATGTATATACCCATGGGAAAGGTAACCCGTCAAAATCATGCCAGCCAATGGCCCCTGAAACCCAGAAGGGGAATTTGACTGTTATGAAGTTGGAGCAGGGGGGCATCAGGGCAGATGGGAATACATCCAGAGTCCCATTATGGGGTGTCATGGGGGTTCTGGACAACAAGAGGGGCATGATTGTGTTGGCTGGGGTGGGGTGATGCAGGGGGGTTGGAGATCCATTCCTTGTTTCCCCAGCTTGCCCCACTCCTGGGCCTGCCCCAGTACAATAATTTCCTCTCTCTTCCTTGTCCTTTCCCCTTGTTCCAACTCAGACTTCCCTGTCACCCTGTTTGTCTTGCCAGGTCCCAGCTCCCCAGGCTCTGTGGATTCCATCCCTGGAAGTCATGGATTGCTCCATTGTTCTGCCAGGCAATTATGTATCCCTTCATCCTTGTTGGCGTATATTTTTGTTTCTTTACAAAACTTGAGTTGGATAGGAAAGGAATGCCTCTTTTAACAGAAAAGTAAACACATTTTTACGTTGCTAATTGATATTATGGTCAGTGGGGACCACAAGGCTCCAAGAGATCATTCTGTCCTTTCATGGAAACCAGATTTCAAAGGGGTAAGTAACTGTCCTACCACAAAGCCATGGAATCTGCCACTCAGAATGTTTAGGACCTGGAGCCTGAGGCAGGGAGTGAGTACCCTGTGGAGAAGGAGCAGGCTGAGGGGTAGGGGTTTGTGGCAGCCAGGACAGGATCACAGAGGGCACCCTGGACCTGGGTTCAAATCCTGGGTCTGCTACAAGCTCTAGAGGTATGAGCAAGCCTGTAGCCACCACTGGGCTGCTTTTCTTATCTGTGAAATGAGGAGGGTTAGAATAAATGATTTCTTGGGTCCCTCTGAACACAGAGTGATACAGGTGTGGGGAGGCCCCTGTGTCTAAATAGAGAGTCTCAGGGGTTGAGGACATTTGTCTGAGAGAAGCAGAGGTCAGGCAGCTGTGGAGCAAGGCCCAGAAGCAGATCCAGTGAGCCACTTTGCCCAAGACAGTTCAAGGGCATTGGTGACCCTGCAGTGAGTCATTACTGTCAGCCCTGAGAAAAGCCATATGGCAGTCTCCCCGTGTATAAACTCAGGCTCAAGGTTACAGACAAAATAGGCCCGTGCCTTGTTGGCCTTTCTGTTGGTCTCAAAATGACTATCCAGAAAATCCAGGCCTCTCCCAAAAAGAAAATGGGGATGAGCCAGGCTGTTGGGAGACTCCTTTGGGAAAAAGGGTGGATCCCAGCTCAGGAAGAATTATTTGCTCAAACATATGGATTTGGGTGACCTACTATGTCAATTTGCTCTTAATTAGGTGCCTGAGATCCCTAATCCCGTCAGAATTAAGTTTGAACGGATGCCTGGGTCTGACTTAACTGTGCACAAACTCAGTACCCTGGGAATCATAGGTCCCACTTACAGAGTGCATACTTTGTGCCTGGCCCAGGGTTAAACATGGGACCTGAGTCATCTCAGTGAGTCTTCACAAGAACCCTGTGAAATTGGTAAGGGCATGATCATTGTAGTTGGAAAAGTGGAGGCTCAGAGAACCTAAGTAACTTGTACAAGCTCACACAGCACAGGTTTTTATCCCAATTTTCTTTCTCTTTTTTATTAAAAAAATTTTTTAACGTTTGTTTATTATTATTATTATTATTTTATTTATTTTTGGGACAGACAGAGACAGAGCATGAACGGGGGAGGGGCAGAGAGAGAGGGAGACACAGAATCGGAAACAGGCTCCAGGCTCCGAGCCATCAGCCCAGAGCCTGACGCAGGGCTCGAACTCACGGACCGCGAGATCGTGACCTGGCTGAAGTCGGACGCTTAACCGACTGCGCCACCCAGGCGCCCCATGTTTGTTTATTGAGAGACAGAACATGAGGATGAGCATGGGAGGGGTAGAGCGAGGAGGAGACACAGAATCCGAAGCAGGATCCAGGCTCTGAGCTGTTAGCACAGAGCCCGATGCGGGGCTCAAACCCACAAACCATGAGATCATGACCTGAGCCGAAGTCGGACACTTAACCGACTGAGCCACCCAGGCGCCCCATCCCGATTTTCTATATGCCTGAGCCTACAAGGTTAATCCTTACTCTACCACCTCCCAGAAATTGAAGGCATACTCCCTGCCTCCAAGGAGTTTAGGATGGAAAGATAAACGTATGTGGACTAAGATTAAAGAAGACAATTAGTCCCCAAGGATACATATGCATAACTCCTAAGAGGAGGTAAAACACCTGTAGCAGTGAAACTTGCCTCACGCTTTCCTGAATCTACAGTGTCCCTGAGCCCCTGCACCAGGTGGCAGAAAGGGCACTAGTCCTAAAGTCAAAAGGCTTGGGTTCCAACTGGCAAGAGGTGACCCAGGCGTCTGTGAAGATAAGGTTGACAGAGACTTTTATCCATACCTTTTGAATTTTGAACCATTTGAATGTTTGAACTATCTAAATAATAATAATACTAAATTTAAAACAAAAGCAAACACTCACTATAACAAGACCAATGGCTAAAACAAAGTAGAATATATAACTTCATCATACCCAGGCCTTAGCTTCTCCATCTGTGGAATGGGAGGAGTACCTGCCCTGGTTAGCACAAAGCTGCTGTTAAACAGATCGATGAGATAAAGCAGGTGAATGAGCTTTGAAAAGTATAAAGTATTCAAACAGATATGAGAGAAGCATCTCTCCCACTCAGGATTAGACTTGGCACCTGTGGGCCTAGGGCATGTTTTAAATAATATGCTGTGACTCAGGGCCTGTCCCAGCCCAGATTTCAAAGGCACCATTAGTCTTTCCAGCAAACCCTGTGGTCATCGAAATACTTCTCTGTCCATTTCGACAACACCTGTTCTCACCCCTGCGAGTCTCACCTTCCAGCTGCACCAGGCCCATCTGCCAGGAAGAGACATTCTTGGGGCACCTGGGTGGCTCTGTCAGCTCAGAGCCTGGGGCCTGCTTAGGATTCTGTGTCTCCCTCTCTCTCTGCCCCTCCTCCACTTGTGCGCACGCTCTCTTGCTCTCTCTCTCAAAAATAAATAAACATTAAAAAAAAAAAAAAAAAGAAAGGAAGGGAAATTCTCAGACAAGCCCCCCTACACCGGGCCTGGGGTCTCTGCCAGGCCTCGGTGCTACAGGTGCTCAGCTGGCCTGCATATACCCCTCTCTCTAGCCTGGTGCACTGCTCCTCCTTTCACCCCTGGGAGGGGGCAGAGAGCTAACCCTTACTTATTACCGCTCGGCCTGTGCCAGGCACAGTGATGCTCAGCAGCCCTGGGCCACACCAGATTACTCACTGTTCCCTGAACACACCCCACCCTTCTCGGCCTGCTCCTGCTCAGCTCCAGGACTTAAGGCCTTTCTTTCCCATGCCCTCCCCACCCTCCCAAGCCTCTCATCCTTTCTAGAACCTGTCCCTAGGCACGCTCTGCCCAGACTCTGTGCAAAGGCTGCTGTGCTCCATACTGGCCTCAGGCTTTGCTTAGACCTCTCTAGACGGCTCCTCTGGCTGCCCGTTTTAAGGCAAGGATTGCATCTTCAGTATACCTGCGTCCCCTCGGTACCTGGGTCCCCTGGGTGCCTAGCTTGGTGACTTGCCCATGTTACATGCGCAATAAGCGATGATAACATTGAATTTTTTATTTGAGTTTTTTTCCAAAAAGGCAAAACAAAGCATCTTTGAGGGTGGGATTCATACACAATGTCTTCTGGGTGAGGGGAGTAGTGTTTAGACAGTGAATCTGCCTTTAAAATAAAAGTCCCTGGGGACACCTGGGTGGCTCAGTCGGTTAAGGGTCTGACCCTTGATCTTGGCTCAGGTCATAATCTTGTGGTTTGTGAGATCGAGCCCTGTGTTGGGCTGATAGCACAGAGCCTGCTTGGGATTCTCTCTCCCTATCTCTCTGCGCACTGCCCCCCCTCATCCGGCTCAAAATAAGTAAACTTAAAAAAAAAAAAAAAAAGCCCCTTATCCAAGGATAGCCCTTTCCCCACTGGTATCCCGCCTCAGGGAGTGAATGACTCAGATTGGAAACTGCCACTGATATTCAGGCCAAAACCTGCAAAGGCCCAGACCCCTGAGGCCCGGTCTGGGGCTAGCGCTCTGACTGCCTGCTTCCCGGTGCCAAGAGCAGTGGATCTCTTAAAAATCAACAGTCTCTAAACCACCTCGGGTGGGGTGTATTTTGCGTGCTATTCCGGTAATAGTAATACCCAACTGACCCAGAAATCTTCTCCAAGCCTTGGGCGCAGTCTTGCTGAGAAGCTCCAGCCCTTGGCCCAGGCTGCAGACCCGGGCTTTAGAGCTGGAACACTGAGCACGTGGGGAGAAACCTCCCCCTGGGAAGGTCTGCAATGTCACTGTTCTCCACCAGGGGGCTGCTCCGGGAAACAACAAGGCAAGCCCGCCTTAGCTCCACCTGCCAGGGGTCAGGAACCCAAGTGCTTTTGATCCCATTGTGAGGCAGGAGGTGACAGGGTTGCTTTCTAACAAAAGAGGGCTATATAAAAAAGGAAGAGAGTGTGCAGGGAGGGACAGGAAGATATAGGGGTTGCAATAGGAACCCCATGGGGCCTGTTTGCTTTTTCTTAGGAAGCATTTTCCACCTCCCCTGCAAGAGGTCACCTTGTCAATGGCTTTCAGGAAACACTGTCATCTCAGGTCCAAAGTTAATCATGGATTGGCTACATAGAAATTTCCAAAGAATTTTTCTGCTGTCTCCCAATACCCTAAGCAAGAGTACTTTCTAAATAAGCACTTTGCTCTGAGGCTCCCAGACCCATCTGGCATTTGCTCCAGGCCCCACTTTGACCTTGGGGTTCTCAGCAGCATTCCCCAGGCTCACCCCACCCATCTCCACTCATTGTGATCCTCCTCATCTTGCAAAGGCCAACAGATTTGGCTAAAATTGGAACAATAACACTTAATGGTAATACTGTATGCCAGACACAACCCCCACGAAGTGGCTACCAACAGTCCCATTTTACAAGTGAAGTCATTGAGGCTCAAAGAGACCATCTGCCCAAAGCCACCTGATACTACGGGATGGTCTCAATGTCAGAATCCTAAACTATATTCTTCCTTCTATACCGGTGGTTCTTAAAAGGTGGTGCCTGAGGAAGCTGTAGCAGCAATAGAACTTGTCAGAAATGCAAGTTGTCAGAGTCCACCCCACACCTACTGAATCAGAAACTCAGGGTAGAAACCAGCGATCTTTGTTTTCAAGTGATTCTCATGCGAGCTCAAGTGTGAGGCCCTTTGGTCTACACTGTGCTGCCGAATGGCAACGGCTAGTGTTTACTGTCTTCTAGGCTTAGGGCCCGACATTTTCATGTTGATTTTGTCGCTGAATTCTTTTAACAACACCTGTTTTATAGATGAGAACATTGGGATTCAGGACAATTCAGTAATTTTGCCCAGGACCACCCAGCTGTTAAATATCAGAGCTGGGATTTGAACCCAGGCAGGCTCTGGAGCCTGTGCACTTGACCACTACACCATACAGTCCCTAGAAGCATAGGGCATTGCAACCCTCTCAAGAGTGGACACTAGTCTAAAGTATGTATAAGTAGCACATTTAAATCTTTCCTCTGAATATGAATAAATCAAAATCTGTATTTCACACCAGCAGCCAGCATACTCCACCAGTTCCTTCCTGCCCAGTGTCCAGTGCTGCCTCGCACTACTGATCACGTGCCTGTTTACAGGGCTCTGATACATTTACCCTTAGATTCTCTTTATGGCTTGACTCAGGAACCTTTACTGAGCCTCTCTTGGTCTTGTAGAACCTTCGATTTTGTGGTGGAAACTAAATCCAGATAGGAGGCCTGCACACAGGTAGGTGAAAATGACTTTCAGAACAATTAATCATAAGGTAAAATATCAACATTCCACATGACAGTGCATATGAGTTTTGTATGTCCCCACTAGATCGCACGCTTCCAAAAGGCGGGGATGGTTTCCTTGGGATTTCAGGCAATTAGACTAAGAAGCAGTGAGAGCTGTGCCCACAGTGTCTGGCGACAGTCCAGGTGAAAAGACCTCATGAAGCAGATCATATCTGACAGTGAGGTGGGAAAAGGGAAGCTGGTGCATTTCCCACCCCACCCAGGCCTATGGAGGGAGCCTGCCAAGATTCCTACTTGATTCAGTTCAACAAACATGTTTTCAGCCCCTACCCTGTGCTAGGCATCTAGGATACAACAGAGATCCCTGCCTTCCCCATAGCCCTGTTCTCCTAATCCCCTGAAATGACAAGGCTTAGCAGAGACTACAGTGTATCAAGGGGGAAGCCAGGAGATAAAAAGACTTTTTCAATCCCACCCCAGCAGATAAACGTCATGGGAACAAGGACTTTATCTGTCTTGTTCACTGCTGTGTCCCAGAGCCTGGCACCTAGCCCGGCATGCTGAATGAACTAATGATGCATTTGTCACCCTGTATTCATTTGGATGGGGCTTAAGAGGCAGAACCATGGTGAGCTGTGCTCCACAGGTCTCTTATATAGAGCTCCTTACATGGGCATGTGACTTCTGTGTGCACATGTGTGTGTGTGTGTGTGTGTGTGTGTACTGTCCCTGTGGTCGCAGTGTCTGGGTCCTGGCATACATGAAACAGGCTGCAGGTGAGGAAGCAATGCTGTTATGCTCACTGCAGCTCCAGAGGCATGTAGGATGGAGATAGAGAGGAGTTCCCGGAGCAGAGTCTCAGGGACCACAGCCAGGGTGGAAACTGCCATCAAGGGTCGGCCAGCCCTGAGTCCCTGCCCCAGTGGCTTCAGCCAGTCCAAAGAGGTCTCAGCCTTCTGCCAGCCAGCCTGCCAGGATAGCTGCAAGCTGAGCCCTAAGAGTCCCTCTCTGCCCAGCAGTCCCCACCTGGCTTCTCACACCTGCTCTCTCTTCCTTCTTCAGCATTCAAATGTGGAAGTAAGGTGCACAATCACACATTCTCCCAGGCCAGCTCCTGCACTCTGAGCAACAGATCTGATGCCATGGCCAGGGTCTGGGGAGATGAAGGTTGAGTGAAGGGTCGGCATTGTGCTGGGATCTGAACTGAGCCTGGCTGCCATTTCTTCTCTCAGGCAGGTCGTGCAAACTCACTGCTTCTCAGCTTCCTCCTTTGTAAAAGGAGAGGGTACCACCCCTCCCCCTCACAGTGGGGAACTAGTGTATGGTCCAGGCCACATACATGAAAGGGATGACCGTCTGCCAAACTCTGCCAAACCGTTGGCAAAAATGTCCAGTGGGTGCAGGCCAGTTCTTACCCAGCCCCCAGGTTTTCTCTAGAACTAGATCCACCGTGGGTGCTGAACATGTTAAACAGCCCAAACTCTAAATTCTTCCACATGTACAGCTTCTCTTTTAGTAGCTGCATTTATTCAGAACTCGCCCTGTTCTGGGCACTCTTCTAAGTGTTTTCATGAATTTTCTCACTTCTTATAGATACCTTCCAGGAGAAGCACAGGTTCAGAGGGGTTAAGTAACACGTGTGAGGTCACACAGCTAGAGATGGGCGAGTCAAAATTTGAACCCAGCTTTGTCTGAGGCCAGAGCTCAAACTCTTAACAACTGTGTTGTTCTGTAAGCCTCTGTTTAGCTTTTGAAGGCCAGATCTCTGAGGACATCTTTCTTCTAGTGCCTGACACAGTATCTGACCAGTAGTGTGTGCTCAGGAAAGAAAGAAGGAGAGAGGGAGGAGGGAGGGAGGGATTGGAGGAGGAAAGAAGGCAGGAAGGCCAGGTAGTCCTGCCCTGAGCCTGGCTGGAAGGACCCTTTCTACAGCTTGGGGCAATGCCCCAGGGCAGCGAGGCAGTTGCTGGGTCACTGCTGTGTCCTCACTCCCTTTCTAAAAACACAAAAAACGCAGCCCTTCAAGGCTACTCAACAGATACCTAGTTGCTCTCTGGGGTCAGTCGTATACAGCTCAATCCCGCCACCTGGCACCGGCTCCCTCTGGGCCCCCCTGCCCGACAGCCGACCCCTGGCATCCCTGTGACTGTTTACTGCAAGGCAAAGTCCAGTTTTGCAGAGGTAGGAGCTCTGGAACAGCAGCCAGGCCCAACCCGGCCTGGCCTCACCCATGTTGGACTGTGGGGCACCCAGGAGAATTTTGGGGTCTTTTCCCCTAAGCCCAATCCGAGCAAACAATTCCTACCGCCATCAAATAGAAGCAACCAATCTCTCTGGTCCCTGAGGAGTTTAAGCAGCAGCTGGTTCCAGATATAGACACTGGCCTAAGAGGACACCTGGAGTCAAGCTTTAGCACTACCCACTGTGACCTGGGACCTCTGTTAGCCACCTATTAAAAATGGGAATCACATGATTATGAAACAGTGCTGGAATTATCCTATTTTTTTTTAAGTTTATTTATTTTTGAGACAGAGAGAGACAGAGCATGAACGGGGAGGGGCAGAGAGAGAGGGAGACACAGAATCAGAAGCAGGCTCCAGGCTTTGAGCCATCAGCCCAGAGCCCGACACGGGGCTCAAACTCACAGACCGCAAGATCGTGACCTGAGCTGAAGTCAGACGCCCAACCGACTGAGCCACCCAGGCACCCCTGGAATTATCTTATTTTAAAAAATATATGTTTATACGTGTAGATACATCTGAGGGGCTATGGACTAAAATATTAACAGTATCATCTCTAGGTACTAGAATCTGAGGTATTCTTTTCCTTTTTGCTCAATCTGTATTTTCTTATTTTTCCTCAATGAGCATAACACAGTAAAAGGAAAAATGTTAAAACAAATACATAATTGGTATTTAAGTATTTTTCCTGACTTACAGGACAGTTTGAGAATAATATGTGTAAAAGTGGCTTGCAAACTTTGAGGTGCTTTGCAAGTGTCAGGGGTTCTTAATATAATTGCACCTGAGGGCATTTGAAACTGCGGGGATGGTGGGTAAGGAGTAATTCCTTTCCACCTCCATGCCAGGAAACCCTGTAACTGAGCAGTACCATGCTGGACCTCGTTGGTTCTATGGTTGTACCCTCACTGAGTAGGAAAAGGAGACTGTGATCGTCCATGTGACTCCTTAGCTGGGGCAAGGGAAGGCCCATATGGTGCAACTGCCTGGCCTGCTCCCTGAATGAGTCAGCAGCATTGATTGAACACCCACTGTGTGCACTGCCCTGTACTCTGAACTGAGAAGATAGTTCTATTTGCTTTCCAGTCAGTCAACAAACATTTATTAAGCATCTATCTATCTTGGGCAAGTCAAAGCACAGAGGGCATAGTGTGGAGATGAATCCTTCAGACAGGGAATTTGTGATGAATTATAGAAAGGGATGGGTGCCATGTGATAAAGTGGGAAAATAAGAGAGCATCCATTGTGGAGGTCAGAGGAGACTTCATGGCTTCCATGTCATCTCATCTGGACCTTGAAGGAAGAATCCTTCAGAATGTTCTTTCTCTGGTAATCACAGAGCCTGTCTTAGGAACCAGTACCCTAAGGGGACAGACTGCTAGAACACATGATAAAAGGTTTCCAAACGGGTATAATGTAACCTCCAGTAATTTGCGGGGCCCACCCAGTACAGAATAGATACGTGGAGTCCCCAGTTCAAAATTATTGAGAATTTCAAGATGGCGATAGCAGAGCATTAGACCAAGTGGAGACCCTCCATGGTGCTGGGTCCTCTGAGCAGGTCCTGTGAAGCCAGACCAATCTCCTAGTAAGCATAGGAGAAAAGGATGAGAGATCTCTTGTTGCCATGAGGACCACAGGCCTTGGGAAACCCAGTGACTTCTTCACTGTTTGCATCTTAGGTCAAGGTTAGCTCCTAGAAAGTGAGAGAACCTAGCCTGATCTGGTTCTGTACTTACCTCTTCCCTTTGGTGGCCTCTTAAATAATGGTGCCAAAAAGGCCAAGGACTGTTGGCTCCTTTCCCAAGGGCCAGGACTGGGGAGCAGCAAAGAACACAAATTCAGATGCCTTCAGTGGTAGAAGTGGTGGGAGAGGCTTCTCACTGGGAAGTGCCAGCCCCACCTAAAGACATTCACCTTCAAACCATGTACATGTCTGTCTGCCAACAGGACATCAGTTCAGCCCTATGGCCAGCCCTCTCATTTTACAAATGGGGAAACCGAGGACCGGAGCAGGCCAGGGATTTGTCCAAGGCCACACAACGAGACAGTGCTGAAAGCAGAACGCAGGTTTCCAAAACTCCCACCAAGTGCTCTTTGCCTAACAGGTGTCTTTCAGTGCCCTGTGCACAGGACTGTAAGATTGCAGGGTGCTGCCCTCTGCAGTGGTCTTCAGACTTCCAGGACCCTGCTGTCTTGAGAGAACCACTACCACCCAGGGGAAGACACAGTTTCCAGTGGTTTCCAAATGGGCTCTAGTGGTGTGCAGAGGAGCTGAGGTCTGGCTGGAAGATGCTCACCTGCCCCATCTCTAAGCCATTAACTCTTACCCATGGGCAGATGGGAGAATTGCCAGAGATGGAGAGGGGCCTATACTCATGCCTGGGGAAAACAAGGCCAAAGGGACACAGTAGGTACGCAGGGGCAAATTCTAACCCTGCTACAAATAACCTGTCAGGGGAGGAGGCTCAGACCTGCCTGTGGAGTATCTTTGCCAGGGTTAAAGGGCATTAGAGTAGAGTCTTGATCTGGGTCAACACAAAGACTAGGAGAGGCAGGAATCAAGACTCAGGAAAGCAGGGCAGGCTGTGAACATGGAGGTTGGGATCCAGCTGGAAGCTGTCCCCTCTGCAGGAAGCAGGTGCAAGAGCCCCAGGGAACACAGGCTGAACCCACAGTGAAGCCCCTAAGGCAGGAACAACTCCCATTATTAATTAGCAGCACAAAGTACCCTGAGGGTGTCAAATATGTACATTGTACAGGACAGAATGTTTACACATGTGTGATCTTATAGAATTTCCATAGCTGCCTAAGGGCATAAGCTGAGGCTGTACATTAAGGACAAGGAAAATGAGCCCCAGAGGAGTAAAGCCACTTTCTTAAGGCTATCTGATTAAGAAAGTTCTAGAACTGGGACAGGAAGTCTTAGTCGGATGCTCTGTGATCCAGCCTCTGGCTACTCTCCATCTCACCACCTCTTTCCAATGCTAGAGTATGTCCTCCCTGCCTCTGTGCCTTTGTACAGAGGTAGCAAGAGGATCTGATGCATTGGAGATGGGAACATATTCGTAGAGCAGTGACTGAATGTCTTGTCCCCACTGTTTGGAATGTCCTCGGTTCCCCTCCTTGCTATCCACCCAGTAACATCCATCGGGGGTGTTATTTCTACCAGGAGGTCTTTAATGACACCTTCCATCTGATGACTAGTCTGTTCTCTCATTGGACTGTGAACTCCTCCAGGGTAGGGACCTCGGCATGAAGCTGGCACTTCTGACAAGTGGAAGTTATTTAGTTTATGAAGGGGGCAGGGTATGACCTGCCAGGCCCACTCTTTAGACATAAAGCTGCAAGCTAACACAGTCTGTTCCCCAAACCAAGACACCATAAAGGCAACCTGACCTATTCATTGTACACACTCTATTTTATTGCTTTTTTTAAAGTTTACTTATTTATTTTGAAATAGGGAGAGTGAGAGAGAGAGCAGGGTAGAGGAAAAAAGAGAGAAGGAGAAAGAATCCCAAGCAGGCTTCACACTGTCAGCACAGAGCCTGATGCGGGGCTCGAAATCACGAGTTGTGACATCATGACCTGAGCTGAAACCAAAAGTCAGACGTTTAACCAACTGAGCCACCCAGGTGCCCCTGCGCACACTCTAAATGCAGTAGGTTTCCCCTTTAAAATAATTCCTGAGGGGCACCTGGGTGGCTCAGTCGGTTAAGCGTCCGACTTCAGCTCAGGTCACGATCTCGCGGTCCGTGAGTTCCAGCCCCGCATCAGGCTCTGTGCTGACAGCTCGGAACCTGGAGCCTGCTTCCGATTCTGTGTCTCCCTCTCTCTCTGCCCCTCCCCCGTTCATGCTCTGTCTCTCTCTGTCTCGAAAATAAATAAACGTTAAAAAAAAAATTAAAATAATTCCTGAGGAGTGACGTCACCAAGATGGCGATATAGGTTGTTCCTGACTTCACTCCCCCTCACAAGAAAAACAACTAACAACTATTCAAGAACAAGACACCACTGAGAGAATTCTAGAACATGGGGTAAGACGGAAGCACCCTGCTATACCACAGAGACCAAGACAGACTGCATTAGTAGGATGGATGTTAGCTGACCCTATTGTGGTAATCGTCTCACAACGTACGTAAATCAAACCGTCATGCCGCACGCCTTAAACTTACACAGTGGTGTATGTCTCAATAAAAGTGGTTTATTTCTCAATAAAACTGGGGGGGGGTAGAAGAAAAAACAGGGGCTTAGACACACAGAGGGAGGATGACCATGCAAAGACAGAAGCAGAGACTGAACTTAAGCCATCACAGACCAAAAATGCCAAAGACTGCTGGTGTCCACTAGACGGTAGAAGAAATAAGGAAGGATTCTTCTCTAGAGCTTTTGGGCAGGAGCGGGCCCTACTGACACCTTGATTTTGGACTTTTAGCCTCCAGAACTGTAAGAGAATAAATTTCTCTTATTTTAAGCAAACTTAAATTAAATTAAATTAAATTAAATTAAATTAAGTAATCTTCCTGGGAAAAAAAATCCTGGTATGTGAACAGCCAAATTATGGGGGAGAGGGGGTGGGGGATTCATATTATACATGGATTCCCACAGACCCCTTTCCATAGCACCCTTGGTGAATATTTTTCTAGTCTTAGATGGAAGAACGCCTTTCTAAGCATGACAGGAAATCCAGAAGCCATAGATGATCAATAAATTTGACTGTATAAAATTAAAACTATTTGAATGCATAATAATAATAATTAATAGCATATACCCCATAGAGCTTATTTCACACAGGGACTACACCGAGCACTTGATATGCCTCCACTCATTTCATTCCCATTACACTCTCCTGAGCTAAGCACTGTTCTGATTCCTCAGTTTACAGATGGGGAGCCAGAAGCTAAGTAATGAAACTATGGTTATTCAGGTGGTGAATTGGAGACAAAGCCAGAGTCTGCCTTCAAACCCTGTGCTCTCACCACACCATAAATGTCAGAAGAGGAAGACAAATGAGAAAAAAGATTGCAACACATAGGACAAAGGACTGACTTCTCTGATATACATAGAGGTGTTTGAAGTGAACCCAATAGAAAAATAGAGAATAAGAACAAACAAGACACTGAAGAAGCAAGGCTGTAGAGTGCGTGTGCGTCCCCTATTACACTGGCGCCAAAAATTTGATTGACTGATAATATCCAATGTTGGTGACAATGTGGATAAACAAGCATTTTGATACACTTGGTAGGAATGTAAATGTAAGTTACTACCAAATGTACCAAAATCACTGCAATCTTTTCTGAAGTACAATTTGGCAATTATTTATTAAGAGTTAAAATATCGTCATCCGTTTACCTAATAAGTGCACTTCTGAGAATTTCTCTCACAGAAAATGTTCTCCAGAGTACATTTCATCCACACAATGAAATACTATGTATGTCTTGAAAAGGAATGAGTTAGATCTTTATGCATAGATATGGCAAGACTTAGTGGAGGAAAAAGTCATTATGAGTATGATTATGATCCTATATTGATAAAAATTAAAAAATTCAGAGGTCTATTTTAGATTACTACACATTTGTATAAGCATAGGAAAAAATGTATGGAAGGAATTTATATCATGATAAGGACTTTTCCTTTCTAAATTATCTATTTTCCCAATTTGAATTAAAAAAAATAAAACTTTTTTAAAGTAGTCTCTACACCTAACGTGAGGCTCAAACTCACAAACCCAAGACCAAGGGTCAGATGCTCTACCGACTGAGCCAGCCAGGCAACCCCTCAATTTGGACTTTTGACAACCAAAATGTCATTTTTTTTATAATAAAAAAAACATAATTAAAGATAAAATTAAATATAGATAATATATTTAGATATATAGGGGCACCTGACTGGCTCAGTTGGTAGAGTGCACAACTCAGGGTTGTGAGTTAGAGCACCACGTTGGGTGTAGAGATAACTTAAAAATAAAATTTTACTGGGGCGCCTGGGTGGCGCAGTCGGTTAAGCGTCCGACTTCAGCCAGGTCACGATCTCGCGGTCCATGAGTTCGAGCCCCGCGTCGGGCTCTGGGCTGATGGCTCAGAGCCTGGAGCCTGTTTCCGATTCTGTGTCTCCCTCTCTCTCTGCCCCTCCCCCGTTCATGCTCTGTCTCTCTCTGTCCCAAAAATAAATAAACGTTGAAAAAAAAAATAAAATTTTACAAAAGTATTTAGATATAAAAAGATAAAATTAATTAAAGGAGGCATTCTCTGTTTTTGGTGGAGTAGCAACCCCTGTGCATTCATAGTGTGGAATATCTTGCCCTCAGTAGAGCTGCCCCAATAGGATTCAGTCTGAGGACAACTTTCCAGGAACCCGGCTCCTGTGTAAAGTGAGGGCACCATTGGCAATCTGCTACACGGATCTATTTGCCCATTACAACAGTCTACCGGGGCCACTGCAACAGGGCATTTGGAAGCCTGTCAGGGGCCACAGTCCTCTCTGACTGATGCTCACTGCTGAGCATAACCTGGGACAATACCTCTTCCAAGCAGGTGACGAATAGTGCATTAGGATCAAGATTACAGGGAAGCGGTGAGAAAAAAAGGTCGTGAGTGATGCCTCTTTTCAAAATAGTGTGATGGGCTCCAGTCATTAGGGTCCCTCACCTTCCTGGGTTTTTGTGAACCAACAGTGAAGGCGGTTTCAGGTTCTGCAGGCTGGTGGAGCCCCAGCTCTCAGCAAGGCTCCAGCGGCACTGTGCCCAGCTCTCAACCCCAGCAGCGGCAGCGTGACCCCTCACCTCCTACCTGCTGACAGCACTGTCCTGGGGCAAAAATAGTCCTGTCACACTCACAGTGCCCAGCCCCGCACGCGTCAGCAGTCTGGGGCTGCTGACTCTGGGGAGGCAAGAACCTTTCTTGCTGTCAGTCATCACTGCTGAGGAAGACCCCCTCCACACTTGGTCAGAAGGCTGGGGGCAATTCTGATTGCAGAAGGCTCTGGAACGGCAGCATTATCGGAGCTCCATAGAGCTGGTCTTAAACCAGAGGCCTCTTGGCTGAGCCTGGAGTCCCTGGAGGGACGGTGTCTGCTGTGGACAGACGTCACCAAGGGAGCAGCTGGGCGTCACCAGGCTGGCTTCTTTCCCCAGTCCCTCGGGCGTCTTATCTTATCATCGAGCAGCAGGGCTGGGGGCGCTGCCGGGCTTTGTGAGAGCCGCCTCTGGAGGCCAAGGCTATTTCTCCCGAGGTATTTCTCTGGGATGAGAGGGCAGGGTCTGGGCCTCATGGTAACAGAAGAGCCTTCCAAAAGACTGAAATGGCCGGCGGCAGGTGTAGTATGTGAAATAACTTGTCAATTTAGAGCAAAGAGACCCTCTTTCTTGTCAAGTCTTCCCCTTGCCCCTCCTGCTCTGCCATCGCTCCGACTGTTGCTTAAATCTAAAGGCCAGGCCATAGTCAAACATGTGTCTTGTCTACATTCTTGGTGAACTTTCCATTCATCTGCAACGGATACAAATGTGGATTTTGAAATCAGAGAGGGGTCAAATCTGGTTTTCGTACATGCTAGCCGGGGGACCTCGGACAAACTGAGTTCTCTGAGCCTTGGTTTCCTCAAGCACAGAATAGATAGTCCTTACCTCACTGTGTCACTGGGAAGATGAAAAGAGGTCATACATATGAAATAACGCAGTGCCTGTAAATAACACAAGGGGATACTATCACCCCTGGAGGTATTCAGAGGTGAGTTTTTAATGTTTCCCCCCTCCACATTTCTAGAAACCCTATCTTGTTATTTTGTTCATCTTTCAACTTTACTTTGATAGTCTCTGTTCCTTTTTCATTCTTTTGATCTTTTAAGCACATCAAGAATTCTAAGTCTTTGGAATTCAGAGTATATTTTACTCTTACTGCACATCTCAATTCATGTATTAAATTTTCAAAGGTTAAAGAGAAATGTAGTCTCCTCAATGCAATAAAGTCGTGCTTAAAGGTGAACTATCTTACCTGCGTTAGTATTTAAAATTTTTTTAAGTTTATTTATTTATTTTGAGAGAGAGAGTATGGGAGGGGCAGAGAAAGACAGAGAGAGAGAGAATCCCAAGCAGGCTCTGCACCATCAGCACAGATCCTGATGTGGGGCTTGAAACACGAACTGTGAGATCATGACCTGAGCTGAAACCAAGTCAGACACTTAACCAACTGAGCTACCCAGGTGCTCCTACCTGCTTTAGTATTTAAACTTAAATTCATTAAAATCACGTAAAATTAGGGGCACCTGGGTGGCTTAGTCTGTTGAGCGTCCGATTTTGGCTCAGGTTATAGTCTCACAGTATGTGAGTTCGAGTCCTGTGTCGTGTTCTGTGCTGACGGCTCAGAGCCTGGAGCCGGCTCCAGATTCTGTGTTGTCCTCTCTCTCTGCCCCTCCCCTGCCAGCACTCTGTCTCTTTCTCAAAAATACAATAAAAACATTTAAAAAATTAAAAAATAAAAAAAATTATGTAAAATTGAAACAATCCACTGCCCATCAACTGGTAAATGGATAAATACAATGTGGTGTATCCCTTCAATGAAATACTACTCAAAAATAAAAAGGAGTGAAGTATTGACACACTACAGCATGAATGAACCTCAAAAACGTTATGTTAAGTGAAAGAAACCAGATACAAAAGACTGTAGGTTGTGTGATTCTATTTATATGAAATGTTCAGAATAGGCAAATCTATTAAGACAGAAAGATTGCCTGACATGGGTGGTAATGGAAATTGATTGCAATTGGGCATGAGGAAATTCTTGAGGGTGATGAAAATGTTAAATAAATTTTAAAATTCAGTTCCTCAGTTACATTAGCCACATTGTGAGTTGCTTAACAGTCACATGTGGCTAGTGGTTACCATATTAGATAAGGCAGTTCTAAATATTATAATTCATAAGCCTAATGATTACATACTGAGCTCTGTACCTTATGAAACTCTTATCTTTATTTTTTAATCAAAGTGCAATAAAACTGAATTTTTTTTAATTTTATTGTTTTGGTTTTTTTTTTACTTTTGATAGAGAGAGAGAGAGAGAGAGAGAGAGGAAGACACAGAATCCAAAGCAGACTCCAAGCTCTGACCTGTCAGCACAGAGGCCAGTGCAGGGCTCAAACCCATGGACTGTGAGATCATGACCTGAGCCAAAGTCAGATGCTTAACTGATTGAGCCAGCCAGGCACCCCTAAAACTGAATATTAAAGCTTAAAGGTCTAAAGACTTGAATGTTTAAAAATATACTTTCAATACACTTTTTAAAAAAACGTTTATTTTGAGAAAAAGAGAGAGAAGGCATGTGAGAGGGGGAGGGGCAGGGAGAAGAAAAGAGAGAATCCTAAGTAGGCTATGCACCGCCAGCACAGAGCCTGACACAAGGCTCAATCAATCCCATGAACCATGAGATCATGACTTAGGCTGAAATCAAGAGTCAGACACCCTACTGACTGAGCCATCCAGGTACCCCCCCAATACATTTTTATATTCCAAATAATAAATTAAAAATTCAAGTAGGGGTGCCTGGATGGCTCAGTTGGTTAAGCGTCCGACTTTGGCTCAGGTCATGATCTCACGGTTTGTGAGTTCAAGCCCCACGTCAGGCTCTGTGCTGACAACTCAGAGTCTGGAACCTGCTTCAAATTCTGTGTCTCCTTCTCTCTCTGCCCCTCCCCTGCTTTTGTTCTGTCTCTTTCTGTCTCTCAAAAATAAATAAATGTAAAAAAAAATTTTTTTTAATTCAAGTATACAATAATCAAGATTGCATAGTACTTGCATAAGGATAGACAATTTTCTTCAATAGAAAAGAGTTGAGAATCCAGAAATAAATGCTCATATGTATGATCAATAGATTTTAACAAGGATGCCAAGATAATTCAATGAGGAAAGAATAATCTTTTCAGCAAATAACACAGGGACAGCTGGATATTTGTATGTAAAAGGATGAAGTTGGACCCTGATTTTACACCATATACAAAAATTAACTCAAAATGGGAAACAAAGGGGATCCTGGCTGGCTCAGTAGGTAGAGTGTGCAACACATTTTTTTTTTTTTTTAGAGTGTGCAACTCTTGATCTTGGGGTCATGAGTTTGAGTCTCACATTGGTATAGAGATTACTAAAATAAATAAAAACATAATAAATAAATGTTAAATAAATAAATTTAAAAAACAAACAAACGCCTCAATATGTATCATACACCTAAACTAAGAAACTAAAACTGTAAAACACTTAGAAGAAAGTATAGGAGTAAATCTTCATGACCTTGGGTTAGGCAATGGATTTTTAGATACAACACCAAAAACATAAGTGATAAAAGAAAAAATAAATTAACTTCATCAACATTAAAAACTTTTGTGTTTCAGGATATCTGGGTGGTTCAGTCAGTTAAGCATCCGACTTTGTCTTAGGTCATGAGCTTAAGTTCATGAGTTTGATCTTGAGTTCATGAGTTTGAGCCCCGTGTCAAGCTCTGTGACAACAGCTCAGAGCCTGGAGTCTACTTTGGATTCTGTGTGTGTGTCTCTCTCTCTGCCCCTTCCTGCTTGTGCTCTGTTTCTCTCTCAAAAATAAACATTTAGAGGAAAAAAAAAAACTTTTATGTTTCAAATAACACCATCAAGAAAGTGAGAAAAAAAAAAACTCACAGAATGAGAGAACATGATTTGCAAATCATGTATCTCATAAGCAGTTAGTATCTAGAACATATAAAGGACTCATACAAGTCAATAAGGCCAACTAATCCAATTAAAAATGGCCATTTTCTGAAAGAGCTACATGAACGGCCAAAGTACACATGAGAACACGCTCAACATAATCGTCATCATTAGTTATCATTGCAAATAAATGACATATGATTTCACATCTGCTAGAATGGCTACATCAAAAACAAATAAAAAAGCAACCATTGATGAGGATATGAAGAAACTAGAACTCTCATTGCTGGTGGGGATGTAAAATGGTGCAACCACTTTAGAAAACAGCTTGGCCGTTCTTCAAAAGGTTACACATAGAGTTACCATATGATCTAACAATTCCATTCCCAAATACTACCCAAGAGAAAGGAAAACATATGTCCACACAAAAAGTTGTACATGAATGTTCATAGCAGCATTGTATTCATAATAACCATGGCAGAAATAACCCAAATGTCCATCAGTCAAGGAACATATAAATCAACTGTAGTATGTCCATACAATGGAATGTTATTCAGCCATTAAAAGGAATGGAGTACTGATACATGGGTAACATGGTGAACCTTGAAAACATTTGCTAAGTGGAAGAAGCCAGATACAAAAGGCCACCTATTATATAATTCCATTTATATGAAGTGTCTAGAATAAGTAAATCTATGGCAGTAGAAAGTTGAGTAGTAGTTGCCAGGGACTAGGAGAAGGGAGAAATGAGACGTATTGTTAATAGGTACAGGGTTTCTTTTTCTTTCTCTTTTTTTAAGTTTGTTTATTTAAGTAATCTCTACACCCAAGTGGGGCTGGAATCATGACCTTGAGATCAAGAGTCACATGCTCTTTCATTTGAGCCAATCAGTTGCCCCCAGGGTTTCTTCGAAAAGTGATGAAAATGTTCTGAAGTCAGGTGGTGGTGATGCTTGTACAATTCTCTAAATATATTAAAATTTAACTGAACTGTACACTTTTTCTTTCTTTCTCTCTCCCTTTCTCTCTTTCTTTCTTTCTTTCTTTTCTTCTTATAATGAATTCTGGTTTAATAAGTGGCTATTTTCAGAAAATTCCTAAGAACATAAAACAAGCATCCATAAGTATGAATATCTGGGGATTACAGAAGGTCTTATTGAACTATACACTTTAAACAGGTGAATATGATGGTAGGTATATATTCCAAAAAAGCTGTTTTTTAAAAAATCATTTACAGATTTCATAGTTCATGATGGGAATCAAAACATATTATAGAAGGTAGTCAAAGCTGTGTTAAAGGTAAATGCTGTCACTATAAAACATGATGAAAATAAACTCAGATTTATCTCAGAAAAGTTATGAAAAGAACAATAAAACACTTCTAAGGAAAATAGAAAGAACAAAATTAAGATGATTCCAGAAATTTGTGAGTCACAAAGCCAAATAGCAGTAGACTTAGTAAATAAGTCTCCGGGATTTTTTTTTTTAATTTTTAAAAATTTTAAAAAATGTTTACTTATTTATTTTGAGAGAGATTGAGTTCAAAGAAGGGACTGGAAGAGAGAGAGGGAGAGAGAGAATCCCAAGCAGGTTCCATTCTGTCAGCACAGAGCCTGACTCTGGGTTTGATCTCATGAACCATCATATCATGACCTGAGCCGAAATCAAGAATCAGGAGCCCCAATTTTTTTAAAAAGGAAAGTATAATAAACCACTCTCTATAAATGTAATCCAGAAAAAAACAAAAAGTAGCAGGGGAGGAGATTTTTAAAATGGAAAAAATTAGAAATCTGAACATCTTAAATATATCAACTCTTCTTGAATTAACTTGTTAGGTTAACCAACTTGATGCAATAATTCTATTGTTTATTTGACAAAATGTTAAGGCACGATTGCTAATAAAACAAGAACAAATTGGGAAGACTTACCCTACAAAACAACATCTATTAAATAAACAGATCAGTCAACTTTGAAACAGACCTTAGAATAATTAAGAATGTAATGTTAAGGAATATTAAGGAAATATCACAAATTTGTCAGGAAAAGGAAACATTATTTATCAAATAAATTTCAAATAACATAAATAATTAAAGATAAAAAAGAAACAATAAAGCCAGAAGACAAGATAGTGATCCTGTAATGGGGAAGGATTTTCCAAACATAAAAACAGTGACA
The DNA here is from genome assembly GCF_022079265.1 of Lynx rufus. Taxonomy (NCBI): domain Eukaryota; kingdom Metazoa; phylum Chordata; class Mammalia; order Carnivora; family Felidae; genus Lynx; species Lynx rufus. The sequence goes on along the minus strand of NW_025814889.1, from coordinate 37,095,417 downwards.
GAAATTACAAAGGAAAAGATTAACAGAAATCACAATGTTAAACTTCAGCCATGTGAAAAACTTCTTAAAATTAAAAGGTACATCACAGAAATTACAAATTTATATCCTGAGCAAAGACACACACTTAACGCCTATTAAGTATATTTATGACCTCAGTTTTCTAAAGTAAAACAAAATGCCTTTAAATACACATGGAAAAAACCAGAATGCTAAACACCAAAATGTTAGTGTTACGGGTTGTCAGCTTATGAATCCTGTTTGGTTCTACTCCTTGTGTGACTTTGGGCAAGTCAGTTAATCTCTCTGTGCCTCAAGTCCCTCACACATAAAATGAAAATAACAATAGTGTCTTCCTGACAGAGTCGTTGTGAGGACAGAATGAGTTGATACGTGCAAAATGCTTACGACAGGGACTGGCGCACAGCCAGCACTCAATAAATATTAGTATTGCTCTTATTATCATATGCTTTCTTACATACAGTTGGGTTTTTGGAGCTTCCATTTTGTTGATCCAGGATGTTAAGGATTGTAACACATTGTCTGCCACTGACAGACTTAAAGGTTATAAGGAATGGACAAGTGAAAATAGGTCCAACAACTCAAAGAATAAAGATAATGCAGGGGCACCAGGGTGGCTTGGTTGGTTAAACGTCTGACTTCAGCTCAAGTCATAATCTCATGGTTCACAGGTTTGAGTCCCAAGTTGGGCTCTGTACTGACAGCTCAGAGCCTGGAGCCTTCTTCGGATTCTGTGTCTCCCTCTCTCTCTGCCCCTCCCCCACTCATACTCTGTCTCTCTCTCTCAAAAATAAATTAAAATTTTTTTTAAATAGAGATAATGCATATTATTCATATTACATAAAGCCAAGGAGATATTACACACATGTGATGAAGAAGTCGCAAAAAGAATGTAACCTGAGACAAAATAGGCCAAGTAAAATTCTTACTTCTCTTGCCATTGACCAAAAGATTTCATGGAGGAGATAGGATCTTAGCAGCCACAGAAGAGAATTTATTAGTTATAATTACCATTAACAGCATTAAGAAATGTCATGGGAACCTGTATCTCTGAAAGTAGAGCTAACTCTGAATGGAAGGTGTGGATGGGTTGGGGTGTCATCAGTTTGGGAGGAATGTTGGACTGTTAAGGGCCATAGTGCCCAAAGGCCTTTGCTTTGTTATACCCCTCTAGTATACTGTTGAGCCTTTCTAGTATAAGGGACCTTCTGTTATCACCAATAGGGTTTTTCTTTGTAACTCTGAGCTCTTGTGTAGGTGAGAGTTCCCCTCCAGAGATAAATTATATATATATGTGTGTGTGCGTGTGCGTGTGTGTGTGTTTATGCATATAAACACATTTCACAAACGTCTGCAGGTAAGCTTTCCGCAGAGAACTGAGCTTGTTAAAGGATGTGGAGATAGCTGCTGGCATATAGAATCTAGGCACTGACATTATGTATGAGCCCATAGCTGTTTGTTCCAGGTGTGTGTAGATATGTACAGGTAGTACATATGACCTGTTTCTAGAATGCCCAGGGATGATTCCAGACTTGGCTACATTACGGTGCTTTCACTCATTTTCCCCCAGGCATCCAGGGGGTGAGTGCCAGAACCTACATTTACAACTGCATTCTGGTGCCCCCTTCCTACTCTTCCTCTCCACAGAGAGGAAACTGGTAGTGGATTCCAGAGAGAGGCTGAGATGGCTGCCTGAGCTTGCCCGTGATAACCAGACAAGGCTGTACTGAGAGTGTGAATGGTGTAGACCTGGCCACAGGCCACCTTCAAAGAAGGAGCTCACTAATGACTCAGTCTGGGCTTGTAAGAAATGAAGAAAAAGGGAGGAAGATGTTTAAAATATGGTAATCTTAACAAATCTAAAAGACAACTGACAGAATGGGAAAAGATATTTGCAAATGACATACCAGGTAAAGGGTTAGTATCCAAAATCTATAAAGAACTTATCAAACTCAACACCCAAAAAACAAGTACTCCAGTGAAGAAATGGGCAGAAGACATGAACAGACACTTTTCAAAAGAAGACATCCTGATGGTGTTAACCATGAAAAGATGAAAAGATGCTTAACATCACTCATCAGCAGGGAAATACAAATTAAAAACCACAATGAGATACTATCTCATACCTGTCAGAATGGCTAAAATTAACAGATGTTGGTGAGGATCAGAGAAAGGAGAACACTTTTGCATTGATGGTGGGATGCAAAATGGTATAGCCACTCTGGAAAACAGTGTGGAGTTTCCTCAAAAAATTAAAAATAGAACTACCCTATGACCTAGCAATTGCACTACTAGGAATTTATCCAAAGGATAAAAAAATGCTGATTTAAAGGGGCACATGCACCCCAATGTTTATAGCAGTGCTATTGACAATAGCCAAATTATGGCAAGAGCCCAAATGTCCATCAACTGATGAATGGATAAAGAAGATGTGGTTTACATACACAATGGAATACTACTTGGCAAGGTAAAAGAACGAAATCTTGCCATTTGCAGCAACATGGATGAAACTGGAGGGTATTATGCTAAGCGAAATAAGTCAGTCAGAGAAAGACAGATATCATAATTTCACTCATATGTGGAATTTGAGAAACTCAACAGATGAATGTAGAGAAAGGGAAAGAAAAATAAGATAAAAAAAGATAGGGAGGAAAACCATAAGAAACTCTTAAATACAGAGAACAAACTGAGGATTCCTGGAAGGGTATTGGGTGGGGGGATGGGCTTAATGGGTGATGGGCATTAGGAGGGCAATTGCTGGGTGTTATATGTAAGTGATGAATCACTAAATTCTATTCCTGAAACCATTATTACACTGTATGCTAAGTAACTTGGATTTAAATAAAATTGGGAAAAAAATAAAAAATAAAATCTGGTAATCAACTAAATCTAAGTATCTAATTGGAGTCATTCAAGGTACTCCTAATGTACACCAAATTGTTATTAGCAATTATCTCTGGACAATAAAATTAAGGGAAATTTAAAATCTTTTTAAATATATATTTCTACAATGTTTGTTTTGACAAGAATGTATTCCTTTTATAAGTAGAAAAAGAGAAATATTAAAATAAATAGATAAAACCCAAATTTAAAAATTATTTCCTTTCTAGGTAATTTGTCAGCAGGTCTCAAAAACCTTAAAAATTTGCTTACTATTTGAAGTAGTGTTTCCATTTTAGAAATTTATTTTAGGAAAATAATCAGAAATGTGTGCAAAGATTTAGCTTTAATAATATTGATGGGGGTGAGGTGCCTGGGTGGCTCAGTCAATTAAGACACCAACTTTTGATTTCAGTTCAGGTCACAATCTCACAGTTTGTGAGTTTGAGCCCCGCATCAGGCTCTGTGCTGACACACACAGAGCCTGCTTGGGATTCTCTCTCTCCCTCTCTGCCCCTCCTCTACTCATGTACTCTCTCTCTCTCAAAGAAAATAAAAACACTAAAAATAAAAGAGTATTCATGGGGGCGCCTAGGTGGCTCAATTGATTAAGCCCCTGACTCTTGATTTGGGCTCAGTCATGATCCGTTTGTGGATCAAGCCCTGAATCGGACTCCATGCTGACAGCCCAGAACCTATTTGGGATTCTGTCTCTCTCCTCTCTCTCTCTGCCCCTCCCCTGCTCACATGCGCATGCAAGCTCTCTTTCTCTCACTCTCAAAATAAATAAACTGAAAAAAAAAAAGAATTGGCTTAAAAAAATAGTATTCATGATGATATTCACTTGATAATTAAAAAATAAAAAAAGAATATTCACGACGGTACTATTTATAATAGTGAGAACCAGATACGACTAACAATAGAGGGTTGGTTGAAGACTTATGGTATAATCATACTGTGGGATGTTATTTTAGTTTAGTTTTAGTTTAATTAATTAATTAATTTTTTAAATGTTTATTTATTTTTGAGAGAGAGAGAGAGAGAGAGCATGAGCAGTTGAGGAACAAACAGGGGGAAAGAGAGAATCCCAAGCAGGATCTACACTGTCAGTGCAAGAGCCTAACTCAGGGCTTGATCCCACAAGCCATGAGATCATGACCTGAACTGAAATCAAGAGTTGGATGTTTAATCAACTGAGCCACCTAGGTGCCCCTTATTTATTTGTTTTTAAGTAATCTCTACACCCAATGGGGCGCTCGAACTTATGACCCCGAGATCAAGAGTCACATGCTCCCTCTGACTGAGCCAGCCAGGTACCCCAATATTTTAAATGCTAGGTACTTTACAAAAGATAAAAAATAAATAAATGCTAGTTACTTTAAGTGCTATTATAAAAGTGTTATGATGACAGATACTTAGAGTAGAATACAAAGTAGGAACTAAATGTGTATATTCCATGACAACTACATACATAAAACAAAAGACTGGGAGACTCTACATGAAAATGTTAACTGTGGTTATTTCTGAAGGGTCAGATTACAGGCTTATTTTGATTTTGTGTTGCCTTTATGATATGTTCAAAGATGCTATAATAAACATATATTACATTGTAGTCATATTGTTAAATAAAACTTTTTTTTTTAAGTTTATTTATTTTGAGAGAGAGAGAGGCAGAAAGAGAGAGAGATGTGGGGCTTGATCTTACGAATTGTGAGATCATGACCTGAGCTGAAATCAAGAGTTGCAAGTTTAACCAACTGAGCTGCCCGGGCACCTGGTAAAATAAGCCTTTTAATATTTAAAAAATTCTGGCAGCTCTTCCTGCTCACAGGTCCTGTCCCCGTGCTGTAATAAGATCACCTTTTTTGCACACACACACACACACACACACTCACACACACACAATTCTATTCAGTGAGAGATGAGAATAACAAAGCTGAATCCTAGAAATTTAGGGGGGCTCATAGCCCACAAGAATAAGTAGGTGTCCCAGACATAATGGCAAACTATTCACTGAGAAGCAGGGCTAGGCTTCTTGAGATCTCTAACCCTCACAAGGTTCAGTTCCACAAAGTGAGGATTATTAGCCCCATTTACAGATGAATAAACGGGCTCAGAGAGGTGAAGAGACACATCAAGATCCTACAGCATGTTCTTCACTTTGCTGGCATTTGGGCCAGACTTGCCTCAGCAGGGTTGGGCACTAGGAGTGCTCAGTACCCTCAGAGAGTGGAAACTCAGAGGCCCTCATGGCCCTGCCCGTGGGCTTGCCTGCTGCCTCTCGTCAGCGAGGTCAACAGGGTCAGACTTGCACCCCAGCACACCTGAGTGGGGACTCACATTCCTCCCTAGATGTCCCCCACTGACTTGCTGGTGACAGTGATCGCATTGCCGGTCTCTGAACACAGGATACCTCCAATGCCAAGGCTTGCACACCTCAGGCATTGGCCTCCCTCTTCTGCCCTGATGTTCAGCAGTCCTCTTCTGCCTGGCTTCTGAATCTGGGGGAATGTGCCCAGAAGCAAACTGGTCCTGAGATTTACATCCACTTCTTTGCTCCCCCAACCTCCTGAGCAGCTGGGAGGGGGGTGGGGATCTTGGCTGCCACCAAGCTCCAACACCTCAGGTCTGAATTTCTCAGAGTGAGTCTTGGGAGGTCCTTTCGAACTGGGTCCTCTAAGAGACATGCAATGGAGGTCGCCAAAGCTAGGGGGAAATGGAGCTAGAATCTTCAAAAATGGGTCGAGTGGAGAAATGGTTTGAAATTGGATCGATGCAGCAGCACTGTTGTTTGGCGTCTTTTCTTTTTTTCCCCCATTTCTGCTAGTGTTGTTCTACTATTTATGTAATTCAAGAAACCCAACCGCGACGGCTCAAAGAAGAAAAAAGATAACGTAGACATTTCCCTGAATCCCTCAACAGTGAAACATCCCCAATTCCTCTGTCATTGGAGATTTAGGACGGACTAGTTTGAGTCCACACTGACCTAAAGGCTTGTTTATTCAGCTCTCTCCTCTCTGTTATTTGTTCACCATTGATTGCATTTGCAGAATCTGGCAGAGTAGCACGTAGTGAGTACTCTGGAAATATTTGTTGAATAAATGAACCAACTGGGTTTATATCCTCATTCAGAACACATGCTGAGGCTTTCAAAAAGGGAGGAGCTTTTTGTACTATTTGCTATTAATAAAAGGAGATAGCTTTTTAAAAATAAAAGAAACTTTTCTGTGGAGTAAGAGTGTCAAGTTAAGCACAGTTGATTAATTTGTCTGACTCAATAAACACCATTTTTAGGTACATCCCCTAAGGAAGCCAATAGCGAGCCCTTAAATCACCATTAGTTTGAGAACAAATGTGTCACCTCAGATTTGAGCTCATGTGTTAATAATTGAGGAGCACTGTGCATAAGATAAGCTGAAGACCCTCCACATTCAAGAGTGGTGGCACTGGGACTTGCAGTTAGACCAGGTGGGTTGACCCCAGAAATTCCTTTATAACAGCTTTATTGAGAAATAACTCACATACCATACAATTCACCTACCTAAAATGTCTAATTCAGGGGCTTTTAGTATATTCACAGAGTTGTGCAGCCATCACCATAATCAATTTTATTTTATTTTTTTAATGTTTATTTATTTGTTTTGAGACAGAGAGAGCACATGCGTGCATGCAAGCAGGGGAGGGGCAGAGAGAGAGAGGGAGAGAGAGAATCCAAAGCAGGCTCTGCACTGTCAGCGCAGAGCCCAATGCAGGGCTTGATCTCATGAACCATGAGATCTCACGGACCATGGGATCGTGACCTGAGCTGAAATCAAGACTCATAGGCTTAACCAACTGAGCCACCCAGGTGTCCCATCACAGTCAATTTTAGAATAGTTTTATCACCCTGAAAAAAACCTCCTTCCCCATTTCCTCCCTATCTCCTGGACTCCATCCTAGGCAACCACTGATCTATTTTCTCTCTGTGTAGATTTCCTTATTCTTGATATTTTATGTAAATGGAAGCATTTGTGACTTTGTGACGTTGTGACTTTTGTTAAGCATAACGTTTTCAAAATTCATTCATGTTGTAGCATGTATCAGTACTTCATTTATTTTTATCATTAAATAAAATTCCATTGTATGGATATACCACATTTTATTTATCCATCTTCAGCAGATGACCATTTGAATTGTTTCTGCTTTTTGGCTATCATGAATGATGTTGCTTTTGAACATTCATTCATTATGTGAATATATACACCTAAGAGGGGAATTGCTGGATCATGTGGTCTATGTTTAACTTTTTTTTTAATTATTAAAAATTTTTGTTTTTTATTTTTTATTTTTATTTATTTTTTTTTTAAACGTTTATTTATTTTTGAGACAGAGAGAGACAGAGCATGAACGGGGGAGGGTCAGAGAGAGAGAGGGAGACACAGAATCTGAAACAGGCTCCAGGCTCTGAGCTGTCAGCACAGAGCCTGATGCGGGGCTTGAACTCACAAACCATGAGATCATGACCTGAGCCGAAGTCGGATGCTTAACCAACTGAGCCACCCAGGCGCCCCTGTTTTTTATTTTTGAGAGAGAGAGGTAATGCGAGCAGGGGAGGGAGGTGGAGAGAGAGAAGAGAATCTCAAGCAGGCTCCATGTCCAGTTGCAAAGTCCCATGTAGGGTTCAATCCCTTTACCTCAAGATCACAACCTGAGCCAAAATTAAGAGTCCATCACCAATCAACTGAGTCACCCAGGCTCCCCTACATTTAACTTTTTGAGGAACTGCAAACTGTTTTCCAAAGTGGCTGCACCATTTTACATTCCCATCAGTACAACGTGAAGTTCCAATTTCTCTACATCCTTAGTAACATTTGTTATCATCTGTCTTTGTGATAATAGCCTCCTAGAGAGTATCAAGCGGTATCTCATTGTAGTTTTGAAATTGCATTTCCCTGATGGCTAATGATGTTGAAAATCTTTTCATGTGCTTATTGGCCATTTGTAAATCTTCTTTGGAAAAATGTTATTTAGGTCCTTTGCCCATTTCAAAATTGGATTATTTGCCTTATTACTATAGATTGTAAAAGTTCTTTGTATATTCTGGATCTAAGTCCCTTATCAGATATATGATTTGAAAATATTTTCTCTCTTATGTAGGTTTTCTTTGCATTTTCTTGATGGTGTCATTTGGAACACAAAAGTTTTTAATTTTCATGAGTCCAATTTATTTTTTCCTTTGTTACTTGTGCTTTTGATGTTATATATAAGAAGTCTTTGCCTCATGAAGATTCACTCTTATATTTTCTTCTAAAGTGTAAAATTTTTAGCTCTTACGTGTAGGTCTATGATCCATTTTGTGTTAATTTGTGTGTGTGATGTGAGGTAGGGGTTTAACTTCATTCTTTGTGTGTGGATCTCCACATGTCTTGGCACCACCTGCTGAAATGACTATTCTTTCCCCCACTGAATTGTCTTGGCATTCTTACCAAAGATCAATTGATTACACATCAGAAGGTTTATTTATGGACTCTCAATTCTATTTCATTGATCTGTATGTCTGTCCTTATGCCAAAATCACACTTGATAACATGTTACTGTAGCTTGGCAGTAAGTTTTAAAATTGGGATATATAAGTCCTCTAAACCTGTTCTTTTTCAAGATTGTTTTGGCTATTCTGGGTGCCTTGAAATTCCATACTTTTTGAATCAATTCTGTGAAGAAGTCAGGATTTTGAAAGGGATTTTTTAAAGTATAAACTGCAAGGACAAAGAGAATGGGAGAAGGAAGTAGAATAAGGAGGGGTAAATGATTTGGCCAAGTAGTAGAAGCTGTGGCCTGATGTCTGCAGAAAGGAACCAATCATGGGGCATGAGCAATTCAGGAAAGCACTGGGTTTGGAAACCCAGGGTACCAAGGAATGTGGGAATGAAGGGCAGAGCTGAGATGGGGAATGAGCTGAAAGTCTATTTGCAGAGCAGTCCAGCCCTCCAGATTTTCCCCAACACCCTCTCAAAGCCTAGTGATAGCTCCTCCTCAAGGCAAGAGATTAGACTGTTTTTTTCTAGAGCAGTGCTGTTAAATTTGGTTCATGAACTGGTTTAGGCCCATAAACTTTGTTACTGGCCCTAATATGATAAGTACAGAAAGTAAGAGTGTTTAGAGTTTTTATAGAAATTTGAAATTGCCTCAACATTTAAGTGTGTTCTCAGTGGATTCTTCTTTCTGAACAGGATGTAGACCAGTTTGGATGTTTGAACTCCTATTGTGAGTCATGTGTGGTAAGAGATATGTACTAGCCATGTGCGTTAGAACTACATGTGGGTCCCTGACAGATAAGAAATTTAAAAACTGGTCCTTCACCACAGACAGCTTGAGAAGCTTACTCCAGAGGCTGACAGACTCAGTGGTATGTATAGTTAGGAGAGGGTTGAGGTACCTGTTTAAAAAGCTACATTCTCAACAGTGGAATATCCGGCCTTCCTCCCACACTCATTCAACAAAATTGGCAGTTAGGCTTATACCCTCCCCCAACACCTATCCTCAGACAGGAGTCTCGAAGATTCTTATCAGAAAAGACTTAATGGCCCAGAGAGACTTTTAAACACTGACATTTAGAAGTCCCCTCAGAGAAAAAGCTGCTTGACACCTTATCTCAATATCTCTACAGTAAAATTCCTCAATGGACAAGCCATTCCTGTGCACATAAAGCTTAAAATAAATTCTAAAAGGTTTGTTTTGTTTTTTTTGAATAGGCTTTATACTAATGTGGCTCAGAATTTAAAAGACTCAAAAGGTACAATGAAGAGGGCTTCATTAGTTTCTTCTTAGTTCCTCTTCCGGTAAACTGTTTAGTGCCTCCCTCTTTAAAGTGTTTTTTGTTTTGGTTTGTTTGTTTGTTTGTTTTGTTTTGTTTTGTTTTTTAGAGAGAGAGAGCATGAGCAGGGGAGAGAGGCAGAGGAAGAGAGAGAGAATCTCAAGCAGTCTCCATGCTCAGTGTGGAGCCTGACACAGGGCTCACTTCCATGACCCCGGGAACATGACCTGAGTTGAAATCAAGGGTCAACTGACTGAGCCATCCAGGCGCCCCTGCCTCACTCTTTAATAGAAACAGAAAGTCTACATGAAAGACAGAGACCAAAATAAAGAAATAAGAAAAGAGAAAAGAATGTAGAGAGAAGAAAAGTTCAAAAAAGGACAAGAATAATGTTGCTGGAGACAGAAGAGAGGCTACTACACCCATGAAATAAGAATAGTAGCCTATTAGAAAAAGGAATATTCAGAGAACAGCAAAAGAGAACTCTGAGAAATTAAAAATAGAAATATTTAAAATTCAACTAGCAAAGTTAGAAAAAGTAGTTTGTAAAATCTTACAGAAAGTAAAGCAAAGAGATAAAGAGATGGAAAATTAGATACAGAAGATAAGAAGATCAAGAGATCAGGTCAGAAGATCCAACATCCTAATAACAGGAGCTCCAGATGGACTGAACAAAAAAAAGAGAGGGGAAGAAATAAGTGAATAACCAGAAGAAATTTTTTTTTTTCTACAACAGAAGGATGTAAGTTTCCAGGTCAAAAAGACTCATTAAGTGCCCAGTATAATGAATGAGGAAAGAACCATCCCAAGGCACATCATTGTGAACTTTCAGAATGCTAGGGGTCAGAGAGAAGAATCTAAAACCTTTCAGAATGAGGGGCTTCTGGGTGGCTCAGTCAGTTAAGCATCCGACTTCAGCTCAGGTCATGATCTCATGGCTTGTGGGTTCGAGCCCCACCTCAGGCTAGTCAGCTCAGATCCTGCTTCCGATTCTGTGTGTCCCTCTCTCTCTGCCTTTCCCCCACTTGCACTCCATCTCTCTCTCTCTCTCTCTCTCTCTCAAAAATAAATGAACAAAAATCTATTTTTAATAAACAAAAATTTTTAACTTTCAGAATGAGATACAAAGGATAGAAAATTGAAATGGTATTGGATATTATAACAGCTACTCTGGAAGCTAGAATTCTATACTTTATTGAGTATAGAGACATTTTCAGGTTTTTTTTTCTAATTTTTTAAAAAGTTTATTTTTGAGAGAGAGGGAGAGAGTGAGGGGCGGGGAGGGGCAGAGAGAGAGAGGGAGACACAGAATCTGAAGCAGGCTCCAGGCTCTGAGCTGTCAGCACAGAGTCTGACGCAGGGCTCAAAGTCACGAACCTTGAGATCATGACCTGAGCTGAAGTTGGACGCTGAGCCGACTGAGCCACCCAGGCTCCCCTCAGTTATGTTAGTAAGTAAAATTTTATTTCCGTTGCTCACTTTCATAGGAAGTTACTGGAAGATATGCTCCACCATACCAAAGCAGTAAATCAAGGAAGCAGAGGACATGGAATCCACAGGACTATGGGTAGAGTTACCTTGGTCCTAACCAGAATGGAGGAGAAAGGAAGGAAGGAAGGGTGGAGGAAGAATGGAGCAATGAAATGCATGCAAGGAGAAAGAAGAGTCAAGAACCCAAGAGGGTCCTCTTTGGCTCCCACTCCTCTTGGGGTGCGTTTTTAATCCTGTACTTGGCTTTGTGAGACACCAATATCCTTGTAATAAATTCCTCTTGCTTAACTAGTTCACATTGGATTTCAGTCACTTGCAACCAAAAGACTCTTCCTGATATCTTTGCCACTCAAGGAATTAGAACCAGCAGCATCAATATCGCATGGGAGCTTGTGAGAAATGCAGAATCTCAGGTATCTCCCAGACCTACTCAACAGAATCGCCTTTGAACAGGATTCCCTATGCACATTAAAGTCTGAGAAGCACTGTCCTAGTATATCTACCTCGCAAAGTTGAGTACTGGGTATATTAAAGGGAATATGTATAGTAGGTACTCTGGAAGGTACTGATTATGAAGAAGAGGGAGAAGGAGAAGAGGAAGAAGGAGGAACTAGGAACACTTGAAAATGGCAATCTGAGTTCCCGGGTCCATAGTAAATGGTGGTTCTGAACCAAATTACAAAAACAGGCACATAACAGAAAAGGCAAAGCACATTTATACCAGGAAACAGGTTTCAACTCTACCCCAGGAACCTGTCAGGTTAGTCAGTCCAGGTGTCGATGTGGGGAAACCATGAAGAAAAGCTCCTTCTCAGGTGTGGCCGTTGGCTGTGAGTGAGTGACAGACGACTCAGCATCTGGAGGCCGTGGCGGGGGTGGGGGGGGGTGGGGGGGGTGGGGGAATGCTGAGCGGCCGCTGCCCTTTCTCAGCAGGGCAAGTGTTCCGCCTGAAGTAGGTCAGAAGGAAACATCCCCAGTGTACAGCGCTGAATTGCTTTTTCAGGCAGAAATCCGTGGCCCATAGGACTGGGGGTGGATGGGGAATGGGAAGGACAGGAGGTTGGGGGCCCACTGCGGGGGTAGGGGTAGGAAATCGCATCCCATTCTTGGCAGGAGCGAGATTGCCTCTCACACGGTTTTCCTGGCTCTGGTCCTTTGGCATTCAGCCACCGTCTTTGTGCTGGGGGTTCCAGTGACTTTCTAATGCTGAGCAAATCTGAATAAAGGCTGGGCTTTGGAAGATTTTAAGGGAAGGAGATGTGCTTGTAGAAAGCCAGTGTCCCATCTCAGCTGTCAATGTGCTGTGCATAGGAGATAATTATCCCAGGCCCAGACCGCCCCAGGAGTTATTGGTCATCGCTTTCCAATTGCCCACCAATTGTATGGCACTGAACTCAGCCCTGGAGAGTCTTTACCAGAGAAGCACCTCAGCCCTCAAAGAACTTATACAGTAGAGTCTCCAGTCCTTTAAAACATCTATGGGAATCTTACCTATTCAGGAAGAAAAAAACTCCACCATCATCAAATGGCTGTCTTTGTGAAGGCTGATTGTAGCCACCACCATAGCAGTAAAAGCCTAACTTACTTGAGAAGAGCAGCAAACAATAATGTACTTATTATGTGCCAGGCACTTTTCTAAGCTCTTCATGTATTTTTTTTAAGTCTACTTATTTATTTTGAGAGAGAGAGAGAGCGCGAGCATGCACGAGCAGGGGAGGGACAAAGAGAAAGGGAGAGAGAGAATCCTCTCTCCCCTCCTCTCACAGGAGCCTGTGTGCAGGCTCCACACTCAGCACAGATCCCAGCCCGAAGTGGGGCTTTATCTGAGCAGAAACGAAGAGTCAACCACTTAACTGACTGAGCCACCCAGGCACCCTTCCTTACATATTTTAACTCATTTAATCCTCACAACAACCTTGGGAGGTGAAATGTAATTTCAGTCCCCTTTGTACAGATGAGAAAGCTGAGGGATAAAGAGATTAAATGAGATCACATAGTCAATGGCAGAATTGGGATTCAAACCCAGGCATCCTGGCTCCAGAGACCCTGTTTTTTAACCATTCATTATATTTAAACTCCAGGCAGAGGGGGTCTGTAATAGCTCTCCTGCAAAGGAATCCCATCTCAGCCGTAAACAAGCTCTCTGATTTTAGCCAAATAACTCAGAGGCAATATGGTAGGGGGCAAGAGCAGAGGTGTCAGAGTTCAAAGATCTGGATTCTACTCCCGGTGCTGCCACTTCAAAAGAAGGATACTTTGGTTGATTGAATGTACAACACAAGACGTAACTGGCGCCTTCCGTGTTTGCTCTTTCCATCACTGTCCCTCACTGCGTTTCCTTACATGTAAGGTGGAACAGGTGGTTTCAGTGACTCGGTCTAGACAATATTCACTGAAGAGTTACTACACGCACAAAGCGCTATGCCAGACGCTGAAAGGCACAGAGACAAATGAAGTAGAGACCTGGCCTTTGCAAGGCTCACGGTCCAATTCTCTTTCATTTAATAAATCCTTTGGAGTTGAGCAAGGCCATTACCCCTGTTTTTAAAATGGGGGAGGGACACCTGGGTGGCTCAGTGGGTTAAGCATCCGACTTGATCTCAGTTCAGGTCATGATCTCTTGGTTCTTGGGATCGAGGCCCACGTGGGGCTCTGCACTGACAGCGTGGAACCTGCTTGGGATTCTCTCTCTCCCTCTCTCTGCCCCTCCCCTGCTTGCATGTGCATGCTCTCTCTCTCTGTCTCCAGATAAATAAATAAAATTTAAAAAAAATTAAAATGGGGAAAGTCATATTTAAACACTCAGTTCAGTTGTAGACAGAATGTGACCCTAGGTTGATTCTTAGCTCAGGGCTCTTTCTGCTTCCAACCCTCCCACTCCATCTTGACATCACTGTGACTAAAAGCTACAAAGTCCACTTTGAGTTCCTAACTTCCCACAGTCATTTTTGCACCTCCCTCCTGCCTTCCCCGTCCTGACAAGTGTATACACACACACACACACACACACACACACACACACACTCAGTGCTGGATCCTTGAAAAACGCAAGATCAATACTGTTGAGCAGCTAAAAATCAGCCCCCTCTGGCAGCCCTTCTTTCTCTTCTGGAGCCCAAAGTGCAGTGCTGAGAGGGTGAATGCACCGTCAGCAAAGCCACAGCTACCATATGCATCGTGACTCATTATCCTATCCGCTGACTTGGAACTGAAGCCTCTTGCCCCGTCAAGTAATTACGGGTGCACAGGAAGTCCTCAGCTAGAGATAAGGTCAGTCTGGTGGCTGAAAGGAAGGGGTCAGTGAGCACAACTTTCTGTTAGACACATTCTCTACTGCCATGGGCTCTTCTACAGCAGCCAGAACGGTGCCTTTCAAACAGTAGGTGCCCAACACAGCTTTCTTGGTGGATTAGCTGCTCTGAACTACTCCACCCAGCACAGCTGCAGGATGAGGTTGCTAGGCAGGAACATAATATGTGGGTCTAGTGCCTAAAGGAAATGATTTCAACTCCCTCTTGTTTAGCAGAGTTGAGTTATGCCCAGGAGAACCGCAGCTCTGAAGATGTGTATTCTTTAAAGAACTCTGTGTTATACAATTCACTTCTGCAATCTGTCCCAAGAACTTCCTTTTCTATCCCCTAAGTTAGGATAGGGGAAGAGGCACATCATCCCCATGCTTTCTCGAAGTGGTGTAAGAGCGTAGAGAACTTTAGACATTACTTAGGCTAAACTTGTTCTGGTCGCATCTTCCTTAGCATTTCCACATCCATGTTTCCACGCTTGCCATATCATTTCTTTAACAATAACCTCTTCCCAAGGCTAGAGTCAGAGAGATGAAAACTTCTGTGAGCTTCCAGGAACGAATGTCCCTATTGACTGCTATAGGAGGTCATCCCCCAATAGCTATTTGACCTTCTTACAGAGTGGTAGGATTTTTTTTTGTTTTATTTTTTTAATGTTTGTTTACTTTTGAGAGACAGAAAGAGAGACAGCATACACTGGGGAGGGGCAGAGAGAGAGGGAGACACAGAATCCAAAGCAGGCTCCAGGCTCTGAGCTGTCAGCACAGAGCCCAATGTGGGGCTTGAAGTTATGAACCATGAAATCGTGATCTGAGCCAAGTTGGACCTTTAATCAACTGAGCCACCCAGGCACCCTAGAGTGGTAGGGTTGTTTTTTTTTTTTAATGTTTGTTTGTTTGTTTATTTATTTATTTATTTATTTATAGAGAGTGTGTGTGTGTGTGTGTGAGAGAGAGAGAGAGAGAGACAGAGACAGAGACAGAGAGAAAGAGAGAGAGAGGGCAGGGGAGGGGCAGAGAGAGAAGGAGAGAGAGAATCCCAAGTAGGCTCTGTGCTGTCAGCACAGAGCCCCATGTGGGGCTCGATTCCATGAACCATGAGATCATGATCTGGGCCAAAATCAAGAATTGGATGCTTAACTGACTGAGCCACCCAGGCACCCCCAGAGTGGTAGGATTTTTGACTGGGTACATGACCACCTAACTAAAGTCAATATTTCTCAGTCTCTCTTACAGTATGTCCACATGATCAAGTTCTGGATAATAAGAAGTTAGAAGGAATAATAATGCACTTAAAAGGAAGGCCCATGCCGTCCCTATTCTCTTTTTCCCTAGTTGGACTGTGGAAGCTGCAGTGAGCCATCTTTAACCATGTGCATTGAACAAATATTCTAAGAGTATAGTAACAAGCTAGAAAGGCCTGGGCCTCTAATATTGAGGAGCCACCATAGTATGCCTGTACTGTATGCACTCAGACTGTTACCCAAAAGACAGAAATAAACTTCCCTCTTGTCTAAGCCCTTATTACTTTGGGTCTTGACAGAGCTACCAAACTTGTATTTTAACTAACACAACCCCCGTTGCGGTGCAACCCCTGTTGGGTGCTGAGATTCCCCAACTCTATTTACTTAGGAGTAGCCTAGCGAGTTTTATTTATGAGAGATTATCATGGTGGTCTATGAATGCGTGGCTCATCTGGTTGTGGCTGAGTGGACCAGGGGTAGGTATCCCATCCAAGCAGGGCCAATCAGATTCTCTCTCCCATAAATCTGCAAATGAGATTCACTATTGCTATCCAACCACCAATGATTACATGAACCAAGATACACAGGGAGAAAAAGAAATGAAAGGCCAGTCATCTCTGGAGAGGCAGAGCTGCCTGGATTGATACTGGTTTCCTGGTTTCTGATTCCAGGCCTTTGTAGGGCCTCCCTGATTATTCTTCCCATGGTTCCTAGAAGAGTCCCTGGCATCTTATAATAAATTCTCCCTTTTGGTCTTAGATACTTTAGGCTGATTTCTGTTACTTCTAGCCAAAAGTATCTAAGTGTCTTCTGAATCTCGTAAAGACCTGCGTATCCTTGCAAGCCAGGGGGCCCATGCCTCTGGGCCGACCCCCTGGCACACTGGATCCTTTCATCATTACAATAGAACGATCTAAGGTGAAGTAAATGGATGGATAGACTGATTGACTGATTGACTGGCTAGCAGGTCAATCCATGGATTTTCCAAGGGATGCTATGTAGGCCTCATGGAATCACAGAATTAGGGGTAAAAGGGGCCAAAACCATCAAGCAAAGTGTGGCCACCTCCCAGGCCATCAGGCTGGTGTGATTTTGGGGGGTGCTCTGACACACCAGGAATAGCTCCCACCTGCTGATGACCAAACTCCTCAGGACACCTATGTCAAACCTGTTGTTTCTGTGGCTCCTAACAGGAAAAATGCGAAATCATCCTTTTCTCCTTTTTTCTGGGTCATTCATTCTAATTCTGAATCTCATTGTGGATTTTAAGGAATAAACCACTTTTCTTCCATGAAAGGAGTAATGAGTATACCTCTACCGTGTATGAGGTGGCACTTTCCAGCTGTTATTTCATTTAAACCCTACAAGAACCCATTTTCCAGGAGAGGAGAGTGAGGTTGAGAAAGAACAGTCAACTTGCCCAGCTAGTAGGAATGGTAATGGGAAAGGAAGCTTGGCTGATCTGGCTTGAAACCCTGTGTCTTTTACACGATATCATACTGCCTCCTGAAGTTCCATCTTTTTCTATCCTTTTGGCCGTAACTTTCCAGCTTTCTCCATGGGCACCTGCTCAGCAAGGCTTGATTTCGGTCAGTCGGTGCTGGGCTGTGATCCCCAGGACCCAGCCGGGGAGGGGCGGTGTGCCAGGTGAGGCCCATGGGGGGCCGTGGGAGGCTCTGCAGGTGGTACTGCTCTCACAGTGTGCTCTCTCATTTCCCTCTAGGGCCTGTCCTCCCTCATTTTTGGCCTCCATCTGTTTCCCACTTGCCTCAGGCTGTGTTTCCCTCCTTCATCCCCAGGCATTCTTCAGTGCCTGGGCACTGACGTGATTCCAACCTCCCTCCTATTCTCAACAAAGGAGGTCTTGGTTACTCCTGCTTGCTATCTTCTTCAGAGAATTCATCTAGCTAGCTCATTTTTCCCTCAGAGAAGGAAACAAAGGCCTCACACCTTAGAGCTCAGCCTGCCTGCTTTTCAAGCTGTGTTTGCACCCAGAGCTGAGTATATAGCTCAGGTTCCCAGAGGCCTGAGGGCAGGACTATGTCTTCACATGCTGGGTTGCATGCATTGTCAGCACCCAATGAAAAACAAACAGCTGTCATGTAAAGACAAGGAAGCTGCCAGGCTTGGGGAGGCTGTGGAAGACGTAAGCCTAAGGTCTTGACCTCTTCCATTCAGCACACAAGCTCACGTCCCTGACACTACCCACAGAAGCCATGCAGGGACTCCAGGAAGATTCCACACTTCCATGATCTCTCTGAAGAATCAAGGGTGAGCAGTTATGTGAATGCATAAAAGGGTGTGTGTAGGGAACCCTACTCTAATTTACTGTGGGTTATAGAAACAATAGTCTATAGTTATCTCTCACTTCTGAGACATGAGTGATTCTCAAAGGAGAAGTGCAAGCCCCACTAGGAAGTTTCATCAGATTTCGGGGACCAGAGGAATAAATGGGAACATTTTATATTTATCCGAAGGAGCATGATGTTTTGAAAGGACAGACTCTGCCCATACAAAAGATGTACTGCTTCCCATTCTTTTCTCTACTTGGAGAAATTCTACTTACTCTTTTTTACATTTTTTAAATCTTTATTTATTTTTGAGAGAGACAGAGAGTGAGCAGGGGAGGGGCAGAGAGAGAGGGAGGCAGAGAATCCCAAACAGGTTCCACTCTCTCAGCGCAGAGCCTGACACAGGGCTTGAACCCATGAACCGTGAAATCATGACCAGAGCTGTCAAGAATTGGAGGCTTAACTGACTGAGCCACCCAAGTGCCCCTCTACTTACTCTTTAAAGCCCAACTCAACTGGGAAGCCTTGCTCATCCCCATAGTCTAAATTTATCCCTCTTTCTCAGTTCTCCCAAAGCATTTGGTTCATCCCTCTAGTACAGCATGTACCATGGGGTATTACAGAGGGCTACGTGAGAGACTGTCACCTCATGGCTGCCTGCTCCCAGAGCACAGGAAATGTGTCTCACATGACTTCCTGTATCCATTTCAGAGTCGACTGACAGGCAAAAGAAGATCCTGTTGATTGACAGAGAGGTGGTGTTGATGGAGGAAGTGTGTGGGAAGAAAGGACGGAAGTAAAAAGTGAGGAATAGTCCCCAGGAGATAGGATGTACATTACAGGGGATTTTATCTACTGTGAAGGGCTTCAGAAAGGAGTACTTTTAGTGAACTAATGGCCAGTTGGTTAGAAAAGCTAATAAGAATTTGCTGGGAGCAGAGGAGGTTCCCAGGAAGGACAGTTTCAAGGAAATTTCTGAGTGTGGAAAACCAGGACCTCGCTGCTATTCTGATTGGTTACCCGGCCTAGACTGAAGACAAAGTCTTACAGACAGAAAGACTGCAAGAGCAGACTGGCCTTCACCAGGAATGGAAGCGAAGAGGAAAGGAAACAAAGGAAATGTAATAACCTGGTCATTGGAATTAACTGTGTCAACATGCACTGAGTAATCAGCCTGTGTGCTTATAAGTTACTAATCTCTCTATGGTTTATACCTCAAGACTTTTAGCGTTGTGCTGGCTGGTTACTGATTGCATTAAGGAGAAAAAGAATGTATGTAGGCTCAGGGGCTTGATCTTGGGAGGACAAATGTCTGGATTCTTGGGTGATAGAAGCACAAAGTGTTCAAGGGATGGAATGCCAGAAAATCATGTGTGGTGCTCTTTTCATTATAGTGGAGAAAGTGACAGGGCAATGACAAGGACAGTGTTACAGGTGTCACCAAGAAACCCACCCCACCCCCTCTCCCAATAGGAAGGAGGCCAAGATGCCAAGAACAGGGATTTCTTGACTATGAAATGGGGCTATCTACCAACTTCTAAATTAGAAGCCAGACTTCTGAGTGGTATAAGGAAACTGCATAGTGATCTCATTTCTCATACCTTTCAGCTTTGTCCAAAATGGAACACCCTTCCATACATCAGCCCTTATGTGACCTGATTCTGGGGCTAGAGTCCTTAGTTATGCCAGTAAAAGATTACAAATCCCTTACTTTACCTTCCAAAATAAATGCTGCAAGTCTCTGGCACATATGATGCTAAAATTGCCCGCATTTCGTTAAAAGAGTGGAGGAATGAAAGCCTAGGGGCACCTGGATGGCTCAGTGGGTTAAGCGCCTACTCTCAGTTTCTGCTCAGATCGTGATCTCAAGGTTTCATGAGTTTGAGCCCCACATCAGGCTGTGTGCTGATGGTGCAGAGCTTGCTTGGGATTCTCTCTCTCTCTCTCTCCCCCTCTCTCTCTGCTCACGCTGTCTCTGTCTCTCTCAAAATAGATAAATAAACCTAAAAAAAAAAAAAGAGTGGAGTCACCCACTGTTGTTGTCCTGGGTCCCCTGCCCTGACACAAGCAAGGTTGTTGTAGTGGAGGCTGGTACATACTAAGAGGACCTCAGCAGAAAGATATTGGGGAAGAGCACGTAGCAGTCAGAGCACAGTGTCCCTGGCACAGTGTCCCAGAGCAGGCTTCTTCCCTCACAATTAAAGCCCTGGCCCTGTGTTGAGAAACACTCCTGCTAATGCCTACCTCTCTGTATCCTTCTCCCCAGCATTCTTTCTGCCTCCCAGACCTGTCTTCACAATAGCTGATGAGGCAAGTGTCCTGGCCAAAGCACAGTTTACCTCCCTTTATTCCTGGGCTTGTAATTAGGGGGTATCTGTGAAGCTGTCAAGCTCCTTAGGATAAAAGGACCAGTCTGGCCCCTGTGCTTTTTCTCACGGTTCCCTGAGCTCTCCGAGGTGGTTATTGCCAGTGGAGGCTCACATAGCCAAGGGAGGCGGCTCCCATCAGGGCCCTCAGCCAGGCTTACAGGGTGCCCTTGCCTCTGGGCCCCAGGCCCCGTGGCAATAGCGTGTTTTCCGTTCTCTACTCATTCCCCAGGATGTTCTGATTTCCTCACCTCAGCCCTCTTTGTTCAGCCACAGAGGTTAGGCAATGACTGTGGGGAAGCTGGGCCAGGGCCCAGCTTCCCAGGAAAAGGCTTCTCCTTCACAAGTTGATCTGGGGTCACCTGTTCTCCAGAGGTCTTTGTCACCCTGAAGCCTGGGCCTTCACTTCTCTGAGACTCTGGTCACTCTTTCTCACGAGACCTTGTTCAAAGGTCTCATGTACCCCCATCCACCTCCGGCTCCCATATAAAGACAGTGTTGTGCTCTGGTCAGGAGTGCAGTCTCTGGGGTCACCCTCCCTGTCCGTGAATCTGCTGTGTGGCCACCTGCTAGCTGTGTGGCCTTGACCTTTATTTCCCCCCGAATGAGGTTCAGAATAGTTTCTCTCCTACAGAGCATTGTGAGGATCAAATGAGATAATTTGTTTAAACTGCCTTGGCTTTGGGACACCTGGGTGGCTCAGTTGGTGAAGCATCTGACTCCTGGTTTCAGCTCAGGTCATGATATCACGGTTTGTGGGTTTGAGCCCCGCGTCAGGCTCTGTGCTGATGGCACAGAGACTGCTTGGGATTCTCTCTCTCTCCCTCTCTCTCTGCCCCTCCCCTGCTCACTCTCTCTCAAAAGAAAGAAAGAAAGGGAGAAAAAGAAAGAAAGAAAGAAAGAAAGAAGAAAGAAAGAAAGAAAGAAAGAAAGAAAGAAAGAAATAAGAAAGAAAGAAAGAAAGAAAGAAAGAAGAAAGAAAGAAAGAAAGAAAGAAAGAAAGAAAGAAAGAAAGAAAGAAAAAACATTTATAAAGTGCCTCGGCTTTGGTAAGTACAGACAGAGTGGTTTCCTTTTCTAAGAAACATGTTAACTATGGTCTGGTATGGATTCTGGTCTGTAAGTCTTCCTTGAATAGCCAAAAATGAGTGGCTTTTCCTGCCTAACCCATTGCCTTTCCTGCCTCAGAGTAGCTGCATTTTCTGACCGGGACTAGGGGACAGTATATAAAGTTACAGAAGTGGTGCCTGAGGTTCACCTGACTGAACTATCCAGATAGGACCATGCTGTTGGTATGAACCTCTTCCTTCTCCTCAAGGATTAGCTAGGTTTCCTTTGCCCGGTGGAAGGGTGATTATACAGTTGGACTTGGGTACCATTTGCCAAGTGTCTTTCTTTCTAGAATGAAGAATTACACTCCGCCACTTTGTATGAGGAGCCTCAGACCATGGCAGTGCATGACCTACATGAATCAGAGACCTGGGATGTGTGGGAGAGATTACAGCCTGAGTCTTTCATAGCTGCCGTTCCCAAGCGGGAGGCCCTAAGGCTTCGTGAAGGAAGCTTGGGTCTCAAGAGGCTCTGAGCAAGAGCAGTGGTGTGAAAAGGGAAGGGAATGGGGCGAACCACAGGGAGCTCTTTTCTCCTTTCCCTACCTCCTTCTCCACCTGCTCTGGCTCCCACAAAAATTGTCAGGAGAAAGTACAAAGCAGGCTGGTAATAGCCCAATATCCTCTGCCCTCACACTCTGCTCTGTTTTCTCCGGCTCTGGCTTGTGGAAAGGAACCGAATGTGTGCTGTTGTGTTCTTTTGCAAAACACCAAGCAAGCTCTTAGTTCAAAAACTTCAGAGGCAGATTTACATATTATTTGCATATAATTTACACATTACAGAGAGTGCTCCTTCAAATGTTCACACTGAGTCCTATCATGGTAAGGTAAACATCCTTAAACAGATAAGCATTTCCTCCTGGCTTCTATGTCCCTGCAGTTTCTATTTAGGACACGGTACATTCATTCTCAGCTTTATCATTCTGGTTGGATAATTTACGCAAATCATTCCATTTACGTTGTCTGCAAAAAGGGAAGAATAATCCCTGCCTTTTGCATGGGGTTGTTATGAGGATTTAACAATGAGATTGTAGGGGGGCTCCTGGCTGGCTCAGTCCATGGAGCATGCAACTCTCGATCTTGGGGTTGGGAATTCAAGCCCTACGTTGGGTGTAAAGATTGCTTAAAAATAAAATCTTAAAAAAATGAGATTGTCGATGTAAAACCATTTCATAAACTGTAAAGAACAGGAACAAATTTCAGATACTATTATTGTTATTAAAGTCATTCAGTGAAAAAAAGGATCCTGGTATTCCAAAAGGGATAAAGCATTTCCAAAGGAAAGTAGGAGAAGATATGGTTTATTGATTTAATGTCAAACTGCATAAAAGACCCTTCTGTCCCCTTCTGCAGTTTTCTAGGGTGCTGGGTGGTAGCACTCCTGTTTTGTCGATAAGACTATCCTAACCTATAGGATCTCCTAGCTGGACAGGCCAAGGTTCATCCCTGACCACAGTGTGGATAAAATTCTGTGGGAAGTCAGTGGTGAGGTGGGGGTAGACGTGGTGAAAATGATGAGAAGCCCATGCTATTTTAGAACTCTTTAACATTAGTGCAGGAAAGAATTTAGTGATCAATGCCCAGCCCCTCCATTTTACAGATGAAAAAACTGAGGTTCAGAGAAGTGCATAGCTTGCTCAAGACTCCCAGCAGGCTTCAGTGAGCAGTCCTGGTTGACCCAGTGAAGGTCCACACCAGAGCACTGGGCTCCAGGGAGATGGTGGTGTTGGGTCAGGAGCTGAAGTGCCTCTAGCTCCAGACATTCTGTCTCAGTCTGCAGAGAGAAAGAGGCTCTCGGCCTCCTGGAATAGCAAAAGACAAACACACTTGGTTAAGAAGAACCCTTGAGTGAGAGACAAGAGTGGAGAAGAAAACTCACACACCTTTCTCCAAATCTTGCATTTAACCCACTGTCTGGACTCAGGTGGTTTTAAAAGTGAAAGCTGCCAAAGCCTTGAATGGCGTCTCAGAGCTCTAGGAGAGCCCTGCTCAGGTGCAGAAAAATTGGTCTCAAGACTTCCAGGCAGAGCCATGTGGGCCCCACAGACAAAAGATTCTCAGAAAGGTCAGGCTTCTTTCTGACGAGGCAGCAAAAACAAATCCCAGCACTTTCAAGATCATGAACCTCAGGGAATTAGGTAGGGGGTGGGGGACCAACAATTTCTTTGGAGGAGAGCATTGGCTAGAATGAATGGTCCAAGAGGGAGGACTTTGTTCTCAATTCAGTCCTGTAAGTACCACTTAGCAGTCTTCGGTGTGCTGGATGCATGGGCTAGGGGATGCAGAATACATTTGGCCTCTGCTTTCAAGAAGCTTGCTGGGCCAGGGCGCCTGGGTGGCTCAATTGGTTAAGCGTCCGACTTCGGCTCAGGTCATGATCTCCCAGTTTGTGAGTTCAAGCCCCGTGTGCTGACAGCTCGGAGCCTGGAGCCTGGTTCGGATTCTGTGTCTCCCTCTCTCTCTGTGCCTCCCTCTCTCTCTCTTGCTCACGTTCTGTCTCTCAAAAATAAATAAACGTTACAAAAAAATTGCTGGGGGAGTAAGGCTCTCACATGAGTCAAAACAGACAAAAGGCAGAAGCTGTGTTTAGGCCAGAGAGAAAATGATCCAGAAGAAAGGAAAAAATCAGTGTGGGTTTATATGGTTCTGAAGGACTTCCTGGAGTAGGGAAACCTTTGCATAAGCCTATATATTCTTTTGCTGCTGAGTGGACTGGGGAGGAAGCATTTTAGGATTGGAGGACAGCGGGGGCAGACGTGGGAATGAGCATAGGAATAACCTCCTCTGAACATGAGCTCTGAACTAGAATCGGAATTGCAAAGAATAGGGGCACCTGGGTGGCTCAGTTGGTTAAGCCTCAGACTCTTGGTTTTGGCTTAGGTCATGATCTCACAGTTGCATGGATTCAAGCCCCACATCAGTCTCCACACTGTCAGTGCTTGAATTCTCCATCTCCCCCTCTCTCTGCCCCTCCCCTACTCGCACAGTCTCTATCTCTAAATAAATAAATAAATAAATAAATAGCAAAAAATAACTGTCTCTGCCCTCATGGGATGCGTATTGTTTGTGGAGTCCATCTGCGTCCCTGAAAGATTTGGCAAAGAGGTTTCCAGTCTCTTGGAAGAGAAGGGCTTCCACATTACTGCTTAACTATGGCTGGGTTTAGAATGATTCCTTGAGTAAAGGAGTAACAAAATAATTCAGTCCCAAGGAGGACCCAAGAATCCAGAGCCCAGTCAGCCTCACATAACATAGTATTGCATCATGGTCGTCACTGCAGGCTCTGGATTCAGGCTTGGCTTCGAATCCCATCTCTGAAGCCTTTAATAACTCCGTGACATTGCCACTAACCTCTCTAAGCTTCAGTCTCCTCATCTGTAAAATGAAGATGAGAATAACACTACTTAACTCACAGGGGTTTTGTAAGGACTAAATGAGGCGGGGCTGAACCCATGGCCAGCACCCTTAGCCCACGGCAGCCATTGGGTTCCAGTTTGTTACCAAGGCTGGGTGCCGCATAACCCACACCCTCGTCTGATTGTTTCCCAGGTCTGGTCATATGAAAGGGACAAAGTGTTTTCCACAGGTAAGTGGGGGGAAATCTGATTTATTGATTTAAAACCAAACTGTATAAAAGGCCCCTCTGGCCCATTCTGCAGCTTTCTAGGGTGCTGGATGGCAGCACACTGTCCTGTCAAAGATCCAGAGTCCTTTCTCCCCTCGAGTACCCTTTGGAGACCTCTCAGTCAGGGGAGGGTGTGGCAGTGTGGCTGTTGAAGGGAGGCAGTTCCGGAGGCCAGTGGGAGATCAGATGCTCTAAGAGCATTCTATGGCTACACAGGCATCCTGCAAAGAAGCCAGAAGATAGTAGGGAGGCCTGGGTTCTGGAATGGGCTCCACACCACCTCGCTAGGAGATTGGTTCTACTAGACCACAGTTTCCTCATCTATAGAGTGGAGAGCTTAAATTAGACAGTGATTCCCACTTTGTGGAAAGAGGAGAAGGTCCTCAGTTACAGTAAAGGGTCCCTGAATCAGTGGCACAACAGCCATTGCATATAGACACAATAAATAATTGATCTCACACATAGGTGTGGAGCTGGTTTTGAAACACACAGGGATGCTGCTGTAATTTTTAAAAATGGGTATTTAAAGGATTAGTGAATACACGGTTGCTTTTTAAATTTTTTTTTAACGTTTATTCATTTTTGAGACAGAGAGAGACAGAGCATGAATGGGGGAAGGTCAGAGAGAGAGGGAGACACAGAATCTGAAACAGGCTCCAGGCTCTGAGCTGTCAGCACAGAGCCCAATGCGGGGCTCGAACTCACAGACTGCGAGATCATGACCTGAGCCGAACTTGGACGCCCAACCGACTGAGCCACCCAGGCGCCCCACACGGTTGCTTTTTATCAGCATGGAGTTTTTCATTTATGGATACGAAAAGTACAATTACAAATACTTGCAGTAATCCAAAAGTGTTTTAGAGGTTTTAAAGATGTACAAGGTCGAGAAGTTTGGCTCCTACTGGATCAGATGGACACACTGAACCTCTCCTGACTGTGGCTCTTCTTTCCAGCCTGACACATGAGACCTCCCCTACTAGCCTTAATCCCCTTCTGGAACAAATAGCACGTACTAGAACAGGTGCTCCTGTGGCAGCGAAGACAAAAGGGAAGAAAGAGGGATAGGTAAGAAAGTCGTGTCACTTAAGAAGAGAAGGACAACCTTTATAAGAAAATCTGGGAAGTCCTCAGATTTTATTCTGTCGGTTCTATCAAATTCTATCGGTTCGAAGGTCTTTTTTAAAAAAACTGACCTGTCACTTCCCTGTATTTGTCATTGTTTCCCACTGCACATATGTTTGCAGCACATGGGAAGTGGGAGGAGTTGGAATGTCCTCCAAATTCCCCTGACACCCAGTTCCCACCTTTATCCTCTAGAAAAATGTGTTGTTTTGTTTTGTTTAACTTCAGGAGGTCACAGACCCTTTAAGAATCTGATAAAGGTTATGGACACTCATTCCAGAAAAAAAATGTAGCCACACCTACACAAGCATATCTAATTTTTACACACAATTTCAGCAGGTTCACTACCCCCTGAATTTACCACAGACCGCCTTGGGGATTTATAGACTTCAGGTTAGGAAATCCTGCTCTTCTGTGGGTGGCTTTCAATAAGTTTAATTTTACCTTCTCTTAGTTTTCTATAGATCTAAGCTCTAAGAGTCTCACAGGACTTTTAATGGGACCTCTCCATGTTCCCTTTCCCAGCTGCTATTACAGGTTCTCTTGGATTTGGGAAGACTGGCTCAGAAAAGGGCTGCATGCTCTAAGGCACATCACACAAGTAGACCTCATCTCAACGCTAGCTTCCCTAGGGATCTGGGATAAAGTGAATGGAACCACAAAAGGGGCTTAGGAACAGAGACCACCTAAGAGTCAAGAATCCCTCCTGACACTACCATTTTACAAGTTTCTATCCTAGGGACTCTGGACCCGCAGATCTGTAGTCCTGGAAACGGAAAGCTGCTCTCAACTCTGGGAAGGATTTCCCAGTTTCTTCTCCTCCTGCCCCACTCCCCACCCCCGTGCGGCTCTCTTTCCACCTTCAAATTCTGTGTGCAGACACCTCGCCTGCCTCGTCTGAAGGCTCATCCTCCCGCTGAGGCAGCCTGCCCAGCCTGTGCAGTCCTGTGAGTCCCTAAACGAACAAGCCAAAATCAAGGAAGATTTTTCCACCCACGTAAAATGCCATTCTGATTCCAAAAGTCCAGTGGTTTTAACCAATTTGAGTCCAAGCTCAGTTGGCCCAAGAACATCCATCCTTAGACTTCGTTTGCATCCATCACTTGCTCTGGGTTGACTGAGAGGGCAATAGGTCTGGAGGGCCTCAGGGGAAAAGCAACAGGTCCACCAGTGAGAGTCTAGGCTGGCAGGCTTGACTAGGATACCATAATTTGCACCAACCAAGGGAGGTAAATTTCCCAAATACCAGGATGTTGGGCAATATTTCAAAGAATGAAATTCATTGCTATTACAGCCCTTCCTCTACCCACCACCCTGAACTCTGTGTCCTGTCCTTTCCCTCTACAACGTACTATGCAAATGATGCATTGTTCTCTATAGTCTTACCCTGCTGGATTCAATTCAATCTCAGTGTTCTAGGACTATAGCTGTCTAAATGTCTTTACAGCTTGTATAAGTGTATGAGCACTTTGAAGGAAGATCAGCAGGGCAAGGCTCTACACATTCAAATCCCTCCACTTAATTATTTTACCCTTTGATTTAAAATATTAAGTTATCCAGTATTTATGGACCTCTAATTAGGTTAGGACATAAAGGATACTGGGGAACATAAAGATGTTCCATGTACATAAAGAAGTACTAGGATAGGGGCGCCTGGGTGGCTCAGTTAAGCATCTGACTTTGGCTCGGGTCATGATTTCACGGTTCGTGGGTTTGAGCCCTACATCGGGCTCTGTACTGACAGCTGGGAGCCTGGAGCCTGCTTCAGATTCTGTGTCTCCCTCTCTCTTTGCCCCTCCCATGCTTGTGGCCTGTCTCTCAAAAATGGATAAATATTGAAAACAAAACAAAACTTCAGAGAATCTGTCCTCTTGTGTGGGGATGGACATTTTTTTTGCTCCAAGCGCTCCTGCTCTTAGACATACGATTACTCTAACTCAGCAGATGTGGTAAGAAATCCTAAGGTATGCTGAAGGCTTGTAGGTTGGAAGATGAGAAGAGTCCGTTCTCAAGGCAGGACATTCTTAGTTTTAGGCAATGTGTGGGATTCCCTGGTCTTGGTAAGCACTAACCTTCTGGGCCTGTTCCTAATGGGCCTACACCCACACTGTAAAAGCTCTCCCAGGGGCGCCTGGGTGGCTCAGTCAGTTAAGTGTCTGACTTCAGCTCAGGTCATGATCTCGTGGCTTGTGAATTTAAACCCTGCATTGGGCTCTGTGCTGACAGCTCAGAGCCTGAGACCTGCTTCAGATTCTGTGTCTCCCCAGTCTCTCTGTCCCTCCCCGACTCACACTCTGTCTCCTTCCCTCTCTCTCTCAAAAACAAATAAACATTAAAAAAAAAAAAAAAAGGCCCTCCTAGTACCTAGCTGCATGCGTCCTTGGTAGCCTTGGTCCAGTCCTGGAGGCAGTGCAAGCAAAGAGTTAGTACATAACAGTATGTGGACCCTGGACTCCCCTTTCTTTTCCTGGCTCTCTTGCCCAGAAGTAAGAAACCTTGAGCAACCCCTTCTCCCCTCTGCAGTAGGACCTGTTAACCAAGGCATCCCTGAATCCCGACTGAGTACTCACTACCTGGGCACGTATGCTGCCTACCTACAAAGGCAACAATGCACTAAGTGTTGCAAGGGCTATGAGGAAGGATGAGGCAGGTGCCTGGCTTCAAAGAGTCTCACTCTAGCTGAGCAGAAAAGGTAAAACACAGGAAAAATATGACACAGTAGTTAGGAGTATAATAATGGAGTCAGGCTGCCTGGTTGAAATACTGGCTTTCTTATCAGCTGACATGGGGCAATTACTTAACCTTTCTGCATCTTGGTTTCCTTGTCTGTAATGTAGGAATAACAATAGCATTTACCTTATAGGAGTACTATTAAGGCTCAAATGGTTTGTGTAAACTTCTTGGCACAGTATTGGCATATAGCAAGTATTCCCAAAATGGTTTTTTATTATTATTATTATGTTAAATAATAATACCAGACCTGAAGAGCAAGATGGCAATAGGGGATTTTCCAGGCCATTCTCTTAGAGTTTAAACTTCTTGGTATTTTTTTTAAATTAAAAAAAAAATTTTAAGAGAGAGAGGGCATGCATATGGGAGGGGCAGAGGGGGAAAGGCAGGGGGAAAGAGAGAAAGAGAGAGAGAGAGAGAGAGAGAGAGAGAGAGAGAGAGAATCCCAAGCAGGCTCCATGCCAAGTGCAGAGCACAAAGCAGGGCTCCATCTTACGACCCTGGGATCATGACCTGAGCTGAAATCAAGAGTCAGATGCTCAACCAACTGAGCCACCCAGGCACCCTCAAGCTTCTTGATAGAAGGTCCTGTCCTTTAATTTTATAGATCCCCCCAATACCCACCCCAGTGCCTTGCACTCAAACATTTGGGGGGAATATAATTAACTACATGTCTACTCTCCAAATGGATGGAATAGGTAACGAGGAAACAGGACAGTGAGACTGCTGGTGCGAGCTGGGAGGTGAGGGAAGGCTTCATGGAGGAGGTGAGATTGAAGTGGACCTTCACAGATGGGGTGGGCTTTGGCTGGACAAAGCAGAGCAAAGATGACTCTGATTATAAAAGCCTAGAAAGGGCCGGGGGTTCAAGAGAGGCATGGGAAGACTTGGAGGGCATGGCCCTTAGCATGACATGCATGCTAAGAGTGGCACCGTGTGCCCAGAGCCTGGGCCCCGAGTGTGGGGCTAGGCCCTGAGGTGGAGCCAGAATCTGCTAGGGCAGACTTGGAGCCCGGTAGCTGCACCTCGTCACTGCTCGAGGGACCCTGGCCAAAATCCAAGTCCTGTCTGCCCTCCCGGCGCCTCTTTCACACTCTGTGCCAGACAGGAGGACTCAGGGCGTGAAGATGTCTACAGAGCAGGCCAGTCACTAAGGGAGCTGCAGTCCAAAGATCGAGGCTGAGTGTGTCAGATGCCTGCATGATCCCTCCACAGCTTTCTTCCATCCCCAGGCTTAGCTGATAAACTGCTCTGTGTGGAGAAATGACCCAGGTCCCCGAGCCTCTGACAGGCCTCAGGCTGAAGGCATCTTCCACAAGGGAAAGCAGGGTACAGGTTTTTTCCCTTGTCACGCATTCTCTGAGAAACCCACTGAGAAGTCTCTTCCCCTCCCAGAGCAGGTCTTTCCTTTCCTCTACGTCTCCTCATAACGGCATTTACGGTGAGTGTTCACACACAGTGGACGTCTTCCTGTCCAGAAGGCAGAATGACCAACACAGCAGTTATGAGCATTTCCTCATTTTACAGCCAAGGAGAGGAAAAAACTCATAATCACAGTAATGCTTATTCGATGTATGCCAGTCCCTATCCTACACACTTCCCATGTAATCCTCACAATAATCCTGTGAGGGAAATAGTGTTATTGAGGAACTTGCCCAGGTTCACATAACGAGTAAACAGGTCACACAACTAGTAACGTGGAATTTGAACCTCATCGGCCACTATGCTGGATGGAGGTAGGATAGGTCTGCTGAAGGGGAAGGGAGGAACACACCCCCAGAATCCTGTCTTCTAAATCCGTCCACCAACATCTAGGTGATGAAAACGGGAAACTTCAGTCTCTGCTGTCCTGAAAGCCTCACCTTGGTTCCTATCTTCAGGTAACTCTAAGATAGAGTGGAATTTTACCAAACTGCTGCCCACTCCTTCCTCTGGAGACTTGAGAATGCACTGGGGGCTACATGCCTGTAAGGCAACATTTTTTTTTTCCATTTTACAGAAAACAGTAAACACCTATAAATCGAGCTTTTGAAAGAAAGTGACTCTTCAGTCATACTTATAGCCAGAGCTGGCCACTGCTTTCTACGAGCAGGAAACTGCTTCTAAATATAGTCTGCAAAGTGACTCTTGCGTTCGAGCCCCACAGTGGGGGTAGCGTTTACTTAAAAATAAAATTAAAAGCCTGTTAAATGTAGATCCCCAAGGGGCACAGCCCTCCTGCCCCATTCCCTTTCCTCACTCAAAGGCTGGTGTGTGCACCTTGGGCCACAGGCTCCCTTCTGAGAGGCCCCAGCTCACCCATATCCCCTCCCAGGGAAGACAGGACAACCATATCACTGACCCGAGTGAGTGAGAAGGAAGAGGGTCAGCTTTCTGCCAAATGTTCTGGAGGGGGAACAGCTTTTTCTTAAATATGTGAAAGGATCAAGGGTGTATTTGAAAACATTATAAAATGGGAGCACCTGGGTGGCTTAGTCAGTTAAGCATCCCATTCTTGATTTTGGCTCAGGTTGGGATCTCACAGTTCATGAGTTCAAGCCCCAAGTCAGCCTCTGTGCTGACAGCCCCAAGCCTGCTTGAGGTTGCCTCTCTCCCTGTCTCTCTCTGCCCCTCCCCTATGCTCTCTCTCTCAAAATAAACATTTTTTTTAAAGAAAATATTGTAAAGTGCCTTCAACTGCTGAGTGAGGAAGAGGTTGTGCTCTTGGGATCTGGAGGGGAAGACAGAAAGGCAAATGGACAGAGGGCTGGTCGGAAAGAACTCAGCAACAACCCATCCTAGGGTTGGCACCAGCTCATTGGGTTGGTCTTGTAGCTCATTGTCTGTGTATGACCCAATGCCAGGCACTTGAGCATTGTTGTACTCAACCTAGCAATTTGGAGACGGCAGTGGGTATGTATGTAACAGAACAGGATGCTCTTTGGACAGAAGTTTTGAAAGAAAACCAAAACGGAAGACTAGCCCCCACGCCCCCGCTGGACAGTCTCTAATGACCCTTGAGGAATGTTCCGGACATGCATGGGCATCTGCAAATTTACTCACCTGAGAGTTGCCTCTACGTCCTGATCCCTGAGATTAGAAATGGGAAGTGCAAAGACGCTCCTTGGTTGTCCACATGTTTTGTTTTTTTAATCACACTGATTCACAATGCCTTCTCCTGCTCCTCACCCCATTTTCAGTTAGGGGAAAAAAGAAGGTGAGAAACAAAACACCAAAGGTTTTGAGAGATCCTGTATTGAAACTCCTGGAAGGCTGGAATTAGGTATGAATAGGGTAGAACTCCAGATTTCTTCATCAGCCCTTAGGGGGCTGAGCTTACTATGAAGCCTTTAAGATGAGGGGAGATTTTTCACCACTTGGAAATACCAGCAAGACGTGCAGCTGAGATAGATTGTGAGATAGCCCAAAATATTTGGTGAGGGGTGCTCCAGTTTGAGGAAGTTCAGCTGAAATTAGCAATTTGTGGGTGGAATATTGGCTGAGAATTTGCTGCAGAATTACTCAGATTGAAGGGACACTGGGGGTGAGGAAGACGAAGTTTGTACTCAGGCTCAGGATGTGGAAGAGGGGTCAGCAAAGCTAGGAGTCCTGTGTGCTCAGGGTTTAAAGCCCTAAACAGCCCCAGGGGTGTCCAAGGCACGACCAGTAAGTAGAATCAGAGATTCCATTGAGCAAAAGCTGACGGGAAAACAAATCTCCCCTTTTTTTTTTTTTTTTTTTTTTGTTTGTCCTGGTTGAAAACCAAACACGGTAGCCATCTGAAGAAATTCCAGTGTCGGGAGTGTTCAGGCAGAGAAGGGAGGGTAAAAACGCAGCCAACCTCCAACCACAGGGGAAATCAGCCTAATGGTTCTGCACATGCCATTGTCTAGCACTGAGCTCTGGAATGTTCATGGGGTGTCCTTGCATATTCCCTGATTCAAGCCCACGAAACACTTCCTGCTTATCCTCTCTTTCCCTGTGACGCCCAAAATGTCACTGGCAAGGTTCGACATCCCTGTCTGGGACTGAGCAGCTTGAATGGCTTGTGTGCATCCTAGGCAATGTTCAGCTGTTTTGGGAGAGCACTGAGTGAAGAGAAAGTGCTAGGTCCTGATGAGGCTGAGCATCTAGGGGAATGGAGGTGGGGAGGGCGCAGGGAGAAATGGGGAGAAAGCTCTGAAGGTCAGCTGCAATGACCCCCTGAAGGTCAGCTGCAAGAATTTTGTGCACTTTCTCAACACAAATTCAAGTTGATCCACCAATTTAGAAAACTTGACCTTTTGTAAAAATGAGGAAACTAAACTTGCAGCCCTGCCTGTAGCTTGGTAGCTTTGGAAGCTCGGCACCACAGTGAGGCAATCTGGGGAGAGTGCCAAACCAAGCCAGAACCAAGAGTGGAAATTTTATGCCATTAACACAAAAGATTAGTGGGTCTGGTTGAATTTGGGCAAGATCTTATAAGATTTTAGATCCAGTGCATTTTTCTAACAGTGGGTTTCGATTAGCAAGGGTTCTGAAACACACCTCAGTCTGACCTTGGACTTGGGGCAAAGACCTACTACTTTTCTTTTCAGGGAAGTCCTCTGATAACTGAATCAATTCCTCTTCTCTGAAAGCCTATACAATATCCCCTCCTGGAACAAATCTACCTAAACCAGTACCACCATCCTTTATTTACCATGCCATTTAAGAACTTTTAAGGGCATCCTACTGTCCTACTAAATCAAGTGCACACCCCTCTGCCTGGTTATTTAAAAATCCTACATAATTTAGCCCCACCCCACCTATCCACTAGGGTTCTCCCCCACACACTGTTCCATCTATTCAGGCTGGCCTTCTCACTGTCCCCAGATAGCTTATTCATTCCTGCCTTTGTTTTAATACCCACTATTCTTCCCCTTCAACCCTGAATCCGAGTTTATTCTTCCTCTTTAGCAATCCCCAAAAGACCCCACATTTGGAGATTTTGCCAACTATTTCAATTCTCATTTCTCCCTTCTCTAGGCAATTATCCATTTATATATACACTTTGTCTCCCCAATTACAGTGGAAGCCACCATGAATATAAATTTTATGTTACAGCACCGCACATAAAGCATGGTCAGTAAATAACTGTTGATTAATAGCAATTCTTCTTCCATGAGTTAAAGGCTAAACACACACACAGGAATCAGTCTCATTTCCATCACGTGGGATTTCAAGACAGCATAACTTGCAAGCACATTTGGGTCCTCTAAGTTTGGTAACACAAGGAAAAACATGTAAAGAATGGTTGTGCCTAAGATAGTAAGGGGATTCAAAATAGAATAAAGTGCTTGCTCACCACTGACAATTTGAATGCTAGTTTGAAAATTGGGCACCTCCAGAATGTTGCACTCTCCCTAGCATTCAAATCCAGGGCACCATAACATTAATTAATTAATTCTTTTGCATTTAAGACGTTTCCTCCTTATTCCCTCCTTCAGGGAGTGGGTGCAAGGATGAGAAAGAGTTTGGAAGAAATCATAGACTTCTTAAAATGGAATAGAACAGATATACAGACCAATGGACTAGAAAGCCAGAAATAATAAGCCAGAAATAACTGATTTTTGACAAGGGTACCAAGACTATTCAATGGGAAATGCCCAGTCTTTTTAACAAATGGTGCTAGAAAAATAGGATATTACCACATGCAAAAGAATGAAATTGGACTGTTATCTACATCATATACAAAAATTAACTCAGAAAAGGGGCGCCTGGGTGGCTTAGTTGATTGGGTGACCGAGTCCAGCTCAGGTCATGGTCTCATGGTTGGTGAGTTCGAGCCCTGCGTCGGGCTCTGTGCTGACAGCTTGGGGCCTGGAGCCTACTTCAGATTCTGTGTCTCCCCCTCTCTCTGCCCCTCCCCTGCTCATGCTCTGTGTCTCTCTGTCTCTCAATAATAAATAAACATTAAAAAAATTTTTTTTAATTAACTCAGAATGGATCAAAGACCCAAACTTAAGAGCTAAAACTGTTTACATCTTAGAAGAAAACATAAGGGAAAATCTTCATGACATTGAACTTGGCAGTGACTTCTAGGATATGACACACAAAACACAGACAATAAAAGAAAAATATGCAATTTGGACATCATCAAAATTAAAATTCTGTGCAAAGGACACTATCAAGAGAGTGAAAAAACAGCCCACAGACTGGGAGAAACTATTTGCAAATCATACATCTAATAAGAAATTAACGTCCAAAATATGAAAAGAACTTCTGTAACTTAAAGAAGAACAACAACAAAAAAAAATTCAAAAGTGTACATTTTTTTTTTTAAAGTGGGGGGCGCCTGGGTGGTTCAGTTCGTTAAGTATCGGGCTCTTGATTTCAGCTCAGGTGATGACCTCACATTCATGAGCTCCATCCACACCTCGGGCTCCCGCTTACGATTCTCTCTTTCCCTCTCTCTCTCTCTCTGCCCTGACCCTGCTTGTGTGTGTGCACACATACATGGGCCTGCACTTACTCTCTCTCTCAAAACAAATGAATAAACTTAAAAAAAAAAAAACAAACCAAAAGCATGCAAAAAAAAAAAAAAAAACCAAAAACCAAAAGTGGACAACTTGAATAGACATTTCTCCAAATAAGATATACAAATGGCCAAGAAGCACATAAATACTCAACATTATTAGTCATTAACAAAACGCAAATCAAAAATCACATTGAGATACTACTTCTCACCCATTAGGATGACTATTATTAAAAAAAAAGAAAAAAACATTGGTGAGGATGTGGAGAGACTGCAGAGAACTGTGAAAACTGGAGGCTTGTAAGAACATACAATGATGCAACCACTATAGAAAACAGTATGGTGGTTCTTCAAAAAGTTAAAAATAGAGTTACCATATGATCTGGCATATAGGTATATACCCAAAATAATGTTTTTTAATGTTTATTTATTTTTGAGAGAGAGAGAGAGAGTGAGGGTAAGCAAGTGGGGGAGGGGCAGAGAGAGAGAGCAGGACAGAGCATCTGAAGCGAGCTTCACGCTGACAGCAGCCAGCCCAATGTGGGGCTCAAACTCACCAACCTGAGCTGAAGTCAGATGCTAAACTAACCGAGCCACTCAGGCACCCCTATACCCAAAATAATTGAAAGCAGGGACTTGAAAAGATAACTGTACACCAATGTTCATAGCAACCATATTCATGACAACCAAAGGTTAGAGACAACCCATGTGTCTGTCAACGGATGAATGGATAAACAAAATGTGGTATACCCATACAAAGGAATATATACAGCCCTAATAAGGAAGGAAATTCTGACACATGCTACAAAATGGATGAACTTGAAGATATTATATTAAGTGAAATAAGACAGTGGCCAAAGGAGAAATGTTTTATGATTCTACTTACATAAGGTACCTAGAATAGGGAAATTCATAGAGACAGGAAGTAGAATGATGATTGCCAGGAGCCGGGGGTAGGGGAGATGGGGAGTTATTGTTTAATGGGTATGGAATTTCTGTTTGGGATGACGAAAACATTCTGGAAACAGCAGTGATGGTTGTACAATATTATGAATGTACACAATGCCACTGGATTGTACACTTAAACATGGTTAGCATGGTAACTTTCGTGGTACAGATATTTTACCACAATAATCTTTAAAAAGAAATAACAGCTGAATTCAACCATGAGGGAATAATCAGGCGAATCCAAATCATGGGTCATTCTCCAAGACAACTCAGCTGCACTCTTCAAAAATGTCAAGATGATGAGAGGCCAAAAAAAAAGGGAATAGGGTTACAGATTAAAGGAGATTTAGGAGACAAGACACCCAATGCAATGACTAATCCGTGATTATATTATATAAGAGCTATGGAGGGCATTGTTGTATGGCAATTGGGAAAAGTGAATATAAACTGTATATGAATGATAATTATATTGTGGTTAGGTAGGAGAGTACCCTTCTTGGAAGATATACGCTGAAGTCTTCACGGATGATGTCTGGCACTTTCTTTCTAAGGGGGGAGGGGATGCATTCTATAGAAAGAGATAAAGTAAATATAGCAAAATTGATGAATGTAGGGAAGAGTTTACAAATATTCATTGTTGCGATCTTTCTACTTTTCTTTATTGGAAAATAAAATGTTCCAGGAAAAATACAGTCTAGTCATTTTGGTTCCCAAATGATCAGGGAAACACTGACTTTCTGTGAATCTGTGAGCAAAATGTTGGTCTATTTGCCACATTGGATCATCCTGTTTTACTGAACTCACTCCCCAGGGCTGACAGAAGAGGCTGACATGGAGTGTTTGGGAGGTGAGAATAGACGCTCCTTACAACAGTCGCCCTTTACAGGGACTCCATTCCCTTCTAGGGGCACTTCTCTGCTCTCCCACAGCACATGTGGTCGATGCTGTCTACCTTGACCGTTTCAGGATCTAACGTGTTGCGTTCTTATGTCTGTCAGGGTTTTAAGCCCCCCCAAAGCAGGGCTATGTCTCACTTTTCTTATAACCCTCCCTCTGCCAGCATCCCCAACCCCATGCTTTGTACAGAGCTAAATATATAGTGAGTGCCTAATAATATTTTTCTTTTCATTGACTATTGACTCTCCCATCAATACAAACAGAAAGGCATACATGAAAATACATGCGGTCAAGGATAGAATCGAAAGGTTTATCCTAACCCAGGTATTAGAACGATGCTGGGTAGGGCCTTGCAGAAGGAATACCAAGTGTGGGCTTTGACACAATCTAATTCTTTGGCAACCAGGTGTTACTGATTTAGGTAGTGATTAGTACATAAGGGTGGGGTAAAAGAAATCTGGTCTTGGCAGAAATTTATGAATACCTAAGCACAGAATGTCCCTAACTAGGCCCTATGGGGTAACTGCTCTCACAATCCTGCGAATTCTTCCCAAGGAAGCAGAACCAAACAAAGGACCGGAGATCTCAAGAAAGGGACTTCTCATTTGGGGTCCTTGAGCAGATTCGCTATGCCTTTTAAAGGACTTATCTGTGCCACTTGGGATTCAAGGAGAACAACACAAACCTCTGTCAGAGGCTGGAGGTGAGAACAAATCCCTGTACTGCTTTAGGAAGGTCCTGCCCACGTGCCCAACAAGTTGCAAGAGAACACGTAGGCTTGCTGCATTCCACCTCTACGTGAGACACCAGTGTGCCGCTGTGTTGTAGCTTGTTAAGGGAGTGTAGACTTGTCTTTCTTGTCTTGAGTAATTTTTCAGTGAGGCTGGAAGAACTAATGCGTAAATTTCCTCTCTAGCCCAGCCAGAGCTTCTAGGAGGCAGGCCTTTGGCTCCATGGTTTTACACAATGTATTGCTATTTCCTATTAAATCACAAACACTGACACTTAGTTTTGAATTCCATTTAATATTTTATTACATACCTTCTTGCACTGGTCTATGATTATTTCATGTAAGTCCCAAATTTCCCCACCAGCTTCTTGGAGAACCATGTTCTACGCTACTTTACCAGCTATGCGTCCTCCCCATCTTGTACTGTACACAGTAAACATTAGATACACAATAAATATAAGAGAATGTGTCAATAATCTATTATATTTCCATATTACGTAATACTATACAGCAGTTAAAATCAGTGGTGTGGATCTACATATTCTGACATGGAGAGATTTCCAATTCATATTAATGCGTCAAAAAAAAAGCTATCAGGTACAGTATGAAATCCTTTATGCTAGAAGAGACTAGTAGAAGAAACAAGGGTTTGGTCCACATATCTGTTTATTTCCTTCCTGATATATACCCCTGGTCACAGACATTATTATAACTAGCGTAGCAGAACTCAGTAATTTCCTTTTCAAAAAAATTGTTAAGTAATAAGGCAGTTAACATAGGACTTGCTGCAGTAATGTCATATTTATGTGGCACTCATATGGAACAGGCATTGTTCTTAGTGTTCTACACAAATTAATAGTCCTATAAGAAACTGAGGCACAAAGAGGTTAAGTAATTTGCCCTACGTTAGACAGCACACCAAGGAAATGGAAGACCCAGGATTCAAACCCAAGTAGTCCAGCTTCAGAGCCTGTATTCTTAACCACTATGCTAACCACTATTTAATAAATGTGCCCTTTTCCCCATCCCTTTCCTACCTTCTTGGTGTTTCTACATCTTTTTGTATGCCTCAACGATTGCACTCGTAACACTGTGTGAGAATTAAGTGGAAAGAAAAAAAAAATCCCGTTCCCCACCTTAACTTATGGCCAAATCCATGGATTTGAAGTTTTGAGGTACCTATAAGGAGCTACTGATGCCTTCTGGAAACTATGTGTGGGTTGTTACTGCGAGACCATGGCCATTTGCCGTGACTGTATTTAGTCACCCGATATACATAGATTTCCCCCTGAGGGCAGTGGTAACCTCAACTATGGATCATATCAAGTGGAACTTCAGCTTAATAGGCAAGGCTGACGATGGTCCAGGTGTACTGACTCTCACCTGATGGAAGGTGGGGCATGGACTGGATGACTTTTTGAGGATTGTAGGTAGGCATGTTTTACCTTCTCAAAGCCCTGAGGCATTACAACTGATGCCACCTGAAAGCAAATTAGGAGGCTTTGCCCCAGGCCCAGGTCCCCAACGGTGTGTTGGAGTGTAGTGCTGTTTCAGATTAAATCAGCATGTTTCAAATTTGCCAGACTTGTTATCACGGCAATATGTATCCCCAGTTCACACATGGAATGTTTGCTCTCTGGCAGCCAAATGCACTTGGAACTGGCAGTGATGATCTCATAAAGCAGGAAAGCTGAGCAGTTAGTCAGATGATTAACCTGTTACGGAGATGGAGGAGTTGAGCATCACTTAATGAAAATATCTGGGTATTGCATAAGTAGGAGTTTCCAGACTTGGGGGGCAGCTTGGGAACCCTCACATCCAAAGTCCTAATTTTACAAATGTGGAAACTAAAGGTTTATAAAAGGGTAGATATCAGGGCTTCTGCCCCGAGAAAAGTTAGAGTGTATTTCTAATACATGACACCCCAGAGGAAACAGCACTGCTGGCTACTCAGACCTCCCTTTTAAGGGCTCCAGGACCTTCTGTGGTCAGCTTCAGTGTTTAACTCATCCTCCCCTTTTAAAGGTATTCCTTATTTTTAAATGACCTGTTGATATTATGTTTACTCATATGTAAAAAAAAGGAATTATCCTCACCCATCCCCCTGTGATTCCAATGCTGCAGACTTGTTCTAATTTCAGTACCAGAGAAATGGAAGGCTGTAGGTTGGAAATGGGGGTAAGAAGTGATCTTCATAAATTGTTTTCATGCCCTTTGTCTGGGCATCTTCAGGTATAGGCCCTCCAGGTGGTTTTCAGGCTTCTGTCTTATGTAATTATGTTTACGAGGTGGAATCATTTGACAATTTGCTTGTACTATTTATTTTTATTATTTATTATTATTTTTAAATGTTTTACTTATTTTTGAGACAGAGAGAGAAAGAGAGAGAGAAAATGTATGAGTGGGGGAGGGGCGCAGAGAGAGAGGAGACCCAGGAAGCAGGCTCCAGCTTCGAGCTACCAGCACAGAGCCTGAAGCTTGGGCTCTTAACTCCTGAACCTGGAGATCATGACCTTAGCTGAAGTCTGATGCTTAATTGACTGAGCCACCCAGGCACCCCTGCTTGTACTATCTTAGAATAATAAACACCAGCCACTGCTTTACTGATGTCTCATCAGAAGAAAAATCCTGTCTTCTATGCATAATGCTTTCTGGTTTTCACAGCTACCTCCTCCACCTTCTCAAACAGTCCTACCCTCTCACTGAGAAGAGGTCATAGGATATGTCTATTCTGCGGGGACAAGTAGGATAGGACCTGGGAGATTGTCCTTCTCAAGCACTCTGAGCACCAGAAAATGATCCAATTGAGTTGTTCCCCCCCCCCCCCACCCCAGTGCCTCAGTGCCTCACTTTCCCCTTCTCAAGACT
This sequence comes from Lynx rufus, assembly GCF_022079265.1. Lineage (NCBI taxonomy): Eukaryota > Metazoa > Chordata > Mammalia > Carnivora > Felidae > Lynx > Lynx rufus. The sequence goes on along the minus strand of NW_025814889.1, from coordinate 37,054,529 downwards.
GGTTTTGTTTATGCTTGATTTACAGGCCTAGTTCCAATTGGAGAGGTTTTGGACAAATGCAATAGTTTGTTCTTTCTTGGGAGGATGAAGGGGAGAGGAAGGGGTATGCGCAAGGGAGGAGGAATGTGCCTCAAGCCAGGATGCCTCTCAAGGAAGTCATGAAAGAATTCCAGATACTAGCTTTGATTAGCTCTCTGTGCCAAACAAACAGGTTCTAGGGGAATATTTTCTAATATTGCCCCAGAGCTAGGTTATTTCCTAGTCTGTCCCCCAAAAAGTCTTAACAACAGTGTGGCTTTAGGGTAAAATTTAGCTGACAATCATCAGTCTTCAACATGGCCCTGGCAAAGGCCTCACCGGGAAAGCATGGCAGGGGGGAGAGTGCACAGCATTGGAGTCAGACAGCCTAGGATGTGAATCCCCGTTGAACTACTTGCTAGCTGTGACATTCAGCAAATTAACTCTCCTGAGCTTCACGTGTTTTCATCTATAAGCTGGGGTTGATATCTACACAGTTGCTCTGAAATATAAAAATAAAAATATGTCAAGTGCCTCCTTGATATAAAGTAAGTGCTCAGAAAAATGGTAGCTATTATTATTAATAACCTAAGGGAAGCCTAGGGGAAACTCAGCAGGAAACCAAGCACTCCAGGCCAAGAAGGAACCGAAATAGCCCCGACCCGGCTCCACCCACCGCGATCAGGATCAGCCAGAGCGGGTCGTGCCAGAGCTGGAGAAGCAGGAAGGGGCCACCCTGCCCTCCCCGGACCCGAAGCCAGTGGGACTGTCAGTACCAGAGCCGGAGACTGGGCCGAGCTGAGGTGGGGAGGGGGTTGTTTTGCTTCAGCAAAGGGTGAGGACTGCCCTCGGCCTTCAGCAGGGGAAGGAAGAGGGACAGCCACGTAACAAAAGCTCAAGGCCAACCCCCAGTAGGCCCCGGGGCCGGACGGGGAAGTGAGCCCTTCGGCCGGCTCCGCGGGAGTCAGCTGACCTGCGGTCGCGGCCGCGCGCCCTCCCCGCCCCGGCCCGGTCGACCCCGCACCCCTGCGACCCCGCGCGCAGCTTGCCCGGGGCTGGGGGTGTGAGGGTCCGCGCGGCACGAGCCTCCCCCGCAGCCAATCAGCGGCCTCTTCCGCTCGGCCTCCCCCGGAGGGTTTGGGCAGCGGGGCCGCGAGCTCTCCCGAGGCGGCCTTCGCGCACGCGGTGTGCCCCTTGTGAAAGGAATATTCACATTTCCAGCGCGGCCTCTGCCAGGGAGCGCACCTCTTAAAGACAGGCCGGCTGCCCGAGGCTCGCCGTGGCCACACTGTGCCGGCTCTGTTCTGGAGGTTTCAGAGCATCCACCAAGGCTGCCCCGGGCGCCGGGAAAACAGTGCGCCTTTTCTTCCCTCCAAAACCAGCCCACCTGCGACCCTAGGCGACCTCGTCCCCTCCAGCTGCTCGCGGACTGCACACACCCGCCCCGTACTTCAGCGTCCCGGCCCAGGTGGGAGGAGGGGAAGGGAAGGCGGTATTTGCAAGTACTCAGAAGTGTTTACCGTTTCCGAAGCTCTGGCCCTCGGGCCTAAATCCACCTAGTTCCTTTTCACAGAAAAGGAACACTTGATCCCGCCCATACTAGGTGCCTGGAACCTGACTTGTCCTGTCCCTTAAGCCTCGCGATCCGACCCACTGTAGAGGGAGTATCGTTATCCTGGTTCTGGAAACAAGGAAACCAAGTTTCTGAGAGATTGAGAATTGTAAAACTACTGAAGGCCCAGTTTGCAACGAGGCCAAAATTTTTTTCTAAGTGACTGGGCTTCATACCAGGACACCAGTTTGTGTCTAGACTCACGCCCCCTTGGGTTCCCTTGTTTGCTTGGGAGAGCAAACAGCAAGGGCCGTAGATATTACGTAGAGCAAAGCCTTAACAGTCCCTTTTACCCTGTAGGAGCAGTCAGTCCGCTGTAGAGACGACCTGCCAACTCCCCTTTCAGGTCTTAGATTGGAGAGCACCTTCCTCGACCCCACAAGCCTGGGTCAGCTGCCACTTCTAGCACCTCTCTATCCCTCTTTTGGTGGTCCTTATGACCACCTGTTGCAATTTCCTCAGCTAGCTCCCTCCGTAGATGGAGGGAAGCTACCTGAGTGTCTTGACTGTAAGCCCAGCAGCATTTAGCTGGAATTGCCATGCATGGTCCAGCGGCCAGGATGCAAGTGTGCTGCGGGAACAACATTTGAAAAGCACTGAACTAGGGGCGCCTGGCTGGCTCAGTCGGTTAAGCGTCAGACTTGGGCTCCCGTCATGATCTCACAGTTTGTGAGTCCGAGCCCCGCATCTGGCTCTGTGCTGACAGCTCAGAGCTTAGAGCCTGCTTTGGATTCTGTGTCTCCCTCTCTCTCTCTGTCCCTTCCCTGCTCTCACTGTGTCTCTCTCTGTCTCTATGTCTCTCTCTCTCTCTCTCTCAAAAATAAGTAAACATTAAAAAAAGAGGAAGAAGAAAAGCACTGGAGTTCAGAAGTTATAAGGTAAGAAGGGAAACTGGAGACAACTATAAAAAATTGGTTTTTGGTAATCACAACAATAACAATAGCAATGGCTATCATTTACTACTACAATGTAGCAGACATTGTTCTGGGTGCTGTAGTGCAGGACTCCTCAAAACTCAAATGTGATTTCTGGGGATCTTGTTAACTGGGAGATTCTGATCAGTCATCTGGGGTGGGGCCTGAAATTCTGCATTTCTAACAAGCTCCCCTGTGATGGTGCATGAATCATACTTTGTATAGAAATGCTTTGGTATATCAACTTATTTTAAACTCTCTAAAGCGTTATGAAGTAGGTATCATTATTTCTGTTTTACACACAAGGAAGCTGAGAGGCTAAGCACCTATGAAGGTCAAAGAAAGAAACTGCAGGGCAATGAGGGAGGGGGGAATGGTACGAGCAGGTACACTTACAGAAGAAACACAATTCTAGGCCCAGGAAACCGTATTTACAAAAGCCTGGCATGCAGGGAACGTGGACGGGGGCTGCAGCAACAGCTGTGTCACCCATTAGGCACCGTGTGTGCATAGTACTTAGGAGCTTTCCAAAGGCCCCAAATGTTTGAGACCCGCAAAAACCGTATTGGCACCTACATACGAAAACTGAATGCTTAAATTAATCATTTCAACATTCAAATCATTAAAAAGCCTTTCAAAATTTTTACATTAAAAAAAGTCATGTTTAGTGAATGATACGGGTGTGTTTTAATACATTTGATAAAAATGGAGTAGGGCCTCCCAAGCCTGGGGCCTGCTAGGGACAAGATGAGCACTGGCCACATTGGGTTTGGATGTAATACTGAGGGCAGCTGGGAACCACTCTGATAGAAGGAGGAAAATGTTCTCTGTGGCTACAGTGAAGAGAATGGATTGGAGGGAGGCCAGACTGGAGGCCCAGTGGCTGGAGACCAGATAGGCGTTTATAGACTTCCAGTCTGCAAGACAATCTCTCCTCAGTGCCAAGATTAGCGTAAAATGATAGCATTATACAACCCAATTATTGTTTGATTTCTCCAGCCCCTATCTGACTCAGCATTCCAGATTTACTTAAGACGTGGGGACAAGGGTTTTGCCAAATCCTTTCTCATTAAGGCTGGTGATGTTATAGTCTAGGGGAGGTATGCTTAAGAGCACACACTCGAGTCAGATAGCTGTGAGTGGGAACCTCAGCCCTGCTACTTGCTAGCTGTGTGACTTTGCATAAGTGATTTAACTTCTCAGAGCCTCAGATTCCTTATTGGGCATAATTCATTCCTCATGGAATTTAAACTACATGTACAGTGCCTCCCACAGGATAGGTACTTATAAACAAATGGTAGCTGTTATCACATATGTGCCATTATTCTGAGACCTCGCTGGGTTTTCTTCAGGAGGGAACAGAGGGTGGGGTAAATAATTTAATCTTTTCATCCATTTTCTGAAGTAGAATTTATTATTCCCATTTTGCAGATAAGGCAACAGGGGCTCAGAGATGAGAGAGCTCAGTGAACTAGGGGCAGAAAGTGGGAAAGTGCAAGAGCTGGAATGTTGTTTTATTTTTACCTCGTTTCGTGCAGTCTCTCCAGCAGTCAACATCTGCTGCTTCCACCGCCCTTTGACCAGTCCAGAACCTGTTTCCCTTAGTCATGGCATGAATCTGTCATGCTGGCCAAAGCCACACCACTGAACACTCTTCTCGGGCTCCACCAACCTCCATTTCCCTTCTTCCCCAACCTTACCTAACCTCCTTACTACCTCCCCCTACCCCCTCGTACCACCCCACCCCCAATTTTACAGCTTCTGGATTTCCCTTATTAAAGAGACAGCTTGTCTCTCTGAGAATCACAGACAGAACCGCCCTAGACTGGGATGCCTTCCAGAGTACCTCCCTTTAAAGGGAGTAGATAAGTAGGTCACATCAGGATGGTAGGGGAGGAGGCGTACTTCTAATGGGAAGGAGGAAAAATACTGCAGATCACGTGGAGAATGGAAAACAAAATAACAGGGCTCCTCTGTCTCTCTGATTCTATCTCACAATCTCAGTGGCAGCCCCCTGCTGGCCGCTATTACTGTGAAAAGCATGTGGAGACCCCGCAGGCCATACTGAACTCTTGGGGTTTGGGAGGCCACTGGAAATTGCAGTGAGCAGAAGGCGGTCTCCCCTTGGTTCCTCTCCATCCCACCCTGCCTCCTCTTGAAGCTACCCCACAACCACCGGGGTATGGAGAGGAGATGGCTCAGCTTTAACAGAGGATTTGGAACTTCTGTCCAATTCCGGCTCCTCAAGGGCCTGAAAGCACAGAGCTCTGCAGCTTGGAGGTTCCGCGGGACTGGGATGGCACTGGCTTTGCCGTGGTTGCTGGGAGTAGCCCAGGATCTGGTTCACAGAGATTCTGCTGCAACCAGGACAAGTCACAGGCCTTGCGAGATTTCTGCTCCCCACTCCCAACCCAAACTCTGTCAGAGGCAGTTCGCAACAAGGGAGGTGGATGAACATTAAATGACATAGATTGCTGTGAAAACCAGAGAGAGAGAGACAGGGCGAGACAGGGCGAGGCATTAAAGGTCCAACACTGCCAGCCCCACCCTGCCCAGCTATCCCTGGGGACTGAGCCATGCTTGAATCCTAACACCGGGCGGTCGCATTTCTAGGAAACTGCGGGTGAAGGTGGGGGGTGTGGCAGGGAAAGTCCCGGCTGCATGAATGACACCGGCCCCACTGTGTACAGATATGGACTGAAAATGTGTATTCAGGCAGAAGATGGGTCCCTGGACTCTGTGCCTAGGGCACAAGGCAAGCACACAAAACCAAAGAGCAAAGCCTGATTCTTGGACCTGGGGGTAAACAGTCCCAGTTCCCTGGATGGGGCTTTGGAAACAGAATTCACCTCTGGAGAGGCCGAGGGTTTTCCATTCTCTTCGCCTGGAGCCTGGTGGACTTCCAGCTCCGAAGCTCACTGCTTTAGGACACTGGTTAGGCTTTGTGTAGAGATGCTCTGGATTGCAGGATGCAACTCCCACCTGGCTGGTGCCCCCTGCCCTCCTTACTCCCATCCCTAAGGTCCCGGACAGACTATTAGGAAGTGCTATATTCCTGTGCTCTTTTCCCTCCACCCCTATAGACACAGAGTACCTCCCTCCCCCCACTCCAGGTATCTGTGCCCTGTGGGAAAGTCCCAGCCTTGCCTACGATTGCTCTTCTCGTGAAGCAGGGCTGGGTGACAGGATGGAGACATCCATCTTCACCTGTGCCCTTCATTATGCTTAACCTCCCTAGGCTTGTCTAACACCCTCTTTCCCAGGCTGGGGTAATCCCAAACCATCTCTCATCAGAGTGGGTATAAATCCCTACAGGTATGTGGCAGGCAAGTAGCAGCAGTGACAGTGTGGTTGGTGGTGCCCGTACTGAAACAGGAAGTTTGGACTTGTGAGACTTAGGTTCTTTGTGCTCTCACAAAGTGACTGGTAGCTCCTCGTCCCCGACATCTGATCCAGCTGGGGTCTCTTGCTTTGTCAGCATTCCTGCCTTACTCCAGGTCCAGCTTGAGTGCTACTCCTTGGCTTCTCTAGGATCATGTGGGAGAAAGGTCAGGCTTGGAGCCTCCATACCAACCCCCCACGTCAGTCAGCAATGTACCTGGGCAGTGGGCAGTGGTTTTGAAACTTCAGAGTACATCAAAATTATCAAGGGACTGGTTAAAATACAGATGGCTGGGCCCCTCCCCAGGGTTTCTGATTTAGTATGTCTGGAGTAGGAACTGAGAATTTGCATTTCTAAAAGGTTCCCAAGTGACGGGATACTGTTGCTCCAGCGGCCACATTTGAAAACCACTGAGCTAGAGTATAGCAAAAAGAAAACCTACGTCTGAGTCCTAGCCCTGCCACTTTTGTGCTCTGTGATGGTGTACTTGACCTTTCTGAGCTTCATTTCCTTTTCCAATGAAGGTGGAGTAAGGACCACAGCATGGTTGGGAGGATTAGAACATTTGGAAGGGCCCTTCACTGTGATGGCAAATTGAATTATGAATTAGTCAACAAATACATTTTGAGTATTGTGTTGTCCATTGGATACTCTGCCCAATGTCATGGCTGACTTTGGGCAGATCATACGTGAGGATTCTAAGACCTACTTAAACATCACACAACTCTGTGACTCCGTTTTCTCTTCTATGAAACAAGGCCTGTGGTCTGCTAGACTAAAGGCCCCTCCAAGTCCCATTTGGAAGTTCAGCTCTGGGAGGGGCCTTAGGTCTTGGGAGGCACAGCCACGTTTCTTTTCCTTGCTCACCCCTTTCCAGGACATCCACTTGAGAGCTCAGGTGCTTCTGCAAAGAACATCGATCACTAGAGTCACTGGTCAGTTCCTCCTCGAGGGGAATAACGTGGTCTTCACTGTCCATCATGATCTGGTTCCAACTCACTTTTATAATCATATTCCCCACTGTTATTCTTCTATTCACTTTATAGCCTAGACAAATTGGACTACTCATCCTTCCCCAGATACACCCTGTGATGTCCTGCTTGCAGCTTCTGTTCACACTAGAATATCCTCCACTTGTCAGAGTCCTATTCCTTCTTCAAAGTTTACCCAATGACTACCTCCTCCAACAAGTTGTCCCAAATCCTTCCACCGTCTGTCTGTCTGTCTCTTTAGCTATCATCTATATATCTGTCTCTCTACTTAATACAAATGATTTTATATTTTTCTTTAGGTGATAGAGGACAAGTTACTGAAGTTGTCAGGTACAAGATCTGACTAAATCAGAATGCAACCACCTCACCCCTTCCTACTTGCCTCTGATGTTTTTCCTCCGAAGGGGCTGTGTAGAAACTCGGAGGTCTGTGGGTGTGTCCTTGGATTTCACATTCCTGAAGTCTGTTCTTGGAGCATACTGAGATATAAAAAACCAGAGTTGCTACTATGTAGAACTTTTAAAAAGTGGAACGGCCACTTAAAAGGAGATGCCTACTTACACAAAGATAAGTCAGCTGTTTATTTTCTATGGCAATCAGAGTCGGGAATAAATATATATGTGTGTATAAATCTTCTGTGGTTCATATTCACAGATCTACTCATTTGCATATAGCCACATCTGCTTCTCTAATTTTCTTTTTTAAACTACAGGGTTTTTTTTTTCTATTCTAAATATAATATATGCGTTGGTAAAAATGTTTAAAGGAAATAAAAAGTAAAAATAAAGTAAAAGAAGAAAGTAAGTCATTCATAACCCATAAATAACCGGTATTAACATTTTGATGTATTTCTTGGGAACGGTTTTCTTGCACTTATTTACTCTATATGATTTTTAAAGGAAGTTGGGATAAAATGTTTATACTCTTCTGTATCCTACTTTTTTGATTTATATGATTAGCATTTTGGTATTCCTTTAAATATTCTTCCCAAACATTGAAAAAAATTATTTCATGATATCCACTAACAGATGTACCAAAATTTATTTAACCATTCTTTCATTGTTGGATACTCCTTTTTGCTATAAACAGTATTTCAGTGAACATCCTTACATATCTGATTATTTTCTTAGGCTGATTCTAGAAGTGGGATTACTGGGTCATTTTTTTTTTTTAAGATTTTATTTTTTTAAGTAATCTCTACACCCAACATGGGGCTCAAACTCACAACCTGGAAATCGAGAGCCACACACTCCACCCACTGAGCCAGCCAGGTGCCCCATACTGGGTCATTTTTAAGTCTCTTGATATATACTACCAAACTGTTGTCTGGAATTTCAATTTGAAAATACTCCAGAATACTTTACCTATAGTCCCCCCTTCTATTCATAAGTAATTTTTACCTCCACTCCCAGTGCATTCTATCCCTTGTTGTACTTAACCCTTACTACACTGAATTTGCATTCAGTGTGTACCAGTCTTCATTCCCTTACGAAGAGACCATCTTTGACCATCTTTGTATCTCCCTCAACATCCCGCACAGGTGGAAGAAAGAGGCCAGAGGACTGAATCTCCTTAGGTGAATCTATAAGCAGAAGAAGAGCTCCATTTTAGGAAGGAGCAAGGAGAGTGGCTTGAACTCCATACTCAGCGGTGGGGTTGCAACACTGGTTGAAGAAGAAGAAAAGGGATTGTCTTCCACCCTTTATTCATCCAGATCTCAGAGGAGGGGGTAAAAGATGGGAAATTAGTGCAGTCTAGAGCCTGGAAAAGGAGTCACCTTAGCTGTCTGGCAGGGCTGCTACTAAGGGCTGGGAGAAGGGCAGAAGCTTGGAGGCCACAGCTTCAGGTTGTGGAAGGAGAGGCACCAGTACCAGCCATCCCACTCTCAAGGTGTTGACCTTGGGGACACACCTGCAACACTGATGATAGAGGCTTAATGTTTTTTAGATTGGAGTTTCCCAAATTTCAGTTGTACCTTGTTTGCTATCTCAATCTTTTAGTGACAAGAAAGAAGCAATATGCACAGACACACACACACCTGTGTTTCATTTCATCCAGAGCAGCCACACTTCTGAACAGTGAAGACAGGTACAATTATTAAAATATTCAGGGTGTGCCCATGACACTCATAAAGTCTGAATAAGAACTTAAAACGTATCATGCCACTTACTTTAGCCTCATCCTGAGCAATAAAAAGTTAGAAATCACAGATTTGATGGATTAGTTACCCTTTTTTTGTAATACACACTATAACTATAAAGATAGCCATTACAATAAAAAACTGTTAGCCATTGGTATTCCCTTTACTAACCATTGGTGGTAATTGTACCACATTTTGGGGACATACTATTTTAATTGAACATTTTCTTTATATTATAGTCATCTGTTTTTCTTCCACTTAAGCTTTCTAAGGCCAGGTATCATGTTTTTGTTTTTGTTTTTGTTTTAGTTTTTGTTTTTGGTGCTTCATACAGTGTTGAAGCTCAATAAATATTTGTTCTTCCTTTGGTTGTTTTGGTAATGAGATAGTGATGAATAGGAATTAATTTATATACTTAGCACAAATGAAGTCTCCAAGATCAGGATTATAAAGGGGAGATCAATATTTATATGGTAAAGAGAGTTGCCCTGGTTTGAATACTGTGGCAGTATTACTTGGACTTGGGCTTTAACGTGTTCAGGGTAGAACACAGTACATCATACACATACTATCTAGCTGTCTTTCCAGGGGTAAATAATACATTTGCAAGTTTAAGAATTAGTCTTGGAGCTATAAAACAGAATAACACTATTTAGCTCATGCAGGAATTCAACCCACTATAATAACCTCATGAAATAAGAAAACTTTTCCATACCTAGCAAGCACAGAGTGAAATATATAGTTATTGATTAGTAAATATTTGTTAAATGAAGAGATGAAATGTCTTAGCTATAGTCAATATGTCTTTACCACCCCTGGAAAACCATTCTCAGAAACAGAGGAACTAATATTATTCAGTACATAATATTCTAGGGTCTTTATATATGTCTTTCCTCTGGATTTCATGTGGCAACACCATGTGAGGAGAGGGTAAAATCATGCTCCTAGGGGACAGACATTTCCACCTGTCATGAACCAAGACTTGCCTTCTCAGAAGACCACAGTGACTATTTCCTCATTGGATCCAGAGGGCTAGACAGGAAGATGTAGAAACTCAGTGGATGACCTTCTGGCCAACCAAATAAATAAACTACCAAAGGAAAGTGTGAATAAGATGCCAGAATAAAAGACTATATTGGGAGAGAGAGAATAACTCTAATAAAGAAGAGAAGGGTACTCTAACACTTTAGTCCATAGTTCTGCCTACCTCTTTCTTTCTGAACCTTTCTTCCAAATGTAGTGTCCTTAGCCTATAACTCAGGCTTATTTAACTCATCAGCACATAAGAAACTTGTTCTTCAGGGACTGGAAATGAGCAGTACCATTTCCTTAGCTACTAAATATCCAATGGAGGCAAGAACTAGAGGAAGAAAAAAGAAAATACACTGTAGGGTCAGAAGACCTGGGTTGTCCAGAAGTCCTGACTCTGCCATGGTCTGGTAGAGTGACCCTCTGCCTATTAGTGATCCCCTTTAATTCATGGCTCCCTTAAGTTATTCACTTACAACTATTTTCCATGCAATTACTGTTTATCAAGCACCGCCCTGGGCACTAGGGATAGAGCAATGAAAGAAGCAGACTCTAATGGAGTTTATGTTCTAATGAGATTGATTAGATTGGATAAGTAATCAAATGAACAATGTAACTTCAAATAGTGAGCAGTGCTATGGAAGAAAGAAAACAAATGATGAAGACAAAATGAAAGGAGGGTTCCTCTACAGAGGGCAAAGGTTTCCCTGAGTCAGTAACATTTGAGCTGAGATCTGAATGTACTAGAAGGAGCCAGCCCAGGGAAAGAATATTCCAGGCAGAAGGACCATCAAGCCCTGAGTTGGGACCATGTTTGGGGCTGTATGACAATCAAGGAAAACGACACTATTTTGCAGTTCTAGTAGACCAATGGTTTTGACACACCACCCCAAGTGATTCTACAACTTCCTTGGTTGTGTTTCAGGGGTGGAGGGACAGAGGGCAGAAGTTCTGCCAGGCCCCCATCATGCTGCCCAACACACATAGCAGCTCCTTTTTCATCTGAAGCATACACTGCGGTGTTGAAGATTTGCTTGAAGAACAGATACCATGATCAAAAATCCTTGGTCTCAAAAGTCCTTCTCCACCCTGTAATTGTCCAGCTCTAGGAAAATTTATCATGCAACCTCTGTGATCCCTACAGAAAGGCTGGCTTTATTCAATAAAGTTGGAGAGTGCCAGTTCCAGCGACCTGGCTCTCCTTTTACCAGAACATCCCATTCCCTTTCCCTGCAATGGTGGATTAGAGCCTCTGATGCCCTCCAAGCCTGTCCCAGGTAGGGAGGGACACCAGTCTCTGCCTCCTGCTAGCAGATTTTACTGGCTTCCTTTTCTTGCCCTGTCCGAATAAGACACTCTGTCCTCCACAGGAGAGCTTTGTGGAGAAAGCCACGGAGTGGCTCCAGTTTTTTCCAACCTGTAAAATGCAAAGTTGGCCAGCTGCCTCTCTTCTTAACTCTAAAACCCATATCTTTCCTTGCCTCCAGAGAACTGCCAGCAGCTCTCAAATAAGTCTCTACTGTCCTGGGGTTTGGAGGAAAGCGCTGTGCAGAATGTGAAATCATCTTCTGGTAACGCGAATCTAATTAGCTCTTTGACTGACAAGAGGAAGCAGAGGCCAAGAGGGATTTAAACAATCCCTTTCTCACATATTTCAAAACAAGCGAAGAACCAGACAGGGAAACAGAAAGAGAAAAAAAGAGATAAAGCCTAGGGAACATTTGGAGAAGGGGGTAAGAGAGAAAGGGGGGTGAGAGGGAGAATATCAAGTGACCAGAATATTAATCCTTCCTTCCCCCAGCTTTACCTCTGCTCCCCCCATCTCCACCCTCCTTCCTCTCTCCCGGAGAGAACTTACTTGGAGGTCGATGATTTCTCTCTCTGATTCCATCTTGCTGCCCTCAAGTGCCTTCACACACTCTGGTGCTGGTAACAGACTGCGTGGGCAACTCCAGGCTTTGCTGTCTGAGTCTCTACTGCTTTCTTTGGGTGGGAGAGAGCACACAGCTGGCAGGACAGACCTGCTATTCATCCATCTGATGTGGGATGCCTGTCCTGGGCTCAGCCCCTGGGGGAAGTGTACACATGCATACACTTGCGTGCGTGCGTGTATGCGTGCACACGCATGTGCACTTCAGGGGGTGGCATGTGACACATTGATAGGTGGCCTTTTGAGTTAGTAGTGACAGCATCATTTTCTTTCGTGGCGCCAGTGCCCCTCCAGCCCCAGAGGGGCCATCCGAGGTCAAACTCAGCCTGCTTTGAGTTAGTAGCTTTTCTACCGGCATAGAAACCCTGTGGATTTATCAAGGAAATGGAAAAACAGCCTCAGCATGCTGTCTGACTTCACATTGGAGCTGAATAGGGTCCTCAGTCATCAAGGGTGGGTGGACTCTAGCATATTCCTAAGACTGAGGCTTAGAGACTTCTTTCTCTTGTTCCCTGTAGCGCTAAAAGTTAAAAAAAAAAAAAAAAAAGTAGTTTACTTAATAGGCCCCGAAGCATAAGCCTTACTCTATAAAGTGATTAACAATAAACTTTTATTGACAGGTTGTTTGATGTCCTCATTTTCTCCCTTGATTAGACAGAAAGAGAGCAGGAAAAAGTTATACCTTCAAATTCTGTTTACGCAAGTAGTTGCTTTTTCCCTACTTTGAAAATAAAGCTACCAGGAGTGAGTCTTTTTTTGGAAAAGCTTTCTTTCTCTTGTTTACCTTAGAGCCTAAAACTCTTCTGGTTTGTTCCTGAAGCTAGTTTTAGACACCAGCTTGTGTATGTGTGGGTGTGGGTATGTCTGTGAGTGTGCATGGTAGGGGCAGTGTTAAATTGGAGTAATCCAGTTCAAGTTTAAAGGGAGCGAGGAGAGTAGCAGAGTCAGAAATTTACTCTCACCACACTTAAATGTGCTGCCAAAGGGGTGGAAAGGGGCAATTCTTTATTTCTATTTTTTTTTAATGTTTACTTATTTTTGAGACAGAGAGAGACAGAGCATGAATGGGGGAGGGGCGGAAAGAGAGGGAGACAGAGTCCAAAGCAGGCTCCAGGCTCTGAGCTGTCAGCACAGAGCCCGACGTGGGGCTTGAACTCACAGACTGTGAGATCATGACCTGAGCTGAAGTCGGGCGCTCAACCTACTGAGCCACCCAGGCGCCCCTCTTTATTTCTATTAATGATGTAATGTCTTTATAAGTCCCCATCCTGCTAGACATGAGGTGAGTGGTCAATGGAATGAGGATCATATATCCATCTAATCTGATAAATGCAGTGGGATTTAATTTAAATGGTAAATGGTCCAGTTTAGATAGAATGTTTAGCCTTTCCAATTTCCACCCATCCCCCAGAGATGACATCTAGGTGCGTGGGAGAGGGCATGGTTTATTATTTATTTATTTAATTTTATAAGATGTCTTATTTATTTCTGAGAGAGTGCAAGCAGGGGAGGGGAAGAGAGAGAGGGAGACAGAGGGTCCCAAGTGGGCTCTGTGCTGATAGCAGTGAGCCCAATGTGGGGCTCGAACTCACAAACTGCGAGATCATGACCTGAGCCGAAGTCAGACGCTCACGACTGAGCCATCCAGGCGCCCTGGGGCACAGTTTATAAATACTTGGAAGTAGAAGAGTGATGGTTCTTCGACGTACCCTGGAGCCTCTGCTACTTTCTGCTATGGTGGGGCTGGGCTGCCCTCTGAGTTGGTGACTACAGAAGAGGGACGGCCTATTTCTGGGCCTCCTGCTGGTGTTGGTGGCTAATGTCTGTGACGAGGATAACTCATGGTCCATCCTCTCTCTGCTCTTAAAGACCCAGTGGGCTCCCTTGTTGACTTTGCCCTCTCTCAGCTCTTGTGGTGACGTGGACCATCCTGAGACCTGCCATGACTCACATGTGCTCCCGTCCCAGTGGTACCAGCTCAGTGGTCCACCCCTCCAAGATGATCTCCAAACGCTCCTCCTACCAGACACTTGGCTACCACTCCACTTCTCCCTTGGGTACATGGGAACTGAGAGCTGCTGTCTGTCACTGGAGAGAGGCAAGCTCAGCCCCTTTCTGGTAAAGACTTTGTTTTGATGTGGCTGCCCCAGCTGGTGCCGGAATAGCTTTTAAGGTAATCTCTTTCTAGACTCCAAACCAGGAGTGAGAGATGGAGCCAACTCCTCAGCATTCCTTCAAAGATCTGCTGTGATATCCATCACTCCCATCCCCCATAAGTACACAGTGTGACCACTGCTATTCCGAGCACTTTAACACACCCTCACTTACTTCCAATAACAATTCCGCAAGGTTGAATTGTAACACATTATCCGTGTGTCACAGGTGAGGAAACAGAAGCACAAAGAATTTGCCCCAGGTTGAACCAAGATTCAACCCCGAGACTCAAATCCTAATTAGCGTTCCGAGTCCGTGTTTTTATCTGTGATTTTGGCTCAGGGAAGAGAAATTGAAACATGTCCGAGTACCTGCTTTCTCTTTCTCTGCTTCAGTTCTTCCCACAATTCCCATAATCTAGGATCCAAAAAGGTTGGCTTTGTCCTCTTTCTCTTTCTGTTTGGTTGGGATGTGCCTTATGTGGAACTCAATGATACTAATTCTAAGAGGAAATAAAGAAATTGAGAAAATTCCCATTCTCAGCAAAACCCAACAAAATTCTCATTCTCAACAAAACACAACAAAATGATCATCTTGCTGGAAAACCTTATTTTGGATGTCAAAATCAAAATATCAACTATTTCTCTTTGCGTTCCTGTGTGACGATTCTAATCATCCTTTACATAATATGGATACATCTGGCTAAATAGAGAAAATAATCAGAATGAGAAAATGCCAAACAGAAAAGCACCTGAATATATTCCTACTCCCCACCCCCCAATTTCCTATTGATTTCAAAAGGAAACAGCTATAGTTAGCTATAATAACGCTTTTGGTTTGGTAAGACCTTTCCAAATTTGGACAACCTCATAAGCATCATTTGGAAGTATATTTGGATTTGGAAAGTGGTTTATCTACTGTGACTCTGGACCAGGGGTGAGTAAACTTTTTCTGTAAAGGGTCAGAGAGCAAATATATTTTAGCCTTGGAGGCCAAATGGTTTCTGTTGCAATTACTCCACTCTGGTATTGTAGCATGAAAGCAGCCATAGACACTGTCTATAAACAAATGAGTATGGCTGTGTTCCAATAAAACTTTATTTACAAAAACAGATAGTGGAGCAGATTTGGCCCCACAGGTCATAGTCTGCTGACTTCTGTTCTAGAATATAAATAGAAAGAGAATCTGGTGTTCTAATTACCACAACCATGTCCAGTCTTCCAGACCACGTCTTTTAAACATAATTCCCACTTGAGAGGTAACAGCTAGACTGATGCTATAAGAATAATATGTTAAACTCTATGGGGATATAAAATCACAAAACACATGCCCTTGCGAGACACAGGGATGGAAAGTTAAGCTTTAGTGAAGTGTGCTCTGACATTTGGCTCTGATACTGAAACTATACCTACATGGAGGCTATCCAATCTAGATGGGAAAGGTTTCTATTTCTCTTTACCTCTGGGGTGACTTTTGCAGTGTGAAGCCCAAGGGGCATTTTTAGGGAAATTGCCTCTTGGGAAGTAGATTTTTTAGAATATGCTTGAACTTACAGATACATAAACACTCAGAGCGACTCAGAAAGTGCACATGGAATGGGTGGCTGACAATGAGATCCTAGGGATGTCTTGCTAGGTAGGAGAAACAAAGAGTTGTGCCAGCCTAAGAAGATCCCTTAATGGTTAATCGTAAGGAAAAGCCTAGAGTGAAAACCAGGTGACCTAGGTTTCTCTGTATGTGCTGAGTCACTGTGTGTTCTTAGGCAAGTCACTTAACTTCTCTGGGTCTTATATTCTCCTTTGTGAAAAGTGAAGCGTCATAAAAGAAGATTCCTAAGATGACTTCAGCTCTTAAAGTCTGTTTGGTAATGTGTGTTTATATTAAATACTTCATGTGTATAACAGAATAACATCTCAGAATCAGGTCTGAATTTTAGTATGTAAAAGCTAAGGATCCCTGATGGAGTATTTATGTAATTAGAAAATTTTTAGGAAAAATCATCCCTATGTGTTACCTCTGCTTGTGAGACCAGGAAGGGCAGACACAAAACAAACAGGATACACAAGTGAGAATAAAGACACACTTCAGAACAGGCTTACCAACTCATTTATGCTCATTTACACATCCATTTACGCACTTCTAGACTCACTGCTCCAGGAATCCTAAGGCCAGGATGGATGGAAAGGGAAACTTTTGGAGCATCTATGGAGGGACCTATCTGGGGACTGATGAGGGGCCCAAGTTGGCCAAATGGTAATTAAGAATTAGATCAGGTGACTTTAGCCTTGTCTACTAGAACTTTCTGCAATGATGGAAGTGTTAAAGAACATTTTCATTTTCATTGTTCAGCATAGCAGTGCTTAACCGTTTGTAGGTCTGTAGCACATAAAATGTGGTAGTGTGACTGAAGATCTAAATTTTAATTTTCATTTAGGGGTGCCTGGGGTGGCTCAGTTGGTTAAGCGTCTGACTCGGTTTCGGCTCAGGTCACGATGTTGTGGTTTCATGGGTTCGAGCCCCGCATTGGGCTCTGTGTTGGCAGTGCAGAGACTGCTTGGGATTCTCGCGCTCTCTCTCTCTCTCTCTCTCTCACTGCCCTTCCCCCGCTCATGCTGACTCTGTCTCTCTCAAAATAAATAAACTTAAAAATAAATAAATTTTAATTTTCATTTGATTTTAGTAGATTTACATTTAAATAGCTAGCAGCTACCGTATTGGACAATGGAGCTCTAGACCAAAATTCAGTACATTTAGAACATTGCTTAGCAATGGCCATCACATTTTAACATTCCCATTCTGGCCACTCATCTCTTGCTAGCTGTTCGTTAGGTAAAAGCTTAATTTGACATAAATAGGAACTCGGGGCACATAGCTCTCGTGGGAATGCCCCCATGAGGCCTGGGGATGCTCTTGGTTGTGGTGAGTAAAATTCCCCTTCGTTCTTTTGCATTCAGGGTAGGGGGATTTTAACTGTGACTCACTGAATGATTAATAACAGAGCCTCTTCATGTTGATCTGAACACTTGCCACCTCTCACCTCTGCGATGAAGTTAAAAGGTGCCTGGCACTCTCTCAGTGGCTTGAGGGAGGGTACCAGCTGATCTCTTCTTAGTAGTAGGAGACAGACATCAGTGGTTTTCAAACTTTTTAAAGCAAAGGAACCCCTTTTTAAAATAAACTCTTATGCAGAAGTTCATATAAAGCAGGTTAAAGTGAAGCTGCTTGGATCCTGGAGTCCTATCCACTTCTGTCCCACCTGCTGTTCCTCAAGTTATCCCTTAAGGGACCTCTTGGGAACCACCAGTATTCTGGGGCATGTGGCATAGTTTATAAGCCTCTAAAGGCGTTTGGGTGTGTTAGGGCTAGGCGATCACAAGCCACACGAAATTGCGTGGAGATTTTCAAGTCTTGAAATGACGTGTTAAAAAAAATAAAAGAATAGGAGGTCAAAGATTTAAAAAAACACAGTCAAAATCATAGCCACTTATCCCACTGGCAGATGGGATGCTGGCCACAGGGCCTTTTCAGTGGACAAAGTTTCCTCAGTGACGTCTGAGAGTCACTGCTGCACCATTTCCCAAACGGCACGAAGGACTTTGGGGTAGGGTGGGTGGGGAGGATGAAAGCTGGAAGGTGCCATAGGGGACGGGGCATGAGGACAACACACATCTCTTTTAAGACTAGGAGAGGGGGTGGGGGCAGGAGGCTCTGACAGCACAGTGGTGGGTTCTGAGTAGTGTGAAAATCAGAGCTCAGAGAGGGAACAAACCCTCTGAGATGGTATCAGTCAAACCACTTCAGCTTACAGATGACAGAAGCAGCTTAGGTGAAACTAGAGAAATAGAAACTGAGTTTCCTGGTCACCCCTTTAATCACAACAGTGGGTACGTGTGAGTATGTGCATGTGTGTGTGACAACTAATATGGGAATAGTTGCTTATAATTTCAAAGTACTCTGTACATATTTTATTTCATTTAACCCTCACAATGACCCAGTTGCAATTTACAGTTGAGGAAACTAAAACCAAAGTGACTTGCCCAAGATCACGCAGGTGATGGAGCTAGACTCAAATCAAGATTTCTTCTTTCCAATTCTTTCTTTTTCCTCCTCATGCTACTTCTTAACATACACCGCAACCCCTGCCACACACACAAAGACACATCAGTGCAATCTACAATAGATGTCACACACACACATGCTTTTATTTATTTTTGAAATAAATTTTTAATGTTTATTTTTGAGAGAGAGAGAGAGAGAGAGAAGGAGAGCGCAAGTGGGGGAGGGGCAGAGAGAGAAGGGGTCAGAGGATCTGAAGCAGGCTCTGCGCTGAGAGCAGCAAGCCTGATGTGGGGCTTGAACTCATGAGATCGTAACTTAAGCTGAAATCTGACGCTTAACGGACTTGAGCCACCCAGGCGCCCCTCACACACACCTTATCTTTATTGCTGCCAGTGCAATAGAGCCGAATAGGTCGTTGATGACAGTAACTCACCATCACCCAAGTAGAGAGACCTGGATTTCACCCCTAGCCCTGCTATACTAGTTGTGTATGTTTTAAAATACAGACTTTATTTTATGGAGGAGTTTTAGGTTCATAGCAAAATTGAGCGCACTATACAGAGAGTTCCCATATACCCCAGGCCCTACACATGCACAACTTCCCCCACTATCAACCTGAAGCCCCAGAACGATACATTTGTTACAGTCAATGAATCCACATTGATACATCATGATCAGCAGTATCATTACTGCTGTAATACACTGTAGTATACATTAGAATTCACCCTTGGTGTTGTACATTCTATGGGTTTTGATGAGCTGTGTTTTTGAGCAAGTCACTTGGCCTCCTTTTCCCCTGTAAAAATGGGGATCATAGTATCTAATTCATAAAGACCATTATAAGGATTAAACTAAACCAGATTATAGATGTAAAGCAAATTGCCTGCCTGGCAGAGTGAGAAGATTTCATTAAATGAAACTAATATTGGAGTGCCTGGCTGGCTCTGTCAGTAGAGCATGTAACTGTTCATCTTGGAGTTGTGAGTTCGAGCCCTATGTTGGATGTAGAGATTACTTAAAAATAAAAATCTTTTGAAAATGGAGATAATATTAAATTTCATTTGAATATCATTAAAAGCCTGGATGTATAAACTTTTTAAGTCTTTCTCTTGTGCTTTCAGCTCAGAGCCTCTAGTCTGGGCCTTCATAATCCCGCCAGAGATAAGTTCTAGAGGTTGGTAAAAGGTATTCATCTGTGAAGATTTTCTGTGCCACTGAGAGGAACTCAAATTATAAGTATGGTTCTTAGAGGAGGAAGGGTTAGGTGAAACAGGGATAAAATGCATGGATATTCACAGAAGGCTCAAGGTGGGCCACAGAACAAAAAGGTTCTGATTTGGAGAAACAATAGAGGAAGAGAAAGTGCAGAAGGGAAAAATCAAAGTGTAAGGCAAGCTGTCGCTTGAGCTACTGTGAATATGATATAAAGAAACCTTTTCAGTGGGAGTTTGTCAAAGAGACCTTTAATACTGTGAACTCTGAAATATGCAAACTGAATTATCCTGTGCATTTAAGTCCTTTTCTTCACACTGCTTACCTTTGGACGCCTCCACAGAGGGTAACAGGGGGCAATTAAAAGGAGCAGAACTCCAGCATCCCTCATTGTTTCTTTGTACACAAACGGCCCTACTGAAAAGATCTGGGGCTAAATGCTCTCAGTTGCTCCTCTGACAACCAGTTCCTACCCCCTCCCACTGCTTACATTTGGAGTCTGCACAACAGTATTGGTATCACTATTTCCTATACAACTAGTCTGCAAGCCCTTTGAGAACACGGATGGTGGCTTGTACTTCTGAACCTCCCATAGCTGTCAGCCCATGCAGGTGAGCACAGAGTGCATGACCCCAGGTTTCTGAGGGGGCCCTTTCTGCATAGTGTAGTGCTGGGTTCCCCAAACCAAGTCAGATGCCCGAAGAGATTCTTGTTAGAAAAACAGTGGGTAACTCAGACTCAAGTCAGTGGGGCGCACAACTGGAAGTGCAATTTCCTGGGCACTTGTCATAATGCGACATCGACTGTTTTGTGATCTTCAGTGACTCATTTCCTATCTGTAAGCTTGGTTTCCCTCATCTGTAAAATGGGGAGAACAATTTTTATAAAAGAACATGTATTCATTTTTTTCTCATTGAAGAAATAATGTATGTTCACTATGAAACATGTAGAATATACAGAAGAATAAGGGATAAAATAAAAAGAACCTGTAAAACCACTCAAAGATAAACACTTGTTACCATTTTGCTGACTGATTTTCAATCCCTTGTGTGTGTGTGTGTGTGTGTGTGTGTGTTCTCAGAACCAGCTACGTAATTTGCAGGGCCCGTTGCAAAATGAAAATGTAGATCCTTTCGTTCAAAAATTATTACAAATTTTAAGGTGGCAACAGCAGAGCATTAAACCAAGTACAGAGCCCTTCCAAGGCTCTGTGTGACTACACAGTCATATAGCCATGAAGCTGGCTCTTTATACTCCCTCCTCAAAATAGTAATTAAGTCATTTATGGAGTGCTTTCTACCTATCAGGTATTTTACTTGAATTACTTCTAATTTAATTCAGCTTGCCTAAAATAAGTGTAATTCTTTCCCCACCCCCTCCATTTTGTAGGTAAGACAACCGGGGATCAGAGAGTTGAGCAACTTCCTGAGTTTATACAGCTAGTAAGTAGCAGAGACCATACCCACACCTTAGTCTTTTTGATCACAAGCCCATGCTTTCTCCAACTACAGTGCATGGCTCTCATACTAACTTATAAATTCATAAAAGAAATTTAATACAATTGAGATTATAATATATATAAAATCTTATACTGCATTATTTTCCATTTTATGTCATGAGTGCTTTTTTCCCTACATGTTAGTCTATTTGGGCTGCTATAAGAAAAAACCACAGACTGGGTAGCTTATGAACAACAGAAAATTATTGCTCACAGTTCTAGAGGCAGGAAGTCTGAGATCAGGATGCCATCAGGGTTGGGCGATGGCCTTTCTTCTGGGTCACAGACTTCTCTTTGTATCCTCACATGGCAGAAGGGGCTAGGGGCCTTTGTGCTTTTATACGAGCACTAATGCCATTCATAAGGGCTCCGTCCTCATGAACCAATCACCTCCCAAAGGCTCCATCTACTAATACCATCACTTTTGGGGGTTAGGATTTCAACATATGAATTTGGTGGGGGACATAAACATGCAAATCATAGACTGTGTTATTAAATATAGAAGAAAAATAGTGGTTATTTGTGAGAAATAGTGAAGTTCCAGATGGCAAAGCGCTGAGAATAATTCCATTGCAAGATTATATTAAATATAAAGCACTACTGAGCCAAAGCAGGAACATGTGGCCATACTTAACCTGTATCTTCCATCTGATAAATAGACTATAAACCCCTCACTGTCTCTGCTCTGACTGTCCTCCACTTTAAAGAAGATATCTTTGCATATCCCCAACAGCCAAGAAGATTGTTGTCAAATTTTACTTTCTACAATTTGCCAAATGAAAACAATAGAGTTTGTTTTCCAAACACAAATAATATTATTATATAGAATATAATTTCAGCCTTCCCCTTAGACACATACAACCTCACACACATACACACACACACTCAAATATCCCTATAGGGAGTGTGCATTCACCCTCTCCCCCTTGATAATCACTGAGCTACACGTAAAAAGAGCCAGTTCTGAACTTAATCTTAACAACCTTACTTATATACCACTCCATATGCTGGGAAATTTACTTAATCTCACTAAGCCTCAGTCACCACATCTGTAACATGGAGCTCAAGAGCTACTTCAAACAGTGTAATGAGGAAAGGGCCTAATAGGTAGGTCTTTCTCAGAGCCAGGAATTTCTAAGCCAAGAGCCAGCTTTAGGTCACCGCAAATTAGATTTCTTTGGAGGCCTTGATTCCTCAATGAAAACTTCAAAGGTGTGTGGTCCCTGGGATCAGGAACTGGGGAAGGAGTAAGGGCTATCACCGTCCACACTTCCTCCTACATGTCACTTTTTTTTTTCAGGTGAACTGTGGTTAAGAGGAAGACCATGTGCAGCCGCCCCCCTGAACTTGGCTGAGCCACCATTTTCCTTCCTCACTCCATTCCATTCCCCAGTCTATCACCAGTACTATTTCTCTACATTTCTCAGTCAAAGCATTTGGCCACTTCCTCCCCCCATCCTAGGTAAGCCTGCAGTTTTCTAGCACTTTCAAATTTACTCTGAAAAGCTTGCAAATAGGAAAGACCCTTATACTTTTCTGCCTTTGATTTCTCCCCCTATTTGAGGTGAACGCCTACTTGAGAAACTGAGAATCCTTGTAATCACAGTGGGTTACATTTCAGTTTTGGTTCTCAATATGATTTTTGAATTATTAACACAGTATAATTTTATTGTAGAGTATTTAGAAACTAGAGACAAGGGAGGAAATACCATCAATAACTTCATGATCTTAACACACTCCTGCATGTAGGCTATTTTAATAATGATGATGTTTTAGGACATCTTTGACTTTCCATTTACTTGTATAAATACTACACTCTTTTTGCACTTAGAATGTCTTTTCAGCTAATGTTCCCTTTTCAGGACACTACTGCTAATTCATGAGCACAGAGCACCATTGACCGCTCTGCCATAGTCTGTCAGAGAGTAACCTCAAATCAGTTTCATTGAAAGAACTGGCCTGCTTATTTTAAACAGTTCTGTTGCCCACTAGGTCCAAGAAGGCCTCTATGAGGAAACTATTTGGACTGGCTGATATTTGGATAACAATAACTGTGTTTACCCAAATACAGCCTTCCCAGATCTCACCTTTCAAAAGTTCTTTGCAATTTAGGCAAATTCAGAATTATGTCCTTTGTTCAGGGAGGAGGTTACTTAGGGATAAATACATAAAATGCATCTATATATTTAGTAGAACTCTTTGTAGCTTGGTTTAAAATTTCCTGGGCTTGGATATATATTTATATTTGTGTTGAGTCATGACATGGATATGTAAAATGTTAGAGACAGAAATGACTTTAGTGGTGGGGAGGGGGATATGTAGGTGGAAGTTATATCAGAATCGCCTGGAGATAGGCTACATGTGTAACACACAGATCATTAGATTCAAAATGTATAAAGAACTACTATAAATCAACAGGAAGAACACAAACAACCCAGAAAGTAAATGGGCAAAGAATTTCAACAGATGACGCATAGAAAAAAGAAAGTCAGTTGCTATCTATGGAAAAAACAGTCCACTTCATGATAATCAGGACCATGCAACTGAAAACAAAAATGAGATACTATTTCACACACACTGGATTGGCCAAAAGTAAAATGTTTGACAATAGCAAGTGCTAGTAAAAGATGTAGGAAAAAGAGAACTCTCATACACACCTGATGGAAATTACAAGGTATGTTTTGGAAAATAATTTGGCAATATCTAGAAAAGTTGAAAAGTTGAAAATGTGGACATTTTAAAACCTTGCGTTCTGCTTCTAGGTTACACTCCAACCATCCTTTCTTAAACGAGAGCCTTCATCTGAACCACAGAACACAGATAATTACTTGAGTAGCAATTTTATCAAC
This sequence comes from Lynx rufus, assembly GCF_022079265.1. NCBI lineage: Eukaryota > Metazoa > Chordata > Mammalia > Carnivora > Felidae > Lynx > Lynx rufus. The sequence goes on along the minus strand of NW_025814889.1, from coordinate 37,030,740 downwards.
TCTCCCAAGAACGGTAGGTGGTATCATTCTGGATGCAAGGAGAGAAGTAAATAGTTACATGCAGTGGTTGCATTATGACATCGGAATTTGCCTTGTTAAATCCAACTGAGAAAGATTGCCAGGGAATCTCTCAGACATATTTATAATACCACACTACCAGTAATAATAAAAGATTGGAAATGGCTTGTTCATGTGTAAAGGGATGGTAAATAAATAACAGCATACTTACCAGTATGGAGCTCTATGCAGCAGTTCAGATAAATGAACCAGGTGTATATAGTTCGCATAGGTAAATCTTGGAAACAAAAATTTAAAAAAATTGTAGGACATTATAGGGGTGCCTGGGTGGCTGAGTTGGTTGAGTGTCTGACTCATGATTTTGGCTCAGGTCATGATCCCAGGGTTGTGGGATCAAGCCTCACATTGAGCCCTACATCTGGCTCCACACTCAGCATGGAGCTTCCTTAAGATTCTCTCTCCCTCCCTCTGCCCCTCTCCCCCACTCACACTCTTTCTCCTCTCTCTCTCTCTCTCTCTAAAAAATGTATATTATAAAGGTATAATTTCATTAACAAATATTTTATAAAATAAACAAATATTATATATAATATATATTATTTATAAGTGCTATTTTGTAGCAAAAATACAAAGTAGGCTCTAGGTATGTACCAAATTCCTGATAGTGGCCACCTCTAAGTAGAGAGGAAATAAGTCTGAAGAGAAACATAGGGGACTACAATAGTCATTGTGTCTATTCATGAATGTTCTGGCTTTCCTACTATGCACGTGGTAGGATGTACTTCCTTACATACTTTGAAGTTAGGCATAGCCTATAATAGATTGTGAATAGAGTGTTACTTGTAGGTGGAAGATTTAAGAACCAAATGTAGAATTTGCTTTTTTCTTTTTCCTTTTGCTATAGTGATCAGCGACGTTTCAGATTTCGTTGTTTCAGGTTACTTCATCGGCCTGGGTCCTGGAGTGAGGACAATGCGTAAGGGTTCCCAAACAACCCACAGTGAACATGAGGCATAATTGAGAAATAGAGGTTGGTTGTTTTCACCCACTGAAAGTGTGGGATTGTATGTTACTGTGTATAGTTTAGCCCACCCTGACTGGTACAGGGACTTCATCTTTATCTGTAATGTTTTATTCCTTCTTTTTACTTAAAAAAATTTTTTTTAGCAGTGATTGATTTCTGACAGGCAGAGAAAGACAGAGTGCGAACAGGGGAAGGGCAGAGAGAGAGAGGGAGACACAGAATCCGAAGCAGGCTCCAGGCTCTGAGCTGCCAGCACAGAGCCCGACATGGGGCTTGAACTCACAAACTGTGAGATCATGACCTGGGCTGAAGTCGGACGCTTTACCAACTGAGCCATCCAGGCGCCCTTCTTCTTTTTACTTTTAAGGTCTAAAGAACATATAACTGTTAATAGTTATTAATTTTGAGTGGAGAGTTTGAGTGTTAATGTTACTCTCATTATTTTTCGGTATTTATTTTTTTTTTTTAATTTTTTTTTCAACGTTTTTTATTTATTTTTTTGGGACAGAGAGAAACAGAGCATGAACAGGGGAGGGGCAGAGAGAGGGAGACACAGCATCGGAAACAGGCTCCAGGCTCCAAGCCATCAGCCCAGAGCCTGACGCGGGGCTCGAACTCACGGACCGCGAGATCGTGACCTGGCTGAAGTCGGACGCTTAACCGATTGCGCCACCCAGACGCCCCTATTTTTTGGTATTTAAAAGAAAAGTCATCTGGAATGATTTTTCACAAAACATTTGACATGCTGCGGGTAGGGATAATGTAGCAGGAATGTGTATTTTGGTAAACTCCCCAGATGAATTTGATAATGCTTCCCTACCTCTTCTCTGATCCAAAAGGCAATCCCTTCCTTTTATAGGAGGAGAAACTGAGGCCTATAAATAATAAGTATCTTGCTCTCCACAGCATTATCAATAATAACCAAGTTATGGAAGGAGCCCAAATGTTCATTGACTGATGAATGGATATATGTGGTATGTATACACGATGGAATATTACTCAGCTATAAAAAAAGAATGAAATCTTGCTATTTTCAATAACATAGATGGAGCTATAATGCATTATGCTAAGCAAAATAAGTCAGAGAAAGATAAATACCATATGATGTCACTCATATGTGGAATTTAAGAAACAAAGCAGATGAATATGGGACGGGGAGAAGAGAGGCAAATGAGAAAACAGACTCTTAACTGCAGAGAACAAACTGATGGTTACCAGAGGGGAGGTGGATGGGGGCATTGTTTAAACGAGTGTTGGGAATTAAGAAGGGCACTGTGATGAGCACTGGGTGTTGTATGTAAGTGTTGAATCACTACATCCTACCCCTGAAACTAATGTTACACTGTATATTAAGTAACTGGAATTTGAATAAAAACTTGAAATAATAAAAAAAAGACCAATCTAATGCCATAGCCATTAGGTCTTGCTATAATAATCTTGAATCCAATCCAAGCTTGTTACAGGAAATAGTCCTATGAAGATTTTCTGCATTTGTTATAAAGCTACTATCTGGGACATTGCTCATTACGTTACACAACAACCCCTATGTGAGAAAAACAAATTTTTTAAAATTGAGTTCCAGGAAAATCTTTTTCTATTGTGGATAATTGGTAGGCATCCACCTTTCTTTTTAACTTGTTTCCCTTTTCTTTATGGTTACCAGGAAGCTCAGAGGCAAACATGTCCTCACTATGTATGGTAGCCTTCCTGATTTGCTTCCTCTTACTTTAAACAATCATGATACTAACTTTATTGTGTGGACATCCTTTGTTTAAACTACCTCAAACTTCCTCAGAAAACAAAAAGGAATAAAGCGTGAATCTCTCTATTGACTGTGCTTTATTTCTCCTACAGTGAAGGAACCTCAATCGCAGGAGAAATCTGCTTATCAATCCTTAGCACAACTACGATGCTAAGTAAAAGCCCAATATAATCAAGAAGAGTCTCTAACCTGGGATTAGTTCTGATCTCCCACACTGGTATAATAAGGGGGTTCTCTCTGTGGAGGTATATTTTGGGGTGTACTTCATATTTCTAAAGCAGTTTCTACAATTATCTCTTCCTTTCCTTCCCCCACAGTATTTTATACTAAACATCCAAATGGGAAACACAGAGTCAAGATAATTCAAAAGGCTCAGCAATACACCTCACTGGTAAATGCAAGCAAAGGAATCACAGAAGTAGTGAAAAAACAGCCTCGTGCCAGTAGACAGGATACTTCAATTCTATTTCTAGGGGTGCCATCGCCTTGCTCTGTGACTTGGCTGCAGTAGGATTTGGTTTCATTTCTGTATAATTCGAACTCTTTGTCTCAGTATTTTTTTTAATGAGAAATAATTACTTTCTTATATTAAGTTTTCAAAATAAAAAAAAGATACAAATTTTTTAAAAAACCAAAGAACCAAATAAAGAGTTAAAATATCACACATTAGGAAGCATGTGATCAAAGACACGCTGTGGAGGAAATCAGTTCCTCAGGCATGTAATGGTTTGTGATACAGGAATGAAATCTTAGTCTCCAGGGTGGGACAAGGGTGATGTGGGGGCAAAATAATTTAAGACGTGATTATTTTTCAGCACTCTGAGAGTAGCTTGATTTTATAATGGAAAGGAATGAGAGGAGTAGAATTCATGCCAACATGATCAACTAAGGCCTGTTCCCAAACTAGTACTCTGAGGAAATCTATCCTCAGAATTGCTAAGTAGGGGGGCATCTGGGTGGCTGAGCTGGTTAAGGGTCCAACTTAAGCATCCCACTTCGGCTCAGGTCATGATGTCATGGTTCGTGGGTTTGAGCCCCGTGTCAGCCTCTGTGCTGACAGCTCGGAGCCTGGAGCCTGCTTCGGATTCTGTGTCTCCCTCTCTCTGCCCCTCCCATGCTTGCACTCTGTCTCTCTTTTTCTCAAAAAAAAAAAAAAAATTGCTAAGTAGGTATACTTAGTGGTCAATCTGGCGATGTGAGTATTCTCTGTATCTCTGCTGGAGAATCATAATGCACATTAGGGCAGTGAAGGTTGAGAAGTCCTGCAGAAAAGAAACCTGCTTTAACTTTGTTAAACACTGGATGCTTTGTACAAATCTTATTTGAGCATGGAACACTTTGTCCACTCACCTCTTTTAATGTCGTCCACGTCAGCATGAGGAATGTGAATTAAGGCACGATCTTGGCCTCTGAATCAGGAATCTTGGACTCACTTGTGTGGTTCTGTCACAGTGTTACTGAGTACTGGGTCAGACCTGTTAGGGTCTTGATTCCTCCACCTGAAAACTGAGGAAGATACCACTTGTCCACATTTAATAGGGAAAAGTTAGACAATGTCCAAGAGGGCTTTGAACACCCTGGAAACCAGGTTCCACGGAAACAGTGTCATTATCTCACCACCTCAGCACAATAGGATAATAAGTCACATCATTAGATACAAATCTGGACCTAGAGATGCTCCATCCACACTTAGCTTCCTAGCCAGGTCTCTGAAGGGATTTGTATAAACTCCATACACTTCAGGAAGCAAACCCATTTCATGGTGGTGCCTGTTTCAAACATATACTGAGAAGAGAAGAAGGCAGAAATAAAGAGGGCAGACAAAGTGAAGAATTGGAGGGTGCAGCAACAGCAATAATAATAGTTAACATCTATTGAGTACTTACCATGCACGAGGTATTGTGTTAAGGAGTTGAAACCGACTATATTTAAACTAATCCCATTTATTTAAAAAGAACTTTTTTTAGCATTTCTTTATTTTTGAGAGAGAGAGAGTGAGTGAGTGGAGGAAGGGCAGACAGAAGGAGACAGGATCTGAAGCAGGCTTTGCCCTGTGAGCACAGAGCCAGATGTGAGGCTCAAACTCATGACCCGTGAGATCATGACCTGAGCTGAAATCATGAGTCGGCCGGGCCACTTAACCAACTGAGCCACCCAAGCACCCCTAAACTAACCCCATTTAATGTTTACCAAAATCCTGATAAAAACATGTTCATTATGACAAAATTGAAGTTTAGACAGAAAGTTTAGTGACTTGCCCAAGGTCATACAGGTATTAAGTGACAGAGCTAAGACCTGAACCGGGCCTAACTCCAGAGTTCATGCTACACTAATGTTTCCTAAAGTGGTTCACATGGGATGATCTTAGGTGCTAAAGAATATTTTTTATTGTAATAATTTTGCATCTTGATGTATATTAGAAAAATATAATATGGATAGCAAACCCATGGTATCATTAATGAATATTATAGGTGAGGATAAACAAAAAATTTAAAAAGTATATTTTTTTAAATATTAAGAAAATTATAGGTGGTATGTGGAAACGTCAAAAATCATAAAGGTAGTTGTTCTACTGACTGAAATTGGAGAATCTCTGCAATATACCCTTCCACTCCCAACAGAGAGATTAGAGGCAAAAAGCCAAAGGCCAGTTGGATTCACTGTAATGAGGATTGGAGATTGTTTCTGTCTCCACCCCAAAAAAGTGTCCCCTAGGTTCTTTAGAAGGAAGTGGGAGGAAATGAAGTTCTGTGAATGCTGAAGGGTGGCAGCGGTTGCTGTGTTTACCTGGATGGGGGTGGGGGTGGGGCCGAGGAAAATATCTATGATTGTGAGATCTGAATCACAGAAAATCACACACCGACAAGTACTGCCTCCTACAGAGAAGGAAACAATGCCTTCGAATCTTTGGCAACCCTCTCCCTGACCTCCCAACTATGTGCAGGTGCCTGGCAGACCTCCCAACTATGTGCTGTTGCCTCTGTGAAGAAGCCTTAGTTAAGACTTCTTGGTTGCAAAAGAAACCCACTCAACTAGTTCAAGCCAACAGGAAAAAGAGGAAGAAGTATAAGCAGAGGGAGTTTGGTAGATTTACTGGGTTTCTTATAGACCACAAAGTGGAACCAGAAGTACAGATCAGGACCCAAGACTGATGTCTGTTTCTTTGAGTGTCTCATCTTTGCTTCTCTGAGAATCTGCTTCATCTTCTTTCATAGCATCAACAGACATGACCATCTGGGCTCTAGCTTTACATCACTTCACGATTCTGGCTCCCAAAGGACAAGTACCAGTGTTTTTAGGCCTTCATTCTAGATTGCCACAAGAGAATCAGTTTGGCTCAGCTTGAGTCAGGAATTCATTGCTGTCCATTGTATTATAGCCAAGGTATAACAGACTCTTCTGAAATCCAGCATCTCCACACTAGTTGGTATTGGGTCCTGTGAATTCTAATAGACAAGACTTGGGTCAACTTCCATGAAATTATGTTTCCTGTGGTCCCCATCTTTGTTGCTCTTTCAGTTCAGCAAGTTCTATTTTGATATTTGGTGTTTCCAATAAATGAGTGGATTTCCTGCATCAGTAGCAATGTTTCTTTCATGGTACCAACTCTGGTTTCCTTGAGGCTTGAAGGTGATGGACACTCACAGGGTGATAAAACTGTAATCATCTGAGATATAAAGGAAAAGAGGTAAGGAGCTGGGCCATCAGTAATGAGTATAGAACACCCACTAGCACTGTGCAAAGAGTTCTGAGGAAATGCTGAGCGATGATGTTGATTATGATTATGATGATAGTAATGGTGACAAAAGAAATTAGAAGCATGAATGTCATGAGAAAACATGAGAATATGGATAGACAAAAGAAGCAAATAGATATTACTGTGTAGTAAAAAAGAATTTTGAATTAAGGACTCAAAGACTTGGCTTTGTTTTTTTTTTTTTTTTAATTTTTTTTTTCAACGTTTATTTATTTTTGGGACAGAGAGAGACAGAGCATGAACGGGGGAGGGGCAGAGAGAGAGGGAGACACAGAATCGGAAACAGGCTCCAGGCTCTGAGCCGTCAGCCCAGAGCCTGACGCGGGGCTCGAACTCCCGGACCGCGAGATCGTGACCTGGCTGAAGTCGGACGCTTAACCGACTGCGCCACCCAGGCGCCCCGGCTTTGTTTTTTTAACTAGCTTTGTAATCTCAAACTAATGACTTAGCTAATTTGGGTCCTTATCTATAAAAATTGGGATGGTCCTCTAAGTCAGAAATTTCTATGGCTGTACAGTCTATAATTCTATAGCTGGAGAAGAAAAAAGATCTTGGAGTAAATGGGGTGATTAGAGCCAGATGAAGATGGGAAAGGTCTAGTTTCTTAGAGAAGATAAATTTTCAGAGATATTTGAAAAGTTTGAACATAAGTTTTGGTAGAAAGGAAAAAGCAAGGTTTGGGGTAATAAGGAAGGCCTAAGATAATGGCTAATGAGTAGGAATGGGACATGTAATGCTGGAGAAAGAGCCCTGGACCAAAATGTGATCTGGATAAATCATTTCTCTTTTCTGGGTCTCAGCTTCCTCCAGTTCTGTTTTTCAGAGAAGAAAATTACACAGGGAAGAAATTGGTGATTAGGTTCATCTAGCTGAAGCAGAGTCTGAGTGGAGTATCAAAAAAATTGAGGTGGGTTGGAGACAGGAAGGCTGGTGAGGTATCTTGAAACCCGTATTAAGGAATTTCCCTGACTCAGAACAGGGCAATTGGTTTTTACCATTAAATTCTCCTTGGTTTTTCCCATTAAAATTCCAAAATTGGTACCCTCTCTTCCTCATTGTAAATATTGATTAATCCTATAGAACATTAGCAACATTTAGGGGAAAGAAATCAAGATTGGGACAAACTATTTTATGCATTGGCAACAACAGCAGGTCTACAAGATGACTCCAACAGACCTTAAATACAGGAAGATAATGTCACTGATGGCAGCTAAAGAAGATGAATTCCAATTCTAGAGAGGAAACAAAATAGGCAATTTCAAAGAAAAAATTCTTCCAATATGTAGAATTACAATCTCCAAACACAACAGTTTGCTGGGCTCTGTTTTGATTTTAATGACTGCGTGACTCAAGATGAGAGGCAGCAAGTTGAAACATGAGTAGCTATATCTGGGGGGAAGTCGGTGGCGGGGTGGTTGGCAGGAGCTCATACTCACGCATTTTTCAAAGAAAGTCCTTAAGGGATCCTAGCAAGTCAACTGAAAGGAAACCTTAGTGTCTTAGGCTAAAAGAAGAGTAGAACAAAAAGTCACTGGGTGGAGGTAGAAGATAGAAGGGAAATAGGAAGTATGTAATGGGTCCAGAAGACTTACTTTATTTTTAATTTTTTGTTTTTAATTTTAGAGAGAGAGCACTCGGGGAAGAGGGGCAGAGAGAGAGAGAGAGAGAGAGAATCTTAAGCAAGCTCCATGCTCAGCCTGGAGCCTGACAGCAGGACTTGATCTCACAACCTTGGGATCATGACCTGAACCAAAATCAAGAGTAGGATGCTCAACTGACAGAGCCACCTAGGCGCCCCGAGGACTTACTTTTTTTTTTTTTAATGTTTATTTATTTTTGAGAGAGAGAGAGAGAGACATAGAGAGAGACAGAGCATGAGTGGGGGAGGGGCAGAGAGAGAGGGAGACACAGATTCCGAAGCAGGCTACAAGCTCGGAGCTCTAGCACAGAGCCGGACGCAGGGCTCAAACTCACAAACCGTGAGATCATGACCTGAGCCAAAGTTGGGTGCTTAACTGACTGAGCCACCCAGATGCCCCGCCAAGGATTTACTTTTTAATTGTATATTAAGGTACAGGAATTCAATGAAATAGCCTGAGTTCTCTTTGAAGGACTTTAGTGTGTCTTCCCCCCTGTAGCTACACTTAGACCAGAGTACCAGCTTTCCTTTCAGAAGGAGAGAGAAGAGAGGAGAGGAGGGAGGAGAGAGAATGATGAAAATGATCACTGTTTTCTCTGAGATAAAACCCCAAGCTCTATTCTATTCTGAAGAAAGAAAACTATCTCTCTGGGATGTTTTTTCTTCACCCATCGCGTCTTATTCAGGAATGAATAACAAAGGGAGTGAAATGAAAGAATGCTAACATTTACTGAGGGCCTTTTGTGTGCTAAGCACTTTCTCATCTACTTCTGTTTCTTTAAATCTTCACATTTTTACAGATGAGGAAATTGGAGGGTCAGAGCATTTAAGTAACTTAAAGTTTCCCCACAGTAAAAGGCAGAAGTGGTATTTGACCCCAGTTCTTCTGACTATTTAAGCCCTGACTCTTTCTACCCCAAAGGACAGTGAAGGCCTCTACTGTAGGCCATTAGCCACCAGGGGGACCAGATAAATTGCATGACTTAGAGTAGGGCTCTCAAGCTTGAGAATGTAGCTGAGTCTCCTGGAGGGCTTTTTAAAACTTTGATTGCCATACCTCTTCCCCAGAGATTCTGATTCTTTAGATCTGGAGTGGGGCCTAAGAATTTTCATTTCTAACAAATTCCCAGGTGATGCTGATGTTGCTCAGTCTATCCAGGGCAGTACTTGAGAATCACTGGCTTAGAGCTAATAGATGTTGAATAGTGGAAAAGCATCTCCCAGTGTCTGTTCTAGTGACAGCGGAGTTAGGGAATGTGCCAGTGTCATTCTTGAATAGGAAGGTTGGCACATCTCAAAATGTCCTTAGAATAGAATTCTCCATGTTCTGAAAGCTTATGGAACCATGTTTTCCTGATTTCTAATGCCATGGCAAGATCTCACCAAGAAAACATTCCCATTCACTAATGTGTACAGTTATGGGATTGTACCCTTGTGAATTTGTCTAGCTGCTAAAATTTACTTCTGGTGATGCTTTTTTTTTTTTTTTTTTTTTTTTTAAGTAGGCTCCACACCCAGCCTGGTGCTTAAACTCACAACCTTGAGATCAAGAGCTGCATGCTCTACTGACCGAGTCAGCCAGGTGCCTCTCTAGAAATGCTTTTGAGTTTATATGTACACATATGTAGAGCTGTGAAAAATGCGAGTTGCCCAAAGCACAAGTATGTTTCCAGCTGAGGTCAAATGATGTGATGTTCTGCCTTCTTGTTTCAGCTCTCATTCTGTAGATAAGTGTCCTATTCAAGGTCTATTTAGTGCCATGTTTTTCACAGTTCTGTACTTTTTGTTGGTGATTTTGCTGTTTTAAAAGGCCTCCAAGTATCGTGCTGAAGTGCTGTCTAGTGTTCTTAAGTGCAAGAAGAATATGACTTGCCTTACAAAGAAAGTATGTGTTAAATAAGCTTTATTCAGGCATGAGTTATAGTGGCTGTTGGCTGTAAGCTCAATGGTAATGAATCAATAATATATATTAAATAAGATGTCTTTAAACAGAAACACACATAAACGATGTTAGCGACAATGTTGTGACTAGAGACTCATAGGAACCTAACCCTGTAATTTCTGTAGGAACAATGTTTCAGGATTCACTAACTCAGTGTTCACAGTGACTTCATAGAACAGAACTAGCATGAAAAATGAGACTTGAGTGTATATTGTAAGGAATCTGAGGCGGTAAGGTGCAGGAAGGAACCATACAAATCAAGACAAGAAATGAGGTACCTGGGTGGCTCAGTCGTTAAGTGTCTGACTCCAGCTCAGGTCATGATCTTGTGGGTTCGTGAGTTCGAGCTCTGTGTCGAGTTCTGTATTGGGCTTTGTGCTGACAGCTCGGAGCCTGGAGCTTTGGATTCTGTGTCTCCCTGTCTCTCTGCCCCTCCCTTGCCTGCTCTCTGTCTCTCTCTGTCTCAAAAATACACATTAAAAATTAAAAAAAAAAAAATTAAAACAAGAAAAAAAAGGAGAAAACTTGAAAATTGACCCAAAGACTATGTAAGGCTTGGCAAATGCAAATATATGTACATAAATTATAGGCAGATCTAGTTATTTCTCTAGTTATCTCGTGTGCAGAATATAGGAAAATATTAGTGATAACAGTTATTGTAACACCTCAGCCTTCTGCTACTCTCTCCTTGCAGATAATACATGGTGTTTAAAGAGTGAATCTTATGCCCCCATTTTCATCAACTCTGTCTTTCAAGAACTGTCAGAACTCTTTGTACTAATGCCAGGCTTCTCACATTTAGTACCCAGGCCTGGAGGAGGAAGGGCAGGGGCCTCACAGCTGCTGTTTATCTCACTCCTGTTGTAACCAGAGAACAATGGATCCTGCTGATGGAGGGATGAGAATAATACTTCCATTGTTGGCAAAGCAGCTAAAGACGGAGCTCTGAACTTGGGGATCAGTTCCTGCTCATCTCCTTTGGTTCTGAGTTTTTTCAGGAGTTTAGCTGCTTTTCAAAGATGTGCTGTTATTCTGGGAAGTCGGGAGAGAAATCAAGTATACAATACAACACAGAATCATATACACACTAAAAATGCAAATAATTGGCTTAAAACTCAGACCATACTTAATAAAGAGGACTCCCTTCTTGGAGGTTTGGGTGGGGTTTGCTCTGTGAAATCCCACGTCCTCTGCGTAAGCATAGCACGCAGGGAGAGGTCTAGCTTACATGTATGGGATAGTGACAGGACTCTCACTGAGTCAGAACAATTAAAGATCATTGTCAGTATACTTAACTGGTACAAGGTACCTTAAAGGTACAAGGTACCTTTTTTTATGTTCTAGCTTGAAAAATATGTGATTTTTATATGCATCACCAGGGTTCAGTCTCACAGAATCAAGACAGATTCTATGTGCTATAAGCAGTTCCATTTCACTCCTACCAGGTACAGTTTTTTCCTCTGGGACAGTTGATGGCCCAGTGTGAAAGGGCTAAGGGTACATATTTCCTCAACATTATGCTCACAAGTTTATTTTTATTTTATTTTATTTTTTATTGCTTTTAAAAACAGTAGTTTTTTTTCCAAGTAATCTCTGCACCCAAAGTGGGGCTCCAATTCATGACTCAGAAATCAAGAGTCACATGCTCTATCAATTGAGCCAGACAGGTGCCCCTATATTGTTTTAAGATTTCACTTTTAACTAATCTCTGCACCCAACATGGGGCTTGAACTCACAACCCCACGGTCAAGAGTTGTGTGCTCCACCGACTAAGGCAGCCAGGTGCCCCTATGCTCATGGGTTTAAACTCTGTTTTCTCTTACAGCGCATTTGCTTTGTCCTTAACTACCACTTGATGGAATGATGTGCTTATATTCATCTTCTGTGGGTTGGTTTTGTCTCATCTTTTGCTTGATCTGCTTCATGACAACATTCACATTCTATTAATAGAATGTACTGTGTTTGCATTTGAAATATTCCTACAGTGACAGTTCTTAGTAATTGGTCAGGAGGGGGTTGGGACTTGAAAAGTGAGTAGGAAGAAGGTAAAATATGGTGAGATGACTGGAAAAAGGGAGTGGGAAGCAGAAGCAGTGTTGCTGCAAGTAACTGTAAACTTTAAATATTCAGAATATTCAGAGAACCAACTCCCCAATCATGTTCTCATATTGTTTAATTTGTTGCCCTTTGATTTGAATATTCAATCGGATAATTTTCCCCCATGTTTATTATTTTCTCTATGTATCTCATTTCTCATCCTCTAGTCCTTCCTTGCTCATCTTTGTTATTCTTTTTACACCCAGTTCTCTGGATTCCCTCAACTTTCTTTCCCACTGTTTCTGTTGGTTCTAAAACCCCTATCTCAAAGCTTTCATAAGACTTTTTATATCTATAATAATAGTTACACATAGAGTGCTTATTCTGGGCATGAAATTATCCTAAGCACTTAATACACATTAGGTCATTTGATTTTTTTTTTTTTTTTTTTTTTTTTTAGGAGAAGAGAGAGATTGCGAGCTGGGGAGAGTGGAGGGGCAGAAGGATAGAGAGAGAATCTCAAGCTAAGCATGGAGCCTGACGTGGGTCTTGATCCCTGGGATCGTGAACTGAGCCAAAATCAAGAGTTGGACGCTTAACCGACTGAGCCACCCAGTGCCCCTCATTTGATTCTAAGAATACATATAAGAGATAGATTCTAGTAGGACCCTTAGTCCCAGGAGGGGACTGAAGCACAGGGAGGTCATTACCTAACCAACGTCACACAGCTGGGAAGTATAGAACCAAGGATTCAAACCAAGGATTCTGGCTCTAGAGTCCATGGTTTTAACCATCACACATAGACCCCCTTACAGTGCCTGTGGTGCATGATTTTCTGTGCTTCTGAAGCTTCCCTCAGCAGGCTCTCACAAAAACTAATGTGTTGGACATGATGGTATGCCACCCAGACCCCCCTTTCAAGGATGGACTTATGGCCCCAGCTATTTTGAATGACTAACAGCTACAGGTTTCAGAGCTTATCTCAACTGCAGAGAGCCCCCTAGATCAAGGTCATGTTCTTCCCAAGGCAGCTCATATCCAATGACCAAGGAGGGTATAAAGACTGCTATTTTGGCCAAACATGAAATTACTTGATGAGCCATCTTAGTTCTACACTTCCCTATGGGGTTGGGATGAGGCTGCATGGCAGCTCAACTTCTCCTTCTACTCAGTTCTACTTCCTTCCCCTTTCTTCCACAGTTGTTCATCCTAAAGGCACTCAAATAAACTGAGACAATTACTATAGGCCTCAGGCACACACAAAAGACTACAATCCCACTCTGTAGACTAAAATGAAAGGAAAAGAGACAGATGTATAGAAACTGTAAAAACAAAGTAAATATTGATCATGAATTTTAAGATTCAGACTTATCATCGTGTATCACTTTGGTCCAGTTTCTTCCATTCATCATTTCTTGGTGATTTTGTTATCCTCTAAACTTTTATGTAACAATATGGCAATTCTTCAAAATACTAAAAATGGAATTACCATATGGCCCAGCAATCCTGCTTTTGAGTATATATCCAAAAGAAGTGAAAACAGGGTCTCAAAGTGGTATTTATACACTCATGTTCAATAGCCAAAATTGAAAGATGAATAAACAAAATGAGGTATATGCATACAATGGAATATTCTCCAGCCTTAGAAAGGAAGGAAATTCTGACAAATGCTGCAAAAATGATGAACCTTGAAAGCATTATGCTAAGTGAAATAAGCCAATGACAAAAAGACAAATACTGTGTGACTCCACTTATACGAGGTACCTAGAGTAGTCAAATTCATGAAGATTGAAAGTAGATGGGGCATCTGGGTGCCTCAGTTGGTTAAGTGACTGACTCTTGATTTCAGCTCAGGTCATAATCTCATAGTTCGTCGGTTCAGGCCCCTCATGGGGCTTCACACTGACGGTGTGGAGCCTGCTTAGGATTCTCTCTCTCTCTCCCTCTCTCTTTGCCCCTCCTCCACTCTCTCTCTCAAAAGAACAAAAAAATAGATAAAACTAAAAAAAAAGTAGAATGGTGGCTGCCAGGGGCTGCGGGTGGGGAGGAGAAAAGAGGAGCTGCTGTTTAATGGACACGGAGTTTCAGGGTTGTTGTTTTTGTTTTTTTTAATTTTTTTAAATGTGTTTTTTTTTAATTGTTTATTTATTTTTGAGACAGAGAGAGACAGAGCATGAATGGGGGAGGGTCAGAGAGAGAGAGAGAGACACAGAATCTGAAGCAGGCTCCAGGCTCTGAGCTGTCAGCACAGAGCGGGCTCAAACTCACAGACCGTGAGATCATGACCTGAGCTGAAGTCAGACGCTTAACCGACTGAGCCACCCGGGCGCCCCTAATTTTTTTTAAATGTTTATTCATTTTTTGAGAGAGAGACAGAGACAAAGCATGAGTTGGGGGAGGGGAAGAGATAGAGGGAGACATAGAATCTGAAGCAGGCTCCAGGCTCTGAGCTGTCAGCACAGAGCCCAATGCGGGGCCCAAACTCACAAACTGCAAGATCATGACCTGAGCCAAAGTGAGTTGCTCATCTGACTGAGCCACCCATGCACTCCCAGAGTTTCAATTTTACAAAATGAAATGAATTCTGGAGATTGCATAACAATGTGGATGTGTATTACTGAATTCTGCACTAAAAAAATAGTTAAGATGGTAATTTTTATGGTAAATTTTTGTGTCAGTTAAAAAAAACTTTTATGTGGTTAAGATGTCAAAATTAAATTTGGGCAAGGAAGCATTTAAGCGAACATTTCTCAAACTTTTTCCTGTGTACACGATTCTCTGAAAAATGGTCATAGGCCCGAGATCCTGCCCAGTGTAAGCCTTTGAAGGAGAGAGGTAAATCCTTCCCCACAGGATACAAGCAGAGAAAGACAAAGCCTAGAAGAATCATGGAAAAGAACAAGCAGTAAGTTCTCAGGGGAAATAGTGCCAAAGGCAGGAGTGCCTGCCACAAACTTTAACACGTGGTGGCTGTGGGGACAGGTACTCCTTGGGTCTCACAAAGAAGATCTGAAGGTAGAATAAGGAAGAGAGTGGAGAGAGTGCACAGGTTCATGGCTCAAAACCAGCTGGAGTTGGTTGTATACCACAGTCAAAGGAAACTGCTAGGGAAAACCTTTTGTTGTGAATCTCAGAGGACAATCACAACAGGTGCTAAACAGGAAGAACCAGAAAAACAGTTCTTGAGCCCCATTCAGCAACTCTGGAGAAAAAGCCTAGAAGGACGCAAAGACTGACATTTTAAAAACAAAGATGGCAGTGCAGGACAGATAGGGTATCAGACAAAGGATTCTGGCAGTTTGTGGCAGAAGCTGAAGAAACGCTGTGATAGTGCATCAAAGTTTCCCTTGAATCCTTGGGTGCCAGGTGGTGATTTGGCCTTGGCCTTGGCCTTGGCTCTTGACAATGAAAGAGGAGCCAAACAAATAGGTGAAAAAGAAAGCTAAACCTTCTAGGGATTTGATTTCAGAGTAACTCTAGCCAACTACCCAACCCGAAACTACTTTTCTCAATGCATTGTCACTACCAGGCACTGCAGCTATAGATATCCTGTTTGACACACAATTGTCTTTCCCAGAGAAAGTTGTTTTATTAATTTAAGATGGTACAGATTTGCCCTGGATGTTGCTGAAGGGGTCCTTTGAAGAACTTTTAGCATTATATCCTCCCACCCTCCATCCCTTTTTCCCTTCCTCTCTTGCTTCCTTCCTTCCTTCCTTCCTTCCTTCCTTCCTTTTGGTACTTTTTTTATTATGACAAAGGACACAATATAAAATTTACCATTTTAAATATTTTGAAGTGTGCAATTCAGTGACATTAATTACATTCACAATGTGGTATAACTATCACCAGTGTCTATTTTCAAAACTTTTTTGTGACCCCACACAGAATCTCTGCCCATTAAACAATAATTCCACATACCTCCCTCCTCAGAGCTTGGTAACCTCTGATCTATTTTCTGTCATTATGAATTTATCTACTATAGGTACCTCATATAAGTGGTATCATATAATATTTGTACTTTCGTGTCTAGCTTAGGTCACATAGTATGTCTTTAAGGTTCATCTTTTTTGTAGCGTGTGTCAGAATTTCCTTCTTTATTTTTTTTAAATTAAAAAAAAATTTTTTTTAATGTTTTATTTAGTTTTGACTGAGAGAGAGAGACAGAGCATGAGCAGGGGAGGGGCAGAGAGAGAGGGAGACACAGAATCTGAAGCAGGCTCCAGGCTCTGAGCTGTCAGCACAGAGCCTGATGCGGTGCTTGAACTCACAGACCGCAAGATCGTGACCTGAGCTGAAGTCGGACACTCAACCGACTGAGCCACCCAGGCGCCCCTGAATTTCCTTCTTTAATAAGGCTGAACAAGATTTCATTATAGGTATATCATATTTTTTTTTTCCATTCATCTTTTGAACACATGGTTCTTTCTATCTTTTGGCTATTGTGAAGAATTCAGCTATAATATGGATGTAAGATATCTGTTTGAGTTTCTACTTTCAATTCTTTGGGTGTATACCCAGTAGTAGAATTGTTGGATCATATGGTGATTCTATGTTTAGCTTTTTAGGAACCACCAAACTGTTTTTCACAGTGGCTGCACTATTTTACATTGACATCAGCAAAGCACAAGTGTTCCAATTTCTTTACATCCTTACCACCTTTTGTTATTAACATTTTTTTTAAGTTTATTTATTTTTGAGAGGGCAGGGGGAGAGAATCCCAAGCAAGCATGGGAGCCCGATGTGGGGCTCAAACCCATGAACTGTGAGATCATGACCTGAGCCAAAAATCAAGAATCAGATGTTTAACTGACTAAGCCACCCAGGCACTGTTGTTTTGGTTTTTTAAAATAGTAGCTGTCCTAATGGGTCTGAAGTGGTATCTTAATATGGTTTGTATTTTTCTAATGGCTAGTGATATTGATCATTTTTTTCATGTGCTTATTTACCATCTATATATCTGTCTTGGAATAATATCTATTCAAGTCTTTTGCCCATTTTTGTATTGGGTAGTCTCTTTCATTGTCATTGAATTGTAGGAGTTCTTTGTATATTCTGGATACTAACCCTTTAGTAGACATATGATTTGCAAATACTTTCTTCCATTCTGTGAGCTATCCTTCCACTGTCTCTCTTTTTTTAATGTTTACTTTATTTGAGAGAGAGAGAGAGAATGAGTGGGGAAGGGGGAGAGAGAGAAGGGGACAGAAGATCCAAAGTGGACTCTGCACTGACAGCAGTGAACCCATGAACTGTGAGATCATAACCTAAGCCAAAGTCAGAGGCTCAACTGACTGAGCCACCCCTGTCTTTTCACTATTTTGATAGTGTTCTTTTATGCATAGATGTTTTAATTTTGATTATGTTCAATTTATTTACTTTTTCTTTTGCTGCCTGTGTTTTTGGTGTCAGATGCAAGAAATCATTTTCAAATTCAATATCATGAAAATTTCCCTTGAGTTTTTTTCTAAGCACTTTATAGTTTTAGCTCTTGTATGTAGGTCTTTCAACCATTTTTTTAAAAGTTTTTTGTATATTGTGTAAGGTAAAGGTCAAACTTCTTCTATTGCATGTGTATATTTAGTTTTCCCAGCACCATTTGTTGAAAAAACTATCCTTCTCCAGTCTTATTTTCTTTTATGTTTATATGTTTTTAGACTCCCTGCATGGTAAGGAAAGTGAGAACTACTCAAATTGGAAGCCATATATAAGTAAAATATATTATATTTCAGTAAATACGGTAACAAAACCAGATAACTATGATATAGAACTATGTTAATGTTACAAATCCAAGTTTCACCTATGTTATAATCCCTACCTCTGCAGCTTGAAATGATTCTTTCTTTTATTGATCTCTTAGCATTCATTGTCTATAATATTTTTTATTTTGCATGAGTTTTTTTTACTGAAGTATATTTGACATTAACATTGTCTAGGGGCGCCTGGGTGGATCAGTCGGTTAAGTGTCCAACTTCAGCTCAGGTCATGATCTCATGGTTCATAATTTTTGACCCCGCATCAGGTTCTATGCTAACAGCTCAGAACCTGGAGCCTGCTTCGGATTCTGTGTCTCCCTCTCTCTCTGCCTCTACCCCGCTCACACCTTTCTCTGTCTCTCAAAAATGAATAAATGTTTAAAAAAATGTTTAATTGTATAAATTTAAGGTGTTATAATATTTTTAAAATTATTAATCAGCTCACCTTTTACTCTAGCCCCATTTTTTTTTTTTTTTTTTTTTTTAGCTTATAAACAACAGAAATTTATTTTTCACAGTTCTGGAAGCTGGAACGTTCAAGATCATAGTGCTGGCATTTTCAGTGCTTGGTGAGGGCCCACATCCTAGACTGCACCTTGTCCATAGCTAACAAATCAATGCTGGCTGTTGGCAGGAAGTGTCAGCTCTTCCCCACAGGGTCTTCTCTACCCCATATGGCTGCTTGAATGTCCTCACAATATGGTAGCTAGCTGTCCCTTGAGGGAGTAAGAAAGAGGTTTGTATGATCTCTCAATAGCTGGATAACTCATTGTTACTCTCTCAACTTCATGTTAAAGATCCAATTAGACATGATTTTACATGCATTCAAGGTCCTCTAGTACCATGTCATCAAAAGGAGTAGATTATGGAGGCTGAGAAGTCTCATGATCTGCTATCTGCAGGATGGGCACCCAAGAAAGTTGGTAGTATAGTTCCAGTCCAAATCTAAAGGCCTGAAAAGCAGGGGAATTAATGGTAGAAGTCCCATGGAGAAGCAACCAACTTTTCTCTGGCATAATTTTTAATGTTCTGTGCCAGAACTCAGAGAGTGAGGTGAGGGACACCTACAGAATCCACTCAGCACTCATGCATATACAATCTAGAAGTACAGAGGAGTCAGTGACCCATGAAACTAACCTTGAGCCATGTGATCAAGAATCAATCCTACCTGATCTAGAGTGGATAATTCTAAGTCCATTCCACATGGCTCCTCAAAAAGCCTTAAAGTGAAGGAGACGCAATTTCCTATAACAACCATTTTCAGATCACACCTTCGTATTGGTTTTCTCTCCTTTCTTGTTTTACTCTCCTTACCTCTATGCAATTACTACCCCCCACCCCCAAATACTTTTACTCAAGGCTTGGTCTCAATCCTTGCTTTCCAGGAAGAACACAGGCTAATACGACAACCTTAGTCTTTTCATATCTCTGATATCTATTTTTAGCTGGAAATAACAAGTGATTTCTTGTAACCAGTTAAAAAAGGCTAAGAGGAAAGTAGATGTTGGGAGTCAGCAAAGATTTGACTATGTGATTAAGATAGAAACACTTGATTTCTGGGGCGCCTGGGTGGCTCAGTTGGTTAAGCATCCGACTTCGGCTCAGGTCATGATCTTGCGGTTTGTGGGTTTGAGCCCCGCGTCGGACTCTGTGCTAACAGCTCAGAGCCTGGAGCCTGTTTCGGATTCTGTGTCTCCTCCTCTCTCTGCCCCTCCCCTGCTCATGCTCTGTCTCTCTCTGTCTCTCAATAATAAATAAACGTTAAAAAAAAAAAGGAACACTTGGTTTCTGTATTAGGCTAAGCCAAGGCAATAGCCTGAAAATAGCCATTATGGAATCAGCTATTTTGAAGTCACTGTCAGTTGACTGGAAGCTATAATTTCTCCTGTGTGTCATTATAGTGCCTCCTTCACAATGCAATGCTCTTTGCAGGGAGAGCTGGTGTGATAGCTTTTCATATATAACCGTGTCACACTTCTTCCCCTTGTTTGCTTTTTTTTTTTAATATTTTAATGTTTATTTATTTTTGACAGAGAGACACAGAGCGCAAGTAGGGGAGGGGCAGAAAGAGAGGGAGACACAGAATCCGAAGCAGGTTCCAGGCTCTGAGCTGTCAGCACAGAGCCCGACGCAGGGCTTGAACCCACAAACTGTGAGAGCATGACCTGAGCTGAAGTCGGACACTTAACCGACTGAGCCACCCAGGCATCCCTGTTTATTTTTAAAGCATACAATTCAGTGGATTTCAGTAGATTGACAAAGTTATGAATCATCACCACTATCTAATTCTCATACATTTTTATCACTCCAAACAGAACATTAATAGCCACTCCCAGTTCTCCCCCTCTTCCAAGTCCCTGCCACCCATGAATCTACTTTCTGTCTCTATAACTGGTCTATTCTGGGCACTTAACATTAATGGAATCATATAATATGTGGCCTTTTGTGTCTGGATTGTTTTATTTACCATAACATTTTCAAGGTTCATCCATGTTATAGCATGTGTCAGTACTTCTGGGGTTTCTTCTTGACATTGACCAGCTCCTTGCTACCAGCTGGGTGTCCTGCAATTCAGTTCACTTCTGACACTAACTCCTGGAGTTAGCATCAGACTCCACAAGGTTAAGGGGTCAGTCCCACAAGACTGCCCCCACTGCAGACACCAGCTGCTTCTGGGGTCCCCAGGCTACCCATATTTCTGCCCAGCCAACCACAAATTCAACCCACATCTTACGTTTGATAATTCACTAGAATAACTCTAGCTCACAGAACTCAGGAAAGCACTTTACTTATTGTTATCAGTTTTAACTCAGAACAGCCACATGGAAGACATGAATGGGGAGGGTAAGGGGAAGGGAAGTACAGAGCTTCCATGGCCTCTCAGGGCATGCCACCCTCCCAGCACTTTGATGTGTTCACTAACTTGGAAGCCCTCCAAAACCCATTGTTTAGGGGTTGTTTTTATGGAGACTTCATCACTAATTGATTAAATCATTAGCAGGTGGTGATTAAACTCAATCTTCCGTCTCTCTTTCCTTCTTGCATGTTGGGAGTGGGACTGAGACTTCTAGCACTAATCCATAGCTGGTGTTGCTTGCAACCAGCTCCCACCGTGAAGCTAGATAGGGGTCCACCAAGAGTCACCTTATTAGTGTGACCTCAGATATGGTTGAAAGGGGCTTGTTATGAACAACAAAAGACTCTCCTAGTACCCTATCACATAGGAAATTCCAAGGGTATTAGGAGCTCTGTGCCAGGAACCAGGAACAAAGACCAAACATCTATATTTCTTTTTTTTTTTTTTTCAACGTTTATTTATTTTTGGGACAGAGAGAGACAGAGCATGAATGGGCGAGGGGCAGAGAGAGAAGGAGACACAGAATCGGAAACAGGCTCCAGGCTCTGAGCCATCAGCCCAGAGTCTGACGCGGGGCTCGAACTCACGGACCGCGAGATCGTGACCTGGCTGAAGTCGGACGCTTAACCGACTGCGCCACCCAGGTGCCCCAAAACATCTATATTTCTTATTGGACCAAAATGCTTTATTCCATTTTATGGCTGAATAACATTCCAATGTATAGACATACCACATTTGTCTATCTATTCCTCTGTTGATGGAAATTTGGGTTATTTCTACCTCTGGCTATTGTGAATAGTACTGCAGTGAACATGCATATACAATATTTGTGTGGACATGTGTTCTTTGTTTTGTTTTTAGAGAGAGAGTGTGTGTAAGTGTGCAGGGGAGGGGCAGAGAGAGAGGGGGAGAAAATCTCTCTCTAAGCCCTACATGGGGTTCAATCCCATGACCCTGGGATCACGACCTGAGCTGAAATCAAGACTTGGACACTCAACACACTGAGCACCCCAGGGTTCCCTGTGTGGACATGTGGTTTCTTTCCTCTTCAGTAAATACCTAGAAATTGAATTGCTGAATGAAATGGTAACTCCACATTTAACTTTTTGAGCAACTGCCAAACTCTTCCAAACACTCCTATTTTTTTTTAAATTTTCTATGTACACTATTTAGATTTTATCTTCCAATCAACTTTATCAATTCCTTAAAGGAAGGACCAATGTCTTCTACCTCCCCCCAACTGCCACAGTATTGACCCTAACACTCTGCACCTCGTAAGAACTCAGTAAGCATTTGTGTGTGATCATGTAATTAAGACAATATGGCCTTTATCATGGGAGTCTGTAGCAAACACAATCTTATTGCCAGCTGGTTGGTAGACATATATATATGGCTTTGTTTGCTTTCTTTACTTTTCATACTTTAGGCAACTGTTGTGTGAAAGAAGGAGTGGGGTTAGAGAGAATGGCTTAGGGGCGCCTGGGTAGCTCAGTCAGTTAAGTATCTGACTCTTGATTTCAACTCAGGTCATGATCTTATGGTTGGTTGGTTCGAGCCCTGCAACAGGCTCCATGATGACGGTACAGAGCCTGCTTGGGATTCTCTCTCTCCCCCCACCACCTGCCCCTACCCCACTTGCTCTCTCTCTCTCTCTCTCAAAAATAAATAAATAAACTTTAAAAAAAAAATAAAAAAGAAAGAATGGCTTACCCAGTCCTTCTGGCCAAGTGCTTATACAGATTCCCAGAGAATGTTTATCAGTTCTTATTCAAAGCACTGTATCCAATTTTTTTTTGTAGTGTTTATTTTTGAGAGAGAGAGAGAGGGCACACACAAGTGGGGAAGGGGCAGAGAGAGAGGGAGACACGGAATCTGAAGCAGGCTTCAGGCTCTGATCTCTCATCACAGACCCTGATGTGGGGCTTGAACTCATGAACCGTGAGATAATGACCTGAGCCGAAGTCAGACACCTAACCTACTGAGCCACTCAGGCTCCCCATGTTTTGACCTTATTTTTGGAAAGACTCTTTCTACCTGGCAGTACAATGTCTCCTGGCAGGAGTTTTGGCTTCTCATGATCTCCTTGACATAAATACTAGAAAGCAAATCAGCTACCGTGAGCCTGGATAAATTCAATTTACCATCCTACTGGTGACAATGAGGCCTAACATCAGGCAGAAGTTTATTCTTATTTGGGTGGAAACTCTGGAGGTACCCTCAGAGTCTAGATATCCATCTATCATGATAGTGTCTACTATTCTCCACCACCACCTCCTCTAGAAATTCTTGACACACCAACCTGTACTTCATGTTCAGATAACAAGTACCTAATCTTGTTCTTGTAAAGGAACACACGCTGAAATCCTGTTCTTGTTAAGGAATGTAGAATGATTGGAAAACATAGTGTTTCAGGACCCATTCTTTAAAACTTCCTGCCATGTCTATCTCTGCTTACACCTCTGATTTGGTCTTGTCAAGCCCATGGAAAGGGGCCTGGTACTCCTGGGAAGCCATTTGTGGGAGAGGACTTCAAGTGGCAGGTGAGGTCAAGTCCAATGGTGTGCAGGGCCTAGGCTAGAGCATGCAACCTGAGGTTTTTCAGTGGATCCCAGCATTCCTGAGTATTTTCCAATGCTGAGAAATGAATTTCTGTAATGATAATAAAAACTAAGATGTCCTGAAATGCTCAGCTCAGCTCAAGGGTGAGATTTGGAAGTTCTCTTTGCCCTCTGCCTTCAGTTTTTCTGCAGCTACTGCTCTATCATCCCCTAAAACTTTCTGAGCCAGAAATGGGAAGAAAACATGGAGACAACTGGAGGCTGGCTCGCCTCACACTGTCGTGTTCCAGCAAGAACTCCAAGGAGTCCAAAATTTCTATTTAAAACAAGACAACATCATGAAAATACATTTGTCTAAGTAGAGGATATATAATTTTTTAATTAATTAATTAATTTACATCCGAGTTAGTTAGCATATAGTGCAACAATGATTTTGGGAGTAGACTCCAACGATTTATCCCCTATGTATAACACCCAGTGCTCATCCCAACAAGTGTCTTCTTCAATGCCCCTTACCCATTTAGCCCATCACCACTCCACAATCCCTCCAGTAACCCTGTTTGTTCTCCATATTTAAGATTCTCTTATGTTTTGTCTCCCTCCCTGTTTGTTTTATTTAAAAAAAATTTTTTTAACGTTTATTTATTTTTGAGACAGAGAGAGACAGAGCATGAACGGGGGAGGGTCAGAGAGAGGGAGACACAGAATCCGAAACAGGCTCCAGGCTCTGAGCTGTCAGCACAGAGCCCGACGCAGGGCTCGAATTCACGGACCGCGAGATCGTGACCTGAGCCGAAGTTGGCCGCTCAACCGACTGAGCCACCCAGGCGCCCCTCCCTCCCTGTTTTTCTATTATTTTTGCTTCCTTTTCCTTATGTTCATCTGTTTTGTCTCTTAAAGTCCTCATATGAGTGAAGTCATATGATATTTGTCTTTTTCTGACTGACTAATTTCACTTAGCATGATACCCTCTAGTTCCATCCATGTAGTTGCAAATGACAAGATTTCATTCTTTTTGATTGCTGAGTAATACTCCATTGTGTGTGTGTGTGTGTGTGTGTATATATATATATATATATATATATACCACATCTTCTTTATCTACTCATCAGTCAGTGGACATTTGGGCTCTTTCCATACTTTGGCTATTGTTGATAGTGCTGCTATAAACATGGGGATGTATGTGTCCCTTTGAAACAGCACACCTGTATCCCTTGGATAAATACCTAGTAGTGCAATTGCTGGGTCGTAGGGTGGTTCTACTTTTAATTTTTTGAGGAACCTCCATACTGTTTTCCAGAGTGACTGTACCAGTTTGCATTCCCACCAGCAGTGCAAAAGAGATCCTCTCTCTCTCTGCATCCTGGCCAACATCTGTTGTTGCCTGAGTTGTTAATGTTAGCCATTCTGACAGGTGTGAGGTGGTATCTCATTGTGGTTTTGATTTGTATTTCCCAGATGATGAGTGATGTTGAGCATTGTTTCATGCGTTGGTTGGCCATCTGGATATCTTCTTTGGAGAAGTGTCTATTCATGTCTTTTAGCCATTTCTTCACTGTTTTTTAGATGTTGAGTTTGATAAGTTCTTTATAGATTTTGGACACTAACCCTTTATCTGCTATGTCATTTGCAAATATCTTCTCCCATTCCGTCAGTTGTAGGGCTTACAATTTTAGGTGGGACCAGAAAATGCCTCACTGAGATGATGACATTTATGTAAAGCACTGAAGGAGGTGAGGGAGTGATCCATGTCGCTAGTTGAAGAGAGTTCTGGCAACAAGGGGACAGCAAGGAGGCCAGTGGCTAGAGTAGAGTGAATGATAAGGAGAAACATTGGAGATGAGATTGGGAATCAGTGGCTAGATCATGTAGAGAGGAAGTAGGCCATTGTAAGGACTTCAGTTTTTACTTCGGGTGAGGTGCACACTCAGTGGAGGGCTATGAGCCGAAGAGTGACACGGTTATGACTTACATTTTGGAATGATTACTCTCATATATGTGCTGAAATGAGTGAATGAGTGAAAGAAAATGGGGCAAGGAAGAAAATAGAAGAACTAGTTGGCCTTCACTTAACCTGGAAACCAAGAAACAACACTAGAAATGGTCTCTTAAAAAAAAAAGCGTAACTCCTGATCACCTCCTCACTACATTAACGACCCACGTAAGTGCCTGGACTGCTTACTGAGGGTCTCTCCTTGGGCTTGCACTTCTTCAGGAGGGGCAGGGAAGACACTTGAGCTCATGAGAGAAAAGTGGCTGGTTGCTGGTGAGGCTGGAACAGGACCGAAGCAGCTCCTGTGTCACTAGAAACCTGATGCTTTTCAGTTGAGTCAGACAATGCCGTGGCTGGGGAATGTTAGGGAAACCTGCCAAGTTTACAGTCCGCCTCTCTCAGCTTAGACAACCTCTGAGAGAGGAGTGTATCTTTTGAATTTGAAGAAATGAGACAGAGCAGAAGGGAGAACTAACGATTCTCATTAGTATAACAAGCAGACTATGTCAAAATGTGTTGCTGAATCTATTTTGTTCCAACTGTGAGAAAGCAAGACTTATCCATAAACCAAAAGGAAGCCGTAATTGTGGGGTTTAGAATTTAAGGAGCCCCAAAATGGCTTCTCTAGATAAATTTATCTCTGCTAATCATTGTTTACCTCTGTTGTATTCTTTTATTTTTAATTTTTTTTAAACTGGAAGTGAATTTTTTTCCTGGTTATAAAAAATAACACATGTAGTACATGGTTAAAAATTTAAGCAGTACAAAGAAGTAAATATGTAAATTCTCAATAATATGAACTTGAAAAGTCTTTCTGAAATTCATCTACGTATCTACCTTATCCCAATAAAAATGCTGTCAGATTTTTTTTTTTACAACTAGGCAAGGCAATACTAAAGTAAATGCTGTAAGCAAATATGCAAAAATGGTGATGAAAATTCTGAAAGAGAAAAATAAGAGGGTAAATTAGCCCTAAAAATGAAAATATGTTATAAAATTACCATAATTAAAAGTCTGGTAGTGGCACAGGAATAGACAGATTGGTGGTAAAAAATAGTATCCAGAAATAGACCCAGGTATACATGGAAATTGGCTGTAAGATAAAGGAAGAATTTCAAGATTTGGGGGGAAAAGATTATTAATAAATAGCATTGGGACATTTAGCTTACTATCTACAAAATAAAATAAAATCAGATTGTTATCTCATTCCTTATATCAAAACAAATTCCAGATGGATCAACTATTAGATGTTTAAAATGAAACCATAAGAGTG
This sequence comes from Lynx rufus, assembly GCF_022079265.1. NCBI lineage: Eukaryota > Metazoa > Chordata > Mammalia > Carnivora > Felidae > Lynx > Lynx rufus. The sequence goes on along the minus strand of NW_025814889.1, from coordinate 37,004,124 downwards.
CTGGAAGAAAACATGGGAGAATTTTTAAAAATAATTCTGGGTGATGTTATGGGCTAAATTATATTCCCTGAAAATTCATATGATGAGGTCCTAATCCCCAGTGTCTCAGAATGTGACTATTTTTGGAGGAGGTCTTTATTTATTTTTATTTGTTTATTTATTTTTTTGGAGGTAGTTCTTTAAAAGGGTAACTAAGTTAAAATAAGGTCATTGCTGTGGGCCCTAATCCAATCTGACTTGTGTCCATAGGAGAAAAGGAGGTTAGAACACAGAGACGGGACCACATGAAGACTCAGGGACAGGGCAGCAGCCTAAGCCAAGGAGAGAGGCCTCAGAAGAAACCAACCCTGACGATACCTCAATCTCAGACTTCAGGCCTCCAGAACTGAGAGGAAATAAATTTTCTGTTGTTTTAGCCCCCCAGTCTGTGGTACTTTGTTATGACAGCCCTAGCAAATTAATACAAGTGACTTACATCTTTCTCACCAAGATACGAAATTTAGAAGCCGTAGAAGAAATGATTGATACATTTAACTACATAAGCCTTTAAAATTTCTGCACAGAAATGAAAGCAATTACAACAATTTAAAAGCCCCCCCCCACCAAGTTAAAAACACAGCAAACTGGAGGAAAAATATGACACTCAAAAGGGCTAATCTCCTTACTTAAAAAAAAAGAGAGCCCAACATTGCCAGATCTTTCTTTCTTCCTTCCTCCCTCCCTCCCTCACTCTCTCCCTCCCTCCCCTCCTTTTCTTTCTTTCTTTCTTTCTTTCCTTCTTTCCTTCTTTCCTTCTTTCTTTCAAAGTTTATTTATTTTGAGAGAGAGAGAGAGAGAGAATCCCAAGCAGGCTCCTCACTGTCAGCAGGGAGCCCAATGCAGGGCTCAAACCCACAAAGCATGAGTTCAGCACTTGGGCTGAAATCAAGAGTTGGACACTCAACCAACTACTGAGCCACCCAGGCACCCCCCTCTTTGTTTCAGTAACATCTGGAAATTCTAAATTTTATGTGATAACTCCTAGTGGTTTCACACTGAATCCTAATTTAAATTTTAAGCACTGTAGAGGCCAACACTGTATGAGGCTCCTAGTTTAGGACCTCTAGCCTAGATTACCACCACAGGGGGCCTTCCCTACAGCAGATGAGTACAGAGTGGGCTGTGACTTTTTTAAGATCTCACTGCCATTGAGAGATACAAAATGGGGATTTCTCCTTAGCCATCCAGAATCAATCTCTCCCTCTCCCTCTCCCTTTCTCTCATTCTTTCTCTCTCTCTCTTCCTCTTCTCTCTCTGTCTCTCTCTTTCTCTCTCTCTCTCTCACAGCCACAAACACACCCATGTGCTCACCCAACTCTTAACTCTTTTTTTTTTTTTTAGTTTTTTTAAAATTATTTACTTTTGAGTGAGAGGCAGACAGACAGACAGACAGAGCACAAGCAGGGGAGGGACAGAGAGAGAGAGAGAGAGAGAGAGAGAAGGAGACACAGAACCCGAAGTAGGCTCCAGGCTCTGAGCTGTCACCACAGACCCTGATGCAGGGCTCCAACACGTGAATGCGAGTTCATGCAAGTTCATGACCTGAGCCCAGGTTGGACCCTTAATCGACTGAGCCACTCAGGCACCCCTTAACTCTTAACTCTTAAATATAGTTTGTAGTTACATTATGGAAGAAAACTATTTCCCCATATGTGACATAATATTTACTGACCCTTCTCTGCTCAGATGAGAATAGCTTTATGATTCTGGTGCGGAGCTATGTCAGTCACTTCCTTTCCCCCTCACCTTCAATGGTAATATGAGGCTCAGAGGCCTCTACGTGCGTGAGGAACAGGAGCCTTTACAGAGCTGTCAGTTGATTGATGGATACACTGAGAACCTAAAGTAGCTTTTTAAAAAAAAAACTCTCCCTGTGCTTTAAGCCAAATCACATTCCCAGGCAGACATCTCTAGAAGGGAAAGAGGAAATGGGAGACTTTATGATCCACTTGCACAAGAACCTTCTCCTGTGACTAAGCATGTGGTGAAAGTTGGGGAAGTATGCCTATTTGCGGAGGGCTGGGGAGGAGGACGCATGTGTATAAAAATGGATAATTTGAAATTTTAACTATGGTTAATTTGGGTAGGGAGATTTGGGATGATTTTGATTGTCTTCTATGTAATTTTTTATATTTCATGCAGTTAACTTGTACTGCTTTTATAAACAAGAGGAAGAACAATAAATGTCATAAAAATGACGTTGTATGTTAATCTCATCTTCCTAACTAGACTGTGTAAACTCTCTGAGAGAGGGACACATTTTTTTATCCTTTCCCATACCTATATTTTAGGGCTCATAATAGGCACTTAAACTGTGGCTGACAATCATTAATTTGAAGTCTTTTCCAGAACTAGTCCCGACAAAACTCATCTAGGCAGAGTAAGTCTTGCCTGGGTCAGAATGACCCTTGAGGATCCATCTGAAAAGCAGAATCTGTGGGTCAGGTATGTATTATCCTATACTGACCTCCTAGGCACATCATCATGCCCACTGGGCACCAAGTTTCATAATGCTATATTCCAGGACTCTGCACCAGGAGTCTGTTATTTGGTATTGTTTTAAACTTTGGATAGTATTTACTGATTTACAAGATCTATCTATATCTATATCTATATCTATATCTATATCTATATATCTCTATCTATCTATCTATCAATCATCTTCTAGCATTATTGTGAGGTTTAATGAGATAATGTGAAGTACCCAATACAGTGCTTAGGATGTAGTAGGAACTCCAGGCACATAAGCTCTACCCCCCACCCTACTGTCATTTCCCACTTTGCAGCAAAGCTGGAAGAAGGCACAAAATCAAAAGAGAGATGAATGGATGACAGCTGGCAATAAGAAAGATGTTAGTCAAATTCCACAGGATTAAATGGCTGTGAATCAGAGGTGTTAAGGTCCACTCCCAAGATTCCAAAGAGCAGCTTTTAGTCTTGCAAGAAAAGTTGGTCAAGAGAGGGATAAGTGAGAGGCCTGCTGGAAGAAAGAGGAAGTAATTATTCCTAACAGAGGGTGAAATTGGTCTTGGGATTCCTTCACTGTAATGAGTGACTATTTTGTTGGCCAGAATTGGATTAGCCCAGGGGTATTTAGAGATCGGTGTATCTCCCTGGGTCATCTGCATTTTACTGAGGAATAGGAAGATTAATTGCAGGCACCTGCCAGTCTGGTCATCCTACTTAATGTAACCAAGCCTGGAAAGTTCCTCTCATATTCCGGAAGCTGCTCAGTCTCCTGCTTTGATGAGGTTTGCCCATCTGTCCGGAAAAAAGTTCAGGCCACATTTTCCCATGCAATAGAAAAAGCCAATCTCAACAAAACTAGATGTTTGTCCTAAAAATCTGGAAGATTAGCAACCTATGTCTTCAGTAAGGATCCCCAGAAACAGATTGAAAGAGGTGAAATTACAACTGATACCAAAGAAATTCAAGGAGTGACAAAAGACTACTATGAACAATTACATGTCAATAAACTGGACAACCTAGACGAAATGTATAAATTCCTAGAAACATATAATCTTCTAAGACTGAATTATGAAGATGTAAAAAATCTGAATAGATCAATTACTAGTGAGGAGATTGAATCAATTACTGGTGAGGAGATCAATTACTAGTGAGGAGATTCCAACCAGCAAAAGTACAAGACCAGAAGCCTTCCCTGGTGCACTCTACAAAACATTCAAAGAAGATTTAATACCTAGCCATTTTTCAAACTCTCCCAAAAGACTGAAGAGAGGGAATGCTTCCAAACTCATTTTATGAGGGCAGCATTACCCTGATACCAAAACCAGACAAGGACACCATGAAAGAAAGAAAGAAAGAAAGAAAGAAAGAAAGAAAGAAAGAAAGAGGAAAAGAAAGAAAGAAAGAAAGAAAGAAAGAAAGAAAGAAAGAAAAGAGAATTACAGGTCAATATCCCTGATCAACACAAATGAAAAAGCCCTCAACAAAATATTAGAAAATTGAATTCAACAATAAATTAAAAGGTTCATATACCATGGTCAAATGAGATTTATTCCAGGATGCAAAGATGACTCAACATCCACAAATCAATCAACATGATATACCATATTAACAAAATGAAGGATAAAAATCCTACATTCATCTCAATTAATGCAGAAAAAGCATTTGACAATATTCAACATAAATTATGATAAAAACTCTTAGTAAAGTGGATAGAGATGGAATGTAGCTCAACATAATAAATACCATATATAACAAGTCCACAGCTAACATCAACAGCAAAAAGTTAAGAGCTTTTTCCTTAAGATTAGGAGCAAGGCAAGGATGCCCAGTCTTTTCACTTTCATTCAAAATAGTATTGGAAATCCGAGCCAGAGCAATTAGGCAGGAAAAATAAATAAAAGTCTCTAAAGTGAAAAGGAAGAAGTAAAACAATCACCATTTGCAGGTGACATGATTTTATAGGTAGAAAACCTCAAAGACTCCACCCAAAAATTGTTAGAACTAATAAATTCAGTAAAGCTGCAGGGTATAAAATCAATGTGTAAAAATCAGTTGCAATTTTATACAGTAACAATAAGCTAGCAGAAAGAGAAAATAAGAAAACCATTCCATTTACAATTGCATCAAAAAAAAATACCTAAGAATAAATTTAACCAAGGAGTTGAAAATCCTATATAATGCAAACTATAGACATTGATGAAAGAAACTAAAGAAGACACAAATAAATGGAAAGGTATCCTATCTTCATGAATTAGAAGAATTAATTTTGTAAAAATGTCCATATTACCCAAAGTAGCCTACAATTCAGTGCAATCCCTATCAAAATTCCAATGGCATTATTCACAGAAATAGAGCAAACAATTCTAAAATTTGTATGGAGATACAAAAAAAAATCCCGAATAGCCAAAGGAATCTTTTTTAAAAAATATTTTTAGCGTTTATTTATTTTTGAGGAGGGAGGGGAAGAGAGAGGACGACAGAGGATCTGAAGTAGCTCTGCGCCAACAGCAGAGAGCCAATGTGGGGCTCAAATCCATGAACTGCAAGATCATGACTCAAGCCAAAGTCCGACATTCAGCCAACTGAGCCATTCAGGTGCCCCATAGCTAAAGGAATCTTGAGGAAGAAGAACAAAGGCATCATCATCCCTGATTTCAAACTGTATTACAAAGCTATATTAATCAAAACAGTATAGTACTGTCATAAAAACAGACACATAGATCAACAGAACAGAATAGAGAACCCAGAAATAAACCCAGGCATATATGGTAAATTAATTAATAACACAGGAAGCAAGAATATGCGATGGGGAAAGGACAGCCTCTTCAATAAATGGTGTTGAGAAAACTGGACAGCCACATGCAGAGAAGAAAGCTGGACCACTGTCTTATGCCAAACACAAAAATTAACTCAAAATTTATATTAAAAACTTAAATGTAAAACCATAAACCATAAAATTCCTAAAAGAAAGTATAGGCAGTAAGCTGTGACTTTTTGCATCTGACTCCAAAGGCAATGGCAACATAAGAAAAAATAAATGAGATTGCTTCAGACTGAAAAGATTCTGCATAGCAAAGGGAATCATCAACCAATTGAAAAGGCAACCTACAGAATGAGAGTGCATATTTGGAAATCCTATATCCATTAAGGAGTTAATATCCAAAATGTGTAAAGAACTCATACATTCAATAACAAAGGAACAAACAATTTAATTTAGAAAATGGGCAGAGTATCCGAATAAACATTTTTCCAAAGAAGACATATAGAAGACCAACAGGCACATGAAAAGATGCTCAACATTACTAATCACCAGGAAAATGCCAATCAAAACCACGGTGAGATATCACCTCCCACCATCAGAATGGCTATTGTCAAAAGACAAGAAATAACAAGTGTTGGCAAGGATGTGGAGGAAAGGGAGCCTTTGTGCACTATTGGTGAGAATGTAAATTGCTGCAGCCACTATCTAAAACAGTATGGAGATTCCTCAAAAAATGAAAAATAGAACTACCATATGATTCAGCAATTCCACTTCTGGATATTTATTCAAAGAAAATGAAAACATTAATTTGAAAAGGTATATGAACCCCTGTGTTCACTGTAGCATTATTTACCATGGTCAAGATATGGAAATAACCTAAATGTTCATTGATAGATGAAAGGATAAAGAAGATGTGATTAATATGTGTGTGTATATGTGTGTGTGTGTGTGTGTGTGTGTGTGTGTGATACTGCATCTCTTTTATATATACCACATCTTTTTTTAAATTGATATATATGATGTGGTTAAAAAGAAAGATGTGATATATATGTATGTATTTATGTGTATATATACATAAATAAATATTTAAAAAATAAATTAATCAAAATTTAATAAAAAATTTAAAATTTAGTTTCTCAGTCTTACTAGTCACATTTCAAGAGCTCAATAGCCACACACATAGCTAATGGTTACCATTTGAGCAGCATAGATATAGAACATTTCATCATTGCAGAAAGTTCAGTGAGACTCCACTTTTGCCAAACAAAAGACAGAAGGAAAGTTTTGTGTGCTTTATAGGTTATAAAAAATTATATTTGGGGTGAGAAAACTGCCAGTACACCCCAGCTGGCCCCTTCTAACACAGCCAGGAAGCTATGGTCTTCATGTTCCAACTATTATTATTAATGAATATGTAGGCTATTTGATTAAAAGTAGAAGGATCTTTGTTTCAGATAAATGAGTCTTTACAAGAGAAGCAGCCCTTGAAAATCTATATTTGTGGATGAAATTGTTCTACTTTTCTCCTGGAACTACCAGGAAATAAGTTAGCTATCAGATCAGAGCAAACTAAAGTTTAAAAGGTTCTAGATGAAAAATGAATGTATTGTTACTTGACTTATTAATATTATTGTTTATAAATTTTTCTAAATTAATAATCAGAGAAAATCATCAGCCAGAACATTGTTTCATTACCCAAGTCTGTAATGAACTTGGTGAATACAGCAGATGTATTCCCTTTCTTAATTAGCCTTTTGGGAGAAACCATGTTTTGAATTCCTGCCTGCAGCCCCAGGAGCCTTATACAAAGCATGCTAAGATTAAGCTCTAGAGGAGATCTGTACCAAAAGCTGATTATTACATATGATTTGGTGAATCTTGAACAGAAACTGGCTAACATGCCAGATGTAACCAGCTAACAAAGTGAAAGACTGTGTCAACATCAAAGACAGAAACCAAAAAGGATGTGACACAAACATATTAAAAAGTTGTACATCAAAAAATTGTCAAAAACAAAATTAAAGGGGCACCTGTGTGGCTCAATTGGTTAAACATCCGACTTCAGCTCAGGTCATGATGTCATGGTTCATGAGTTCGAGCCCCACATCGGGCTCTGTGCTGACAGCTCAGAGCCTGGAGCCTGCTTCAGGTTCTGTGTCTCCCTCTCTCTCTGCCCCTCCCCTGCTCACACTCTGTCTCTTTCTCTCAAAATTAAACATTTAAAAAAATTTAGAAAAAAACAAAATTAAAGACAGATGACTTAAATTTTAAAATATTGTTATATATGTGACAGAATCGATATCATTAGTATGTAAGAAGTTCTTACAGATCAATAAAAAATGCCTCAGTAGAAAAATGACCAAAGTGTAAGCAAGTCACAAAACAATAACAACCCAGAAGGCTAATAAATAATAGACATTTAGTGTCTAGAATAGTACCTGTCACATGGTACTCGGTAACTATCCACTGCATGAATGAATGTCTGTTAAAAAATGTTTGACTTCAGGACTAAGCAAATAACTGCAAATTAAAATAACAGTGAAATATCATCTTCGCCTGTCAGCTTTGCAACAACAAAAAATAATAACTGTTGATGGGAGGGTAGAGAGGTATAAATTTTTGGTGGGAAAGTTGACAATATGGAAAAAGCTTTGTCTAAACCTTTGACACAGCAATTTCTAGGAAGTTGTTCTATGAAAATTCTTTGAGGTGTGCCTGGATGGCTCAGTTGGTTAAACATCCAAATCTTGGTTTGGGCTCAGATCATGATCTCATGGTTCATGAGATCAAGCCTCACGTTGGACTCCTAGCTGACAGTGTGGAACCTGCTTGGGATTCTCTGTCTCTCTCCCCTCTCTCTCTACCCCTCCCTGCTTTTGTGTGTGTGTGTGTGTGTGCACATGCACACACACAGACACACTCTCTCTCTCACACACAAATAAATAAACTAAAAAAAATTTTTTTTTAATTATTTGAAATGCTCACACCTATGTATACAATGGTAAGGTAGATGATACGTATTTTTTGTTGTTTGTTGGGTCATTCTTTATAATGTACCCTCCAGGGCTTAGTATTTGGTACATAGACATAGGATGCAACCAAGTCAAGCCACTCCTTCCACAGAATTATCCAAGTTGGAGATGGAAAAGGAGTTTTCTCTTTGTCCTTGGCATTCTGGCTGTCAGGGTTAGCTTCAGAACTGACAGTGACAATGTTCTGTACTAGAATGTGGCCATATACAGAAGTAGAAATGACATTGAAAGATGGAGAGAGACAGAAAGAGAAAGTATTCTGGTGTAATTTGAGTCAATAGATCCAGTTAACCCTAAGGCTAGTCTACATTCTTTGTTTCTGTGGTTGTATTACATGAGTAAATTAATGCTACATTTTTGTTAAATTAGCATGACTGTGGACTTCCTATGAAGATGGAAAACAGGGACCAAACTTACCTTCTCACCCAAAACAACTAAAATCTTACACAAGATATTTTTTTAAATAATTATTTTCAAGACATTGAATATCAGACCATGAAGAACAATGATCCCCGAGAGATGGGAAACAAATGAGGTAAGCCCTATGATTGCCCAGCTTACTGCCTTGAGAGAATTTCCAGATGGTGGCATGGAAAGGTGGAATCTAAGGAGAGTCTGGCAGATTCCCTGGGGTGAGGAGTTGGAGCAGAGAATCCAGGGATATCAAGACAGGTCGAGTTTGCAATGTAGAATACTAGCAAGGAGACAGCTATGTACACAGAGAAAAATGACTAACAACAACAACAACAACAACAACAAAACTCTAGAGATCTTCAGAGGGTCCCTTTCAAGTATGCAGCAGAATACTCCCCAACACATGAATGTGAAGAAACTGTTAAAGAAAAGAACCACTTGAAAGTATTGTGGGAACAGTAACTAGAACTCACTGGGACCGGAATAGTGCCTGTTCCCACCAGCCAGACTGGCAAGCTCGTAATTCACAAGGCATTAAGTAAAGTACTCAGAAGGATCTAACCTCAGTCATAGAGCAAAATTGGCCCTAGGCTAAATGTTGCTCTGGGCCTGCCTAACAAATTTTAAAAGCAAGACTTGAAAAGATCAAACTGTTTCTAAAAAACTGTGTTCCAGAACAAATTTAAGAATATAGGGGAGCCTAAGTGGCTTAGTCAGTTAAGTATTAGACTTCGGCTCAGGTCATGATCTCAAGATTCATGAGTTTGAGCCCCGTGTCGGGCTCTCTGCTGACAGCTCAGATTGTATGTCTCCCTCTCTCTGCCCCTCCTCCACTTGCATTCTGTCTCTCTCTCTCAAAAATAAATAAAACATAAAAAAAAAGAATATTTATGGAACTACAAAAATATCCAGCACTCAACAAGGTAAATTCACAAAGAATGACATTAATAAAAAATGACTGGGCATACAAAGAAGCAGGAAAATATGAACCATAATGAGGAAAGTAATTAATCAACCTGACCCAGAAGTGATGCAGATATTAGAATTATCAGGCAAGAACATTAAAATAGTTATTATAACTCTATAGGTTCGAAAGTCTAGAGGAAAGATTAGATATGTCAAGTAGAGACACAAAAGATGTATTTTTTTAAGTTTATTTATTTAGAGAGAGAGAAAGAAAGAGCGTGCGTAAGGGGGGGGAGGGGCACAGAGAGAGGATGAGAGAGAGAATCCCAAGAAGGGTCCACACTGTCAGCACAGAGCCCAACCAGGGGCTCAAACCCATGAACCATAAGATCATGACCTGAGCGAAATCAAGAGTCGGACACTTAACTGACTGAGCCACGTAGGCACCCCATGGAAGATATTTTTAAAAACCCAAATTGATGGGAAGCAAGCTGGTGCAGCCACTCTGGAAAACAGTATGGAGGTTCCTCAAAAAATTAAAAATAGAACTACCCTATGACCCAGCAATTGCACTACTAGGCATTTATCCAAGGGATACAGGTGTGCTGTTTCAAAGGGACACATGCACCCCCATGTTTATAGTTTATAGCAGCACTATCAACAATAGCCAAAATATGGAAAGAGCCCAAATGTCCATCGATGGATGAATGGATAAAGAAGATGTGGTGTGTATATATATATATATATATATATACACACACACACACACACACACACACACACACACACACAATGGAGTATTACTTAGTAATCAAAAAGAATGAAATCTTGCCATTTGCAACTACATGGATGGAACTGGAGGTATTATGCTAGGTGAGATTAGTTAGTCAGAGAAAGACAAAAAATCATATGACTCCACTCATATGAGGACTTTAAGAGACAAAACAGATGAACATAAGGGAAGGGAAACAAAAATAATATAAAAACAGGGAGGGGGACAAAGCATAAGAGACTCATAAATATGGAGAACAAACAGAGGGTTACTAGAGGGGGTGTGGGTTGGGGGATGGGCTAAATGGGTAAGGGACATTAAGGAATCTACTCCTGAAATCATTGTTGCACTATATGCTAACTAATTTGGACATAAATTAAAAAAAAATAAAATTAAGTATCATGTTGGAAAAAAAAAAGAGGAATAAGATACTAAATAAATAAATACCCAAATTGAACTTTTAGAAATGAAAGCTATAACGTATGAGATGATTACTATACTGAATGTAATTAATGGTAGATTATCCACAATGTTTTCAGAGTTCATCCTTGTTGTAGCAGGTATTAGTGCTTCATCCTTTTTTATGCCTGAATAATATTCATTGTATGGATAGACCACATTTCATTACGCCATTCATTAGTTGATAGACATTGAGATTGTTTCTACTTGTTGGCTGTTGTGAATAATGGTGCTGTGAATAGTCATGTGTAAGTTTTTAAGTGGACATATGTTTTATTTCTCTTAGCTATATACCTTGAAGTAGAATTTTTATACTTCTTTATCCTTCTGATCTCCATTTATCATATGTGGAAATTGCCTAATTGTACCTGGAATTGTGGGAATTGCATCATAACCCTTTGTGTAACTTTTTGAAAAAGTGACAGTTTTCCAAAGTAGTTACATTACTTTACATTTCTACCAACAGTGAAGTCCAATATACCTATTTTTGGTTGTTGTTCCTTGTGCTTTTCCTGTCATATCTAAGAAACCATTGCTTAACTAAAAGTAACACAAAGATTCAGTCTTATGTTTTCTTTTAAGTGTTTCATAGATTTAACTCTTCCTTTTGGGTCTATGGTCCATTTGAGTTAATTTTTGTGTGTGGTGTGAAGTAGATATTCAATTTCATTTTTTTGCCTGTGGCTATCCAATTGCTCCAGCACCATTTGTTGAAAAGACTGTTCTTTCCTGCTGAGTGGTCTTGGCATTCTTGTTGAAAATCAACTAATCATAAATGTAAGGGATTATTTCTTGGACTTTCGATTCTATTCCTTTGATCTATGTTTTTATTTATATGCCAGTTCCACCCTATGTGGATTACTGTAGCTGTAGTATGTTTTTGAAATCAGGAAGTGTGAGTGCTTTAACTTTGTTCTTCAAGATTGTTCGCTATTCCTTTGAGATTCCATACAAATTTTAAGATCAGCTTTCAATTTTTGCAAAGAAGCCAGCTGAGATTTTGATAAGGATGATGGTGAACCTGTAGTTTAATTGGAAAGTATTGCATCTTAACAATGTTAAGTCTTTCAATCAATGAACATGGGATGTCTTTTTATTTATTTAGGTCTTCCTTGATTTTTTTTCACAGTGTTTTATAATTTTTAGTGTGTAAGTTTTATACTTTTTTTGCTAAATTTATTCCTAATTATCTTATTCTTTTTGATGCTGTTGTAAATGGAATTGTTTTCTGAATTTCATTTTTTGTTTCTTCATTGTTACTTACAGAAATACAATTGATTTTTCTATATTGATTTTTTTTCTTTTTAAAAATCATGTTATTTATTTATTTTTTAATGTTTATTTATTTTGGGGAGAAAGAGAGCACGATCAAGGGAGGAGCACAGACAGAGGGGGACAGAGGATCTAAAGTGGGCTCTGCCCTGACAACAGTGAGCCCAATGTGGAAGAGAGAGGCAAACAATACAACAGACTTTTAACTATAGAGATCAGACTGAGAGTTGCTGGAGGGGAAGTGGACAAGGGGATGGGTTAAGTGGGTGGTGGGTATTAAGGAGGGCACTTGTTATGAGGAGCACTGGGTGTTGTACGTAAGTGATGAATCACTAAATTCTACTCCTGAAACTAACATTACACTACATGTTAACTAAGTGGAGTTAAAAAAAATTTTTTTTAATGTTTATTTATTTTTGAGAGACAGAGAGAGACAAAGAACAAGCAGGGGAGGGACAGAGAGAGAGACAAAGAATCCGAAGCAGGCTCCAGGCTCCGAGCTGTCAGCACAGAGCCCGAGGCAGGACTTGAACCCAGGAACTGCGAGATCATGACCTGAAGCGAAGTTGGATGCTTAACTGACTGAGCCACCCAGGTGCCCCATTAACTAGCTGGAGTTTAAATAAAAACCTGAAATAAAAAATAAAGTCATTTAAAATTTTTATTAGTACTGTTTAACAATGAGGAGATGCAGTTTATTTACACCAGCAGCCATAGGGGCAAGGGGAATACATAGTGAGTAGCAATTTGTATAGGTTGGACTAATTTTGCAAAAGTAATAATATCCAAAACAAAGGACAGCGGTGAGCTTCGATACAGTTCCCCAGTGATCCCAGAATGTGATAATGCCAGGCAATGGCCCCCAGACCTGTGGTGGTGGGAAATAAGGTATGGAAGAGAAAGCCACAAACCACAAAAATGTGCAAAAATCCCTTTCCCACCGATACACACACACACACACACACACACACACACACACACAGACACTCAGATATATAATAGAATTGCAGGGTGATCAATATACCTAATTGAAGGAGGAAGGAAGGATAGGAATTCTGCTGTTAGAGAGAGGATAGGTAGAGAAAGAGAGAGTTCCTAACCACTATTAACTATATGGTAGGGAGCATTCATGCCCCAGAAAAAAAAGGAGTTAGTTTATCCCCTCAGGGTACCTGTTGGACCAAGCCCTTCTCATGCCCATCCAAGATAAGCCTAGGGCTTATCTCCCTAATAATGGGAGAGCAAAAAACAAAAACGATAACCAAGAGGGAGGTAATATGAACCAACGATTATTCAAAATTACTTTCCACTTTTTCTCCTCTAACCAAAAGGAAGACCAGAAAGGAAACAGTAATGTCACAATCAGAGCTTCCTGTCTGTAGGAAGAGTAGACCATGATGTTTCCTTCAGCCTAGACGTTATTTAGAAGTAGGCCAGAGTTTCATTTAGACTCTCCTTTCCTTCTGCATCCACTCAGAATGAGGTATCTATAAAGTCAAGGGCAGATAACCCAAAATGATTTTAGCTCTAACCAAGGTTTAACTTTCTAAAATGGTATCACAATTCTTGGATTGAGGACCAGTTTGTAACTTGACCTGAACCCTGACCAGGACAATTCTAGGAGGAGAATGCAATAATAGACAGTCTTTTAAAACGTTTTTTCTATATTGATCTTGTATCTTTAAATTTGCTAAACTTGATATTAGTTCTAATAGTTTTTTAGTAGATTCCTTAGGAGTTTTTTTAATATATAAGACGATGTCATCTACAAATAAACATGGTTTTCCTTTCCCATCCATTCTAGTTTAATTGCCCTGGCTTGGACCTCTAATACAATGTTAAAAAAACTGGCAAGAGCAGACATTTTTGTTTTGTTCCAAATCTTAAAGGAAAGCAGTCAGTCTGTCACCATTAAGTATGATGTTAGCTATGGGTTTGCATTGCGTTTATGTTTTCTAATTAAGCATCTTGCTAAATTCATCCTGGTCTTTCACCAGTATTTTACACATAGTTTTGAAATTTACTAATCTCTCAATCACTTATTAGGTATTTAGAATTAACAGAGCTAGTTTTTTGGGTTTTTTTTTTATAATTTTATTTCCTGGGGGGCACCTGGGTGACTCAGTAGGCTAAGTGTTCAACTTGGTTTCGGCTCAGGTCATGATCTCATGGCTTCACGGCTTTGAGCCCCATGTCAGGCTCTGTGCTGACAGAGCGGAACCTGCTTGGAATTCTTTCTCTCGCTCTCTCTGCCCCTCCCCCCAACTCACGCTGTATCTCTCTCTCACAAAATAAATAAATAAAGTTTTAATATAATTTTATTTATTTTTAATTTTTTTAGAGAGAGAGAGAGAAAGCGAGTGGGAGAGGAGCAGAGAGAGAGGGAGAAAGAGAATCTTAAGCAGGAATCAGCGCAGGGCCTGACGTAGGGCTTGATCTCACAACTATGAGATCATGACCTGAACCAAAATCAAGAGTCAGACACTCAACCAACTGAGCTACACAGCTGTGGCCCCCAAATGGAGCTAGTTTTATCCTCAGTATGTGTTATACAAACACTTGAACCCAGCTACCGGTTTATTTCCACTTCATGATGGCAGTAACAAAAAAAGATATTTTTACCATAACATTAACCTCCTTCAAGGCTCTCTTAAGCTTAATGCAAATATGGTGGAGGCATAGCATAGTTTTTATAATCCCTTTAATGGCTATTTGAATGATCACAATGCCTTGCACATAGCAGGTTCCCAATAAGTATGTGATGTATTGTTGTGGGTTAACTGATAATAGGAGAAGGCATAACATGGAAAAATAAAATCCAAAGGTAATCCAAATTTCAAGTTTTAGATAGTAATTTTTATCCTAGCATCCTTCCCATAATTTTTTCCCTAAGCTTATTTATCCTTTTGTCTTCTTTATCATATATGTAAGTAGCCCAAAAGGCAAGTCAAGAGAAGAAAAAGGTCTGAATAATCCACAGTCTAATTTGAACCTGAATTATTAAAAGGAATTGGTATACAATACTGTTTTTATAACAAATTCTTATCATCAGGAAAATTAATTCCATGTTGGGACTGGGAAGACTTCTGTATTCAACAAGCATTAGCCAGTTTCAAAGGAACATTGTAGGTTTAACATGCCTGGCTAGTAGAAGAATGTCAGAATCATACAGCAAATAATTTAGTTTCCTTAGGCCATAGTTTATCTCTTTTTAAAATGGGGGGTGGAGTGGGAAATAGGACTAGTTTATCTCTAAGGGCTCTTCTAGCTTCTTCTAGGACCTTGTTTTATGATTCTATTGAAGACATTTTTTTTTGTCTCTAGGAAGGTATTATTTTATATGCTACACTAAATATAATCAAAAGACACAATGTAGATATAAACACTTTTCCTTTTTATTTTGGGATGGTGGAAAGAGGTGCTAGGGAATTTGTCTAATGTTGACAAGGATCAGGGAATGAAAGAATCTTTGAGTTGAAAGAGTCCTACTCTCCAATGTGGAAATTCCCTTCAATATCACTGAAGATCAGTCATCCAGCTTCTGCTTGAACATTTGCTGTAACAAGGAGTTCACTGGCTCACAGGACAGTTGATTCTAATTTAGGGGAGCTTTAATCATTACCAAATTCTTGCTTATATTAAGCTGAAATCTGTCTCCTAGTAACTTTTACCCTTTTGCCCTTTGGAGTCACACAAAATAAATCTAATCCATTTTACACACACAAGTCCTTCAGACATTTAAAGAATGTTACCATGTCTCCCCCAAATTCTCTTATCCATGCTGTTTCTCAGGTTTTCACTGTTTCTATAGGACATGATTTCCAAGACTTTTGCCATCCTGGGCTCTATTAACTGGGACTTATTTGATCAATTTCTTCTTTAAAAATAGTGCTCAAGGAGCACCTGGGTGGCTCAGTCGGTTGAGCATCCGACTTCGGCTCAGGTCATGATCTCGTACTCTGTGAGTTTGAGCCCCGCATAGGGCTCTGTGCTGACAGCTCAGAGCCTGGAGCCTGCTTCAGATTGTGCATGTCTCTGTCTCTCTGCCCCTCCCCCACTCATGCTCTGTCTCTCTCTCTCTCTCTCTCTCTCTGTCAAAAATAAACATTAAAAAAATAAATATATAAAAATATTGCTCAGAACTGAACACCATATTACAGATTAGTGGTTCTTAAGCTCTTTTTCTTTGATGGGGGAGAAATCAAAGACACACCTTTGGGAGTCCAGTGAAAACTATGCATGCTCTCCTTTAAAAGAATGTAGACAAAAAACTCATCATTGCATAGGCTATTCTGGGAGTTTGAGAATTGTCTAAAACCCACATCTGTAGACCTCAGTTATTAAATGGTATTTATGGAGTATAACAGGTCTATCACTTTCCTTGATTGAATATTTGATAAAGTCAAAGGTTTTTATCCCATGTTTGTTCATTTGAATATTTAGCTTGTCAGTTTTGGCAAATAGTGGATTTCTTCCCTCCCTCCCTCCCTCCCTCCCTCCTTCCTTTTCTTCCCTTTTCTGTTGTTGTTAATAAAATATCTCCAAAGATTACTTGTATAGATAATTATTTAATTTTTTATTTTTTACATTTACTCATTTTTGATAGAGAGAGACAGAGCACAAGTGGGAGAGGGGTAGAGAGAGAAGGAGACACAGAATCCAAAGCAGGCTCCAGGCTCCCAGCTGTCAGCACAGAGCCCAATGGCTGGGCTCGAACTCAAGAGCAGTGAGATCATGACCTGAGCCAAAGTCCGATGCTTAACTGACTGAGCCACCCAGGTGCCCCTTAAATGTAAGTTTAGATCTTTTATACATATCTCTGTAAAATTTTATTTTGATCATTTGGCTTGTTGAGATCTTTTAAAATATTGGTTTGATACTCACAGTATTAATTAGCAATCTCTCCAAGCTTCATGTCATCTGAAAATTTAGTTCGTGTTTCTTTTAGTGTTTGCAAAAGACAAATTGTTGAATAGCACAGGCAAAGGACAGAGTTGTGCAGCATATTCCTGAAGAACTCCTTTCAGTATATTAGCTATATTTTTTGACACCTTTCAGCTCACATTTCTCCATCTGCCCATAAAAATGACCTAAGGGGACACCTGGGTGGTTCAGCCCATTAAGCATCTGACTTCAGTCAGGTCATGATCTCACGGTTTGTGAGTTCAAGCCCCGAGTCAGGCTCTGTACTGACAGGGTGGAGCCTGGAGCCTGCTTCAGATTCTGTTGTCTCCCTCTCTCTCTGCCCCTCCCCCACTCACGCCCTGTCTCTCTCTCTCTCTTTCTCAAAAATAAACATTTTTTTAAAATAAAAAAAAAAGTGACCTAAGGGATTTTGTACTAAGTCTTGATAAAAAGAAAATGACACTATAGCTTATTTTTTTTTTTTTTAATTTACCAAGGTTGTACTTTTATCAGAAAAGAAAATGAAGGGCTCCTGGGTGGCTTGGTCGGTTAAGTGTCGGGCTTTGACTCAGGTCATGATCTCGCTGTTCATGAGTTCGAGCTAAGCGTCTGGCTATGTGCTGACAGCTCTGAGCCTGGAGCCTGCTTCAGATTGTGCATGTGTCTCTCTTTCTGCCCCTTCCCCACTCCTGTTCTGTCTCTGTCTCTCTCTCTCTCTCAGAAATAAATAAATATACATTTAAACAAAGAAAAGGAAATGAGATGGGGCACATGGCTGGCTCAGCCAGTATAGCATGCAACTGGTGATCTCAGGGTCGTGAGTTGGAGCCCCAACTTGGATGTAGAGAGAACTTAAAAATAAAGTATTTTTAAAAAAGAAAAGGAAATGAGGATTATTACAAAGAGTTCAGATTGTTTTAGGATTGATACATATTTATCATTTTTTGCAGCAGTAGCATGCACTCCTGAGAAGATTTATGCAAACAATATGTTAATAATTACTAACAGCCTGGTACTGTTCTCAATTTGTTTATATCTGCTTATTTATTTAACCTAAAAACCTGAGGTGGGTACTGTTAGTATCCCCATTTTTTATAGATAAGGAAGAAGGCTGAGGGAGGTTAAGGAATTTGTGCAAGTTAGTCATTAAGTGACAGGATTTGAACCCAGATTGTTTTTTCCTGAGAACTCACATGCAAATTTAGTCTCTTCTGTCATGATTTCTACCCTGCTTCCACAGTACATATCTGTCAAAGAGAATGAACAGAGCACACTTAGCACTTGCTATTTGCACAGAAAAGTATGCTTTAAGATAGACAGGTGTTTCTAATCAGTAAATATGAGGGGGAAAAATGCTAAGATTCAGTAAAAGCCAATGCTTTGGTCTACATGGAGGTTCTAATGTGACATCAGACCACCTACTAGTCAAGTTTAATCATTGGCTGGGTGGCTAGGGCCAAACTGTTCCCTTTCTATTTTTCCCTGTCTGTAATTCGCTTTCACAATTTTCCCGTCTGCTTTCTCCCATTCTTCTTCCTTCCTCAGCAGGATTGTGGGAAAATGGGAAGAAGAGTAAGACTATGTGAAGAGCTTTCAGTTTGAAAGACAATACAAAATGCTGTTAAAATCGATCTGTCCTGAACAATAATCCCTTAAAGACCATTAGCACACTCTAGTAATTAAAACTACAGTAAAATAACCAGTTTTGGTATGCCTTTACATCAATACTTTTTATTTATTTATTTAATTTTTTTTAATGTTTAATTAAAAAAAAATTTTTAATGTTCACTTATTTTTTTTAGAGAGAGAGAGAGACAGTGTGAGCAGGGAAGGGGCAGAAAGAAAGGGAGAATCCAAAGCAGGCTCCAGGCTGTGAGCTGTCAGCACAGAGCCCAAGGTAGGGCTGGAACCCATGAACTGCATCACCTTTTATTTATTTAAAAACAATTTTTTTAAGTTTATTTATTTAGAGTGAGAAAGAGAGAGCACATGTGCAAGCTGGGGAGGGGCAGAGAGAGAATCCCAGGCAGGCTCCATGCTGTCAGCACAGAGCCTGACACGGGGCTTGAACTCAAGAATGGTGAGATCATGACCTGAGCTGAAACCAAGGGTCAGGTGCTCAACCAACTGAGCTACCCAGGGGCCCCATGTCATTACCTTTTAAAAGCACAGATATGCACCCCACTTAGAAAACTATTTAATCCTAAATTAAATGTGAGGATTAGGACAGCTGGCTTCAGTTAAATTAAGAGTTACATAAATAGCCAGCTGCAAGTTTAAGGATTATTGTTGATGAGGGATTTTAACCGTGGAGTGGACTGTTGTCAGGACTAGGCAGGTCAAACTTTGACACAACATTGATTGTCCCTGGTGCTTTTATTTTTTACCTGAAAAAATATGTATAAAAACTGACTGGGAAGGTCTTTTAAAAATCCCATTTTATATTAAATAAATACCCAAAGCCTATAGTGTGTTAGAAGCTGACAAGGTATCATAATATCTAAATGGATTTGTTGACCTTTCAAATGGAGCTTGGCTCTCATGTCGATTTATCACAATTTCCTACTTATTTCCTTCCCCACCTTTTCCCCATTGTCAACTCTTGTTATTCTCAGTGGTCATGGAAAAAATATATTAGTTTGAGAGCCTTAATGTGACCAAAACAACACAGACTAGCAGGTCGTCTCTCCTCCTTACTGAACTATTTCTTTCTCTTTCCTTTCCTTTCCTTTCCTTTCTTTTTTCCTTTCCTTTCCTTTCCTTTCCTTTCCTTTCCTTTCCTTTCCGGTGTAATTGGTATACAACATTATATTCGTTTCAGATGTATAACATAGTGATTCTATATTTGTATATATTGCAGAATGATCACCACAATTAGTCTAGTTAACATGTTTACTGAAGTATTTCATTTGGGCTGATTATAGAGCCTCTAAGAGTTAAAAGCCTTTAACACAAAGCTTGTACAAAAAACAGGATCTCATTAGTTGTTCATTTTGGTCTTCCCTGCAACTCCTCAAAAGAATGCTCTAGTGATAGTATCCAGCCCAATTATATATTTTCTACATGTGATTAAAATGCAACGGGATTATTAGCTTGCATAGACTTCGAAATGGGGGTGCCTGGGTGGCTCAGTCGGTTAAGCGTCTGACTTTGGCTCAGGTCTAATCTCAAAGTTCATGAGTTTGAGCCCCGAGTTGGATCTGTGCTGACAGCTCAGAGCCTTGAGCCTGCTTCAGATTGTGTCTCCCTCTCTCTCTGCCTCTCCCCTGCTCATGCTCTCTCTGTCCTTCTCTCTCTGTCTCTCAAAACTAAATAAACATTAAAAAATTACTAAAAGAAATGGTCTTCTTATGAAGTAAACTGTCATTGTATTAATGTGAAAATAGAAATCAAATTTTGGAAAGGAGGAATGAGTTTAAAGGTGAGTTAGGGCAAATTGGATGACTGGGTGAATCCAACTGGAATGGAGAGGGAAAGCAAATGAGGCTCTAGATCTTTTTTATTTTAATTAATTAATTTTTTAAAATTCTTTTTTATTATGTTTATTTATTTTGAGACAGAAAGAGAGAGAGACAGAGTGCAAGTGAAGGAGGGGCAGAGAGAGGGAGACACAGAACTGAAGCAGGCTCCAGGCTCTGAGCTGTCAGCACAGAGCCAGATGCAGAGCTTGAACTCAAGAACCGCAAGATCATGACCTGAGCCAAAGTTGGACACTTAACAGACTGAGCTGCCCAGGCCCCCTGTTTCTTTTATTGTTGAGTAGCATTTCATTTAATGGAAATATCACAATTTATTTACCCATTTACCTGTTGATAGATATTTGGTTGTTCTTTTTGAGCTGTCATGAATAAAATTGCTTTGAAATTTTTCATATAAGTCTGTGTGGACATACGTTTCCATTTCTTTTGGGTAAATGCCTAGCAGTGGATTTGTGGATCATATGGTAAGTGTATATTCAGCTTTATTAAAAAGTCTAACTATTTTCCAAACTGGCTGTACCATTGCATTCCATTTAGCAATATACAGGAGAACCAGATGTTCTACATCCTTGTCAACACTTGGTATTCTCTGTCTTTTTAATTTAGACATTCTCATGAGTATGTGGTACTATTTCATCGTGGTTTCAATTTCATTTTCCTTAATTACTAATGATGTTGTATGTCTTTTCATATGCTTATTTGTCATTCATTTATGTTCTTTGGTAAAGTATCTGTTCAATCTTTTGCATACTTTTTTTTTTGCACTGTTTATCTTAAGGTTGAATTGTAAGAGTTCTCCACGTATTCTGTTTACAAATCTTTTCCCAGATATCTTTTTTTTACAATATTTACTCTCAGTCTCCGGGCTTTTCATTTTTGTAACATTCTTTTATTTATTTATTTATTTACTTACTTACTTATTTATTTTAAATGTTTATTTATTGAGAGAGAGACAGAACACAAGTGAGGGAGACACAGAGAGAGAGGGAGACACAGAATCTAATGCAGTGCTGACAGCTCAGAGCTCGATGTGGGGCTGGAACTCACAAACCATGAGATCATGTCCTGAGCCGAAGTTGGATGCTTAACCGACTGAGCCACCCAGGCGCTCCTATAACATTCTCTTTTAAAGAACAGAATTTTTTTTTTATTAAGTCCACTTTAATAATTTTTTTCTTTTATAGTTTGTGCTTTTCATGTCCTAAAAATTCTTTACCTAACCCAAGGTCACAACAATTTTCTTCTGTTTTCTTCTGGAAGTTTTAGAGCCTTAACTCTTATATTTAAGCATATGATCCATCTTGAGTTTATTTTTGTGCATAGTATGAGGAAAGAATCAATGTTTATTTTTTTCTATATGGCCATCCAAATGTTCCAGCATTATTTGTTGTAAAGTTATTTGTTTTCCCTATTGAATTACCTTATCACCATTGTCTATGTGTCTTGGCATGTTCTATTCTGGTCCAGTGATTATTTGTTAATCTTTATGTCTGTACCACACTGCCTTGATGACTGCAGCTTTATAGTTAAGTCTTGAAATCAGGTAGTATAAGTATTTCAACTGTGTTCTTTTTGCAAATTGTTTTGGCTATACCAGGTTCTTTGTATCTCCATATAAATTTAGAACCAGTTTGTCAATTTCCATGTTTAAAAAGATTGCTGGGATTTTGATTGAGGTTGTGGTGAATCTATACATCAGTTTGGGGAGAACTGACATCTTAATAATACTGAGTGTTCTGATCCATTTATTTAGGTCTTTAATTTCTCTCAGCAATATTTTGTGGCTTTTAATACCTAAATCTTGTACATAGTTTGTTAAATGTTTTCCTAGGTATGTTTTTTGACTCTATCTTAAGTGATATTTAAAATTTTGTATTTACATTTAAAAAATAAAAGTTGTATATATCTAAGGTGTACAACATTATGAGCCATTATACATATCCATAGTGAAATGATGAGTATGGTCAAGCTAATGGATATATCATCTCCTCACATAATTACCATTTTGTGTGTGTGATGAGTGCACCTAAAATCTACTCTCTTAGCACATTTCCAGTGTTCAATACAGTATTATTAAGTATAGTCATTCTGCCTATACATTAGCTCCCTAGACCAAATCATCCTACATAACTGCAACTTTGTACACTTTGACCAACATCTCCTCATTTCCCCACTGCTACCTCCGCCCAGCCCCTGGTAACCACCACTATTCTCTGATTTTATGAGTTTGACTTTTTTTCTTTTTCCTTTTTTAGATTGCACATATAACTTAGATCATACAATATTTGTCTTTATCTGGCTTTTTTCACTTATCATAATGTTTTCAAGTTTCATCTATGTTGTCACAAATGGCGGTATTTCCTTTTATCTCATGGTTTAATAATATTTCATTGTATACTTATACCACATCTTCTGTATCCATTCATTTGTCAGTGGACATTTGGGTTGTTTCATATCTTGGCTATTGTGAATAACACCGCAGTGAACATAGGAGTGCAAATATCTCTTCAAGATCCTATTTTTTTTTTCAACGTTTATTTATTTTTGGGACAGAGAGAGAGACAGAGCATGAACGGGGGAGGGGCAGAGAGAGAGGGAGACACAGAATCGGAAACAGGCTCCAGGCTCTGAGCCATCAGCCCAGAGCCCGACGCGGGGCTCGAACTCACGGACCGCGAGATCGTGACCTGGCTGAAGTCGGACGCTCAACTGACTGCGCCACCCAGGCGCCCCAAAGATCCTATTTTTATTTCCTTTGGATTTCATTTCCTTTCCCAAATTGGGATTGCTACATCATATGGTTCTATTTTTAATTTTTTGAGAAATCTCCATACTATTTTTCACAACGGCTGCACCAAATTACATTCCCACCAATAGTGTAGAAGGATTCTCTTCTTCACATCTCCTCACCAACACATTATCTTTTGTCTTTTTCATAATATAATAGCCATCCTAACATGTGTGAGGTGTTATCTCATTGAGGTTTTGACTAGCATTTCCCTGATGATTAGTGATGTTAGTCACCTTTTCATATATCTGTGTGCCATTTGGATGTCTTCTTTTGAAAAATATCTATTCAGATCCTTTGCCCACTTTTTAATTAATTAAATTAAATTCATTATTTATTTATTTATTTTGCTACTGAATTGTAGGAGTTCCTTACATATTTGGGATAGTAATCCTTTATCAGCTATCTGGTTTGCAAGTATTTTCTCCATTCTGTATGTTGCCTTTTCATTTTTCTACTTGTTTTCCTTGCTGTGCAGAAGCTTTTTAGTTTGATGTTAAGTCCCACTTGTTTATTTTTGCTTTTGGTGCTTATGCTTTTGGTATTATATCCAGGAAATCGCTAATTTTGTTAAGTTACCTATTTGTGTTTTCTTGTAGTTCACTGAATTTCTTACAGAGGATTATTCTCAATACTTTGTCAGACAGTTCATAGATCTCCATTTGTTTAGGGTCCATTATTGGAGCTTTATTTGTTTACTTTTGTGGTATCATGTTCCCTTATTTGTGATCCTTGTTGCCTTACATTGGTGTATGTACCTTTGAAGGAGTGCAGGCTGGCTTCAGCAGGGAAAGCCTTTTACAAATCGGCCCATCCAGAGATCCTAGGTGGGTTGTCTTGTGGTGTCCATGGGTGGGCTTGCTGCTGGAATCCTTGGTCAGGAAGATCTGGTGCTTGGGTCAGCAGTTAGGCAAGATTGGTGCTTGGGTCCAAACGGGTCAGCCTGGTGCCTGAGCCCATGGGGCATGGGCCTGGAGCTTGATCTCATGGGGGCAATCATAGTGTGTGGGTCTGTGGGGCTGGCCCAGTACCAAGGTCTACTAGGGTAGGCCTGGGCCCTGATTCTGCTGGAACCTGGGGCCTCAGGGGTCAGTCTGGCACTGGGGTAGGTCTGGGGGCTGGAGTCAGGGGAGCTGGTCGGGAGGGTGGGGCCACCTGTCTCTGAGGTAGACCTAGTCGTGGGGTCTATAGTGAAGTTGAGTGTTTGCTTCTCTCTTCTTCTCCCACTGGGAGGATATATCTCTGTGTAGTGGACTGCCTGGTCTCGAGGAAGGAGTGACAGGAATAATGTGAAACTGTCTTTCCTACCCTCCCAATGCATCTTTTCTTATTTCTTTGCTCCACCCAGTGCTATAATACCGACTTGAAATCTTTAGCTCTTGTGAAGCTATTTTCATGTGTAGATATTTGTTCAAAGTGATGTTTCTGTGAGGGATCAAACACTGTAAACTTGCTGATATCTGAAAGCCAAATGATATTTTTAAATTTTATTTTTTATTTTTTTTAATTAAAAAGAATTTTTTTTTTCTTGAGAGAGAGTGCACGTGTGCGCTAACAGGGGAGAGACAGAGGGAGAGGGAAAGAGAATATCCCCAGCTGGCTCCATGCCGAGCTCAGAGCCCAACACAGGGGCTTGATCTCACCACCATGAGATCATGACCTGAGCCAAAATCAAGAGTCGGCTGCCCAACAAACTGAGCCACCCAGGTGCCCCTAAAATGATATATGTTTACATTTTAAATTGTCCATTGCTTATATATACAAATGCAATCAATTCTTGTATCTTAACTTTGTATCCAGTGTCATTGTTAAATCACTTATTAGTTCTATAGGGTTTGTTTTTTAGCTTCCTTAGTATATCCTATATATACCGTCACCAGGTCTATAAATAAAGGCAGTTTTACTTCTTTCTTTATAGCGTGTATGTCACTCATCTTTTTCCTTCTCTTATTGCATCCAATAGGATAGCCAGTACCATGTTATGAAAAATGGCAAGAGTGAATATTCTTACCTTGTCTGCCATCTTAGAATTTGTTCTTTTACCACTAAGCATGATGTTACTCAGGTTTTTTTGTTTTTGTTTTTGTTTTTTTTTATAGATGTACTTAATCATGTTGAGAATGTTCCCTTTTATTTATGGTCACCTGGAGTTTTTTTTTTAATTAATATTTGTTGAGTTTTGTTGCATGATTTTTCTGAATCTATTGAGATGTGACTAAAAAAATGTCTTTTCTGTTTCCCAACACATTTATTTTTTCAATGTTTCTCATTCCTTGTTTAAATCCTAATTTCCTAACCCACCCATTAATGTTTGTTTTACTGAAGACTTTAGTTTTTCTTTTATTATTTTTGTATTAATTTTTTTAGTAATCTCTACATTCAACATGGGGCTCAAACTCACAACTCTGAGATCTAGAGTTGCACTCTCCTCTGACTGAGCCAGCCAGGTGTCCCTTTTTCCTGAAGACTTAAAAAAAAAGAAAAAAACATTTCTTATAGTGAAGGTCTGCTTGCAATGGATTCTCTCACCAAATACACACCTGGGTTGGGTGGGGTAGTGGCGGTAAAACACACCAACAGGTGTATTTTGTAGTAGCTTCCTAGGTAATTCTGATACATCTCTTCCTGTGAGAGCTTGTTAAGGCCTAGAACATGATAGGGATTCCTATTTAAAAAAATTTTTTTTAATGTTTATTTATTTTTGAGACCGAGACAGAGTATGAGCAGGGAAGGGGCAGAGAGAGGGAGACACAGAATCTAAAACAGGCTCCAGGCTCCGAGCTGTCAGCACAGAGCCCGATGTGGGGCTCAAACCCATGAACCGCGAGATCATGACCTGAGCTGAAGTCGGACGCCTAGCCGACTGAGGCACCCAGGCGCCCCAATAGGAATTCCTATTTTTAAATATTTTCCCCTATGTTCTTTCTAGATGACATAATACACTTACACTTGGTAATGTCGTATGATGGAATCCTATGCAGCCATTAAAAATTATGTTTCCAAAGAATATTTAATGACATTGGAAATGCTTATAACATAATTATAAATCTTTTTATCACTCTGGAAAGAAAGATACCTAAACATCAAAAGCTGATATTTCAAAGACTAGTAGAGTTTGCTGGGGATTTTTACTTTCATATTCTATTGTATTTTTCAAATTGTCTGCAATAAGTGAGAATGTATTAAGATATTCAAACAATATAGATAAGAGTACTCCCCAGAAGTAATCTCCCACTTTTAATTTTGGAGTGTACTGCTCACACTTTTACTCTGTGCATTTAAATACATATAGAAACATAATTTAAAAAACACAACATATGATCTAGTACATATTATTCAGCAACTTGAGTTTTTCACTTACTATTTTTATGCCACTACATATATATTAACCTCCTTCTCTTCTAGTGTTGCATGATGTTCCCAAAATTAGATATACTATAGTTTTACTATAATAGCATATATGCAGATTGTTTCAATTTCTTATTACAGACAAAGCTGTAGTGGATCTTCTTATAGATATTTGTCAGTGCAGATATGCAAGGATTTTGGAAGGCAGTTACCAGGAAGGGAAACTGCTAGCTCAAATGCTGTGCATATTGTACATTTCATTTTTTTTAATGTTTATTTTTGTGAGAGAGAGACAGAGTGCGAGTGGGGGAAGGACAGAGAAAAAGGAGACATAAAATCCAAAGCAGGCTCAAGCCTCTGAGCTGACAGTACAGAGCCTGATGCAGGGCTCGAACCCACAGAACGCGAAATCATGACCTAAGCCCCAAGTCCGACACTTAACTGACTGAGTCATCCAGGCACCCCACGTTGTACATTTCAGTAAGTACTAACAAATTACCCACAGGAAAGGTTTTTCTATTTTTAAAAAAAATTTTTTTTTAACGTTTATTTATTGAGAAACAGAGAAAGACAGAGCATGAGCAGGGGAGGGGCAGAGAGAGAAGGAGACACAGAATCCAAAGCAGGCTCCAGGTTTTGAGCTGTCAGCACAGAGCAGACATGGGGTTTGAACTCACAAATGGTGAGATCATGACCTGAGCTGAAGTTGGATGCTTAACGGACTGAGCCACTCAGGTGCCCCCCCAAAAAGGTTTTTCTAATTTATGCTATCATTAGTAGCACGTGAGTTTCTCCACACCCTTGCCAACACTTGATATTATAAATACTTAAAAATTTTGCCAATTTTATAAGGGAAAAGTATATGTCTTGTTTTAATTTGCCCTTCCCTGGTTATTGAGTTTCACCAATTTTTTAAGCTTATATCTGTCATTTGGATTTCCTCCTGTCTCAACTGTCTTTTCATATCCTCTCCCTTTATCTATAGGATTGTACTATCCTTTGTGATAGGTGTTATTTATATATTTTAAATATTAGTCTTTTGTTATACAGGTTTCAAAATTTTCTGTCAGCTAATTGTGTTCTACTGAACAGAATTGTCTATTTCAAAATAGTCAAGTATTTTTCTTTATGGCTCTTGGGTAGTTCTTTTTTTTTTTTTTTAAGTTTACTTATTTATTTTGAAAGACAGAGGTGGGGGGAGGGGCAAGAGAGAGGGAGAGAGAATCCCAAGCAGGCTCCATTTTGTTAGTGCATAGCCCACTGCAGGGCTCAAGCCCACATACCATGAGATCGTGACTTGAGCTGAAATCAAGAGTTGGACACTTAACCAACTGAGCCACCCAGGAACCCTTAACTATGAGGATGGTAATTTTGTGACAGGTAGGGGGCAGACATTGAAACTAATTTGTTTTTCAAATAAATAACTAGTTGTCCAAACACTGTTTATTAACCTTTCTCCACTGACTTGAAATGCCATCTTCCTCATATATACATAAGATTGTTTCTGTATTAACTTTTCTGTTCTATTATCTATGCTTATCTCAATGTCATACATTTAATCTATGCTTTTATAATATGCTTTGAAAGAAGGCAAGTTCCACCTTCCCCCTTATTTCATTTATAATAAAAAAAAAAAGGTTTTAAAAAGTCTATTCTTCACTGTTTAATTGCCTGACTCTCCCTTCTTCCTTGGGTTCCATATGACAGGGAGGTAACATTAAAAATATCCATAGGCAAAACAACGGAGCATGGAAAAGGAAGGAGACAAAAAAAAGAGAAATGTTTTCAAGATGGTGTTTTTTTCACCCTATACCTCAAGAAGCTACCCTATGAAATATGCCACGTACAAAATAAGGTAGATTTTGTATGTTTAGCTACTGTTGAAATCAAAGCTGTCTCTGGCTTTCATTACTAGTTAGTAACAAATGGCAGGCACCATCTAAACATAAAATGGATGGGAAATAGAAACATGACTCAATTTGAGAAAATGAGCAAGGACTAAAATGAACGAAGAATATAGTGAGAGAAAATAAAATACTGGTATTATTTTTATGGACCCATCTGTCAGGAGCTAAAAATCTCTGAGCTTAGTGTGTCCATTGTATCCTGAGTTTTTTTCTGCTACCTCTATTTATGCCACTTGATGTTTTATATGAATTATAGAGGGATCAATTCTTTACTTAATAATTGAAATGACAGAGAAAGAGAAAGTACTATTAGGGATATTATAGTAATGAGTAACAGAAATATCCTGTTAATTAGAAGTTGGTAGGCATTAAAAAGAAAACCCAGCAAGTAAGTGTCTGTAGTAAAATGTACACACTAAACAGTTTAACCTTTAAATCTACATGCCATTGTACACAGTATGGTTATATTCAACTTAAAGTTGTACCTGTTCTCAGAGTAAAGCTAACGTTACACAAGTAGGAGCAGTCTTGTGGGCAAGGGTGGCTTTAGCTCAAGTTAATTAAGTTACTTTCAATGAATTTAGTTGTTTGTTGTTGAAAAAAACATGTTGATAAGGCGTGATTGTCAAGGGTCTTGGGTACAATGCTGTGTGTACTCTAGTTACCCCCACTGAATTTATATTTTAAAATGTTCATAGTTTGTTAGCTTCATGAAACCTAACAACCCTTGTTGCTAAAACCAAATTTTTGTAAACCTGAAAGTGTACTTTTTTGAGAAAATATTGAAGAATAGTGTAACTATTTTACATATCAGATGAAGTGGAGCTCATCCCGGTAACCCGTGGGCCTTTCCTAGGAAACTCGCGCTAAGGAATCTTTTGTCAAGTTGCTTTCAAACTACTCATATTCCAAATGCGGTGCTTGGCTAGCAAGTGTGCTTCTGAGTTCGTTCTATAGTGGGCGCTGGTGAGAGGCAGGAGCCTGTGGACGCTATCTTGCGGTTGCGTACGTTTAAGTGCCTCCCGCTTTCACCCGGTGGGCTAAGACTCTTAATTGCCATCTGACGGGTCTGGCTTTTCCCACTCTGTCTGGTGCCCCCTGGTGCTCATCACCTGCACAATCTTGAGTAGTTGCTAGGAGCAAAGGGGTCCAGAGAGCCTAAGGATGCTTTCAAGGAAAGCATTCCATTACTGTGAACTACATAGATCCAGATTTCCTCTATGTCCAAAGCCACGGAATAAGTTACACATGTACATTCGTGCACCTCTAGAAAAAGGGTATGTTGTTTTACTAAGCCTCCAAGCAAACGAAAGATGGAAATTAAGCTCAACCGACTACATAGGCAAAAGTGAACTCAGCTCTCCCAAGTTTGTGGTAAAAGACGCAAAGATCCGTGGACCTTCTCTTTTCTCGGATTCTCCCCTCCACCGCACCGTTAGTATTTTTCTGGCAAAGCAAAGGATTCGCTATGAATCCTGGATTTCAGGAGAGCAGCCCGTCTTTGAGAATCAGAATATCTGTCTTGGAGCTGGAACTGAGAATGTGGCCTTAAAGGCTATGGAAGGGAAGAGGATAAGAGGTAATACTCCCCGTCTCCTTCCCCAACGCATTTAACCAATATTAATCCCATGCACAATCTTCACAAAGTTTCTTTGACCCCACAGAGGGAGTCTTCAGCCCCTCCGGCTTTCTGAGCTCAGGTTCTAGCTCTCTTTGCTTTGCTTTCCTCCTCCACCCCCACACCCCTACAGTCACTCAACGCTACTGCGGCTCTCTCCATTAAAGATGAACAACAGATCATCCTTCATTGCATGGCAACCTCTTAGCTCTCTCTCGCCTCAACGGAGCATGATGGAAGTCTCTCCTCTCGTCCTGCCTCCCTCTTCCTTTTTTTCTTCCTTCCCCTTTCTCGCAAATTAAACCCTAAATAATGATTTTCCTAGCTAGCGTTGACTTAAGGATGGGGTTTAGCGACCCAC
The DNA here is from genome assembly GCF_022079265.1 of Lynx rufus. Taxonomy (NCBI): domain Eukaryota; kingdom Metazoa; phylum Chordata; class Mammalia; order Carnivora; family Felidae; genus Lynx; species Lynx rufus. Next base: position 36,973,594 of record NW_025814889.1, on the reverse strand, counting down.
CGGGACGCTCCCATCAGCCTTCCAGAAGGGGCGGTTTCCAAAGAAAACTACAACTCCCATGAGGCATCAGGGTAAAGCAACCACAGAGCATCACGGAAGTCGTAGGCTCCCTCGTCCTCAGTCCCTTTCATCCTTCTAATGCCAAAACTACAAGTCCCAGGGAGCCTCGGTACTAGCACGCCTGCGCGAGAGCCCCGAGAGCGGGGTGGGGGTGGGGCGCCCCGGGCGGCGGGGGGCGGGGTCCGAGCGGGCTGTGTGGAGGCTTCAGACTCCCGGCGCCATTTAGCGCGGAGAGTTTCCCCGGCGGACGCGGCTCTCCACACTCGGCCACTCTGCGCCCCCATCTTCGGTGACAGAAGGCGCCCGGTGGGGGTGACTACTCTTTCCTCTCCCTAACCCCCTTCACCCAGTCCTCTCGGTCTCCTCTACTCTCGGCCCAGAGAAGCAGCGGAGCTCGGGCCCCGCGGTGAGCGGCCCTCCCCTCCCCACCGTTCCCTCCCTCCGTCAGCCCCCGGCACCGGCCCGGGAGGAGACGAGGGTTTGCCAGGCCCGGGGCGGGCGGGGAGGCCTCGGGGAAGGGGGGGCCCGCTCCTCAGGCACCGAGGCTTCGAGGCGTCGGCCCTTCCCGTCCGGTCGATGGGCGCCCTGTGAGACTGGTCCCCCTAGCTGGGGGCGCGTGTGGGAGGAGGCGACCGATTGACTGACCGGGAGCCCCCGGCCGGCCCTCCCTCTCCTTCCTCGGCCCCTCCCACTCTCTTCGGCTGTGGGGCTGCCACCGCTCGGGAGTCCGCGCCCGTCCGTTCCTCGCGTTGCCGCCGCCCCCGGGGCCTAGCCCGCCCAGCTCGGGAAGCGGCGGCGGCGGCGGGGAGCTGGAGCCGCCGCCGCATCCGCCGCATCCGCTTCGACTTGGTGCCGGCCCCTTGCCCTGCCCCTCATGACTGCGGCGCCTCCGCTGCTCCAGCCTTCCCGGCCGTCTCTCGCCGCAGGATGGATGCGGACCGTGAGGCGCTAACCCCCGTGGCTCAGCTCCTCGATCGCCCTCCGACGAGCCCGCCTCGTGAGCCGTATCAGCCGCCGCAACTGGGCCCAGGGGCCCGCGTCTCCTTCGGGGCGGCTCGTCAGTGCTGAGTGAGGAGCCGGCCGTCCAGGTGGATCCGAACCCGCCGGCGGCGGGAGCCGTCGCAGCGGGACCCGCACACCGCCGCCGCTCCTCGGGCTCGGCCCCTCGCCTTCTCTTCCTTCACGAGTTCGAGCCCGCTCGCCTCGCTCCAGCGGACCGACCATGTCTGGCGGCGCCTCAGAGAAGCAGAGCAGCACTCCGAGCTCCTTGTTCCTTTCACCGCCGGCGCCTTCCCCCAAGAATGGCTCCAGCTCCGATTCCTCGGTGGGGGAGAAACTGGGCAGCGCGGGGCCCGACGCCGGAACTGGCCGGACAGAGGAGTACCGGCGTCGCCGCCACACTATGGACAAGGACAGCCGTGGCGCGGCCGCCACCACTACCACCACTGAGCACCGCTTCTTCCGCCGCAGCGTCATCTGCGACTCCAACGCCACTGCGCTGGAACTGCCCGGCCTTCCCCTTTCTCTCCCCCAGCCCGCCGTCTCCACGGCGGCTCCCCAGAGCACCCCGCCGGAGCCCCACCGCGAGGAGACCTTGACCGCCACCGCCGCTGCCCAGGTAGCCCAGCTGCCTCCCGCCGCTGCCGCCCCCGGGGAGCCAGCCGGCGCGGGCGCTGTAGCCGCGACCGCCCCCAGCAGTACCGGCAGAGACCGCCAAGTTTCCCAGCCCAACCATGTGGGGAGCAAAGAGGAGCCTCCGTCGGCCAGAAGTGGCAGCGGCGGCGGCGGCAGCGCCAAGGAACCACAGGAGGAACGGAGCCAGCAACAGGATGACATCGAAGAGCTGGAGACCAAGGCCGTGGGAATGTCCAACGATGGCCGCTTTCTCAAATTCGACATCGAGATTGGCCGAGGCTCCTTTAAGACCGTCTACAAAGGTCTCGACACTGAAACTACTGTGGAGGTCGCCTGGTGTGAACTGCAGGTATAGCCCCACTTCTTTATCTTTCGGTGGTTTGGATCTAAATTTAGCTTGGTTAAGCCAGTTTATCGAATTCATCCTTTACAAGTCATTATCTAACTGTTCGCTCGGGGGCTGGGGGCGGGGCGGGGCGGGGCGAGGAGTACCAAGTTTGCAAGAGATAGAAACTAGAATTTGTGCAAGTACGTAGGGTACCCGATGTAGGGTAAGAATTATTGGTAGCCAAAGAGATTTGATACTGGAGAGGGAGTGATGAAAATCATCTGAGTACAAATGCATTACCTACTTGTTATTGTTTTAGTGTCTGGCAGGAAACTCGGAATTAGTGGGAAAGTTTCTGAATTAGGAAAGTACAGAGTCTTCTTGCCTTGTGCATTTCCATCTCATCAGAGGCTCTGCACTGTTGAGCTCCTGGTGTGTTACACGCTCGTTTCCATCCCTGACATCAGGCTGTACTTTTAAAATAAGAACGACCTTGTTCACGAATGACCTTACTTTGGGAATGACCTTACTTTGGATATATCCTAGTTGGTGATTGCACAGGCATTTAATATAAACTATATAAAAAAGATTTTCTTCTCTGAATAAATGCCTCGGGACTAAAAGGGTACAGTAAGTGTTTGATATTGTTCCACCTAATGATGCTTAAGCCTTTTGGTAACTGGCAGTTATCTGACAGTGTTAATTAAAACTAGTATGTCTTCAGTCCGTTCTCTATACAGTGAACAGTACAAGAACCCATGTACAATTATAGAAGTGCTTTTAGAGTTGTAATGTCACTATTGTTATTTTAAACTTGTTATGAAAGGTTTTTAAGCCAAACTTTTACAAGAGTCTAAAGGACTCACGGTGCTTTGCTTTTAACCTCTCAGAGAGGTTTTCATGGGGTAAATCATGGTGTGTCATTCTGGTTGACAGATATATTCTAGGTTTAAATAGCTAGGTTTGGGTAACTTGTTGCTTGACCTACAGCAACTTGCTTGAATGTTCTCCTCGTCCGGAAGTGAACATAGGTTATTGGAAGAAGCAGAGTTCCACTGAATGAAAAAGTTAGATACATTATACGTGAAAATGCCTGTTACCCATATTCTTCTTGTCAAAAAAATGGACCAAAATAGGATATGAAAATAACAATAATCTAGAAGTTTATTTTACCCATTAACTAATATGTTAATACTTAACCCTTTGAATGTCACTTTCCAAATGACCAAGGCCATATCAAATGTGAAGGGAAGTTAACATGTGGAAGGAGGTGAACTTAAAAACTGACAACTTCTTTAGGAACATAATAATTCCTTAAGTTTTACATAAATGGTGTAGAACTTCTAAGGCATTGTGAAATAAAAGGAACTCAGTTTTATGGTGATTTGTATTGGAAAGGGAGCAGCTTTAAAAAAAAAATCTTGTCAAACTATGACTTTATTCCTGTTGATCATCCTCAGAAAGTTAAGTCTGATTCCTTTTGGTTTACAGGCAAAAATTCCATTTATTCTCTACATACAGACACTTTTCTCTTGTACAAGGGGTGCCTATTACTGTTGATCCTGAATTTTATTCTTCTGTTATGGTTTTATATTTGAATAGGTGCCTTTTGGATACATATTTTTTTTAAATTAGTTACCTTACTTTCTTAAGACTGGACCCAAGTAAACGTTGATCACTTTATGGACTAATTTTGTTAGTTTCAATTATTTAACCTTCAAGACTTCTCAGAATGTAATTGTGTTTTCCTTAATCAATGGTAATCTTTTGATAGTTTATCTTGGAACTAATGATACAGTGGAAAAAAACTCAATTTGCCTAATGTCATAATAATTTTGTCCTCTCAGTTTTTCTTTGAACTCATGGCTTTTTGGATTTTTGTTCTTTGTCTAGACATGGGCATGGTCAAATTAAAGAATATCTGATATCCTTATATATAATATCACCATCTTATTTTTAAATCAGTTAAGGATTTGGCTGCAGAACCAAATCCTAGTTCACTGAGTGGTACCCTGGTTTAGAAACTTCCTTATGTCATTTGACTCTGTTTATGCAATTTTTCATTTTGTTTTTTAAAATATGATTTTCCTAGCCCCAGATGTTTTATACAGTATTTTTGGTTTTTTGATCAGTACATTTACCTAATAACTTATTCATTAGGTTAGTTTTGAGTTTTTGTTTTTGGATACAAATTAAAGGATTACTAAAGCATTGGGAAGAAAGGAAAGCCTTTTTAACTAAATGTATACTTCTAACGTACATATTTTTCTGGAGGAAGACAGGAGAAATTCTGTATTCAGTTGTTAAATAGTGTATTAAAATTGGAAGAAATCTTAGGTTATTCTGCCCAGCTACTTATTTGATAAATAGCCTGAAATCATGGAGCAGGTAGATGACTTGCATAGATTGGTAAAGAATAAAATTTAAACTGGTTAGGATCTAATGATTTGGGAAATGTTAAAGCTTTTGTAGTTTAGTAGGTTGCTAATTAGTACATCTCAAATGAAGCAGTTGTATTTTGGTGTGGAAGTCGCTGTCAGATTTTTGGGGAAGTCTGACCCAATACCCTATGGTTTAGAGTATTGATTTTATCAATTTAAATGTACAAATAGGCTTTTTAGGATAGAGAATGGGTGAATGTGGTATATAAATCAAACTTGTTTCCATCAAGCTAATTTTAAGAGTCACAGTATGCAAGTATCAATTCCTAATAAATAATACTAGGTAATACTTTGATACCACAGGATCTTAGCTGATAACTGATCTTTTAAGCTGCAGATTTCTTTACTTGATTTTATTAGGCAAATAACATGCCTTAATTTTAGTACTCTGTTGCCTTGGTCAGAAAATGTTATTGCCCAACTTTGCAGAGTTTATTGCTTTTCTGTAGAGACATCTTGGTTTTTTTAAGAAATGTAGCATAACTTTTTTTTTTTTAATTTTTTTTTTTCAACGTTTATTTATTTTTGGGACAGAGAGAGACAGAGCATGAACGGGGGAGGGGCAGAGAGAGAGGGAGACACAGAATCGGAAACAGGCTCCAGGCTCTGAGCCATCAGCCCAGAGCCCGACGCGGGGCTCGAACTCACGGACCGCGAGATCGTGACCTGGCTGAAGTCGGACGCTTAACCGACTGCGCCACCCAGGCGCCCCTGTAGCATAACTTTTTAAAGAAAATGTATTTATACATAGATTTGTGAATGATTTTGATTACTTTAAGTACTTTTCTCCACAAATTGCTTCTAAATAGAGTTCACTTGGTAACTTGATATATTCACTTTATATTTTGATGAGATTGTTTCCAGATCTACTTGGAAGGGGAGGTCAAATCATAAATTTTGGTTAAGCTCCAGTGTACTTAGTGCTGGCTTTACTCTGGCTTTTTTTTTTTTTTTTTTTTTTTTGGTAAATTAAGGCTTATGTCTCATCATGAGTATCATGAGTATGTGATGAGTTTTTTTTGGACTTAATTTTCTTTTTTTTTTTTAAGCTGAAGTATAGTTGATACAGGTGTTATTAATGTTTTATGAAAAGTTTAGCGGTGCTGCAGAAATGTGATGTGGTTTGTGATTAAGAAACCATAACTTATTTCTTTGCTTTAGTTCTTAAAATAACCCATTGAACTGAATCTTCCACTTGAATATTGATTTTCTTTTTTTGCCCTTTTTTACATTTGTGCCAAATTCCGTGTTTTTCAGGATGAGAATCTGCAGTAATTTTCAGTCCCAGGAACAAGATTTCAGGGAATAGTCTTTGGAGTTTTGTTTGTTTTAAAGCCTCAGAGTAACTGATGAGTATAAACAAAATTGAGATAACACAAATGTAGCTGTTATGCAAATTAAAGAATGATTGGTAACTTGTTTGAAGTAATCCTTTTCCCTTCTAATAATACAGAATAGAATTAAAGAAGATAATTTTGTTAGGTAAGATATGCTTTAAAATGTATGTAAATTTATTGCTGTAGGAAGTAACCTTTGTGGTACAGGTGTTGAGAATTATATTTAGGTTGACTTTTCAGTGATATTTCTTACTTAGTCTTTGGGGTTTGAATGTTTTCCTTTTCTATTATTTACCTTTTTTCTCATCTTAAGTATCACAGTTGTTCCTAGTGGAAGATTGTTTTTGTCAAAAACAAATGGGGACTGGGGCGCCTGGATGGCTCAGTCAGTTAAGCAGCTGACTTTGGCTCAGGTCATGATCTCACAGCTTGTGAGTTCGAGCCCCCACATCGGGCTCTGTGCTGCCAGCTCGGAGCCTGGAGCCTGCTTCGAATTCTGTGTCTCCCTCTCTCTCTCTCTCTGCCCTTCCCCTGCTCACACTCTGTCTGTCTCTCTCTCTCTCAAAAAATAAACATTAAAAAAACAAACAAACAGATGGGGACTCTATTATTATCTGGTGGTTGAGTTCATTTCTTGACATTCAGGTTTTAGTGCATGATCCTGGTCATTTGAAAGTCATTCTACTTAATCTCTATGGAAACATTCAACTAAAACTGGGCTCTCATTTTCAGAAATCATTCTAAAGCTGTTATTTGGATTTTCTAATATAGATTTAAGATTTTTTAAATGAAGCTGTAAAAGTAGCAAGAGTAGTTATGCTCAAATTATAATTTCTGAAAATGTTAGTATAACATGAAAAAATTCATTAATAGTTATTAGGTTTTGCTGTATCAGTTCTTTATTTTTAGCATCTTGCATTTTTTTTTTTTAATTTTTTTTTTTTTTCAACGTTTATTTATTTTTGGGACAGAGAGAGACAGAGCATGAACGGGGGAGGGGCAGAGAGAGGGAGACACAGAATAGGAAACAGGCTCCAGGCTCCGAGCCATCAGCCCAGAGCCTGACGCGGGGCTCGAACTCACGGACCGTGAGATCGTGACCTGGCTGAAGTCGGACGCTTAACCGACTGCGCCACCCAGGCGCCCCAGCATCTTGCATTTTATTTGAGTTTTTTTTTTTTTTAAGTTTATTTATTTTGAGAGAGAGAGTGTGTGTGAGCAGGGGAGGGGCAGAGAAAGGGAATTCCAAGCATGCTTCCTCACTGCCTGCTCAGAGCCCGATGCAGGGCTCAATCTCACGAACTGAGATCCATCATGACCTGAGCCGAAATCACAAGTCAGACGCTTAACCGACAGAGCCACCCAGGTGCCCCTATTTGAGGATTTTTTTTGGTTTTCTTTTCTTTTTTTTCCTTTTTTTAACAGGACCACTGTAGTGTGCAGAAATATGTGAGACTTAGCATGCACTGCCTGAATTTAGATTTGAAGAGGGCATTATTTTTCTGCAGTATAATATAGTAAATAAGAACTTAACTGCCTGAAAAAAAAAAAAAAAAGAATTGCTTGAATTCAAATCCTGACTCAGCTAATGATTGTGTCACCTTGGGCAACTTTGGGCCAATTTCCTATCGATAAAATGGAGTGTAATAAGAGTACCTACTTTATAGAGTTGTTGTGACAATTAAATGAATTAATATAAATGTAAAACATTTGCGGGAGGACCTGGCACATAAGTATTAACTGTGATGATACAGCATCTCTTTACGCTTTTTGAGGATATCCGTGAACATTTTGTTTGATTTGAAAAATCATGTAGCAAAACTCTTTACTATTGGCTGTCACTCTTACAGGGGGAACTTTGGGGTTGAATATGTTGTTATCAGTGCTTTGAAATTCTTTAGCTTTACCTGTCTTCTGCCTTACTGTGTAATTTCATGACCTGTCACTTTCTCAAATGCCAGCCTTTCTGAATTACTGCCCTCCAGAATTTGCTAGGATCTTTTTCCTTTTGGGATCATTCTTACAGTATTCTTCAGATTGATTAGAAGTTGTTTATATTCTTTGTTTACTTCAGTAGTCTTTGAGCTCTTTGAAGGTGTAAGTTCATTCTCAATATACTTTAATAAATACTGTATTCTTTTCTAAGTTAAAAATAGTTGTAGATCTCAGGGATGTTTTCTCCATACTTTCCTCTCTTTGGTCCACAGCTGATTCTCTAATCTTGTATTTGGAGAGTTTACTGTAGTATAATACAATACCATATAATGGAAAAGACTTCGAAGGCAGAACATTTGGGTTCTATGTTATTCAGTTATCTGACCTGAGTAAGGAACTTAATCTGTAATGCTGACTTATTAGTAACATGACTTAACTGGATTGTTGAAGATAACTGGAAAACTATGTGAAGGTGCTTGAAAACTGTAAAGTGTTATAGACAATAAAAGGATGATGGTGCTTTAAAAAATCCAATTTGAAAGGCCATAAGTTATTGCTTATTACAAATTGGTTGAATATTTTAAACTTCTTAGTTAAAGTTGGGTCTTAAGAACTTTTTGGCTTGTTACTTTAGGAATTGTATTAAATCTTAAGACAGGGGAGCAGCTTTTCAGACTGAAGAGAAATTGCCAGAAGCTCTTCTTTTTTTTTTTTAATTTTTTTTTTAATGTTTATTTATTTTTGGGACAGAGACAGAGCATGAACGGGGGAGGGGCAGAGAGAGAGGGAGACACAGAATTGGAAGCAGGCTCCAGGCTCTGAGCCATCAGCCCAGAGCCCGACGCGGGGCTCGAACTCACGGACCGCGAGATTGTGACCTGAGCTGAAGTCGGAGGCCCAACCGACTGAGCCACCCGGGTGCCCCCAGAAGCTCTTCTTTAAAAAAAAATTTTTTTTTAATGTTTATTCGTTTTTGAGAGACAGACACGGCATGAGTGTGGGAGAGGCTGAGAGAGGGAGACACAGAATCCCAAGCAGACCTTCAGGCTCTGAGTTGTCAGCACAGAGCCTGACGTGGGGCTCGAACCCGTGAACCGTAAGATCATGACCTGAGCCGAAGTCAGAGGCCCAACTGACTGAGCCACCTCGGCGCCCCGCCAGAAGCTCTTTTTAAGAATGTTTTCATTTGGGAGAGGATTGTGCCTTTATCATGTGGCCAACTCAATTTTGTGTGTAGTTTTTAAAAGGTTGGTTATTGATTCTTTCTACATGAGAGGAAAGATATCAGTAATTTGCTTGGTTTTTTTTGTGATTGACTTAATTGATCTCATCTTCACCTTAGTTTATATTAATTTAGATTTTTCAGATGGGCTTTCATAAAGAATTTACTTTTTTTTTTTTTAATCTTTATTACTTGAGAGAGAAAGAGATAGAGAACAAGCAGGGGAGGGGCAGAGAGAGAGGGAGACACAGAATCAGAAGCAGGCTCCAGGCTCTGAGCTGCCAGCACAGAGCCTGACGCGGGGCTCGAACCTACAGACCGTGAGATCATGACCTGAGCTGAAGTCAGCTACTTAACTGACTGAGCCACCCAGGTGCCCCAAGAATTTACTTGTTGATATTGCGACTTGAATCTTAGCATTTCAAGATAGACATATTAAGTGTGCTATACTAAATGAATGTGTTTAATGATATTCGGAAAAGAATCCTCAGTTAAGCTGTTTGTCATCACAAGCAAATAATACAGTTTCTCTCTGAATTTAAGCTTTCTTAAGAAATCTGCGGTCCATGAGTTTGAGCCCCATGTTGGGCTTTGTGCTGACAGCCTCAGAGCCTGGAGCCTGCTTCGGATTCTGTTGTCTCCGTCTCTCTCTGCTCCTCCCCCACTTGCACTCTGTCTCTGTCTCTCTCTCAAAAATAAACATTAAAAAAATAATAATTTAAGAAAGAGTGTTTAGAAATCTACTTGATATAATCATCATATTCAGGTTAGTTAAGAGCCACACTAATTATTTCTGTAGAAATAATTGCCTTTTATGTAGCCAAAGTTCAGCTTCTCAGAGACAGATGTCTTTTTTTGTCAGTATGTGCATGGTGGATGGTCTTATGTTAATCAAACACAAACTAATATATAAACCAAACAGTGAGAGGTAAAACTAATTAGTAAATCAAATCATTATTAATATGTACATTTTCTCTTAATAGAAGTAAAAGTTTCTTTGGAATAATGACAAGATCATCTTAATAGCTAATAGTTTTGAGCTAAATAACCTGGTATATCTTTGTGGATACTCTCCTTACTTGGACTGGTAGGTCATTGTGGATTAAGGTCACTTTGAGAAATGCAATAGATCATCTCTTTAACATGCTGAAGAATTTCTAGATATCATTATTATATTTATATTTACATGCTCTTTGAATGCTTCACACACCCCTCCCACACAAATACTCAGGTATAGGCAGTGGAGAGTAACTAAAGAATTTTAAGCAAAGAAGTTAGGTAGATTTGCCTAGTGGTAATTGTGGAGAGTGGACTTAAGGAGTACAAAGGATATGTAGAGTTTAGTTAGGGGTATGAGCATGAGATTTCTATGGCCTGAATGAGGGCGGAAGTAGAGGAGTATAATCTTTAAATATTTAGGACATAAAATATGTAGGATTTAGTGATGAATTGGCAATTTGGAGGAAAAATGAAGGAGATAAAAAGGTAGGGATAGATGATTGTGCTGTCAGGTGAGGGAGGGAATAAGAAAGAATTACGGGTTTTGTTCTTGGGAGGAGGGGAAAGCCTGTGGAGATATATATTCAATTTGACATGTTAAGTCTGAGGTACTTGTGAAACCTCCGTGAAGAAGTTCAGTAGGCATTTGGATATATTATTGAAGCTCAAAGCATAGGTCCAGGATATAACTGTAGATTCCCAAATGTCTGTGTTAGTCATAGCTGAAATAATGCAGGTAAATGAATTCATCTAAGGAGGGGATATATATATAGAGAGAGAGAAAGAGAGAGAGAGAAAGAGAGAGAGGGAGGGAGAGGACGAGACAGAGGAGAATAATTTTCCCAGGGCAAAATGGGTGGGCAAAGGAAAGAAAGAACCCAGGGGTTAGACTAAATAGAAGAATGGCAATATCAAGGGAATAACATTTTTTTTTTTTAACGTTTATTTATTTTTGAGACACAGAGAGACAGAGCGTGAACAGGGGAGGGGCAGAGAGAGAGGGAGACACAGAATCTGAAACAGGCTCCAGGCTCTGAGCTGTCAGCACAGAGCCTGACATGGGGCTCGAACTCACAGACCGCGAGATCATGACCTGAGCCGAAGTCAGACGCTCAACCGACCGAGCCACCCAGGCGCCCCTCAAGGGAATAACATTTAAAAAAAAGTTTTTTAATGTTTATTTATTTTTGAGAGAGAGACAGAGCATGAGTGAGGGAGGGGCAGAGAGAGAGGGAGACAGAATCTGATGGCAGGCTCCAGGCCCTGAGCTGTCAGCCCAGAGCCTGACGTGGGGCTGGAACTCACGAACCACGAGATCATGACCTGGGCTGGGTTGAAGTCGGACACTTAACCAACAGCCACCCATGTACCCCTATCAAGGTAATAACATTTTAAGAAAGGAATATAGCAGAGAAGTTCAATTTGCATAGTAGTAATTTTGGAGAATATATTTTAGAAGGACTAAAAAAGAATTGTAGAGATTAGTTAGGCTTTTGAAATCGTTTATTGCATTTGACTGTTAAGTCATTAACAACAAAATTTGCAATTATCTAAGAGAGAAGTGAGTAGGGGTAGATATAACACTGGTAACATCCTAGATTTATGTACTGTTCACTAGCCTCCTATGGCTATTTAACTTAATTAAAATGAAATAAGTTTTAAAAACTGTGTGTTTCAGTTGCTCTAGCCACATTTCAAGTGCTCAGAAGCCATGTGTGCTTCCCATATTAGATGGCATAAAGAACATTTCCATCATTGTGGGAAGTTCTTTTGGAATGTGCTGTATGTAGATCTTGGGTTGAATTGTGTGTGGGTTTTTTTTTTTTTTTTAATAGCTTGATTGAGGTATAATTTATATACTATAAAGAATATACAGTGTGGTGCTTTTATAACTTAAGTTACATATTTTTAAAATGTGTTCTGTATTAATAAAGTAAAAATAGCCATCCTTTTTTTGAAAAGATGTACAAAGGATGCTATCACAAACAACACATATACATGCAGAATTAACAAAGATAAACATTATGTCACATTTGCTCCAGATATTTGGTGATCCTACAGTTTCAGAATAGGAAATTTGCAGTGGATTTAAGGGAATGGCTGAGGAAGGTTAAGAACTAGAGACAGTAGGAAGACTAGGCCATTTCTTTAGACAAGTTTGAATGAGTACGGGGCAAGAAAGATTGGCTAAGTAGAAGGCATGATCAAGGATGAGATGGATAGATAAGCAAGGAAAGGTCTTTAAAAGTTAAAGCATTGAAATACAGTATTTTGTCTGTTTTCTCTGCCTCAGTATCTCTTTTTTGTCTGCTTATTCTGCCTTAGTATCCATCCTAAGGGTCTGTCCTAAGCTAATTAGTTGTTTTAGTTTGGGTTTTTCTTTGTGGATAGTTAACATTTAATCTAAGTAAGTTTTCATACACCATGCAATTTATCAACTGGTGTCCAGAATATTCACTTATGCATTGAGAATAATGTCCTGGTTAAACAAAGTTTGCTTCTCTCCTATAATCTCTGGCTTGCATGTTATATTTATTTACATAATAGTGTGGTGATACATACTTTATAAGTGAGCCATCTCTCTGAAATGACCATCTTTGTGTGTCTCTTGAGGAAACAGCCAGATTTCAAATACATTTTTATTGCAAGAAATATCCTGAATTACTCTACTGTTTCTAGGATGTGGTAAAAATGGACCATTCTACAAGAAAAACCCTAAATACTGCATAACTTCCTAAGGCCTTTTTTGCAAAGTGTTCCTTGTTAATTAATCTGGAAATATATTAATAATTACTAATAGCTAGCTAGTAAGAGCTCTTTTTTGTGACAGGCACAGTACCATGCCCATCATTGTTAAAGATTTATTTATAATTTTCACAATAGTACAAGGAAGATATTTTCTTTTTTGTTTATTTTTGAGAGCCGAGCACAAGTGGGGGAGGGGCAGGCAGACTCACTCTCTCCCTCTCTCCCTCCCCCTCCCTCCCCCTCCCTCCCCCTCCCTCTCTCCCTCCCTCCCTCCCTCTCTCCCTCTCTCCCTCTCTCCAAAGCAGGCTCCAGGCTCCCAGCTGTCAGCACAGAGCCCAGTGTGGGCCTTGAACCCACAAACCGCGAGATCATGATCTGAGCTGAAGTTGGATGCTTAACCGACTGAGCCACCCAGGCACCCCAAGGAAAATATATTCTTAATTTTGTATTTGAGGAAACTAACTCAGGTTTAATAACTTAAGATCATGGCATATCTTGTTTTTTTCCAACTGCAGAATACTTCAGTTAAACAGGATGGGGAGGTTGAATCCTAGTGGAATTCTAAGTCTTTTTGCTCTATTTAGCAATTATAATTCATTGTTGAGCATCTTACACCTTTTATATATACTTTCACTTCATGAAATAAGTCTCTATTTAAATGGCCTTTTAGCCAGTATACACATGTAGCTCTATAAGGAGGGAGATGGCAGGATTTTTTAAAATTAACTTTTGGGTGTGTTCAGAGTTTTTTAGACGCTATTTACATTCATTGGTTATCACAGGATGTTCTGTTTAGACTTAAGTATTTAAGGTGAAGCAGTATTGTTTCTAGGGGTCTATGTGTATTAAATTTCTATCTAATAGAGACAAATTGAATGGCTATAGTATTGTTAGGATTTTTGTCAATGGTCTTTAGCAACTTCTATGTATAAAGATTGTTCATTTTCAAGTTTTACATTGTTAGTAAAAATTAAACTTCTAAATTTCCAAAATTGTTAGGTATCAATGCTATTTTTACTCAACCAGGAAAGCAGAATTAAGGATATTGGAGTACTTGATGAACAGATCAACATGTTAATTGCTATTGTATAATTTCCATAGGACTTAGTTTTATTTACTTTGAAGATTGACATTATAGTTTGTTAGTTTAGTTCTTGATACTGATAGTATGAATTGACTTTTTCCCCCTTGATTTTTTTTAATCTTGTTATTTTTTCCCTTCTCTTCACTGTTTACTTTGACATATTACATATACTGTTGATAAGGATTTGACTCTCTTTGTATGAACTCCAAATAGAAATCTCATTTAAATTATATAATTATGTTTTGAAATCCTCTGGAATGAATAATTTATTCAGCATTGTTAGGGGAATAAGATGTTACCTCACCTCCAGTAAGATTTACAGATAATGAGATTTTCTTCTTGAAAATATCAAGACTTTGTATTAACAATTTAATAGAATTCTTAAAGTGTATCAGTTATTATTTGCCTATGTACCCACTAGCACAGACTGATATATCATCCCATAGGCCTGGATTCCTGGATGTTCTTTAGACTAAAATGGTACTTTGAAGTCAGACAATTACCCTGTTATATACCAGGGGTAATCCATACTTGGGCACATAAGTATGTGCAAACCACGTAAGCGTATCTTGTCTCAAATTATGGCAGATTGTTCAAAACATTCTTTTTTTAGTTAGAGTAGCTAGGTCTGTAGGGGTTTTCAGCTTCAGCAATGTACTGTACAAATCACCCATCCCTCTTTCATCCCCAAGCAGAGGTTTAGGCTTTCATTCTCCCTTCCCTCAAGGTACGTTGTATTATTGTGTATGTTCAGGATGGGGCAAATTTTCCTGCCAGTGGACCATATTCAGGGTCATTTAAGTCTGTTAGAATTTCTGATAATGGTAAACTTAAAAAGGAAAGTCTTGGAGTCCCTATGTTTACCAAAAGACTTTTTTTAGCCTTTTTTTTTTTTTGCATACTTCTACACACTTTCTCTTAACTCAGTACTATTTAATGTTTTTTATTATTTTTATTTTTGAGAGAGAGAGAGAAGAGACAGAGACAGAGCGTGAACAGGGGAGGAGCAGAGAGATAGGGAGACCGAATCCGAAGCAAGCTCCAGGCTCTGAGCTGTCAGCACAGAGCCGGACGCAGGACTCGAACTCATAAACCGCGAGTTCATGACCTGAGCAGAAGTCGACTGAGCCACCCAGGTGCCCCTTAACGCAGTAGTATTTAATATTATTGGTGGGGATGCTTTTATCAAGTCAAAAATAGAGCCTGCTGTGTAACTTCTCTAGGGCAAGAGATATCTGTTTGCTTCAATTACATGATTGAAAAGGGCCACTCAAATGGTTCTTCCCAGAGCAAAGAAGGTGACTCCCGGGTGCATGGCTCTTTTCTGCCTAGACAAAGCCACCAACAATTTTTAAATGGTAGACTCTCAACTAAATATTAATTCTGCCTGACCAGGTACCCTACTACATAGAGGTGCTAGTTTAGATATTATTTTTGGTGGGCAAATTATCTGTGTTGCATTTATACCTTTGTCTCTACAGATACCGCACCCCCCTCCCACCCCCAGATATAAGTTGGGAGGGGGTCATAGTGATATATATTCTGCTGATAAGCATTTGTTGGCTAAAGTGTAGCTTTGATTTCTGTGATAAGAATCTTAACTATTTTCTATCCTTGCAAGGACAGATGTGAAACTTCCATATTTGCCATAAATACCACTGTTACAGGCTTTCACGGGTCTTATCGAGTATGTACTCTGCTTGAGTATCTTATTTTAATGCTTTAAACATCTGTCATCCTTAACCCTCTTCACAAATAAAGATGGCTTTTTTAACAACCAGTACTTAGCTAACTTACACAACAGGATTTTTTTTCCTCTTGTATTTATATGATAGGTACTGTAATACCTCAAAAAACCTTTTTACTATGAAATACTTAACATAACAATTGTCCCAGATAGGCCAGAGCTGCTTTCTGTGTCCTTTTGTTGACTTGCCCCTATTGTTTTTTGGTGATAATCCTTACTTTCTGTACAAGATGTTCTTTCCCCACACTGGCCCTTGGAGAAATGGAGGCAGGTTCCTTATATAAGGAACATAGAATGGAATTCAGAAAGCAGCGTCTAAGTTCAGGTGTGCTCATGGCTACTGGGGCATTGCTGTTTCCAGATTTTTTAGTGAAGAGTTAGGAAATATTTATAAGTGTACATAGTTGTTTGTCCTCTTTGTATATATGTATATGTATAGAGTTGTCTGTATACATTGGAAACCATGGGTTCACAATGATAGATCTAATTCCAATTCAACATAGAGTTCATTATGGTTTTTCCTCCAAGTATATTTTCCTTCTCCAGTAGTGAGAGACTTGTTTCTCATCATGCTAAATATATGGGCGAATTTGCATAGTCCATGTTAATGTAGAAATGGCATAATAAGGAATATATATTTGATCTTTGCCCCTGGCTCATGACAGAGCTCCTAAACCTCTTGGAATTTCCGGAATGATATCTTGCCCTAGGTATCTTCCATTTGACTGCTCCAAGATTGTATCCTTTAGAATTAACTGGTAAGTAAACTGTTTATGAGTTCTTTGAGCTACTCAAGCAAATTATCAAACCTGAGGAGAGCATCATGGGAATGCCTGATTTATAGCATGTTGGTCAGAAGTATAGGTGGCAGCTATACTGGGACTTGCAGCTAGCATCCAAAGTGGGGGCAGTTTTGTGGGACTGAGCCCTTAATCTGTGTGGTTTGCTATCATTTCAGGTGTTAGTGTCAGGAGTGAATTCTAGAAAATTGAAACATTTGTTGATCATGTGAAAAACACCACGCATTTGATGTCAGAAGTGTTGAGAGTAAAAATATGAGTATGAATATAATCTCTTAGCCCCTCTAGGCTTAAGTCCCCTCTGGCACCCTTCTCATTGTAGGAGAGCTGCCATCTTTTCCTCTAATACCTTCCTCTCTGGCAGTATCCTTTTAAAATTAATGTACTATTTTTACTTTCACATTCTTTCTGTTGTTGCTTTGGGGATATGATGCAGTTTTTAACCTTAAAGGAAAATAGGTGATACAAACAGTCTTGCATTTACTTTGAAATTGTAGGAGAAGATTACAGTAATCATCTCACTGAAACTCAGAATAATTCCCAATAAATGCAGATAACTTCTATGACCTGTAATATCAAATTCAGTATTAATGTTTTCTAAGGTTTTTTTGTTGAAAATTCAGCATCCAAATTGAGATGTGCAGGTGTAAGTGACATACTGGATTTTGAAGACTTAGTAAAAAAAACAAAGTTAAAATATTCCAATAAAAAAAATCGATTAGATGTTGAAATGATCATGGTTGGATATATTGAGGAAATAAACATTAATTTCATGTTTCTTTTTACTTTTTTAAATGTAGCTTCTTGAAAATTTAACATTACATATGTAGCTCACATTACATTTCTGTTGGCCACCTCTGATTGTGTTAAAATAAAATGCTGTGGAAGAGTTGATGCTACAGTAAATTAAATGTGCTATGTAGGCTTTCTTTTAAAAAATGTTAGCACCTTCCTTTTTGTGGTTTCTTTTATTAGCACCCTTTACAAACCATAATTCTTTTGCTATTGCTGAACAGAGAAATTTGGTTTAAGTCTTTTCTATTTGGTTTGTGATGCTTTTAATACCTGATTATTTTATGAAAATTGGCATTTAGTCCTTTAAAATTTTGGGGCGTCTGGGTGGCTCAGTCAGTTAAACGTCCAACTTCAGCTGAGGTCATGATCTCACAGTTCGTGGGTTCGAGCCCTACATCGGGCTCTGTGCTGCCAGTGCAGAGCCTGGAGCCTGCTTCTGAATCTGTGTCTCCCTCTCTCTCTGCCTCTCCCTCACTCATGCTCTGTCTCTGTCTCTCAAAAATGAATAAACATTAAAAAATTTTTTTTAATATTATCTTGTATTTTGTTATTTACCAGCATGTCTATATCAGAAATGGTACTTCTTATGGTCTTGTTGAGTATTTTAGTTGTTGTTAAGAATATTAGAAGTCAGTTTTTACTGCACATATCTTGAAATATTTGGTAAGTATTTTTGTCTATTTCATATAAATAGCTAATGCATATTTGGATATATACTGAATGTGTAAACTTGCTGCTTTATTTATATTCTTTAATAATTTCTGGCCATTGTGTCTCCTTAAATTTCTTAACCTATCTAGTGCCCTTATTCATATTTTAATCCTATTGAGGAAGAGGTTAAATTGATTTTTTTATATCATTTGCTTATAAAAGAGATACTATTTGTAGTTCAACTATTTGGTTATGTTAACATTTTCCAAACCAGTTAATTCTTTGGCTAGTTGGTCCTATATAATAATAAGGGTGAAAAGATTAGTGAAAATATCTCTAACTACTTTATTTTAATAAAATTAGAAAATATCTGAGATGCCAAGACAGTGCTTTTCAAAATCTAAATGGTAATTTAATAACCACAACAGCCTACTTTCCTTTTTGTATAAGGGCCTTTTGATAGCCATTGTTTAGAGCTAAATGCTATTTGATTTTGACTCAAGTTATCTGAGTTATAACTTCATTTATTTCCACCTTAGGTTTTGTGTTTTTTTTAATTCTTTCTTTTTTTTTTTTAACGTTTATTTATTTTTGAGACAGAGAGAGACAGAGCATGAATGGGGGGGAGGGTCAGAGAGAGGGAGACACAGAATCTGAAACAGGCTCCAGGCTCTGAGCTGTCAGCACAGAGCCCGACGTGGGGCTCGAACTCACGGACCGCGAGATCATGACCTGAGCCGAAGTCGGCCGCTTAACCGATTGAGCCACCCAGGCGCCCCTCCAGCTTAGGTTTTGTAACCATCCTTAAATCATGTACAAAAAAGATTTTTAAGAAAAAATTTTATAGAAGTAATAATGCATTCTCATTATAAAAATAAGGAAATTTGACGGGCATGGCTCTCAGTCGTTTAAGCATCCAACTCTTGATTTTTGGCTCAGCTCATTATCTCATTGGTTTGTCAGATCGGGCCGCACGTGGGGTTCTGTGCTAACAGTGTGGAGTCTACTTGGGTTTCTCTGTCTCTCTCCTTCTGCCCCTCCCCTGTGTGCTCTCTCCCTCTCAAATAAATAAACATTAAAAAATTAGGAAATATGAGGGAAAAAGGAAACAAAAATGACCTGCAGTGAATCCCTTCATCCACAGATAAGTATTGTTACCATTTCTAACAGTCTAACTTCTGTGTTTGATTTTTTATTTTTTATAAAGTGTGATCAGATTGTATGGTGGTAGTTTGCTTATTTTACTGTGTAGCAAAAGCATTTTCTCATTTAAAAATTTGAGGTGTTTAGATCAGAACAACAAATACTGTTTGTATATTGTAATCCTAATTGGGGTATGTGTTCTCATAATGGTGATTGTTCTGTATACTTAGCATAATTTGCCTGATTTACCTCACAGGGAAAAAAAAATGTTTCTTATGTTAAAATTAGAAACTTTAGATAAAGATACATATTATTTGTACACTGTCCATTGTTTTTGAGACTTTGTACTACTACTGCATACTGCACATGCAGTTGTGACATCAGTTTCAGAACTAACATTTAGATCTTAGAGTATATAACACTTGAATTCCTTCCTCCTTGCCTATGTATTTCTTTTTAATTCTCAAGAGAAAATCAACTAGAATGTTTGGCCCACAAAGGCTAACGTTTAGTTATAACTAAATCTGGGAAATTGGTCATTGATGCATTTGATCACTCTGAACAGAAATTTAAAACTCATGGTTCCAAAGCTGATTAATATTTTCACTCTCAGCCTTTGTTCAGAGATTTGCAGAAAATTCATTCACTACCTCTGATGATCTTGGGCATGGTCAGAATATTTTAAATCAATAGTTTGCTTTTAGAACAGCATGACTGTGATGGTGAAGTTTTATGAGAGCCAAGTATTAGGGGCCTTCAATAGTACATTGAAAGTTCTTTGAGGAAGTTTAGTTTTGTATATTGACTAAACTACAGGGGGAACACCCTTAGTGTGCTTTTTTTTATTTCCTACCCACTCAAGATGACTTAAATCTTCTTCCTTTATTGAAATTTTCAGTTAAGTCCATTCTACAGCATACCAAAATCTAGGAAATTCTTTAATTTTTTAATTTTTTTAATGTTTATTTATTTTCAAGAGAGAGAGACAGAGTGCAAGTAGGGGAGGGGCAGAGAGAGGGAGGGAGACACAGGATCCAAGGCAGGCTCCAGGCTCTGAGCTGTCAGCACAGAGCTCGTGCCCGACGTGGGGCTCAAACTCACAAACCGAGATCATGACCTAAGCTGAAGTCTGACGCTTAATTGACTGAGCCCCTCAGGTGCCCCTGAAGATCTAGGAAATTCTTAATGAGTTTAAAGGGAATTACTTCCTAATTGGTTTTTTCCATTGTAGAAATAATATATACTCAGAGACCTTTTAGAAGACAGGAAAAAATAAAAACAAAAAATAACCCCACTAGAGTTCTTTCACTAAAAGGACAATACCAGTGTATCAGTTTGGAATATTTTCCTTTTCTCTCTCCCTTAAGATGGGTTTTATATCTATTCAACAGATATTTATTAAACTCCTCCTATATGCCAGGTATTATCTTAGTTGGCAAATAAGTTCCCTGCCTTCATGGAACTATGTTCTGCTGCATGTATAATTTTATGATACTTTTATAATTCATTAGAACATAAGAATTAGTATAAACATTTTAACAGCTGTATGATAGTTCCTTATGCAGAAACATCATGATTTACCCCCAATTGTTATTATTTTTTCTCTCATAAATACAGTACGCATGAGTCTTAACCTTACAGAAATGCCATATTACCATTTTACTAAAATTTAATGTGTTGTGTTGTGACCTCACCTAATTTTGTTGGTCATTATTCCTTTGTACAACTCCTCCTTCCTCCAGTCTTCACATAGTCCAGAGTGTTATCAGGAAAGGGCTTTCCAGTCTTCCACCTGCACTGCTTATCAATGACATGCTATTTATATAAACCTGGAAGGTTCTTTTGAAGGCTGACTTACAGAGAACTTTGGGTAGTAGGATCGTTCACAGATTTTTTAAAACGAAGTTCTTAACATTATTGTCTCTCTCTTACTCTCACTTCTGCTCCCATCCTCTTCTTCCATATGCCACTCCCAGTGGGGGCCAGGTGTATTGATCTTGATCTGGGTGAATCCTCCAAGCCCCTTCTTTTCCCTCAGTTTCTACCTCTTCAGCTGTTCATTGTTTCCATCCCCTCTCTCTGTAGTACAGGCCAGCTGAACTTCTCTCTTTGGGCCTGGGGTTTCTCAAGACAGCTAAGGGGATTGTCTTCTAACTGCTAGTTCTAAAATAACACAAAAGACCTTGAGACAATGGCTTTGGAATAGGGGAAAGGAATTTACCTATTGCCTTGCAAACAAAACACATGTTAATATGCCAAATTTCACCGTCTAGACTTTTTTTTTTAGGATTAAATTTCAGAATGGAATTAACTGGTTTCTAAGGTTATGAACATTTAAATATTTTCTATAATCAGATTGTTTTCCAAAAGAGATATGTTCATGTATAGTTTCAGCAACCCAAGTGAAAGCTATTTTATCAATACTATCATCTTAAAAACTTCTCACTGCTTTATATTTTATTCTTTCTCCTATATACCTGATAACAAATTATATATTGTCTTCTGTCCTTTGATTTGTCTACTTTCAGGTGCTTTTCTCCCCTAATCAATTTTCACAAATTCTTCAAAGCAAAATTAATAGTCCTTTGTTTTATTTTTGGAAAATCAGTGCTGGGAATTGAGTGTCAACAATATAATACTCTCTTTTTTCCTTCATTAAACTTTTTTAGAGTGGTTTTAGATTTGTAACAAACTTGAGAGGTACAGAGATTTTTCATACACCCCCTGCTCCCCCTCCCCCCATTCATAGCCTCCTCCATATTGACGTCATTGACTAGAAAGGTACTTTTTTTCTTTTTTCAGCCAAGGATGAACCTACCCTGATACATCATAACTACCCAAAGTCCAAGTTTTTCCTTAGGGCTTTTTTCTTAGGGTGTTATACATTTGGTGGGTTTGGATAAATGTATAATTACTTTTATCTATTATTATTATATCATACAGAGTATTTTCACTGCTCAAAGAATCTTTGGTGCTGTGCCTATTCATCTGTCTCAGCTTCACTCCTAGCAACTACAAATCTTTTCACTGTCTTCACAGGTTTGTCTTTTCCTGCATGTCACGTAGTTGGAATCATACAGTACACACACAGTCTTTTCAGATTGGCTTTCTTCTCTCTCTCTTTTTTTAAATGTTTATTTTTGAGAGAGAGAGAGAGAGGGAGTGTGTGAAGATGAGTGAGTGCCAAGTGAAGATGGCTTCTTGTGACACAGAACAGTTTTAAATTTAGTTGTCTTTAAATTTCTGCCTTGGGGCACCTGGATGGCTCAGTTGGTTGAGCTTCTGACTTCAGCTCAGGTCATGATCTCACGGATCATTAGTTCGAGTCCCGCATCGGGCTCGCTGTTGTCAGCACAGAGCCCACTTCGGATCCTCTGTCTCCCTGTCTGCCCCTCCCCTGCTTATGCTCTCTCTCTCAAAAATAAATAAAAACATTAAAAAAATAAATTTACGTCATACTGTAACAAGTTGTGGTGTGGGGTCTTTTTTTTTTTTTTTAAGTTTATTTATTTAAGTAAACTCTATACCCAGTGTGGGGCTTGAACTCACAACCCTGAGATCAAGAGTCATATGCTCTTCCAACTGAGCCAGCCAGGTGTCCCAATGACAGATGTGTTTGTATTACTGACTGCTTCTAGGGTCTAACGTGAGGTTTGGTCAAAAGTTTGAAGTGTATGTGTTTGTGTTTGAAAGACTTGAGAAAGGGGTGGGGATTTTGTACTATTTATGGGCCAGGTCCTGTGTTTTACTTATGTTCTCATCTAATTCTTGTGACATCTAGAACTCAGTCACCATCTTACAGGTGAAAAGGCTATAAAAGTTAAATAATTTGCCAAGATCATAACCAGCAAATGGTAGAAGTGGAAGTTGAGCATGGATCTTTCTTGTTTCTTTTCCTTTTCATTTGCGTTTTAAAAGCTAACATGCTTCTCTTCAAACTTTTAAATTATCATGTAGTGCACGCTAAAATGGATTGTTCCAAGTTGTGTCTGTGTGTGACCTGAAGACCAAATTGATAATTGTTCAGTTTTTAATCTGGTGTTTGAAGTATGTGAAGTTAAAATTGGATCTCAATGTATTCCTCCTTTCATGGCATTTGTAAGTGGTCTGGGTGCTTTGAGAAAGAAGTTGTATGGTTTAGGGGTACCTGGGTGCTCAGTCGGTTGGGCGTCCAACTTTGGCTCAGGTCGTGATCTCGCGGTCCGTGGATTCAAGTCCCGTGTTGGGCTTTGTGCTGGCAGCCGGAGCCTGGAGCCTGCAGCCTGCTTCGAATTCTGTATCTCCCTCTACCCCTTGCCTGCTTGTGCTCTCTCTCTCTCTCAAAAATAAACAAACATTAAAAAAAAAAAAAAAAAGAAAAAAGTTGTATGGTTGTCCAAGGACTTCTAAGAGGCAGTGAAAGAAAATAGGGATCAAGGTAAGAATATGAACTGAGGAAAATTAACCAACCAGTAAGCCTGTGTATGAGTCATTTTTGACTAGAGTTTTTATATATACCTTGTGGGTGCCTATTCAGAAGTGTTGAAGACAAAGGATTGGACAGGTGACCTTGGTCCCTTTTATTACTATTCTGTGATTTATTGAGAATTACGTGCATATGTTAAACTAATTCCATGATGCACAGTGTTATCTCATTGGGTAAAAATCAGTCAGCATCTGTGCTTTTCATTTGCAGTTTCTAAATAGCTAAAGAGTTAGATTGGTTTCTGTGTGGAAGACCAGATTTTGTCATGGAGGTAGATGTGTTTGTTACTTTCAACCAAACATAATCTGCTAGAATTTTGAGATAGAGCTAGATAGGGTCTACCATGGAACTATTAACCAGCTATATAATTTCTCATTATTATTTTGAGCAAGGAAGCATTTGAAGACAAACAGTGAAGGCAAAGCTGGCTCTAAGTGTGCTACTTCTTTTGAAATGATAAATGGTAAATATTTAGTATCAGAGTTCATTGTAGTTACTCAAGGAAACAAATACTAATATTACATGTAGCTATTATAGAAACTACTTACTACAGACTCAGGAAACTTTAGAATGTTTGGCTCCCAAACGTTTACAGAACTTTTCATCTTTGTATCTTGTTGAGATATGACAGGATTGTACTATTAAACCTAAGCTTTGAGTAGTATTTAATTTTGAGTTGTAGCCACAGGTAAATATAACTCAAACATATTTCATTTCATTTTCTAAATTTTATTTATTTATTTTGAGAGTGTGCGTGTATGAGTGGAGGAGAGTTAGAGAGATGGGGAGAGAGAAAATCTAAAGCAGTCTCCATGTTATCAGCGCAGAGCCCAAAGCTGGGCTCAGTCCCGAGAACTGTGAGAACATGACCTGAGCCTAAATCAAGTGTCAGGTGCTTAATCGACTGAGCCACCCAGGTGTGCCCCTCAAACATATTTCAGAAGTTTTGATGACAGATACCTTGTTAGTTGATTTAGAAGGACTTAAAGCTTCACTTATTTAATACCCTAGCTAGAAATCTGTAGTAGTAGCTGGCTTCTGGTTTCCTGATGATTTAAATTAATTTTCACCTACAGGAATTATCTTCCAACCTAAGTGATTTCACATCATTGCTTATTATATAAGGGTTAAATTTGTGTAAACTGTTTAATTGAGCTGTGGGAACCAGAACAGGGCTATTGTCTAATAGTTTTTCATATATAGATTTTTTTGTACCTGTGAGTATGATTTTTTTTTTTTTTTTTTTAATTAACCCCCAACACACCCTGGGCTCCACCATCTGGCCCATGTACCTATGCTGGTTGCTGATTGGCTCCCACGCTCCGCCAGCATGCCCCTGCCCACCCTGCACCCACATCTCTAAGGCATTGCCTATTTTCCTATATTTTAGAAAAATGAGTGAATGAACTTGGCAGCTCCTGTATTTGGCATGTGAGTGGTACTTGCTTTCAGATTTAGCGTTCTCTGTTAGGAAAATATACTTGATTGTGTTGCTGTGAGTGTAATTTAAACATACACACATACATGCATATTTATTTATAAATTCCCCTTCCCTTAATCTTCTAAGAGAAAAATTCATATTCAATCTTGTGAATTGGCTGGACTTAGATTAGATTAAAAATATTGGATTTTTAATCCAAAATATGTAGATTAAAAATATTGGATTTTTTATATGTTTTTACCACTCTAGCACAGGTTTGAGAAATAATAAGATATTTCTCTTTGTTTGGGTGTGAAGGACACTGCCTGAGTCAGTTTCCCTTCTCCCTCCCCTGTATTTGTTTAAAATTTCTATGTGCCCCTGTAAGGCAGAAGTCAGAAGAAATAACTTTATATCTCTGCTATTCCCAATGTTTAGCAATTTTTAAAATCTGAATTTTTGTTGGTTATCATTAACAGTTTAAATGTAAACACTGAATGTTCTTTATAGAACTAATTTGAGGCATGGCGGCCTTCTTTGCAAGAGTTGTGAGTTTGTTATGGATATTGGAAGAGAGGATGTAGAAATAAGGCTTTGCTTGTAGTATGCAGTGATGATGATCTGCCTACTTTCAGTGTTTTTTTTTTAAAATTTTTTTTTTTTTCAACGTTTATTTATTTTCGGGACAGAGAGAGACAGAGCATGAACGGGGGAGGGGCAGAGAGAGAGGGAGACACAGAATCGGAAACAGGCTCCAGGCTCTGAGCCATCAGCCCAGAGCCTGACGCGGGGCTCGAACTCACGGACCGCGAGATCGTGACCTGGCTGAAGTCGGACGCTTAACCGACTGCGCCACCCAGGCGCCCCATCAGTGTTTTAATCTTTTTAGCTCTTTGTGCAGCTATCACATATGGCTAGACTTCAGTCCTTACATTTTTCTTCTCTTTACTGACTTAGTTGTTGACTTATTGTCATGAGATGAGAATTAAATATTTTGTATATGCTTCAAGGTTTTAGTATTCTAAATGAGATCTCTTAAGTATAATGTTTATATAGAGTGAGGTATACAGATCACAAAAAATATGGTCTGATTTAATTAGATTTGTAGAGTTTGCTTCTAAAATTTGGACAGAACATAGAAATTTAAGAAAGTTTCAGTTATACTATGGCTTTGGTCATGCATTTTCAGAAGCAGTGTGTTGCATTCCTAACTGTAATGTATTGCATGCACTGCTGAGCATAATGGGAAAAGAAAAGTGCCATAAAAAGCTAAGTACCAAGTAACTAGCTGGAAAAAGCTTTTAATGGGAGAGCTGGTGAGGTCATTAATCTGTTAGAATAGTATTTGAGGAAATGGTTGCATGTGTTAAGTTGCAATTTCTTTTTGTTATTAGAAACCAAAATAGGAAATTCAGAATTAGCACTTAAGTGCTGATAACTTTTTTTTTTTTTAAGTGCCTTTTTGCAGCCCAATTTAGTGCAAAGAGAATTAGAATGGGAGACTTGGTTTTAATGCTAAGTATTGTATACAAGAATGACCTTGGATAAGTATGTTGTCTTATTAGTAAAATGGGTGGTAGAATTGTTAAGGATCCTTTTAGCTTTAGGCTGTTGCTTTAAATGTGCTTCTTATCCTCTCTTGAACAATCAAAAAGGAGGATTTTTAGTTTGATTCAGTTTGATTTCCTCCAACAGTCATCCAGTTACTAAATGTATAGATTTTCTGTGGGTAGACTACTTTGCAGTGGCTTTCAAACCTTTTTGACTGAGACCCATTCTGAAAAATACTTTTTCCATTATATTATGACCCAGCACATACACAGATAAATGGACAAGTTTCACTAAATACCTTACTAGCGATGAGTTATGTTTTCTGTTCTATTTCGTAAAGGGAGGGGGGGTAAGTCTTTATAATCCACTCTTTGAAAATGTTTTCTTCATTTAGAGTGTAAACTTGAAGCCAGTTCTTTAAGTTAAATTAAGCAATGTCATTGATAAATACTTGCCATAAAATGAAAATATAGTGGCTATATGAATTTTAGCTCCTGCCTTTGTTTATCATAACACAAGCCTTGAACACAGTGTTCCTTCTTACTAAGGAACAAATGATTTGGAATAACAGCTGAAGTTAGGCACATGTAAAGTTCTAAAGTTGCTGGTCTTCAATGTAGATAATTTAATGATCTTGTTCCATTTCTTATTTGTTCCATTTCTTATTTAGTTCCTTATTAATAGGCACAATATTAGCATTGGCTGTAACACAAACTCTTGCCGCTAGAAATCTTCAGCACTTTTTTGAATTTGAGTTTTTGGAAGGTATATTGTGGCGAACACATTTAATTTTGAGGAGTTCTTGTGCTGTTATTTTAAGTGAGTTTTTTGCTTTTGTGTTCTAACCATCAAGATACTTTTTTTTTTTTAAACTTGCCAGTCTTCTAGTTCTATATCAGATTCCTGTATCTCTTCCCCCTGCCCCCTCTGTATTGAATTCTTACAGGATTTATAGCTTATGTTTTCTAATCTAAGGATTAAAATAAGGTTTTCTAGGAATATTACTTAATATTTGTATGGCCCTGGACATCTCACTTCCTTAAATTCAGAGCCTTTTCCTTATCTGAAAATGTTAATTTTGTGTACTTGACTGGATTATTTTAAATAACAACCAAAATATATAGTATATTAACAGTACAGTGTGAAAATTTATACTATTTTAAGTCATTATCATAGACTTGACTTTGGAAATTAACTTCTGAGGTTTTTTTTTTTTTTTACCTGAAATGACCCTGAAAGTTTATGAGCTAATTATCATTTCATTGAAGCTTGAATTTGAATCCTGAATTCTGAGAGAAAATAGTGTAGAAGCAGTTAAGTAGCTATTTAATCTAGCAAGTCTAGAACAGTGCCAGTGTTCTGTAGTACATGATCTTACTCAATTTTCTCAGTAACCTGTACATAGAATTTTGTCATCCTCTTTTATAGATGAGAAAACCAAGGGAACTATTTGGTAGAATAACGTTTGTAAAATTAGGGATCCTCCCCTGGGACTTAGTTGTGTATGATTGAATATATCACTTCATAGTTCCTAAATTTATGACATTAATTAGAATTTAGAAATCTAAATCCAAGGAAAACATGATGGAAGTAAAATAGAGACTTCAGGACACCTGAGTGGCTCAGTTAGTTAGGCATCCGACTCTTGATTTGGGCTCAGGTTGTGATCTCACAGTTTGTGAGTTTGAGACCCACGTTGGACTCTCTGCTGACAGCTAGGGCCTACTTCTGATTCTCTCTCTCCCTTTCTCTCTCTACCTCTCCCCTGCTCACACTCGCTCGCTCTCAAAATAATTAAACATAGTGAGAGACTATCATAAGTATACTTATCTATGACAAGTTAAACAGATTAAAAAAAATAAATGTCTTAAATCAGCACTGTCCTAAATAGAAATATAATGTGAACCATAGATGTAGTTTAAATCTTCTATTAGCGACATTAAAAAAAAAAAAAAACCCACAAAACCCAAATAGGTGGAATTAAACATTTTATACAGCCCAATATATCTAAATATCATTTCAACATGTGATCAGTATAAAAATTATAAAGATGTTTTATAGTTCTTTTTTCTATTAAGTTTTCAAAATCCAGTTCATATTTTACACTTAACTGAATTCACACTAGCGACATTTCAATGAAGTACTCAATAGCCATATTTGGCTAGTAACTACCATTACTGGGTAACTCAGTTTTGAGGTTTCCAGTTTTGTGTGTATGTGTATGTGTATGTGTTTTTCCACATGTGAATGCTAAGAACCTCATTAAACTATACTTGAGTCACCTTTTCCTAGCATCTCAAGAAGTTGGTGATAGTGTTAAGTTATGCCAACTTAGTGAAACTGTTTGCAGGTATAGATGAAATACAAGTGTCTGAGTTGTTCTCAGTTTCAAGTTTAAGAGAATGTATTTATCATAAAGGTTTTCATTATTAGAGTACTAATCCTGGCTCATTATGCATATTTTGGAAGATATAGAGGTGGAAAGAAAAACTGCCTATTTTTCTTATATGCAGTGGAATATTATTCGGCCATAAAAAAGAAGGAAATCTTGCCACTTGCAACAACATGAATGGACCTTGAGAGTGTTAAGTGAAATAAATCTGATAAAGACAGTTATGATCTCATTTGTATGTGGAATCTAAAACAGAACAAAACAAACTGAGCTCTTAAGATACAGAGAACAGGTAGGTGGTTGCCAGAGGGGAGGGTGAAAATGGGTATAGGGAGGTCAGAAGGTATAAACTTCCAGTTATAAAATAAATAAATCCTGGGGATATAATTTACAGCATGGTGACTATAGTTAAATACTGTATTACATATTTGAAGGTTGTAAAGAGACTAGAACTTAAAAGTTCTCATCACAAGAAAAACAGTTTTGTTTTGTTTTGTAATTCTGTATGCTAGACTAATCATTTTACACTACACAAATACCAATCATTAACATTGTGCATCTGAAACTTGTATAATGTTATATGTCAGTTATACTTCAGTAGAAAACAAACAAAAACCCCAAAACTTTCCACCATCCAAAAATATTGTCAGTATTTTAGTGAATTTTCATCCAGTATGTTATCTATGTGCAGGTTTTTCTTATGGTTTGGTTTATTTTGGTCTTTCATATGATTACTAGTGTTTTGTTTTATAAACATAGTTTAGCATTTAACATGAATATTTTTATGGCATTTTTGTTTTAAAAGTAGTTTTATTGAGGTATAATTGATGATACAAAAAAAAAACTGCATGTATTTAAAGTGTAAAATTTCATAAGTTTCGATACATGTACAAATCTGTGAAACTATCACTATAGTCAAGATAATGAATGTATCACCTCCAAAAGTTTCCTTGTGTCCCTTTGTTTGGCTTTTTTCATTCAGTATAATTAGAATGTCACCGTGTTTTAGCATGTAACAAAAGCTCAGTCTTTTTATGACTGAGTAGTATTCCACTGAATGGATGCACTAAATTTGTTTATCTGTTTACTTGTTGATGAACATTTGGGATTTTACAATTTTTGCTATTTCAAAGAGAGCTGTTATGTATATTTGTGTGCAAGTCTTTGGATATGGGTGCTTTCATTTCTCTTAGGTAAATACTATGAGTGGAGAGGCAGGGTCATATGTTAGGTGTAGGTTTAATTTTTTGAGATACTGCCAGTTTTCTAAAGTATGCCATTTTACATTTCTTTTTTTTTTTTTTTAATTTTTTTTTTCAACGTTTATTTATTTTTTTGGGACAGAGAGAGACAGAGCATGAACGGGGGAGGGGCAGAGAGAGAGGGAGACACAGAATCGGAAACAGGCTCCAGGCTCCGAGCCATCAGCCCAGAGCCTGACGCGGGGCTCGAACTCACCGCGAGATCGTGACCTGGCTGAAGTCGGACGCTTAACCGACTGCGCCACCCAGGCGCACCTGCCATTTTACATTTCTACACGCAGCGTGTGCGAGTCCAGTTGACATACAGCTTCACCAGTACATGGTATGGTCAGTCTTTATTTTTTTTTATTAAAAAAAATTTTTTTAACGTTTTATTTATTTTTGAGACAGAGAGAGACAGAGCATGAACGGGGGAGGGGCAGAGAGAGAGGGAGACACAGAATCTGAAGCAGGCTCCAGGCTCTGAGCCATCAGCCCAGAGCCCAACGCGGGGCTCGAACTCTCGGACCGCGAGATCCTGACCTGAGCTGAAGTCGGACGCCTAACCGACTGAGCCACCCAGGCGCCCATGGTCGGTCTTTTTTTTAATTTTAGACATTGTGGTTTTAATTTGCATTTCCCTAATGAATAATGTAGTTTAGTATCTTTTCATATGCTTATTTGCCATCTGTATATCTTTGGTGAAGGGTCTGTTCAAATATTTTGCGTCTTTTTTTTTTTTTTCTGTAGGTTTGTTTCACTGTTGAGTTTTGCAGGTTCTTTATATATTCTGGATACAAATCCTTTGACAAGTAAATGAACTTGTAAATATTTTCTTATAGTCTGTGGCTTTTCTTTTCATTTTCTTCACATGCCTTTCAAAGAGCAGTAGTTTTTAATTTTGATGAAGTCTAATTTATCAATTTGTTCTTTTATAGATTATCCTTTTGGTGACATATCTAAAAAAGCTTTGCCAAACCCAGCGTCACAGAGATTTTCTAAAAGTTTTGTAGTACGGTTTGCATTTAAGTCTAGGAGTTAATATTTGTATATGGTATGAGGTATAGATTAAAGTTCATTATTTTCATATATGAATATCTAATTGTTACAGCACTGTTTGTTGAAAAGACTGTTCTTCACTGAATTGTTTTTGTACTTGTGTTGAAAATCAGTTGCCTGTCATTCATCTTTTGGTCAGTTTTACTGAGATACTCATGTACCATAAAATTCACTCATTAAAAAAATATGTTTTTGGCCTTTACTATATTCACTGAGTTGTGCAACTGTTACCACAATCAATTTTAGAACATTTTAATCACCCTAAAGGAAGCTGTTTATGTTAGCAGTCACTAATGAAGTTTTATATAAATTAATAACTTGATAAAAGTTGAAATGTTACTGCTTCTGCTCCTTCCTTCCCAAATTTTAAGCTTTGATAACATTTTGTATCACACTGATAGTAGTCTCCAACAGTTTTGCAACGTTTATAGTATGACTATATCATAAATTAATCATTTTTGAAGGGACATTAGGCTATATATTCAGATTTATACCTTCATGGTAGTATAAATAATATATTAAGTATTCTTGCTTAGTGCAGACATGTTTGTGTAGGATGGATCCCCATAGCAAAATTGCTAGGGAATTAGGTATGCACATTTATTATTTAAGTTTTCAGTTTTATAATAGATTCTGTACTTATATAATTTGAAAAGGTAAATAGTTCTGTGCAGATGACTGCACAGTGAAAATAGCAGTGCCTCTGTCCTCTTTCTACCTTCCTCTTCCTATTTCCTAGTCCCCAGAAGTACCTACTTTCAGTTTTTTTGCTATTTCTTTCGGTGTTTACTTCCATATATCTTTGTAACATACTACAGTTCTTAAGTTTTTCAGTTTCAGCATTATCTTTTAATTCTCCCTATGGATTAATTCTCACATCTTTCATGCATACTTTTCTCTGTCATTTCCCCAATGAAGTTGGAGTATTTATTTAGTGTTTATATCATTATGATTATGTAAGTGCTCTACAAAGCTGAGCTTAATAATAAATATGATTACTTCATTGTACAACCTTTTGCTTTCTCTGGAATTAATACTGAGTTTTTGCTTAGTTTTCTGTGTATTTATTACATGTTTTCCCTAAATTTCCCTACTGTTTGAATCTCCTGCCTAGATATTCTTCCATTTTGGAGATGCCTCTTTTAAGGACTTATACCCTTCACCAATCTATACTGATTGCTTTCTAGGTTGATGCCCAGTCTAAGGGTCTAAAATCACTCACTTATTTTAGGAATTCCTTTTTATCTCTGGCTGATGTTGAATTTTGTTTCTGGAATCCCATTTATTTCTTGATCTCTACCTCATTTTTGAAAGTACACCTTTTTTGTTGTTGTTGTTTTAAATGTTTATTTTTGAGAGAGAGAGAGAGAGAGAGAGAGAGAGAGAGAGAGAGAGCGAGCCAGCAGGGGAGGGGCAGAGAGAGAGAGGGAGACACAGAATCCAAAGCAGGCTACAAGCTCTGAGCTGTCAGTACAGAGCTCCACATGGGGCTCAAACTGGTGAACTGGGAGATCATGACCTGAGCCAAAGTTAGACTTTTAAATGACTGAACCACCCAGGCATCCCTGAAAGTATACCTTAATAGTTGTTTGAGAATGGGCATGTGGAAGAGGTATATATTTTTTTAAGACCTTGCATTTCTGAAAATCTCTTCCTTTCCCTTTCTTTTACTTTCCTCTTTAATTGGTATTTTGGGTACTGAATAGATAAGAACTAATTTTCCTTCAGAATTTTAAAGGCATTGCTCTATTTCTTCTAACTTCCAGTGTTGCTGTTAAAGTCTGATGCTTCTAAGATTCTCTGTCCCCTGTAACCTATATTTTTCTTTTCGAAGTTTTTAAGTTTCTCTCTATGACCTGTGTTTTGAAACTTCACAGCAGTATGCCTTGTTGTGGGTCTTTTTTTGTTGTTTTTTTTCCATTATGGCCCTTTGTGTCTGGAAATTCATTGGTTATCAACTCAGATAAATTTTCTTGTTTTATTTCTTAGCCTCCATTTTCTCTGTTGTTATATATATGTTGTTTCTCCTAAACCAGTGGTCTAATTTCCTGATCTTTTCTCTTTTTTTTTTAATGTGTTTAATTATTTTTGACACAGAGAGAAGAGAGAGTGTGGGTGAACACAAGTGGGGGAGGGGCAGAAAGAGGGAGACAATCTGAAGCAGGCTCCAAGCCCTGTCTGAGCTGTCAGCCCAGAGCCAATTGTGGGGCTCAAAATCATGAACCATGAGATCATGACCTGAGCTGAAGTTGGAAGCTTAACCGACTGAGCCACCCAGGTGCCCCCCCCCCCTTTTTTTTAATATCTTTATGTTTTAGTTCTATTCTCTAGATTTCTTCTTGGAAGATCTTGGATTGACCATGGTATTGAGATTTTTTTTTTTTTTTTGCTATCACATTTTTTTAACTTCCAAGAAATCTTAAAAAAAAAAGCACCATCTTATTTCACGTATACGAGATTTTCTCATTTTAGAGTCTTTTTCTTTTTTTCCTTGAAGTTTTCAATTCCTTTTAAAGCTTCTGCTCTTTCCATTTCTTTACTGATTTTAGTTGTTCTTTGATATTAAAGGCTTTCTGCAAGTATCTGATAAGGCTTGATAATGTGCTGTATTTGAGTTGGGCATTGAAAAACTGAAAAATTTTGATGGCTGGGACTCTTTTACTGTGAGTCTTATTGTGATTTGATTGGGTTGTTGAGGAACCTGTTGGGGAATCTTTTGGAACCTAGATGTTAGAATCTTTAGATCTTTCCATTTAGTCAGATTCCTAGTTTTTTGTATATGGCTGGAGAATAGCTTATGGTTTATGTGATTTCTACTTTAGGGGTTTTATTAAAGCCACTTATAGCTTAATATGTGGGTATTTTAAAATTTGAAGATCTATGATCATTTGAATATAGTTTTTATTAGGAGACAGTGTTCTGTATTTGTTCATCATATTGCTTAAATGACGTATATTCTTGCCTTGTTCAACCACTTGATTAATTTTTGAGAAACATGTATTAGCCCTATAAAATCACTGTGAATTTTGGGGCTCCTGGGTGGCTCAGTCAGTTAAGTGTCTGACTTTGGCTCAGGTCATGATCTCACAGTTCGTGAGTTCGAGCCCCACGTGGGGCTCTGTGCTGACAGCTCAGAGCCTGGAGCCTGCTTCAGATTCTGTGTCTCCCTCTCTCTCTGCCCCTCCCCTGCTCACAGTCTGTCTCTCAATAATAAATAAACGTTAAGAAAAAATTTTAAATCACTATGAATTTATGAGTTTCTTCTTGTATCTCTTTCTGGATCATTTTATGTATGTATGTATGTATGTACTTGAATGTTCGTTTATGACAAATGTTTCCCTATTGAAGCATACTAACCGTACAGATAATTTAATAATCTAGCTAGTCATTCTCGGCCATGCTGTCGTGTATGTCTTTCTTCATTCCTGCATACCACCTTCCCCATTCCTCACATATATATACCACTAACCCCAGCCTTCCCCCTCCAGTGGAGCTCTGTCCTGCTTCTTGGTGTGCATTTGCTGTGCACTCTTCTTGGAATGCCTTACACCTTTCTCCATCACCCACTCACTGAATAGTCACCTTAGATCTTCACTAGAATAGGACAACGTGCTCTAAGTGTTTGCAGGAAGGAGTTGGGAATGGGATGCCATCCCCAAAGAGCTTAAAAACTATAAAACCCCAGGGGGCGCCTGGCTGGCTCAGTTGGTAGAGCACGTGATTCTTGATCCTAATCTCAGGGTCATGAGTTTGAGCCCCATGTGGGTGTGGAGCCTACTGCTGAGTTCTGTGGTTCAGGTTATGAAGATCGTTGTGTTAATCCTCAGATCAGTTTTCTAGGTGTGCATGATGGTTTAGTGTTGATCTGGCTGTATTTCATGGACACATGACACAAAAAAAACTTTCATGCTGTTCTGCCATCTTGGTTCCTCCTTGAATCATTTTAATTTAGATCTATTTCTTATACAACGCTTAGCCAGAGTAAAAGTTTTAAAAAACCCTGTTCAAAAGGTCTCTTTTATTTACTTATTTACAAAGAATTTTTTTAAGTTTATTTATTTATTTTGAGAGACAGAGTGAGCAGGGGAGGAACAGAGAGACAGGGGGAGAGAGAGAATCCCAAGCAGGGCCAGAACTCATGAACCATGAGATCATGACCAGAGCTGTGAAACCAAGAGTTGGATGCTTAACTGACTCAGCCACCCAGGCACCCCCAAAGGTCTCTTTTGATAGAGAACTATAACTTATTCACATTTATAGTGATAATCGATATATTTGGAGTTGGACTTCTCCCTGCCTTCTCTGTTGTTGTTGTGGTTTTTTTTTATTTATTTATTTTGAGAGAGAAAGCACGAGTAGGGAAAGGTCAAAGAGAGAGAGAATCCCAAGCAGGCTTCTTACTATCAGCACAGAGCCCAATGTGGGGCTGAACCCATAAACTGTGACATCATGATCTGAGCCCAAGTTGGATACTTAACCTACTGAGCCACCCAGGCACCCCTTTGTGTGCTTTATTTTTGCCTTTCTTTTTTTGGCCTAATTTTCTTTGATGCATTTTTGTCTCTAGTGCTGTGTACATTCCACATTTTTTGATAATTCATGTGATTACCCTAAAATATGTGTTGAAATCTGACATTCTCATACTAGATTATTAATTTTTAAAATGATACAGTTTCTCTTATGTCTTGTATAATGAAGAGCACAGGCTCTAGATGAAGACAGCTTTGTATTTGGATCTTGGTTTTGCTACTTTTTGACCGTGACTCACTGTGCCTCCATTTCTCCATCCTTAAATAGACAGTAATAACTACTTACCTCGCAGGGGTGTTGTTAGGGGTGTTAATATACATAAGACTAGAACAGGGCCTGGCACTTTAGTAAGGAATCAATAAATATTATGTTTATACTAGGTGTCAGTTATTAACAAAAGCTTGAAACTACGTTACTATGTTAGTATAGTTCTTGTGTCACAGTAGGTGATGCTTGCCTGGTTCTGAACCTGTTTCTGTATGTTTTAAGAAATTCATTTATATCCTTTTTACAATGTTGTTTTAATTGTTCTGTAATGTGTGTGGGCTGTTCTGTAGGAAGGACTCAAGTCTGTCTTCTGTTCAGCTGAGTTTTCTACTTTTATTTCTTATGTTTTGGCCTTTATTTATTATTTATGACCCTTTCTTTTTTCTTCCATCCCCTCCTCCACCTTCTGGACAGGTTCATCCAAAAATGTTAACATCTCTGAAGGTGGTCAGGGGTATCTGAATGCTTTAATTACACATTCTGTGTATTTGTGTGTGTGTAATTTGGGTATGAGAGATAGTGTCAGGGTTCTCTAGAGAAACAGGACTAGTAGGAGATATTTATTATATGTGTGTTTTTTCTACACCCCCAAGCAATTCTTTGACACCACCTAAGTGGTGTCTGCAGTTTAACTCAATTTGGACACTATGTACCTGGAGATAGTGTCCTACAAAACTGCCCCTGCTCCCGCTTCAGGCACCAATTGCCAAGTCCAGGTTGTTAGCTGTGCTATCTGGCTATAGATCAGAGGTTCCAACAACTTCCTTCTCCTGTTCAGTTAATATGCCACAGCAGCTCACAGAACTCCGGAAAACGTTTTAGTTACTATATTACTGGTTTATTATAAATGGATATAACTCAGAAACAGCCAGATGGAAGAGATGTATAGGACAAGGTGGCAGGGAAGGGACACAGAGCTTCCATGTCCTCTCCAGGTGTGCCACTTGCCCCAAATCTCCACGTGTTCCCCAACCTGAAGCTTTCCAAACACCATCCTTTTGGGGTTTTTATGGTAGCTTCATTGCAGTGATTAAACTCGTCTCACAGAGCCTGACACGGGGCTCAAACTCAGTGAGCTGTGAGATCATGACTTGAGCTGAAGTCTGGGTGAGCTGGGTGACTGAGCCACCCAGGAGCCCCCAAAAAAATCTTTTTATTTTTATACATATGGTGAGACAAGAAACATTCATTAGTCTAAGTTTAAAACACTTCATAATACTCACACTCTCACCTTTTGGCTCCAGTGGGGAATAGAAGTTGATTTTACTCAGAACCTATAGGTAGAATGCCCACAATGGAGGAGGGAGATTAGGGCATTTTATATGTTCATCATTATATCAAACTGTCTGCCTCCCCCCCCCCCCACCTCAATGCAGCTACTCCTCTACCCTCAGGCTAAAAGTGAGAGAGTTGATTAAGAAAGTTTTCTGGAGAAAGAAATGCGCTACATGGAAGTTGGGGAGGTGGGGGAATAATGAAAGTTGTAGGCAGAAGAAAACAGAAGTCTAAAAGTGAGAGAACTTGGCACAGAACTACAGTAGTATATATTAAGTACATAATTAATATAATTAATTGATTAATAAAACAATTTTTCCATTTTTATAATATTGTTATTGTTACAAGACAAAAACCATACAAATAGGAATAGGTTTACATTGTTTAATATTAAAGCCATATGTAAATGTTTATAGCAGAACCTAAAAGTTCCTTCTTGCCCCTACCCTGCTGCTTTTACCTTACCCCAGAGGCAACCATATATTTGTGTGTGCTTCTAGTTCTCCATGCATTTACACCAATATATGTTCCCATTTGGTGGTGGGGAGCTTGTAAACATTGTTCTTTGACGTGCTTTTTCTTTTCCTTAACTCTAAATCATGGAGATCTTATCAGGTCCTGTGGAACTCTGAGGAAAAGAGATATGATTTGGATTCAAATACTGCTAGCCATTAAGCCTCTGTTTTCTTTATTTGTGAAATGAGGATAATGATACTATCTACCTTTTAGGGTTGTGACAGAGATTAAATGAGACTATCTATGGGTTCTTTAACATGGTACCTAGTTCTTGGTAAAATAACATGTGGTAGCTACTATTATTAATAAACAAAACCAGTATACTTCTATATTGTCCTCCTATACCTGAGAAATGAACTTATAGCAATAAAGTTCAATCAACCTACCCTCTAAATCTAGAAAATAAAATCTTTATGGGGTCTACCAGTGATGACAGTGATGACTGTTACCAAATGATTAAAGGACTGTTTCATAAAGAACAAATCAGACCTTTCTCTGGTTTTTAGAAGCATTGAGATACTAAACTATTAGTTGTTTATGGAAGAACTTTATAAAGCAGAGCTCACCAAAGTTTGATGACCTGAAAAGTCTATAAAATAATAAAGGAGAAAGCCTATTGGTCTTCCTAATTGTCATATTAAAATAAGAAGACACCCACAAAAGAGCTAAGTAGTAAATTTAGGAGAAAAATAAGGATTATATTTCTCTATTCAGTGGGTAGTAATCATTGGAACTAATTATTTCAAGGAAAAAGAGGGGGTAATAAGTTTTTAAAGGATTTGGATAATAGAAATTCATATTGAGTGACAGTATTGTTTTAGGACTCCCACAATCCTTTCTGAAGGAAACAGACCATTTCTTCTCACTATACAGTATATATGTTCTTTTCTGGCACTGAGAACACTGGATTAGAGAGACCGTAAGTTTGACTAAATATTGGCTTTCTTAAATTCCTTTGATGATGGTTTGTATTATTTTATTAGCTTTACATTTGCATTTTTAAAAACAGCTCTATGGAGATAATTCACATATATTACAATTCATCTATTAACATATAATTCAGTGGTTTTTAATATAGTCACAGAGTTGGTGTAGCCATTAAAAACAGCTCTATTGAGATAATTCACGTATATTACAATTCATCTATTAACATATAATTCAGTGGTTTTTAATATAGTCACAGAGTTGGTGTAGCCATTATAACAGTCAGCTTTAGAACATTTTC
This sequence comes from Lynx rufus, assembly GCF_022079265.1. Lineage (NCBI taxonomy): Eukaryota > Metazoa > Chordata > Mammalia > Carnivora > Felidae > Lynx > Lynx rufus. The sequence continues at coordinate 36,934,728 of NW_025814889.1, read as the reverse complement.
ATCACCTGCCAAGGAAACCCCATTTCCCTCATTTCTCTCTCCAACCCCTCCAGCTTTGAGAAGCCTCTAGTTTATTTTCTTTCTCCATAGATCTGCTTTTTCTGGACATTTTATATAAATGAAATAATACAGCAGATGGTCTTTTGTGAGTGGTTTATTTCCCATAGCGTAATGTTTTCAAGATTTATCCATGATGTAGCATGTATCAGTACTTTATTCTTTTTTTTTTAAGTTTATTTATTTATTTTGAGAGAGAGGGAGAGTGTGCGTGCATATGTACGTGGGTGAGTGGGGGAGGGACAGAAAGGGAGAGAGAATCCCAACTAGGCTCCATGCTGAGCGAGCATGCAGCCCCTTGCAAGGCTCAATCTCATGATTGCAACCTGAGCTGATAACAAGAGTTGGACGCTTAACCGACTGAGTCCCCCAGGCATCCCAGTACTTTATTCTTTTTTATGGTTGAGTAGTATTTCATTGTATGGCTATCTTACATTTTTATTCATCAGTTGACATTGTGTTTTGCTTTTTTTTGCTGGTATGAACATTAATGCACTGGTTTTCGTATAGACATATCCATTCATTTCTCTTTGGTAGATACTGAAGATAAGAACTGCCAGGTAATAAGGTAGCTTGATAGTGAATCCTTTGAGGAATTGCCAGCCTGTTTTCCAAAGTGGCTGCACCATTTAACATTCCCACAGCAATGAGTGAGGGTCCCAGTTTCTCTGCATCCTTGTCAACACTTTATGTAAACCTTTTTTACTCTAGCCTCAAGTGAGTGTGGTGTCTTATTGTGGTTTTGATCGCATTTTTCCAGTGATTTGTGATGTTGGGCACCTTTGTAGCCATTTGTAGATCTGTTCAGATCCTTTGTACATTTTTATTTTGGGTTGTCTTTTTATTGTCAGGTTGTAAGAGTTCTCTATATAGGCTTGATACAAGTCATTTCTCAGAGATATGATTTTCAAATATTTTTCCCACTCTGTGGGCTGTCTTTTTACTTTCTTGATAGCATCTTCTAAGCACAAGAAGTTTTCATTTCAATGAAGTCTAGTTGATTTTTGTCACTTGTGCTTCGTATCTAAGAAACCATGCCAAACCAAAGGTCACAAAGATTTACTCCTATGTTTTCTTCTGTTTGACAGTTTTAGTTCTTACGTTTAGGTCTCTAATCCATTTGAGTTGATTTTTCTATATGGTGCAAATGACGGGCCAATTTCATTCTTTTTGCAAGTTGGCATCCAGTTGTCCAAGCAACTTTTTTCCCCCAAAAAGACTGTTTTTTCCCCTATTGAATTGTCTTGGTACCCTTATTTAAAACCAGTTGACCACAGTTGTTAGGGCTTATTTCTGGACTCTTCCATTCTGTTTATCTTTATGTCTTCCCTTGTGCTAATCCTATACTGTTTTGATTACTGCAGTACTACTTTGTAATAAATTCTGAAATCAAAATGTGAGTCCTCCAGTCTTCTTCTTTTTTTAAGATTGTTTTGACTTCTTGGGTGCCTTGCATTTACATATGATCAGCTAGTCCATTTCTGCCCAAAAAGGCAGACTTTAGGAGGAATTTTGGTAAAGATTGCATTGAATCTGTAGATCAATTTAATGAGTATTGTCTTCTTAAGAATATTAAGTTTTCTGAACCATGAGCATGAATGTCTTTCCATCTGTTTAGGTCTTCTTTAATTTCTTCAACAATGTTTTATGCTTTCCAGCATACAAGTCTTACATTTCTTTGGTTAAATTTATTATGAAGTGTTACATTCTTTTTGATGCTATTATGAGTGAAATTTTTTAAAAGTTTATTTATTTATTTTGAGAGAGAGAGAACAAGCACGGGAGGGAAAGAGAAAATCCCAAGCAGGCTCCATGCTGTCAGCCCAGAGCCCAGCACAGGGCTCAAGCCTGCTAATCACAAAATCATGACCTGAGCCAAAATCAAGAGTCAGATGCTTAACTGATAGAGCCACCCAGGTACCCCTGCCCTTTTTTTTTTTTTTAAGTTTATTTTTTTTAGTAAGCTCTACACCCAGTGTGGGGCTAGAACTCACTACACTGAGATTAAGAATTGTATGCTGAGCCAGCCAGGCGCCCCTGAAATTTTTTTTAATTTCGATTTTGAGTTGTTACTGTGTGGGAACACTACAAGTCTATAGAGAAACAATTGATTTTGTATATTGATCTTGTGTCCTGCAACCTTACTGAAGTTTTTAGCTCTAGTAGTGTTGTTGTGGAAGATTTTTTTACATGCAAGATCATGTCATCTGCAAATAAAGGTAGTTCTACTTACTTTCAAATCTAGATGTCTTTAAAAAAAATTTTCCCTCTAATGGTCCTACTAGAATTTTCAGAACAATGTTAAATAGAAGTAGTGAGAACAGATATTCTTGTCTTGTTCCTGATCTTGGAGAAAAACATTCTCTCTCTCTTTTTTTTAAACGTTTATTTATTGGGGCGCCTGGGTGGCGCAGTCGGTTAAGCGTCCGACTTCAGCCAGGTCACGATCTCGCGGTCCGTGAGTTCGAGCCCCGCGTCAGGCTCTGGGCTGATGGCTCAGAGCCTGGAGCCTGTTTCCGATTCTGTGTCTCCCTCTCTCTCTGCCCCTCCCCCGTTCATGCTCTGTCTCTCTCTGTCCCAAAAATAAATAAACGTTGAAAAAAAAATTAAAAAACAAACAAACAAACAAAAAAACGTTTATTTATTATTTTTGAGAGACAGAGTGTGAGCAGGGAGGGGCAGAGCGAGAGGGAGACACAGAATCCAAAGCAGGCTGTAAGCTCTGAGCTGTCAGCACAGAGCTGGATGCAGGGCTCAAACTCACAAACCATGAGATCATGACCTGAATCGAAGTCGGATGCTTAACTGACAAAGCCACCTGGTGCCCCTGGTCTTTCACCATCAATTTTTTTTTTTAGTTTAAATTTTTTTTTTTTTTTTTTTACATTTACTTATTTTTGAGAGAGAGAGACAGAGCACAAGTGGGGGAGGGGCAGAGAGAGAGGGAGACACAGAATTGGAAGCAGGCTTCAGGCTCTGAACTGTCAGCACAGAGCCCGACGCGGGGCTCAAAGTCATGAACTGTGAGATCATGACTTGAGCCGAAGTCGGACACTTAACCGATTGAGCCACCCAGGCGCCCCTTTCACCATTAACATTAAATATTATGTTAGCTATAGATTTTTTCGTAGATGCCCTTTATTAGATTGAAGTTGTTCACTTCTAGGTTGTTGAGTGTTTTTATCATGAACGGGTGTTGAATTTTGTTCATTGCTTTTTCTTTGTCAACTGAGATGATCATGTGGGCCTTTTGCACTGTTAATGTGGTGTATTGCATTGATTGATATTCAGATGTTAAATCATTGTTGCATTCCTGGGATAAATCTCACTTAGCCATGGAATACGGTTATTTTTATTTGTTGCTGGATTTGCTTTGCTTGTATTTTGGTGAGGATTTTTGTGTTTATATTCATAAAATATATTTTCCACAGTTTTTCAGTAATATCCTTATCTGATTTTGACATTAGGTTAATACTGGCCTCATAGAATTTCTATTCTGGTTTTTGGAAGAGTTTGTCAATGATGTTATTTCTTTAAACCTTTGATAGTGTTTATCAGTGAAGCCCTCTGTGTCTGGGCTTTTTCATTGTGAGAAATTTTTAAAAATTACTAATCCCATCTCCTTACTTGTTATACATCTCGTCAGATTTTCTATTTCTTCTTGTGTCAGTTTCCATAGTTTATGTCCTTCTAGGAATTTTTCCATTTCATCTAGATTACCTAACCGGTTGCTGTTTAGTTTTCCATAGTATTTCCTCAATAGCAGGTCATTTAAATTTAATGGGATTACTGGGGGCGCCTGGGTGGCGCAGTCGGTTAAGCGTCCGACTTCAGCCAGGTCACGATCTCGCGGTCCGTGAGTTCGAGCCCCGAGTCGGGCTCTGGGCTGATGGCTCAGAGCCTGGAGCCTGTTTCTGATTCTGTGTCTCCCTCTCTCTGCCCCTCCCCCGTTCATGCTCTGTCTCTCTCTGTCCCAAAAATAAATAAACGTTGGAAAAAAAAAAAATTTAATGGGATTACTGGAGCAACTGGGTGGTTGGTTCAGTCAGTTAAGCATCCAGCTCAGGTCATGATCTCATGATTCTTGCATTTGAGCCCCGATGTTGGGCTTTACAGTGACAATCAGAGCCTGCTTGGGATTCTCTCTCTCTCTCCCTCTCTCTCTCTCTCCCTCCCTCCCTCCCTCCCTCCCTCCCTGTCTCTCTCCCTGTCTGTCTCTGTCTCTCTCCCTCTTTCTCCCTCTCCCTCTTTCTCAAAATAAGTAAAGTAAACTTAAAGATTTTGAGGGGAGCCTAGTTGGCTTAGTCGGTTGAGCTTCCGACTTCAGCTCAGGTCATGATCTCACGGCTGTGGGTTCAAGCCCTGTGTGGGCTCTGTGCTGACCGCTAGGAGCCTGGAGCCTGCTTTGGATTCTGTCTCAGTCTCTCTCTGCCCCTCCCCCACTAGTGCTCTGTCACTCTCCCTCTCAAAAATAAACATTAAAAATTTTTTTTCAAAAAGATTTTGAAAAAATTTAATAGGATTACTAATATTGCAGGTTGTTTTCTTTTTGTTCCCTTTATTACTTTTTATTTATTTATTTTTTAACATTTACTTATTTTTGAGAGAGAGAGAGAGACACACACAGCACGAGTGGGGGAGGGGCAGAGAGAGAGGGAGACACAGAATCTGAGCAGGCTCCAGGCTCCGAGCTTGTTAGCACAGAGCCCTACTCGGGGCTTGAACTCCAGAACTGCAAGATTATGACCTGAGCTGAAGTCAGATGCTTAACCAACTGAGCCACCCAGGTACCCCATTATTTATTACTTTTTAAAAATCTTTTTGCCTTTGGGTTAATTGAACATTTCTGTTTTATCTCCATATTTGGCTTAATAAGTGTTTGCCTTTTTTTTTTTTAAATCTTTATTTTTGAGAGAGAGGTAAAGAGTGAGTGGGGGAGGGGCAGAAAGAGAGAGACACAGAATCCGAAGCAGGCTCCAGGCTCTGAGCTATCAGCACAAAGCCCAGATGGGGCTTGAACCTGCAAATCGTGAGATCATGACCTGAGCCTAAGTCGGACGCCTAACTGACCCAGGCATCCCAGTAAGTGTTTTGCTCTTGATATTTTTAGATGGTTGCAAAAAATCCTGAGAATCATCTTAGACTTCTTTTTTCCTTTATATCTTCAGCACTTCCCATTTCTAATCAACCACATTGTCCCCTTGATTCTGTCTTTTCTGTATCGATGCAGTTGTTACCAAAAATGACTTTCCTAATAAGTCTAAGTACATTTCTCTAATATGTGTTTCACACCAATGCCAGTGTGATCTTTTGAGAATGCAAATCTGATTTTAAAATTTTCACTGGTGTTCTATCCTCTATAATGTAAATTTGTAATATAAATCTATTACAAAATGGAAGTCTCCTTATTGGGGTATGAAGTTGTCTCAACATTTTACTGATGTTTATCCATCATCCTCTATTATCTTTTATGCATACTGTTTCTTTTCATTTCCACGCTCATGTTGTTATTTTTAAATTCCTAATAAATTCATGTTCACTTTAAAATAAATAAATAGATAAATATTTACCTTAAAGATCTAAATTGATCTTTTTTTTTTTATCTCTTTGCTATACTTGGGTATTTTTCTAATATTGATTGTATCCTTATTGTGATTGTTTCCCCAGTACACAGATTCTTTGAGACTCTTATTTTTATCTTTAGATACGCATGTATCCAATAAAGGTTGAACAGGGTTTGGCTAGAATTTGGTACCATTTTCCTATTTTTATGATTCCTTTTTTTATAAGGCAAATAACAGATCATTGATTTTCGGTCAACAGTAATATAAACTTTCCTTTTATCCGTAAGTTTAAGTTTTATAAAAATATGGACTTTTGAATGTTAAAAAAAATTATGACAATATAGCAGTTCTAATGGTGGTATTGAAATGATTGGAGGGTAATTGTTGCAGTTGCAAGGTCAGATAATCTACCCGTGCTAAACCTTTTTTAGTCCATCAAAGACAGCCAGTTTATATTCTCTGCTTTGTAAGATGAAAAGATAATACCAATCTTACTCTCTTTTCTTCAATTCTATCTAATCTTCATTGTATGTTTTTTAAATTAGCAACATGATTAGTATTAACAATTTTTTTTTCTGTCCTTTAAAAATATCTAAAAGTGAAAATCAAGTGTTTATGACTGCCCATATTTATGTCTGAGCCAAGTAGCATGGATACAGTTCCTTTACTTTGTACAGCTGTTTTTCTTACAGTTTCCAATTACCTTTATGCTTTTCTTATCACATTTTCAAGTCTGTTTTTAGTCATCCTGTCCAATATATTGAGTCTTCTCACTCCTAGAGAATTCTTTCAGAGTTTTCTATACCTCTGTTCTGGACTTGCTCTCTATACTAAGTATACTGCACTACTTGTCTGTCTTTTTTTTTTTTTTTTTCCCCCTTTCATGGAGTGAATCTCCTTCCTATACCCTAGATAATTTTGGGTTTTGGAAAGTTGTCATAATAGGAACAGACCTCCTTTTCACTATCATCCATTGTATTAGGTTGTTAACAACTGTTTTGTAAGTATGTTTTTCTGCTTTTGGAAATGTTTTGATTCTTGGATAATTTCCACTCCTCCCTCTATTTTTCTCTGTTCTTTTTTTCTGGGGCATATTTATTTGTATGTTGAAACTCTTGTAATGACTGTACTCTCCCCTCCTTGTACCTCCCTATCTTTGCTCCTACCCCTTTGTCTTTTTTTCTTTTTTTTTTTTTTTTTGGTGTTATTCTTACAGCCTTTCTTTGGGTTTTTATTTTGGTGAGCATATCTTTTTTTTTCTTTTTAACATTTATCTTTAAGAGAGAGACAGAGTGCAAGTGGGGGAAGGGCAGAGAAAGAGAGAGACACAGAATCTGAAGCAGGCTCCAGGGTCTGAGCTGTCAGCACAGAGCCCGACGCGGGGCTCGAACCCACAAACCGTGAGATCATGACCTGAACTGAAGTCGGACACCTAACCGACTGAGCCAGCCAGGCGACCCTGGTGAGCATATCTTTAATTTGTAAGAATTCCTTCTGGTGTTCTTCCCTTCATCATCTTCTGTGATTGTTTTATATTCCTAAAATTTTTAAGGTACTGTAAAATTTTTAAAGACATTATGAAAATGAATATGATGTAGAATGAGAAAAGAATCACAGCTTAAAAGAACTAATACCAAAAATATCATAAAATCCAGAAAAACATTTTTATTAACTGACTTAGCTCTGAATCCTTTTTTCCACTGCATTTTTTGGCTTCATTCTCTATTTTATAGAGAGAGAATAAGATCATTCAGATTATCCTCTAGCATTCAAGTTTCTTACTACATAGTTGTCAAAATGTTTTTTTCCATTTCAGTCACTTGCAGTAATATTTTTTGAGTTAAAAATATAACACAAAATTTACCATTTTGATAATTTTTCTGTGTATAATTCAGAGATAATAAGTATATTCACAATATTTTGTAACTACCATTACCTATCTCCAGAACTTCTCATCATCCCAAACAGAAACTCTGTTTTCTGTTTGGTTTACTCTAATTCCTGAATTTTTTCTTTTTTTCCTGAGGTAATATTCCCTTCACTCCTCCTTTTTATGGCAGGGTGAGGAATTTTATCTTTTTTTTTTTTTTTAATGTTTGTTTATTTTTGAGAGACCATGAGGAGGGGAGAGGCAGAGAGAGAGGGAGACACAGAATCCAAAGCAGCTCCAAGCTCTGAGCTGTTAGCACAGAGCTTGACACGGGGCTCGAACCCATGAACCATGAGATCATGACCTGAGTCGGAGTCAGACGTTTAACCAACTGAGCCACCCAGGCGCCCTGGGAATTTTATTTTTACAGATTCTCCTCAAGTCTGATGATTGTCTACTGATATTTAAGAAAAAGGCTTACTGTGAGCTCTGAATGTGGGTGGACTTGTGAACTGTCAAACTTCACTTTCCCATGAACAGTCAGGGAAATGACTGATTCATTTTAGAATTCATTTGTTCATTTTAGAGACAAAATGACAGAACTACTGTTAAGGGGTTTGTTTAGGGGTACACTAACTTCTGCTTTAATTGCCCCACTAGTGGCTTTGATTTCTTTAGAGTAAACCATAGTTTTTTCTCTCCCTCCCAAGGGTAAAGTCTTGGCTGAGCATTTTGCTGTGTATAAGAAACTGAAGGGGCATTGATTAGTCTGCCCTACAGACATTTTTCTCTTTTTCATCTGATCTCATTTCTGCTTTCCTGAGCCTTTTCTTTTAAGAAAAGGATTGGCTACTGGGGCGCCTGGGTGGCGCAGTCGGTAAAGCGTCCGACTTCAGCCAGGTCACGATCTCGCGGTCCGTGAGTTCGAGCCCCGCGTCAGGCTCTGGGCTGATGGCTCGGAGCCTGGAGCCTGTTTCCAATTCTGTGTCTCCCTCTCTCTCTGCCCCTCCCCCGTTCATGCTCTGTCTCTCTCTGTCCCAAAAATAAATAAAAAACGTTGAAAAAAAAATTTTTAAAAAAAAGAAAAGGATTGGCTACCTTTTTTAGGTACCGTCTGTATTCTAGGCTGTTACTTTTTGGGCCAAAAATGTCAACTTTTGCCAGACATCTGTCATCTGCTGAAGACTCTTCTGCATCCTCTTATATAGTTTTGCATTTCGTATTTATTTCTCTGATTTTCTTGGGTTACTATATTAATGGGGTCTGGAGGGAAAATAAGTTAACAGTAAGGTAAGGTGTTTATACTGCCATCTTGACACTCCTGCAGACTTCTCAAATGATGTTAATGATGTTGAATTTCCTTTCTGTATGGAGTGACAATCTTGTTCCTTGGTTTCGGTTGTTTGCTAAGCAGAGCTAAAAATTGGTGTATGGAGGCAGGGAGGTTTTAAGATGGTGGCTGACAACTGCAGATACAACTTTCTTATTTTTTCACTAAAATAATCATGAAATCAGGAATGAAAGGAAACTAATAATACTATAAATGAAAATTGATTGACATAAAGACAGAAGTAGGAATAAGTGTTACTAATGATGAGGCACATTGAGCCAGATAGAGGAATACTATGTGGATTTCAGTACATGGAGTATATTCTGACCTTGCTTTTTGAAATAAGGATTTTTTTTTTTCCCTGCTGATCTTTATCCTGGTGATCTTTATCCCCGTCATTTGTTCGAAAGTCAGACCTGGGGCCTGAGCTAACCAGAAAGTTGAGCAGCCATCAACTTCACCCACTCTTTTATGAGGTAAACTGAGTGTCCCTTTTCCATGCCTCAAGTGTGTGCCCCTCACAGATTTTCTGTATGTAAGCATGTCAGTAAATGAGGTGGTGGGGAGAAAAAAAGGACTGTGTAGGTGGTAACTCTATTGTGCATGTAGTATACTTGGGATTGTTCTCCAAAATATGGTACATATACTTCTAGAGATAACAGATTTTTTTTTTAGGTGATATATGAAAGAGCATTTTAATACTTTTATATTTGTTTTAGTTACCAGCAATACTAATTGGTTAAGAGGATGCCAAATTAGGTATTAAGTAAAGTTCTGTGTTATAAATAACAATATCAAGTAAATGTTATTATAGCTGGTATTGGTTTTGGACAAAAGCTGTGAAAATGATAGGCAAGTGGCAGAAGTTTGAGATCTCCACTAGATAAAAGCTTATTAGGAACTTGCAGTAGTATTGCTATTTATGTATGTCACAATTATAAATGTGACTTCCACATGTGTAACAGAGCATAAATAGAGGAAGATCTGTCCTTGTTCAAGAAAGAGCCAAAAAACAAAACAAAACAACAAAAAAAATATATAGATCTAAGAAGAGAATCCAGAAGAATCCAAAAGTATTCCAGGAGTATCCAAAAGTATAAATCAAAATGCCACCATATTCAGTAAGATTCACAAAGACTTGGCTCATGGCATGTGAGAAAGAAAACAAGAATATTTTAACGAGGTATAAAGATAACAGTAGAGTTTAGATTCACATTGAACTTAGTAAAACAACAACAAAAAAAGAGCTACAGAACGCAGAAAAAAGAAAAATTATAATGATGACATAAAAAAATAATGATAAGTGAGTTCAGAGAAGAGAGAAACAATATATGGATACTTGATATTTCTAAAAGACCAATAATTTGGGGATGGATCCTCAGTAATTAAAAACTTTGGGGGGGTATGGTTGGCACACATTGTTACATTAATTTCACGTGTGCAACATAGTGATTCAACTTCTCTGTACATTATGCTGTGCTTACCACAAGTGTAGCTACCATCTGTCACCACACAATGCTATTACAGTATCATTGACTAATTCCTTGTGCTGTGCCTTTCATTCCTGTACCATATTCATTCCTAAAGGACCAATAATTGATAGACTAGAAGAAAGCTTTTCTGAGTTTTGAAAAAGAAGTTCTTTGTACATAGACTGAAAGAACTCATTTTATTCTAATCAGAAAACCAAGACAAGGGACTCACATCTTAGACACTCTCTAGCAAAATAATTGAAATTTAGATTGGGAAGGGGTGCCTGGCTGGCTCAGTTGGCACAGCATGCAGTTCTTTATCTCGGGGTGATGAGTTCAAGCCCCTGATTGGGTGTAGAGATTACTTAACATTAAAATCTAAGAAAAAAAAAAAAAAAGAAAAGGGAAAAAAGTTTGGGGAAAGGTCAACTTATAAATATCCATGTAGAGAAGTACTTTTATTTACTAAAGATCTAAAATCATATTCTTCACTCCAATATTAGATGCTAGAAGACCATGGCATCTACTGTGCTTAAAGGGAGTATTGAAACAAGAATTAAGGCATCAAGGGTTGAAGTCATCTTATAATGACTAACAATGTGTAGGAAAATGGTTAAAATTGTAAACATGGCAGTAAAGGGAATATAAATGCCATGTGAGGAACAGTCTGTGGCATCAAAAAGGAAACAATAGTCAATCTACAGATTACTTTAACAACTAAAGTAGGTAAGTGGTAAACATGTTTTGAATTCAAAATAAGGCACTCCAAAGATCCTGCTACTAGATATAAGTTAAAGAATGTTGTTGGACAACTTAGAAGTACTAGTAGAATTAAATAAGGTATCTTCCAAATCACTGAGGGAAAAAAATGAAAAGGAAAATAATTCCATCGTATACCTATATTCAGCCATTATGACTAACAAAATTGTATTCAGCCATTATGGCTAACAAAATTACAGTTTTATTTGGTTCAACTTTATAATATGGTTAATTGTATTTCTGCATTTTTTAAAAATCCTGAAATCTCCACTCCTTTTTGAGTTTCTTAAGTGCAGACACCACACCCTTCTTATACTTCGAATTGTTTTTGTTTTAGCATTGTACTGAATAATCCTGTATATTATTTCAATAAGAATTTGGTTTGGCAGAGCTGATCTTAGGATAATAACGTACTGTTGATAGAGTTCCATTATGACTGACTGTGAGATACCTTTCACTTGTTGCTGAAGCCATGATACTAAACAAATCTTATTTCTTTTTTTTTAATTAAAAAAAATTTTATTTTTGAGAGAGAAAAAGAGCATGAGTGGGGGAGGGGCAGAGAGAGGGAGATGCAGAATCCAAAGCAGGCTTCAGGCTCTGAGCTTTCAGCACAGAGCCTGACATGGGGCTGGAACTCCCAGACTGTGAGATCATGACCTGAACCAAAGTTGGACGCTTAACTGACTGAGCCACCCAGGCACCCCTATTTCTTTTTTTTAAAAAAAGGTAATGAAAAAAAAAACACCTTTATTTTACTTAATTTTGAATTACTCTTTGAACAGAAGTATGGAGGTATAGGGGATTGGAATTGATTTCTATGGCAGAGTTTAAAGGTTGAGACTGGGGAATTGTTTATTTCTAAATGAAACTATTATATACTTCTACATAAACTGAACCTTCATTATTGAGATGGGTAGTAAACAAGATACTTCTGAACCTGCAATTGATTTCCTTGTTGTCATTAAAACTTTCCAGCCAACCCAAGGTCATATATAAAATACAGTTAGATCTAATTTTGTAAAATTATGTGGATGTGTTCAATAAATAAGACCTTTCTTCCACAGTATCCATATCTTGAAAATGATGAACAAATTTAGCTAAAAGAAAATGTGCATGTTCTTTTTCTTCTAATTGACAAGCAGTTTCTAAAAGTATTCCAGGGGTGCCTGGGTAGCTCAGTCAGTTGAGCGTCTGACTTCAGCTCAGGTCATGATCTCACAGCTCGTGAGTTCGAGCCCTGCATCAGGCTCTGTGCTGACAGCTCGGAGCCTGGAGCCTGCTTTGGATTCTGCATCTCCCTCTGTCTCTGCCCCAACCCACTTGCATTCTGTCTCTGTCTCTCTCAAAAATAAATCAACATTAAAAACAAAATTTAAAAGTATTCCAACTCGGGTGCCTTGGTGGCTTGGTTAAGTGTCCACTTTTGGCTCAGGTGATGATCTCAGGGTTCGTGGGTTCAAGCCCCGCCTTAGGCTCTGTTCTGACAGCACGGAGCCTACTTCAGATTCTGTGTCTCCCTCTCTCTCTGCCTCGCCGCCCCCCCCCCCCCGCACTCTGTCTCTCTCGTTCTTTCTCTTATAAATAAATATTTAAAAAATTTTTTTTAAATAAAAGTATTCCAATTCAGAGATCAGTGTTATGGATTGCAAATTATAGTTAGGTAAATAATATTTACTTTGAAGGTCCATAATTATTGCCACTAATTTGACCAGGGTATTGCTGCTGATTTGACAAGGATAGCCAGGTATATTCTGAGGATGGCTTTCTCTGTTGGAATAGGAAATTAGTTCATTAAAAAAGATCATAAGCAAGGGACAGCTGGGTGGCTCAGTTAAGTGTCTGACTTCAGAAGTTCAGTTCTCACAGATCGTGAGCCCTGCATCGGGCTCTGTGCTCACAGCTCAGAGCCCAAAGCCTGCTTCGGGTTCTGTGTCACCCTCCCTCTCTGACCTTCTCCCACTCAACACGCTCTCGCTCTCGCTCTCTCTCTCTCTCTCTCTCAAAAATGAATACACATTAAAAAAATTTTTTTAAAGATTATAAGCAAAAAAAACAGATTTAGAAAAAGTTCAGAGATACCATTTATATAAAAATCAAAATATATAAAGCAATATTATTCATGAATGTATACATAGGTTGTAAAACTAAAAAAATACACATAGGGGTGATGACTGCCATATTCTAGATAGTGGCTAGATATGGGGAAGGAAAGAAAGGAATGGTATTTTTATTTCATATAAAATAATCTAAAGCAGATATGGCAAACCATTGTGACAAATGCAGAGAAGCTGGATATATAGATACGTATAACATTTCTCTCTGCTTGGAAAAGTTCATGTAAAGTTTCAAAGTATTTAAATTCCCTATATATCCACTGATCATATCATAACTGATTTTTTTTAATGTTTTTATTTATTTTTGAAGGAGAGAGAGACAGAGCATGAGCCCGGGAGGAGCAGAGAGAGAGGGAGACATAGAATTTGAAGCAGGCTCCAGGCTCTGAGCTGCCAGCACAGAGCCCGACGCGGGGCTCCAACTCACGAGCCGTGAGATCATGACCTGAGCTGAAGTCAGACGCTCAACTGACTGAGCCACCCAGGCGTCCCTGATTTTTTAAAAAGATACATTAGGGGCGCCTGGGTGGCTCAGTTGGTTGAGTGTCCGACTTCGGCTCAGGTCATGATCTCACGATTTGTGAGTTCAAGACCCCATCAGGCTCTGTGCTGACAGTCCAGAGCCTGGAGCCTGTTTCAGATTCTGTGATTCCCTCTCTCTCTGACCCTCCCCTGCTCATGCTCTGTCTCTTTCTCTGTCAAAAATAAATAAACATTAAAAAAAAAAATTAAAAAAAAAAGATACATTAAAACCAATTCATTGGGTGAAATGACACTTGGATTAAGTTTTAATAATCATTAATGGGAACTAGTCTACTTCCAAATTAAACTTATTGAGAGGTCAGTATTGAGGTAGAATTATTTATTTGCCTTGGAAATAAGAAAATGTGAGATTTGTAGCTTACTTTTTCTCTTATTTAGGGAGTTGATATGATTAGTAGACATTTTTTTTTATTTTCTTTTTTAATTAATTTTTAATTTACAACCAAGATAGTTAGCATATAGTGCAACAGTGATTTCAGGAGTAGATTCCAGTAATTCATCTCCTATGTATAACACCCAGTGCTCATTCCAACCAGTGTCTTCCTTAATGCCCCTTATCCATTTAGCCCATCCCGCCTCCTATAACCCCTTTAGCAACCCTCTGTTTGTTCTCTATATTTAAGAGTCTCTTATGTTTTGTCCCCCTCATTTTTATATTATTTTTGCTTTCCTTCAAGTTCATCTGTTTTGTATCTTAAATTCTACATATGAGTGAAGTCATATGATATTTGTCTTTTTCTGACTAATTTCACTTAGCATAATACCCTCTAGTTCCATTCACATAGTTGCAAATGGCAAGATTTCATTCTTTTTGATTGCCGAGTAACACTCTATCTACACACACACACACATCCGTATTTATATACATACATACACATACACACCACATCTTCTTTATCCATTCATCTGTTGATGGATTTGGAGCTCTTTCCATACTTTGGCTGTGGTTGATAGCACTGCTGTAAACATTGGGGTGCATGTGCCCCTTCGAAACAGCACACCTGTATCCCTTGGATAAATACCTAGTAGTGCAATTGCTGAGTTGTAGGGTAGTTCTATTTTTAATTTTTTGAGGAAACTTCACACTGTTTTCCAGAGAGGCTGCACCAGTTTGCGTTCCCACCAGTAGTGCAAAAGAGATCCTCTTTCTCCGCATCCTCACCAACATCTGTTGTTGCCTGAGTTGTTAATGTTAGCCATTCTGACAGGTGTGAGGTGGTATCTCATTGTGGTTTTGATTTGTATTTCCCTGATGATGAGTGATGTTGAGTGTCTTTTCATGTGTCCCCCATCTGGATGTCTTCTTTGGAGAAGTGTCTATCTTGTTTTTTGCCCATTTCTTCACTGGATTGGTTTTTGGGTGTTGAGTTTGATAAGTTCTTTATAGATTTTGGACACTAACCCTTTATCTGATATGTCATTTGCAAATATCTTCTCCCATTCTGTCGGTTTCCTTTTAGTTTTGCTGTTTCCTTCACTGTGAAGAAACTTTTAATTTTGATGAGGTCCCAATAGTTGATTTTTGTTTTTGTTTTCCTTGCCTCCGGAGACGTGTTGAGTAAGAAGTTGCTGAGACTGAGGTCAAAGAGGTTTTTGCCTGCTTTCTTCTCTAAGATTTTGATGGCTTCTTGTTTTACGTTTAGGTCTTTTATCCATTTTGAGTTTATTTTTGTCTATGTTGTAAGGAAGTGGTCCAGGTTCATTTTTCTGCATGTCACTGTCCAATTTTCCCAGCACCATTTGCTGAAGAGACTGTCTTTATTCCATTGAATATTCTTTCATGCTTTGTCAAAGATTAGTTGGCCAGGGGCGCCTGGGTGGCGCAGTCGGTTAAGCGTCCGACTTCAGCCAGGTCACGATCTCGCGGTCCGTGAGTTCGAGCCCCGCGTCAGGCTCTGGGCTGATGGCTCAGAGCCTGGAGCCTGTTTCCGATTCTGTGTCTCCCTCTCTCTCTGCCCCTCCCCCGTTCATGCTCTGTCTCTCTCTGTCCCAAAAATAAATAAACGTTGAAAAAAAAAAATTTAATAAAAAAAAAAAAGATTAGTTGGCCATATGTTTGTGGGTCCATTTTTGGGTTCTCTATTCTGTTCCATTGATCTGAGTATCTGTTTTTGTACCAGTACCATACTGTCTTGATGATTATAGCTTTAATACATCTTGAAGCTTTTAATACATCTTTTAATACATCTTGTGATGCCTCCAGCTTTGGTTTTCTTTTTCAGGATTGCTTTGGCTATTCGGGGTCTTTTCTGGTTCCATACAAATTTTAGAATTGTTTGTTCTAGCTCTGTGAAGAATGCTGGTGTTATTTTGATAGGGATTGCATTGAATATGTAGGTGGTTTTGGGTAGTAGCAACACTTTAATAATATTTGTCCTTCCAATCCAGGAGCATGAAATATTTTTCCATTTCTTTGTGTCTTCTAAAGTTTCTTTCATAAGCTTTCTGTAGTTTCCAGACATTATTTTTCTCTTAAGTATAAAAGGATTATATATAATATCTCATACGTATTTCAAGATATACATCAAGTACCTACCTAATGTAGGAAGTAGAACATTATCTACAACTTTGAAGTTGTCAATGTGCTTCTCCCCAGTAGCATCCCCTTGCCTCCCTTATCCTGAATTTTGCATTTCATTTTCTTAAGTGTCAAGAACAGGGTCCCTCAAAATTAAGTAATTTTAGAGTTTTGTGTGTGTGTGGTAAAATATACATAACATTAATTTATAAAAATGTACCACTTTGTAAGTGTATAATTTCAGTGGCATTAAGTATATTCACAGTGATGTGTAATCATCACCACCATCCATATCCAGAAATTTTTTTTTATCATCCCAAACTGAAAATCTGAACTCATTAAACACTTACTTTCCATTCTGCTCGTCCCTCAACCTCTGGTGGTAACCTCTTTTTTATTTTTTGTATCTGTGAGCTTGCCTATTCTAGGTACTTCATAGAAATGGAATCATGTAGTATTTGTTTTTTTGCATCTGGATTATTTCACTTAATATAATGTCCTCATGTTTCACTCATGTCATGGCATGTGTCAGAATTTCCTTTTTAAGGCTGAATAATATTTTGTTGTACATATTTATCACATTTGTTTTTACCCATTGGCTATTGTGAATAATGCTTATAGGAACACCAGTGTACAAGTACTGGCACCCAGCTTTTAATGCTTTAATGCACATTTTCTTTTAGCTAATATACCAAGGAGTGAACTTAACTGGATCATATGAAATTCTATGTTTAGCTTTTTGAGAATGTGCCATATTGTTTTTCACAGTGGCTATATCATTTTACATTCCTACCAGTAATGCACAAGGGTTCCAGTTACTCTGCATCCTTGGTAACACTAGTTTGTAGGTTGTTTTGTTTTTTTAAATAATAGTCATCCTAATGGGTTTGAAGTGGTATCTCATTTTAGATGTGTTTTAAAGGAAAAAGCTTAGGGGACCTTAATGTGACTTAAATTACTACAATGTTACATGTGTAAATATACAACAGAATACACAGTCATACACAACTGTAAAATCAAAGCAGACTTGATTTAAATGCAAATTAAAACCAACTAAAATTAAATTAGTGTTTATCTAGTAGTCTGAATCAAATTGTTGCAGCAAGCCTTCCCTTGTAAATAACTTAGTCTGGGAGTACCTAGGTGGCTTAGTTGGTTGAGCATCTGACTTTGGCTCAGGTTATGATTTCATAGTTTGTGGGTTCGAGCCCCATGTCAGGCTTTGCACTGGCAGAGGTGGAGCCTGCTCAGATTGTCTCCCTCTCTACCCTTCCCCCCATTCGGTCAGTCTCTCTCTCTCTCTCTCAAAAATAAACATAAAAAAATTTATATGTAACTCAGTCTTACGAGAATGTCTTTTTCAGTTGCAAATTATAACTTTAACAATTTTATCTTTAAATAGTAAAGAAATTCAGAGTAAATAGTTGACTGGGGAAATATGCTGACATTAGGATATGCCAGTCTATCTGCAGCCAAAATTAATTTATTTACAGAATTAACAATACATGGAATTTCTAAATTGCCACTTAGGTTATTTGATTGCTAATGTAATTTAAAAAATAAACTGTCTCTGGGGCGCCTGGTGGCTCAGTCGGTTAAGCGTCTGACTTCGGCTCAGGTCATGATCTTAAGGTTTGTTAGTTTGAGCCCGGAGTCATTTGAGCCCCATGTCGGGTTCTGTGCTGACAGCTCTGAGCCTGGAACCTGCTTCGGCTTCTGTGTTTCCCTCTCTTTCTGCCCCTCCACCACTCACACTCTGTCTCTGTCTCTGTCTCTGTCTCTGTCTCTGTCTCTCTCTCAAAAATAAACTTTTAAAAACATAAAAAAAAAAAGTTACAGAGAGGGAGGGAGGCAAACCATAAGAGATTCTTAAATACTGAGAACAAACTGAGGGTTGATCGGGGGTGGGAGAGGGGAAAGTGGGTGATGGGCATTGAGGAAGGCCTGTTGGGATGAGCACTGGGTGTTGTATGCAAACCAATTTAACAATAAGTTATATTTTTTAAAAAAGAGAATAAAAAAGATACAGTGTCTGAAAAATGAAACTGTTGCATTCAACATACTTGTTAAGTTTTTAAATAAACTTACGGGATGAAAAAAATAAAATAAAAACATAATAAAAATAAACTGCTTTTTGGTCAACTAGTTGAGTCAGAATATGCATATATAAATTTGTAATTGTCTAAGTACAGAAGTCTTTTACCTATTCCTAATATGTCTGTAGTCCCAAATTAAGGAAATGCTAACTTGATGACTTTTTTCAGCAGTCTTTTTCACTACAGTGTAAAAATGGCCAAATGTGAATTAAATTCAGGAATACGTATGGGATAATAAATCCCTATGAGTGGAGTAGCTGCCACAAAAACAATGCTCTTTATGTAATTATTTTCACAGTCTTGAAAGCTTACATGCAGTATGTTGAATTGTCGAAATAATTCTTAGTCAAAAAAGATGATGTTTCCATTTTATAGACATGGAAACTAAGACTCATGTCGATTACTTTAGCTATAGGAGTGCACAAGAAGAGATAAACATGGCATGTGAGAATATAGGAAATCTACTCTCTGTGGTTTGTTATTTGGAAGTGTTGGGGAAACAAGGTGGATGAGAGTGGCTTTTGAATTTGGATTTAATGTAATATTTTTCAGATATATTGGTCATAAATCCTCCCTCTGGTAATTGATTCATTGGGGTTAGGGTAATGCCCCTAGAACCTTCTTGAATTAGTTGACAAGTGCCCCAGAAAATTCTTATAATTAGGCAAAGTTGGCTGATTTTACACAATTTCGAGCAAGGAAGGGACTTGGCATGATAAAAATAGTGTTCGGGGGAACATCTATGTCTAAAGGATAGTTGAAGTAGGAAAAGTTAATAGTTATTTTGACATGAGATAGTTGTATGTTTTACTAGTTTGCAGCAGTGGAATGAGAAGTGGAGAATGATGGAATTACATCATGGGATTGAAAAGTTCACATTCGTATTGCCTGGGAAGACAAAAAAAGAGAAATTGGGCCATTTAAATGGATAAGCTAATTTGTGGAAGAAACTTTGTAGGGTTGGAGATATATTGAGTCTTGGGTCATAAATTGTGCAGTAGATATTTGTAAATATTAATTTGAATTCCAGAATTAGTAAAGCATTACATTAAAATAGATCCTTTCAAACATGAACATAAAACTTCATTAAGGCAGGTGCACTTGTGCAAATTGGGCTTTCTGTTTTTGTTTTTACTTAGAAAATAAGCTTTCTGCATTTCTGGGTCTCCCTGTAAAGTGGTAATATTTATTCCCTGCCCCCAAGTAGATATGAGAAGAAGGGAGAGGTTAAGACTGAGCTGATAAGGAGAGGATTCTAGAAGAAAAGTGATACACAAGTATTTAAATTTAATATGAATGTGTATGTTAGAGTCTTCTCCCATGTTCATTAGTTCAATATCCCCCAACCCCCCCCCCAAAGATTTAAAAAAAAATTTTGCCTTGGTCTTGTTTCCTTAGGTGAATACCTTGTCATGCACATTAAAAAGAAAATGAATTGTATTCTTATATACTGGACTTAATTTTATTGATTTCTGGATGAAATGAGACAAGTTTTGGGTATCAAGCTCAGTGAATTCCCTGATGAGATTCTTGCTTTACAGTGTGTGCCTACAGCATTTGCTTTCTGTGGGGGCAGATTCTTACCTGGATGACCCACTAAGTTTCAGTGCTAATAACTCTGAGTTTTCAGTTCTGTTTTGTTGGTTTCCCCTTTGGCAACCTTTCATTGCCCCCATTTTAAAAACTTTGCAAACTTTCTTGTATCCACTACAGGGTATCATTTGTCTCTGACGTATAAAATTTCCTTCCTATAATGAGCAAGAATTTTTTAATCTTTATCCCTGTCCACATTCAACTTCCCTTCTTGTCCCTTTCTCAGCCCTTTTGCTTTCTTTGCAAAGTTTTATTCTAAGGCCCTACCTATAACAATTGGACTTTAGCCCTCTCAGTTAATTGCCTTCACATTCAAATAAACTTTTGAATTTCAATAAAAACTTTTGAATTTATGTGAATGGTTAAACGTGTTCTGAGTTTTGTTATTTACAATGGATACTGTAAGTGAATATTTAGTGAAAATAGTTTTTTTTTTAATAGGACTAATAAATGTGTTTACTTTCTTTTTTGTGGTTCAGCTGTTCTAAGCTGTTTTGTAGCGTTAACATAAAGCTTTCTATATTTGCCAGGTTCTAGGTATGTTTGAATAGTTTGGTTTTTGTGGCCCCCTCACCCCACAAAGAGATGAGTGGAGAGAATCTCTTAAGCTCCAAATTTATATACTTGTGGCCCAGATTTGGGGATGAATTGGAGGATGCTTAATGATAGAACTATATAAAGTAGTCTAGTTTGAGAAAGCACTCTTAACTTTTTTGTGTAAGTAGATCTTTTTTTTTTTTTTTTTCTGCTTTGGAACAGATAACCTTTTTGTAAATAAATGAAATGCAAATAAAGATGAGCCAGATTGGGGAAAAGGGACTGATTGGGAGGAGTTATAACACCAGGGTTTGTTTTGTTTTTTACTATTCTTTTGATGACCTTTTTTGTCTCTGAAACTGGTACTTACTATTTCAGAATAGTTCTTAGAAGACTCCCTGGAGAAGCAAGTAACACAATGTCATTTTTAAATATCCCTCTACCCTCCCTCACCCCCATAATTATCATTATCTATTGACCTGTTTAGGAAAATTCAGCTAACTGGACTCTTCTCTGTAGGACAGACCCAATTCCTCTCTCAAGGGTACCCAGACAGGAAGGCTATAAAGAAATTTGTAGGGAGTTTACTCTGTAGATTTGACCACTTAAAATCCAGATTTAATTTTCATATTATATTTCAAAACACCTTAAAAATCCTGTTAATCGTTTTTGTTGTTAATATTTAAGAGTTTTTGCATGAAAATCATTATTTTGCTTCTATTATTTATTTTCCCACCTTTCCCCAGGCCTTCAAACTCTATTCTGGAATTTTCAAGAAAAAGAATACAAGTTACCTACATAGTTTAAAAAACAAAGTATTTCATAGATAGAAGTATAAAATACTTCTGTCATCCTAGAATTGTTATTA
This sequence comes from Lynx rufus, assembly GCF_022079265.1. Classification (NCBI taxonomy): domain Eukaryota; kingdom Metazoa; phylum Chordata; class Mammalia; order Carnivora; family Felidae; genus Lynx; species Lynx rufus. The sequence goes on along the minus strand of NW_025814889.1, from coordinate 36,913,404 downwards.
GACCATGTAGGCCTATAAGAGATAGATATGCCAGACTTAAATAATTATTTATATGATGCCTATCTTTCAAAATACAGAATATTTCTTTAAAAAAATTCTTTATCAGGCGATAACTGAAACTCATGCTGCATTCAAAAGCAATGTTTCAAACGCTTTCACCTTGAAGACAAGTTTTTATTTCTATATCCCAACACCCACAAATAGTATCACTTTAAAAGATGGAAGAGATGCCCAGATCTTTGCTGAGTCAGTGTGGTGCAAAAAATGATAAGAAGGGAGGACTCCAATATTGACCTAAAATATTTTAATCAAGGAATTCCAGGCACTTCTCCCCACCCATATTTTGATGTATAAACTTGTCATCTGTGGTCTTAATTTAGCGGTAAAACTTTGAATATTGCTAAAAATAAAATGCTACAGAAGCTTAAATGCTAATAAAACTTGAGGGCCAGGTATTTTGGGGGGGTGGATTTTAGCCCATAAAATTAATTAATGACAACCAATCTCACTGTTTCGGGTGCACAATTTGTTTGGAAGGTTTGCTTCTGGGGCTAATTAAGCAATAGGGATAGAATTGCTACTTTAGAAAATACTTAAATTTGAGAATAAAGGGAAAATGCCTCTAGAGGATGTTTAAAATAACTTCTTAAAAGCAAGCAAATGAAGATGTACAAATTGCTCTAAGGCCATTGTACTAAATACTAACATTGTGTTTCTCACCCAAGAAGAAATTGCATCAGCACATAATCCACGGAGCACTGTTATTTGGATGGTACTGAGATGAACAATTGTTTTAGTTGTGGCCCAGCTCCCCACTTCCACCCCTCAGCAGCCTGGAACTGTGTGTGTTATAGGAGGTCATGTGACAGTGATCCTTGGTTTTGTTCATTTAGCCTGTCAGAGCAATTTTATGTAGGTGGAAAGAAATGAATGAAATGAATAGAGTGGGTTAGCTGCATCAGCTCTAGTTTATACTGAAGATAATGAATGATAATGTTTCAAGCCCCCAGGAATATCCAGCTTGATAATGCTGGAGAGAAGGTGCTAAAAAGCAACAGTGGCTAATCTGTTCTAAATCTCATTTGGTTATTTAAAAATTTTATCATTGTCTTCATGATAACTTCATTGGCATGGTAATATTTAAATAATATATATTCCTCTTACTGTACCTGCAGTTATAACTTAGTAAAGAGACTAGTCCTTTTCAGTGAACCCTAGTTAATAACAGAAATCTCAATATGACTTTTCTGAGAAGAAAATAGTTAGAAACTTTACAAAATGTTTAAGATGTTTGTTTCTAGTATAGTAAATGGAACATGAGCTTTGAATTAAATCTTCATTTAATTCTTGGTTCTGCTTTTCATGTGAACTTAAGGGATATATTAATTTTTTTTTTCTGAGTCTGTTTCTTGTGTAAAAGTCATACTACCTAGTATTTCACAGCGTTTTTCTGAGAATTAATGAGAACAGAATTAAACAACCAGCTAATAGGTAGGAAACACTTGGCAAGTATTTTTAAAACCCCAACTGTCCTTACTGGTCTGTGAGCTTGTTGGTTTTGATCTGTTTTATTATTGTCTTAAAATGTTGGGGTCTGTTGGGGTACCTGGGTGGCTCATTTGGTTAAGTGTACGACTCTTGATTTTGGCTCAGGTCATGATCGTGAGTTTGAGCATCTGGCTCTGCCCAGTCAGCGCAGAGCCTGCTTGGCATTTTCTCTCCCTCTCTCTCTGCCCCTCCCCTGCTCTCTCTCAAAAATAAATAAACATTTAAACAAATTTAGGGGTGCTAAAATAATTTACTTCTGAGATATTTTATGAAATGCTCCTAGATTAAAAAATAGATTTAGTCATAGGTACAAGTTGACAGATTATTGAAAGAAGCACCAAATTACTTGTTTTGAGTTTTTTCCTCACTTAGTTGATAGTCTGTACTCATGCAATTACATATTTCTAATTTTAAGTAAGGTTCTCAGACCCCTTAAAATAAATCTTCAATAATTTTCAGGGAGGATAAAAATTACAGGTATTTAAAATAGCCTCTCTTGCAGCAGAGGTGACTTCTAGGCAAAATTAGATAAAAGTTAGTATTTCAGTAGAATTTTAAGACTGTCATTTATTGTGTTCTCAAGGAAAATTGGTTGTAGTTTTTAGGTGAAGAAAAAGTCCCTGAGTTCTTTTTCTCCCCTTCCTTTTTTTGTATTTTGTTATAAATAAGTAGTTGGCAACTGTTTAACAATGGGCTTTTACAAATTATTTTTAAAAATCAAATGGCAGCAGCTGTGGTCTTTTTTAGACTTACTGAAATTCAGAGTCAATTTCAATTCTTATCTTTCTTTTAAGTCCTAGAAATTTCTTTTATTCCTGGGAAATGCTAACTGCTTGTTAAGGATATACACACACTTCTTTCTTTTCTTGGAAAGCACTTTCATGGATTCATTCAACATATGGCTATTTAGCAAGTTATGCTAGGTTGTCAGATACCAAAGATAGAACACTGAAAAAGCATTTTGTCACTGCTTTTAGAATAAGTCTCAATGCAATATGACTTGTGATTAAGTGATACAAAAGAGGCATATACATAGTTTGTAAAAACATATAAATAAGGAAGGAGGATGATAATCTAGAGTAAGAGACAGGGGAGGTGTCCCTGAGGAAATGAATTGAATTGATCTTTGAAGGATGACTGGGCATTAACTAGGCTAAAAAGTTTGATAGAAAGGCATCCTAGATAGAGGACATGGCACGTATGAAGGACCTGTATGGGAAGGAGCATAACATGTTTGAGAATGCAAAAGGTTAGAGTGATAAGAAATGAGGCTTGAAGAAAGGGCAAGGACCATATTATGTGGGACTTCGTAGGTCACAGTGGTTTTTCACCTTTGTCCTAAAGGCTGTAGAAAGTTATTAAACAGTTTAAACAGGATTATGACAGTATTTCATTGAATCTAAAACTGCAGTTGTGTGATGCATTCTAATTTCAGATATGTGAAAAATGGTATTTCTAAAGATTATGTAGGCATACCTTAGAATTGATTTAATTGGCACTAAAAAATTCTGGCTGTATATGGCAAAAATGGAATAACAGATTGTATAAGGGTAAGATTAGGTTTGGGAAACAACTTAGTAGGTTATTGCAGGAATTCGGAAGAGATCATGATGGCTTGAAATAGGATAGTGGTGGTAGAGAAGACCTAAGTAAATTACTTTGAGTAAGTTTCAGCAGAAAATTTACCCAAGCCTGTGTACTTTAAAACATTATTGAAAACTTGGAAATACAGATGTGATAAAGTCTTGAGATTTTAAATATAATTAAAATTTAAGTAAAATAGACTGATTTGTGCTAGTGTCTTTCACATATAGTAACAATTTCTATCCAGAGTTACGTATCAGTTGAGAGAAAACATCTCACAGTTGAAGGTTCAGTATGTCTTTTAAACTATGTAAGAATTTTGTGAAAGCCCTCTACAGAAAATTAGTCAGACTTAAATTTAACTTCCTAATTGTACAACAGTGACTATATTTACATAATTTATATTTAAGCTATTACTTTTTTTTTAATGTTTATTTTTGAGAGAGAGAGAGTGTGAGTGGGGGAGGACCAGAGAGAGAGGGAGACACAGAAGCCAAAGCAGGCTCCAGGCTCTGAGCTGTCAGCACATAGCCAGACGCAGGGCTCAAACTCACGAACTGTGAGATCATGACCTGAGCCGAAGTCAGACGCTTAACCAACTGAGCCACCCAGGTACCCCAAGCTATTACTCTTAAGTAGTACACTCCCTTATCCTGTATAATGTATGTTCCAAATTTCAGCTAAAATGGTCTAGTGTAAGTAGTTTCCAGCAGTTCTAAACTATGGGTGAATAAACAAATTTAAATAAAATATAAGTTTAGATCTCATAGTCCACTGTTATTAAAGTTTGAATCTCCTCACCTCCAATCTATATCCTACGTTTCCAATGTTTACTTTTTATAGATTCTTGTGGTCTTAAGCATTTCAAGTGTTACATGACCAGAACTGTGGGGACTTTCATGCCTGTGATCTCACTTTTAATCCTTAGAGTATCCTGCTGATATGGGTTCTTCTTACATGCCTAACTCTAGCTTGTGCACACTTGTGCACACAGAATTGGGTCTTTTGTGATATGCTCTCAGTATACCCGGTTTTTTCCTCTTTATCATACTGAATAAAAGTAATGCCTGTGCCTCTTACAGTGTAAAGTCTAGAGAGCAGGAACCTTGTCTCTGATGCTCATCATATCCTGTTGTCTGATGACAGGGTACTCAAATATTTATTAAAATCAAGCAAACGTTTATGAAGATACACTAAAATTGCTAAAAACTAAAATGGAGGTTGCATGCTACAGAAGATAAGAATATTTATCAAGACAGTCAAGAAGGTAGACTATATATTGGGGTGTCTAGGAGGCTTAAGCATCCAACTCTTGATTTTGGCTCAGGTCATAATCTCATGGTTTGTAAGTTTGAGCCCTACATCGGATTCTGTGCTGACAGCGTGGAGCCTGCTTGGGATTCTATCTCTTCCTCTCTCTCTCTGCTCCTCTCCCGCTTACGCATGCACTCTCTCTCTTTCACAATAAATAAACATTTAAAAAGAAAGTATACTATATGTTAAAATAAATAATGTCAGTTTTAGGTAGAAATCATAATTCATTTGGCTCATGTGTACTATCTTTTTTTTTTTTTTTTTAATGTTTTATTTTTGAGGGGGGGGGGAGGCACAGAATCCAAAGCAGGCTCCAGGTTCTGAGCTGTCAACACAGAGCCCAACACGGGGCTCGAACCCACAAACTGTGAGAGATCATGACCTGAGCCAAAGTTGGGTGTTTAACTGACTGAGCCACCCAGACACCCTGTCATGTGATTACTGTCTTGTAATTGTATTCAGACTGAATTAACTTCATAGTTTCTTTAAAATAAGTTTTCTACGTGTAAGCAATCAAGGGTTTTTTTTTTCTTTCTGTATAAATTTTCCTTAAATGAGGAATATTTAGGAATGAATGTATGGTAAGGAAGATTTTTAAAAAACATTGGGAAGTTCTGTTATAGATCAATAAATAGAAAATAAAACCAGCTGAAAACTCTTCCCACTGTAAAACACTAGATATTTTGAAAATTTTGATCAAAAGCACAATAAAAACCTGTCCTTTTAAGTGCATAACTAAGCTTGTAGGAATGTAAGGATGATCTCCCAAGATCTAGAAACTAAGAAGAAACAAAAAAGCAGAGTGGGAGAAGTGTGAACTGACACTAGGACTTTTCTGAGACAGTTGCCAGTCTCATTAATAACTAAGGTATGGTTTTACCATCTATCTAATGATAGATGAAGTCTCAAGCCCAAGCAGGTAGTGGAACTGAGATGCAATAAAGTTGTTCCTTGAAGAGCTACACCTTTAATGAAAATATGGACTAGAGAAAAATTAAGTTTCTGAGACATGGAAAACAGAAGGTTCTCCAGGTCAGGTGAAAAAATGTTTACCCTGAAAATTTATAAACAAGGACATGTATTGACACACATAATAAGATTTGAGTTTGAACTGATTGCATGGAGTTAATGGCCAAGACTAGTAATATTCCTAGGACATTAGGCCTAAACAAACTCTGAACTGATCCACCGATTTACCGGGATACATCCACAACTGAGCATATTCCAAAATACAAATCACAGTTTAAAGTAACCATTTTATGGGCGCCTGGGTGGCTCAGTCAGTTAAGCATCTGACTTCGGCTCAGGTCATGATCTCTCAGTTTGTGAGTTTGCACCCCGCGTCGGGCTCTGTGCTGACAACTCAGAGCCTGGAGCCTGCTTCGGATTCTGTGTCTCCTCCTCTCTCTGCCCCTCCCATGCTCATGCTCTGTCTCTCTCTGTCTCTCAATAATAAATAAACGTTTAAAAAAAAAGTTAAAGTAACCATTTTATTCAATATTGTAAGTCACATGAAGAAACAAACCACCACAAGTGAACCAAAAACAATAGGCAAAATCAGAGCCCCAGTAACTCAGATAAAAGTGTAATTGAACTGAGCCTTTAAATTATTTTAAAGAATTAAAGGACTAAAAACGGAAATGACAAAAAAACATCAAGTTAGTGTTGGAGTGGGTAGTGAATGACTGATTTAATAAAGACACAAAAAGAGATTCAATAAATCAAAATGCATTACAGTTAAAAACTAAATGACAAGTGCTACTACTTTCCTCAGTCATCTGGTTTTATATACTTTGACTTTGTCCTTTCACTCACTGTCTGTTCTCTAGAAAAGGAACATTTTAGGAGGATAACCCAGGATCTCTGCTGCCATGGACCTGAGTCTCAGTGGACAGGGTATGACTTGTGGATGATTGCAGCCATTGGTTGAGAGTGGGAATAGAAGTGATTAAGGACTGTGAAAGGGGGATTTTATGGAACTTTGAGAGAGGTCAAGTTTGCAGTGATAATTTAGAGATGGAACAGAAGGAAGGTCTGCAGAAGGTGCTGGGAAAACTTACAGGTTCATGAAGCAGGGAATGAGAATGAAGGTTGTAGAGATTCATTGCAAATTCAGCTGCCAGTTATCATGTCTCATTCAAAACTCCATGTGTTAGGGTTACCACTGAGTGGGAAGGGATAAATCCTACCCCCAGGCATTGGGCCTGGTGAAGTGGCAGCAGAATTCCTTCCCCACTGAAACTATTAGTTAAGTGCCTAGCCTTCTTGTTCTTCTTTTTTCTCTCCTAGCTTTGTTTATGATGCTAATGAGGAGAGTAGGGACTGGAGTGGTGGCTTGAGTACTTCTGGTGACAGATTGACAACTTTGTTTTATTTTCTTTATGGATGTTCAAATATGTGCCTCTCTTACCTATATACCTAGCCCTCTAAGACTTGTATGGTTAGTTGGAAGTGTTCATATTTTTTGTGTTCATTCATCACTTATTTCTGGATCAGGGACTGAGACCTTGCCACATGTCTTTTGTATCCCTTGCTCCTTTGGACTTTAAAGTTTGATTAATCTAAACAAATTTTTAGGAGGTAATAACCAGTTTAGATCTAGTAGTAGCTTGGGAGTGACTTAGTGAGCAAGATCTCAGAACATTGTCCAGAAGATAAAGAAATGGAAAATGAGAGAGAAGTTAAAAGATAGGAAGAATGGAGTAGGTTACACACAAAAACACAGACACACAGCACATACAAACACATACGTAAATCTTAGAAGAGAAAGGAATAGGAGAAGGCAATATTCAAAGAGATAATAGTTGATAATTTTCCTGACTTGAAGACAAATACTTGAAACTTGTGGCTTAAAAGCACACTCAGCGCCATTATATATACATAAAACTAGATGCCTGGTAGTGGAAGTACAGAACACAATTTAAAAAAAAAAAAGTCTTGGGGCACCTGGGTGGCTCAGTTGGTTAAGCATCTGAATTCGGCTCAGGTCATGATCTCACAGTTTGTGGGTTCAAGCCCCACAACAGGTTCTGTGCTGATAGCTCAGAGCCTGGAGCTGCTTCGGATTCTGTGTCTCCCTCTCCCTCTACCCCTCCCTGCTTACACTCTGTCTCTCTCTCTCTCTCAAAAATAAATAAATATTAAAAAAAAATTTTTAAGGCTTTAGAGCAACTAGAGAGAAAATACAGATAAATTTACAAAGGAGGACATTTATACTGACAGCTGTAGTAGACAACAGAACACTGCAAAACAGTATCTTGAAAATGCTGAAAGAAAAATAAGCCAACCTAGAATTCTACACCCATCTAAATTATCATTCAAGAGTCATGATGGAATAAACATTTCAAACAAATTAAGATTACACCACTATTGGAATGTTTACTGAAAGAATTGTGAAAAATGTATTTCCCAAAAGAAGAAAAATAAGCCCAGATAAGGGAATAAGGAGCAAAATGGAAAGGTGAATAAAAAGATATGTGGGTATATATAAGTAAACATATACTGTTTAAATAGTAATTATAATGTTGTCTTAAAGAGTAGTAGGATAGTAGGGAACTAAAGTATTAGGCAAAAATAATATATAAGATAATTGATATCAGAGGAGTGATGAGAATAGTACTTTTTATGGTATATAAATGTACAATAAAAATGTTTTTAATATATACTACTTGGGAAAAAGAATTGTTGGGAGAGCAGATTATCTGTACAATCTCCATGTCGTTACAAGTTCTATGCCTTTAATTAAAATTCTTGATAATATCCTGATATTTTAGGTGGTTTATGCTGTAATTTCTATATTATAAAAATAAAAGTCTTATTGGAAAAAAATAGCTAAGATAATTTAGAAAATAAAATTGAGGAAGGTGTTATAGGAAGTGGTTCTACCAAGAATGAATTATTTTTTATTTTTTATTTATTTTTTTAATTTTTTTTAAAAAATGAATTATTTTAAAACTATAACAAGAAAGCGTGATATTAGTGCAGAATAGACAGACCATTGTAATAGAATATAGAATCCAGAAATAGAATTACACTTATATGGAAAGGATGGATTGTTCATCCAATAGTATTGAGTTATTGGTTAATATAGAAAAAAACAGCCAGTCCTTCTTTTATCCAACCAAATAAATTACTCAACAAATAAATTCCCAAGTGTGGCAAACAAAACAAATTTATATTTTAAAAAGGAAAAACATATAGCCTCAGTGTCTAGAAGAATTACTTGAAGACATAAAGCGCACCTACCACAAAGTAAAAGATAAATTGAACTATAGTCAAATAAAAACATTGAAATCAAAAGACTTCATAAGCAAGGTGGAGATACGAAACACAAATTGAGAAAACATATCTGTAACATAAAATTAATAAAGAATTAGTATCCAAATTTATATTGAGAACTTATACAAAGAAGGAAAGCAACAAATGATATGATTGGACATCTCACAGAAGAAGAATATGAAGTAGCCTGCAAAGAAACAAAAAGTTTTTCTCACTTATTTTTGACTCTCAAAATGTAAACTAAACAATAGGATATGAGTTTATACCCATCAAATTGATTAATGTCTGATAATACCAATTGCTGGTGACCTTGTGCAGCAGAAACCTTCATACAATGCTATTAAGAGAGTATATTTGGTACAGTCCCCTTGAAAAACAATTTGTTGATACCTATGAAAATTGAAGGTGCCTATTTCTTATGATTAATTCTAGACATATATCCTAATAGTATTTTTTTTGTGCCTCAGATCTCTTTTGAAAGCTAGAATAATGTTTTAAGTCTGTATAATAAAATACACAGGATTAAAATGGAAACTGATTATACTGAAATAGTTACAAAAATTTTTAAATATGTGATGTAGTATGCATTATTAGTGCATACTAATAAGAGCAACTGAAAGATCTAGTAGCTGTCAATTTCAAAGTAATTTGATTGATGTAAATGGTATTTTGAGATAATCTATAACCACTGTTACATGATATCAAAATATCTAGGGCTATTGGTGACAAAAATCACAAGGATTGCTGAGTGCTCTCAGGTATATATATTCATAATTGATGTATGGGCTTATTTCTGGACTGTCAACACTATTCCTTTGGTCTATACATCTGTCCTTACGCCAGTACCACACTTTTTTGATTGCTGTAGCTTTGTAATAAGTTAAGAACCTGTGTCCTAGACACACACTTTAATGTATGTCCAGGGAGATTAATACTGTAACACCACTGCAGTATTGAGTAGCAAAAAATGGGGAAGAGTCTAAAGATTAATCAATAGGAGATTATATAAATTGTGATATATTTAGATAGTGAGTAACTGTAACAGTGATAATGAACAAAGCCAAGTTACAATAATATGGTAGATATCTTGTAGTCTCCTTGTGTATCATCACGGGTGATCTCAATACTGAATGAAAACAAGCTTTCAAAGAAAACATACTCTGTAACATCATTTTATGAAATTTTAACATTTTAACACAAAGTGTAAATACCCATTTGGGAATGGTATGTCCAAATTCAGGCTAGTGGTTATTAAAGGGTAAGGAATAGTGACGGGGGAAGGACAATCTAGTTACATAGGAGACTTTAATTATATTTAGAATGTTTATTTATGTGATGGACACATTATTGTATGCCTGGAATATTTTGTTAAAATATGTATTGCATGTTTTGATAGAATATTAATATGGCAGAGATAGTTTCAGTTTTAATATATAGAATAATTCAGAGTTTGTTTATTTGGGATTTTGTCAAGGGAAGATCAACAAATTGTTTTTCCCTAGTTCATCTCAGAGAAGTGAATTAACTTACATAGTGCCAGGTGCTTTAAACATGTGATAAAGCATACCTAGTAGATTAATATATTCATAAAGAAAATTCTGATCAAAGCAAAGACAGAACTAGAATTTATATTTAGATCTTTTTACCTCCAAAATCTCATACCATATTGTTAAGTTGCATATCTAGCAATAAATGACTTATTTTAGAAGTGGTAAGTTAACTGCACCTACAAAATGAGACCATCTCTGAGGCATACATTAACAATAAAGATGCTGAAGTAATCTCAAGCATGACATTATAATCTAGTTTTCTTAAAGATACTTTTTAGCCTGTTGTCATACTGCTGAAAGGCTAAAGAAATTATTGGTCTTTAGCAACTGTAGTGTTCCTGTTTGAAACAGTATTGATCATCATAATTTAGTACACATTTAGCATTTAAAATTATTTTTGTGTGTTTTTCTATTTGAACTATTTTATTTTTATCCAAGTATAATTAACATAGTGCTATATTAGTTTCGGGTGTGCTGTATGATTCAACAATTATACCTTTCTCAGTACTCATCATGATAGTGTACTCCTAACAGCATTTAAATTTAACTGTGTGACTTCGTGTTTTGTTATTTTAAACCACGTTCTGTTCTGGTTCTTGATTTTAGGATCGAAAATTAACAAAGTCTGAGAGGCAGAGATTTAAAGAAGAGGCAGAAATGTTAAAGGGCCTTCAGCATCCCAATATTGTTCGATTCTATGATTCCTGGGAGTCCACAGTAAAAGGGAAGAAGTGCATTGTTTTGGTGACTGAACTAATGACATCTGGAACACTTAAAACGTAAGTCTATCAATATTATCAAAATTGACCAAGAAGTACGAAAGAACTTGAATTTTCCTATTTTATCAGTCCTGCTTTTGTCACCCAGTGTACCATGGAGGGAACAATCCTTCCAACTGTTATTAGCACATTTTCTTGCCCACAAAGTCCTCTGGTGTATAAAATGATTTGATAATTATTCAGTAGTAATATTAAAATGAGAAGTTATTACAGAATGAACCTAGTTATTTTAAACCCTGTTGATTTGGGGTTCTAAAATTGAATGGCTAAGGGATTGCGAAATCAAATGGCAAGGTAGCCCTCTAGTGGTTAAAATGAGGTTGAAGCTTATTGAGAGGACTTCTTTATTTTTATCACCTTGTACAGTTTTTGCTGCATATCTGCAACTATTATGTCAAATGCAAATTGTGCTGTAGCAGTTATCACTAGTTTCATTTGTTATAGTATTAGAAATTAATGCCCAAACAGCTAGACTCATCATTTCTTTCAGGAAAACAGGTCAAATGCAGAAATTTCTTGTTCCCTATTACAGAGTTTTAAAGAGTTAGAGTTTAGCCTTTGGGAATCACAGGTGTTTTCCTCACTCAGAGAGGAAAGTACAAACGACCCTTGAACAGCATGAAAATTAGGGGTACTCACCCTCCATGTAGTTGAAAATCTGAGTATAACTTTTGAATCCTCCAAACAATTACTTAATGGCCTACTGTTCCAGCCTACTGGAAGCCTTACTGATAACATAAACAGTTGATTAACACATATTCGTATATGATATGTATTATTTACTATATTCTTTTTTTTTTATGTTTATTTTTGAGAGAGAGCACAAGCAGGGGAGGGGCAGAGAGAGAAGGGGACAGAGGATCCAAAGTGGGCTCCATGCTGACAGCCCAGTGTGGGGCTCGAACTCATGAACTGTGAAATTGTGACCTGAACCGAAGTCAGACGCTTAACCAACTGAGCCACCCAAGCACCCCTTATTTACTGTATTCTTATAATAAAATAAGCTAGAGAAAATAAAATTATGAGAAAATACATTTACAGTGCTATACTGTAAAAATCTGCATATAAGTAGACCTGCAATGTTCAAACCTATATTATTCAAGGGTAAACTGTAGTATAAATTATATGGTTTAAATTTTTTTATTGTGAAGGAATTGGATTTTTTTTAAGTGTCTTTTTTTGTTTGTTTGTTTATTTATCTTGAGAGAGAGGGAGAGAGGGAGAGCAAGCCAGGGAGGGGCAGAGAGAGAGAATCCCAAGCAAGCTCCATGCTGTCAGTGCACAGAGCCCGAAGTGGGGCTCAAACTCATAAACCATGAGATCATGACCTGAGCTGAAACTAAGAGTCGGACGCTTAACTGACTGAGCCACCCAGGTGCCCCAGATACAGATTTTTTTTAATTGTCTCTTTAGTATGTATTAATTTCTGACTACTTTTCTTTAGTTAATACTACTGAGCTGATTCATCACAGGTCTTTGAAACATAGTTTTATATTTCCTGAATGTAGTCACTTGCATGTGTTCTTGGATGCTTAAGATTAACACACTGAAAAGCCAACAGATTATTTCCCCCTAGCAAATTCTAGTTTCCACACCCAGCTTCTCAAGTATTTATGGCAACATCTTTACCCTAGTCATCCAAGCTTCTTGTTATCCATATGTCTTTTTCTTTCACTAGACTGTGCTCCCTAGCACTGTGCTTTAAACTTGGTAAGTATTTGAATGAATTGAGGGAAATTGTGTGGTAGTAGTAGTTTGTGTGTATATCTTCATCTTGAGATTCTTTTCACCAGTTTGGACATATTAATGGACTGTCAGTAGTCTGTCAGGCATACCCTACAGGAGTACTCTATAACAGTTTATTTGTTTTAAAAAGTTTATTGAAAGGCTTTGGGTAACATAGACTAAGCTTCTTTGGAATTCCACCCCACCCCCCCACCCCCACCATCAACAAACTAAAATGTGGAATATAATAAAAGCTTTTTCAGTACATACCCAAGTTTTTAAAGAAAGAAAGAGTGACCTCCAGATGAAAGGACAAGTGGAGGTAACTAAAGACCTAAACAGTAACCAATGTTTTGGCAGTCTGTTGGGTTTTCACATCATATATAGGGCTTGAGGTTTGGATACCAAGAGTTTTATTGTCCATGCCAGGACAAAAGGCCTTAGAACTCAGTAGAGAGGGGAACTTGAACTTAGCCTGTGTCAAAAACCTGAATTATTAATAAAAAGGGAGAACTCTTCACCCCAGCCAGTGAAAGCTACAAGGAATTTTGCCCCTCTGCCCAGCACTTAGGATAAGTGGGGGAGTCCCTATGAAAAAAACCAGAAATCTCAGTTTAGGTCATGTGTAGATGGCTCTATAATATAAATGTAGACTACCAGCTTGGTGCAGGGATCACAAATCAAGGAATGAAGATTCTCATTGGTCCAGAATCCAATGAAAACTCCGAGGGACATTTTCAGCATTTCATTGGTCATTATGTACGTGGATAAAACAGCCCCCAGTGAAGGTGACCTCACAAATTACAAATCACACACAGTAATATGATGATCAGATACAACTGGAAAATAACATTGGAATTAAAGATGCTATTGACAACTCTGAAAGTGAATACAAAATAAGCTTATAAGTACAAAAAGATGTCACTAAAGGTATATGTAAGTATATATAAGTATATAAAGTGATAAAAGGAGAGAAACCATAATGATTAGAAACCATAGTGAAGGAATATAACTACATCAAAAAAGTTCAGGCAGGGGCACCTGGTTGGCTCTGTCAGTAGAGCACGCAACTCTTAATCTCTTGGGATTATGAATTTGAGTCCCATGTTGGGCATAGAGATTACTTAAAAAAAAAAAAAAAAAAAAAGAAAAGAAAGTTCAGGCATAATTAGAAAAGATCCAAAGACTTCTAGAAATAAGAATAAATCATTGGAATGCCTGGGTAGCTTAGTTGGTTGAGTGTCCAACTCTTGAATTCAGCCCAGGTTATGATCTCATACTTCATGGGTTCGAGCCCTGTGTCAGGCTCTGTGCTGACAGCACAGAGGCTGCTTGGGGTTCTCTTTTTTTTAAGTTTATTCATTTAGTTTTGGGGGAGGGGGGGAGAGAATAAGCAGGGGAGGAGCAGAGAGAGCAGGAGAGAGAGAATATCCCAAGCAGGCTCACGCTCTACTGTGAGCCTGATGCACTGCTTGATCCCAAGACCCTGGGATCATGGCCTGAGCCAAAATCAAGAGTTGGATGCTTAACCAACTGAGCCATCCAGGCGCGCCCCCCCATCTTAATCATTTTTAAATGTACAGTTCAGTAATGTTAAGTACATTCACATTGCTGTGCAGCCATTCTCCAGCACTCTTCAAACCTGCAAAACTAAAACCCATTAACATGATTACCCATTACCCATTACTCCAGCCCTTGGCAACCACTGACTGCTTTCTGTCTCTGGTTTTATCTGATCAAGATATTTCATATAAATGGAATCATAAAATAACGGGGTCTTTTGTGTTTGGCTTCTTTAACTTAGCATAATGTTTTCAAGGTTCGTGATGTAGCATGTATCAGTATTTTATTCCTTTTTATGACTACATAACATTTTGTTTCATGGATATACCACAAATTTGTTTATCCATTTGATCTGTTTCCACCTTTGGCTATCGTGAATAATACTGCTATAAAACATGTGTGTATAAGTTTTTGAGTATATGTTTTCAATTTCTTTTGGGTGTATGACTACAGGTGGAATTGCTGAGTCATGGTAATTCTATGTTTAATTTTTTAAGGAACCACCAAACTATTTTTCACAGCAGCTGAACTGTTTCACATTCCCACCAACAATGTATAAGAGTTTCAGTTTCTCCATATCCTTGCCAACACTTGTGTTTTGTATGTTTGTATGTATGTATGTATGTATGTATGTATGTATGTATGTATTTTCATAGCCATCCTACCAGGTGTGACATGGTATCTCATTGAGCATCTTGTCATGTGCATGTTGGCTATTTATCTTTGGACAAATGTCTATTCAAGTCCTTTGCCCATTTTTAATTTTTTTTTTTTTATTGTTGAGTTGTAAGAGTTCTTTATTCTGTAAGCTAAACCTTTCTCAGTACATGATTTGCAAATATTGTCTCCCATTCTATAGGTTATATTTTTACTTCCTTGATAATGTCCTGTGATATACAAAGTTAATGTTGATGAAGTCCAACTTACTTGTTTTTTCTTGTTTGTACTTTTGGTGTTCTATCTAAGAATCTGTTGCCAAAACCAGGGTCATGCAGATTTATCCCTAAGTTTTCTTCTAAAACTTCTACAGGTTTGTCTCTTATATTTAGGTTGTAGTTTTAATTTTAAGTAAATTTTTGCATGCAGTGTGGGATCCAACTTAATTCTATTGCACAGGGATGTCCAGTTATCTAGCACCATTTTGTTGAAGAGACTATTCTTTCCCTATTGAATGGCCTTGTACTCCTGTCAAAAATCCTTGAACTATAGATCTATGGGTTTATTTCTGGACTCTTGATGCTATTCTTTTGGTCTACATATCTGTCCCTATAACAGTATCACACTGTTTTGATTACTGTAGCTTTTGTAATATGTTTTCAAATTCAGAAGTGTGAGTTCTCCAATTTTGTTCCACTTTTTCAATATTGTTTTGGCTATTTGGGGCCCCTTGCAATTCCATGTGAACTTGAGAATTATTTTTCCATTTCTGCAAAAAGGCTGATAGAATTTTGATTGTCAAATACAGTTATAGATACGTTGAATCTGTAGGCCACTTTGGGTAGTATTGTCATTAACTATATTAAGTTTTCCAACCCATGAACATGAGATATTTTTACATTTTATTTAGTTTTTCAATGGTTTTTTCTAGTTTCCAATGTTTAAGTCCTTTGCTTTGTTGGTTAAATTTATGCCTAGGTATTTTATTCTTTTGGATGCTGTTGCAAATGAAATTGTTTTTTTAATTTCCTGTATAGGTTGTTAATTGTTGGTATATAGAACACAACTCATTTGTGCATGTTGATCTTGCACTCTTGCAACTTTGATGAATTCTGTTATTAACTCTAGTTGTGTGGGTTGGGGGCGAGAGTATGTGTGTTCGTTCTTTGGGATTTTCTATATATAGGATGTTGGCATCTATAAATAATAGTTTTACTTCCCTTCTAATTTGAATACTTTTATTTCTTTATCTTGCTTAATTGCTCTGGCTAGAATTTCTAGTACAATGTTGAGTAACAGTGGTTATCCTTGTCTTATTCCTAATCTTACTGGGAAAGCTTTCAGTGTTTCACCATTAAGTATGATATAAGCTTTGGGTTTTTCATAATTGTTCTGTCATGTTTTCTCCTTATTCCTAGTCTGAGTATTTTTATCATAGAAAGATACTGGATTTTGTCTAATGTTTTTTCTGCATAAGTTGAGATGATCATAGTTTTTTTTTCCCCCTTTGCTCTATTAATGAAGTATATCATGCTGACTGATTTTTTTATAAAATTGAGAGATACTTCCATTTCATGGATAAATTGTACATGGATAAATTCCATGTGGTCATGGTGTATAATCCTTTTACTGTGCTGTTGGATTCAGTTAGGTAATGTTTTCTTGATGACTTTTGCATCTATATTCATAAGAGATATTGGCATGTAGTTTTCTTGTGGTGTCTTTGCTATCAGGGCTGTACTGGCCTCATTGAATGACTTAAGTGTTTCCTCCTTTCCTACTTTTTGGAAGAGTTTGAGAAGGATTAGCCTTTTTCCTTTAAATGTTTGGTAGAACTCAACAATGAAACCATGTAGTCCTGGACTTTCCTTTGTTGGGAGGTTTCTTGAGGGAATGTTCCATGTGTTCTTGAGAAGAATATATATTCAACTGTTGTTGGGTGTCATGTTCCATATATTTCTGTTATGTCTAGGTGGTTTATACTGTTGTTCAAGTCCTTGACTGCCTTAATGGTCTTCTGTCTAGATGCTTTACCTGTTTTTGAAAGTAGGCTATTGAAGTCTCCAACTATTGCTATAGAACTGTGTACTCCTCCTTTCAGTTCTGTCTGTATTTGCTTGGTGTATTTAGGAGCTCTGTTTGTGTATTATGTTTATGATTGTTATAATCTTCTTGAGAAATTGACCTTTTATCAATATATAATATTCTTTATCTCCTGTATCAGTTTTTTATTTTGTCTATTTTATCTGATACTAACATTGCCACCTCACTCTTTTGGTTACTGTTTGCATGAAATATCTTTTTCTGTCCTTTCATTTTCTGGGTGGGTCTTTGAATCTAAAGTGAGTCTGTTGAGACAGCATATGGTTGAATCGTATATCTCCATTGTGCCATCTCTGTCTTTTGATTAGAACATTCAGTCCATTTATACTTGAAGGAATTAGTGATAAGGAAGCAATTTTGCTAATTTTTTGGTATATTTTAATACCTTTTTTGTTCCTTGTCTCTGTTGCTGTTTTTATTAATTGATTTTTTTTTATTGTACCATTTTAATACTCTTCTCATTTCCTTTGTACGTGTTTTTTAGATATTTTCTAGTGGTTACCTTAGGAATTACAATGAACATCACAAACAGTCTTGTTTGAAATGTTACCAACTTAGCTTCAGTAGCTTCAGAATCTTTGCTCCTATACAGCTGTGCACCTCTTTTGTGTTTTTGTAGATTTTGCAAAGATGCAAATTACATCTTTATTCATTGTGTTCCCATTAATTCAGATTTATAATTAGTGATTTATGTGTTCGCCTTTTAAATCATGTAGGAAATGAACAAAGGAGTTACAAACCAAAAATATGTTAATACTGGTTTTTATATTTAGCGATGTATTTACCTTTACCAGAGATTTTATTTCTTCCTAAAGCTTCAAGTTACTGTCCAGTGCCTTTTTTTTTTTTTTTTCCAGTGCCCTTTTGTTTTAGCCTCAAGAACTTGCTTTGCATTTCCTGTAGAGCAGGTGTTCTCACAACAGGCACCCCAACTTTTATTTATCTGGGCATATCTTAATATTGCCTTCCTTTTTGAAGGATACTTGTGCTAGATACAAAATTCTTGGTTGATGGTTGGAAAACCCCTTTCAGCACTTTAAATATGTCATTCCTCTGCTTTCTAGCCTCCATAGTTTCTGCTAATAAGTTGGATGATAGTCTTGTTGAGGATCTCTTGATCATGATGAGTTGCTTCTCTCTTGCTTTCAAGATTCTGTCTTTGGCTTTCAGCAGGTTGAGTGTAATATATCAGTGTGAACCTCTGTATCCTTCATGGAGTTTGTTGAGCTTCTTAGGTAGAATCATGTCTTTTAGCAAGTTTAGAAAGTGTGTGGCCATTATTTTATCAAATACTCTTTCTCCTTTCTTATTTGGGGCTCCAGTTATGCATGTTGATCAGCTTGGTGGTATCCCACAGGACTCTTAGGCTCTATTGAGTTTTCTTTGTTTTTCTTTTCTTTCTGCTCCTCAGACTACATAATTTCAATTGACATATTTTCAGGTTTGCATGTTCTTTCTTTTGCTTGTTCTATCTGTTGTTGAAACCTTTTAGTGAATTTTTCATTTCAGTTATTTCATTTTTCAGACTTCTGCTTGGGTCTTTTTAATAATGTCTTTATTGGTATTCTCTGTTGAGCTAAAATTTCCTGTACTCTAGTATTTAGCAGCCATTGTTCTTAGTATTTAGTCTTCCAATTTTTTAGGATGGATACCATAATTAACCCTATTTAACCATGAGTTGGTTGTCAGTTTATATTAAATAATTCAGCTTTGAAAAGCTGATTAGGAGCTATGGTTATGAGGGCAGGACTTTTCAACTGCTAGGCTTTTCTTCAAGGTGATTGGGCATGCGTCAGCCATAATGAAGGACTTGGAGATTCTGTTATCAGGGTGAGCCTTTATTCAGTCAGTCAGTCAGTCAATCTTCTGCACTGATGATATTTGGTTGTCACTTTTTTCTTATTGGTTAAGGTGGTACTTAACTAATATCCCTAGCTTTAGCACCACTTCTCATTGTCATATTTAGCTTTTCTGGGTTTAGAAATGTCCCGTTTATAGTTGTATGGGAAAATTGGATCTCTTCTTGTCCACAATCTTCCCTTTCAAATAGTGCTGCGGTAATCATGTGTATACCTATGTCCTTATTTATTTCTGTAGAAAGGTTTCTAAAAACAAAAAGTGACTTAAAGTACAGTAAAACCTTGGATTGTGAGTAACTTGTTCTGCGAGTGTTCTGCAAGACGAGCAAACATTTCTAATAAATTTTAACTTGAGAAGCAACTGATGTCTTGTAATACGAGTTGTATGTGATGCTTGATCACAACTGATCCAGTGGTTCTTGAAGTTAGCTTTGATACACAAGTGCTTTGGACTACAAGCATGTTTCCAGAACAAAATATACTCACAAACCAAGGTTTTACTGTGTATGTGTAATTTTACTGTATATGTGTAGTTTTATTTTAATTATATGTATATGTTGATTGAATTAAATGCAAAAAGAAAACTTAATAGTCTCCACTAGAAGTGGAAGTGACTTGGTTATTAACATTGCCTGAAATGTATGCCATATCGAAGGTTTTAAAATCCAGAATGTTTAAAAAAATTTTAATGTTTATTTTTTGGAGAGTGAGAGAGAGAACGAGAGATGGCACTAGTGGAGGGAGGGGTAGAGAGAGAGGGAGACACAGAATCCGAAGCAGGCTCCAGGCTCCACGCTGTCAGTACAAAGCCTGATGTGGGACTCAAACTCACCAACCTCAAGATCATGACCTGAGCCGAAGTTGGATGTTCAGCCAACTGAGCCACCCAGGCATCCCTAAAATCCAGTATGTTTAAAATTGAACTTCATGAAAATTAAAAATTTCTGTACACAAAAACAGACACACAGACCAATGGAATAGAATAGAAACCCCAGAACTAGACCCACAAACGTATGGCCAACTCATCTTTGACAAAGCAGGAAAGAACATCCAATGGAAAAAAGACAGCCTCTTTAACAAATGGTGCTGGGAGAACTGGACAGCAACATGCAGAAGGTTGAAACTAGACCACTTTCTCACACCATTTACAAAAATAAACTCAAAATGGATAAAGAACCTAAATGTGAGACAGGAAACCATCAAAACCTTAGAGGAGAAAGCAGGAAAAGACCTCTCTGACCTCAGCCGTAGCAATCTCTTACTCGACACATCCCCAAAGGCAAGGAAATTAAAAGCAAAAGTGAATTACTGGGACCTTATGAAGATAAAAAGCTTCTGCACAGCAAAGGAAACAACCAACAAAACTAAAAGGCAACCAACGGAATGGGAAAAGATATTTGCAAATGACATATCGGACAAAGGGCTAGTATCTAAAATCTATAAAGAGCTCACCAAACTCCACACCCGAAAAACAAATAACCCAGTGAAGAAATGGGCAGAAAACATGAATAGACACTTGTCTAAAGAAGACATCCAGATGGCCAACAGGCACATGAAAAGATGTTCAGCATCGCTCCTTATCAGGGAAATACAAATCAAAACCACACTCAGGTATCACCTCACGCCAGTCAGAGTGGCCAAAATGAACAAATCAGGAGACTATAGATGCTGGAGAGGATGTGGAGAAACGGGAACCCTCTTGCACTGTTGGTGGGAATGCAAATTGGTGCAGCCGCTCTGGAAAGCAGTGTGGAAGTTCCTCAGAAAATTAAAAATAGACCTACCCTATGACCCAGCAATAGCACTGCTAGGAATTTATCCAAGGGATACAGGAGTACTGATGCATAGGGGCACTTGTACCCCAATGTTCATAGCAGCACTCTCAACAATAGCCAAATTATGGAAAGAGCCTAAATGTCCATCAACTGATGAATGGATAAAGAAATTGTGGTATATATACACAATGGAATACTACGTGGCAATGAGAAAAAATGAAATAATGGCCTTTTGTAGCAACGTGGATGGAACTGGAGAGTGTAATGCTAAGTGAAATAAGCCATACAGAGAAAGACAGATACCATATGGTTTCACTCTTATGTGGATCCTGAGAAACTTAACAGGAACCCATGGGGGAGGGGAAGGAAAAAAAAAAAAAAGAGGTTAGAGTGGGAGAGAGCCAAAGCATAAGAGACTGTTAAAAACTGAGAACAAACTGAGGGTTGATGGGGGGTGGGAGGGAGGGGAGGGTGGGTGATGGGTATTGAGGAGGGCACCTTTTGGGATGAGCACTGGGTGTTGAATGGAAACCAATTTGTCAATAAATTTCATATATATATAAAAAAAATTTCTGTACATTGATATTATCGATAGAGTGAAAAGAGAATTCACAGAATAGAAGAAGATATTTGCAAATCATTTAACTCAAAAGGGATTAATGTCTAGAATATACAGAGAATTCTTAAAACTTGACAACATTAAACACAGCAAACAATCCTATTCAAAAATGGGCAAAGAAAAAAAAATGGGCAAAGGACCTGGATAGACATTTCACTAAAAAAGATATACAAATTGGCCAAGAAACACATGAAAAAGATGCTCACCACCACTAGTTATTAGGCAAACACAAATCAAAATCACAATGAGATACCACCTGATTCATACCTGTTAGAATGGGTAGTATCAAAAAGACAAAACAAGTATTGGCAAGAATGTGGAGAAAAGGGAACCATTGTGCATTGCTGGTAGACATATAAATTGATGTAGCCATTATGGAAAACAGTATGGGGTTCCTCAAAAATTTAAAAATAGAACTACCATATGATCCAGCAGTTTGACTTCTGGGTATTTATCTGAAGAAAATGAAGACACTAATTTGAAAAGATATATGTACCCCGTGCTCATAACAGCTTTATTTACAGCAGCCAAGCCATGGAAGTAACCTAAGTGTCCATCAATGGATGAATGGATAAAGAAGAGGTGGTGTGTGTGTATGCATGTATATACACAATCTGTATATACAATAGATTATTATATTATTCATCCATAAAAAAGAAAATTTTGCCATTTGTGACATTGTGGATGGACTTGGAAAGCATTATGCTAAGTTAAAGAAGTCAGATAAAGACAAATACTGTATGATCTCACTTCTATGTGAATCTAAGAAAAATGAAAAATAAAATACCCAACAACAAAAACCAAACTCATAAATACAGAGAACAGATTGGTGATTGCCATAGGTGCAAGGATGGAAGTGGAATGTGTATAATGGGTGACGGTGGTCAAAAGGTACAAGCTTTTAGTTATAAAATAAGTTTTGGGGATGTAATGTACAGCATAGTGACTATAGTTAATAATGCTCTATTATATATTTGAAAGTTGCTAAGAGAGTAAATCTTAAAAGTTCTCATAAGAAAAAATATCTGTGTGGTGATAGATGTTAACTAGACTTATCGTGGTGACCATTTTGCAGTATATACCAATCATCTTGAAATCAATCATTATGTTGTACATCTGAGATAAATATAATGTTATATGTCAATAATATTTCTACTTAATTACCATAAGATCTAACACTTTCACTTGTGGGTTTATACCTAAAAGAATGAAAGCAGAGTCTCAAAGAGATATTTGTATACTCATATTTATAGCAGCATTATTCACAGTAGCTAAAAGGTAGAAGCAGCCCAAGGGTCCATTAAGGAAAGAATGGATAATCAAAATGTGGTATATATGTACAGTGGAATATTTTTTAGCCTTAAATGGTAAGGAAGTTCTAACATATGCTGTAATACAAGTGAACCTTGAGGGCGTTGTGTGACGTGAAATAAGCCAGTCACAAAAAGTCACATACAAATATACTGTTTGATTTCACTTTATGAGTTACCTAGAGTAGTCAAATTCATAGAAACACAAAGTGGAATGATAGTTGCCAGAGCCCAAATGGAGAAGGTTTTTGGGAATTACTGTTTAATGGGTATAAAGTTTCAGTTTTTAAGATGAAAAGAGTTCTGGAGATAGATGGTGGTGATGATTTTCTTTTTTTTTTTTTTTTTTTTTTTTTTATTTATTTTTGGGACAGAGAGAGACAGAGCATGAACGGGGGAGGGGCAGAGAGAGAGGGAGACACAGAATCGGAAACAGGCTCCAGGCTCCGAGCCATCAGCCCAGAGCCTGACGCGGGGCTCGAACTCACGGACTGCGAGATCGTGACCTGGCTGAAGTCGGACGCTTAACCGACTGCGCCACCCAGGCGCCCCGATGATTTTCTAATAGTATGAATTACTTAGTATCACTGTAAAATGGTAAATATTGGGGTGTCTGGGTGGCTCAGTCAGTTGAGTGTCTGACTCTTGATTTCTTCTCAGGTCCTGATCCAGGGTCACGGGATCTGCACTGAGTGTGGAGCCTGCTTAAGATACTCTCTCTTGGGGCACCTGGGTGGTTCAGTCGGTTGGGCATTGGTCTCATGGTTTGTGGGTTCAAGCCTCGGGTCGGGCTCTGTGCTGACAGCCCAGAGCCTGGAGCCTGCTTCGGATTCTGTGTTTCCCTCTCTCTCTGTCCCTCCCCCACTTGCACTCTGTGTCTGTCTGTCTGTCTGTCTGAAAAATAAATAAAAATTAAAAAAAAAAAAAATATTCTCCCTCTTAAGGGAGCCTAGGTAGCTCAGTCAGTTAAGCATCTGACTTTAGCTCTGGTCATGATCTTGCTGTTGGTGAGTTCCAGCCCTGCATCAGCCTCTTTTCTAACAGCCCAGAGCCTGGCTCTGGCTTCAGATTCTTTGTCTCCCTCTATCTCTGCCCCCCCTCTCACAAAAAGAAACATTTAAAAAATATTTTTAAAAAAAAGATACTCTCTGTCCCTCTTCCCCTTTCCCCGACTCGCACGTGCATTCTCTCTCAATTAATTAATTAGTTAAATGGTATATATTATGTGCATTTTATCTTAAAATGGGAAATCCACTGTGTTGAATTTTCTCAAAAACTTGATACATAGGAAAAGAAATTTTTTTCTAATTTTTTTTTCAAATGTTTACTTATTTTTGAGAGACAGAGGGCACGGGGGAGGGCCAGAGAGAGAGGGAGACAGAGGATCTGAAGTGGGAAGTGGCCACTGTGCTGACAGCATAGAGCTGGATGCAGGGCTTATACTCAGGAACCGTGAGATCATGACCTGAGCCGCAGTCGGTCACTACACGACTGAGTCACCCAGGCTCCCTTGAAAAAGAAATTTTTAAAGAGCAATCTCCTTCATGAATATCAATGCAAAGATCCTTTACAAAATAATAGCAAATTGGATCCAGCAATCCAATATATCAAAATCAAAGAGGGTATCACAAAGTTGGTTTAACATTGAATTAATCAATGTTATTCACCACATTAACAGAATAAAGGAGAAAATTCATATGATCATTTCAAAATATGTGTAAAAGTATTTGACAATTCAGTATCTATCTGTGGCTAAAAACTCTTATTCAAACTAAGAATAGTGGGGAACTTCTTCAAACTGAGAAACAACTTCCACCAAAAAGCCTATAGCTAATGTTGAGCTTAACTGTTTCCCCTGAGATGAGGAACAAAGCAAGAATGCTTTTTTTAACCACTTACATTCACTGTGGTTTTAGAGGCCCACCCACTGCAATAAAGCATAAATATAGGGAAAACTAGTATTACGGGCATAAAGATTGGAAAGGAAGAAATAATACCATTGCCCTTGATTGCAGATTATGTAATTGTTTACATAGAAAATTCCAGTGATTCTAAACAAATTTAATGAAGTTAAGAGATACAAGGTTAAGATATAGTTACCTATTATATTTTATATACTTGATCATTTTATAAACGATACAGACTCAACTTATCCCCAAAATTTTATTAAACAATTTTTCAGTTATACAGAAAAGTTGAAAGAATTACACAATGAACACACATATTCACTCCCTAGATTCTGTAGTTTATTAACTTGCCATATTTACTTTACCACGTATGTCCATCTGATTATTACCCTATCTTAATTTTGTTCATTCCAGAATAAGTTGTTGCATCAGTAATATTTCACATGTAAACACTTAAGTGCTCATTTCATTAGAGTTCTCATACTGTATTTATATGCTTTGTTTTTGCTTACAGTGAAATTTGAGTACAGTGAAAAGTGTAACAGTGGTATCATTCTGTGAGTTTTGACAAAAGCATTCACTCATGCAGTAAAAACTATTAAGTTATAGAACATTCTTATTATCTTAGTAAATGCTCTTATGGCTCTTCCTAGGTAGCCCTTCCTCACCCTCCAGAGGTAACTATGTTTCAATATTTGTTTAAACTATAAAACCAACTTTCACCATTAGATTTCTTTGATTACCTCATCCAAGTGAAGTAGAATTTCATTTTAGTTCCTGTATTAGCTTTTTAGTTAAAACCTCTGTGTGTGTGTGTGTGTGTGTGTGTGTGTGTGTGTGTGTGTGTGTGTTTTAAAACAGTTGCTGTGGAGATTGTGTTTATATCTGTAACTTTTCACAATAAACTTTGGGTTGGTACTGTACAATTTCATGTAAAGTAAAGGAACCTTACACAGCTAAAGTTTCAATTATCCCTAATACTTGTTTTTTATGCTATATAATTTTTATGTATGCTACATTCACATATTCTATAGAACCTATAATACAGTGTTATAAATTGTCCTTTAATTAGCCATACGTATTTTAAAGATAGCATGAGGCTAATGTAATCTTTTATATCTTCATACTTTTCCTGAATATTTTCAGAAAAAAAGCCAATCCAGAAACTTTATCTTTCCCTCAGTGAGTAGCATCAGAAATCTCTGTTCCATTCGTTTAGCATTAGCTGGGCTGCTTTCAATCTGCTGCTCCACATATACATATTTCAGAAGGCAACCAGAGATTTGGGCAGAATGAATATGCAGGATGTGGGGCTTCTCTTCAGTATCACACTTCTCTGTCCTGTCCACTGGAACTCTCTGTGGTGATGAAAATGTTTTATATCTGTACTATCCAAATGGTAACCAGTTGACACATGTGGCTGTTGAGCACTTGAAATGTGGCTAGTGCAGCTGAAAAATAGAATTTTTAATTTTAATTAATTTATATTTAAGTATATTCACATTTATTTAGTGAATACTATATTAAGCAGACTATCATGATAGAAAGTTCTGTTGGATAGCACTGTTCTAGCTGCTATGGTCATCTTGAACTCTGTCCTCCATTCCTCAGCTAATAAGGCTGTAGGCTTCTATTTAGATTTGAGCTGACCTACAGAGTCAGGCAGGAGCCTTTCCTCAGCTGAGGAGATTTAGAAAATAGAAACTCAAGCAGTGCTTTCTTTTTTCCCCTAATATGAACTCCCTTCCAATTTATGCCAGATTTTGATTGCTCTCCAGAGCCTTGAGGTAGTTGTTTTTTGTATATTTTTACTACAGTTTATAATTATATCTGTGTCTAGTAAGAATTATTCCACCATTTACCAGAAGTCAAACTCTACCCCTTAACTTTTATTTTTTATTTTTATATGTGTTGTTTATTTTTCTACCTCTTAACTTTTAAGTTATTTTAGTAGTGACCCAATTTTAAGGAATTCATTTTTTTGTGCTTTGTTATTAGAATTCATTTACCAACCACTTATTATCATCCTTTCCCCTTTAACTTTGCTAAAAGTATCACTAACCTTTAAGGTTACTGAATCTTAATATTGTAAATTTGATACTCCCATCTCAGATATGTTAGAATTTAATGGAATTCTTCAAAGCAGCAACCTCGTATCATTGATAACCTGTTTGGTATACTTTGCCTTCTCTAGGTATCTGAAAAGGTTTAAGGTGATGAAGATCAAAGTTCTAAGAAGCTGGTGCCGTCAGATCCTAAAAGGACTTCAGTTTCTTCATACCCGAACTCCGCCTATTATTCACCGAGATCTTAAGTGTGACAACATCTTTATCACTGGCCCTACAGGCTCAGTCAAGATTGGAGACCTAGGTCTGGCAACCCTGAAGCGGGCTTCTTTTGCCAAGAGTGTGATAGGTATGTTTCAGGTGTACCTTGCATCCTAGCTGGGTTTCTGATATTCCTTTTATTTAGAAACTTGACCCTCTCGGAGCTTTTATTATGTGAAATAAACTTTCAGAAATTCATAGCTTGAACTCAGGAAGTGATCGTTTCTACTTATGAGATGTGGAGTTCTCTGTATGCTTCTAGAATCATCTTGAAGACTAACGATGTTTTGTAAAATTATGTGAAGTAACGTGAACTTTGTTGATAAAACCTTATGTAACTATCAATCTTACTGGGTTATCCTGTTGATACTTAGTATTATATAATTATGTATGTAATAAATATAGTTACTTTCCTATAAAGGAAACTGAATTTATATGCAGTTTAGTTTCTAAAAAAAGTATTAGATATATATTATTATTCAAAAGTATCTACCTGTTAAGACTTTATTTTAAAATGTGAAAATAAGAGTTCTGAAAGCTTGGTTTTCTCAATTATTTTCTTATAGTTAGCTTCAGAAGATATATCTGAAACGAGACTTTTTTTCAACCTTAGTAGTATTTGGGGTTGGATAGTTCTTTGTTGTAAGGGCTTTCTTGTTCATTGTAAGATTATTTGGATGATGCCAGGAGCACACCACACCCCCTTTAAACTCATCCCCCCCCCCCCCCCAACCCCACCAGCCAGTTGTTAAAACCAAAAATGTCTCAGGACATTGCAAAATGTCCCCTGGTAACAAAATTGTCCCCTCTTGTTGAGAATCACTGATCTAAAGAACAAGGTTGTCCTTTCAGACTTTCAACTACATGTTAGAGAGTTGCAGCTGGGAAAATAATTTAATGCTTACTATTTTGGTAAGCTTTCACTCTCTGAAGAGGACATAACAGTTTGAACACTTGAAATCACATATACTTTATTCTCCCTCTCAAAGATGGCAACAACAGGGAAACCATTCATTTTTAAGTGGGCTAGAATTTTACGTGTTAATAAGAAAACTATATAACACCAGTAATGTATACATTCTTATCAAATAGTGTTCTCTTTAGAGGGGTACCCAGGTGGCTCAGTCAGTTAAGTGTGTCTGACTTCAGCTGAGGTCATGATCACACGGTTCATGAAGTAGAGCCCCACGCCTGGCTCTCTGCTAACAGTTCAGAGCCTGGAGCCTGCTTTGGAGTCTGTGTCTCCCTCTTTCTTTGCCCCTTCCCTGCTCACACTAAGTCAGTCAGTCTCTCTCTCAAAAATAAGTAAACATAAAAAAAAAAAATAGAATATTATGTGACTTGGATTAGGAATGCTGTTTTTTAAATTTTTTTTCTTTTTTTTTTAAATTTCTTTTGATTTTTTTTTTTAATTTATTTTTGAGACAGAGAGACAGAGCATGAGCAGGGGCAGAGAGAGAGGGAGACACAGAATTCGAAGCAGGCTCCAGGCTCTGAGCTGCCAGCACAGAGCCCAACACGGGGCTTGAACTCACGGGACCGTGAGATCATGACCTGAGCTGAAGCTGGACGCTTCACCGACTGAGCTACCCAGGCACACCTGTTTTTAAATTTTCTTAATACAGATTAACAAGAAGAATTGGAAAAGTTATTTAAAGCTGAATTTCCTTTTTTGTCTTGTTATAGGAAAAGGAGACATTTATTTCTTTGACTTTTTAGCACCTTAAAAATCTCTAACCTGGGAGAGTTGTTTTTTTTTCCTATTTTGCTTAAATCATTGTGTGTAAGCCTGTTCTTGGAAATATCCTATAATTTGAAGTACTCAGAATTAATTTCTTTGGAAACATTAGAAAACCTGGTCTATGGAATCACACGTGCTATGCTCATAACTCAGTCTGTATTTGAGTTCTCTGTGTGTGTTTGGTTTTTGCCTGTAAAATGTCCCTTACTATATTTCTTTATATGCAGTAGGCTTATTTGTGTACTGCAGGTGGTATGGTAAGTCTGTGAAGAAAGGGGCTCTGGAGAATGGCCTTTTTGACAATTACACTTTATTCTTTTAAAAAACACTGAATATTAGATTTTTCACTGCAAAGTCTCCTTAAAAAAGTGAAACTGATCAGGTGGAATGTTAATGGCAAAAAATTAGCCATGAATATTATCCTTGCATCTACCATACAGTAGAGGGCAGACAAGTATTTTGATCTTTTTTTAACTTGTCCTGTCTTACTGGTGCCATTATATCTCTATTTCTTTCTAGTCTCTTACCTTTTCCTTCCATTTGTTTTCATGATGAGTTATATTAATTTATCTCATATCCAAGTCTCTATTTTGACATTGTATAACAGTAATCCGTTTGGAACAGTAAACAGACACTTGACCCTGTTCCAGTTTCTTTTATGAAGGCCATGCAGCAGAAGATCTAGAAGATACTTGGTGGGAGACTAAGATTTTCTTCCTCCTCCCTGCTCCTGCCACTCTACTCTCTCTTCCCTCCCCTTCCATTCCATTCCCTCTCCTTCCATTCCCTTCCCTCCCCTCTTCCCTCCCCTCTTCCCTCCTCTTCTCTCTTCCCTTCCGTTCCCTCCACATTCTTCTCTCTCACAGGTCAACCCCTCTGCTTCTCCCCCAGGTGAGAAACATCTGTAGCTTCTGCTCACATTAAATCTGAATTGTTCTTTTAATTTAAGGTACCCCAGAGTTCATGGCACCTGAGATGTATGAGGAAAAATATGATGAATCTGTTGATGTTTATGCTTTTGGGATGTGCATGCTTGAGATGGCCACATCTGAATACCCTTACTCAGAGTGCCAAAATGCTGCGCAGATCTACCGTCGAGTGACCAGTGTAAGTCTTCCCCTAAATGATTATTGAGCTTAAGTCACATCTGAAAAGGAATGCCAAGGTGGATAACATCGAACCATGCAAAAGGAAACAATGGTAGAAAGCACACTCAGTTGTTGGGGGAAGAGGGAGTTGAAAGATTTTCTCTGATTTAGTGAGAGCAAAAATAAAGATCAGAAAGTACCACTATATTCTGGATCCTCCTTGCCTTCATTTAAACTTTTGTTTTGAGATATATTATATTTAAACATACTGTCATTACTAGTTTTCAACTCCCTGTTTATTCATCTAAGTTCTCAATTCCTTCCCACCATAAAAGGTTTTATCTGAATTAAAAAGTAGTGCTCTTAAGTTGCTTTGTTCACAGACTTTTCCTTAAATGTTTTAAAATTTATTTATGAATTTTTTAAATCATTTATAAGTACCACAGGGTTTAAGGCCTAACAGTAATTTCTGGATCATCTAATAATACCCTAACCTATTAAAATATTTCCCGTTATATCGGCTTATAGTCAGTGTTTAAAATAGGGCCCATTGGCGGGGTGGGGGGGAGGGGAGGGTGGGTGATGGGTATTGAAGAGGGCATCTTTTGGGATGAGCCCTGGGTGTTGTATGGAAACCAATTTGACAATAAATTTCATATATTCAAAAAAAATAGCGCCCATCAACATCCACGGAAAATATTTTACTGTTACATTTCTCTCTTTTTTTAATGTTTTTATTATTTATTTTTGAGAGAGAAAGGGAGAGAGTGAGCAGGGGAGGGGCAGAGATAGAGACAGAATCCGAAGCAGGCTCCAAGCTGTCAGCACGGAGCCTGATGTGGGGCTTGAACCTACAAACCATGAGATCATGACCTGAATCGAAGTCAGATGCGCTCAACCAACTGAGCCACCCAGGCGCCGCTGTTATGTCTCTTAATGTGTAACTATTATCCCCTACTTTTATTTTGTCTCAGGCTGTGTAGGGCAAGAGAAATGTAGTAAACGTAGTTAGTTTAGCCTTCAGAGAATTCTAATTAAGTATTGTAATCACTATTCCACAGTTTTGCCCTTAGAAAGTTCATCTGCTTTACCTCTTAGAGTTCTATGAATTTCAATTTTAAGTCTTTTATTCTAATTCCCCTTTCTTCCCCCAGTACCTAATAATTTACATCATCTTTTTTTTCCTTTGAGGGTAAGATGGGCTATTTACTGGGTAGTTCCCTGTGTATTTTATTTAGAATTCTTGAAACCTCAAGAAGTATATTTGATTTCTTGGTTTTTTTACTCATTAGTTCCTATTTATCAGGTTCTTGGTTCAAAATAACTCTTAGATATAAGCCTTCTTCATTCCCATTGTCAGAACTCTAATACTTTTACTTCGCACCTTACACTATCATCTTGAAGTAGTTAACGTTATGAATTTGTTTTTCTGCTTCACTTGAACTAGTTGAACTTTCTTGCTATTTCTTTTTGGTGTAAGGAACTTAAAATGATACCAGTTTGCTTTTGAAAACATGTAGAAATTCTTATTATCTTTATTCCTTACTTTTATCTAAACACCTTTTTAAGTCAGGCCACTTCTCTTTTTATTATCTTGCACATATGCCACATCCTTCCCCTTTTCCTGTCCCATTTGTACATGTCATTTACATTCTGTACATGCTCTTTTGCTATCCAGTCAGTTCTTATACTGTATTTAACAGACTTCCCTAACAAAATTTTTTCTGATGGTCCTCACTGAATAATGATTTCTGCCTTCTCTGAGCTGAGCTTCTCAACTGATTGGAATCATAGTTTTATATTTAATTGATTATTTTACTTATGAGTTCAAAAATTGAATTAATATAAAGCATTTAAAATGATGTTTAGTGTTACATGTATAAGTACTTGCTGTTTATTTTTATTGCTCTATATTCTTTAAAATTTGTGATCTTATCTCTACAAAATATTTCTGTTTAACTCTATTCTTATCTTTAGTACCTGTTAGTATCCCATATATAAAATAAGTCTCCAGTGCAAATACATGTGACATTTTCTGGATCCCTGCTACATGCCAAGTCCAGAGTAATTGAAGATGAATAGTATACATATTCCCTGTCTTCAGAAAATTAGCTCTAATATAGAAGACCAGTGTATAAGCAAACAATTGTAATTACAGTATGATGATAATAGTATTGGCTGTTTGTATGTCTTTTTTTTCTTTTGGAACAATGCCTATTCAGATCCTTTGCTCATTTTTTTAAAAAAAAATTTAACATTTATTTATTATTATTTTTTAATGTTTATTTATTTTTGACAGAGAGGCAGAGAATGAGCAGGGGAGAGGCAGAGAGAGAGGGAGACACAGGATCCGAAGCAGGCTCCAGGCTCTGAGTTGTCAGCACAGAGCCTGATGCGGGGCTTGAACTCACAGACCGTGAGATCATGACCTGAGCTGAAGTCGGATGCTCAACCGACTGAGCCACCCAGGTGCCCCAACGTTTATTTATTTTTGAGAGAGAGCAGGGGAGGTCAGAGAGAGAGGGAGACACGGAATCAGAAGCAGGCTCCAGGCTATGATCTGTCAGCACAGAGCCGAATGCAGAGCTCAAACTGACGAACTGTGAGATCATGACCTGAGCCCAAGTCAGACGTTCAACCGACTGAGCCACCCAGCTGCCCCCTTTACTCATTTTTTTAATTGGGTTATTTGTCTTTTTATTATTGAGCTGTATGAGTTCTTTGTATATTCCAGATAGAAGTCCTTTGAGATAGATGATCTCTATTTTCTCCCATTCTGTCAGTTGTCTTTTCTTAATAGTGTCACTATCTTGCTAGTACCCTTTGAGGTATGAAAGTTTTTCATTTTGATGAAGTCTGGTTTATATATTTTATCTTTTGTTTTGCTCATGCTTTTGATGTCATACCTGAGAATCCATTGCCAAATCTCAAGTCATGAACATTTACCCCTATGTGTTTTCTTTTGGGAATTTTATAGTTTTAGTTCTTTTTTTTTTTTTTTTAATGTTTTTATTTATTTTTGAGCCCGAGAGAGACAGAGCATGAGCAGGGGAGGGACAGAGAGAGAGGGAGACACAGAATCTGAAGCAGGCCCCGGGCTCTGAGCTGTCAGCACAGAGCCCAGCGCGGGGCTCGAACGCACAGACTGTGAGATCATGACTTGGGCTGAAGTCAGACGGCTAACCAACTGAGCCACCCAGGCGCCTCTAGTTTTAGTTCTTACAATTAAATTAGATCTTTAACTCATTTTGAGTTTATTTTTGTTTATTTTTTTTATGTTTGTTTATTTTTGAGGGAGACAGAGAGTGAGTGGGGGAGGGGCAGAGAGAGAGGGAGACACAGAATCTGAAACAGGCTCCAGGCTCTGAGCTGGCAGCACGGAGCCCGGCGCAGGGCTCATACTCACGGATTATGAGATCATGACCTGGGCTGAAGTCAGACGCCCAACTAACTGAGCCACCCAAGCACCCCTTGTGTTTATTTTTGTATGTGGTGGTGGGAGGTAAGGGTTTTAACTTGGTTCATTTGCTTGTGACAACTATCCAGTTGTCTCAGCACCATTTGTTGAAAAGACTAGTCTTTCTCCATTGAATGGTTTCACCCTTGCTGAAAATCATAGGCATGTGGGTTTATTTCTGTACTCTCAGTTCTGTTCCGTGGATCAATATGTCTTGTTTACCATTGCTTTGTAGTAGTAGTAAGCTTTGAATTAGGAAGTGTGAGTCCTTCTATTTATTCTTCAAGTTTTGTCTCTTCTTGGTCTTTTGTAACTCTCTATAAATTTTAGAATCAGCTTGTCAATTTTTACAATTCAGCTGGGATCCTGATATGTATAGCATTGAACCTATAAATAAATTTGGAGAGTATTGCATCTTAACCATACTGAGTCTTCTGGTTTATGAACATGGGATGTTTTTCCATTACTTAGATCTTTTGTAATTTTTTTCAGTGGTGTTTTATAGTGTTCAGAGTATAAGTCTTGTATTTTTTTTATTAAGTTTATTCTTGAGTAATGTATGTGAGGGGTACTATTATAAATGGAATTGAATTTTTATTTCAATTTTTGATTGTTCATTACAAATACTTTTGGTTTTTGCATACTGATTTTGAATCAACAAACTTACTGAATTAATTCTAATAGTTTTTTAGTAGATTCCTTAGGATTGTCTATATACAAGATCATTTAATCGGCACATATAGCTCTTAGAAAATACAAGGCTAGGCAAGTGTGGGTGTGTACTTTCCTTGTAAGAAAGAATTGAAAAAAAAAAAAAGTCTGGCTCTTAGTTTAATGAACAGAATTTCAGGATAAAGTTGAAAAAACAAAAAACTGGATAGGTGTTGGCTTCTGGGAATTTTCTAATGAGAAAAAAGACCTGTTTTTTGATATGTCAGATTCCACTCCTGTTGTATTTATACAGTCTGTGTGTGTGAGAAGATGAACACATAATTCTCAACTTTTTCAGTGAAATAACCAATAAGAGTTTATTTTTAAAAATTAACTGTAGGAATAATAAATAAAGTTTCATAAAAGGATAATTTGCCCTTTAAGATGGCTTGGAGTTTATTTCCTTTCATTAACTCTCCAGATTTTGCTAGAAATGACAGAATGGTTGACAAATTAAAATACTGAATTAAAACAAATCTGAACCACCCAGTTGTTTTGATAGGTCTTATACAAATCCTTGCTTGAATTCAAATATGTGAATTTAATCATTTATTCTGTTACATATAATATTACATTAAAGTTACCTCACCAGATCTACTCATACTAATTTTTTAAACCTAATTTTTTTTAAGTTTATTTATTTGTTTTGAGAGAGAGGACACGTGTGTGCAGGGGAAGGCCACAGAGAGGGGGAGAGACAGCAAGCTCCACTTAGTGCAGAGACCAACTCGGTGCTTGAACTCACCCAACCATGAGATCATGACCTGAGCCTAAGTTGAGAGTTGGATACTTAACCAACTGAGCCACCCAGGTGCCCTTTAAACCTAATTTTCAAAAAAGAGTTAAGAGTTGCAGTGTAGAGAGACACAGGAAACTGTATATACCTGAAATGTAAGGTGGTTCACCAATATTTGATAGTTTTCAGGGGGTGTTATAACAAAGTACCACAAACTAGGTGATTTAAACCAGCAGAAATTTATTGTCTCAGAATTTTGAGACCAGAAGTCCAAAATGAAGCTTTTAGCAAAGTCATGCTGTCTCTAAAACATGAAGGGGAAAACTTTTCATTGCCTCTTACCTTCTTATGGTTTGCCAGCAATCCTTGGCATTCCTTGGCTTGCATCTGCAGCATTTCAGTCTCTGTCTCACATGGTGTTCTCCCCCTCATCTGTCTGTGTCTCCTCTTCTTATACGGACACCAGTCAGATTGTATTGAGGGCCCACCGCACCCCAGGATGACCTCATCTTAACTAATTACAGTTGCACTGATCCTTTCTTCTCCTCCTCCTCCTCCTCGTCCTTCTTCTTCTTTTTATTTTGAGAGAGAGAAAGCTCTAGTCAGGGAGGGGCAGAGAGAGAGGGAGAGAAAGAGAATCCGAAGCAGGCTTCATGCTGTCAGCACAAAGTCTGGCGTGGGGCTCAAATCCATGAGCTGAGCGCATTAACTGTGAGATCACAACCTGAGCTGAAGTCAGAGGTGAAGGTACCCAGCAATGATCCTATTTTCAAATAAGGTCAGATTCTGAGATACTGAAGGTTAGAATTCATATCTTTTTTTAAGAGAGAGCAAGCAAGCAGGGGAGAGGGGCAGAGGGAGAGAGAGAATCTTAAGCAGGCTCCACACTCAGCACAGAGCCTGATGCGGGGCTTGATCTCAAGACCCTGGGATCATGACCTGAGCTGAAATTAAGAATTGGATACTCAATTAGCTGAGCTACCTAGGCACCCCAGGAGTTTGACATACCTTTTGGGAGGACACAGTTCAACCCATAATAGTTCATGGGTTCATCCAGCAAATATTTAGGTCTGCTTTCTTTGTTCCAGACTTTTTTCTGGATACTAGGTATTGAATATTCTTGTTAAGTAATACCCGAATCTTTGTCTCTTAAGAGCTTAATAGGGGAAGGGGAAGAAACAGTTTAACCCAGACAATTTTTCTAGGTATAAAAACAATTTTTCTAGGGATAGGTACTTAATGAAAGCATGTAAGAATGGTGCCTAATTGAGTTTGGACAGGTTGGGGAAATTAGAAAAGGAGAGATTAACATAGTGTTGCACGTGAGAAATCTATATATTTGTATGTCTATAGAGTTTGGAAGCAGGAAAAGAAAGAAAGGATGAAAAGAGGAAAAGAGAGCTTAGATTATACTCCCAACATTTGAGGAACCATTGCAGCACTTTACACTGGGTAGTTGTAATAAGATCAGACTTAAATTTTAAATTTTTAAAAAAATTGTTCTGGCTCCAGAGTAGAGAATGGATTTATGAAGAAAGACTAAAAGCTAAAAACCCTGTTTTAAGAGGCTGTTGCAGTAATCTGAAGGAATGACGGATAGATTAGGATATACAGTAGAGTGAATGGATGAGATCTGAATTAGAATTCAGTTAAGCTGAGTTGTTCTTTTTGACTTACCATTTATGAAAATGAAATATGGAATAAATACCCATTGTAAATATATATCCTCTTAAAATAAGATGAATCTTGGTCATTAAACTTGATTATGAAGTTAAATATATAACGTTAGACTTTCAGACTATAAAATTTACAATTTGTATATGGAATAATTTATATATTTTATTTACTAACCATATATTGCTTTTCTTCATCCCATCATACTCTAAACCAGGGGTTAATGAACTCTGAACCATGGGCCAGATCTATCTTGTTGTACAGTGTACAACCCATGACTAAGAACGGTTTCCACATTTTAAGTGATTGGGGGAAAAAATCAAAAGAAGAAAAACATATCATGTGAACATTTCAGTGTCCATAAATAAAGTAATAAAGCACAACCACACTTACTTGTTTCTGTATTATCTTTGTTTTCACACAATACAATGCAGAGTGGTAACTGGAACAGAATGTGTGTTCCAAAATGTGCTGTTTGGGCTCTTACCAGAAAAAGTTGTTGAGAGGCACCTGGGTGGCTCAGTCAGTTAAGCCTCCAACTTCAGCTCAGGTCATGATCTCGCTGTTAACCGAGTTTGAGCCCCACGTCGGTCTCTGTGCTGACAGCTCAGAGCCTGGAGCCTGTTTGGATTCTGTGTCTCTCCCTCCCCTTCCACCTCCCCCTCCCCCTCTCACACTCTGTGCCTGTCTCTCAGAAATGAACATTAAAAAAAAATTTTTAATAAAAAAGAGAAAAAGTTGTTCACTTCTATTGTAAACACATGTCACCAGAACTTTAAAAATTCTCCACTGAAGAGTTCTGTAATTACTAATCTGTAAAAATGATGATAATGTTCCTCTAGTAGGATGCTATTCTTAATACAAGAATCTCAATACAAGCAAGTAATTACTTAAATTGTTAACTATAAAAATTTGTGGGTAGTCTTTTCTCTCAGTCAGAAGTGGAACTATGGATTGCCTGGGT
Source organism: Lynx rufus (assembly GCF_022079265.1). NCBI lineage: Eukaryota > Metazoa > Chordata > Mammalia > Carnivora > Felidae > Lynx > Lynx rufus. Next base: position 36,876,135 of record NW_025814889.1, on the reverse strand, counting down.
GGCTCAGTCAGTTAGTTAAGTGTCTGACTCTTGACCTTGGCTCAGGTCATGATCTCATAATTCGTGAGTTCGATCCCCATTTTTTCAGTGGCCACACTTTTTGGTATTGGCCTAAGAAATAACATCTTAAACCCAGTATTATTGCTTGAGGTGATCATTCTGGATTTTAAACACCAGGGTTTATGAACCAATAACTTTTGTTTACCTTTATATCAGTGCTGAATGTTTGATATCAAACAGACTAGATATGAAATACACATTAGATAGCCAAATATTTAAACATTCTCTGCTATCTCTCAGCCATACCAGCCTCCTTTGTTGGTCTTGGAATATTTCTATTTTGAAATGGGAATAAATTTTGTTATGTACCAGCAGACCATGGCTCTGCTTTTTTGTAGGCTGCTCTTAGAGACACTAGGAGGAATTGACTGGGCTGTCTCTATTATTTAGTGATAAGTGTCTCTGATTAATTTGCTAATTCACTTCCTTATTATTTCTCTAAGTAATGGTTGGTATTGAAAATGTTTTGAGGGATGATGGAATTTTAGGTTTTTTTTATATAAAATGAAGTATAAAAATAACTTCTATTTACAGAAATCAAGTTATAAACTTTTATGGTAGTACCAGTTTTTTAAAAATGCAAGTTTTATAGGTGGCCAGTATTAAATTTTATCCTTTTCCTGTACCTAACCCAGCAAATATGATTAACTGATTAAAAATAATGACTGTGGGGTTGCCTGGGTGGCTCAGTGGGTTAAGTATCCGACTTCAGCTCAGGTCATGATCTCATGGTTCATGGGTTCGAGCCCCGCATCAAGCTCTGTGCTGACAGCTCATTGCCTGAAGCCTGCTTCAGATTCTGTGTCTCCCTCGCTCTCTGCCCCTCCCCCACTCACACTGTGTGTGTGTGTGTGTGTGTGTGTGTGTGTGTGTGTGTGTGTGTGTCTCAAAAATAAAGATAAAAAAATTTAAAAAAAATAATGACTGTAGGATGGGTAGATGAAAAACATAGCTAAACTGTTGATTTAAAACGTTGATCACCAGCGGCTCAGGGCTAAAACGAGTGTTTTAAAGTTATATGGCTTCAGACTGTTAGGCACAGCACTGCCATATGATCAGATAAAAATTTATATAAGAAATTATTTGATAGGGGCGCCTGGGTGGCTCAGTCGGTTGAGCGTCCGACTTCGCTCAGGTCACGATCTCACGGTCCGTGAGTTCGAGCCCCGCATCAGGCTCTGTGCTGACAGCTCAGAGCCCGGAGCCTGCTTCAGATTCTGTGTCTCCCTCTCTCTCTGGCCCTCCCCCCATTCATGCTCTGTCTCTCTCTGTCTCAAAAATAAATAAATGTTAAAAAAAAATAAAAATAATAAAAAAAAAGAAATTATTTGATAAAAGTAAAAAAAAAATTTAAGAAAGGCATTTGAGACACTAAAAAACAAATGTATCTTTATTTGCAGATGCAGACTCTAGTTCAAAACCCCCTTCTCAAATGAGAGGAGTCTTTCATGTTAATTTAATAGAACCTAGAAAGACCAATATCACTTTCCACATTCTTAGTAATTACCCTGTTTTTATTTTTTTTCCCTTTTTTAAAGATAAAATTCACATACCATAAAAATTCATTTTAAGATGTAAAATTCAGTTTTTAAAATATATTCATGCTGCACCTTTCTATCACCCCCCAAAAGAAATCCCATATCCATTAGCATTCACTCTCCATTCCCCCTTCCAACGAGCCTCTGGCAACCACTCATCCATCTACTTTATGTCTCTCTGGATTTGATTTGCCTGTTGTGGACATTTAATACAAATGAAATCATATGATATATACCCTTTTGTGTTATGCTTTGTTTGTTTTTCTGTTTTGCCTTTTGTGGCATGCTTTGACTTAGCATAATGTTGAAGGTTTATCCATGTTGTAGCAAGTATTAGCATTTCGTTCTTTTTATAGCTGAATAATACTCCATTGTATGGATGGATATACCACATTTGTTTCCCTTTAGTTCTATAGTTCCTTCTTCTCTCGTTGTTAAACTGTTTGAATCTATAGCCACCCTCCCTTCTGGAAAGGGACTGCAGAACAGAAAAAAATGAAATATATATTGTCTTAAAAGATACTGTCCAAGAATTTGATTTATCAAATCTTTGTACATACTGTACTGGTAGCATAGCATCTGACACATTGAGTCATTTAGTAATAGTTTGAAGAATAAATGATTTAACTAAAGGAATCCCAAATATAGTCAGTTAGACACTTATGTAAGTTTGGGAGGTTGAATTAACCTTGCAAAACAGGAATGGAACTTAAGGTCACCTTTGAAGTTTTAACAAAGCTCTCCTAAAATGAAATTGAATAATACCAAGTAGAAACAGATAACACATATAAAAGCAATATATTTTCTATAATGGGTAAAACTATTTGGTACCAAAAGAGCAGAAAACAAAAACTTTAAAAGTTAGAGTCAAAATTCCAGGACAAGAAGGATATGCGAAAAAGTCATCTATGCATGTATTTTCCATCGATTATCAAATCTCATAGTTGTAATTTCTAAACAACTATTTTATAAGTAACTCTTTCCATTATGAGGCTAGGTCTGTATTTTGTTGGAAGTGTTTCAGTATAATTTTTACCCTATAATCACTCTCACTTTATTCTCTGAGATTTCATAGGGAAAACTAAATCATAAGTTCACTTGCTAGTACCTCAGACATTTCAGGACAATTCCTGATTCATGGATCCTTTCTCATTGAGACCCATCATTTTCAGTTTTTAGAACTACAGGTTTCCCTCACTGTCCACAAACAGAGCATTCCCTTGAAGTCTTTTGTAAGCTGAAAAGGCATAAAAGGGAAGGAGTAATTATTATTAATATACATTCATATTAAATTTTTTGAGCATTCTCAGACTCCAATTATAACCTCTTTTAGGATTTTCTAATACCGTAGGATATATCTTGCTAACAGATGCATAAAATAAGTTAAAGTGCAGATGTTCACAGGCACAATTTAAAGCTATGGTGTCTTGATTCTAAATGTAGCTCCCAGGGGAAGGAGCTCAGCTTTGCCACTCTTGCTTTGATGGCTCACTGCAAAACAGGCCCTGAAATCTACTTTTGCTTTTTTTCATAAAAGCAAAAATCCTTTTTGGATTTCTTTTGGTTAGTGAAAACAGGTACTCGTGTAGGTCTTTCATAAAAGCAAAGTGGTGTGGGGCACTTGGGTGGCTCAGTCGGTTGAGTGTCTGACTCTTGAGTTGGTTCAGGTCATGATCCCATGACTGCTGAGTTCGACCCTGCATCAGGCTTGGAGTTGAGTGTGGAGCCTGCTAGTGATTCTGTCTCTTCCTCTGCCCCTCACCTGCTTGTCCTTTTTCTCTATCTAAAAAACTGAAAAAAAAAAAAAAAAAAAAAAACCACAACACAAAAAACCAAAGTGTCATAATGTAAACTTTCAAAAAGCGGGAGATACCTGTTCCTTTGGATTTCTTGTGGGAATGTGTAACTGGAAAAGGAAAGTGCTCAGCAGTTGTTTCCTTTGACCTAGAAGAGACTAAACAGGAAGAAGAATCATAATTGGAGATAAAGAACTTGATAAGGTTATAAGACATTGCAAAGGCCTGGTAGAGGTTTGAGATTCTGTCCGTTAAGATACTTTGAGAAGAGATTAAGATAGCAGCTACCAGATTTAAATGATTTAATTCAGTGACTGTCAAACTCTTTTTACCAGGACGCTTTATAATCATAAAAATTATTGAGGACCCCAGAAAGCTTTTGCTCACTTATGTTATATCTATTTTACTGTATTAGAAACTAACACAGTCTTATAATGTAATAACATAATAAGCCCAATAATATGTTGACATTAATAACATTTTTATAAAAAAATGTTTTTGTCCAAAACTAATTTTAAAGATTTAGTGAAAAGACAGCATTTTTACATTTTTGCAACCATCTTTAATGTCTGGTCAGCAAGAAGACAGCTGGGTTCTCATGTCTGCTGTATGAAATCTGTTAACAGTATTTTTTTTTTATTGAAATGTATAAAGAAAAGCTGGCCTCACACAGATATGTCATTGGAAAAGAGGTACCTTGTACGTCCCCTGAAAGAGTTTTGAATACTACACTTTGAGAGTCTCTAATTAGATCTTTGCTATGCAAAGTGTAGTTCCCCCACCAGCAACATTGGCATCCCAGGGCACTTGTGAAAAATGTAAAATTTTCACTTCATCCCAGACAGCTCAAATCAAAATCTGCATTTTACGAGTTCCAGTGGTGATTCATATGTACGTTAAAGTTTGAGAAGTGTGAGCTGGAACAGTGATCACCTGACGTCCCTTCCAGTCCTGTGTAACATAGACTAAATAAGATAATGCCAAAACGTTATTTGAAAATAATTATTCCATCATTCATGAATTTTTTTTACTAGCATTAAAAGTAACCAGACTGATTTAGAAATTTTATCCTACTTAATTGCATTTTTTTCCTGGCTTATTGAGGAGTTGCTTTTTTACTTTTTTATTTTATTTTTTTACAGAGAGCATATGAGTGGGGGAGAGGGTCGGGGTTGGGGAGTAATGGGGGGGGGAGAATCTCAAGCAGGCTCTACGCTCAGTGTGAACCCCGGTGTGGGGTTCGATCCCACAATCCTGGGTTCATGACCTGAGCCAGAATCAAAAGTCAGACACTCAACCAATTGAGCCACCCAGGTGGCCCAGGAGTTGCTTTTTTAAAAAGCAAAATAATAAGTCAAGCTGTGGAAGAGATGGAATAAAAAGCTTGAGAAGTTCTTTAAGTCAGTGGAGCTGTGTTAGGATTCTTAGTTTCTAGCGATACTGCAGGCATTCACTTGTGCTTTATTTTTCCTCTCAGCTGTAAAAATTTAGTTCTGTATTATCTACAGTCCCTTATTCTGTCCTGTCAGTCATTATATTTCTTATCTGGGAAATGCTGTCTTGATTTCACCAACCTCCATCTGTATCTTCTGGCTTCCAATGAAGAATAACATCATCCATGTCCATTTTTAGTTTTCTAAAATTTTTCTCATGTTTTGAGTGCTGAGATAAATGTGAGGATTGAAGTAAATACATAGATTATATAATGATTTATATAATTATGTAAGCAATAATGATGACTCTTGTGTTGAAATGCACCCTGATTGTTAAGTCTGCTTTGGATATAAATTTAACTAATGTTTTAAAGTGTATGTTAGCATCAGTGCCTAACTATTGGTCATTTAATAAGGAAGCATGATTGGTTATCTATTCAGAGCTCATAGGGCTCCCTGATGCAAATCCCCCACCACCCCTACTAATCCCTTACCACCACCATCAGCTAGTGCTCCTGCCACTCCATATTTCTGGTTTCCATCCCAGATCTACTATGTATACCTTAGTGTAGTCAGTAAACACTGAAATAGTAATTACAGTAAAGAAGGTGGATTTCATAGACATAAAGAAGTAGGGGATTTTGATCTCCTTCCAGAGGGTCAGAGACAGTGCTCCAGTAAAAATATGTTTAAGCTGAGAACTTTAGTGGCCTATTGTGACAGAGGTGGTGAAGCAAATTTTGTATGAAGTAATTACCAGTAGCTTCAGCTCCTTGGCACTCTTTATCAGGAATATTTTAGGATTTTTGGAAGAAAGTCATGCCAGTATCATTCTCCTCTATATTCCCATCATACTCTACCTCTGTTTTATTAATATAATAATTATTATGTTGATATTAACTATTGTCCCTCCACTCCCCCATTAGAACTGAGCCCCTCAAGGACAGGTTTCTTTTTTCCTCTTAGAGAGCAATTCACTACTACATGTCTGACCCTGCAGTGGTGCACTGTCATACAAGTAGTGGGTGACAGCAGTGGAAATATTAATAAATAATACATCATTTGTGCCAGGCATTGCATCAAACACTTTGCATATGTTACATAGCTTAATTCTTCCAGTAACCTGGGGGTGGAAAAGAGTAAATGCTACTATTACCAACATTTTGTGACTATAGGTCTGAAGCCCAGGAAGTCTAGCCCAAGATTACATATTTAGAAAATAACAGAGCATTCTGTTATTTTTGTTATTATCTGATTCCAGATCCCCTGCTTATATCAAAATGCTGCATCAAATCCATAAATGTCAATTACAGTGTCAATCTGTGACCTAAGGGTATTTAAACTTGTCTGTGTAAGTGCTGATGTGGAGGGGGTAAATATAGACTGTGGTTTAGTAATTACATTCTATAGTGCACTGATAATAAATTGTTGCATGTCATTGTTCTGTACATGCAATTTATTCAGGTCTGTACTTGAAATATTACTTGCTCAGAGAGGCTTTCCCGAAAATATTTTTTAGTGTGCACACACTTCTATCCCCTGATGGTTTTATTTTTCTTCATGGCTTTTGTCACAGGTTTATAGTATTCATCTGAAGCCCCAGTTAGTATACAAATTCTGTGAATTGGAGATTTTATTTGACTTGTTCGTTGGCTGTATTTGTAGTATTTAGAGACTGGCAAGTCATAGGCACTCAGTATTTGTGAAATGAACACACGGATACAGAACTGTAGAGAGTGAAACCCAATTTTACGTTGCCTGTGGAGGAACTGGGCTCTGGAGTTGGGTCTCCTTGAGTTTAAATCCCAACAATGTCCTTTCCTAGCTGTGATACTTTGGGCAAGTTATTTAATCTGAACCTAAGGGGTTTATGAGGATTAAATGAGTAATGTGTGTAGAACATAACAAAGTGCCTGACATGCAGTTATCAATCAGTACTTAGTAGGTATTGCTGTTATTATCATTAGCATCAGTATTACATGCTTAGTAGTGAATTACGTTCTCTCATTCCATTCTTTATCCAGTGACATTCAGTAAATCACAGTTATAAAATGTGTTTAATGAACTTAAAGTCAAGTTTTTTTTTTTTAAGTTTTTTTTTAACGTTTATTTTTGAGACAGAGAGAGACAGAGCATGAATGGGGGAGGGTCAGAGAGAGGGAGACACAGAATCTGAAACAGGCTCCAGGCTCTGAGCTGTCAGCACAGACCGACGCGGGGCTTGAACTCACTGACCGCGAGATCATGACCTGAGCCGAAGTCGGCTGCTTAACCGACTGAGCCACCCAGGCGCCCCTAAAGTCAAGTTTTAGAATGAATGAGCTAACATTTATTTGTAATTTTGCTTCTTGCCAATAGTCTTGAAAGTGCTTTGCATATACTATCTTATCTTTATCCTGGTAAGTAGATAATATATTCATTTCACAGATAAGAAAATAGAATCACAGGTTAAGCATTTTGTCCCATGGACATGCAGGAGAAATAATAATAATAATAATAATAATAATAATAGTAATAATGGTGGTGGTGGTTGTGGTGTCAGAAATCAAGCATCACTAATGACATTAATAACAGACCTTAAAGTTTTTTCTTTACTTGTTTTTTAACTTTTTTTTAGACCTCGAGGGAAAAACATCTGAGAGTAAGGAAATTAGGGTACATGGACAGCATAAGACTGGTATAGCATGTTTTAGCCCTGTATAGAGAGGTTCATGATACCTTGTTTAAAGGAGAAAAACTTCAGTTGTCTTGAAAATCTGCCATTGGTAATGAGAAAATCCAAATAAGAGTAATGAGCACAATTTTTGTCTGCTATTAAAAGAATAGAAACTACAGTAAGCAATGTCGTCAGTTTTTTTTTTTATATGAAGGATAGTGCACTTGAGGTTGGAACCATACACAAGCTTTCATGAATCCGGAGAGTAATGAGCCTTGGGGAATCATGAGGTAAACTAATTTCCTTTGATACAGCTAGGTAGATTTTGTAGGAAGTTTGAAGAGGTTTGTTTTCCAATGGGATCATAAGGTATGTTCAAATTCCTGTAAACTAATGGTTCATACCAATAAGAATCTGGCTGAATCCAGCCTCATAACAACCAAGTTAGAAATAATGGGGATTTTTAATTACTTTGTTTGTGTAATTTGACTTTGTCACTGATTCCATTAGCCATTGGATTGCAAGATTTGAACATTCTGTCTGGGAAAAACAGAACTAAAGCAGTTAGGGTGAAATTCCTTTTACTTTTTTATATAACAGATTACAATTCACCCCACCTTTTTTTTTTTTTAACTGAAACAAGTGATTCCTGATTAGATAGTGTTTGAAAAGTTGAGGAAAACTATATGTTTTTCTTTAGCAGCTGGAGTTTTTATAGTAATGCAGAGATCTAAATCCACTGGAATTAGCTGACATGATTCCTTTATAAATTTTATTCATGTTTCCATCCAGTAAATTTGGATTCTGCATGTAAAAGAAACCTATGTGTATCATGGGCTATATTATATCTTGGGGACGTTTTGCATGATTTTCAGAGGCATTTCATTATTCTGTGATTTGATTAAAATTAAAGCTTCTTAATCAGATTGTTATTCTTAAACCAAAGAGTTCTGAGTATCATTCTTAATGTTTTAGGTACTAAGGAACTTGGGAAATCCTTATTTCAGAACTTCTCAAAAAAGCTGTTTTGTTTTTTTTATATTTGCTGAATGTTGCTGTATAATTCACAGGGCATTAGACTATAGAATAAAAACTGCTAGAATATAGAATGATAGTTTCTATACTTAAGTATGTTATAGCAATATTGAGTTTCTTAGTATCTTAAAAGTAATTTACATGCCAAAAGATACATAGATACTTTGTAATTGCTACCTTCTCATTATATATGATTTGTAGTATACCTTGAAAGAAGTGTAGAACTCAGTTGGCTAAAAAAAGTGGGGAGTAGTAAGAGTATTCTTATTAGTGAAAATGTGCACTAAGTATTTGGTGAACAAGTAACTGGTTTGACTGGACTTATTTTTGGGAAGATAAGAGTAGAGAAGAAGGTGGAAGTTGGATTGTGAGGGCTTTTCACACCAGATCAAGAAAATTAAAAAAACTGGAACATGGGCTAGAAGTAACATTGAACTAGGCATTGTGGAATCTGGATTCTAGGTTTTGCTTTACCATTGACGACGAGGCCATTACCCATAAAAACCAATTCTGTTTTATTCTAGGTGCTAAAGATGATACAGTGTATCTGGCAGGTGTCTAATAAGTACTAGAGTAGACTAGACTAGATACTTCATAGATGCCAGTTGAATTAATGAATTGATTCTAGCTTTGATGTGGCATTAATCTCTCTGGGCCAAAATGGTCTCATTTGAATAAGGAGGACCTCTCAGATTCTTTCTAGATCTGTGATCCTATGGCAGTCTTGTAGATGTGGAGAACTATTAACCATTTTTGAGTAGTGTAATGTGAGTTAAATGATGTCAAGTGACTGGAAAGGGCTAAATGTCAGATGATTAAATGAAGCCAGATGGTTGATCTGGTCACAATATAAAATACAAATTGGAGATGGAGAGAATAGAAACAATGAAGCCCATCTGAAATTGGTTAAGTTTAAAGAGGTGAGGTGTTAATAATCTGGACTTTGGTGGTCACAGTTGTTATGCAAAAGAAGCAGTGATTTTGAGAGGTAACAAAGAAATTAGCAAAAATCTCATTTTGCCTGGCCAGAGATCTTTGACTGTTGGAAGGACAGTAGGAATACTAGTAGCAGAAGTGTTTACCAGTTGCTTTAAACATTTATCTTTGTTTAAAGAGCTCATAGAGAATAATAATACTTAAGTATTTTGAGAGAAGTAAGCATCCAAGAATGACTAAGTTTTCTATTCTGGATCATGGAAATAGTGATGATACCACTGAAAGAAATGAGGAAATTTAGAGAAAAACACTGACTTAAAGAGAAAGAAGAATTAGAGCTTAGATGTAAACTCTTGTACATATATGTGAATGATATTTTTATTGTATATGTTGAAAACTCTTATTTTGATATATAGAAAAGACTGGTCTAGATATTTGTGCCTGTATTATACCTCTGTCCAAAAAAAGTGATCTCATTGTGGTTTTGTGTGTTGCCCAGCAGAATTTTAAAATCCAGGTAACAAGTCACCTGTTTTCTAGCTCTTTCATTTTCATTTAGCTAGCATAGTCCTAAGCAAGCTTACTCTCAAACATTTAAGTTAAAGGTAATGCTGGACCACATTACTGTATTTCTGACTAATACCTGACATTCTAAACTACCTAGTTAGTGATGAATTGTGTTGAGCCAAAGATCAATAACAACTAGTACTTTGAGAGAGCTTGTTAGAATAGCCATTTCTAGCCTTTAGAGTAGAAGTATTCCCACCAAAGAGGTTCTAAGCCCTTATCTTATGTTATTATTGTTGAGTAATTGAAGCCTTAATACCTGGCCTTGATGGGGATTCCATCTTAGCAATTGTAAAGAATAGGACTTTATTCTGTTACCCATTATAACAGTGCAATGAAAGTGCTTTTTCTACCATCTTTGTTAGTGACATGAAGAAAAACCTTTCCTTAATCACTAAGTCAAAGTAGTAGTTATGTAGGTCCATGAGATCTTCCTGGAAAATGGGAATATCTTTAGGTTTATATGCATATTGAGGCTTTTAATAAAAGGGAAGGGAGAAGAGTAAATTCTTACCATTTCTATGTACTAATTCACAGCCTTTTTTTTTTTTTAATGTAACATAAGAGAGTAGTAAGGCTTTAATATCACCTCTTTTTAAATTAGGTAAACATTTAAAGCTAGGTAATTATCATCCACAGTTTTCGAGTGAGTTTAAGGGATGTGGTCCAGGTCCCACACACAAACCTGGTGTATGAGACCTGAGAACCCAGCCCAGTATCATGATTTCCTTCAACAGTGTTCTTTTGGCTACACATTCAGAGTTTATGTTTTGGTTGTTGAACTCAATCCCTATTTTCATTTAAAAGCATAGTTCCAACACGATGAGGGGTGAGAGAGTGTTTAGATAAATAGATTTCTAGTGTGGGTTTTGATGTCAAGGAGGCAGAACCTGTGGACATAATGGGTGGAGCTTTGAGCAAGTAAAAATCTCATTTTGCTTGTCCTAGGTTCTGTTGCTTTTAGAGGAGAAACAGGAGGTGCAGAAGCAGAACAGTTTCCCTGTTGTTCAGCCTGTAGCTTTGTTTAAAGGGCCTATCTAGAATAGTAGATTATTGGCTAAGCAGAGCAAACGGAGAATTGGAGAGTCTGAGAGTTGGAGAAGCATGGCTAGTGTTAAACAAGAATCTATGCTTCGATCTGACTTTGATGTCTGCCTTGCTTATGCTGTAGGCTAATTTACTCTGTTAATTTAGGTCTTATCAATTTCCTCTCTTTTCCTCTAACTGTAACAAGTGTATTTTGCCTTTTGTGATGGATTTTACAAAGAAAGACTTCTGCTCAGTGTTTGTCATCGTAAATTCTCATTGTTGCTGCTGCCCTCAAAAGGATTGTGTAAATGAGGTGGGTAAGAATTTCTAATAAATACAAAAGGTATATTGTAGCCATTGGGTGATATTTGAAGCAAGTATCAGTTAAAGTACTGAAATTGTTTACTTTAGAATGCTTTTTAAAATACTTGATGTTTTGTGGTTTAGTTAACTTGCACTACATTTCTTATGAGGAGGAAAGAGGCTTTTCTCAATTCTGAATGGTTAGGAAAAGTTTTACTTTTATGAAAGGATACATAAATGTTACCCTAACACATTTGAAACCTAAGCTTTTAAGAAGCAAGTGCTGGCAGTTTTTAAGAGCTAGAATATTGAACCAGAGAATGCCATATTACGACTCAGTTTTATTTTTCCCCAGATTAGTTGGCAAACCATAAGTATATAGAATTCAAAGAAAAATTGAATCTATAAAATCCATGTATTATGTGTTTTCCATTTTTCTTAGTTCAAATCAACATTTTACAAACATTTATATCAACTCCTGATGTACCTTTGGAGGGAGTCACAGTTGTTTTCTTTCTTTCTTTTTCTCTTTTTTGGCTCGAAAATTGCACAAAAGTGGCCTTTGTTTTTGTTTTAAGAGAATACATAATTTTTTTAAAACCCAGAAGTATCCTAAATTAGATATTCAAGAAGGTGTTCAAGAAGCGCTTTTGTTGAATGCAGGGAAACATGCTACTCTCCCCATCAAAAAAACATATCATGGCACTGTTGCCTAAAAAGAGATTCCTGTTAGTTACAAAAGTAAGCAAGAATATTTCTAGAGACAGTGGGGTTGCTGGGTGTAGAAGAATGGAGTGAGCGAGTGTTTCTCCTTAACCAAATTTTTCTTATGTGTAAAATATTTAATCTGCCAATTTATCTGCCTTAGTACTCTTTTTCTGTTTTGTGTTTTTAAACCTCATTCAGAAGAGGTGAGCAAAACTTTGCCTGTACTGGTCAGAACAGGACTAGACTAGTATTTAGTGAGGCTAAATCAGGTAGTAAAGAAAACGAATGACATTAGGAGGATTTTAAAGGCTCTAAGTTGATCGTTTTTGTTGAAGTATATGAACTACGGAGTAGAAAAGATGAAATCTTAGCAAAATATTTTTTCATCATTAGTTTTGTTCTGTCTGGTGCTTAAAATCATGTTTTAGAATAATCTAGACCATTTTTTTTTAATTTAAAAAAGTATGTTACCAAAAATATTTTAAAATGCATTGAGTTCTGCCCATTTCTTCACTGGATCATATAAATAAATAAAATAATAAAAAATACATTGAGTTCTTTCATTTCTTAAGAAGCCTGTAAGTATGATAAATGTATCAAAACCTGTGCTTGTTTATTTCAAGCAACTTTCTATTATGTTTCCCAGATGGCTTTTCTGTAGGTCACTTTCAGTGTTAAGTGAGGTTTCATGCTCATTTTTACATTTTGTAGGGTCATTTTCAATATATAATCCCCATTTTTCTTCTCAAATGGTTCAGAACACTTCTGCTAGATATTTTGATAATCCTGGCTTCTTGATGGTAGCTGAGTGGTAGCTGAAATTTCTTCTATCTTTTTCATTATCTGTGTGGGTAACAGTAAGCTGAATTAATCTTTTAATACCAGCTGCTGGACTGGTAAGGTATGTCTCAGTTTTATTGGTTACCTTGGCACCTGCAATACATTTTTTAAGTTGGCAGTGGCAATCAGATTACCAATTATATAGCACTGTTACAGAACTTTCTATATTTGAATCTTGAATAGCTTAACCTAGTAAATTTAAGGTGTTATATTATGTACAGTTTCTGGTTTTACCAGTATGACCTTATATAGCTCGTTTGTTCAACTAATAATTCTATTTATAAATAGGAATTCCTATTTGTAAAGTAGTGAATGTTTATATGGGTAGGATTAGCAAGAGGATTATTTATTTTTAAGGATAACCAAGGATGAAAGTAGGTTCACTCTACATCTTGGTGATTATTTTTCCAGAGAATTCTTTGCTTCCTTTTAACCCTAAGATTTATTATCTTTCGTGATTGCCTCTGAATTCAAAAGGGACCTTACTTAGGTCAGCAAACTTAGTAATTCAAAGAGCTTGCAATCTAGATACCACATTTGATTCTAGCTGCCGTGAATGTAGGTTGGCAAGTTGGACAGGTACTGTCCCCATTTGCTAGATGAGGAATCTGAAATCATCATTCCAATATGCCTGTGCTAAATTGGAACAGAACTTTAATATAATCAATATATGTGTGTTTTATTAATATGTAGAGTTTTTACTGTCAGGAGGCCAAAGTACATTCCCCTAAAATATATAATAGAATAAGAAGCATTTTTCCTAATTATATCTGTATTCTCTTTGACCACTTTCCTGTAATATTTGAATTGACTTTACATGCAAAGGCCAAGTATGTATTAGTGTCCAGTTTTACCAAAGAACATTCTTTTAGACAATTTTCTGCTGATAGTAAATGTTCTACAAACTTGATATACAGTATTTTAGATTGTTCTTCCCATTATATTTATAAATAACATCTTTAAGGTTTGCTTTTATAGTTTTACATGTTTGTTGTAGAACATTAAAAACAAATATAACACAAAATCTCCAGTGTTTCCACTACCAGAGAACTTTCAGGGAGCATCATCCTTTTTTTTTTTTTTTCCTCAAAATAGTTCCCATTTTCTTAAGCCCTTTAGTTTGAAATACCATACCAGCAACCTTTTGCTTCAGCAGCATTATTTTTCTTACTCTTATTTGAATTATTATATGAAGGCAAAGACAAGTTGGGAAAACTTACCTGGATTTGAAAAATAAGAAAATTAGGGAAAATAAAATAGTGATCTTTGTAGTCATTACTTAGAAATGAACCTTTTTGGGGCACCTTGGTGGCTCAGTCAGTTAACGACGTCAGCCCAGGTCGTGAATCTCACAGTTCACAGGTTTCGAGCCCCGTGTCGGGCTCTGTGCTGGCCACTCGGAGCCGGGAGCCTGCTTTGGATTCTGTGTCTCCCTCTCTCTCTGCCCCTCCCCTGCTCACACTTCCTCTCTCTCTGTCAAAAAATTAAAAAAAAGAAATGAACCTTTTAGGGGCGCCTGGGTGGCTCAGTCAGTTAAATGTCTGACTCTTGATTTGGGTTCAGATCATGATCTCGCAGTTTGGTGAGTTCGAGCCCCATGTTGGGCTCCATGCTGACAGTGCAGAGCCTGCTTGGGATTCTCTGTCTCCCTCTCTCTCTGCCCCTCCCCCACATGTGCTGTCGTTGTCTCTCTCAAAATAAATAAACTTAAAAAAATTTATTAAAAAAAAAAATGAACCTTTTAAATACATGGGTTTAACTTTAGGGTCAGTCCTACTGACAGTTCCTTGCTGTGGAAAGTTAGCCCTAGAGGTTTCTACCTCTAGGTAGGTTTCTACCTCCAAATCAGGAGTTTGAATAACACAGTTGAATAACTGATGAGAATTAGAGTTGATCCTTGATGCATGTTATTATAATCCATGCATTTCTGTGATTTGTCAGATTATTTTCACTAATTTTGTTTTAATTGATCTTGTCACTGAGACTATAGATGATTAAAATTTATATACTTTATTCTAACTTTTCTAGGACCTCTCCCTTACTTCTATTTCTATATTCCTATTCCCTGTGTTTTATGTGTTTATGTGCCACTTGGACAGTATATCAGTGCAGCTACTTCAAACCACGTGGTTACTTAGATAAGGTGGGAATAGCAAATGAGGTGATTTTCTCCATATCACCTCTCAGTATTTTGTTATTCTTACATCTTATGTATATTTTCTATACATTGCTGAAATTTTTATTTGCAAACAATTTACATTTTATGAAGATTCTAAAATACCACTAGGATACTATATAGTATTACATATAATAGTAGTGAGTTTTCTTCAGAAAATAGTTAGAAATCTTGTCTTTTATATGGATCTGATATATCACTTTTCATTTTATGTTTCATATGTACCAGACAATTTGCTCTTCTGTTATCATGCCAAAACAATCCAAATCCTTAACTCCTGTACTCACTGAGTTTGTTGCAGAGTACTGTGATAATAGAATACCTGCCAAACTAAGCATGTGAATTCATGCCCATTTGTGGATTCACTGTTCAAAGTAGTTAAATACTATGTTGATTAATGTGTTAGGGAACAAGGCTGAACAAAAGATCTAACCAGTTAGAGCATTTGGCCTTCTTTTTAGCCAATAACTTCCTTTACCTGAAACACAGCCGAAGATGTTGACAGTAGCCTAAATTTTTCCCTAGCCACATATAGAGGCTATGGAAATAAGAAACCCCACTATCTGACTGTTCCTTGTTTTCTTGCCGTGGTTAAATTGCCTCTACTTAGCTCTGACCCTGCAATGGACCAGCTCCTGCAGGCAAATCAGAAAAAAGCCAGGATGGTAAGAAGGCAATCTAATAAAAGCTTAAGAGGCAATTCAAAATCAAAGTTCAAAGACCCTGCCATTATTAAATGTTTCTGTTGCTATTTTTATGTTTCTCAGGGAGTGAAGCCTGCCAGTTTTGACAAAGTAGCAATTCCTGAAGTGAAGGAAATTATTGAAGGATGCATAAGGCAAAACAAAGATGAAAGGTAAGTTGCCACGTATTGCATAAAAACCTAAAATGTAATGATATGTCTGAATACAATAGTCAATCTAAAGTGTATTTAATATTTCACTTGTGATTAATTTCTCTATTTATGTCATGGAATATCTTTAAAATTAGCATTCTGGGGGTGCCTGGTTGGCTTATTTGGTAGAGCATGTTACTCTTGATCTCAGTGAGTTCAAGCCCCACATTGGATATAGAGATTACTTTAAAAAATAAAAATTTTTAAAAATCTTTAAAAAGTAGACTTCTGTCCATTTAAGGTAATATTGAGACTTGATATACTGAAATGTTGTGAAAATGTAGTGTCATAGGGTTTAAGTGAACCAGAACCATCTTAAACTTAGCTGCTACATTCAGATACAACTACTTAACCTGTAGTGTCAGCATAATTTATAAAACTCAATAGGGTTCAATCTCTTTCTAACCAGCAGATCTGTTTGTTAGTTCTTTACCCATTGAATTCTAAAAGGTGAAATAAAATCTTGGCTCTTGGAAATCAGCTCAACTATACAGGTCTTGATTTGCTGTCATTCTGCCAGAATTGAAGAGCAAAACATCAAAATTCCTTTCAGTAAAGAGACAAGTTTGCCCAAAGCTTAGGAGGAGATCTGGCTTAGTCATGTGTACTAACAGGACTTTTCTCAGAGGAGCGGCAAGTATCTGATACATCATACAGCTGATTCATAACCCGTCAGGCATGGCAAAGAGCCAGTGTCTGTTTATGAAAAATAATCTACCCTCACCATCCCCACTCACCTTCCAAAAAAGAAAAAGAAGACCAGCCAGTACAAATATAAATTGTAAGTTGAGCATAATCTATCTCCTTAAGAATGAGAGCAATCAGGTATATCATCCAAATTAAAGAATTCAGTATCTTCACTTCTCCAGTCTCATTCTCTTTTCATAACTCTGTTGTTTGGAAGAGCTTAACATCATGATCTTTAAGACTGTCCAATAGAAATTTAGTTTGGATTTCTAATTGTATATACAGTGTTTGGAAAGGGGAGACCTTAATCTTCTAAGAACTTTTTTTTTTTTACTATAAACAAAGGAGTATTTGTTTCCAGTCTTAAAACATATTGCTATTTCTTTTCTGGATGATACAGTTTACTAGATTACTGGTATTTTGAAACCATTTATCTAAAGAAGATTATTCCACAATCAGACTTTTTGCCTAGTACACAAATTGTTGAACAAGGAATTGAATTTATTGGGGTAAATAAAGCTGTAGTAGAAGGTAAAGAACTAGAAATCAAAAAACCTATTTTCAAATTTTGATTCAACCATTAAGCCTTCTAACTACGAGAAGATTTTCATCCTCTCTGAGCCTCCATTTCCTAAAAATCAAAATAATACCTCACTGGCTGTTGGTGAAGGATTAGATGAGGAAATTTTGTTAACTATAAATTAACATATGAGGAATTTTTGTTAACTGTAAATTTCTTTTAAAAAAAATTTTTTTTTAACGTTTTTATTTTATTTTTGAGACAGAACATTAACAGGGGAGGGTCAGAGAGAGGGAGACACAGAATCTGAAGCAGGCTCCAGGCTCTGAGCGGTCAGCACAGAGCCCGACACGGGGCTTGAACTCACTGACCGAGAGATCATGACCTGAGCCGAAGTCGGCCGCTTAACTGACTGAGCCACCCAGGCGCCCCTTAACTGTAAATTTCTACACAAACTATGTGGTATTTTGAAGCTATGATATTCTGTGTATTATTTGCTGTTACTAGTACATTGTTAACTAATATGAGATTAGATCACTTCGATTAAAAAGTATCACTTTCAACTTTTATTTATAAATGAGACTGTTCTGATGTTCTGTAACTTGAGATCAAAACTATAATCACTATTTACACGGAGCAACGTAGAAATGAGTTATAAAATCTTTGTTGTTTTTTTTTTAATAGTCCTTTTTTATTATTCCAAGCATGACAATAATCAGCCACACTTGAAAATTATGTTTTAAATCTAATGGTATTTTGTTTTGTTTTTGTTTCACTTCCCTCTCTTTGGTAGATATTCTATCAAAGACCTTTTGAACCATGCCTTCTTCCAGGAGGAAACAGGGGTACGGGTAGAATTAGCAGAAGAAGATGATGGAGAAAAGATAGCCATTAAATTATGGCTACGTATTGAAGATATTAAGAAACTAAAGGGAAAATATAAAGACAATGAAGCTATTGAGTTTTCCTTTGACTTGGAAAGAGATGTGCCAGAAGACGTTGCTCAAGAAATGGTAAATTAGCACTGATCTGCTATTTAAAAATTGATACAGACTTACAAACATTGGTATTATTGAGCAAAAAAGTTTATGAAGCAGTGTGGATGGCAGATCTCATTGATACAAAATTGTATTGATTAATGGCCCCAAAGTTATTTTTATTTAAGGAAAAGATAAATAGATATAGATATATAAGGATGGATGGATGGGTCTAAAATGTATTCTGAAGTAATGTGAAAGACTGTAAGGTCAAATGACTCCTAATCTAGATAAACCTATAGAGTTCAAATGACAATTTATATTTTCTAAATATATAAATATTGATCAGTTATTGGGATAAACTCTATAAATACACTGTGAATTGTTTTTACTTGAGGGAGTTTTCAAGATCAATTATTAGTAGCCAGCCTTTGATCAATCACTTTTTGAATTATGTCTAAAATATAACTTTTCAGAAATGAAACACTTCACCAATTTTAGGGTTGCCATAGTGCCTAAAATAGTGAATATAAAGAGATACTCCTAGAATATCTCTACTAGAATTTATAAGAACCATTCAATAGAAAGGGTCAGGTATGAAAGAGATATTTATTTTAATTGTTAGTTTTTTATACCATTAGAGATTTGTGTTTTTATTTGGTTTTTTTTTTGTAACTTTCATTTATTTACCATGGTTGTTTCTGGTTAAGTTGTTGCCTAGTGAAACAAAGTTTAAAACAAGACAGATTAATATTAATAGTTAATGTGAGTGGGGAAATCGAGTGACTAGAATAAAATGAGCCTTATTTGGTTTAAAACCTTTGGTTTTAGGTTCCCCATTGTTTTGTTGTTATTAGGAGTAAAGGTACACCCACCCTGAGAGTTTCTACAAAGATGATGGCACCCACCCTATGAGTATCTATAAAAATGGTGGAGAAATGCATAATGCAGACCAGTAATTTCACAATTTGGTTAAGACCAGTCCTTAGAGAGGTCTTTCTCTTCCCCCTTCTTCCTACTTTAATCCCCACACCTGCTTCTTTTGTTTTATATTTGGTTTGCTTTCTTTTGATATTGTACTGCTTCCTAACGCACTCCTTTATCCTGTAGGTAGAGTCTGGGTATGTCTGTGAAGGTGATCACAAGACCATGGCAAAAGCCATCAAAGATAGAGTATCATTAATTAAGAGAAAACGAGAACAGCGGCAGTTGGTACGGGAGGAACAAGAAAAAAGAAAGCAGGAAGAGATCAATCAGAAACACCAGGTAGAACAACAATCAAGTACTTCCCAGGCAGGAGTCAAACAGATCCCATCTGCTAGTACTGGCATGCCTCCTGCTTCTACCACATCAGCTTCAGTTTCTACACAAGTAGAACCTGAAGAACCTGAGGCAGATCAACATCAACAACTACAGTACCAACAAACTAGTATATCTGTGTTATGTAAGTATTTTGGGAAGTGGACAAGTATGCTAAGGATACTCCTAAGTGATTTTTCATCTTTTTACTCATCATTTTTCGCTGGCCTCTTGGTTTGAATCATGAAGCCAATATATAATAAGAAATTTGAAGTAATTACCGCTAACAGACTAGGACAGGACAGTAAGGAAATGTGATTAGGATATAAAATAATTTGGGGCTCCTGGGTGGTTCAGTCAGTTAAGCATCCGACTTCGGCTCAGGTCATGATCTCATGGTTGTGGGTTCAAGCTCTGCATCGGGCTCTGCTGACAGCTCAGAGCCTGGAGCCTGTTTCAGATTCTGTGTCTTCCTCTCTCTCTGCCCCTCCCCAACTCACGCTCTGTCTCCTTCTGTCTCAAAAATAAATAAACATTAAAAAAAAAAAAGGATATAAAATAATTTCACAGGTTCCAACATCTTAGAAGTTCCAGTTTATAGATTTCTACTTTTCACAATTCCTTAAAATAAAATGTGATTATGAAACTAATATTACACTGTATGCTAACTGGAATTTAAATAAAAACTTTTTTAAAAACTTACATCTGCAAAAATAAATGAATAAAATGAAATATAACTAATAATGAAAAATGAATAAATTTATCTTAGCTATTTGTAATTGAATCCATTAATCTGGTTCAGCTCTTTTAGCAAAGCTGAATAACATGTAGACTAGAAACTAATGCACCTCTTATTAGTTTTTGATTGAACTACCTCCTTAATACTAAGAATGCACTGCTCTCCAAGACTTTGAAAGCTTGGAAAGCTACATCATAAGACTTTGAAAGCTACATCAAACCTATGGCTGACTAATAGCATTCCATTTTAGTTCCCTTATTCTTCAGGTAATAAGATTCTATGACAGCCATGCAGTTTTTTTTTTTTAAAGACATTAAAACTTTTTTCCATATGGATCCTTCATGTTTTTAAGCATAGAAATCTACTTAGTAAAATAACTAGTATTCATTTTTTATTTAGTTCAGGTCTTTACAAAGAAAAAACTAACCCTAGAGTAATGGGTTTGTGATGGGAAAATATAAACCTCCTTTTTGTGATGTGTGTCTCTCTGTGTTTTTTGGCAATTTATTTCTCCCTCAGCTGACGGGACGGTTGACAGTGGTCAAGGATCTTCTGTCTTCACAGAATCTCGAGTGAGCAGCCAACAGACAGTTTCATATGGGTCCCAACATGAACAGGCACATTCTACTGGCACAATCCCAGGGCATACAGCTTCTGTTGTCCAAGCACAATCTCAGCCTCATGGGGTATATCCATCCTCAAGTATGGTAAGTAACTGCATAAGAGAGTGTAAGCCTATAATGAGGGCCAGTAGATGTAATATGTTAATTTCAGATTCTTTCTGCTATCCAAGTAATAGCATGAGTTTAAAGTAGATAATATAGATGGTATGTTTCTAAAGGAAATAGGTTTATTATAGAGTACAGTTGGAGTAGTTCAGTTAGGCTAGAACATAAACATTAATGTATGAGAATCAGCTGAACTTCCTAGGTGAAGAAACT